>NC_092657.1:6759390-9159390 GCF_032118995.1 Asterias amurensis | reverse complement strand
TGTGAAGAAAAAAGGAATTGTTAAAAACTGTGATAAAGGTTTAACTATAATATAAAAATTAATGACACGTTGTTTTTTTTTTTTGGCGGCGGGGGGGGGGGGGGGCTCAATGAGTGTATTTTCATAAAATGGTAGGTAACAAATATTTTTTAATGATGCACAGCGTGAACTTACTAAAACGTCATAGCTGTATAGTTTAGCTCTCTTAGCGCGCTTCGCATCAGAGATGATGCGATATACAGTTTGTCCGTGCTCAACCCTCTACAAAACCTCTCAACATAACTAACAGCTGAAACGACACAGCGGAACGTGTGAAACTCCAGTCACTGTACATTGCAGAAACCATCCGCAAAGGACTTTTCAGCTATGTTTACTTGACAATGTAGTATCTCCTCGATAAATTTTACCAAAACAGTCCAAATCAAACAAATCTGTATACACAAATTTAACCACGACGTGTACTAAATATTCACTTACCAAATACAATTCTATGCAACTTTAGTTGAAGAAAAGCCCTTTTGTTCCCTTTGCCCTTCAGGTTCATCTGAGCCATGACATCATTTTTCATTAGTCTGAAAGGAATTAGGTTATCGCAGTAATTATTCAATGTTAACTCAAGTTTTCCCAAACCCAATGTACTAGTGATAGAGACAGTCATTACATGGTGTTACCGCAAACCTTTTCTATAAAGAGAATCTTTGTCACAAATTTATAAGAACTTTATCAAACAAAGTGGACAATTTATTGAGAAAAGTTTTTATATTTCACAGCAGTACACAATGTATTTGCAAACGTTAATTGAATTTGTCTTTTGTCAAAGACCGCTATAGTCCCATGCAGTATCCTTAGTTGGTGTATCTCCTCAATATTAATGCATACAATAAGAAACCTGTGACATTTTGGGCAAATTTTTGCAATATAAGCTGCAAGAAACAGTGAAAGAAAAACACCATTGCAGTATAGTAACAGGCCTTTGACATGCCTCTCATCATGTGGACTTACCAAGTGCGTTTTATGATCACCAATATTACGAACATTAACAGTTACCAATATCTAAGGTATAAAGTCCATTTAGAGAGACCAATGCCTTAGACAGGCCTGTGAGTGGACCCTTAAAAAAGGAGCTGTAACACTACATGATGTAAGATTGATTGTAGAACGTCAAGTTAGCGCGCATCACAGACTTACCCTGGTTGAAGTGGGGCACTCCATTAATCAAGTAACTAGGCTTATATCACATTATTGTTGCCAAGCTTATAAGACAAAAAGGCAACAAAATAATTCTAAAAATCAAACTGCTAGTTTCACCACTGTTTTAATGAACTCACTTTAAAAAGAAAAAGAGTATCACACAATCTGAAAAACAAGATTCTCATTTGCCATACGATAGATACTACTGTAGTTTCATTGTGACTTTAGACGACACTTTGCTGGTTTATTCAAGCCTAATTTTTGTGTTTCCTTACTTGCAGTATCTTTCTGATTGGAATATGTGCGATGAGCAGCCCTCATATTTCGGCGTAAGGTGTTGTTTACTGGGGTGTATGATGAGTCGGCTCTGTCAAAATACTGTAATGCTGTCTTGTTGGTAGCCATGAGCTCATACTTGATGGTCTGAATGGTAGAAAAGCTGCCTACTTGTAAGCTAGATTTCCTCTTCTTCATAACCTCTTGCATAGAGCTGAAGGATGACTCAACAGCTGGACCATGGAAACAGCTTAGTATAGCAAACACCATTTTGGTCAAGTGTGGGTATGTGTCAGCATATCTACTCCAAAATATAACAATGTCAGTGTCTACTGTTTGTGTAGCACCCTCTAATTGAAATTGCCTTGCTTCTATGTCATACTGTTCCTTGCTTTCATCGTCTGTGAAAACATTAGAGATCAACTGGGGTAGCTTCAAGAAGCATCTCAGTGTGATAGTATGACCTCTGCAGCGTGGATCAATTGCTGATATACTTCTTAAAAGTTCATTGTTTACTGGCATTTTCCTCTGTAGACATGCTGCACATTTGACATAAGCTTTAATTAATGTTTCAGTGACTTCCTGTGCCATTGTCTTTGGCAAATTCTCTGAATATGCTTTACGAGAAATAGTGCATGATCTGGGAGATGATTCGTCTTGTCGTCTACCTGAAGCTGAGCTAGTCTTCTTTGTGTGATTTCATTCAGCTTCTCTGGTTTGATGAAACAACACATGAATGTTTTCAGCAGTTCTACTTGCTTGTCATTGAGAAGATGAATCATAGACATCTCTGTTTGAAACAACATCACATATTTCTTAAGAAGTGGAAGAACTGACAAAAAAATATGGAGCAAGACTTTGGTTTTTGAACCAGTGTAAAACAGCTTCTGTACAATTCTCTTTGATCGTTCAGCACCCTCTGGTCATTGTTTTTATTTTCAGTTTCATTTTGTTTTGCAGCTGTTTTAGTCCTTCTTGTGTCTTCTTATCAACATTGTGCTTCTGGTATACATCAATAATACATGCAAGGTAGGTGATTCGATCAGTGTCGGACAGGAATGCAAAACAAACACCAGGTACGCATCCCACAAACGTTCTGTATCAACACTTACATCATACACTGATAGCCATCTATGGCTCACATAAAGTTCAAGTGAGGTACCTTTCATGCCCAGTGTATCACATTAACAACAGCACTTCTTTCTTATCAGCAGACCACTTGAAGTCGTTGAACAAGCTTGTCAATAAATATTCAACGTACTTTTCGAATGGTTCGCAGAAAGCTTTGGCAGCATTGTGTGGGGGACCATCCACATCAAGGAGGTGCGGGGCTTTGTTTCTTCTTATCAATGTTTCTAGGCCTGCTTTTGAGCCTCGCATCACATTGCAGCTATCCATTACCATGTAAACAGGTTCTCCGAAGGCAGTTGCAGCTCCTCAAACAGCCGCACAAGTTGGACATAAATGCTCTGGGTATCTACTTTAGTGAGTGCAAATGATGACAAGTGCTTAAATAATACTTTCTTAAATAAAAGAACCTTAAAAAATAATTAAATAAGTCAATGTGAGCTACACTCTAGACTAATAAGTTTTTCGTTGTTCAATATTCAACCCCAATTTTTTGTTTTTGTTTTTTTACCCGGTCAGTTTCCCTCCCTTGTTATGCTTGTGGCTTTAATAACTTGATAATGTACCATGATCTAGACATACAATCCATAGAGTAGACAAATTATTGAAATCCAATTTAAATGTTTTATTTATGAAGTACATTTCATGTATTTTATCATGTTAAGATAAATTAAAAAGTATTATACTAAGTTTTGTACAAATTAACAACACCGATTTGCAAAAGCTGGCCTATAAATAATAACAAAGTACAATTTATAGAAAGAAGACGTACCTGGAAGTAGGGTGTTGTTTTTCCTCATCTCCATTATCGATACATGTGAGTCTTTTTTGAACTCGCCCACGTTTCCCGTACTTCAATTCCTTATTGCAAATAATGCACATTGCAAACCCAGCTTTCTGGATCTTCCAAATTGTGTCCCCCAATTTTACCTCATCGACAGTGTACGCCATCCAACTCCATTTCCACGGATTTGTGACGTCGGGATTGGATCTATCGCTGCCCGTGTCTAACTCTGACCCTCTTTGAATAGTCACGCAATTATGCAATACTGACATCTTGAGTTGTTATCCGCAAAACACGACTGAACAAAATGCGCATGTGTACCGTACGGTTTACATGTACATGTATATATGTTAACAGTTAATGTACCAACCAACGATCCGACGACGGCCTCTATTGACGTGGAGGGTTTGATTTCGTTTTGATTACCCTCGTCAAGTACTGCACATGCACGATTGTAAAGTATATGCAGCGTTATTTTTTTCTCCATGTAGTTACCGACTTAACGAACGGCTGAAAGACCACAACGTCCTCATGCATCCATGTGTTTTGTGTGAATCCCAATTAGCGTACATATACATGTACAATCATGTACACTACATGTACATAACATACGTGTTTATTTAAGTTGTACACAGGTTTTACAGACTTTTCCAGATGCGTCCTGTGTGGTAAGAATTATTCGGGTCTTTTCTTGTTTTTTTTTCTTTCTTTTGCCGGCACTTCTGCACTGCAATGAATAACCATTGCTGTCCTTACTCTGGAATAACTAAAAAGCGGGCACAAATTTGTGTGATCATTTTTATTTAATCATGGAGGAAGTAAAAAGCGGAAAAAAAGAAAGAGCGAATTTCCGCTTTAAAGCAGAGATTTCACAGGCCTGCTTACATCGGGTTATGTTTTAAAAGTAGAATAGAATGATCAACACAAAATATGACTTAACTTTATTTACTTTTTAAACTTAAAAATCGTGACAAACAACTACTAAAAGAATTGTTTTGTTGTTCGTAAACATATACTGTTATGTTTATGGAAAGAAAAAATACTATATTTCCTGGTGACTTTAAAACATACAAAAAACATTTAATAAGGAAACTGTTCCTTCAATAAATCTGTACTATTTTTAAAGTGTACTTAGCCTTGCTCAAGGCAGTCGCATTATTCGCTCCAAAAAAGACTCCGCTGTAAACCCACCCTTATACCCTGTGTGTAGTGCGTGCGATCACACTGCGTGACCCACCCGTATACACACTGTCACATCGTACGAATACTGTGCACACAAGTCATCCGCACTCGTACCACTAACCGCATGCGGAGGCCGTCAGGCCGACAGCCTTGTCGGGTCTGTAACTTCCGGGTTTAATGTGATTAAAAAATTCCACAAGTGGAAAAAACTTGGGGTGCTCTCGGTTATGCTAGTATGCAGTCCATGAATATGTATATCTTTGGTCAGACCTATCAGATAACACAGAAACAAAGGATGCGAGGCAGATGAATTATTCATTTTGACGTCCAATCACGCACCGCCTATCATGCTCGCTGAGCGTCAGTGGTGGTGGTGTGTGATGATGTAGACATATCTCGTCTTTCGCCGGCATTATGGTAATGAGCTGACTGTGGGAACTCTTCGCTCATATAGTAATGAGGTTAGTGGCTTCAACACAGACCCTACAAGACTGTTGACCTGACGGCCTCCGCATGCAGATAGTGTACGGGGGCACTGTGTCGTGCGATGTTACGCAGAGTGAATACGGGTGGGTTTTACACAACGGCGGTCTTTTTTTGGAGTGAATAATTCGACTGCCTTGAGCAAGGCTACCTGGGAGGGGGAGAAGGTGGCTCGTGAGGGGACCACTGTGGGAACACTCTCTTAGGTTGATGCTGACTGTGGGTTTGGAGAATTAGCGTCACCACTGAGTGCAGTGAATTCCCTCCCGGTACATTTGCTTGACGTCTATGAAAGGGGTACGGCTAACCTTGAGGCCAGGTACCACAGTAAGGTTGGGAAGTGTTAGTACGACTATGAGGATGTGTTTTCCAAGGGAGAAAAGACATTGGTACAACCAATATTGTTGAACACCAAATTAAGACAGGAAGTGCTAGGCCAGTTAAAGAACGGGCAAGGAGGCACCCCTATTGCAATCAGCAAGAACCTCAGAGACAGGTGGCAGATCTAGAGGAGAGAGGCGTTATTGAGCCCTCGGAAGGACGGAACCAAGTGTTTCTGTGTTAATTACAGGAAGTTGAACGCGGTCACCATCAAAGATGCGTACTCCGTGCCACGTATCGATGGAACGTTTTACGCTCTGAATGCGGCTAAGTGGTTAACGACAGTCGACATGGCGTCAGGGTATTGGCAAGTTGCTCTGGATGAGGGCGCCAGCCAAAAATCCACTTTTGTTGTCAGGAATTGGTTATACAAATGGAAATGCATGCCTTTTCGGTTATGCAATGCCCCGGCAACGTTTGAACGTCTCATGGAAATGGTCATGGCTGGTTTGCAGTGGGACATCTTGTTGGTTTACTTGGACGATGTTATTGTCTTTGGTCGAACAGAAACAGAGACTACACATCGTTTGAGGGTTGTTTTTGGATAGATTGTGACATGCAGGACTCAAATTGAAGCCAAGCAAATGTCACTTGTTTCAAAGGTCGGTGGCTTATCTGGGGCACAATGTGTCCTCAGGAGGGTTGCGACGGATCCAGAAAAGGTAAAGGCGGTGGCTGAGTGGCCAACTCCGAGGTGTGTTAGAGATGTGAGGAGCTTTCTAGGCCTCGCCTCTTATTATCGAAAGTTCATCTGCAGATTTGCAGAAATCGCCAGCCCATTGCATGCCCTGACCAAGAAATCAAGGGAGTTTGCATGGACGGAGTCTCGTCATGGGGCATTTGATAAGTTGAAGGACAGGCTTCAGTCTGCCCCAATCTTGTCATACCCGAATCCTGAAGGTGACTTTATCTTGGACACTGATGTCAGCGGAGAAGGCATTGGGGCGGTACTCTCACAGATCCAAGATAGTGAGGAAAGAGTTCTAGCTTACGCAAGTCGCAAGCTCAGTAAACCTGAGCGCAAATATTGCGTAATGAGACAGGAGTTGTTGGCGGTGGTTATGTACTTGAAGTATTTCAAGCAGTATTTGTATAGTCAGAAGGTCAAAGTGAGCACTGACCATGCTGCATTGCGGTTGGTCCTTAATTTTAAGAACCTGGAGGGTCAGCTGGCTCGATGGATTGAAGTTATCTAACAGTATGATTTGACAGTGGAGCATCGACCCAGTAAAAATAAGGAGACAGTGTAAACAATGTGGCCGACAAGAAAGAAACGATGTTGAGCAGCAAAGTGGTGAGGAACCCGAGGTGAAACCTCAGGGTGAAGAGTTGATGGTAAGGGGTCATGACGGATGCTTTGTGAGAGGCACAGCTGGTAGATGACACTATTGTTCCTTAAGTTGGGTCCTTAAGTCCAAAGAGGATGGTGGTGGTCGTCCAGAGTGGAAGGCACGGTCCCACTCCTCTGTGGGCTCCAAGACGTGTTGGTCCCAGTGAGATCAGCTAGAAGTCAAGGAGGGGGTTCTCTACAAGCGTTGGGAGTCGGATGATGGGAAGTTGGCAAGATGGCTCCTGGTTTTGCCACAGAAGTTCAGAAAGGGTATCCTCAACGAGTTGCATGTTAAAAATTGAGTGGACACCTAGGTGTTAACAAGACTCCTGCCAAGGTGAAGTACAGGTATTTTTGGCCAGGTGTTCGGTCATGTTTGAGGGTTTGTGACCTATGTGCTAGGAGGAAGTCTGCTGCCAAGAAAAGGGTTGCCCCTTTACAGCAGTATCTGGTTGGCGTTCCGATGGAACGTGTAGCAATAGACTTGCTTGGGCCACTGCCCAGGACGGACAGTGGCAACCTTTGGATTGTGGTGGTGGGGGACTATTGCACCAAGTGGATGGAGGCATATATGCTTCGTGACTCCATTGCAAGCACTGTTGCTCTGAAACTGGTGAACAAGTTCGTTTGTAGGTTTGGAGTTCCCCAAGCGCTCCACTTCTGATCAGGGCTGCAATTTTGAGTTCGAGGTGTTAAGGGAAATGGGTTGACTCCTTGGAATCAGGAAAACCCGAACAACCGCCTATAATCCAAAATCAAATGGCAAGGCTGGTAGTGGCAGGCTTGTTCCCAGAAACCGTGTCTACGCCTCCGGTGGAAGCGGAGGGTCGGGAGAACGAAGAAGTCGTCATTTTGTTGTCGCCAACCCCTATATCTCCATTGCAGCGACCAGTCTCTCTGGACACCCTTGCCGCCCCCAGACCTCTCGGCAGCTATTGACGGGGAAAGCTGCGGGGGACGCTTTCTCTGACGGACTCGGCGCCAGTAGTGACCAGTTCTGACAGCTCGTCGATGCCATACCTGCAGTTAGTGCGACCACCCCCAGTCCAGAAAAACAGCCAGGCGGCGCAGACTGAACCATCAGGCCGCAGAGTCCTCGCAGTGGTGCCCGAGCAAACCATTAGAGTCTTCCTACACGAAGGAGTGGAGCTCCAATGTTGGCAGTTTTCACGATCGTATCGGGAGGTAGTTAACATCCCCTAGGAAGGAAAGAGACAGGAGCCGGTAACACGAACTTTCGTCGTTTTAACTTTGGCTGGCTAAGGCTGATTGTTGTGATTTTTCAAAAATGTATGTTTGATTTATATGTAGATGATTCTTTTAAATGACAGTACTGTGATTTGCCAATTAGAAACCAATTAGTTGCAGAAAAAAAATCTGAAAATACAGGTTATTTAAGAAATATGCAATTAGAGAACGCAAACAAATTTGATACTCCTTCCAATGTACGAGGGTTAATTGTTTAAACTACAATAAATTTCGAAGAAGTTGACCAAATGGGTGGGGGAAAAACAGTGGATAGGTTAACTTTAACATCAACATGAACACAGCCTTTTTTACACTAGCCACATGGCCCAGAAACAACTAAAGAAAACCATACAGCAAACAGCGGTAAGTGTGGGGGGCGGTGGAGATATGAGCTTTATAAGATTTTTGAAGTGTCAATAGTAATTATGACTGCTGTTATTAAAAGTGTGGCGTATGTTTACTCTACGTCCTTTTACAACATTGTGTCGGTGCCATAATCTGTTGTTTATCTTTGAAGTTAACATCTTTGCGAAATGCAAGTTGACCTGTCATAACTTGCTTAAAAGAGCCTTGATGTATACACATGTCAACGGACGGAGAGGTACGACATCGTAGCACACAGCAGTTTTGTGTAAGATACAATTGTTGCTTAAATGGACTTGTTGTACTGAAGGGATGAAGTTAAATTAGAGTCACTTTAACTACTTTCTGGTTTAACATTCTTTATTTGAATACTTTGAGTGGAAATAAACCTCTTGGAATTTGTTCCTGCAAATATTGAATTTGAATATTATAGCCTCTACATATCCACTCACGCACTGGGCCAAACCTTTATCCGCGTAAGCAGAGGTGAAGTTCTGCGAACGATACTCTTATTGTTTGTTCTATTTAATGAGAACATTTTCTAGGGTTAAATAATATTAGAAAAAAAAATGCATATTATATCTCTCAAAATAAACAATTCTCCAAGCCCATAGCAACCTTCACCAAAATGCCACCAATTTACTGCAACATATATATATATATATAACACTATTGTATGTAAATTCTATTTCAAAGACACCACTGGTGCAACATTAGTGCTAGTTTTAACTTTAGACCGCACCTAAACTGCACCAATTTCCTCTACACCAATTTGACACCACTGGTGCTAAATTGGTGCTAGTCTAAATAACTGGAACGCACCAAAACTGCACCAAAATTGTAAACAACAAAATGGAACCAATTTCCTCTACACCAATTTGACACCACTGGTGCTAAATTTGTGCTAATTTACATTATTGGAAAGCACTAGTACTGCACCAACATGTACAAACTTTTCCATAAGCTCCACCAAAAGAACACCAAAAACAAAGTATGGTGCAGTTTTTGTACACCATTTAAAAAACTGCACCAAAACAGCACTAGAAATGCACTTAAAAGTACCAAAGTTAGTGTGACCTCTGACATTCAAACGACCATGAATCGGTAACCATTGCATAAGCTTTCCCAAATCTGCCTGTAAGGTCAAATCCAAGGTCAAAGTAGATGTCAAGAGATTATCAAACCTAAACATGTTCCACAAAAAAGGGGTAGGGTAAAAGGAGTTAACCCCGGGGGAAAAACGTTTTTCCCGGGAAAAGCAGCGAGTGAGAACGAAAGCGGGTTTAACTTACCCCACATTTTGCTTCTACTGTGTTGAGACGTCATGAATCTCGAAAAGGTCACAGACGTCAAAAATAGCGCGCCAAATAATTCGCGTCGTAACAATAGCCTTTTTTTGTTTTCTCCTTCTGAAAGTGTTTACGTTTAGCTACGAAAATTAAAGTGAATTACATCTGTAATTTACAAACAAATACATGAATTAAAAAAATTGACCATAGGTCTACAAGAAACGGGAAAGATTTCTGCCTGCATGAAGCTGGATATTAACGGACCCCCTGCCCATTGCAGGTAACAACTGAAAACTTTGGGAAAAAGACTATAGGGCGGTATGATAATAGTTTTGTTTTTCAAGGCCTAAATATTTTCTAGTTCATAAGTGTTTTCCTGCAAAAACATTTTTTTTAAAGAAACATACATTTAAAAGTCGTTATGAAGCCATGAAAATATGCTAGCCAATATAGGGCTACAGCCTATTCCGTGTTCTTTCTTTGCACGATGGGAAAACAGCACTGTTGATGTTGGAACGGAAGAATGGAACTTTTTTTCTTTCTACTGATATTGTCAGATTGTACACAATCGACCAGCTGGTACTTCTTTCTATAAAACCTTTAAGTATCTTGGTCCCAACATCATGGACATTATTATGCAACCTTCGAAAATGCCAGAAAATTTCTAGGCCTTACCCCAGGGTTGATTCCCTTAACCCTGCCCCTGAGCAGGGTTAATTATTTCCTGGGAAAACGTTGATTCCCGGAAAATTCCCGGGAGTATTTTTGTAGCGTGAACGGATAAGCCAAAAGTTCCCGGGAATTTCCCGGGGAATAACTATAGTGTGAACAGGTAAAAATTAAGATGAATGCCAACACAAAACCTCTGGGTAAAACACGGACACAAAAGTCAATTCAAATATAATTCTCAAAAGAAAAAAAGCTGTCACAGATGGAAAGCTCCCTTTCGCTTTTTCTAAAAGCAACTTGCTCCCACCAGTGGCCGCTCTTCATGGTAGACCAGGTTGACCTGTGACCAATAAGTACTTCCAGCAAGTGCCATAAAACCCGTCAATCGTACGACAAATTCCATCCGATTGTTATTCCGCATGTCTTTAAAAAACGTCTTCCCGAACTGCAAGACTTATCCGCCGTAATCACACAATATATTGGTATAACAACATGCATAGGTTTTATGATAACAACTATTTTGAGTAATAATTAATAGTGTCCACTGCCTAATGTAAATCCGTGGACATTTTGAAAAAGTACCCAAATCCTTTAAAGGAACACGTTGTTTTGGATTGGTCGAGTTGGTCTTTGAAAAGCGTTTGTTATAAAATGCATATAGATAGATGTAAAAATTACAATTAAAATGATCCACACAAGTATTACTCGAAATTGCGTGGTTTTCCTTTTACCTCGACGACTTACATGGCCGACCGTGTTAGTTCGCCAAGTAAAAGGAAAACCACGCAATTTGGAGGAAAATTTGTGTGGATCATTATATTTTCTTTAAAAATATCTTTTAATCATATGCAAACGGCTACAACCGCTTTTCAAACACCAATTCTACCGATCCAAGGCAACGTGTTCCTTTAACTTGTAAGTGCGGATCTGCCATGGCTATATTGTTTCTATGCCCACAAGTGCTAGAAGACTAACTTGGGGCAATTCGACAAACAGGCCCTCAGGATAGTCTTCAATAGAGGCTCGGCATAAAATACAAGATGGATTACTGCATTGCTCCACACATGTGGAGCACCCAAACAATGTTAAGACAACACTGAGTAGCCAGAATTGGCGGTGTACATTTATCGAAGCAAACCTTGCACTTGACGACTATATCAAGTTCTGTATTTTTTTTGGGCAAAAGACAGTTCCCTTACTATGGTTCCAATTTGTTACAGTTCTTGAGACAAGGTCTTAAGTGTGACAGATGGGTCATGATCGCGACCTGCCGCCTCCAACTTCACTTTCTGAAGATGACGACTTCTTCAGTCTTCACATTGTTGTTTTTTTTCTTTTTAGCTTTACCCAGTCATTAGTGTGGACTGCCTTGATCTTGCGTATGGTTCCCCAGAACCCACCGGTCGGTAACGATCAGAGTTATATTAACTCATACACCACTTCTTAATTATGTGTCTGTTTGTTTTTAATACACCACATTTTAAAACAAATATATTGTGGCGCAACAGAGGTAGAACGCCCCTGCGCGAGGAATGGAACCATCCCAACAGCAGTGACCCCGCATAGCGCGTGCTATTGGTTAGCGCGATCACGTGTGCACGTGGCCGAATGCTATAAAAGCAGCGACGTGCAGAGTGATGAGGGGCTGGACTGATAATCAAGTAATACTGATTGTTCTTGCCACACTCTGACTGCACTGTGTCCCGTCTACTAGGTAAGTGGACTGAGGGGCTGCTGCGTGTAAGGGAATCGGCTGACTATAGTCGGCTGTAACGGTTCTTGTATATGAGCTAAATTGAGGGGACCTTGTAGTGTAGTTGAGGGGCCATACTGGGTTGTGCGGCGAATAGGTTCCTCACTTGAGGGGCATACTGGGTAGTGCGGCGAAAAGGGTTCCTTCAGGAGTCCTCTGAGGGGATTATTGCCATTCGTGGTGATATCCTCTATGGTCCAATAACGAGATTACATTGTCCAATCATAGAGCTTGTGGGTTTATTGAGTCATTGCTGGCGTGCTGCTGGGCTTCTAACTGCTGAGTTATAGAGCGCTGTGCCCCTTCTTGTTGTTGCTGGTACTGCTGTCTGCAGGTCATTTGTGCTGAAAGGGCGCCCTCTGCTGTCTGTCTCCTGTAATTGAGAAGCCACCTTCAACCCCTGCATGTACCTTTTCTCGGGATGGTATACATCCATCCCAACGGACTCGTCTCCAGCCGCTCGGAGACGTTCTCGTCGTTGCCGTCCGCGCACCGCCCTCTACGTCGGAGGGTGAGGCGCCACAAATTGGTGTCAGAAGTGGGATTTTGAATTGTGTACATGTTATGGTGTGTTATGGAATGAAGGTTTGGTTTTTTGTGCTTTTGTCATTCTTTGCTGCACTGATCGTCTACCTTAGTTTCAGACCTTACAAAGAGTTAAGACAGTTGTTGTATTGATGTGGGCTAGTTGGATTCTTTGTGTTTTACTTGGGTTGTTGATAGCCCTTGCGGTTGAATTGATTTGGTTCATTTGGTGTATTTGCCGTGAGACAAGGAGACAGAGAAGGGGTATTCGTTGGTTATCAAGGCCAGTATCTGTAGAACGGAACGATTACGAAGATACACCCGTTTAGCAATTGGGCAAAATGTCTGGAGTCCCATCTGGGGAGGACCTACATAGGTCCCGATTGGAGTTTCAGTTGTTACAGTGGGAAAATTGTCTGCATTTGGAACAAATCAAGAAACTGAAGGCTGCGTTGGAAGAAGTAAAGCCGTCTGGGGTAAGCCCAATTAGTGAGGCCCCAAGTACTGTTCATAAACACGTCAGGATAGATCTGGATGTTGAGTTTAGACTGCCATGCCAGGGGCTGGCTGAGATTAGGAAGGAGGCGTCTGGGTATTGTTCTTTGGAAGATTCAGAATCTGGTGATAAACCTTCTTCGAAATCCCATCCCATTGAGGGGGGTGGTGAGTCTGGTATTTATGATTGGTCGGCGTTAGCGAGGGATAAGTTGTCTGGTCCGCCCGTCGTTCCAAGTCCGAATCGAAACCCATTTGTGGATGCTGTGAGCACGCCCGATCCAAAAAGGTTCCGTAATGAGTTAATGAGTTCTGCTACGCGCCCGCCTGTGGCTATGGCTGAAAGGGTGATGGCTGATGACTCTGAGGCAGACAAGGCTGGGCCTTGGCCGTTGAAAAGGGAGGCAAGGTTTGAGAAATCAGAGGGTCCTCGACGTCCTTGTATTATGCCTGATAGGTATAATGGTAAAGTCCCGTGGAACGAATATTACGGGCATTTTGAGAGTTGTCGTATGGTGAACCATTGGGATAAACAGCAGTCTGCTGCATTTTTGGCTGCCAGTCTACAAGGAGATGCAGTCCGCATCTTGGGCTCACACGAGGGGCACAAGAGGACATATGATGAGATGGTTATGTTGTTAAAGCGGAGATTCGGGCCTGGTCATCAGGCAGAGAATTTTCTGGTAGAATTACGTCATCGTCGGCAGAAGCCAAAAGAAACACTACAAGAACTTTGTCAAGGGATACATGAGTTAGCCGTGAAAGCATACCCTGAAATACCTGAAGAGGCAAGGGACCGGCTGGAGAAAAATCATTTTGTTGATGCTGTATCCGACCAGTTTGTTCGTGAGGGGATATTTCTGGCAAGGCCCAGAGATTTATCAGAGGCATTACAAGCCGCCTTAGAAACAGAGAATTTTCATAAGGTTGAAGCCCAACGAGTTGGGGAAAGACCATCTTATAAGTTTGCTCGAGGGGCGAACGATAACGATGAGGTAGAGACTAGATTCCGGTCAGTTGAAAGAACGTTAAGCCAACAGTCTGAGTGTGTGAGCAATATGGCTCAACAGTTGGATAGGATATTAGGTGTACTAGTGCCACGGCAACGGGCACAACCGGTATCCGGACAATTCGATGGCTTACCGCCGGCAAAGAGGTATAAGGCGCCTATGAAGTGTCACAATTGTGGGGTTCAAGGGCATTTTGCAAGGGAATGCCAGTTACCAAGAAGAAAGCGCCCTCGTGTGTCGGAAAACGAGGATCAGTCGACGTACCAGTGGGTCCCCGGGAAGACTGAGAGAAGAGCAGGGCCCTCAACAGACGTAAACAGTTATCTGGTTTGTGGTCCGGCGACGCCCACAATTGGGCCGTTGTGTGGGTTGTTTGTGGAAGGTTCAATTCGATCTATTAAATTTCGGTTGCTTGTTGATACTGGTTCAACCGATACGTTCTTGAGTATGGCGGTGTATCATAAAATACTGAATGAACACCGACCTCATCTGCAGGAATGTGAGTCGAAGGTCAGACAGGTTGACGGGAGTCTATTGAAAGTGTATGGTTCAGCCTGGTTGGAATTACGAATTGGGAAGACAGTACACCCAATTAAAGCTGTTGTTGCCGATATCGGAACCCCTGCAATGCTGGGAATGGATTGGTAGTTGCAAACCGGCGGTAATCTTAATTTCGGCAGATTAGAATTATGCGTGAATGGGGAGAGAATTAGATGCACTGGGAGTGCTGGCAACCATTTTGCTGGACGAGTAGTAGTAGCAGAAACAACAGTAATACCAGCGGGTCAGAGGGCAGTTTGGAAGCCAAAGCCCTACAAGTGTTTGAAGTGCGACAAGGCATTCACCCAACCGAAGGGGTTAAACCGTCACCGGAAGTATACCCACGGGCCGCCAGTTTTCCTCCATTGCCGGATCTGCGAGTACGAGGATAAAAGAAGAGATAATCTGAGGCGCCATTATAAGACGGACCACCCTGAGAATGTGTACGAGGTCACGGGAATTAAAGCAAAACCCCTGGTGAGGGAGGAGCCCGGACAGGACATCGCCAAGCCCCACGAGGTGCGGAGAGTTGTCAAGAGCAACGAAGATCCACCGACTGGTGAAGCGAGTCAGGAGGCCGAGCTGGTTAAGAAGCCTTTCCCCTTGCGTTGGAAGATGCCACTGGCCATGTCGCCCCTCCACCCGTCTCCTTCAGATGAGGAGGAATGGGATGACGATGCCCTCAGCATCGTTTCATCACTGCCTGGCCTGGATATAGTAGTTAAGGAAGACGAAGAGCAGATGGATGTTCAAGTAGAAGCCATGGAAGAGGAGCCACGACCTCCTTCTTCGTCCGTCAAGGCCCCGGAAGCGTCACGGCCACGCCCTGTGTCCCCAAAGGCATCAGTGACTTCGAAGCCCCGCCTTTCTCCAGTGAGAGCCCCAGTAACGGCAGGGCGCCCCATCGCCCCGAAGAACACCCCGCCAACCGGCTCATCAGGGAAGAGTAGCCCTGACCCCGACCAACAGCCCATCCGTATCCGGCGTCTTCGCCCCCAGTGCCCAGAGGTGGCCACCATCGTGGAACACATCAAGACTCGTACGTATGTAAGAGGAGTGATGATTCATGGAGAGACCAGGCAGCGTACGTACTATCAGGACGTGCTGGTAGACTGCATGAGAGCTCTGGAAACCATAAAGATGCAACAGCAGAACAACGTGGGACCACGCAAGCCGCAGTCGCCATCTAGGAACCTTTGAAGGATGTTCCCCACCGTCTTCGCGTTCACGTAACTCCTTGCCAGTTTATCTTTCTTAAAAACGAATCAGGTCTAATCAGTTTACTAATCAGTGTGTGAATATTTAATTGCCAAAGAAATTCTTCCTGAAATTTATAGTTTTGATAAAGGTTCTTTAAAGTATAGTTTTGATAAAAGTTCTTTAAAGTAAAGTTTTGATAAAAGAGGAGGCTGTTTAACTTTTCTATAAGCGTTAAAAGTAAGTATTATTTTCGTACCTGTATTAAAGACAAAGAGGTTTGTATTATTTTTGTGTACTCTGACTGCACTGTGTCCCGTCTACTAGGTAAGTGGACTGAGGGGCTGCTGCGTGTAAGGGAATCGGCTGACTATAGTCGGCTGTAACGGTTCTTGTATATGAGCTAAATTGAGGGGACCTTGTAGTGTAGTTGAGGGGCCATACTGGGTTGTGCGGCGAATAGGTTCCTCACTTGAGGGGCATACTGGGTAGTGCGGCGAAAAGGGTTCCTTCAGGAGTCCTCTGAGGGGATTATTGCCATTCGTGGTGATATCCTCTATGGTCCAATAACGAGATTACATTGTCCAATCATAGAGCTTGTGGGTTTATTGAGTCATTGCTGGCGTGCTGCTGGGCTTCTAACTGCTGAGTTATAGAGCGCTGTGCCCCTTCTTGTTGTTGCTGGTACTGCTGTCTGCAGGTCATTTGTGCTGAAAGGGCGCCCTCTGCTGTCTGTCTCCTGTAATTGAGAAGCCACCTTCAACCCCTGCATGTACCTTTTCTCGGGACGGTATACATCCATCCCAACGGACTCGTCTCCAGCCGCTCGGAGACGTTCTCGTCGTTGCCGTCCGCGCACCGCCCTCTACGTCGGAGGGTGAGGCGCCACAATATTTATCTATTGCAGCGTCTCACTAATGCCCATTTTCCATGTTCCTTCTGTTTGAGTGTGTACATTTTTGTGTAAATTGTCCTTGTATTTAGAGAAAAGGGGAAAAAAGCTTTTGCTTCTTGTTTTTCCTATCATGTTAACGTCAAACTATTTCCTATGGGCCTATCATTCGTTAACTGGATTAAGTTCATTAGTACAAGTTATTATATGTTTTCTGAACAATGGTATCACATTGTGTTGATTAATGTTGACATGAAACAAATGTATCTGAAATTAAAAAAAAAATGTATCTGAAATTAAGTTAACGGCGTAGTATCCAAGGGACGAACTCAACATTACGGTTATGGTTCAACGTTATGGTTCAGCAGTCAAAGTAACCAAAAATAAGTGGCTGTAGCCTTATGCAGGCGCAAGGCATGCTGGTGTCTACAACATTGTTCATTGCATGTTCAACTATTAAAATAACATTATAACTTGAAGAGAGTTTGGTACACGTTTGGTAGTTACTCAAAACACATATTAACTTAAAAACTGACTTGGTAACGAACATTGGAGAGCTGCTGATAGTATGAAACATTAGTGTCAGAAACGGCTCCCTCTGAAGTAGCATAGATTTTGAAATAAAGGTTTTATTTTTACTAAAATAATAAAAGACTTCTAGGTACAAGTCTTTTACTCCTATCTGAAAGCACACAACTTCGTGAAGCATGCAAGAATGTCATTTTTCGTTCATTATTATCTCGCAAGTTCGATGTCTGATTGAGCTCAAATTTTCACAGGTTTGTTCTTTTATGTATTGTTGAAATACACCAAGTCAGAACACTTGTCTTCGACAATTACCAAGTGTCCACTGCCTTTACAGAAAGTGTCAAAACTACCGGCTCAATTTATTTTATTACTCTAATTGCTATGGTTTACACCCAAATTATGTGCTTGTTTTTCTATTGTTGTGTTCCTTCGGGGCGATCCCATTGATTTGCTTGTATCTTGTTTTTGTTTTGTCTCGCCAAGTAAAAGACAAACATGTTAAGAGTCCCCGCCCGCTTCGTTTTTACAGGCCGCCTCCTTTTTTATTTTTATCCCCATATGACTAGCTAGACTTTGGGCCGTTTTATGGAATAACTAAGTTTAACACGAACACAACTTCTAGTGCGAATATGGGAAACATTAATGAAAATGCTAGTTTTTCTGTGCGACTAAACCACATACCGATAGATTTGACTTTAGATGAGATATCTGTTCGATTCTTATGTGTTTCCATTATTGTATACAGTCACAATGGCAGACGTAACTCAAAGATCGAAAAGAAGAAGGCTCCAAATTCAGAAAAATCAGCCTCGTACAGTATCATTGGCAAATGTTACGCGAAGAACAGAAAGGAGAAGAATCAACGCAGAGTCTGCAGCAGCTGTCATTATAGATGAAGATGGAAATGGATGCAATGGTGATGATCATGATAACCACTTTGATCGGCTAGCCAATACAGTTGGTCAAGCTATACGGTCTCCGTCCAATAGCGAGTAACCTTCCAGCCCGAATGCCCCAAAGTTTGTTTTGAGCATGAGCAAGTTGAAGCAGATAGCCATTCACAACTTCAAGATTCTTCATCAGATGTTAGTGATCAATTTGAGCAAGAGCCAAGAAGCAATGACACCGATAGCTCATCGAGACCACTGCAAGATTCACCATCCGGCTCCTTCGATGATCAACTTGACTCTTCAACTGATGAGTGCAGTCTAAAAACCCCACTAGGAAGCGAAGATGAGTTTCAAGATAATCTGGCTGACTGGGCTGCCAAACACAATATTACACAATCTGCACTATCAGGACTTCCGAGCATTCTTAGAGCAAAACACCGCCCGCAGCTGCCAAAAGATCCTCGAACATTGCTTGGGACAATAACCAATATTCCAGCTATTATTTGTACAAGTTGAAAGCTGATTGATACACAGTGCTACTGGCCTCCATTTCGATCCCTAGTTCGTCTAGAGAAGGCTGTGCCTTATAAACAGACACCGGATGACGATTGGACAGTACATGCCATTAGGGTTTTGTCTGAAACAAGTTAGTGGTATCATAGAGCTAGTTTAATGGTGTAATGCAAATGTCCTTTTCTAGTGGGGTGGGAATGAAGGGTGGTTCGGCAAAGCCCCCAAAATATGGGAGTGGCAACAGGTCTCCAGTCCCTCTCACTATAGCCTCTGAATGCACTGCATCCGATTTCACGAAACGATAGGATCAATCCTATCTATAGTTAGGACGAGAAATCCGTCCTAACTTAGGATGGGTTCAGTGCGTCCTCTTCGTATTTGGATACGGAACTGAACCCGTCCTGAGTCCTAAGATTAATTCCAAGTTAGGAAGAGTTTGGGCAAATCGACGGCTGAACACCTTTTGAAATTGTCAACGACCAGTGAATATCACTTGATGTTCAACATCGAACTAAATTGTTCGTCTATTAAGTTGTGAGAAAAACATGGAAGATGAAAACAACTGTCTCACAAGTTTTGTGCTTTCAGATGCCTTTAATTCGAGACCTCAGAGCTAAGGTCTCTTATCAAACTCAATTCTTTGAATGAGAAATTATTTCTTTCTTAAAAACAATGTTACTTTACAGAAAGCCATTTCTCACAATGTTTTAAATCACCAATAGCTCTTAATTGTTCGTTACAAAGTAAGTTTGAATGTTACAATTATTTTGATTGAGTTATGCCAATGTGTCCAGTGCATTAAAGGAAAGCTACACGTTTGGCAATTGTCAAACCTAATAGTCAAACCAGTCTTCTCACTTGGTGCATCCCATCACAACCATAAAATACAAGGCTGTGAAAATTTGGGCTCAATTGACAGGAATAAAATAGCTAGAAGTCTGTTATTATTTTAGTGATAAATTACCCCTTTCTCAAAAACTACGTTTTTATACTATCAACAGCTCTACAATGCTCGTTACCACAAGTTATATTGGTTTTGAGTAGTTACCAAACGTGTACTTTCCCTTTAAACCATCAAATCCAAAGCTAGTGTGGCGAAAGCTGCCTTGCCTTTTAGAACTAATTATAGAGTTGTTGAGACAACTTAAATGTTATCTCTTTATTTATAATGTCTTGCTTGTTTTAAGTTTAACTTCAGCTAAATTAAGTGTTCACACGTTTATTTTCTTAACGCTTATAAATTAACCAATCAGTTTTCTGGCTTAGGCAAGATGCGTGCAGCGTGTACGTCCGCTAGGCCATAAAAGGGGACGAAAAACAGAGCTCGGACTCAGTCGCTTCCAGACTCCAGATCGCCACCTCAAGAACTCATGACCATTCAAGACCTCAAGACCATTCAAGAAACACACACACACCGCAAACGATGCTACTCACTTTATTGGTGAATCTCATTAGATAATTACTACAACACGAGCAGCCACGCTTACACGTACTGCTGCATGTGAATGAACCAGCGGACTGATTGATTGCAGAATACCTTAAGTTAATACCGTTTAAATCAAGAGAGGGCGCTACGTACATTTTGTGATTGAATTGAACATGATTGAATAAAATCATAGAAATAGAACCCGGAGAGCGCTGAGCTCGACCACCCTCTGTGTCGTCTGTGGACGCGGCGCATCAATACCGCGCAATACGCAAAATTATCATCGTGTGACACGCGCGTATGGCACAATGGCAAGATGTCAGCGCACATAGACCATTTCTAATGTTTTCATTGGTCAATGATGTCATTGTATGGCAGAATTGTATGGCAAATATTTTACCATACACGCGTTACGATAATGGCGTATGTGCGTCCATAAAAATGGTCTCACAACGAAACCGCACGCACAATAAGACGTTCTCCGGGTTCTATTTCTATGAATAAAATACACACTGTGTAGTTCCTTGCGGTTATGGTCAACCCTCTGTTTGAAACAGTTGAAATATTTCAATGAGCCTCGTCAGTAGAGTTTAAGGACAATACCCCAATATTATGTTCAATCCTTACCCTGTGGCTTCTTCAGATTCCAGAGTGACGGCTTGGATAAATTCATAAGAACCATACTAGATAGCTTGGCAAATTGATTAGGCAGACTTATTTATTTGTTTATTTATTTGTTTATTCATTTAAGGTTCATTTTAACAAGATACTGAAACAAATCCTAGTACATCATACCAATGACAAGAGAAGTTGACAAATAGTCGCGATGGCAAATTTTGCCTTTCAATTAAAGAAACATGTTGCCTTCAGATTTCGCGAAATTTAACATTTGAGGGTGTTCCTTATACTTATTAAGAGTTGTTCTTGCAATAAAACACATTTAATGTGCTATAATTAGTGAATGGTAATTAAAAAAAACAAACACTGACCTCTGACCCCGAAACGTCCCGCGAAATATATACGTTTTTCAAGCCGTCAAAACGATCGTCCGTTTATGCGCGATGAACAGCAGTTAGGCTGGCGCCGTAGCCAATGGCCTGGTAAACCATGGTAAACCTACCAGAAGAACACGAGGTAACATACCGTTCTCTACCTCGCGACGTTGTGTGAAATGTAAACACACCATTTTGCTGTCAAAATGGATCGCCGAAAAACACAGATACAGCTCATTGCTCTACTAGCCTACGCAAAGAGATGATTGGAGACACGTCCAAAAAGAAGGAACGGACACCTCGCCAATCAGGGTAAGAATAATGTAGTGGGACATGGACTAGCCGACGAGAGAGAGAGAACGGACCGTGATTGTTTATACCCAATGCAATGTTAGTTATTATTAATTGTGGACATGACACGTAAATTCACAGCCATGACAGCCGCAGCACTGAGTTGTGAGAGAGTACATACATGTACATGTACATGTACTATGACTAGTTTACATGTAATTTTGTAGATCTATTCACTCGGTGCATAGATGGGGGTGGGGATTTGAATCGAGTGTCCAGCGTCCTAATGACTTGGCATAATTTACCCGAATTTACTTTGATGCTACAATTATAAGAGTCGTTTATCTGGCTAGGAAGGGGAGGGCTTTTGTAAAAATTGTAGAAGTACATTTTAAAAATAGTACAGATTTATTAAATGTTTTTAGTATGTTTTTAACAGTTTACCCAAAATATTGTACCCAAGTCAACTCGTACCCAAGGCAACCCGAATTCTTTCAAAGAAGTGTGACCTTTCAAACAATAAAAAATAAAATTGTCGAGAACTAATAAGTTATATCAATGGTTATCAATCAATTTTTTGTTGAAGGTACTAAGTGAGCAGATGCCAGGACTTGGCGTAAACATCTTGGGGACCTCATCAAACCTGGCACCTCCAAGTCCACATCATCCACCTCCGCAAAGCTCTTGCCAAGCTGGTGTGTTTGTACCAACTGTAGGGAGATGCCAACACAACAGGAGAGGTCATGCTGCAAACAAAGGCCGGATTAATGCTTCTCAAACTTGGCAGTAAGAGACTGATTATTTCATACTGTCAATGGCATACTTGTTCAGTACCTACACGTGCATGTATAACAATATACACATGTACTGTTAAAGCTGTCCAGTTTTGTTACATGATATTTTGATCTGTCCCCCCCGCAAAAAAAAAGGAAACAAAGTAAATGTGTAAACAAACATTTAATAAGGAAACACAAATTTAAGCTTTCATTCATTGTAGTTACTTGTAAACAGCCTCCTTCGCCAATGTTGCATTACCAAAAAACTTCACACTGAACAGCCACATCCCAAATTTTAATAACATCATGTCTTTGACCAGCAGCCGATTTCACAAAACTTTACGCAACTGCGTAAGTCCACTTGTGCAACGTTTATGGAGCAACTTGCGCCATTAACATTGCGCAAGTGTACTCACGCAGTTGCGTAAAGTTTCGTGAAATCGGCTGCAAGGAGGTAATGTTTGCAAAAATGTCACTTTAATGAATAAAAATCAAGTGCACAGGTTTTATATTCCATATACATGTACAAATAACCAATTTGTATTTTGTTAATTGTTTCAAAAATTGTTGTGTTTATATTTGAAAAGATCTTGAGGCACCTTGTTGTGGACCACCATTAGAGTTGGCACGACATCACCGGAATGACATGTACACCAGGGGAGTATGATGTACACAACAAATGACTTTGCCACCCAGCCAGCCTTCATAGACAACAATGTGTTGTGTCAGAATGGTACTGGAAATAGAGTAACACTACCTGGTTACTGTGTTTGTAAAATCAGGGATATATTTCCAGATTGTTTCAACATTCATGTACACATGATTTATGCAAAACAGGTTTAACAAATGGCAATATTTCCTGTTGTAAACAGGTAGATTCTTATTCCTAAATTAACACATAATGTCAATATTTTAACTTATTATTATTATTATTATTTTTTTTTTGCACATTACTTATGTCAACAAATCGGTGAATATAATAGATGTTAAATTTGCATCGGGGATAAAGAATATTAACTTTGGTTTTTTACCCATACACCGATGTGTGTAATAGCACTGTATACGCTGCAAAAACATAGGATTCGAACTGCCTCTAGCTGCCGGGCAACCTCGGTAGTCTAGTTGGTAAGACACTGCTCTAGAATTGCAAGGGTCGTGGGTTCGAATCCCACCCGAGTAACATGCCTGTGATATTTTTTCACAGGACTCGGGAAGTACTGAGTATACAGTGCTATTACACAAATCGGTGTATGGGTAAAAACCAAAATTAATAAATCATTGAATGTGATGTGAGCAGAGATTGTTTTCATCACAACGACATATGATTTAGTTTAATTTGAAGTACATGGCCAATTGTTTCTACAAACATCATGTTTATTGTATTATTTATTTGAGATTTCGATATTTTGTAACAAAAAACACACTAGAACAACAAAATGCAAAAACGTAAACAATCTGTATTCAAATAAATTTATCTGAAATATCTTTATTCTGTATTCATAAAGAGACATAGATCATAGATTCATAAGTTTGATAAACACGGTGCCATTTCAATTTTTTAACCTTAACCCTTGCAAGTATATTTTGATTTCAAACCATATGCCTGTTATGAAATGCATGGTCAGAATGATGTTTTAGAACTAGTCATGTTGTTGACTAGCAGACCATGTTAGTTCGAATAAGTAAAAGTTTTAAAGGAACACCACCCAATTTCAAGTCATACTTGTGTTGATCATTGTATTCTACTTTTAAAACATCCTTTCTAGCCATATGCATTTTACAACCAAATCACTCGATCTAAGGCATTGGTCTCTCTAAAGGGACTTATATTGGTAATTACTAATTTGTGATCATAAAACTCACTTGATAAAGTCTACATGATGAGAGGCATGTCAAAGGACTTGTTTCTATACTGCAGCAATGGTGTTTTCTTTCACTGTTTCTTGCAGCTTTTATTGCCAAATTTAGCCCAAATTGTCACAGGTTTATTATTTTATGCATAAATATTGAGGAGATACACCAACTATTACTAAGGATACTGCATGGGACTCTAGTGTTCTTTGACAAAAGACAAATTTAATTAATGTTTGCAATTACATTGTGTACTGCTGTGAATTGTCCATATTGTTTTATAAAGTTCCTATAAATTTGTGACAAAGATTCTCTTTGATTACATAGAAGCTCTAGAACTTGCCAATAATGCTCATAATGCACTGACCTTATGTCTTATGCACACCTGTACAGACAATTTTGTAGCCAAAATGTGGAAAGTTACATGGAAATTAAATTTAAGAAGTGGAAAATTTGAATTTGTGTTTTTGCTACAAGTTCTTCTGTTGGTAGTAGTGGTGGTGGTATTGGGGGGGGGGGGGGGGGGGGGTGGCGGGCTGCGGGTAGAAGCCATCCTTGCACCATTAGCGGTAAGCCTGGGCGACTAGTGTCAGACTCCAACTATTGAATCATTAGTCGAGTCGTGACTATTGTTTTCAACTATTCGGTTAAACGTGCTACAAAAATAGTCACGACTACTTCAAAAATAGTTGCGTCTACCTGTTTGGTGAACCAATTTAGTCGCTCATGACTATTCATGACAACATAAGTTACTTACAGAACACAGTCAGACATCAGTGACACAAATCTTCAATCTTTTCCGCTTGAATTAGACTATATTGTGCTTGCGGCACACATTGCCACAGTGCATCTTGATAATTAAAAATTTGTCGCGACTAAAATTTGTCGCGACTAGTGTCGTAGTCGAAACTATTGGATGGAGGTGCGACTCGATTAGTAACTTTCACTGGTCGCCCAGGCCTAATTTAGCAGAGTTTTCCTGTCCTGCGAAGAAGCTGGTTGTCATCTAACCGTGCTTAGAAAACTTCTTTGATGTATGTGTACTCTTTCTTGTCCATACTGGCTTCAATAATCACATCATCACCCAACTTTCACTGTCACCTGGGAATCAAGTGATACAAAAATGTTACAAAATAATGAAATTGTTCCCTGTTTCTGATTCTGTTTTTAATTTTGAAAAGAGTTCTTCCAGACTATGGCCCTTTTCGAAACCACCGCTTTGGCTTTGGATTCAGCTCGGGCTAGCTTGGCCCCGCAGATGTTTGGACAATACTGAGCGTGCTTTGCGTAGTGATTCAGATAAGAGGACAGAGTCTGAAGCCGAATCCAAAGCCGAAGCCGTGGTTTCGAAAAGGGCCTATGGAAACTTCATTATTACTTTATTTTAGCTTTCCTTGCCAACTACCATTTTCAGTATAAGTATGTGCTCCCTGTTCAAATGCATCGCACAGTAAGTTTTTGCTGTCAAATGATTCTGAGCAATGTAAACAGGAGCTACCTCAAATAGTACCGTCCAAGACCAAGGTCAAGGAATTACATCCCCATAACAGACATAAACATTATTTTATAAAATAATGAATATATAACCCCGAAAGGATCATGTTGGCAAATAAGACAAGTGACATCTATCCTATGGCAATGGACATTAGTATTAGTAATAGACACCACTGTCCTGTTGCCCTGTGACTCTACATGTACATGCAAACAGCATAGAGAAAGGACAGAGAAGTAAAGTCCCTGTAATTTTGTATCTAAAATCGAACTGTGGGGTATATGTGACTCGCAATTGCATACTTACGGTAAACACGGTAAGGCCTCTGACATGTCTGAGCAGATGTTTTATTGAGAGGATGAATTCTCTAGCTGTAGTTTTGGTGTGGGAGGTCATGGCACGTCCATTTTCAACTCCACTCGCTAGTTAGTATTAAATAATCTCGTCTTTTTGCTGCAAAGGCCCGAGGCAAAAAGAGACACACGACTACAGAATCACATGCACTTATTAGTAATACGGGTACCAGACATTCTTTCATGTACAAAGTGTTTGCATTACTAGACTGGCCCCGCTAAAATCCTACATCGTACGAGCAAGAACGGGGAGTTCACTGCGTCTGGGGGGAGGTCTGGCCGCGGGGGATTATGGCCCGCTGGACGGCAGCCGCTCGGCCCCGGGACGTGGGCTGAAATTGCTGCTTAGATAGTTTAATAAAAAGTTAATTCAACGTAGGCCCTTTTATTTTTGTTCATGAACTGTTTTTGTGATTGGAGTAACCATAGAGGAAGAGATAGATACAAATGGGGTTCGTAAAATTGTTAATAATTGCTCAGTCGTATAGTTCAATGGCTGCGACTGGAAATAAGACTAGTGAATTTGGCGGCCATTTATGGGAGTCAAAATCTTGACCCCCATAAATGGCGGAGCGTTTTGTTTCGAGAAAGTTAGCAAAAGCGAAGCATTTCTAAGGCATGTTTGTGTAGATCATTATATTCTACTTTTTTAACATCTTTCCAACCGTAATCATTTTACATCAAACGCTTGTCATAGCCCAAAAACGCCCAACAAAGCGCAGCCCGAAGGCAATGTGTTCCTTTAAATACTGTGTACATTGTCCCATGGCTTTTAAAGACAGTGGACACTATTGGTAACTGTCAAAGACCAGTCTTCTCACTTGGTGTATTTAAGTTGGTTTATTTATTAAAAAAATGCCATCGCAGCATACCGCTGAATTGCGGCATAATTTACAATAATTAAAAAATATTACATAAACAGCTTTACAATAGAAAATACATAATGAACATTTGATAAAAAAAACACAAAAACAATGACCTGCCAGATATGAACACAGGTTCACTACATTTGTATACATTTAAGACCAGAAAATTAAGCAATTACATGTAAGGAGTTCAAGAGCTTGGTGAGGTAGGGCAAGGGGCTGTTTTGGAATCTTTTGGTGTTGCAGTGAAACATACCAAACCGTGCTCGTTGGCGGGGTTCCATAGACGAGTTGTTTAGCTGGTGATATGTGCTTTAATCCAGTTCAGTGTTGGAATGTTCTCGCAAATGATATTACCGACATGTGCGATACAATTTTGCTTCAATTTAATGTTGTCTGACACAGTTGGGAGAAACTCTGAAACATCGATTTTATCCACAGTTATTTGTACATCATTTGGCAAGTGATGTGATTTGACTGTTTTTTATGCCAATCATCTGGACCATGTGATGATCTGTACTATGCTTTTTTTATTGATGTGTAGCGGGGATGGACAATAACATCTACAATGTCCATGCAAATTGATAACCCATGTCAGACCGGCTTTTATTAAATTCTTCAACTAGTTCTTTACTGCAACTGTCTTGTAGTTGTCGTTCATGACATACAGCCTCGGAAGTTTCCTTAGCCCACTGTTTAACATCCTTGTCAAATCATCTCCAAAATCTACATGCCGTCGCATAACTGTTTTATTATATGTGCAGATGTTTTGAGGATGCTGGAAGGCAGACAACTTTGCACTTTTTTTTTTAAACAAGCGATATCAACACTTGATGTTCATTAATATTTTGTGACCTGCAGTTAAGGAGAATGCCAGCAGCAGTGTTGTCACACCTGGGATGAGCGTTTTGGTTTTCTTAACATTTCGTTTTATGCGAGTGTTTTCTGCAACAGCATGAAGAGTTGATAACAGCAATGGTGCTTTCAGTTGCAGTTCGAGGTCTTGTTGGGACAAGTTGAACTTGTTGAGGTATTCAATGGTGGATTCACGGAAAAGAGAGTGGTTATGTGGATCACAAAGGTTATCAGCTTCTTCAACAACAGATTGAATAAAACTGCCTGTGATGTCCTCTTTGGCTTCCTTCTAATAATATTAACATTAATAATAATATGGATTTATAATGCGCACTTTTCGAGAAAATCTATCAAGGCGCCTACACAAAATGAAAACATTATACAATAGAAATTGAAGAATAAACAAAACATAATGAAACCCAATGAAAGTCAAAGTAAACAAGTGTGTTTTCAGTTCCCTCTTAAAGTTATTGAGAGATGTTGTTTGGCGAAGTGAGACTGGGAGCTTATTCCAAAGGGCAGGAGCAGCTTTGGCAAAAGCCCGTCTCCGTAACGAATTGTTCTAGACCTTGGCTCTACCAGCAAGTGAGATCCAGTGGTTCGTAGAGCACGACTGCTGTGCTTAGTGAAGATGAGTTCACAAAGATACTGTGGGGCTTGTCCATGCAGAACTTTTAACGCAAGGAGGCAGATTTTGAAGGTGATCCTCTTTGCGATGGGGAGCCAATGTAGGCGTCTTAGGACTGGCGAAATGTGATCGTATTTTCTGGCTTGGACAACGATTAGAGGGGCATTAGTGTGAACACGTTGGAGACGAGAAGTAGATGTAGCTGGAAGCCTAACCAAGAGCGAGTTGCAACAATCCAAGCGGGAGGAGACCAGAGCACGGATGACTTTTCAGCTGTATCCAGAGACAAGTATATGCAAATTCTGGCTATGTTACGAAATGGAAGTTAGCGCATTTGCACACGGTTGAGATGTGTGATTCCATGTTGAACAGCTTGTCGAACACAACTCCCAGAGTATTTGCACTTTTGGAGGCGGACAGATCATGGTTGTTGATTGAGAACTGTTGCGAAGTAAACTTTGCATGGTCATGTCGCGATCCCAAAACAAAAACCTGTGTCTTCTCCGCATTCAGTCGCAGGAAATTATGACTCATCCACGTTTGAATATGGCTGACACAGTTGTGCATCTGCTTGAAGGACTCATCTGCGGTTACACCAGGAATGAAGGGTATGTAGAGCTGGGTATCATCGGCATATAGATAAAACTTGACGTTGTGGTGTCTAACGATGTCGCCTATTGGTAGAGTGTTATAAAGAGAACAGGACCAAGAACTGAGAAAGTGTCTACATTGATGTCCCAGAGTTTTCTGTAAGTCACCTCCTTGATAAGAACGTGTTGAGGCAACAGGTAAAAGAAATTGCTGCATGATCCGACAGAAATGTGTCCACTTGAATTTCCTTGACAAGTTGCGATCCCACTCTTGTAATGACGAGATCAAGTGTATGTCCTGACATGTCAGTTTCTCCACGTACATGCTGAACCAGATCAGCAGTCTCTAGAAGGTTGGCAAATTTGATTGACTCGGGATTTAGACTGTCGACGTTAATGTTGAAGTCGCCAGCAAGTAGGAAATTGGCGGTTGATTGTGCTAGTTCATCCAGGACAATTGGAAAATCATTCAGGAACATACCTTGTGTCAGTTCATGTTTCCTTGATGGAGGTGGTTGATTAATGACGACAATTCCCAGGTTCTGTTCATTGAACTTCAAATCCAGTTCAGCACATTCAAAACTGCGAAATTTCCGTATGGGTTGTTAAGATGCACCGAGCAAAAGCTTGCCGACAATGGCTGTTCCACCAACTCTGCCATTTCTTGGCATAGAGTGGCTTACGTAGCCGGGTGGTGTTAGTTCGTAGAGTGTCACGTGGTCGCTTTTTGGCACCCATGTTTCTGTTATGATGAATATGTCCAGGCAGTTGTGAAGAATGCAAGTCTCAAGAAGTTCTGTCTTATTGCGTACAGACTGCATTCTTAGTTGTGGGATGTAAACCAGTCAATGGACTCTTTCGAAGACACCGTGGACGTGCAGGTTCAAGACAGGCAATGTTCATGTACTTGTTCCTGTGTAATTGTACAACAGAGATGGGATTTTGACATTTGCAGAAAGCACGAACTCCTCTCTTTGTAGGTTTGACACTGCTAATGCCATTGTCCACAATTGTGTGGTAGACA
Organism: Asterias amurensis; assembly: GCF_032118995.1. Lineage (NCBI taxonomy): Eukaryota > Metazoa > Echinodermata > Asteroidea > Forcipulatida > Asteriidae > Asterias > Asterias amurensis. Next base: position 9,129,579 of record NC_092657.1, on the reverse strand, counting down.
TCAATAGGCAGGTCTAGATATGACATGCTGTTTTGCTCTGTGGTGATCACCTGCACATAATGCAGCAGCAACTTGTATCCATGGGCCAGACAGCTGTCTTTTCTGTGCATGATTTACATACTGTATTACTAGCTGTAGATGATTTAAGAGAGAATGCCTATTATATTTGAAAACCATTATCTGGATGACATGAGGCCCTAATAAAAGACCTCACCCATCCACTGGCTACTAGAAAATAACAATGCCAATATTGGTTTTATTTTGCTGATAGCCATGCTGATGATATCCACACCATATCCATTGCCCCATGTAATAGGCAATGATACAAACAATGTGGAATGTTTAATGATAAGGAAAGGTACACAGGGTATAGCGTGTTTCCCTTGTGCTTAAGTAATCTACAGGTCTGACTCACTCATAACCACTCTACCAACAATTATGCTATATAGGGGTTCACTGCTTCTAGAAAGAAGTCCTAAGAAATTAACTAAATAGTTTATTGGACCCATGGTACAACAATGATTTAGATTTTTGTAGTACTCTCGATTTGTGTGACTATTAATGATAAAGTAGCATAGGCACTTTGTTTTATTGTATTGGAAGAGAATTCAAGTGTGTTTTCATTTTGTTCAATAATTCTTTGAACAAAAGGTAGCCCTTCTACTTATGCTACCTGTTGAAGTTAGTGTAAAAGTAATCAGTCACTTGTGACTACACTGCCATTAATTACATGGTAAGGCCTGCCACTGCTGTAGTCTACTGTAAACCTGAAATTTACATCTGAAATTCAGGCTTGTATTATGTCTACCATGATGATATACATCCACAATCCCCAATCACTAGGCTTTCCAAATTTTTAGATGGGGCCTACAATGTAAATTTTTCCCTAACTTCAGCTTTTACCAGACCATTATAATGCAGACTGGTGGCCCCCTCCTCAAAATTGAGTCCCATCTTCGGTGGCTCAAAGCAAAAAGTAAAAATAATTAAACATCATAATTTTTATATCAGAGGACAGACTGTTTTCAAGGTGTCCCTAAAATCAAGGCAAAACTTTGCCTCTCTGTGCGCGATGATCAGTCCCCCTAGATAAAATGCTTGTGGATTGACTTGCCAAGCAGAGTCTCCTCTCCCTCGACTAAAACTTAGAAACATTGTCACAAGCCGTCCTAAACGCACAGCAACAATAAATTTTACCGGCTGTTTGCCTACTTAAAGTGACGACAGAAAAACTCACACGGTAGAATTGTAAGTACAATTAAATAAACTTAATAAATAAACAATGCAAAATAATAAACATATTCATGATCAATTGTTTCATCCCTCACAACCCCCATAAATCAAGGCTACGTTATTGATGTTGGACCCCGTAGTATTTGTTACGGCCAAGTATACTACTAACACAGAGCTTTACCAAAACAAATGGTCACACAATAAAAAGGAAATGCACTTGTCGCTGTTCTTGTTATAACCAAAACGCAATAATAAAAGTACTGGCTCGGCAGACCCGTTAATTGTTGCTTGTACCAAGTATATTAAGGATACAAGGTTTAACCAAACCTCGGTCCAAAACAATTAATGTAAGCACAATAATAACTATACATTACTGAAATACCATCACCACAGTATCTTACTTATAGTTCATTTCGGTATTCAGTTCATCTTAATCCAAAAGATATTTGTGAGGTTCGCTGTCTGTCCTCAAATTATTACACAACACATTTAGCACACAGCCACAGTTCACAGGGGGGGGGGGGGGGGGTTAGCCCGACTACTCGGTCGCATCTAGCGCCCTCAACGGTAGTGGCTCCAAGGGTGTCCTCTGTCTCAGGCAACCAGATTACCAGTCCCCACTTAAAAGCCGTGGTTTCTCATCCGTAGACGATCGCAGAAGCAAAACCGGCACAAAACTTGGGCAAAATCAAACCCACATCACGCAGCAATACAAAATGCTGACCGGATTCTCAGTCAACTGTCACAAGGTCTGTCCCCTTGCAAAACACACATTTCCACACTCCACTATTACACCCTACTAGTACCCCCATATTACATAATACAAGAAAAGAGGGGTTAATGACCTGTGAAACCACGGCTAAAGTACCAAATAAAAGCAAAAGATTACAAGGAGTAGTGAACAATCTATCCACTAGTGTAGACACTCTGATCTAAGAGAGCGGTATAAGAAACTCTATCGATAATTAGTATACGAATAGGTCATTGTCACAAACATGTAAGGCTCCACTTTCGCTCGTCCCCAGCGCCTTGCCTTAAGCGCTGGGATGGGCAAACGTGTCAAGCACGCTCATTGGTTAATTTTGTTTGACCCCAGTGACACAGGTCACAACTTCCTGTAAGCTTGCAGGTCATGCTGTAATGGCGGGTATTTTACAGTGCTTACTGTGGAAACGCTCGTTACAACTTCACAATAAAGGTCTCAATCGCCAGATTTCCTGTTTTAAGCCCAAGCAGATTAATTCGCTCGACGCTCTAGTTTTAAAGAAGTAAGATGTTTTAGCTGTTCTACCAACTGGTTCTGGTAAATCGCTGATTTTCGACCTCATTCCTTTCGTGTGCAATTCCTTCGTTGATTATCATAAACGTCAAGACCACAGACGAACCACTTATTTTAGTAATTTCACCTCTGGGTGCAATTATTAATGAGAAATCATGTGCTTCGGGCCACAAAGCATGTTCTGTCAGCGTTTTAAAAAAGAAATCAAGTAAACAACCGGAGTTACAGGAAGAGCATGACTTGTCAGATAATCCGACGTATGTCAAAGTACATCCCGAACAATTTATTTCTGCAGAAGTTGTGACAATATTCGCATCTTCAAACTAGGAATGTCTTCATAGTCGTTGATGACTCACACTGCATAGCAACTTGGGGACCATCTTTTCGACCAGCTTTTGGAGAATTAGGCAAACTGCGTGCAATCTTCCCGTCTGCCAATGTTCTTGCAATGACTGCTACAACATCCTTAACAATGCGAAACACATTTCAGTCATCACAAAGAATGAAAAATACCAGGATTATCTTCCTCGTTTGTTGACAGGCCAAACATCCAACTTTCAGCACAAAAATTACCACCATCTACAGGGGTAAAGAATTCGCCTGATGAGTCCTTTGATTACATTCTGCAACCATTGCTTCATGAGCTGCGGATGAAACGGCTTGACTTTCCAAAAACTGTTGTATATACTAAACTTAAATGGTGTGGATACAGCTGTCAGAATTCCCCCCCCCCTCTAATGTTAGTGTTTATTTTGCAGGAGCAGATATACTAATGAATATGTATGTTTAAGTTTACAGGGGCAGATCCACTAATGAATATGCATTTTTCTCCCCAAAAGTTGTGAACTGTTGTTATTATGCCAATCTCGTAACTTGGTTTATGAATAGAAGTGCGGAGGTCAGTGCCTTCACTTTCCTTTGTACTTGTTTGGCCACACAGGTTGGTGTAAATAATTAGGAATTGTGCATTGAATGATTGAGCTACTTTGCATGAAGTCGTGGTATGCAAGATTTTAGGGAGTGGCAGTAGTCTCACATAGGAAGAAGGATCATGAAATTTTGAGTGAGAGAAAGATAGAGAGAATTTGGACAGGTATTTGGTAGTGCCTATATCTCAACAGTGTCGCGCTACAATTATAACCTTCGAGTTTATTGTTTTGCTGCAATATTAATGCTAAACCACAAACAGATTATCAGGCTGTTAATTTAAAGCTGAAGTAAATGTAAAACACTGGCAATTTACTTACGTAAAAGTACTGATAAGATGACCATCCGCTCTTCCAATGGTGAATCACAGCGATGGTCAAAACGTGTACGAAGATTAACAGTCAAACGGCACGAATTGCAATTTAGAATTGTTCCGCTTTTCCACAGAAAAAGGTGCTGGAATTCGTCCTCAAAATACTTGGAGCGAAGATATGTAGTATACAGTGTTAGCAATGGCCAAATAGGGTTTTCCTGAATACCCTTTGAATGAAACTTAACTGAAGTTATAAAACCAAAAGTGGAGCAATAAAATGATGCATGTTCATCTGTTGACTTCATAAAACAAGATGGTGTTGCCCATGCAAAAAGCTGAAGCACATGGAAAAAGTCAACTGCAGTTTCATGTAGCAAATATATACAATGTACATGTTTTCTGTACCAAAATAAACGGCTGTTGCCTGACAAATATATTTAGCAATATAAGTCACTACAAAGCCATTGAACCCTTTCGATAAACAGTGTTGTCCAAGACCCACGCTTTGTGTACCACAACTTCTATATCAAATAACAAACCTGTGAAACTTTACGCTCAATCGATCATCGGAGTCGGGATAAAACAACAGAAAAATCCACCCTGTTTCCGCGCGTTTCGCCGTGTCATGACATGTGTTTCAAATAAATCTCGTTAACGAGAATTTATATTGTTTTGCTGTTTTCTCAAAAAGTAAAGCATTTCATGGAATAATATTTCAATAGAAGTCTTTCACCATTGCCTTCTGTAAACCCTGTTAGTTATTAGTAAATCTGTGAACTTTTTTTTGTTGTCTGAACCGAAAGGGTCAAATGACTTAAGGCAATTGATTGGCAGAGAACTGAGGCGGCAGAGATCGGCAGTTTAAGTTTGGAAGCAAGGAGAAAATCAGGGCCATGATGTTGATGTGGGAATCTTACCCTCTCCTAGAAGTTCAAGGGACTATAGAGTGAGAAGCGTTAATTGAATGTCTCAGGCGGACCAAGAGGAAGGCCGGGGAGTCCATTCATGATACGTGCCTACATAAAATTGAGAGTGGAGCGAGACGCTGCAGTGTTAACCGGAGGACATTTAAGCCTTTGGACATTTTCAAGTATAAATTTGATTAACTTTTGATTAACTTGATTTGGAGACATTTAATTGACTACAGAGTAGAGTGGTGTTATTAAGACGCAAAAAGTGACCCGTTGCAGAAGTAAGATTGTTAAAGCGCCTTGATTGTGTATATATATAATATCGATTATAGTCTAAGGAGACTCCCCATTTAGTTTCTAGTATTTTAATAATAATAATAATAATAATACAAGGTATTTATAAAGCGCTCTAACTAACAGGGGAAAGTACCACAGCGCTGTACACACAAAATAAACAAAGAGCAAAGAATAAATAAAAGCTAGCAAATCAGGTGAACAGGTGGGTTTTGAGAGATTTCTTGAAGGCTGCTAGTGAGCTAGAGTGGCGGATGCTGTGAGGTAAATCATTCCAGAGTTTGGGGGCAGCAGCGTGGAAGCTTTTTTCACCAGTAGTGGTGCGTGTTTTGGGGATGGCAAGTAGTCTGGTGTCAGTAGATGACCGGAGGTATCTGTTAGGTTTGTACAACTGAATGAGATCCGTTAGGTATGAAGGTGCAGAGGCGGTATTGAGACATTTGAAGACCAGGGTAAGTATTTTAAAGTTGATACGGTTGGAGACTGTCAGCCAGTGAAGATCGTGAAGAATGGGAGTGACTCTGTCATATTTCTTGGCCTGGTAGATCAGTTTAGCTGCACGATTTTGGAGCCGTTGAAGGCGTTGACAGTCAACAGATGATATTCCATAGAGAAGAGAGTTAGCATTATCGAGATGAGACGTTACAAGGGCTCTAACAGCAGCATGGCATGTGGGCTTATCAATGTACATTCTTATCCGAGAAAGGTTGCGTAGACTGAAATTAACGGATCGGCAAATAGAAGTGACTTGGTCAAACTCCACTCCAAGATATCTGATATTCGTGGAAGGCTGGATGATTTCGGAGTCTACTTGGAGGGAAACATCAGATAGCAAACTGAGACATCTACTGTTGGCACAGACAAAGAAATCAGTTTTGGAATCGTTGAGTTGAAGCATGTTGCTTAACATCCATTGTTTTATGTCCATTATGCATTGCGACAATGTGGAAAGAGCTTGATTGATTTCACCAAGGTTGTTGGGATTAAATTGAATGTACAGCTGGGTATCGTCAGCATGGAAGTGATAGCGTATGTGCTCAAACCGTTCAATAATTGTGGCCAGGGGATAAGTAAATAGGGAAAACAGCTGAGGCCCTACCACAGAACCTTGTGGTAAACCAAACTCCAATACCTGGGGGTCAGATAGCTCACTAGCAACCTTAACTCTATTAGTGCGACCAACAAGGTATGAATGAAACCACTGTTGAACATGACCTGTTAACCCAAAAACATTATATAATCTATCCAAGAGGGAAACATAATGGTATCGAACGCCGCCGACAGATCCAGCAACACCACGAAGACAGCCTGCCGATCATCAAGAGCACGCATTATGTCACTCTTGATTCTCAGCAATGCCGTCTCAGTGCTGTGGCCAGACCTGTAAGCAGACTGAAACTTCTGAAACAACATATTAGTACAAAGATGATCATTGATACGAGTTAAAGCAACCTTTTCAATCAGTTTCGATATAAATGCCAAGTTAGAAACCGGTCTATAGTTCTTGAGATTGTTCACGTCTAGCCCGGGCTTCTTTAGAATGGGAGATACTATGGCTTCCTTGAGGCTCGATGGGAAGGAACCTGTGGCAAGCGAGCTATTGACGATTGAATACATTTTCAACACACTGTTGATTTCAAGACAAGTTTTATTGATTGAGTAAGTCATCTCTTATCTTTGCAATAATTTTAAAGCAAATTTAACATTAATCTTGATTAAAATTTCCTAATGGATTTAAAATATTTTCATATTTTACCATTCTGTGGTTTCGTTTTCTTAGGTTCGTCCTCTTCCCCTCTACATCAGCCTTGGACTGTGGTTCAAGTTCTACACCTTGATGGAAGAGGAATGTAAACATCTTGGTGAGGAAATAGCAGCATCCTATGCAATGTCTCCACAGGATGTCCGTGGTATTGCAAATGGTCCCTTTCCCCATTTATGTCGCAATGCTTGCTGAGGTGCATTTGGCTGAGGAGCGTGTCCAAAAAATAACAAGTGAAATGAAAGAACTACATTAGCAACTTGCACTTGTGGCACTTCTCAATGACAACATAAACGTTGAGGATGTAGTTTCCAGTGTCACTTCAGACATGAATGCACTTGGAAACGAACTCGAACAGCAGGTTAGTTCAATATATCTTTCAATGGTAAAATACATCAGTTATGTGTTAAATATCTTTCAAATTTATTTAGTTAAAAAGAAATATAATCAACATCTTCCTCCTCAAACTTAATTTTAAAACAGGAGACAATTCAAAGCAATGCTGTGAAGAAGCTGCCCAACCACCACAACCCACTGCTGCAAAACCTTGACAAGTATCTCCAGGATATGAAAGTGCGACGACAAGCGTACTACTCGTACTACTCGTACTACTCGAACACCTTTCTAGGAAATCATGTCCAGAAGTGTTTGGAAGTGAGTGTTAATGTTCTTTATAATGATGTTTAAAATGACATATAAATTCGAAAATTGTAAACATTACATGATTATGCCACGTTTCACATTTTCATTGTTTTACTTGCTTGTATTCAGGAGATAAATATCATCAAGGTCACACAAAGCTTTGTGGCAGAAACATCACGCCTTGTCCCAGCAAAAGTGGAAAATGCAAGAAGTATCAGCACAAAATACTTAATGTTTTTTACACTTTTTGCCAAGTGCCACAATGTCTACAACACAGCTAATTCCCTTAATGGCACAGAAATTGCAAAACTTGGTGAGTGATGAAGGATAATAATAATGTAACGATGTTTAAAAAAAATTAATATCTGGTCATGTGTGTGTTTGATTAATTGATAACAACAAAATGTCACACTTTTTCAACTAGATGACGACATCACTCACTTCATGGACTTCTACCGAACCACTTTCCCGGATAAAAGCTTCCCTCTTAAAGTGAATATCCTTGAAGTTCACGTTATGCCATTCATCCAATGAACACGGCATGGACTAGGGCTCTTGGGGGAACAGGGCGGCGAGTGCATGCATGCAGTGTTTAACAACCTGAACAGGCGCTTTGATGGAGCTCGGAACACCACCAAGCAAGACCCTGACCTCTTGAAGCTAATGTGCGTGATGCAAGAACATCTGCTCTCCGTCAATCCCGCAATATCTTGCTAGAACATCGAAGATATCTGAAATGCCGTTTCTTACTATGACAACTCCCCAGCTACTTTTCATCTTGAAATTGTGATCTTTGGTGACATTGCTGTAAATCCCGGCCCTGTAGCTGGAAGTAACTCAAACTCATCAGAAACTAGTCCAAACTCTGCAAATTCCTACTCACGGAACAAGCTTCTCAGTCTCCGTTATGCTCCATCCACACGTGCTACAACTCTGCTGCCTTCCTGTATGTTGACATTGCAGAACCTTGGCCTTTTTGTAAATCCCAGCACTGTTTACCGACCTACAACATCGTGGTAAAAAAGCTGGTCGCCGTAGATCTGTACATAAAACCCCTATACCCGAAGTTACAATCCCATCTGTTCCAGCACCAGTGACGCCAGCCAAATCTCAACTCAGCCTTTGTGTTCTGAACACACAGTCCATCTGTAACAAGTATGACGATTTTGCTGATTTTGCTCTGTAAAAAGATCTTGACCTTGTTGCCGTTTCAGAAACATGGCTGAGACCAGATGACAACTTGACATGTCGTTAGTGTACCCCTGCTGGCTACTACTTTCATCACATCCCAAGACCTCACAAGACTGGTGGAGGAGTTGCAATACTATACAGATCTACTTTGTCTGTCTCTGTGAAAAGTAATGGCGTCCAGTACACAACTTTTGAATCTCTTCATGCTGAGGTTTCCGGAAACTCTACATCTGTTCGCCTTGTCATTGTGTACAGACCTGACAGGGATTCAACCGGCCAACATGTGACTTTCTCAAGTTTTTTAGGGAGTTTGAAAATCTGATTCTGGAATATCTTCTTCATCCATCAGAAATCATCATCACCGGTGACTTTAAAATTCATGTTGATGACATCCACAACAACAATGCAAATCAGTTTAAACATCTATTTCAGGCTTTTGGTCTCACCCAGCATATTAAGGAGCCGACTCATCGTCTCGGTCATTGCCTGGACCTTGTCATAACTCCTGACATCACCCCACCTATTGTCTCAAACTTTGTTATTCTACCTGGATTATCAGACCATTATGCAGTCATGTGTAACTTGAGTCTGTGCAAGCCCAAAGTCCCAACCATTACTGTAAAGAGCCGACAGTGGAATCATGTAAATTCTCCTGAAGTGTTCCGCGACATAGAAACTCATTTGGCAAAGCTAACAGTCGATCACATCTGCTTGGATTCTTATGTCAGCCAATATGAGAGTAGTCAGTGACATCTTGGATAAGTACGCGTCTTGGAAAACAAGATCAGTCAAGGTCCGAACTGAAGTCTCCTGGTTTAATGATGACATTCGTACAGCAAGAAAGATCTGTCATCAACTGGAGCGGAAATGGCGGAAAAATGGCAAACTGGAAATACAACGACAAGAATATCGCAACCAATGTAAAGTAGTCAGGAATTTAATCAACCAGGCAAAGATCACCCATTATTCATCTCAAGTACAAGAATCCTCAGGAGATCAAAAGAAGCTGTTCAAGATAATTGGTATGTTGTTGCTCAAGCCCAAAACCCCCGTCCTTCCATCCACTTACAATGACCAGGACTTGGCAAATGAGTTCCGGAAATTCTTTGTCACCAAGATTTCAGACATCCGCTCATCATTTTCATCAGTCCCTTACAACGTGCCGCAGACATTGCCACAACTTCAACCAGAGTGTAGACTATCTGTGTTTGAGCCTGCCACTGTTGCTGAGATTCAAAGGGTTATTGTGAAATCTCCTTCAAAATCCTGTGAGCTGGATCCAGTGTCAACATCCATGATAAAGCAGAACATCGATATATTTGTACCCTACATCACTAATCTTGTCAACGAATCACTCAGTTCCGGTTGTTTCCCCGATAGCCTCAAAGTTTCCTACATCAGACCGCTCATCAAAAAACCAAACCTGGACAAGGAGGTATTCAAAAACTACAGACCAGTTGCAAACTTAAAATATCTTGGAAAAGTCATCGAACGAGTAGTCTCATCACGCATTTCTGATCACATTAATGCTTTCAACCTGTCCGACGTGTTTCAGTAAGCATACACTGAAAACAAAAACTGGTAATGCTGACAAAATGAATCTTGTTTAGCCACCATGTCTGTACTGAAGGGTTTTTACTTGTCAATTTGACAAGTTTTAAACTCGTCATCATTTTGTTCATATCTCGTCAGCATCTTGTGTACATCTTGTTAACATCTTGTCACTATCTGGTTAAACATCTCGTCACTGTCTTGTTTTTATGTCGTCACTATCTTGTGTACATCTCGTCACTAACTTGTTTACGTCTCATCACTATCTTGTTTAAATTTCGTCAACATCTTGTTCTCGTCTCATCACCACCTTGTTTATAACTCGTCACTATCTTGTGTACAACTCGTCACCATATTGTTTACATCTCGTCACTGCCTTGTGTCGTCATTATCTTGTTCTCGCCTCATCACCACCTTGTTTCTAACTCGCCACTATCTTGTATACAACTCGTCACCATATTGTTTACATCTCGTCACTGCCTTGTATACATCTTGTCAGTATTTTGTTTACAGGTTGTCACTATCTGGTTTACTCCTTGTCACTGTCTTGTTTATATGTCGTCACACCTTGTGTACATGTAGTAACTATCTTGTTTACATCTCGTAGCTGTCTTGTGTTCTCTTGTCAGTGTCTTGTTTTGATCTAGTCATGATCTGGTCATTATTTCATTTTCTGGTCGTTATGTCCTGACGAATTTATTGTTATCTTGTCATGCTATGAGATTCACTTTGAAATTAATATAAATATTTAATAGAAGTACATTTCAACCTAGTACGATAACAAATAAATAGAAATCATGAAACAAGACATTTCTTTACCTTCAAGGGTTGAGGTACTTTTTGTAGTACACAACAGATTTACATTAAACTTACAGGGTTTGTAGGTAATGATGGTAGAAAGCTTCCCTTAGAATATTACTTGATGAGGTGCTGTGGTTTTTTAGAAATAAGTAAAATAATGTCACAAAAGTAATTTTCTACAATTATTTTAGCATGTACAACGTATTTACCAGTACTAGTATACTAATACCAGTACTGGTAAATACGTCGTACATGCTAAAATAATTCTCGTCTCAAAAGACGAAAATTATTTTCGTGACATTGTTTTACTCATTTCTAAAAAACTACAGCACCTCAGCAAGTAATATTTTAAGGAAAGCTTTCTACCATCATTATCTTCAAAACCTGTAAGTTTAATGTACATCTGTGGACATTGTGTTTTGTGTCGTGCAAAAAGTACTCAAACCCTTTCAATGTTTATTTTAACAACATTAGAATGGCTCTTGAAGTTAAACAGCACTGTAAAGGGTGGAGACAACTTATTGCAACAATATAATTTCGCCAGCCAAACAGACCATTTCTTTCAAGTCACAAGAAGGATCTTAGTCAGGATTTATATATTGGTTCACTGAATTTGCGCATATATTTCACAACAAAATTACTTGACATTTGAACTCGAGGTGGCTCAATATTCTAAAACTTACTATTTTTGGCGTAAGGTTTCTAAAACAGTTACCCTTCTATCCATGGCCCCCCATTAAAGTCAACAACACTGGTGAAAATGTAACGACTAACTTTCAATCATTGGTTGGTTTTTCCTTACTTCGCATAGGAACCACACCTCTTCAAAGAGCCAGACCTACTTCCACAAGTAAAAACACAACATCTCCATTTTGTTTGAGAGAGATTAGATTTTTGGCCACACAGCTGACAATAACCAGAATCATAAATTTAACATGGAATGTTTTCACAGGGAAAAACGAAGAGTTTGTTTCCAAAATGCTATATATGCCAATTGCTCTTTTTGTTTTTGGTAAACAACTTATTTTTCCCCTCAGTCATAAAAAAACTTTTTTAAATAAACACAAAGATGTGATTTAAAAACAGTGTTATAACAAATTGTTATGGTAAAGTAATCAAAGTTATCTTTCTTTTTGTTCATAAAATATTCAAGATGAGAATTTGTAGTGAAAGTTTCTGCTGAATATATGGCGTTTTGGAAATAAACTCTTCACAATTTTTTTTCAAGGGTACAATAACTAAGTATGCTTAAAAAGAATTACATTTTGTTTAGACATCGGGGCTTACAATTGGCAAGATAAGTTCAGATTTGTTGACACAACTTTCAAAACTTGCTTTATTGGTCCTGTCAGTAATTGAACATGCAGAAAGTAGTCACAGTTAATACTGAGATAAGGTTTGAAGCAGGGCACACACACTAGTGCTGACTTTTTCTTTGTCCTGAATGTTCAAGACCGACCTTTGGAAAAATTGCAGTGTCTTCTTCAACTTTTTGGGACAGGACAAAATAAAAATATACAACGATGCAAAGTGAACCTCAAATGCAGAAAACAAGTGTCTGGTCTGCATGACGGTCTCCTCTTCAATATTGACCTTGAATGTGGTGTCATCTTGTTGTATGACAGGATGCGTTTGTGAATCTTCACTCTGAAAAGTGTGAGAAAAAGAAAAGTAATAAATATTAGAAAGTGAGTAAATGCATGGATGCATGAAGGCCAGTATTCGGTGAACGTGTTGTAATAAACCAACCAATGAGCCCCCATATTGGCTTGCAAGTAACACCAGGCTTCTTAAATACCGGCCAAAGGAGCAAAGGAATCATGCTTCATGTAGTCTAGTTTGGAGTGTACCACTGAAATGATGACTGGAAATTATTTGACAAAATGAAAATCCTGATGCAATTTCACCTGTACTTGATTAAGTACTTACATACGGAGCTATAATATGTGCATATTCGCTTCATTTGCAAGTATGATGGAGGGTGAATGGGGATTATGAGCATGTCACCATTTGAAAAAGTTCCCAAACAGTGCGATGAATTTGAAAACTCCAGCCTTTCCATCATCCTACCTGTTGAGTCAGCAGATGATCCAGCTTCTCCTTCAGTAGTATTGGCACCACAGCAATGGAAGCACAGTATGCTTTTTCTGAAATAGGTTGAGAGTACCATAAAGTATGTTGCAGATTACCAGTGTTGTAGGACTCGATTCGGGGACTCGGAATCGATTAGATTCCCTGACTTGGACTCAACTTGAGTCACGTCAGCCAAAGACTTGGACTCAGACTCGGACTTAACCTAGAAAAACTTAAATGACAAAAAACGAAGTTGGACAATTAAAATATGGACGCCACTTTTGCACAGGATTTTAGTTTATTTTGTTTCAATTTTCTTTCACCACTAAGTAAAAAACAAAACAAAAAGGAAGACACAGACTTTTGGGACTGATTATTTTTTACAGCGTTTTATTCAGATATTAATCTTTATTAATACACTGCACAAGATACATCTTGACAGTTATCAGAATCCATCTGGTGCGAATAAAGGGGGGGGGGGAGGGGACCCCCCTGCGCTGAAACAAAAATTATTAACAAACATAACAGGGTGTTATTATCAGACAAAGAAAAAGAAAAACCTGACCCCATGCAAACAATTCTGGATCCGCCCCTGCCTTCACGTTTAAAGCCTTGCCTGTGGTGATTTTTGAGATGGACACACCCTTTGTATGTGTCTATTAAGCAAAACTTACCATTCAATGGCTTCAGGAGTTTCACTGCAGCTACTGGATGCAGAAGACACCACATCATCATTGGCATCTGCAGTCAGGACTTGCAAGCTCGTCATATTTTCAAGAGAGGACATTGGGGCCACGTCAACCCAATCTCAGAAGTCTTTGTCAAAATACTGCAGTAGCATGGTCTCCCCATCTCTTGGTATTTTGAATTGTTGACATATGGAATTGGCTATGTCATCCACATTTCCCTTTTCATTGGCAGATTCCAGCTGAATGATTTGTTTTGAGCTCTTGTATGTGACATGGAATTTGAGATGCATTTTCTGGGAGGAAATTGTAACAGTTTTTGTGTTGATGATCATATACCAGTCAGTACAAGAAATTTTCGTTATTGTTATATGGAGAGTTTATGACTTAAGTTATTGTTTTGATGGTTACTAAGGATACTACAGTTATTGCAGCAGAACTGAACTTTACACAGCTGTTTTGTGTCTTAGGATTACTAATTTATTTCTAGGTTCTGTTAGAAAATTGTATGTGTTGATGATCATATACCAGTCAGTACAAGACATTTTCGTTATTGTTATATCGAGAGTTTATGACTCAAGTTATTGTTTTGATGGTTACTATAAAGGATACTACAGTTATTGCAGCAGAACTGACCTTTACACAGCTATTTTGTGTCTGAGGATTACTAATTTATTTCTAGGTCCTGTTGGAAAATCATACACATCAAGTGGGTGGTAGTCAATGGCATCCGTTGGTTTAATAAACATATACTGGTTACTTTGTTCCACAATATATGCGTGGTAATGGACACTGAAGCGTAAGGTGTTGAGTACACAGCAAGTATGGAATGTTTTCAATGAGGAAGCAGTCCTCAATCCTAAGGAATACAGGTAAACCATTATTGTATCTAAAAACAACACACCAACCACACCAGTATTTCACACCATTAACCTTGATGCAGTTACACTCAAAAACTCGGTCTTGACCTCCCAAAAGTGGTTCCAACAGATCTTGCACCTCCTTCAATAAAAGCCTAACATAAGTAAGCTTTCCACAACTTGTGTCAATTTTCTGTGTTTCCAAGTAGTTATCAGATGCCAGGAAAATTGTCTGCATAAACTGATGCCTGACAGCCATACTTTTACAGATGTTTTTTTGGTTTTTCAAGCCATGAGTTATTTCCTTGAAGTAGTTATGTTTCCCCTCAAATCTGAGAGTCCAACAGTGGATGAGTGGACCAAATCGCAGAATCTGCGAGGGATAATGCAGTGTATAGTGCCCTTTAGGTTTGACATTTACATCAGGGAATTCGTTTTTATATGTGTACCAGAAATCCTCTATGAGATCAGAGAGAAAAATAACATCACCTTCTGAACAAACTGGTGCACAAATTGCTCCCACCATGAACATGATACGTAACAAAACATCCCACTTAGGGTCATTCTCAGGAACCTTATCACCAATTAAAATTGGGAACATCCTCAACATGCACCAACACTGCATGGCCGTTTGTTTCACCCGGAAATCTGCTATTGTTGAAGCCATCATAAAAGGTTTATTCACCCTGTCAGTTTTACCATAAGAAAAACTCCCAATCCTTGTGTTAAGTTGGTCCAGACTCAAGTAACCTTCTGATACAAAGTACAACACAAGATTCCGAAGCACCTCTGGGACGAGCCCCTCAAAGAGATTATGGGCAATGTCCGATGGCAATCCTCTGGTAACATGGTAATATTCAAGATTATTAGGAACACAATCTCCTTTCACGCCATAGGCTGTTGCCAATGCTCTATCTACGGTCACCATTGCAACTTGGGCATTGTAGCTCTCTTTTGTTCTCATTTCACAATTATCTGTGGTCAAGCAATCATCAAGGTTTCGTCTCGTGGCCATACAGAAACGACTGATCCTTAACCCACTAAAGCTTTCATTGAATCCTCCTAGTGAATGAGCACCATGATTATCTGATGAAACAAAAGACACTGTGCCTCTGATTCGATGCTCATGACCATTCTTATTCACACAAACACCTTCCTCTTCTAACACTGCAAGATCAAGAAGCAATGGCTCAAGTACTTTCTTATATCCATACTTTTTCAAGTGTTTTGATTTGCACAAAAAAGCGAGCTGAATGACATGCAACTTAGACCTGTATTGTGGTGACAAGTTGCCAAGCACAAAATAAAATGCTGCAAGTTTGTAATTCTTGACCTTATTTCCAAGTGGATTTACAATGTTAAAGTCATCATAATATAACACAACCTGTAAACTTGAAGAGTGAAGGGCGAACAATACATTTTCACTGAAGATAGTGCCATCACAAGTCTCTCAATTTACCATCCTCAGACTTGTGACCCTGCACAACCTCTGCTGATACATCTTCATTTTGCAAGAGTAACTTCAATATTTCCAAAATGGGTGTATACTGTGTAGATTCACATTTTCCCCCAACATCTGCACCAAGTACAAATTCGATTGGTTCAACATAGGGAAACTCAGACTGAACATTAATACTCAGTTTCCTGTTATCTTCCAAACTGTGAAAAATGTCTCCTAATTCTGTTGACTTAATAACAGCCATGGCAGTCGCAATCTCATCCCGATTTACATCATCTTCAAGAAGAGCTGCATCCAACTGAGAATGCATCTTTGTTTTTGACATCTGTAAAATATTTACAATCTGACGCAACAAAACCACAAACAGACCCTGGTACTTTATGTAACTCTCTTAGTTTCAGAAGAAACAGTACAACCTTTGGCTTAAGATCTATTTGCATAGGAAGGCCTACGTTTTGTACATCCTGCATATCCACATCACCTTGATCTTGTAAGCCTACATGCTGCTCAGGTGCTCCCATGATGCCATGATTTACCACAAGCTCATTGACATCATTACCATCATTATAAACTGCATTTGCGTAATGTATGCGGTAAAAGTCTTTGTGAAGTACTTTGTTGTGGTTGACAAAACATCTTACTGAAGAGCAAATAAACGCAAATAAAAACATTGTTCTGGTCTTCCATTATGGCCAGGCAAAAACACAACCTTTGTTTATACACAGGCGATCGGAGTGCTATTGCTCTATGCTATAACGCAGGCAGCAGCATGCGCGCGTGAATGTTATACATGTACAACTAAAAAGTATCACATTGCTTACGACAGCTCTACACAATACATGTGTAGGCGCCTAGCCTACGTGCAGTGTACACGATATGCGCATGGGATGGCGGCTGTACAGCCTACCGTTAATGTACAACTAATGTGTGGACTATCGTATTAAACGTGCGTCAGTTGAATTCAACAAACGTATGCAAGGGGAAAACGGCTTATAAATATAACATGACAAGTCTGCCTCGAATGTATTGCAATTGCATTTTAGCTCAAATAATTCACTACAACTGAACTGGGTAATGATCATCAATCAAATTGTTACCTTTTTCAGAAACTTTACTGTGTCAATACTATAGAATGTCACGACGATGCGTAGAGTACGACTGGGTTATGATCATCTGTCATCAATCACAAAATGTTACCTTTTCAAATACTTTACTGTGTCAATAGAAATAAAAGGAATGTCACACACGACGATGCGTCTGCTCAAATTCAATAGTACAACTGGGTAATGATCATCTGTCATCAATCACAAAATGTTACCTTTTTTCAGAAACTTTACTGTGTCAATAGTAGAAAGAATGTCACACACGACGATGCGTCTGTCCTGCCAAGTGTGGGAACGAAGACTGACCGCTGGCTGCACAACTTTGGTTTTGTTTAGGCGCGCATCTGTTGGCCAATCAGTGACTTCGTTTTTCAGCCCCAGGAGCCGATTGTTTAATACAAAGTCACTGATTGGTTTACCATACATTTCTCACTGCTGTGTAATGGGCCTTGCCTTCAACTTTGAAACTTCTCACAGAGTTCTGGGTCAATTCTACTTGTAAAGTAGCGGTTGTGGAAAAGCGGGCACAAATTAAAATGGAATGCGAATTTCACTGTGGGTTTCCATTGCACGCAACCAACCATCACCACCAGTTGGTTCTACCAATGCAAAAATGAGCTTGCCCACAGACAAATTTAGGATTTGACCCTTTCTCACTTTGTTGGCTCACAAACAGCAACGTTTAAGCGTAACTTTTTAGAAAGAAAATAATTGTTGTTAGTCTTAAACAAAACAAAACTGAAAGAAAAACTATTTAATTATCTTTTGTGAAGTTTTTTTAAGTAAAATATTACAAAATAGAGACGATGTTCGTGGATGACAAAAACAATCGTATTTTGTTTGGATTAATGTCCCCCTCGATCGGACCATAGATTGCGCAATCGGGGATGGGCGAAAAACAAAGAGGGCGCTCCCTGTGAACATAATCTTGTCATACTGGGACAGGTATCTTGTCAGTATGACAAACCTATCTTGTCGTTTCCATTGGCAAGATGGGTTCTTGTCACTGAGACCAAAATTGCGGATTGTCCAAAAACAAAGAGGGCGCTGTGAACATAATCTTGTCATACTGGGACAGGTATCTTGTCAGTATGACAAACGTATCTTGCCATTTCCATTGACAAGATGGGTTCTTGTCACTGAGACCAGAAGTCATGCTTGGAATGTTTTCAGTGTACAAGCCTTTCCATGGGACAGAAGCTGCACTAGTCCGTGTGAGCAACACTATTCTTTCTGCAATGGACAGTGGTAACCTAACAGCACTAGTCCGGCTAGACTTGAGTGCTGTGTTTGACACTGTTGATCACAACATCCTTCTCTCTCGGCTCCAGAATCACCTTGACATAGAGGACACAGCCATAGCATGGTGCAAATCGTATCTCCACAACAGAACTCAGCATGTATGTATTGGCACCGCGATATCCGACCCTGTTGTTTTGAACTACTCTGTGCCACAGGGGTCGGTACTCGGCCCGCAGCGGTTTACACTACATTACAAACAGATTGGTCGCATGTTCCGTTGAAGAGGCGCGTGCACGAACAACGCACACACACGGCATTCATAAATTTCCCAATAGTAATCTCACACACCCCCATTTTACAACGATCTTGTTAGCGTTTTGAGAAAACTATCAACAATTGCACATCAACCTTCTCTAAAAGGATAATACATTTTATTGATATACCGGGTATTTTTTGCCAAATAAGCTACTAATAGTCCGTACCTCGTACACATTGTCTCATTAGTGCACCATTGCAATTTCGCTGACGGCCTTTTGGCCTCAACGAATTTACATGTGTATGCTGCGTGTGTGTGGCAACGCGTTTTTCATGTTGATCTCCGCCATTGTGACGGAGATCCGTTATGCACATACACATAACCCACGCATACCCTTGCGCTCTGTAGTAAAATGCTCACCGACCATGATATACAGAATTTTACAAGCTTCATTTTGATTGGTCACTTATTTGTATTGATGAAACTATACCCCCGTACCATTGACCAAACAAATTTGTCCTTTCATGAACCTTTCTACCCGGGATCTGCTCGAAAGACTGCGCGATGTTAACCTGTACCATTCATGTAGTAGGGAAGTCTGTCAGGGTCGTGCGTGATTACACATTGAATTAGTTATAACCGCGGACAACTTTTGAAGGGAACTTCTTGTCACTTTCTTATTTTTTGCTGAAATACTTAAAGATTCAACTCTTGTTAATTAATGGTCACAAATAATTACCATTAGACTTGCAAAGATGACTGAAATATTACTGCTGAATAAGAACAGACCACATAGTCGTGAGCTTTTGTTGTTAACTTGATTGTTTATTGCATCTAACATTTTTATTATTAACATTGACAAGATAATTACATACATGTTTCAGAAAAAGGTAAATTTTAAAATATACCTTTATCCCTCACACGAAATAATTCAAATGTATTTAAAGTCCTGTTTTGGTTTATTTTTGGTTTATTTTGGTAGACAAAAGTTTGCGTATGGTTCTCGCATGTATCAGAAAATGGGGTGGGTGGGTCTGTTTAGTTTCAAAATACACATTAGTTTTAGTACAAATTAAGTCACAAAAACCAGTTTAATACACAAATCTTTGTAAATATTTTGTAAAATTCATCAACAATCATTTGGAATTAATTCTGAAGTAACTTGTGCCTAACTCATAACAATAAAAACAAACACATGTACATGTATCAAGTTTAAAGGGTGTGGGTACTTGTACGAGGACACAAAACACAATGTCCACAGATTTACATTAAAACCATTATACACTTTCGGTAAACAGTATTGTCCAAGGTCCACACGTGTATCACAACTTCTATATAAAACAACAAACCTGTGAAAATTTAGGCTCAATCGGTCATCGGAGTCGGGAGAAAATAATGGGAAAACCCACTCTTGTTTCTGCGCGTTTCGCCGTGTCATGATATGTGTTTTAAAAAAATCCGTAATTCTCGCTAACGAGAACTTATATTGTTTTACCGTTTTCTCAAAAAGTAAAGCATTTCATCGACTAATATTTCAAGAGAAGTCTTTCACCATTACCCTCTGTAAACCCTGTAAATTATTTGTAAATCTGGGAACTTTTTTTGTTTTTTCTGTACCAAAAGGGTCCAATGGCTTTAAACTTACAGGGTTCGAAGATAATGATGGTAGAAAGCTTCCCTTAAAATATTACTTGCGGAGGTGCTGTAGTTTTCCAAGTGTATAGGAATTGTTTGAAAGAGAGGTGTGCGTTTACAGCCCTTGCTTTTTTTAAGGCTACATTTGGCAATGCCTTCAGTGGTTCTTGGAGCCCCTTGTAAGTGTGGGTCAGGAAATTTCTCTTTAGATGAGTCGCAATACAAGCACGGGTGGTTGGAATTGGCACCCATCGTACCACAGACACTGAGAATGAATTTATAGTCACCAGATAGTGAATACTCTATCGAGTATGTTATCCCATCATGAGTGATTTGTGTGAATGACTATGTGTCTTCATGTGTTTCTCGTCACTTTGATACTTCACTTTGTCATAGGATAACTTCCTAGAGTACTTCCTAGGTACTTGTGACCTAGAACTATCCCTAACCTTCGGCAAACCTGATGAGCCACACGTGTGAAATAGGATGCACACGTGTATTGATCTGGAGCCATTAATCCTTCGAAATAAATGCGTACACCATTGAAACTGAGTCCGCTGATTTTGTAAGGTCTGATTTATTTTAAATTAAAATGTAAGATTTGTTTAAATATTCATTATTTTTTTTATAACAACCATTTTTATTGGCCCAATCAACAATCAAGCTTTTGTTTATGCAGAACTGCCCTTGGCCTCATTTGGACAACAGAGGGCGTGCTCTATACGCTCAGAATGGCCACATAGACCTTTTCGCAAATACTGGGGCGCGCGCGTAAAGCTTGGAATTAGGTGCATTGTGGTCTAGCTGGTATCCAAATTTGATCCATATCTATCCCACAAGGCACCTCATTCAACAGTCTGTGCTTGCGCCTTGGTATTTGCGATAAGGTCTATGCGCACAACTGTTTGTGGTGGTATTAACCGTTTGGGGGTTATAGCTCGCCCTTTTGTGACAAATCCAAGAGTCTTGAACCAAGACTAGCCTTACACTGGAGGGAGAGACAAATCTAGCCTTACATTGGAGGGATAGACAAGTCTAGCCTTACTCTCGAGGGATAAACAAATATACCCTTACACTCGAGGGATAGACGAGTCTAGCCTTACATTGGAGGGATAGACAAATCTAGCCTTACACTCTAGGGATAGACAAAATCTAGCCTTACACTTTAGGGATAGACACATCTGGCCTCACACTCAAGGGATACACAAACCTAGCCTCACACTTAAGGGATAGACAAATCTAGCCCTATCTCGAGGGATAGCCGAAATAGCTGATCTTATACTGACTGTGAGGCTGTATTATCACATTCTCATTTTATATACAAATTAGGCAGTAAGTACTATTTGTAGCTGGACACGATTAAATAAATTTGCAGTCCGTTTGGATTCTGTTATAAAGGGCAGTTTGTTGTATATCGTTTTGCTTTTGTTGCTGTGTTTATGCTGTCTTAATTGCTATTTCACAAGGGTTGACAAAACGAGGCATTGAATTTCAAAGCAATGGCAAGAGTGCAATTCATGACGTAGAAAGTGAAAAACCGATCTTCAAATTATAAATACTACCATGTACCAAAAACAAATAGCAGATCTACCGCAGCAAAAAATAAAGTTACTAATTAAGAGTTGTAAAAGATTAATTTCACTGCATGGGTTTTCGTTTTTCAGTGGTTTTATGGAAAAAGTGTGAAATGATAGCTTTAATATTCTCTTTTCCTGACATCTCATGTGAAATTTCCTAGGAAGATGTGAAGGTGAACTGCACTATTAAAGCTCTTCCAATAATGCACAAAGAGAACTCACTCATCCTGCTACATAAAACACTTTTCTGTGAAAATATGTAGCATCCATATTGGCTTCTAAGAGAAGAGCTCGTTGAGTGGCTGGACCGCTTATGACGATGTCGTACACCTCACGTAAGGCTGCATGGGCGGAGGAACTCCTTTCTCAGACCTCCAAGATACGCTCCTAAGTCCCATATAAACTCAACTTTAAGGGAAAGACAGGGATCGTACACACTGACTGACAGCTCGTCAACCATACTACCAAATAAGTTGTTTCGAGAAAACATAACTTCGGACCTCCCTTGAAGGTATAGTTGCCCAAGAAAGCCCCAAAAAGGCAGGTTGTTCCGCTTTTTAGCCGTAACTTCATGACCCAGATATAAGGAACATATTTTGTGTGTGCTGCGGATTGACAGTGTACATGTAGGGGGCAAAAATTTCATGTGCAATAAACTTTCATGGTGAAAAGGGACAAAGGGACGGTAGTTACTTGTGTTAATCTTATGCAAGCTTTTAAGTGTTGAATGGAAATCTCAATATTAAAAGCAACAACTTGATTTATGCAAATTATGCAGATTTACAAGAACAAGCTATACTATTTCGCGCGAAATCGGTGCTACTGAAAAGGTTCATTCGATTTTGTTTTATGGTTAGTCAAATGTAATACTGCGCCATTCGATTAAAGGAAATAATCATTAAATTTAACAATTCTTGAGAGCCACAATGAAGTTCGCAGACGCTTCTTGAGGCATGTGTGTCACGAATATAAATGACAAACCGCTAAAATGAACAGGGTGCTTAGGAATTGGATTTAATGTGTTTCGAAACTTACAAGTCTTAAGTCAGCAAATCCAGCCTTAAGTCAGCAAATCTCTAGACTGTCTGAAGCTTCATTGGATGGTACTGTCTGTATCAAATAAAAAGCAATATTTACAACCGTTATTTTGATTATTATAATTATAACAATAATATAGGTTCTGTGTCAGAAATGGGGTGTCCCAGTGACTGCAATATGGTACGAAATTGTTCCAGAGAAAGTTACAGAGACCGACCAGGTCAAGATCCTGTGATTATAGGTTTTCTCGGTCAATTTCGAAAAATGCGCAGCCAATCTCCGGTTTTTACTGCATTTTCAAATTCAGAATTTGGTCATTCAATTTCGTTTTGAGGCATTTAAGTTCCTAGCACACTCATTCTTTTTTATGATACACAATCCCACAATCATCATTCAGTTTAGCAAAGAGGCAATCACTTTCGGAGACCATAAATGGTTAACTGACTAAGACTTGATATTTGAATGTGTTAGAATGTTTTTATTATACATACTCTTTAATGTTTTTGGTTGTAAACATTCACCAATCATGTTTTAGAGTGCCAACAAATGAACTGCATTACTTAATCATCGTAATACTGCTCTCACACTAGGGAAAGTATGCTAGCGAATGGGCTTACAGATGGAATTATTTGACAATCGCTCAAAATTCGCAACAATCGCCGTGTTTCGTAAGCGTTGGTAACAATTTCGGAACTATCACTAGTCACCCCATGAGTGTCGAGTCTTGGGTTCAGCATTAAACTTAATCGAAGATTCCTTGATAGAGTGTAAACTTGAAGCGATTGCTAGCGATTGTTACGAATGCTTACGAAAGGGCTTACAAGCGTTAAACAAGCACTTACGATTGTTTCGAGTGTCTTTCCATCGTTGCAAATGTCTTCCTTTTTTTCTGACTAATTTCCGAACAATTGTTTATGCGACCGCTATTGCTATAAATACCGGGGCGAGTCTCGCTCTGGCCACTTGTTCGTTTGACAAACGCAGTGACGATTTAAAAAGCACCTTCATCTGCATTGAAGAAGGAACCTTTGGTAACATTTGTTGGCTTGGCTGGTGTAGATCGAGGAGAACTGTGGCTGGAGCTTTCATTTCAAAATCTACGAGCGCCTACTGTTGGTGCCATGGCTGAATGTGAGCCCCTCTTTGGAGGTGGGATATGGTCACCTTCTGCCAGTTGCTTCAAAGATCCAACTTATGTACAAGATGTTTGGTGTCTTTGGAAAGGCACTTACACATGCGGTGCTCCACGAAGATTCAGGGGTTTGTGGTCTGGCTCCGTCATTGCAGTATTCTTTTACAAACAATACTGAATTAACAGGAGTACCAGTTGACATCAGTGATATCCCAGATGCTGATGCGGCAAGAATTCTGAAAAAGGTATTTATGTAGGCATTACAGTTCTGTCTAAAGCTAAAACAATGGTTACCGCTCAATAGTCCGAAGGTTCCATGGTCCGAAGGTTCAATAGTTCGAAGGTCTGACAGTCCGAAGGTTCGATAGTCCGAATTGACAATAAGGTACGATACTCCGAATTGACAATAAGGTTCGATATAGCCTTGCTCAAGGCAGTCGAATTATTCACTCCGAAAAAAGACCGCCGCTGTATAAAAACCCACCCGTATTCACTGTGCGTAAAACCCACCCGTATTCACTGTGCGTAACATCGCACGACACGATGCCCCCGTACACTATCCGCATGCGGAGGCCGTCAGGCCGACAGCCTTGTAGGATCTCATTACTATAATAAGCGAAGAGTTCCCACAGTCAGCTCATTACCATAATGCCCGCGAAAGACGAGACATGTTTACCTCACACACCACCACCACGGACGCATGATAGGGTCCAAAGGTCGTGATAAGGGAAGTGCGTGATTTGACGTCAAAATGAATAATTCATTTGCCTCACATACTGTGTTGTCTGATAGGTCTGACGAACGATATACATATTCATGAGCTGCATACTAGCATATCCTAGAGCCCCCCCAATTTCATCCACTATTGGAATTTTTTCAATACAACACATTAAAACGGGAAGATACAGACCCGACAAGGCTGTCGGCTTGACGGCCTCCGCATGCGGTTAGTGGTGTACGAGTGCGATGACTTGTGTGAACAGTATTCGTGCGATGTGACAGTGTGTATACGGGTGGGTCATTCGGTGTGATCGCACACACCATGCACAGGGTATACGGCGGGTTGACAAATTGACAATAAGGTCCGATAGTCCAAATTGACAAAACGGTCCGATAGTCCGAATTGACCATAAGGTTCGATAGTCCGAATTGACAATCATGAGATTTTCAGGCAGGAGTGAAGTTGAGGGTAATGGGAATTTTTTTAACACCAGTATTTATGTTTAGTCCAAAGGGTATGTATATATATACATAATAAAAATAAAAAAATAAACAATAACAGATTGCTAAGTTAATTGACATAAAAAGCAGCAAAAATGCTCCACGGCAATCCTTCATGGAAAGCATTTTTTTAGTCGTCCATTAAAATACTTGCACTAGTCCAGACAAAATGCCTCAGGCCAGACGATTTTTTTTCTATTGCCGGCTATCTCCCTATTAATCACCCATTGGTTATAACAACAACAACAACAACAACAACAACAACAACAACAACAGCAGCAGCAGCAGCAGCAGCAGCAGCAGCAGCAGCAGCAGCAGCAGCAGTAATAGTAATAGTAGTAATAGTAGTAATAATAATAATAATAATAATAGTAATAATAATAATAATAATAGTAATAATAATAATAATAATAATAATAATAATAATAATAATAATAATAATAATAATAATAATAATAATAATAATAAAAATAAAAATAAAAATAAAAATAAAAATAAAAATAAAAATAAAAATAAAAATAAAATAATAATAATAACAATAATAACAATAATAACAGTAAAACAGCAGCAGCAGCAGCAGCAGCAGCAGCAGCAGCAGCAGCAGCAGCAGCAGCAGCAGCAGCAGCAGCAGCAGCAGCATATGGCGTGTCAAACGTTGCATTATTCGATAATGTACAATATATGTGCGATGTTTCTCATATAAATGGGATAATTGTCACATATGTGCGATATTCATTTGATGTATGCAATAAATGTAATATATATGCAATAAATGTAATATATATGCGATAAATGTAATATATGTGCAATAAATGTAATATATATGCAATAAATTGTAATATATGTGCGATAAATTGTAATATATGTGCGATAAATTGTAATATATGTGCGATAAATTGTAATATATGTGCGATAAATTGTAATATATGTGCGATAAATTGTAATATATGTGCGATAAATTGTAATATATGTGCGATAAATTGTAATATGTGTGCGATAAATTGTAATATATGTGCGATAAATTGTAATATGTGTGCGATAAATTGTAATATATGTGCAATAATTTGCAATATATGTGCGATAATTTGCAATATATATGCGATAATTTTTAATATATGTTTGATAATTTTGTAGTATATTATATGCGATCATTTGTATGCGATGTTTTGTGACGGTATACATATGCGATAATTTAATATACATGTGCGATGTTCGCTCTTATATATGTGCGAAAACGGAATTGTGGGATATAGTATGACTT
This sequence comes from Asterias amurensis, assembly GCF_032118995.1. Taxonomy (NCBI): domain Eukaryota; kingdom Metazoa; phylum Echinodermata; class Asteroidea; order Forcipulatida; family Asteriidae; genus Asterias; species Asterias amurensis. The sequence goes on along the minus strand of NC_092657.1, from coordinate 9,103,132 downwards.
CCTGTCCACTTGATCCCCGTATCCGTAATGTTTTAGATCGGGCCAGACTATACTCTTGACGGTATAGTATGGTTCCTATGGTTCAATGAGATTGGCGTAGGGTTTATAGTGATGGTCAGGGTACGAGACTCGAGCAGCGTATTTCCGAAATAGCCAGCCAGCCGCGTATTCGGATAATAGAACACATACAGTACAGGGAGGTGACAAAATGTTGCATTTTGCTCAAATCTGAAGGTGAAGATCTGTTTTACTCGAACGAATTCTGCAATATTAGCATAATTTAGATATGTTAATTGATAATATGTCAATTTCATAGCTTCACATGATTAAAAAAATAATTTATAAAAAGTGAAAAACATTAACAAAACGTCAAAAAATGACCCGCAAACAAAAAGGCAAAAATTTGTATTTTGTTTTTTTTGCATTTTTTAATATGTCAAAAAATCATCACTGTGAAATACAAAACCATAACTTGAAAAGAATTTATACCCTTCGTTAAAACAAAACATTTAATTTGTAATCCAGAACTTTCAAGACTAATATAGTGGGCGTATCAAATTTTGGAGCTGGGTAAATTTGGTTCACTATCTAGTGGTTAATTAACCACAGTTATTCTGACGCCATTGTCAATGTACATTCCGCCCAATTACATAGACGGTGGACTTAAACACAATTTGAAAAGAATTTGAACCCTTCGTTAAGACAAAAAGTTGCTCTCTTGTTCCAGAATCTTGAAGGAAGATAGACTAAACGTATCAAATTTTGAGCTGGCTAAATTGGTCAACTATTATTGATTCTGCAATAAAAAGAAAATGTTTGTCTTATCAATTACTAAATAATTTTTTTTATTGTTCGTAAGCATATACTCTTATGTTTGAAAGAAAAACACTTCTATTTCCAGGTGACTTTAAATTGTAGAACAGTTAAAGTTAGTAAATTACCGAGCTATATCTGAAACACTCATGATTGATTATTTTTAATTGTTGTCAATAAAATTTAAAACTTCTTGTGCTATAAAAATTCAACTGTGTCTTGTTTGCAAAATCATTTTTCAAATTTTTGGAATATTAAGCACCACATTTATAGTTATGGTTTTGTATTTCACAGTGATGTTTTTTGACATATTAAAAAATGCAAAAAACACAAAATACAAATTTTTGCCTTTTTGTTTGCGGGTCATTTTTTGACGTTTTATTAATGTTTTTCACTTTTTATAAATTATTTTTTTAATCATGTGAAGCTATGAAATTGACATATTATCAATTAATATATCTAAATTATGCTAATATTGCAGAATTCGTTCGAGTAAAACAGATCTTCACCTTCAGATTTGAGCAAAATGCAACATTTTGTCACCTCCCTGTACTGTATGTGTTCTATTATCCGAATACGCGGCTGGCTGGCTATTTCGGAAATACGCTGCTCGAGTCTCGTACCCTGACCATCACTATAAACCCTACGCCAATCTCATTGAACCATAGGAACCATACTATACCGTCAAGAGTATAGTCTGGCCCGATCTAAAACATTACGGATACGGGGATCAAGTGGACAGGAAGCCATACTATATCCCACAATTCCGTTTTCGCACATATATAAGAACGAACATCGCACATGTATATTAAATTATCGCATATGTATACCGTCACAAAACATCGCATACAAATGATCGCATATAATATACTACAAAATTATCAAACATATATTAAAAATTATCGCATATATATTGCAATTTATCGCACATATTACAATTTATCGCACATATATTACAATTTATCGCACATATATTACAATTTATCGCACATATATTACAATTTATCGCACATATATTACAATTTATCGCACATATATTACAATTTATCGCACATATATTACAATTTATCGCACATATATTACAATTTATCGCACATATATTACAATTTATTGCATATATATTACATTTATTGCATATATATTACATTTATTGCATATATATTACATTTATTGCATACATCAAATGAATATCGCACATATGTGACAATTATCGCATATATATGAGAAACATCGCACATATATTGTACATTATCGAATAATGCAACGTTTGACACGCCATAGCAGCAGCAGCAGCAGCAGCAGCAGCAGCAGCAGCAGCAGCAGCAGCAGCAGCAGCAGCAGCAGCAGCAGCAGCAGCAGCAGCAGCAGCAGCAGCAGCAGCAGCAGCAGCAGCAGCAGCAGCAGCAGCAGCAGCAGCAGCAGCAGCAGCAGCAGCAGCAGCAGCAGCAGCAGCAGCAGCAGCAGCAGCAGCAGCAGCAGCAGCAGCAGCAGCAGCAGCAGCAGCAGCAGCAGCAGCAGCAGCAGCAGCAGCAGCAGCAGCAGCAGCAGCAGCAGCAGCAGCAGCAGCAGCAGCAGCAGCAGCAGCAGCAGCAGCAGCAGCAGCAGCAGCAGCAGCAGCAGCAGCAGCAGCAGCAGCAGCAGCAGCAGCAGCAGCAGCAGCAGCAGCAGCAGCAGCAGCAGCAGCAGCAGCAGCAGCAGCAGCAGCAGCAGCAGCAGCAGCAGCAGCAGCAGCAGCAGCAGCAGCAGCAGCAGCAGCAGCAGCAGCAGCAGCAGCAGTAATAGTAATAGTAGTAATAGTAGTAATAGTAGTAATAATAATAATAATAATAATAGTAATAATAGTAATAGTAATAGTAATAATAATAATAATAATAATAATAATAATAATAATAATAATAATAATAATAATAATAATAATAATAATAATAATAATAATAATAATAATAATAATAATAATAATAATAATAATAATAATAATAATAATAATAATAATAATAATAATAATAATAATAATAATAATAATAATAATAATAATAATAATAATAATAATAATAATAATAATAATAATAATAAAAAACAGCAACAGCAACAGCAACAGCAACAGCAACAGCAACAAGAACAAGAACAATAATAATAAGTTTTATTTGAGTTGGGGGGTAGACGCTCCCGTTGCCGTCCCATCACGCGATATAATGGGGAGGGGGCGTCAAGTGTCATTATGTCATTCTTCTCCACCTTCCAATACGATGGAGACTTTTTAAACAACTTGTTTTGCCAATTCGGACTATCCAACCTTATTGTCAATTCGGACTATCGAACCTTAGTGTCGATTTGGACTTTCGAACCTTATCGTCGATTCGGACTTTCGAACCTTATCGTAGATTCGTAATAATGAACTGTTGACCCTCGTTTTTGTTTCGAAATATCGAACCTTCGGACCAACAAACCTTGTTCTAAATTCGGACTACCGAACCTTCGGACCAGTAAACCTTCAGATCGATGAACCTTCGGACTAATGAACCTTCGGACTATCGCATCAAATGTTCGGAATAACGAACCCTATTACATTTTCGGACTAATGAACCCCCCTTTATGGAAAATTTGCGCGTTCGGACTATTGAACCTTCGGACTATTGAACCTTCGGACTTACGGACTTTCGGACTATCGGGCGGATCCCAAAACAATGACCTAACAGTCTGAACCTTTCTTTACTCTGGATGCACTGTTATGCAATTGTAAATGCCGAACAATCGTAATCTTTTTCTCGTGTTAGTAAACTTTGACACCCGCCATTTCTATACCCCATTGTTCTTGAGACCGAGGCAAGAATTTAGTGACCAACAACGGTGACTGCTCTATATTCCGACATCCCTATGTTCCGACAACTCAACCTATAATCCCACACCCCCTATGTTCCGACACCCCTATATTCCGACGCCCCTATGTTCCGACACCCATTTATTCCCACATCCAAAACACCCCTATGTTCCGACACCCCTATGTTCCGACAACTTGCACCAATATTTTGTGTAAACAATTTTTCGAGAAAAACGGTGCGAGTATTATTTGTATGTTAAGTGTTATTCTGCAACTTTGTTTTAGTACGAAGGGCCGAGTAAATTTTTTTTTTTGGGGGGGGGGGGTCGGCGGGTAAGACTTGATTATTTGTTATTATTTATTGTTAATGTATTATTATTACTTGTGTGATTATAAAAACAATTTTTTTTCGGGGGGGTGCAAATGAAAGAAATTACACATCGGCGCTAAAAACGCAGGAAAGAGTTGTAATTTTTATAAATTGAAGGCTCATGTCACGGACACGCATCTAACAAAGAAAATTGTAAAGTACCGAGCATTTTCTTGTGGGCTTACTCGGGGAGCCATAACAGCGTGATGTACAAATACTCAGTTAAATTTCTATAACTCATTGTGGCTGTCTACTCTACTATGAGGGTTGCCAATTGGCTCCCTTCATAGCCTGTGTATTTAACATGTATTTACAGCATGAAGTACAAATATTCAGAGTTAAATTTCAATAACTCATTGTGGCTAGTCTATGAGGGTTGCCAATTGGCTTCCTTCATAGCCCATGTATTTAACATGTATTTACAGCATGAAGTACAAATATTCAGAGTTAAATTCCAATAACTCACTGTGGAGAGTCTACTCCATGAGGGTCGCAATTGGCTCCCTTCATAGCCTGTGTATTTAACATGTATTTACAGCGTAATGTACAAATATTCAGAGTTAAATTGCAATAACTCATTGTGGCTAGTCTACTCTATGAGGGTTGCCAATAGACTGTGCAAGTCTCGCGCGCACCGGAGCGAGAAAACACGACAACTGAATAACTTAATTTTTTTATGAATCAAATCTTTGCTTTAATTTTTTCTTAATGCCGAATCTGAACCACAAAAATACCCTCTAGAGCTTGTTTAAATTAATTTTAGCTTTTTAAACAAATACACAATTATCGGTTAAAGTCTATGTATAGACAAAAGTAAAACTCTGGGACAAGGATGTTTGTTTGATCTTAAATGTTTTGAAACCCCTTTTGTAAATCTACGCCCGAACGTGAAACTACTGAAAGCTGGTTTATACGCGGACGCACGATGGTCGAAAGGGCGTTAGATAAACGCGTGACGCATTTTAAAGAGGAAGCCGACGCCTAAGCGACCAATGAAAAGGCTTTCCATCCCGCGCGGCCAAAACAAGCGTCTGCGTAAGTTTCGTGATCGGAGATGGGCACAAATTCTTAATTTTTTACAAGTTACCTGACCTGAGGTCAAGTTTAAATATCGGTTTTTCTTTGTTTTTATGTTGCCTTTATTTTTTTTTACTTTTACATATGTTGTTAATTAGTATTACATTTTTAACAACATATGTCATTTTAATGGTAATAAACTATATTAAACTAAAGTAATGGACGAAACAAAATCTCCCCAACGTAAAACTCCATGAGGTTGGGACCACAATGGTCCCGGAAGTTCAAATCTGCGCGAGACTTGCACAGTCTATTGGCTCCCTTCATAGCCCGTGTATTTAACATGTATTTACAGCATGAAGTACAAATATTCAGAGTTAAATGTCAATAACTCACTGAGGCTAGTCTACTCTATGAGGGTTGCCAATTGGCTCCCTTCATAGCCGGTGTATTTAACATGTATTTACAGCATGAAGTACAAATATTCAGAGTTAAATGTCAATAACTCATTGTGGCTAGTCTACTCTATGAGGGTTGCCAAATGGCTCCCTGAATTCATAGCCCGTGTATTTAACATGTGATTACAGTGTGATGTACAAAATATTCAGAGTTAAATTTCAATAACTCACTGTGGCTAGTGTACTGTATGAGGGTTGCCAATTGGCTCCCTTCATAGCCCGTGTATTTAACATGTATTTACAGCATGAAGTACAAATATTCAGAGTTAAATTCCAATAACTCATTGTGGCTAGTCTACTCTAATGAGGGTTGCCAATTGGCTCCCTTCATAGCCTGTATATTTAACATGTACATACAGCGTGATGTACAAATATTCAGAGTTAAATTTCAATAACTCACTGTGGCTAGTCTACTCTATGAGGGTTGCCAATTGGCTCCCTTCATAGCCCTGTATTTAACATGTATTTACAGCGTGATGTGCAAAATATTCTGAGTTAAATTTCAATAACTCACTGTGGCTAGTCTACTGTACGAGGGTTGCCAATTGGCTCCCTTCATAGCCCGTGTAGTTAACATGTGATTACAGTGTGATGTACAAAATATTCAGAGTTAAATTTCAATAACTCACTGTGGCTAGTCTACTGTATGAGGGTTGCCAATTGGCTCCCTTCATAGCCCGTGTATTTAACATGTATTTACAGCATGAAGTAAAAATATTCAGAGATAAATTCCAATAACTCATTGTGGCTAGTCTACTCTAATGAGGGTTGCCAATTGACTCCCTTCATAGCCTGTATATTTAACATGTACTTACAGCGTGATGTACAAATATTCAGAGTTAAATTTCAATAACTCACTGAGGCTAGTCTACTCTATGAGGGTTGCCAATTGGCTCCCTTCATAGCCGGTGTATTTAACATGTATTTACAGCATGAAGTACAAATATTCAGAGTTAAATGTCAATAACTCATTGTGGCTAGTCTACTCTATGAGGGTTGCCAAATGGCTCCCTGAATTCATAGCCCGTGTATTTAACATGTGATTACAGTGTGATGTACAAAATATTCAGAGTTAAATTTCAATAACTCACTGTGGCTAGTGTACTGTATGAGGGTTGCCAATTGGCTCCCTTCATAGCCCGTGTATTTAACATGTATTTACAGCATGAAGTACAAATATTCAGAGTTAAATTCCAATAACTCATTGTGGCTAGTCTACTCTAATGAGGGTTGCCAATTGGCTCCCTTCATAGCCTGTATATTTAACATGTACATACAGCGTGATGTACAAATATTCAGAGTTAAATTTCAATAACTCACTGTGGCTAGTCTACTCTATGAGGGTTGCCAATTGGCTCCCTTCATAGCCCTGTATTTAACATGTATTTACAGCGTGATGTGCAAAATATTCTGAGTTAAATTTCAATAACTCACTGTGGCTAGTCTACTGTACGAGGGTTGCCAATTGGCTCCCTTCATAGCCCGTGTAGTTAACATGTGATTACAGTGTGATGTACAAAATATTCAGAGTTAAATTTCAATAACTCACTGTGGCTAGTCTACTGTATGAGGGTTGCCAATTGGCTCCCTTCATAGCCCGTGTATTTAACATGTATTTACAGCATGAAGTAAAAATATTCAGAGTTAAATTCCAATAACTCATTGTGGCTAGTCTACTCTAATGAGGGTTGCCAATTGACTCCCTTCATAGCCTGTATATTTAACATGTACTTACAGCGTGATGTACAAATATTCAGAGTTAAATTTCAATAACTCACTGAGGCTAGTCTACTCTATGAGGGTTGCCAATTGGCTCCCTTCATAGCCGGTGTATTTAACATGTATTTACAGCATGAAGTACAACTAGACATTAGGTGTTTGTGAACAAACACAAAGCTGTTCCGTTTTTTCTGATTCAAATAATGTTCTAACAAAACAAGAAATCACAAACATTATGACATTGTGACATGTGGTTCAGGAGATATGTTTAAATCGATTGAGATTCCTGTTAAGACAAGATGTAAAGGTCAACATGGGGTCACGGTTTCTCAAAGCTAATCTCCAATGCCCGAAGAGTCTTTAACTGAAAATAAGTTTGGAAATCGGTTTTGTAATTCTTGAGATGTGGTCCCACTTCCGGTTGACCCGGAAAAAGGTCAACATGGGGTCACGGTTACCCAGGGCTAATCTACAATGCCCAATGATTCTATAACTGAAAAAAAGTTGAAAAAAGGTTGTTCAGTTCTTGAGATATGGTCCTACTTCTGGTTAACCCGGAAGTAAAGGTCAACATGGGGTGACGGTTACCAAATCCAAATCTCCCATGCCCAAGGAGTCCATAACTGATTTTTTTATTTTAAATTGGTTGTGTAGTTCTTGGGAAATGGTCCACTTCCGGTTGACCCGGAAGTAAAGGTCAATATTGGGTCACGGTAACCCAAGGCTACTCTACAATGCTCATTGAGTCTATAACTGAAAAGGTTTGAAAATCAGCTGTGTAATTCTTGAGATATAGTTCCACTTCCGGTTGACCCAAAGGTCATGGTCAATATGGGAATAGGGCTACTTAAGGCTAATTTCTCATGCCCAAGGAGTCTATAACTGAAAACAAAATTGAAAATCGGTTGTACACTTCTTGGGATATAGGCCTGAAGATTAGCTAATAAATTATTCACATGTGATTAAATTATTATGGATTGCAATCTATTACATCTGGTGAATATTAATTCATTAATTAATGTGGCCGAGCAAACATATTCTTAGTATGCTTTACACAGTGTGCCAATTTTACTAATTAAATAATTATTTGAAAGTGACTTGACCTATACAAAAAGTACGTTGTAGCCATGGTGCCAGGATTTACCACCCAACATTTCCTCAACGTGTCTACTTTGTAGACTTCAAGAACAAACGCCTACAAATATGACGTTATGATGACGCCGGGTAATGTTAGGCCAGAACTAACATCTACACTGCAAGATAAGTCTATAACTGAAAAAAGTTTTAGGATTAGACGTATACTTTTTAAGATATGACAGATACAAGAATGGCTAATTAAAAAATGCTTTTTATTAGACAAACGCGCGCGATCCAAGGCAATGTGTCCCTTTAATGACATGGTTCAGGAGATATGACTTTTTGAACTTTAGAGCTTCCTGTTTGGACAGGAAGTAAACGACAGAGTGGGGTAGTCTTTTAGAGTGAAATGTCACAAGTTGTAACCTAAGACAGCACAAACAAGGACATTATGACATCTTGTTCAGGAGATCTATGACAATTGTTTTAATCATGGAATGATTGACGAGATACAATTTTTGTCACTGGCACCAGTGGTTTGTGGCGTGCTGTGATGGAAGAAGACTGAAATTTCAGTATCCTAACGCGAAGACAACGAGTCCGAAAATCTGACATTCATAATTATGATAAAAATGTAAAAAAGTTGTCACCGTTTGGATTGCCATGTCGTGTTTTGAATGTGTAAGCGCCATCACCAGGACGGGAAGTTTTATATTATAGAAAGGAACTAGTACTCCATGGTAATGTGTTTTTAAAATAGTTGAGTTTTTGTTTTAGTGAAATATTGTATTAGTGGATGAGACAATACAGGGGTGCACCGCACTAAAATTAAATAGGCAAGTTTTAATACGCCAAACTAATTATCATAAGTTGTAGGCACTTAACACACACAGTCGAAGTGGTGTCAATTAACAGGGGTCTATGACTTGGGTTAATTAATGGGGCTGAGAAAAAAAAAACAAAAAAAAACCCCAAATATTCCCTATGGGCCTGTGCATTAGTTTGTACACAAAGCAATGGCCGCCTGGTTAATGTCAATGACACCGAGGTCACGCGTGTGGTCGGCGTGAAAACATCTGTTCCCCCAACTAGCTGTGAGTCCTGCCGTCGATTTCACAAAACTCTTCCTAACTTACGACTAATTTTATAGGACTTAGGACGAGTCCCAACCCTGCACTGTAGCATGCAGACCTTAAGATTAATCCTAACTTAGGACGAGTTACTCGTCCTAACTCGAGATAAGACGATTACGTCCTAACTCTTTGTGAAATCATGGTGAAATCGACCCCTGGGAGTGAAATTAACGTCGGCTGCTGGAGAAGGATGATTCAAAAGAGGGCGCTATCAAAAGAAGTTTGTGTGCACAGCTAGTTCGTCGTATGGGGACAGAATCCCCTTCCATACCGGAATCAGGTGGAACCTGTTTTGCGCGCGAGACTTAGGCCGTGTCCGAAACGACGACTTCGGCTACAGCTACGGCTAGATCACGCGCGTTTGCCTATTCTTCAACACTGGTAGACGCGCTGATCTAGCCGTAGCTGTAGCCGAAGTCGTCGTTTCGGACACGGCCTAAGTAGTCACGTGCGTGCGTGTACGCGCGCATCCGCAAGGTCGAGTTTTGGGGACGTTGGTCAACACCCGCGCTGGCCGCTGTAATGTAGCTATCGTTAGCACTCGACTTATCAGCAGAGAATCTCATCTTTGGAGAAAGGTAAGACTCCTGGAGTTCATGAAAATGTTTACGAATTCAGTGTAAAGACTGTATTTGTTGTGGTGTAAAGATCCAGTAGTGATTTTCTAATTATTATGTTTTTTATAGGGCCGGCGGTGGTTGTTGGTCTTGAATAAGTTTGAATTATCAACAGGGTCCTACCATGTTGGCAGGTTGTTATATCGTAGGATAGGAGATCCTGTATTCAAGGTGTGCCAGAAATTGATGCAAAGCTTTTCCTCTCTGCGCGCAATGTAAACAGTCCCTAGATACAATGTTTGTGGTTTGACTTGCCAAGCAAAGAGTCTCCTCTCCTTTGACCAAAACTTAGAATTATGTGAGGCAGAGGCTCCACTGGTAAGTTGCACTTGTAAAAATGCAAAGGTACAAAAATATGTCATACTGTCACTGTCAGGGTCATAACAAAAAATTTGCCCGCCGAAAAAGTTTCATCAAACATTTTTTCAATTCATTATTCACGATGATCAAATAATGTGACTAAACATTCTGCTGAGCATTCTGGGGGAAAAAATACAGAGGCTTAAAGAAGCCATGTGCCTTATATCATTTTCCAACACTCTGGATAATTTTTTTTTATCCCTCATAATTATAATTATTATTAATAATATTAAAATTTAAACATTGGCTTGGTGGTTCAATTATCACTGTTTATTTGTATGCTTTATTATAAATGTTACGAAACATAAAAAGACACAAAACTATTATAAAAAAAACATTTGAAAGCGAAGACTTATTTGCACTTTTTTTTTATATTTTTTTTTTTTATTTTAAGTTTTTGCTAATTACCATTGTTATACTTTTTAAATTAAATACAAAATATTTTGAGTAAAATGAAGACAACTGCTGGCTAGAGAGTCATACACAAAGTTTCACAGAACACTTGAAGTCACTGCAGATGTTTCTTCCACGTACGGCTTCACTGGGACACTGACTTTCTTGTTTGCCTCGAAAACAGGTCAAACTCAAAATATGGGGATGCTATTGAAGTCATCGAATATCGGTGCATGGTGTGAAAGTTTCAATATCAAGTTTTAATATATTTTTTACATACTTCTTATAAACAAAGGAAGGCAATTAGGGCATCAGTTGATTATTAGGGCATCATTGATGTGGTGTCATTATTTTTTTTCAATTCAAAGAATTAAGGCAAAGTACATCAAAAACCGGACAGCGGAGGATATTTTGTGTTGTGAGGTGTAAAATACTTACAATACAAGTTGTGGTGGTACTCAGTCAGTGCAGGGTAGTAACTAGATTTTAATATGGTAACGAGTTACACTATTTTTTTAAGCTTACTCACTGACACTGGTTATTAATAAAAAATATGAGAATGCGTTTCGGGCGAGGGGGCTATTATTATAGCTGTTTGTGTGGAGGAGCTGCTAAAGCACTATCTGGCTCTTTCTGTGTGTGTTGTTTGGTAGGGATGTGGTTTGAAATGGTATGCAACACAATTAAAAAGAGCAGGTTGGTTTGCCATGACATTGTCATGCTCTGTAACGCTGAATCTGTAGTTTTGGGTCGAGCATGACATTTTGATGTATTTGTATATTTGATTCTTATACTTTTTAGATGGCTACAGTCTTTGTGAGGACTTTGGGGGCTTTGGAAGAGCGTGGGGCTTCCCATTGCATTGATGTTGTCACCAAGGATCTTGTTGTGCGGCAGCTTTATACAAGTGTTAAGTCTCACTTGAAATTTTTAGTTCGTGAGAAATATTTGAAGGCAACCCATGCAACTCTAACATGTTCTGCAAGCAACCAGGACATTATTAGGCTGACGGAGAAATCAAAGGTGAGAACTATGAAGATCGATAGGTATTTTGGTATCTAATTTATTGTTGTGTGAGTTAAATATTAAGATTAATTCTCGGCTTCATGTAAGAACATCACAGACGCTGCTGACCATTGTTTTCTTAGCATTTATAATGATAAGAAAATAAATAAGATTAATATAGAATTTTTTTTTTTTTAATATGCAACTCAAGTAGATGTGTATTATTATTTGTTTAAATGTAATATTTATATACTTAATGTACCTGGTGTATAAACAGAACCTGGGCCAAATTTTATTGAGTAGGTTATGGAGAGAATATATGCTTTTAACAATTCATATTGAGCCAAAATGAGTAGAACTGGGTAATATATTATCATTTTGTTTTTTCATTAGTACAATCACTATAATAAATTTGTAAATGTGATTGTACTGATGAACCATCTGTAAGACTTGTGTATTACTTTTGTATTTCCAAGTTTATTGTGTTAATATTCTTATAGTACAATGTTCATTGTTATTTGACCTGCAGATATACAGGGGCGAGGTTTTTGATTTCAATTGTGAAGCATTGGAGGTATTTTTGAATGCCCCAGTTGTGGCTGTTCGAGATGCTTTGAGCAAAGATCCATATGAACGCTTTTCTGTAACGGGGACAGTAGTGAAGGTATGTGTCCAGGAAAGTTTGTTTGTCTTTTGGCGAGGTGTGTACAATGAACTGAATACTCCAGTCTATTTTTTTTGTAATTGCTGTGATGGTATTTCATGATGTGTATGTTTTAGAGTTCATATAATTGTAAGGCTTAAGTTCGTTTTGGATTGACAAAATAAGGATTATAGTATTGCCCATGAGTGGCTGAAAGTTTAGCAGAAGCACATTTTCAAATATTTTGTATCAGCTTATGTTTGTTGGTTTACCCACCTTCTCTCCATCTACCTTTGGGAATACCATGGTGTAAGTTTAATGCTCTTTGTGCACAAGTATATTTATTCGTTTTCACCGTGATACATCAGAATAATTTACATAATATTGTACTTTACATGTACATAGGTAATTGCTGTGTTGAGTTGCTGTGTTTAATCATGCAATAATTGTTAATTGTCTAAGTATATTGTATATTTTTCATTGACATTTTTTCATTGTTATTTATATTGACATTTATAAGGTGTCACCACTGAAGGAGAGTTCTCGATCTAAAAGAAGAGAATTGGAACTTGAAGATGTTAACGACAGGTCAAAGAAAGTATGTGTGAATTTGTGGAGACAAACTACGGATAGTGAAGCTATTGAGGTAGATACAACTGTTGTGGTGAAGAATATCTACTCCAAGATGTACAACAACTCGTTGAATTTGAATAGTACCCAACAGACCACAGTTGAGGTGAGTAATGTTTTTCTTGTTAGTTAAAGTGTTTATGTATCTATATGTACTGGTTATATTATGTTGTTTTATGGTTCTGTGTTAATTTTTGAAATAGGGAAATAGTTGAGTATGGATGTTTTAATTTGGAGTTTCCATTGCACAAAACTTGATTGCTCAATAGTTTAAATTTGTCGAAGTGTTTATAGGTGGTAAGTTTTTGTGAACAATGTAATGTATACATTACATTGTTCACAAAAACTTACTTAAGATGAGGTAAACAAATTGTATTTGTTGAAGAAGTGTTTAGATGTGTTTGTATTTTTATAATAATATGGTTTTGTGATATTTGTTGTTGCATTTTTATTTTGTATACATTTTTACTTATTTAATCATAGTATTTTTGATTGCTGTGATTTGTTGAGTTAAATTTGTTGAGTTAAAATCAGGGGGGATGGTATGTCATTGGCAAATATCATGCTCCCTACATTTACATGTTATTGAAAAGAAATGGATGAGTCTGATGATAAAGTGATCATGTGGTTTAAAGTTGTGTTTGCAATACTTTCATAACTGATGGTGGTGGTACTACATTATTTCAGATATTAACAAACTGACCACGTTATTTAAAAAGGTGCAGATTATTCAAATAGTTTTATGTATGGGTACTTTTTTGAGGTAATTATTATTAGTAATTACAAAAGTGTTTTCTTTACTCCTACTGTGATAAGGTTGTTGACTGTGACCAGAGGGCAACCTTAAAAATTGATGGGTTCAATGTCGATGAAAAGTAAGTATGGCAGTATTTTCATTCTTGTGATTGTTATCATGACCAGGATTGCAGGAGTAGAACTAACACATATCATTACAGCAGTTGTCACTTTGCTCTGTACTTTTGCTGTGGTGGTCTTTGCAAAGTTTTTGACAACTTATTCAAAGAAGTTCCCCTTGTTAAAGAGAGTTGCAGTGCCTCATTAGGAACAAATTGTAGACTTCAATATTGTAATGGTAGAATTACAATTGTTATTTTAAAAATTGTTAAAGAGATGTTTTGCTTGTGTGAGAATATATTGTGATGATATAATCAGAGAGTGAGTGTGATAGGTTTGGATATGGTAGTGGTGTGCACAAGCATAAGTCTTAAGTTTATCATTACTGAAAATGTGCTTAGTGTATTGTTTTATTACATGAGTCTGTTAATTTGAGGAACAGTTTGTTAGCACCATAAATGTGGGTGTAATGAATGAAGTGTTATGCGCTTTTGAGTAATTATGTACATTGTGTGTGAGCAATGTATATAATATACATATTTTTTTCATAATTATTGTTGTTAATGGAGGCAAATTGGAATGTTTGAAAGGAGTTTTACAGATTAATTACGTAATTTAGGGATGAAAAATTTTTTGTTTTGTTTTGGGGGTTGATGTGTTTGTTTTGTTCTACCCTTCAGTCATGGAGGGATTGTCATCATCTGTGGCATCTGTCCACTAGGCATCCTGCTGTCTTTCATGACATCCATCTATCCGTTTTTGGACTGAAATTCCAGATAGGATTGATACATGGATTTGTTACTTGGTGGGGAGTTGTCTTTTGGGAAGGAAGATTGGGATTGTTTTGGGTGTAATGGTCGAAGGTAAAAGGTGATGGTTATTGTGAGTCACAGCCATATGGTCTTTGGATTGTAACCACAAAGTATTCATACTTCATTATTACTTTCACTCCCTTATAGGCAAAGTATAGATTTGGTGATTACAACAACAATTAATGACCATAAAAATCAGCGTGAGTTCATTTGCACAGGTCGAATATCAAGGTTACAGTGGTGAGGTTAAGGAATATGGTTTGGTGATTTTTTTTGGTTAGCTAAAATGTATAAGGGCTGAGGGGTTTCAACAGCATCACTTTTATTTTTATGTTATTTTTTTTTTCAGTGGCATGTTGCATCTGGATACAGCAGATAATGTGGAGTATAAAGTTGAGGAAGGATTGATACTTGACAGATTGGAGTTGGATTGCCTTGATGACTTGCAAGCAGCTATGCCTTTTTGCATTGATGTCATGTACAGATCTGTTGATAGAAGTATCAACAAGTTTAACACAGAGTAAGACTGGTACATGGAAGAACTTTTACTTGACTTTGTTGTATGCTATGGATGAGTTTGGTTAATCCATGTCAAATAAAACTGTGTTTTGAGATTGGTACAGGTCACTCTCAGATTGGCTGAAATTGGTTTACAATACTCATGTATGGATATAACAACAATAAACAATACAAAAAAGTCCTTCACAAATCTAAAAACTGTGTTGGAATTATAAGCCTATAACAGTGAGCATACCACCCCCTTCAAGAAATTGCGATTTGCCTCATTGAATATTTGCATTTTGTAGTGTGTTGTGAATTGCCATTGAAGAAGATACACAGCAGGAAATGGTAATCCAGTGTGTGATTTAAACTTAAATAACTCTAACTTATTCTCAAAGAAGGGTATTTCATTGCCTTTTCTCTCTACAGGCTGCTGTATGAACACTAATATTATTTGCAGAAAACCATTATTTAAATTTCCATACCCCACAACACTCAAAACTGACGAAAACAAACAGTTTGTTGCTCATGTGTATGTGGATTACCTTGGCACTATGATTAACAATAAATAAGGATAGTTCTGTATTACTTTTACAATAAAATGTTGGGATGCACTCTGATTGGTCTGAACTGTAGGTTATTTTGTGATATAGATTGACTTTGTGAATAAGTCAACAAAGTGCCCCTAAATGAGGATATTGTTGTCCACAGATCTTTTATGAAACAATGTGCTTGTATAGGGACCATTTATTTATGCATGTTCACCATTCTTTCACAGATTTGTTCTAAAGAACAAGGTAATATCTCTCGTGAACCAGTCTTCGACCAATCTGATTGCATAAAATGTTCATGGTACTTTTATGTATAGTATTATAAATTACATCATGAACATGACATGAAATCTGTGGAGGTCATGTATAAAATACTTTTTTGTATAACAGAATAAATTGTTTTCTAAAAAATAGTGGTTTAATTGTCATATAAAATACAGAACAAAAGGGACAATTTAATACATGTGGACAAAATACCTGGTATTCAAAGAGTTGTCTCACCAGAAATGGGAGGAGTCCCTCAAACATTGTTTGGTCCATTTGCCTGGATGCATCATGGAGCATAGTCAATATTAATTTTTGTGTTTTAAGTTTTAAGTAGCTTGTACAGAAAATAAGGATTGGGATATGTTTTGAGTCATTGCGTGACAACTACTTGCAGGTACTAAAGCACTTTTTTTTTCTGGCGCAAATTATGCCATATTCACTTTGACAAACATTTGGGTGGGGGGTGTGCTTTGTTCATTAATAAATATAAGAAATGAATTTTAGCCAAATCTGAGAAGTGACCTGTACCTTAGTTGGTTTATTTGACATGGCATGAGGCAAGTTTTTATATAGTGTGTTTGCTTTTGGTTTTACCAGTTTGTTGTACAAACTGATGTTTTGATGTTTGAAGCAGTATATTAAATGTGTTTTCAGAATTGGTTGTGTTTTTAAGCTGCAGTTAGTAGTTTTCTCTGAAGTAAATTGATGGTGATCTTGACTTGGTGTGTGTTTTTAGGTTCACATTGTTATTTTAGAAAAAACACAGTGAGAGACTGAAATTACACTACTTCATGGGTTTGATTCTCATTGTCAATACAGTGGGCGTTGCTTTTGTTTTTTTCTAATTGTTTTAAGTGATGGTGCTCAAGCTGATGTATTTCTTTTTTAGCAGTATAGCAATGTTTTATTAGGAATGATAAATGACACTTTTTGGACTTGTTTCTTTTTAAGGATCAAAATGTGTGTGATGATTGAAACATTAAGATGCTGTTTTTGTTGTTATTATATCAATAGATCTTTCTTTTGCAATGTCACAGACATGGGTTTTGACAAGCTTGGTTGGCAAATTTTATTACTGTACCAATGTCAAAATATTGCACATGTTGTTAAGAAAATTATATTCAAAAAAGGTTAATGTTACATTTCGTTACATTTCCTTAAAAAAATATGTGTAATTCTTTCATTAAAAGGGAACCTTTGCCAAGCCACTTATTTTTTAGCTACTCAAGGCCTTCAATACAAAATGGTGGTCGATGTTTGTAAACAAAAGAAATAAAGGTCTTTTGGATAAAGGTCAACGTGGTGATTATGTTTTCCAATTAATATTTATGACTGTTATGTTCTTAGGTTGAAATAGTAAGAAAAACAAAAAACAGGGCTTAGAAGCTGAATAATTTGTTTATTTATCTTTTAAGGTTGAAATCAATGATGATCTTGATTTGGTGAATGTTTAAAGGATCACATTAAAACAAATTATGACACAATCAGCGACTTTCGTGACTCATGCATTCACAATGTAAATGAGCCAAAAATAAATCAAGTAAATTAATGCAGTGTCCATAAAAATGCATGGATTTGTTTGCACCATTGTGTAAGTAGACTCCTGAACTTAAGGTATCTGGCATGCCAACTGCAACTAGGCGGTTTTTGCTATGGCTATAACTATGGCTACAACAGTTGCTATGTGTAAAGGTGTTGGTTATGGACATACTTCAACACATGTTGACATGTTAATCCAGGAGAAGTTGAATTATAGTCATGTTGCCAATTTGAATATGGCCTTATTGTAATGGTGAAGGTGTTTTCAGATACATTACTGTAAAATAAATGTTTAAAGTAAATCTAGTTGTATTCTCATTGTCAATGCAGTGGGTATTGGTTCTTTTTTAAAACTCTTTTAATGGAATGGTGCTGAAGCTGATGTAATGTTCCATTTTGTTGGTGTTGTTTGTTAAAATATATCACAATAGATTTTTATTATTTTTTTATATTTTTTTTTTGCAATGTCTTAGTTATTGTGTTGACAAACTTGGTTGGCAAATGGATGGGTAGCATTCATTTTGAAAAACATGTCAATTTATTATTTGACCACTAAAGCTGTATAGTCAATTCCTGTACATTGTATAACTAAATAAATGTTAATGAATGATGAATGAATGGATAGATGATGAAGGGGGGATGAATGAAGGGGAGTAAGTAAAAATAAGCAGTATAGGAATGAGTGCATGCAAATGTATGGATGTTTTATTATTTTTGTGTCTCAAGGTGGGAAGCAATTGTTCCATGCACATTGTTTACATTGTGATATGACTGTGAGTCTCGTGACTCAGTGGGTATCACTTGTGTTGGTTTGATTTTTTATTGGAAGCAAAATTATTTGTTGATTTATTTTAAGAAGAACAGGTGTACTCTTTTGATAGGGTAATTTAAGTTAAATTAGTGGTGGAAAGGGGTTTGCCTTGATGTTTGAACGTTTGCATGTGAAGTAAAAAAGCATTGTAAAAAGACATTTTTTCAGTTGAGTTGATATTTTTATAAAAGTTGTGTTCTGTTACTTTATAAATGTTGTATTTATTAATTTGGAAATAAATATATTTTATTCAAATCATTGCAGCGTGTCAAAACAACTGTGTTATTTTCCACACTTATTGACAGTATCAAACAATTAATAATAAAAGTAAAACTTTAAAACATAATTTTTCAAATTTGAAAGATTCAAATAAAGGGCAATTTTATATTTATGTTTTTTTCACTTTGTTAAGAACTTTGATTAGAAAGAAGCTATAATTTGATAAAAACTTTGGAACAGTGGAGTATTACAATGTATGATCACAAATTACCTTATTATGTGTAATATAATAACGATTCAATTTTTTAATTTTTTTTTAATTTTCTGCACACTTTGTACACACAATCGTGTCTAACAACGTTAATCGAGCCTCAAACGGAGCATCCAACTCCATGCGAATAATACGTTAACAACATGTGGTTGGTATTGATTCTGGTCAAACCATGGAGCAAACCATGTTACTTTTTATTTTGAGATCGCAAGTACGCCCTCTTTTAAAGTTCGATCGGAGTCACGTCTTCGCGCCCCGTTCG
The DNA here is from genome assembly GCF_032118995.1 of Asterias amurensis. Lineage (NCBI taxonomy): Eukaryota > Metazoa > Echinodermata > Asteroidea > Forcipulatida > Asteriidae > Asterias > Asterias amurensis. The sequence continues at coordinate 9,083,991 of NC_092657.1, read as the reverse complement.
TATTGCGATCGTACCTTCATGATCGAGCAAAAGGCTTCGCTCGGCCCCAGCGGCCAGTCTATCCAGGACCGCTGGGACTAATCGCTTGAACAGATTCTTGTTCAGGAAGTACGTCATGTATGCAGTGCATAGAAATACAGCATGAGTGTGACTGTGATGCATGATGGGACTGCGCATTATTAAAACGAGCGCGCATGATGCGTTTGCCCATCCCAGCACCTTTGGTTAAAGCAAGGCGCTGGGGACGAGCGAAGCAAAAGGCATGCTCTGAACAAAATTTCGCGGCGAGATCGATCACTCCTTGGAACGAGGTTGCGAGAAGTCAACAACATTAGTGTGGTCCCGTACCGTGCGAGATTTGCAAGAACTGAAGCGTCTAGCATCTTTGGAACCAGATTCTGATCCACGGAGAATATGGTAGGCTATTGTATCTGGATATATCTGAAACAATTTAGATTATTACTTGTTTTTGTGAGATGTTTGGGTGTTGTTTTTTGTCATATTTGTCTCAAAACTTGTGGTTGTCATTGGTCAAACCTAAATTGTCAATGTGCTTCTCGTTTGTATGGTATTTTAATAGGCCGAGAGAGTACAATGATAATGACGTTGAAAATGTACATGTACATGTATATGCATATTTTTGTACGTACATGTAGGTGTTGCGCGCGTAAGTAGCCTACATATACGTGTGTACACATGACAATGTATGTTGTTAGGAAATTCTGTTGTTTATGTATCCTGGGATATTGAACTCGAGGGATAACTTTCACTTCAGTATGGTGTCACCACTTTTTCACTTATTAAAAAAAAAAAAATGTATATCTCATAGTACATCCCCATACCCATAGTCATAATTTGTGATTGAGGAAAATTTGATAAACCAACTAGGCCTAACTAAGCCTAATAATTATTAATATTAGTACCATTGGCATTAGTATAGTAATAATAATAATTTCATTTTTAAATGAATGAAGAAGTGGTGGCACCATACGGCATGTCTGAAACTCGAGTGTAGGTCAGGTTTTGTACTACGTACCATTCTACCTGCTAGGTCATGTAGATTGTTAGTTACCAGACATTGCCATACTGCATTTGCAATGCTGTTGTTGCTAGCCCTCGTCTCGAGTCTCTATCATATTCTCATCACATCAGCTCAAAACTTAACATCATCCATGCTCAACTAAATAAATTAATAATACCTCGCAACCCCCCTATCAAAGAGTCACTTAGTAGTGCTCGGTGTCATTGTGACCATGATCATGACATTCCATTGAAATAATAAAAGGTAAGTCAGTGCAGTCATGCCAGTTGCCAGCAGTGCAGGGCCGGCAGTTAGCAGTGTCTTATTTTGCCTTGCATTTTGCGATACTAAAACAACAAGATTTATTGATTATAAGGAACAATAGGTAGGGGTTCTACAGAATGGATGACTACGTAAGGGCAGACTGCTGTAGGACATGTAGGACTAGCACAATACTAAATTAGCGTATGGTCTATTGTGGCCCAAAGTACACTTTGGTGGTAATACACACAACTCATCGACTTCCTCTTTTTTTGGTGCTAGGGACCAGTGCATATCATCAGTTGCAGGAAGTGTAATAATCTTTTTTATCTGAAAGTTCTGAGTTTGTTTATTTTGATGTGATTTTGTTTAATCTATTCACCATTATTATAAAATGCAAAGGTCAATATTTGTTTTGGGGGGCGTTGAACTTCACTCTTAAAGGGGCACATCAATTTTCCTTCGGTAAGGGGCACCTCTATGAGGAAAATGTAAATTTGTACAGGAACCTTGCAAAGGGCACCACAGCAAAAGCACAGGGCACCACGGCAATTGCTGTGGGTGCCGTGGGTTATTTCGAGGCCTGTGGTGAACAAGATGTGGAGGGTTCCATAATGGCATGTTTATGGCGTTATAAATGTAGTTCTCACCACTGTTTTGGTATTGTTTTCAGTCTGGTCCCATGCAAAATTATGACAAAATCTGCAGAATTTTGGAAGTGGCATTATTGAAGCTAGGACCAATAATTTGTACACGGGAGGAAATTATGAAAAAAAGATTAACAAAAATAAATATAATTTTGTTTGTTTCATTGAAATATTTCAGCACTTATTTTGTTATATTTTTATGTGTGGTGGTTTTTGTCCTTGGTTTATGTTTGACATGGAGCAATCTAAGTTCTACTATTGGTATGTTGTTTTAGTGAGGGGGATTGGGATGACGGTGTTTAGTACTTCCCTATATATTACGGCTGTGTATACTATATTTATTTTTTTAGACTACGGTCATTTCACAGTGGTAACTGTAAGTATTAATATTATTTTACATCATCAAACCCTCGTTTATAAATAGCATTAAATGTCATTTATAAACATTTCATTTCTTTCTAATTTGTGTGTTTTTGCGAACACAATAATAAAAGTTGCAATTGTTCAAACAGTAGTCTGCAGAAGTTAAGACGTTGTCTGTATATAATATTAGTATAAAGACGCTATACTAGTTCATTGAATCAGCGCTCATGCTTGTTAGGAAACATCATGGTGCCTGATGCCAGTGGAAACTTTTTGGTGAAATCATCTTCTTTCTTCATAGTTTTAGGGGTAGATTTTGGGGGCATGTATGCTTTTGCAAGAGTTTCAGCTTTCGGTGGAATGTGTGATTGCATACTATTGTTATTTTTGTGAATATTTAATAGAAATGTTTATATATATGGTTAGTAATAAGAAAAAGTTAAGATGATTCTTTACAGTTTAAAGAAAAATAATTAAAAGTGCAACATTCATGATTATTTATTTGTAATTCATAATTGCAACAGTTTATTTAAAATGTAGGTCAGATATGCAATTTTCTTTGTACAGTATGTAGTTAGTGTCATGAGTGTGGTCTGTGAATCAAGTATTGCCTTACATTAGCACTGTTTTAACAACATGTTGGAAAGTAAATTTGAATGATTGTGTTTTGAAGAGGAAAGCAAGACTTCATTTAATAGGGGCATAGAAAGGATCGGGAAATGAAATTTCAGTGAGGGTCACAACAGGGTGATTGACATGCATAGATGTGAAATCCTTTTACAGTGCTGTGCATACTTGCATTAAATGCAAAGTAACTATTACCAAATAGTCTTTGATTTATGAAGAAAAAATATTAAATAAATAATAATAATAAAATAATCATATGATGGTTATTTTATATTACAACCCCACCCCTTGCAGATTTGCCCTCTGGAGTTGTCACGGCATGTTGTTTATAAAAGCTTGTATACTGCGGTTGATTAAAAAAAAGATTTATGATAACGAACAAATCAACGCAATTGTGTTTTTTTCACTAAAAGCCTGCATGTCAATTTACATGCCAAAACACTTATGAGTGGACTGAGGTATTCCAAAAGAAGATGGAGCCATGTGCAAAATCTGTTAATGTGACAGATGCACTTTGGTAAACTTTTATATGTGGTCCCTGTCAGTTTACAAAATTTTTTTTTTTTTATTTTTTACAGAAGATGCCACGATTCAAGAAGTTGCCGAAGTCGACGGTGGATGGTCGGCATTATATGTTTTCCCTGTCTGTTTCTGTTCGGTCTCATTTCACTAGTAGCATCCCTCCCTCCATGTTGACATCTCATTCCTTCCCTTTAATGTGTACCCAGGTCATCCCTTACCCATGCACCATTCCATTCCCTTCTCATTCAAATGCCTTGAGAGAAGCACCCTCTCGGGGAAGTCGGGTACCCATGCCTAAAGGATCTGGCAAGGCCCTGGCGAACATAAAGCCCTGTCCTAAAGGAACTGGACGTGGGAATGCTCTGGGGTTGGCACCTCCCTGGAGAAGTCTGTCTTTAAGGCTGTCCGAAGATGGTCTGAAGCAGGCGTTGTCGATGACCGAGTCGTCACACCAATGTGATGGCAGTGATGGCCGTTGGCATACTGAAATCAAAGATGCAATATACCCTGAAATTAAAACTGAAATGAAAACTGATATGAAAACTGTAAGCGAAGCGACAAATATTTCCAGCAGTGGTAGTCGTGAGCAGAGGCGAAAAGTGATCAAGCAGAGGAAGTTGAGATTGAACAAGCTGACCAGAAACAAAGTGAGTAATTCTAAGGCAGTGAGTAAGTTGAAGGCAAAGAATCAAACATGTTGTAGCAGGAGTAATGTTCTAGAATGCGAGGTAGAGTATCATCATGAGAAGAAGGTATCAAAACCAAATAGAAAGAAGGTCAGAAGAAATGAACGGAAGAAGTTACTGCAAAGGCATAAGAATGGTAAGGTGGTGGAAATGCGTATGAGCAAAGAAGAGAAAACGAATCATAAGAAGGCACAGAAGAATATTGAAATCCATACAAGAAGGAGTTTGAGTTGTGTTCTGAACAACATGCATTCAACTTCATTAATGCATACAAACAATCGCAGAGAGAGAAAGAGCTCATGTAAGACAAATGTAAAGTCCATTAAGCCGAATAAAAGAGGAAGGCCATTGAAAGCAAAGGAAACCATTAGCAGAGCCAGAAATGATTGGAAGACAAAAGAAACAAGACTCTGTTGGATGTGCGATCACAAAACTGGTCCAAAGGAAAAGGTCGTAGCATGTGATAGTTGTAGTATATTGTATCACGTCCATTGTATGGGATTTTCCAAGGTGCAGTTTTCTATAGTGAATAAGCCGGTGTCATGGTTGTGTCGCAAATGTGGACGATGTAATTACACTGAATCTTTGATGTATGATTTTGGAATTCCTGCAGATCAGAACATATTTGAAATTCCAGTGCTTGATGGTTTCATTGAAGAAGTTGCAGTTATGTTGCATGCTGATGGAGTTCCGTATGTTGAAGATTTAAATGTTGAAGGTGAGGATTTTGCTAATATAGATGATCCAAGCTGTAAATATGCATGTCTTTGTGTAGCCAGAAACCAGGGTTTGGTTCAGCAAACTGGAGGTTATTTTTTGCGTAGTAACAAAAACAAAGAAAACCAGAATATGGGAAGTGATGTAGAGGAGAACCAAGAACAAATAAACAAAGATAAGAAAGAGAAATTGGAAACAAAATGCAAGACACTGTTTACCAATCAAAGTAGAAAGGCACAACCATCTGTAGCTAATGGAGTAGCTAATGGAGCAGACAGTGTTGACAACAAAATGGCAAAGAAAAAAGCTGACAAGAAGATAGATACAACAATGACAGAGACAATTTCTGAATTACCAAACCAAGAAGAATCAAGATTGCTTGGTATAGACATTGAGGGGAGTTGGAAACAGATGCTTGAGAGTGGAAAGTTAGGTCAAATAGAAACTTGTGAAATAAGATGCTCAGTGGATTACTACAACAACAAAATGGGAAATGAAGATAGTCATGATGATGATGTGCTTGTTGATAACAACTCTTTGAGAATACAAAGTGAGGACAATTTGAAGGTTGAAACAGTTAATCTAACAACATTGTATGAATCAATAGTACTTGCAAAAGGTAATTTTCATCAAGGAGATAAACGATTTGGAGCAAATTCTGGTAAACAGTGTGTCGCTAATAGTCTGGTTTCAATGATGTACAGCAAGAAAAAAGAAGTGAAAGATTGGAACTGTAGTGATATGGATAATATTCTCAGGACTGGGAATGAATTGTATGGTTTCTTACAAGAGAGTTCAACGATGAACAATGATTACTTGTTGATTAATGAATTGCCAACTGAGTTAGATGTATTGAGCACACATTATAGCATGGAGTATCATGACTCGGTATCAGGTACATTTGATGAAAATGATCACAACTTGATTGAATTTAATATGCTACCATTGAAAGCTACACTACAACAACATCTCCAAGAATATCACGCATGCTTTATAAGTTTCAATGGAAATACATTTGCAGTCATTGCTCAAGATGGAACTTTTTATGTGTTTGATTCACATTCCAGAAGTAGTCGAGGCTGTATGGTTCAAGATGGAACGAGTATTGTCATGAGAGCAAGAACCTGGCAAGGTGTGTTCAGGTATTGTACTAGACTAGCGCAATCTATGAATCTGTCAAATGATGAACAGTATGAATTAACCGGTATAACCCTCAGTGTTAATGGTGTTCAAGCTATTACAGGTACATGTACAGATGGAGCAAATAGAAGTGAGCCTCATGGCATGTCAGAGACTGTGGAATTGTGTTTAGATATTGATGACTTAGATTTACCTAGTGTATCAGGCAAATGTAACTTGAAAAGGAAATCAAAGAACACTATTGACCAAGATGCTTACAGTGAAGAATTGGGCAAATGTGATGTTGGCATGAGTAGCAGCAAGTTTGCAAGAATAGAAGATGACAATGGCAGCACATATGATGACTCTAGTGAAGTGGAAATAGTTGAAGTATCAGGACCTGGTGTTATGACATTCTGTCCATTGAATGAAGAAGCTAAGAAGGCTATTTGTAGAAAATTTGTACTGGAGTCATTACATTTGATGTCTAACGTATTAAGTTCAGAATGTGAAGCCATGGGTAAACCAAGGATTATCAGAGATATTACAGGTGATGGTAATTGTTTCTTCAGAGCTGTTTCATTTGCATTATCAGGAACTGAAGATAATTATTCACGGATAAGATTTGCTTGTGTCAGTCACTTGTTGCAAAATGAAGATAAATTTGTAGCTTTTTTGAGGCCTGGATTTGGTAATATTGTGGAATATGTAACAAGACAAAGAATGTTTGATAGTGGTACTTGGGCTACAGAGATTGAAATTATGGCAATGGCACATATGCTTTGTATTGATATATACACATATGATGAATCGTCTAAGTGGTATAGATTTTCTGCAGAGAATGTTGAGAGGAGTGCTGTAGTTTCTGAAATGGGTATATATTTGAATCATAAACATAGAGTTCACTATGATGTAGTTGTATCTGTTGAGGAATTGTCACCTCAGGCATGTCATGTTGATGAAGAACGAGGGGCTTGTTTTACCAAATCTGATGTGTGTTGTGAACACCCTGCAGAGGGTGATACTAAGCATGTTAAGCAGTCAAAACAAAATAGAAAGCAGATGAAAAGTAATGCTAATGATAAGCGTACACCAACAAAACAACCTGTGAAAAAACGTACTCCAAAGAAAAGAAAACGAGCAAATGCAGAGAAGAATAGAAAAATGCAAAAAGAAAATATGAGAAGAAGACGTAATAAAACTGGAAATGTGAAGTTGGGTGATATGAACAAAAGCGAAAAAGGGAAACAACAACAACAACGTGAGAAGTACATGAATGATGCTGAGTACAGAGAGATGAAGAAAGCTAAAAATAGAGAAGATAACAAGAGGAAATATTGGAATGATGAGATGTACAGAGAAAAAGTAATTGAATCAAATAGTAACACCAACAAAGTAAGCTATTGGGCAAGTGAAGAAAAAAGGGCGATTAAAATTGATGAAAGCAAAGTAAAATACAAGAATAATGTTAAGTTTCGAGAGGAAATGAAGTTTGCAAGTAAAAGGAAGTATAAACAAAATGATGAGTTCAGGTCTGATGTTAAGAATGCTAGCAAACTTAAGTATGAGGAAAATGATGAATTCAGGTCTCATGTTAAGAACGCAAGCAAACTTAAGTATGAGGAAAATGATGAATTCAGGTCTCATGTTAAGAACGCAAGCAAACTTAAGTATGAGGAAAATGATGAATTCAGGTCTCATGTTAAGAATGCAAGCAAACTTAAGTATGAGGAAAATGATGAATTCAGGTCTCATGTTAAGAATGCAAGCAAACTTAAGTATGAGGAAAATTATGAATTCAGGTCTCATGTTAAGAATGCAAGCAAACTTAAGTATGAGGAAAATGATGAATTTAGGTCTGATGTTAAGAATGCAAGCAAACTTAAGTATGAGGAAAATGATGAATTTAGGTCTGATGTTAAGAATGCAAGCAAACTTAAGTATGAGGAAAATGATGAATTCAGGTCTCATGTTAAGAATGCAAGCAAACTTAAGTATGAGGAAAATGATGAATTCAGGTCTGATGTTAAAAATGCAAGCAAACTTAAGTATGAGGAAAATGATGAATTCAGGTCTGATGTTAAGAATGCAAGCAAACTTAAGTATGAGGAAAATGATGAATTCAGGTCTGATGTTAAGAATGCAAGCAAACTTAAGTATGAGGAAAATGATGAATTTAGGTCTGATGTTAAAAAAGCTAGTGAGGTGAAATATTACAACAATGAGACGTTCAGAAGTGCATTGATTGACAAAAATGCTCACAAATACCGTAATGACATTTATTATAGAAATAAAGTATTGAAAGCTTCAGCATCTAAGTATCATAACAATGAACAGTTTAGGAGGAATGTTATTGAAATGACAAAAAAAAGGTACCACGATGATGCAAATTTTAGGCAGAATCTTAAAAGACAGAATAGCAGTCGTGTAACTATGAAGAAAGGGAAGAAACATAACATAAACAATGTGATTTCAGATTTCAAGAAGGAAATATCAAAAGGACCAGAGTATGTTTGTGCTGTGTGTTTGAGACTTTTATTTCGTAAACAAGTTGTCAAATGTAACAAAAGTAAATACAGAAATACAGATTGTATCAATGAGAACTATCTACACATATGTGATGACAATTGTAGACTGTTGTGTGCTGTGTCAGAATCGAGCAGGTCTTGTCTCTGGATATGCTATACCTGTGATCGCAAATTACTGAGAGGAAAAATACCACCAGAAGCTTTTTGCAATAATTTACAACTGGCAGAAATTCCTGAAGAGTTGGCAAATTTGAACAGGCTAGAAGAGAATTTAATTGCACTTAATATTCCATTTGTAAAGTTGATAGCATTGCCTAAAGGGGGACAATTTGGAGTGCGTGGTCCAATCGTGTGCGTCCCATCAAATACTTCAGAAACAGTGAAATCTTTACCAAGACCTCAAAATGATGATCAGATGATCCGTGTCAAGCTCAAGAGGAAACTGGCCTATAAAGGATATTTCCAATATCAATTTGTGAACAAGGAACATGTTGAGACTGCCTTACGTTATCTTAAGCAGAACAATAAGTGGTATCGTGATATTGAAATTGATACAGACTGGAATAACTCTTTGTGTAAGCAGGAGGATGAAGAAGAAGATAATGAAGTAATAGAGAAAGATGAAAATGAGATTGATATAGAAAAGAATGAAACAGATGAAGAAAGGTTAAGAGGAATACCATTAGATACATGCATGCAGCCTGCCAATATTGGACAGGAAGTTCTTGATCAGTATTTTGATGATGTGTATTGTGTTGCACCATGTGAGGGAAATAGTCCAATCAGAGTGCTTATGGAAGAAAATAATGAGGCTAAATGTTTCCCGGTACTGTTTCCAAGAGGTGAACCTGTCTTTAGTGATAAGCGTGATGTTAGATTAACACTCTCTAGATATTTCAACAATAGATTGATGAATGTTGATAACAGATTTGCCAAAAGTACCCAGTATATATTTTATGCTCAATATATGTCTGAAATTCAGCAAGTTATATCCAGTGTCTCTGTTGCACTAAGGAAAGGCTCAGGCAAAACTAATGATGGTAGAAAGGTCACTGCTAGAATGCTTAATGACAAAGAGAAGTTGAAAGATATGCTTAAATCAGACCAGGGATACAAGTTCTTAAAGCCTATCCGAGGAACACCACCTTTTTGGAGTGCTTGTCAGAAGAATATTTTAGCAATGGTTAGACAGCTTGGTATACCTACATGGTTTTGTTCATTTTCTGCAGCAGATATGAGATGGCCTGAATTACTCAATACGCTACTCAGACAACAAGGTGACACAAGGAGTCTTGACGAATTGGACTGGAATGACAAATGTCTGTTATTGAGGAGTAACCCTGTAACTGTTGCCAGAATGTTTGATAAACGATTTCATACATTTCTTAAAGATGTGATAATGTCGAGTGCAGCACCGATAGGTAAAGTCAAAGACTATTTCTACAGAGTAGAATTTCAGCAAAGAGGCTCACCTCACACTCATTGTCTATTTTGGATTGAAGGTGCACCTAAGTTGAGTACATCAATTGATAATGAAGTAGCAGAGTTTGTTGATAAGTATGTAAGTTGTGCATTGCCATCAAAGCAATCAGATGTGGAGTTGAATGAAATAGTCTCCAGTGTACAACAACATTCTAAGAGACATTCAAAGTCGTGCAAAAAAAAAAACACAGACTGTCGATTTAATTTTCCAAGGCCACCATCAATGAGAACATTTGTTGCTAATCCAGTTCCAATGGATATTGATGATCAATATGATAAAGTAGATAATACACCAACTGAAAATGAGGCCAAGGACCTGTTGAAATCAGTATGGAGTGCGGTCAATGATGAGGCAAACGAACACATGACAACTGATGAACTGTTCACGAAGATTGGAATTACGCAGGTTGAATTTGAGGAAGCCAATGATGCGCTTACTAAAAAGGTGAATATTGTGTTGAAAAGAGAGCCCCAAGATGCGTGGGTTAATCAGTACAATCCAGATTTGTTAAGATGTTGGAATGCGAACATGGATATACAATACATTACTGATGTATACGCTTGTGTATGCTACTTAGTAGGTTATTTATCTAAGGCAGAAAATGAAATGGGACAACTACTGAAGCATGCACAGAATGAGGCTGAACAGGGCAGTTCAGATGCTAAACAAAGTATGAAACAAATTGGAAGTGTTTATTTGCAGAATCGAGAAGTGTCAGCTCAAGAAGCAGTTTATCGTTGCTGTACATTAAGACTTCAAGAGTGTTCTAGAAAGGTCGAGTTCATACCCCTTGGAGAGAATGCTGTACGAATGAGTTTGCCGTTGAGTGTTATTCAGAACAAATCACGTGATGATTCATGTAGTGATGACAATGAAGAAGGTGTGTGGATGATTAGTAAGAATGATCGTTACAAAGCAAGACCAGACTCAAACACATTTGATTCAATGTGTCTAGCATCATTTTGTTCAGAGTACAGAGTAATTTATAATGGAGAGGCTTGTAGTGTGCCATCTGAGAACAGAATGTCTGTTTATGCATTAAAGAATGACTTGGGACATGTACAGAAACGCTCAAGAACTGATCCTGCTGTTGTAAGGTATCCCAGATTTTCAGCCACCAAATCTGCAGAGAAATACTATCAAAGTATTTTACAACTTTTTCTTCCATACCGAATTGATGCCCAATTGAAACCATCACAATTTGAAACCTATCAGGAATTCTTTGAGAAAGGTTTTGTCACTATACTTGGAAGTTTACAATCTGTAAAATGTGTAGTGGAAGGCAATCGTTCAAGGTTTGAAGTAGATATTGAGTCATTGGAGGCAGCAGAATTACATCTTGAGAATTTTGGTGTACAGGAAGATGCATGGGCCTTAATCAGTCCAGAAACTGAACAGGAACGAGATGAATGTAAAGAGCAACGGCAACCGGATATAGATGAAAGTGAAGATGAGTTTAACATCCCAGACTTGAAACCTGACAAGAAAGAGGAAAAAGTATGTGATATAGAAGTTCATTCATCAAGAACTTTAAAAGTCAATGCATTCAAAATGCTGAGATTATTAAATAGTAAACAGAAGCAGGTATTCTATAAAATAAGACAGTGGTGCATGGACAAGGCTAATGGTAAAAAACCAGATGCATTTCAAGTATTTCTCACTGGTGGTGCAGGAACTGGGAAGTCTTTGTTAGTAAAGTGTGTAGAATATGAAGCAACACGAATACTTGGATCAATGATGAAAACCCCTGATGATGTATCAGTATTAATAACGGCTCCAACAGGTGTGGCTGCATTTAATGTAAGTGGTGCTACTGTTCACAGTGGATTATCAATTCCAACAGAAATGAGATTACCTTATCAACCACTTGGTGAAGAAAAGATAAGTACACTTCGCAGTAAACTTGGTCAGCTGCAGATATTGATTATAGATGAGGTTTCAATGGTTAGTCAGAAATTACTGTGTTATATCCATGGACGTTTGCGACAGATCAAGCAATGCCGGAATCAATCCCCTTTTGGAAATGTCAGCATTTTAGCTGTTGGAGACTTCTATCAGTTACCTCCAGTGAAAGCAAAGTCTCTGTACCACAGTAATGTCATTTGTGATCTATGGAGTGACAATTTCAAGGTTGTTGAACTGAATGAAATAATGAGACAGAAGGAAGATGTTAACTTTGCAAAGACACTGAACAGACTAAGAGTCAGAAAGAAGCATGAAGCCTTGAGGGAGGAGGATATAAAAATGTTGAAAGGACGTCAGACAGGTGAAGAGTGGAATGATGCTCTTCATATATACCCATGTAATAAACAGGTAGATAAACAAAATCTAAAACTTCTGCATTCAAAGTGTTCAGATTGTGTGTATATTGAAGCAAAGGATTATGAGACAGATACAAGAAACGCTAAGATAAGACGAGGAAAACCACTGAAGAATTCTTCTGGAAGCTTATCACAATCACTATTACTGGGTGTAGGTGCTAGAATCATGCTGACTAAGAATATAGATACATCTGATGGCCTCGTTAACGGCGCTTTTGCCACTGTATCACAGATAATAATGTCACAGGATAAACCTAATGAAGCCAAGTGTATTCATGTAAAGTTTGATGATGCCAAAGTAGGAATGAAATTGAAAAGAAAATCTGCTGCATGTTCAAGTGATAAAGAAAGTGTGTCTATTGAGACTGTGGAAGAACAAGTTGGAAAAAAATGTGTACGGCATCAATTTCCGCTCAAGTTATCTTTTGCATGCACAGCACACAAAGTACAAGGAATGACTACAGACAGAGCTGTTGTTTCTCTTGATAAAACATTTGCATCTGGACAAGCTTATGTGAGTCTTAGTCGTGTTACATCACTGGAAGGTCTGGTTATAGAAGGCTTTGATGAAAAGTACATATATTGTAATGAAGCTGTTGCTGATGCATTGAATACTATGCCAAAATTTATTGATGAAGATAATATAGGTAGTACACCAGGTAATATGACCATTATGATGCATAATATCCAGGGATTGCAGTCTCATTATATGGATTTAAAATGTAACAATGTCATGATGAAAGCTGAATTTATTTGTCTGACAGAAACTTGGACTGAAGATCAAATACAGTTTGACATGCAACTAAATGATTTCAAAAGCTACCACCAACCAAGATGTTTCTCATATAATGATTCTAGTGAACTGACTCAGTTGTTACAACAACAGTGTCATGGAGGTGTAGCTGCATACAGTAAAACAAATCAAACAACAAGTAGACTTATGCTGCCTGTCCAAAACATTGAATATATTGCTTTTCAGATCATTTCTAGTGTGTCATTAGTAGTTGTTGTTATTTATCGACCTGTATCATATGTGCTTCGGGAATTTATATCCAATATGACAATGCTTCTGAATGAGCTGCACAAGGTTACCAATAGGTGTATAATAATGGGAGACTTTAATGACGATATTTTAAGTGTCAACACAAACTGTAAATCGAGCATTGTGAAGTTGATGAGTGAGCATGGTTATAAGCAGTGTGTTGAAGATGCTACAACTGAGAAGGGAACATTAATTGATCATGTCTACGTGAGAGGTTTAGAATCTATTCAAACTGAGGTCATTCCTACATATTATAGCTACCATGAGGCTATTCAAATTAAACTTTGAAATAAATGACAAAGAAAACAAGCTTAGCCATCACAAACATTATTTTACAGATTAAAATTTTTAAAACATCAGCTGTTATTTTAAGTATAAATAAGATTGACACATTACTACTGCAGCACAGCAATATTAAAATAATTACACAATATCAAATAAGTTTTTCAATAAACTAATATAGCATCTGTAAATGACACTAATCAATTAAACAGCTGAAAACAGTATGATTTTTCTGAGATTGTTTGTTTATTTTTTTCTACAAGACATCAGGAAACTAATTCAAAATACAAGGTGATAATGAATGGACTCATACATAAAAAAAGGTCAAACAAGATCATATTTATTGTAAGAAAGCAGAAGATGGATGTTTAAGTTTGTTTAATGAAAAATTGGCTGAAGTATACATGATGACTGATTTCACATTGGAGGTTATAGCATCAATAAGAACCTAGCCCTACGAATGAAAAAACGCACAATTTACAAGAACATTATAAACAAGAAATAAAGCATCATAAAAAGAGCAACAATAAATAACACATCATGATCAATGTAGATCTTTACTTTAGTGAGAAAGTTATGGGAATGTAATTTAATTAACTAAAAAGTGTGCAAAGTTATCAATGTATTTAGACTTAAAATCTGTTCAGCAGGAAATTAATTGATTCTGAAAGTGGATGATGAAGTATTAGTATTAACTTGATGGATTGTTACTTATTTGACAATGAAAATAAATAATTGAAAGTTTTGATTGTGAATTTTACATACAGAGAGGACATGTAGCACCAAGAACAATTGACTGCTTAAGTCATGACACTATGCTCCGTCTACTGTACAACAATGAGGTGACACCATGTCCCCTACTTATCTGGGAGTCTTCATCACACACTCTGTCTACTGTACAACAGTGAGGTGACACCATGCCCCCTACTTATCTGGAAGTCTTCATCACACACTCTGTCTACTGTACATACAGTGAGGTGACACCATGCCCCCTACTTATCTGGGGGTCTCCATCACACACTCTGTCTACTGTGTTGCAGTGAGGTGACACCATGCCCCCTACTTATCTGGGGGTCTCCATCACACACTCTGTCTACTGTGCAACAGTGAGGTGACACCCATGCCCCCTACTTATCTGGGAGTCTCCATCACACACTCTGTCTACTGTGTTGTAGTGAGGTGACACCATGCCCCCTACTTATCTGGGAGTCTTCATCACACACTCTGTCTACTGTGTTGTAGTGAGGTGACACCATGCCCCCTACTTATCTGGGAGTCTCCATCACACACTCTGTCTACTGTGCAACAGTGAGGTGACACCATGCCCCCTACTTATCTGGGAGTCTTCATCACACACTCTGTCTACTGTGTTGTAGTGAGGTGACACCATGCCCCCTACTTATCTGGGAGTCTTCATCACACACTCTGTCTACTGTGTTGTAGTGAGGTGACACCATGCCCACTACTTATCTGGGAGTCTTCATCACACACTCTGTCTACTGTACAACAGTGAGGTGACACCATGCCCCCTACTTATCTGGGGGTCTCCATCACACACTCTGTCTACTGTGCAACAGTGAGGTGACACCCATGCCCCCTACTTATCTGGGAGTCTTCATCACACACTCTGTCCACTGTGTTGCAGAGAGGTGACACCATGCCCCCTACTTATCTGGGGGTCTCCATCACACACTCTGTCTACTGTGCAACAGTGAGGTGACACCCATGCCCCCTACTTATCTGGGAGTCTTCATCACACACTCTGTCTACTGTGCAACAGTGAGGTGACACCCATGCCCCCTACTTATCTGGGAGTCTTCATCACACACTCTGTCCACTGTGTTGCAGTGAGGTGACACCATGCCCCCTACTTATCTGGGGGTCTCCATCACACACTCTGTCTACTGTGCAACAGTGAGGTGACACCATGCCCCCTACTTATCTGGGAGTCTCCATCACACACTCTGTCTACTGTGTTGTAGTGAGGTGACACCATGCCCACTACTTATCTGGGAGTCTTCATCACACACTCTGTCTACTGTACAACAGTGAGGTGACACCATGCCCCCTACTTATCTGGGGGTCTCCATAACACACTCTGTCTACTGTGCAACAGTGAGGTGACACCATGCCCCCTACTTATCTGGGGGTCTCCATCACACACTCTGTCTACTGTGCAACAGTGAGGTGACACCCATGCCCCCTACTTATCTGGGAGTCTTCATCACACACTCTGTCTACTGTGTTGCAGTGAGGTGACACCATGCCCCCTACTTATCTGGGGGTCTCCATCACACACTCTGTCTACTGTGCAACAGTGAGGTGACACCCATGCCCCCTACTTATCTGGGAGTCTTCATCACACACTCTGTCCACTGTGTTGCAGTGAGGTGACACCATGCCCCCTACTTATCTGGGGGTCTCCATCACACACTCTGTCTACTGTGCAACAGTGAGGTGACACCATGCCCCCTACTTATCTGGGAGTCTTCATCACACACTCTGTCCACTGTGTTGCAGTGAGGTGACACCATGCCCCCTACTTATCTGGGAGTCTCCATCAAACACTCTGTCTACTGTACATACAGTGAGGTGACACCATGCCCCTTACTTATCTGGTAGTCTTCATCACACAGTGTGTCAACCTTAAAGGTGAGTTTGTACTATATTAATGTGAGTATTGTTCATCATGGAAATGGATCTTAGAATTAAGAATGGTTAATGATATTATGTCTGTGCTAAGAGAAAAACAGATACACTAAATACATACTGTTCAGTTTATGTACAATGTATTCATTTCCTCAGTTCAGTGGCAAAGTAAAAAAAATAAAATAAGGTGATGTCTGATTAATTATTGTTTTGTTCATCTTTTAATATTAATGTTAATGTATTTTTGTGTTTGTTACCTTATCTGACATGTGTTTGGTATGTGTTTGTTGTTGTTTACAAGCAACATTGATGTTTAACATACGCAATAAATTTCCAAAGAGTTTCCAAACATGAACAATTTAATGAAAAATGTTGTTATAAATTCTTTGTTTGATGTACAAACTGAATACCTATTTCTTATTAGAACTGTATGCTGAGTGTCTTGATCAACCTTATTGCTGGATCTTTACAAACGTGATCTACATGGGCCATATCTCACAGTTTTAATGTTGTGAACATCTTGATGTTGGTAAGTTTACTATTTGATGAATGCCACAATAAAAGTGCATGTTAAAGCTTGTAGAACGTGGATTGTTATCTGTCCACAAGGTCCATTTCGTGCTTAAAATGCTGTAACTCAGTATAAGATGTAAATAATTGTTGTACTTGTGTGACGTACATGTATCATACATGTCATAAATTAACTGCACTGTTAACTAAGGTACATGGTTTAAAAAAACGGCAATGATAGTTATTGACATCAACTTCTATATTTCAGGATATTTAAAGGTGTAACTGAAGGTGTTTATATTCTCAACAAATTTAGATCCTGTGCATTTCTGGGTATGTTACATAGTTGATTAGTGTAAGTTATTTTCGTAGAATACAGTACACTTAATATATGTTGTAAATTTTTTTACAGGACTAGTCTTAATTGGAGTGTGCAACCTTGCCATGTATGTTCATCTGAAACAAACAATTGACCATCTGATACTCATCTATCTTCACCCAGTGAGTCACCATGTGCTGTCTACCCTCTTGTTGCTTCTCAGGACAGCTGTATTGTTAAGCCATGTTACATTTTCTAAATTTTAAACAATTTAGTTGGAGTTACTTCTGCAGCACTAAAATTAATAATCAGAATGTTAACGATGCATTTTTGTATTAGTTACAAGTTGTTAATGTGATAATAGTATTTAACAGCCCTTGAAGTGAAGACAGTGTGCTATTAATGGGCTAACTGATTCAACCAGGGACATGCATCATTGTATAGGGTGTGTCGTGGTTGAGCAGATTAGAGTACCGAATTCAAGCTCTGGTGATTCTGTTCAGCGGAGTGTGGGTTCGAATCCCGGTTGTGACAATTGTGTCCCTGAGCATGACACTTCACTATAATTGCCTCTCTCCACCCAGGATAAATGGGTACCTGTGAGGGCAGAGTTAGTTCTTGTGATTGATTAACTTTGATTGCGCTACATATTTGGCGGCACAGGCTGTATACTCCCCAGGGAGCTGAGATGGTTTAAGGAATGATTTAAGCAATGACCAGTAACCAAAGGTAATAATGTTGAAGCGCCATGAGCGTCACTGCATGGCGGACCTGAGCGCTGTATAAGAAGCCACTTTTATTTTTATTATTAAGAATGTTAAGGGATCATGAGATATTATACAAATGATGAATGTTTATGAGTGCAATGGTGCGAATATGTTCATGAGTTGAAAGATGGAATGATCTATTCCCGAGGCGGAGCCGAGTTACATGGAACGAACCATTTTCAACAAATGAAAATATTTGCACTATTGCACAAATGAAAAACATTCATTATTTGTTTTATATGACATCGAAGTAGATCTTTGTCATTTTGATTGGAGGATACAACTTTCAAAACAAACAAACTGTAGGCCTACAATTTTTAATTGTGAAATTACACCCGTTTCTTTCGGGTCGGCCTGTTGGGTTCAACAGTGACAATGTGCGTTCTGTACAGCTATTTGAGACACTCGGATGCCAAATGTAGTATGTGCATTGTAACACTGCTGCGTTACCAAAGACTAGACATGCGCAAGCAGTGATGTTTGTACTCGGTGTGCAATAGTACTTTTCGGATGCAACAAAAAATGCATGGTTAGTGACGTACCGTGCAATAGTACTTGAATTTATTTGCTATCACGTGACGGACAGTCCTCCAATTAAATGGCAAGGATCTGATTGTGTGTTATACATATCACTTATCACACAAGCGCAAGTGGAATACAGAAAAACATAGCGCTTCTGCGTCCCAATTTTAATGAGGCCGAAGGCAGAGTTGGATCTGGGATGCAAACGCCCTATATTTTACCATATTGCACAAGCACGTGTGTTATTTTGGAGCCATTTTCCAGTCTCACCCTCATTTAAAAAAGAAACAAACAACTTCATTTGCAATTTTTGAACCATTTTATTTTATTTATAGCCGTTTACGTGACTCGTTTTTCGTCACTCGTCCGAAGAATTACTAGCAAAGCTTTAATGCATGTAAGGAGCGTCACTGTTTCTTAAAATTGCCTAGGTACGCCATTTTGTTAACAGAGAGTAGCCGTTTTTCGCGCGACAAACAGCTTGCACTTGCACAAAATTTATAATGTAATTTTTGCACTCTCTGTATGCAGAGCGTGATGCATTGACACTCGCAATCCGCAGTGTGCAATATAAAAGTGGAAGATACTAATGAATGTAATAGAGGCATGTGTAATAATGTTATACTTTGTGCAGTAATGCAGCACTGCTAGCTCTCCATGATTGTTCAGAAAGTTCACTGAAAACCAACAATTGTGAACCAATCGTGTTGCTTACGACTATTAATCAGTGACACAATCCTTTAGTCTTTTCAGCACAATTTTTCCAACATTTATATAGTGCCAGCATGCCGCAATAAGCCGCAATGCATCTTGGTAATTAAAAATTAGTCGCTACTAAAGAGTCAAAGACGAGAGTAGCCAAGAAGTAATCACTAGTCACCCCAGGCTTAGTTGTAATTAGGGTGATCATATCGTTAAACCCCTACTTTTGGAATGAAGCGTATCGTTATATATGTATTTCCAGACGTTGAAATTTACTTGAATATTATGGTCGCCCATGATAGAGCTAGTCACGCCAATTGTTACTATTCCTCATTATTAAAGAGTAAGGGATGTTGTACTAATGTACAATTTAACACCTACGTGTAAGGCAAACTTTTTTCAGAGTGTTACTTGATGTGATCAGCAATAAATTTTGAACTGTAAACATTAAGAGTGCTGAACAATAAAGATTTGCATTGGGTAACAAAACATCTTTGATTCATCATTAATTTACAGAATGGTCCTTACGCTTGTCTTTGTGCCACACTAAACCCCATGAAGTTGAGAAGTTTTTGTAATTCTTAATTGAAATCCTAAATACTGGTTCAAACTAAAAGAAGAAAACGTTTGTGCAGTTTGTGTAAGCCACTGGAGTCCGGCTGTTGGGGATCAATCCTTCATCCACAAGCTCCTTCCTTAAAAAGTAAGCAGACAACCTAGAGGCAGAAGGAACATGTCGAAATTGGTCCATATTTCGAAGAAATTATTCTTATAAACCCCCAAAGTAGCTTAACACAGCAATGTATGCTATAACCACACTAGTGAACCAGACACTATTATACCATGCCTCATATCATGATATTGCTCCATGCTCATATGCAGGTTTCCTGCTCATTTCTGCAATTGTTGAAACAACAAACACCCGAAAAACACTGTTTTTTCCAAACATAATAAACTCTTCGCTTTTCTAACCCCGTCAAAGAGTTTTTGTTTGACACGGTAATTTCCCAAAGTAAAGCTAAAATACTGGGATTTGTTCAGGCGACTCGCAAACTTGACGACTATTTACCCCTGAGATCATTCCAAATCCCAAAGGTGTATTTTCGTCGTCCACGCTCGTCGCCTGAAACGAACCCAATGTATGCCCATTGGTTGTGTACAAATCCAATGGAGTATGTCCAGAACACGGTTAGAAAAAAAATACAACGATGCCAACATCGGGACAGCGTCGTAGACTCCCCTCAAGTAAGTCCTCAATCCAAACAGGTCCACACTGTATTGCAAACACCCATAGAGAAAGTGTACAGCCACATGAAAGCGACTGCACCCAGTTTAGTGACTACATCCAGAAGTACTACGTTGTACCCATGACGGCAAGATTTTAATTTATTCGTTAATGATAGACGTCCCTTGATTGGTTTTAATGGACGGAAACCATTATTTTTAGAATCAGTATATTATTCAACACAACATATCAAATTTAGGGAACTAACAGATAAATAATTTTGAAGTTATTAAGTTTTTGACCATTTAAATGTTGACATTTGAAGAGCCATTGTGTTTGTGCACAGACACAAAACGTGCAATACATGACGTCATGGTGACGTCGTCCGGATTTTAAGGCCATGGAATTGTTATACAGTACCCAAAAAGTACAAAATTGAAAAAAAAATTGCGATCGGACGTTTAGTTTGTGAGATATGGCAATCTAAAGATTGGCTAATTAAATATTCATGTCGTTATAACTTAGTTAATTAATTATTTAATTTATGCAAATTACATTTAACTGAAACTTCAAGACCTAAGCTTTAATATAATATAGGGTCTGACTCTTTTATACTAAGCCAAGTATGATTTTTGGCTTTAACAAAATGCCCTGGTTAAACCTATGGGCTTTTGACGGATACAAATAATAATAATAATAATAATAATAATAATAATAATAATAATAATAATAATAACAAATAAAAATCTTGACGATTTCAATAGCTGTTCCGACCACTACGTCGGAACAGCTAAATATTCAGAGTTAAATGTCAATAACTCATTGTGGCTAGTCTACTCTATGAGGGTTGCCAAATGGCTCCCTGAATTCATAGCCCGTGTATTTAACATGTGATTACAGTGTGATGTACAAAATATTCAGAGTTAAATTTCAATAACTCACTGTGGCTAGTGTACTGTATGAGGGTTGCCAATTGGCTCCCTTCATAGCCCGTGTATTTAACATGTATTTACAGCATGAAGTACAAATATTCAGAGTTAAATTCCAATAACTCATTGTGGCTAGTCTACTCTAATGAGGGTTGCCAATTGGCTCCCTTCATAGCCTGTATATTTAACATGTACATACAGCGTAATGTACAAATATTCAGAGTTAAATTTCAATAACTCACTGTGGCTAGTCTACTCTATGAGGGTTGCCAATTGGCTCCCTTCATAGCCCTGTATTTAACATGTATTTACAGCGTGATGTGCAAAATATTCTGAGTTAAATTTCAATAACTCACTGTGGCTAGTCTACTGTACGAGGGTTGCCAATTGGCTCCCTTCATAGCCCGTGTAGTTAACATGTGATTACAGTGTGATGTACAAAATATTCAGAGTTAAATTTCAATAACTCACTGTGGCTAGTCTACTGTATGAGGGTTGCCAATTGGCTCCCTTCATAGCCCGTGTATTTAACATGTATTTACAGCATGAAGTAAAAATATTCAGAGTTAAATTCCAATAACTCATTGTGGCTAGTCTACTCTAATGAGGGTTGCCAATTGACTCCCTTCATAGCCTGTATATTTAACATGTACTTACAGCGTGATGTACAAATATTCAGAGTTAAATTTCAATAACTCACTGAGGCTAGTCTACTCTATGAGGGTTGCCAATTGGCTCCCTTCATAGCCGGTGTATTTAACATGTATTTACAGCATGAAGTACAAATATTCAGAGTTAAATGTCAATAACTCATTGTGGCTAGTCTACTCTATGAGGGTTGCCAATTGGCTCCCTTCATAGCCCGTGTATTTAACATGTGATTACAGTGTGATGTACAAAATATTCAGAGTTAAATTTCAATAACTCACTGTGGCTAGTGTACTGTATGAGGGTTGCCAATTGGCTCCCTTCATAGCCCGTGTATTTAACATGTATTTACAGCATGAAGTACAAATATTCAGAGTTAAATTCCAATAACTCATTGTGGCTAGTCTACTCTAATGAGGGTTGCCAATTGGCTCCCTTCATAGCCTGTATATTTAACATGTACATACAGCGTGATGTACAAATATTCAGAGTTAAATTTCAATAACTCACTGTGGCTAGTCTACTCTATGAGGGTTGCCAATTGGCTCCCTTCATAGCCCTGTATTTAACATGTATTTACAGCGTGATGTGCAAAATATTCTGAGTTAAATTTCAATAACTCACTGTGGCTAGTCTACTGTATGAGGGTTGCCAGTTGGCTCCCTTCATAGCCCGTGTATTTAACATGTACTAGCGGGATGCCGCGCTCGCGGCACCCCGCTAGGATATAAAAATCCTTTACACAAATATTTCGAAATGTGGGTGAGGGTGTTATACGCCTCTCTCAATATTTATGCATGGCGTCATAATTCTAACCCAAAATGAAGCTATTTCGCACGTCCATCACTACTTGCAGTGGCTGTACCCACCTCGTTTTGGGTTAGACAACGTACCTTATGCATCTAGAAACTATAAGGCACTGTAGTGAATTCCATTAACAGCTACCAAGCATGTGTTAGCTTTTAGTGCTCGCACTGGAGACTTTTACCATTCCCCTATTGTATATGACCATCTGGGAATGTCAGCTGTAAATGGTGAACAATGAACTCCAAAACCCCCAGTGTAGTATAAAAGCCTATTGTAAGTTCCTTTGTTTACGCCTATTGAGCAGGCCCTAATCTTTTTCCTTAGTGTACATAGCCATATAAAAGCAAATGCAGACAATAAACCACCCTCACTCTTCTCCAGCTTTTGGTACAGAAAGGTTGTATCTCTCTAACTTATATAGTCGTAGTATTTAGGTTCATTTATTGTGGTTGTCCAAAGGCTGACTGGAAACTGAATTGGTAGTACACTACTCCTATACAGCAACCTTTCAGCTGGAGGACACCATTAGGGTATAAAGTAATATCTCTTAATAGTTAAATATAAATAGTAGTTAAGTAATTGTATTTGTGAGATCTTATTAATTTGAATGAAGTCAAAGCTGACCAGCGCCGCCAAAATGAAGCTTAATTCTGCCCAGACTCAGAAATAGGGTAAGTGTATATAATTGTAACCAAATACCCTATAACTGGTGATCCCGACGTGATAACTTAATTTATTTAACTGCAGTCTTTGTAAGAATTACTTCTCATTTATAATCGGTGATGATTCGATGTTTATTTTTGGCTGATTCTAGAGCACATAATTTTATTAAGTACCCTAAGTTACCAGATTATGCATTCACCGTTGATTTAATTTCAATTCGCGGTGCTAAAATTTATAACCTTGTCGGTCCAGCCATACGTAAACTCCAAAGTTACAATACTGCTGATCAAACTATAATTAGATTGGCCGCCGGAGTTAACGACTTGACAGCATTTGTATATGATAGTCTGCACGAAAAAAGAGTGTTAAAGCCCTCACAGCACACAGCCGACAGTTTATTTTCCGAACTACTCAAATTTAAAGAGGCAATTTTATCGGCCCGACCAAATACCGTTGTTTTATTTACCACAATTCCAACTACATCATTCGCTAAATTTCAGAGCAGCAAAAAACTCAGCACTCCTATTCTCTCTGAAAACGACCTTCACATATATCAGCACCAACTTGATACAACCATCGATAATATCAATAGTCTAATCATAAATCACAACCAGGTCGGACAACAAGGAATACATTTCAAAACCTTATGTTGGCATAGTTATATAAGAAAGAGTTCTAGACGACAGCGGCGTGGAAAAACCACACACGTTGTACGAAACCACTTCGCACACCTATACGATGGCCTTCATGGCGATTCAAAGTTAAAGAAACAATGGCACTTAGCAATGTATAAAGTGTTTGCCCTGGATCGTCAATCATTTATTCACATCCGTAATTAAATTAACAATTGTTGATGTAAGTCGTTTTTAAACTCTAAGAACTATGGATGAACCACTTGAAGTAAAGGCGCCATTGGCAGCAGTCAGTCTCAAATTACCACCTTTCTGGCCGAAAGATCCAATAATCTGGTTTGCCCAAATAGAGGCACAGTTTCATACCCGAAATATTACTAGTCAATCTACTAAATTTGCTTATGTAGTATCTTCACTTCAACCAGAAATCGCTCAGGAAGTAAGAGATTTACTTATAGATCCCCCTACAGTTGATCAATATGATAAGATTAAGTCAGAACTTATCAAACGAACTTCTGAGTCCGAACAAAAACGACTACATCAGTTGTTAATTTCCGAAGAGCTTGGTGATAGAAAGCCTTCCCAACTTCTTCGCCGCATGAAACAACTTCTAGGGGAAAATAAACTAGAAACTAGTATCTTGAGGCAATTGTTCCTGCAACGTTTGCCTCAGAACGTACACTTAATTCTAGCATCCTCAAGCGATGGTTTGGATCTCGATCAATTAGCTATCATTGCAGATAAGATCGTAGAAGTGGCATCCCCATCACCTGCAATAGCCGCCTGTACAATAGCCGCGGGCTCAGATACACCATCTCAAGCATTTGATGCAAAATTTGACAAATTACAAGCTCAAATTAACCAATTAACGACCTTAATGCAAGGCCTAGTTACAGGTAGCCAAGAGAGTAGGAATAGTCGTGGTAGAGATCGCTCAGGGAATAACAAGTACCGAAGTCCATCCAGGCAGTCTAGAGACGTGCCACGGGCAGGTTCAGAATGTTGGTACCATTGGCGGTTTGGAGACAAAGCAACCAAATGTGTCAAACCATGCTCATACCCGGATTCAAACTCAAATAGACTACCTCACCAGGAAAACTAGAACGCCAGCATTTAGGGACGACAAATTTGTCTGGCCAATCCAAAAGTCGTCTATTTTACGTTACCGACAAGTTCACTGGTACTAAATTTTTGATCGACACTGGTGCCGAAGTGAGTGTTTTACCACCTAGCATTAGGGATAAACAGAATAGTAGCCCTTATACATTGCAGGCAGTTAATAAGACTCCAATATCAACTTACGGAGAAAGGTCAATGACGTTAGATATAGGCTTAAGACGAGCTTACAAATGGATTTTTATCATCGCATCTGTACCTATACCAATACTCGGTGCAGATTTCCTAAAGCATTTTTCTTTAGCAGTAGATGTTAGAAATCGTAAACTTATTGATACATTGACTGAATTAAACGTTTCAGGCTGCAGAGCATCAATAGTTTCACCCAGCCCTGTTTTTGCCATACCAGATAGCATTGGTATACCTCTTTTACTTAGAGAATATTCAGATGTAACTCGGCCGAATTTTCAAGAACATCCCGTTAAACACAATGTCACGCACCATATTACCACCACGGGCCCACCAGTAAATGCACGTCCCCGACGATTGTCCTCGGACAAGTTACATATAGCCAAAGCAGAATTTAATCACATGCTTGACTTGGGAATAATCCGTCCCTCAAAAAGCCCATGGTCTTCACCTTTGCACATGGTACCTAAAAAAAATGGCGATTGGAGACCTTGCGGTGACTATCGTGCTTTAAATAATGCCACAACACCTGATAGGTACCCGATTCCCCACATTCACGATTTTGCATCAACCTTACATGACAAGAAGATTTTCAGTAAAGTTGACCTAGTCAAGGCTTACCACCAGATACCTGTTGAACCCGAAGATATACCAAAAACGGCAATAACTACACCTTTCGGCCTTTTTGAATATATAAGAATGCCCTTCGGGTTAAGAAATGCTGCGCAAACATTTCAAAGATTTATCGATCAAGTATTACATGGCCTGGATTTCACCTATGCTTATATTGACGATTTGTTGATTGCAAGTGAAAATGAGCAACAACATGAATATCATCTCAGACTACTTTTTGACCGCTTACGAGAATACGGGGTGGTAATCAACCCTAGTAAATGCGAATTCAAAGTAACTAGTCTTGATTTCTTAGGCCACCATATTGACTGTCATGGTATCAAACCTTTGGAAAATAAGGTGAAGTTAATCCAAGACTTTCCAGTACCAATTTCACTCCGCAAATTGAGAGAATTTCTGGGATTGATCAATTTTTATCGGCGTTTCATCCCACATTGCGCTGATATTTTACAACCCTTGACTGACATGCTGTCTTGCAAGTCAAAAGACAAAGCGATTTCACTTACTGAATGTGAATTGGCATCTTTCCAAAGAGCAAAATCTACTCTAGCTGAAGCTACTATGTTAGTACACCCAGCTGTAGACCTACCTCTCTGTCTAATGGTAGATGCATCCAACCCTGCAGTTGGCGGTGTACTTCAGCAATGTGACAACGACGTTATGAGACCAATTTCATTCTTCTCTAAACGTTTACAACCAGCAGAGACTAGATACAGTACTTTTGGTCGTGAATTGCTGGCTGTATACTTAGCCGTACGTCATTTTAAGTATGCTTTGGAAGGTCGTAACTTCTATATTCTGACTGACCATAAGCCGCTTATATATGCTTTTAATGCAAGGCCCGATAGATACTCGCCAAGAGAAGTACGTCATTTAGACTATATTTCTCAGTTCAGTACTGACATCCGTTACATTAAAGGTAAAGAAAACCTTGTAGCAGATGCTCTATCACGATATGACATAAGTTTAGTTACCGATCCTAGCCTTCCCGGTAGTGAGGTGAACTTTGAACAAATCGCCCTTCAGCAAAAGACAGACCCAGAGCTATGTAAGCTACGTGAATCGTCTAGTCTTCAATTTGAAGAGGTGCCTATTCCCACTTCACACAATACCATAATTTGTGACACATCTACTGGACATCCACGTCCATACGTCACTCCTGAATTCAGACGTAACATTTTTGATTCGATACATAATCTATCTCATCCAGGTATTAGAGCAACACAACGCCTAATAACTCACAGATTCGTATGGCCGTCAATTAACAAAGATGTCAGACTCTGGACCAAACATTGTATCCAGTGTCAACGTGCCAAGGTACATCGTCACACAGTGACTCCGATAGGTACCTTTGCAACACCTGACGCTAGATTTAGCCATGTTCACATTGACATTGTTGGTCCTCTACCCCCATCCAACGGTTGTTGCTACTTACTCACATGTATAGACCGATTTACAAGGTGGCCTGAAGCAATACCCATTGCTAACATTACAGCTGAAACTGTAGCAAAAGCATTTACTGAAAGATGGGTAGCTACATTCGGTGTTCCCGCAATAATAACCACAGATAGAGGTAGACAGTTCGAATCAAACTTGTTCCAACAACTATCCCAATTAATAGGCAGCAAACACATTCGCACTACTGCGTACCATCCAGCAGCAAATGGATTAGTGGAACGTTTCCATCGGCAACTTAAATCTGCTTTCAAAACGCAGAGCGAGCCTAACAGATGGACTGAATCACTACCACTTATTTTACTAAGTATCCGCTCATCATTAAAAGTGGATATTGGTTGTAGCGTTGCTGAGTTAGTGTTTGGATCCACTCTGAGATTACCTGGTGAACTCTTAGTCCCGGTCAGTAATTTTGATAGTCTAGACCCAGCCGTGTACGTTGACCGTTTGCGCCGACACATGTCTGAATTAAAACCAGAGTCTACAAGACCTAATCAACGCAAAAGTCACATTCATACCGATTTACATTCATGTTCCCATGTGTTTGTACGTGTAGATTCGGTAAAGAAACCATTACAACCACCTTACCAAGGCCCGTACCGAGTCATCGACAGAAAGAGTAAATTCTTTATAATCGAAAAAAATGGCAAACAAGATTCAGTTAGCATTGATAGATTAAAGGTTGCTCACATTGACTCAGAGACAAAATCTATAACAACACATGTTGTTGAAAAACCAACACCAGCCAGTGCCCCTGAACAGAAGTCGGAAAGAATTACTCGTTCTGGACGTCATGTTCGGTGGCCAAGTAGATATGTACATACCGTAGTAATAGATAGATGAAATTTTGTAAATAACTTTTGTATATTATTATCGATCACTTCCTTGTGAAGTTGTGATCTTGGAGGGGGCTAGATGTAGTGAATTCCATTAACAGCTACCAAGCATGTGTTAGCTTTTAGTGCTCGCACTGGAGACTTTTACCATTCCCCTATTGTATATGACCATCTGGGAATGTCAGCTGTAAATGGTGAACAATGAACTCCAAAACCCCCAGTGTAGTATAAAAGCCTATTGTAAGTTCCTTTGTTTACGCCTATTGAGCAGGCCCTAATCTTTTTCCTTAGTGTACATAGCCATATAAAAGCAAATGCAGACAATAAACCACCCTCACTCTTCTCCAGCTTTTGGTACAGAAAGGTTGTATCTCTCTAACTTATATAGTCGTAGTATTTAGGTTCATTTATTGTGGTTGTCCAAAGGCTGACTGGAAACTGAATTGGTAGTACACTACTCCTATACAGCAACCTTTCAGCTGGAGGACACCATTAGGGTATAAAGTAATATCTCTTAATAGTTAAATATAAATAGTAGTTAAGTAATTGTATTTGTGAGATCTTATTAATTTGAATGAAGTCAAAGCTGACCAGCGCCGCCAAAATGAAGCTTAATTCTGCCCAGACTCAGAAATAGGGTAAGTGTATATAATTGTAACCAAATACCCTATAGCACCCCCGTGATCCTTATAGGGGTGTAATATGTTGGGCCTCCCTAACGTTACACATTTTTCAAATCAGCGTTGATAGGTGAAACTGACCGTTAGCCAGCAATAACTAAAGTTTCTTTTGTACTACACTACCAAAACTTTCTCCAAACACTCAATATACATTCATAATGCTTGCATTTCCTTTTTAAAAAACATCGTCAAAAATGACATTTTTACGTCCCACGATACATAGCGTTGCTACAGCACTATAAGTAAAGCGAGTTTTTGGAACATGCTGTGTGCCACAAATCTAATTTATCTACTGTTTTTTTTTTCGGGGGGGGGCGGGGGTGGTAAGAGCGTAGGCCTCTTTTTAGTTTACTCATCTGAATTGGTCTTGTAAACTTTCTGGTCAATAGGCTGCATGTATAACGGGAGCACTTAACGTGAACGTCAAAAAAGTGTTTTGCAGGCAGAGATGCCAAGTCCAGAGGCTAGCTATGTGTGAGATTTTTCAAAGCTCAACCCCCATCCCCCCCGGAAAAAAAATTGCCAGTTTAAGAAGGCCTTTTTAAATCGCCGCTCAACCTTTTTTTTTTTTTTTTTATAAATAAATAAAACAATGTGAAATTTAATTGTGGACAAAAAGTGTTTCAAAATGCATCAAAAGCCTCCTCAGAATAATTAAAACTCACTTGAGGTACACAGGAGATGTTGATGGTTAATGTGGAGGTTCGATTGTGTCAGATTATATCCTTCCAAACTTGAAAAAAATAGACTAAAAATGATGTCCAAAATCAATCACTCACTTCTGCCTGTTGTGTCTTCGCTAGTGGAGCGCATTTCAACGAATTTGCTAAAAGAATCGGAACAAACTTGTGCGCAATAAGCGTTTTGCGCTCTGCCGAATTTGAGCTGAACCTACTGGATGAGCAAAAGCGTGCGCAATCTGCAAATTTGCGCTCTGTTTGTACAAATTTTGTACAAAAAATGTCGTTAATTTTTTTCCCGATCTCGCCCCAATAATGGTTGATGTGCGTGTGAGCGTGAGACAGAGCCCAAATGCGTGAGTCTCACGCCTAATGCGTGAGACTTGGCAGGTCTGGTTTTGTTTTATTGTCACTTTGGGCTTATTGCATCTCGCGAAATTTGAACGACAAACGACACAATTTCTGACCGCGTTCATGTTCACGCTGCTCTAGGAACAAACCTCCATATATCCCATATCTCTGGAACCCTATATCGTACAAACTAAATAAAAACGATAAACTCGTCCCCACTCCTTAATTTTCTCTAACTTATTTCACCTTTAGAAAGCATGTCAAGTCGTGTTTAGGGTTTGTTAACGTCCAGTTTGGGTCAATAGACAAACTCCTAAAAATGTACCCCATTCAGCCGCACGAGGTCTCTTTTGTTAATATTATCTCCATCAGTAACCAACCCGACGGGCCGATGGCTAAATTAATCTTCATAATGGATTTGGCAAAATGTACATTCTGAGACCTGACCGACACACTGCTCTAACCAATTTTGTGAATGGACTTATTCAAAAGGAAACTTAATGTCGTTTTGCTTAACAACTTTGACCAAGTGCAAAGCAAAGTTCTTTTTTTTACAGCTTCAAAACAGCCTTTGACGTGTGTGTATAAGTTTCACCATAGAGTAAGGAATGGTTTCACAATTCTACCGCCATGGTTAAACTCTGAAACTGCAACATTATACTTCCATGAACAGACCGTATTCTAAAACGGTATTCATGTACCCATTTGAGTTTACTGGCAAAAGGTCCAAGGCCGCCACCCACTGTCAACCTAAAGTGGTCCCACGGCGACCTTCTTCACCAAGCAACAGGTGGCCTGTCTCAAACCAGACAACACACCACTCACAATACACTGACCAGAATGGCTCTTTGTGTAAGGCCCCCCCCACCCCCAAAATGTTATTAATTGTAAAGTTCCCTTAGACACCTTCCAACCTATAGCCGGCCTTACCCAATGTTTCCAAATTATTAAGCTTCCGTTTGATCCCATCCTTGTTCATCATGATAATTCTCATGCCGTTTGGAAGTGAATGCTTTTTTATAAATATTCTCCATTTAATCTTTTCAACAAATGAGTCACCCGCAGAAGGATTTCTAGGAAGTCTGATTACAACGTCGACCAGTGGTTGACACATGGTCATCTGCGAAACATCAATCTACGGTACTTAATCCATTCAATGCAAATTCGGTCAAATTCGTGAGATTTGTTTCGGATTTGTCCTGGCACCCAGCCTCTTCGACCCTTTCGACCCTGCGCGGCAATGAATGGACCAGTCCGGAGAAGCATGCTTAGTACAACACGAAAGTAACCTGACCAAAAAGGGCGGATCGAATGGCGGGTGGGCGTTCAAGGGGCAATGAATGAACCAATCCGGAGCACCATCTGCGAAACACTGTCCAATGAGTCGCCTGTCAGAAAGATTTCTAGGAAGTCTGTCACAACATCGACCAGTGGTTGACGCACGGTCGCCGCCCAAACTTCCTCCAATCACATGACTTGTAAATGCGAGTTTGGATCCGGGTTTTGCAGACTTGCAACCCGACGTCTGAAACTACACAAACGTATTGAATTCCACACAAACAACCGTGTTGGATTCCACAAGGATGCCATACCACTGGACCTTCTAATTTTCAATCCAAGATGGCGCAGGTTACGCTTTTAATAGTATAGATTTACAGTATGAAGTACAAATATTCAGACTTAAATTTCAATAACTCACTGTGGCTAGTCTACTGTATGAGGGTTGCTAATTGGCTCCCTTCATAGCCTGTATATTTAACATGTACATACAGCGTGATGTACAAATATTCAGAGTTAAATTTCAATAACTCACTGTGGCTAGTCTACTCTATGAGGGTTGCCAATTGGCTCCCTTCATAGCCCTGTATTTAACATGTATTTACACCGTGATGTACAAAATATTCTGAATTAAATTTCAATAACTCACTGTGGCTAGTCTACTGTATGAGGGTTGCCAATTGGCTCCCTTCATAGCCCGTGTATTTAACATGTATTTACAGTATGAAGTACAAATATTCAGAGTTAAATTTCAATAACTCACTGTGGCTAGTCTACTGTATGAGGGTTGCCAATTGGCTCCCTTCATAGCCCGTGTATTTAACATGTATTTACAGTATGAAGTACAAATATTCAGAGTTAAATTTCAATAACTCACTGTGGCTAGTTACTGTATGAGGGTTGCCAGTTGGCTCTCTTCATAGCCCGTGTACATGTATCAAAGATTTGAACTTCATGCAAATACTTGAAAATGTATTGCTCATCATGGGTGCTTGCAGACTGACAAGTTTTTAGTTGTTAGCAGTGTTGATTTTTATAAGAAAATATTCGTAAAAATTCATGTCATGTAAATTTGTAGGTGTTTTGTAAGTTTAAATGACAATACAGTTGTAATTTTTGTGCATATCCCAATTTGTCTATATTGGTCTGCTAAATTTTTAATTTATGGTGGCTCTTATAACAATAATTTTATAAATCCTTTTTGTACTGAGAAAAAATAGGGGTCTCAACATACGTGGTTTAAAAAAGTTGTCTGGTTTAAAACAAGTTTTTTTTACGAATAGAATAGTTAGGAAGAAATTTTGACTGGAAATAATTTCATACATCTTGTTCACCTTCTGTCCCAAAAGCTGGTTAATCTGGTAAAATGTTGTTGGAATTGAGGCACTTCCGGATTTTGTAAGAGAAATATACATTTTAAAAACTGTTTTGAAGAGAGTACAATATTTATTGACCAGAAAATCGTTTTCCAGTTGATTCCATACCATTTAGATTTAGAGCACTAAAAACGCAGTTCGTCCGTTTCCTATAAAGACAAAGTGTTTCCTATACTGTTTCGTGTTTATAACCACAAAACAAAAGAACCAAATTCATGTGTGATTTAATTGTCTTAATTTTGATTCAGTCACTTTAAACAAATGAATGTGCAAACTTATTACCGGCCGAAATTCGCCGGGAAACATGTCATACAACTTTTGTGTTCTTGGTCAACAGAGTATTACTGTGCGAACATAACTTGTCGGAACATACATAGGGGTGTCGGAACAGGGGTGTCGGAGTATAGGGGTGTCGGAACATAGGGGTGTCGGAACATAGGTGTGTAACCACCAACAACACTGGTTCATGTATCTGTAAGTATGAAATTAACTTATTTACATGTACATATCTGAATGTTTCATTGACAAATAATTGCTAAATATGACCTCGTAATTTTTATTTCGTTTTCCCAATCTGACAAAGGCATGCCAAATGAAAGACAGCATATCTTTCTCTATTTTTTTAGATAAAAATGTAGTTTAAGAAATTTTTTTCCTAAATCCTCAAAGGACACATCAATGAGCAAATCCATAGGTAGAAGTATTAATCTTTTGTTGCTTAATTAGTTATTAATTAAACCCCGCCAAAAAAAAGGTGTTTGCTACGATACGTTTGACGTATGGGCATTTTATTCTCAAGAAGAGTGGATGAACTGTTCCAGGAAATTCATTAAAAATGTCATTAAATACTCCTTCATTGTAACAAACTGCCTGAGCTAAAGTGATCACTAACAGATTGAAACTAATCATGCCGAATATTATCGGCGCATAGCAAACTTGTGAGGTAACCTCTAGAAATATTCAAGAGAATATTATGCTTTTACGAGATGTTATTGATTTTGCTAACTGGAATAATTTACAAGCTTGTCTTCTAAGTATAGATCAAGAAAAAGCTTTTGATCTTATTAGCTGGGTTATATGTCTACTGTTATGGACAGATTAGTATCCCACCGAAATTAAGTTCTTTACAGTAATCCTTATTATTGTATTATCCTGAACAATTTTATTGGCGCTACCGTTAAGGTTAACAGGGATACGACAATGGTGCCCATTATCTCCTTTGTTGTATTCAAATTGTGCGGAAGTACTTGTAAACTTGAAGGTATTGTTACCCCTAATGGGGAATGCATTGTCGTTTAATCCAACATGCTGACGACACTAACTAACATACTTGTCAGTAATTCACCATGCTCGGTTGTGTAAAATAAAGTGTTGTAAAACTGTAAAATGTAAACACACAAAAGGGGCAACAATTTTCCTTGACTTCCACTTTCCATCTTGTCTGCGAAAGCCTTTCACATTTCGCCATGACCTTTGTTGAAGCACAAGGTATTTCTTCTAAAGCTGTTCAATTTCCCCCTTCCCAGGTAATTTCATGCACAGCGTGCTTCTCACTGCCTCCAATTCTTGGTTTGTCCATGGTCTCTTAACTCCTATTTAATGTTATAGTATTTACATTATGTATTAATAAATACCTTGCGACAGTTTCCAGACTCTGGTTGGTCAAAAACCCGATCACATGGGGATGAAGTAACGGGTTAATTAATTGATCCTGTTAATTGATCCAGAGCTATGACTACATGTCAAAGCTATGAAAAATTTCGTATCATGTACAAATAATAAACCACAAGGGAAACTGAATTGGTACCTCATTTGATATGGAACAGGAACTCACAATCTGCTATCTCAATCAATAAATACAATTGCAGTACTAGGGCAGATTTTGCAAATATTGGTGGGGTTAAATCACAGTGATAACAGTGACCTAATGAAGTGCCGGAAAATATTAAAAATGTATTGAATTTGTAGATTTTCTCTGTCAATTTCAGCAAATGAGCAAGCAATTTAACCAACAAGCTTTTCTATTTCGGGAGAAAATGAGTGCTATTGAAAAGGGTCGTTTCGTACTTGTTTTATGATTAGTCAAATGTAATGTTGCGTCATTTGGTTTAACAAAATAATCGTTCAATTTAACGATTCATCAAAAAAGGCAAAGCAGCATTCAAATTCGCAGACGCTTCTTGGGGTGTGTCACGAAAAAGAATGACGGAACGTTCAATTGAACAGAGTGGTAAAGGAATTTGTCTCGACTCAAAATTAAATTGAGTGACCGAATATTGAATTTGAAACGCAGTAACAACAGGACACGCAACAACTTTAATTCGAATGAATGAAAATGAAACCTACAACGTAGGGTTACTAAATAAATAACCTCTACTACGCTGTACTCTAGGCACACGTCTTGCAGGCTGTTGGTGTTCCTACTGATCTTAATCACTTGATGAACTCCTACAGCTGTCATTTTGGAGTATTCATATTCAAAGTTTTTAATATATTTCATTTTGCCCAGATACACGCACATGTAGCTTGTCAATTTACAAGCTTTTATACTTCTCCATCAGTCATATTAAATATGAATGCTTTTAAACACAAAAACCACATAAACTATACATGTACTTGAGAAAATAAAACTAGCTGTTGCAAACATTAACTTACCAACCAAATGGACGATGGTATAAATACAAAATTTCAAATTATGTTAAGGTACTTACCTGACATATAATTGTAATTATATGAAGCCGTAGGAGGAGAGACTCACCCTGCATTGTGTTCCATTTAATACGGTCTGAAAATGGGAAGTTCCTCCATTCATAAAAATGCAAATGAGCCCTACCCCAGCACATAAATACCTCTCCAAACCATTGAAGCATGTCTCTTTGTAGGTAAGTGAAGGTAAGTAGCTGGCTGAGGTAGACTCATGGGTGGGCAAGAACAAAATAATCGGAGATACAGAGGGAGGGAGTGTAAGTCTATTATTATTTCCCATTATTGGTTAAGCATAAAATTTTTTTTTTTAAATACCATTCATCTTCCTTTTGTGTTACTTTTGATGCTGTGCAAAACATGATAAATTAGTATGAGCGCAAGCACATATATTTATCTCTTTGAAAGCAACATAGGGGGGGTACCAAAAACTGCATACCTCTGTAGACTTTCCCTGGAGCCACCATGCAATTAGGCAACCAAATAATGTGGAAAGGAGGGAGGGGGTAATAGAAACTAAAAGGTCTAAACTCCTGTGTTTATTTACTTTTTTGGTAAAGAAAGGAACAGTTACCAAACGATTTTCTGCTGATTTTACCGAAAGGTGAATACTTGTCTTTATGAAAGTGGCTGTACTCAGTATTTAATTGTAAAAAAAAATTGATAACACTACATAATACTTCCTAACAGGCACACCTGGGCGTTTACATTCTAAAGCAAACGGCACAAGTGTGACAGGCAGCGCAAGTGTGACAAGTGCCTGTATCATGATGTCATCCCAGCCAAAGTAAGACGGGTTGACCTACCTTGGGTAAAGCAGTACAAGTATATTTGAATCATCGCGAAAAGGATATAGACAGTTCCCTCTACTTTTAAAACCTTGTGGTATGTGATAGTTCATTTACATTGGGCCTTCTTAATATCCCCATCCCATTGAACTATAAGAATTTTGTTTATGTTTATATTTTCAGAAGCAATGTTTTTGTTCATGTATTATGTTCTATTGTCTTTGTAAATGTACTAGGAATCATGGGAGACCACTTGCCTCTCGACTGGCAGTTGGGATAAGAAATTAATAACAATTAAAATAATAAAAGAATGAATACACATTGTGTTAGATTGACAACATGTATGCTTAAAAAAAACATGAAACAAAACAACCCACGCAGCAGTGGCAACAATCTTTCCAAGAGACATTAAAATGAATTTTGTACATGCAGTTACGTACGTTACGTACAGGACACTGCAACTAGCCATTTGGAATGAGGTGCTTTGAAAATGTAAGTAATATTTGACTGTAGCAGAGCGAAATGCTGTGGAAAATGCATTAGTTGCTACTAAAAAATCATGATTTGTTACTCATTTTTGGCATTCAGTGTGCGCAAAACA
Organism: Asterias amurensis; assembly: GCF_032118995.1. Taxonomy (NCBI): domain Eukaryota; kingdom Metazoa; phylum Echinodermata; class Asteroidea; order Forcipulatida; family Asteriidae; genus Asterias; species Asterias amurensis. The sequence continues at coordinate 9,047,313 of NC_092657.1, read as the reverse complement.
AGTTTAGTCTAAAATTGTTGCAACACTGCAGCAGTCAGTGAAGTTCAAGTGACTTTGAAGGCTTTTGAAAATAAGTTGGACTCCCAGCGCAAACTTTTGCAGAATATCTTGAAAAAAATATCCTCTTGCTGATGATAATGGGGACTTATATCCGACTGCCTTGGGAGACCATTGAAGATGTTGCGAGCATTAAATAACGCACCACAGAAGGACAATTCATGACCTCGCTGGTGTGTTTAATTTTTACCAATACGTTTTTCTCCAGTTTTGGTAATGTTTAAACAATGGCTTTAAAAGGTGCACACAACACATTTGAAATATTTTTGCTTAAAATGCTATAGTTTTGAGAAATGAGTACAGCAATTTGTTTTGATGTCGCTAGACCAAAACTTTATGGTATAAAACAGTTAAGAATGTATACATTTTTCTCTCACTATTTTCTTAAGACTCAATGACTGATTGACCCTAAGTTTTAACATTTTAATATATTAGGTCTATACTGGTAGTATGGGGGTACTAATTACCTTTGAACTATAACTATTTTTGGTTCACATATACATGTGAAGTTTCTTTCAAAAACTGGAGGTAGAGACACAGACGAGGCAGTTAGGAGGGTGATGCGATCGTTGCTCAGACTTGATTGCAGTAATGATTAAATTATTACAAATTCATATTTTTCATTTCGGAATATGATTAGAGTTTTCAAGTGTTCATGGCATTTCATCAGATGTTTTTCAGAGTCAATTATGAAGATGCTGAGGGATACCAACCAAACAATGGTCCATAAGAGGAGCTGGGGAGAGAAATTGGGGGAGAAAAAGTAGGGAGTCAAAGGAAATGAATCAGGGATACAGAAGGGAAATTCCCTCTAGCACGCAATGCATATTCCACTACACAGCCGCACCTCAAGCTTGGTCAGTCCCCTTGACCAAAAACCTTTAGGAATATTGCTAAGTAAAAGGTGTCCTAGAGTCTAGGTGTCCTAGAGTCTGCTAGGTGTCTTAACCAAAAACAAAACTGACCCAATTAGGCCTTTAAGCACAAAATACATTTCTCTCTTCTTATACAACGGAAATGGTTGTTATGTAAACTTTATATAAAACTCTGTATAAAACAATAAATACATGTTTTCATCTCAAAAAAGGTGAACCTTCACCCTGGTATCTGTCTTTTTTGACAACAACGCCTTCCGCAAAGTAGGCTCTTGGACGATAATACTCAAAAACACTTAAACAGTCCTGTAAAGGTGCCAAAACCAGAAATCGCTACTTCGGCTTGAACATCGCCACTCCTGTGTCGAAGGCGCAACCGAAGACTCGCTTGGTCTTATCCTTGGCGACATTTCCTCCCCTCACTGAATACCTCCCGCATGATTGTATCGGTGATGCTCTGTACGTTCCCTACCATGGCATCCGCTATTTTGCCATATGCCAGTGGCGTCCCTGGCTGCTCGTCATTCACTCGGACTAGCCTACACAGGTGTGCTCCCGGTGCAGGTGGTTCTGTGTCCTTCGGCTTATTGCAGGGTCTTAAGTACACCCTGTCGAACTCCCTCGATGTTTCTCCTCTGATGATCGGGGTAATGAACAAATAAGCTTTGACCTTGTACACGAACGTACAGCAAAGCAAAACGAAAAGTGTACATTTTGAGTATACCAACATTGTTTGCACTCCCCGTCTCAATGGTGCATATATGTTTCAAACAACTTTTTGGGGGAAGGCAAATGTACCCTGGCAGTTTAAAAAAAAAAAAAAATCAAATACCACCTTCGTGTAAGGTCATATTGAGGTCATATTGAGGTCAAAAAGTGCCAAGAATGATCTTGTCTCTACGCCTCTCTTAATATTTATGCATACGGTACGTCACAATGCTAACCCAAAACAGGGCGATGGGCAAAGCCACTGCAAGAAACTGGAATATGGCTGAAACACCAGTACTGGACAATGGTGTGGCCGACGGTTGGAGTGGTGACACCCATCAATGTATGAGTTGGGCAGAGCCCCTGGCCGACTCAGTGGTGGCGGAGTGATGAGTGATGAGTGGGTCAAAGGTCGACTGTTGACGGTCGGATTGCGAGAATCGATTCCACTGTTCGTTTATTTCTGAAATACATTTATTTATTTTCTGAGTTGTTCGTTTGATTTCCGAGTTGTTAATTGTATTTTGCCGCTGTATCCCGACGCGGAGTATTGTTTAATCCTGTGAATTCTTTTTATTTTGCGTTTCCGTATTTCGCTTTGTATGATTTGCGTTCTTTACTGTTTTATTAATAAAGTTCTCTTCATGTTAGCTTTTACTGATAATTCTGAAAGACTTTACGAGAGGCTTTTCTTTTTATTTTGTCAGTATATTTTTATTTGCTTTAAATATCACCCTTGTGCTATTTTTGCATCATGCATTACAGTATGTTTTTAGAACTTGCAATATAGACATTTTTACCCTATTTTTGGACCCCAAAATGTCAATTTGCCAGGGGTCTCAGAAAATTTTCATTTCGGCTGTGATTAGGGCCAACATTGGTCTTTCCATATCTGGTGTCAAAAACTTGGGCAATTGTATCCTGTTGTGACAGTACTGCCTCAAAACTATACTTTTTTCCCCAAAACGTGAAAAATGCCTTTTTAAGGGTCTTTTCATATAATATCGACTTACGTGTCCAGGGTAAAAAAAAAAAAAGGAATATTTTTATTATACTTTGTGGATGGTACGGACTTTGGGTCCAAATAAACAACATTATCATTTCAAATCATAATATAAGACGTTGCCATGGTAACAGTTCATTTGTGTTTAGGCCACTTTAGGCCGATTTGGGGGTCTGAAAAACTGGGTTTTTTTTTTATATTTACAACTCCACCCCACCAAAAAACAAAAATATTTCATAAAACCTTTTCCATCACTACAAATTATCATCCTTTGCTTTACTTGAGACAAAAAAATATTGCTATAAATTTAACCCTTGTGCTATTTTAAGAACGTGCATTAGAGTATGTTTTTAGAACTTGCAAAATCAACATTTTTACCATATTTTTTGCCCTCAAAATTTCATTTTTTCAGGGGTCTCAGAATATTTTCCTTTCGGTTTTGATCAGGACCAAAATTTGTCTTTTTATTTCTGGTAAGAAAAACTCGGGCAATTGTATCCTGATGTAACAGAACTGTCTCAAAAATAGACCCTTTTCCCCGAAAACATAGAGAAATGCATTTTGAAATATTTGCTTCATTTTGAATTTATAACATTAAGAAGTTAGTAATAATTCCATCAATCTGGCAGCTTTTCATAAGCACTCTGTAGGCTTAGTGCATTACCCGAGCAGCTGAAATCAGTAAATCACAGATAGGAGACATGGCTGCTGGAGTTCAGAGCACCGCCACAGTAAATGCACTGTACAAACAGAAAAGCAAAGGAACACGAGGTATGCCCACAAATGCGGCGACTCGTCAGTCAACCTTTAACAACCCTGATCCAGAAAGCCGATCTTGCAAATACTGTGGTAGGCAACATGGAAGAGGTCACGGTAAGACATGTGGAAATTGTGGGAAACAAAATCACTTTGAAAAAGTCTGCATGTCACGTCCACAGGATGCTAAACCAACATTTCGAAGGAATGACGCACGAACACAAAAGATACATGGAATTAATGAGTATTCTGATACCGATGATGATGAGTTCTTTGTAGATGTAGTTGGCCTAGAAAAGAGCAACAAGGCAAATACACCTGACTGGATGATAAATCTCAAAATAATGAACCGCACTGTCAGATTCCAGGTAGATACAGGTGCACAATGTAACGTTCCGGAATGTGTGCACACCAAGATTTGCAACAAACTGCAACGCTCCAATGACAGACTGGTGTCATTTTCAGGTGACAGAATGAAGCCCATCGGAAAATGCACCATGTTGTGTGAACGCAAGAGCAAGCTCTTTGACATTGAATTCCAAGTTTTGCCTGGTAAAGTTCAACCAATTATTGGGCTTAAAACTTGTGAGCGTCTTGGTCTTATCAAGTGTATTGACATACTGGGGAAAAATCCAAACGCGGAAATGCTACGCAAATACGATGTATTCGAGGGCCTGGGATGCCTTGAAGGGGAACACCATCTGTATATTAAACCAGATGCAGTGCCGGTTATTCATGCACCACGGAAAAGACCAGTCGCTATTCGGGATAAGGTGAAGACAGAGTTAATTAGAATGGAAAAACTAGGAGTAATCGTAAAAGAAGAACAACCTACCGCGTGGGTCAATAGCATGGTGGTGGTCCCTAAGAAGGATGATAAAGTACGCATTTGCTTGGATCCAAAAGATCTGAATAATGCTTTGTGCAGAGAACATTATCCCATGAAAACAGTTGAAGAAATAGCCTCAAAATTACCGCATGCTAAAGTCTTTTCAACACTTGATGCAAATTGTGGATATTGGCAGATTCAGCTTGACGATGCGAGTTCTAAACTCTGTACTTTCAATACACCACACGGTCGCTATAGATACACACGCTTGCCTTTCGGTATTATGACGGTACCAGAAATCTTCCAGCGAACAATGAACCAGATATTTGAAGGCTTTGAAGGTGTAGAGGTCATTATGGATGACATTCTCGTGTGGGGTGAAAATGAGAAACAACATGATGAAAGGCTTGAGCGAGTCCTTCAATGCATTCAAGCACGTAACATGAAGCTCAATCCACAGAAGTGTCGGTTCAAAGTGGATCAGGTGAAATACATTGGTCACGTGCTGACATCAGAAGGATTGAAAGCAGATCCACAAAAAATTGAAGCAATCACGAGCATGACAAAGCCAACATCCAAAGTTGAATTGCAATGATTTCTCGGTATGATCAACTACATTGGCAAATTTCTCCCCAATCTCGCTCAAGTCACAGCGCCACTGAGAAAGCTGCTTGAAAATGACATTGCATGGCACTGGGGAAAAGAGCAAGATGCAAGTTTTGAGAAACTGCAAAACATGGTAACGGCATCGCCAGTTTTGCAATTCTATGATGTCACGATACCAGTGTTAGTCAGGACAGATGCGTCAAAAGCAGGTGTAGGGGCTGTTTTGTTGCAGAATGAGCAACCTGTAGCTTATGCATCACGAGCGATGTCCCCAGCACAGTGCAGATACGCACAAATTGAGAAAGAATTGTATGCAATCACATTTGGATGTGAGCGATTCCATCAGTACGTATTTGGTCGTCATTTTGTGGTTGAGACAGATCATAAACCACTGGAAGCAATTATGAGAAAACCACTTGAGCAAACTCCTCTACGATTACAACGCATGCTGCTCAAACTTCAGAAATATCATGGGAAGTGCGCTACAAAAAAGGAAAAGAATTGGTAGTGGCAGATGCATTAAGTCGCAACTATCCGCCATACAAAGTTTCATCAAATGATACTGACAATGAGATTCCGATTTGTATGGTCACCTGCCTACCAATGTCGGCTGAGAGAATAGAAGAGCTACAACGCGAAACAGCCAACGTTCCCCACAATGCAGACACTCGCAAAGACTATTTGCAATGGTTGGCCTGATAACAGAGCAGACCTACCAACCAACATGAAGCAGTTCTGGGATTTTCGGGAACAGCTGACAATTGAAGAAAAACTAATCTTCAAAAACAACAAAGTTCTCATCCCACAGGCATTGCAGAAAACGATGCTTGCAAAACTACACCAGAGCCATCAAGGTATTGAGAAAACTAAACGCTTAGCAAGGGACATCATGTTCTGGCTGAACATGTCGGCACAAATCACAGATATGGTACACAGATGTGCTGTATGCGAGAAATACAAAGCTAAGCAAAGCAAAGAGCCGATGATACGGCATGAAATCCCTCAGAGACCTTGGCAAAAGGTTGGAACTGACATTTTTGAGATCAAGTCTGATCACTACGTTGTGTTTGTTGACTATTACTCAAACTTCATCGAAGTCAACAAACTGTCCAACCTGAGATCTTCCGCAGTTATCGCATGCTGTAAGCAACAGATCTCAAGATATGGTATTCCTGATATACTGTTTTCTGACAATGGTCCGCAGTATGCTTCGTCGGAGTTCAAACAATTTGCTAAGGATTACCATATTGCACACGCAACCTCCTCTCCGCGCTATCCACAATCAAACGGCAGAGCTGAAAAAGCTGTTCAGATAGCCAAAAATCTGCTCGAAAAAGCTATCGCTGACAATCAGGATCCGCATTTGGCATTACTCGATTACCACAACACACCCCGAGATGGCCTCCCATCTCCTGCCCAATTGTTCTTTGGACGTCGGACACAGACGCGATAACCGACATCAGCAGAACTGTTGAAATCAGAAATCTTCACAGATATTCCGCAGAAACTTCAGGCCAAGCAAACCATGCAAAAGCACTATTACGATCGAAACACAAAACCCCTCAAACCCTTTGCCACTGGAGTTCCAGTAAGTGTTCGCGAGGAAACTACCTGGAGACCCGCTGTGATCGCTAGAAACGCTGCTACACCACAATCCTACATCGTGCAAACCGCTGATGGACATCAGTATCGACGAAACAGACTGAGACATCAGAGCTTCATACCGCAAGGATCAAGAACAAACTCTGAACATTGACTCTGATTTAGAACAGACTCACAATCTGAATGACACGGTGCAGGAAACACCACCGCATGTCATCACAACTAGGTCTGGCCGGACGGTCAAACCTCCACGATACTTGGAACAATATGTTACTTAGTTGTTGCCGCCAACAGTTACTAGTGGTTCTGGAAAAAAATTTTGTTATTTTTTTCACAAAAAGAAAACCCTGAACAAAAATAAACAGTAGTAGAAAAAAAAAAGAAAACCCAGAACAAAAATAAACAGTAGTAGAAAAAAAAAAAAAAAAGTGTTCATAGAAAATGGGTTTTGATTCCTCATTGTAATGGTTTGTTTTGAAAAAGTCTAACTGCAAGTAAATGTATTTTGTTTGGCTTTCTTTAAAAAAAAAAAGAAAAGAAAAAGGAAGATGTTGTAATACAGCTTGTTATTAGAAGAGCGCCCTCACGAGGCCGTGTGTAACAAGTAAATGTTGTATGCAGGCGGCCATGTTTTAAGGCGATACACACTTAACTGTCTTAGTAAATGAGATACAGCAATAAAAGCATATTCAAGTTCAATCTTCAGCCATCCGGCCTCCTGAATTATTACAATATGGACTGCTGGTTTGGTGTTGTGGTGTAGTCTGTGCCTGTGGCCTACTTATGGCTGGTGATAACATGGCACTGGCTCTCTGCAGTAACTCCACGGCAGTGGGTGTTAAATTTTCCTTTGCTGACATCCTTTGTTTTATTCTGAAGAAAAAGTATAATCAACTTGGCGTTTGAATTGTTCCTGAAATTGTAACAATCTTTAACCGTTTGTCATGTTCCTAACATAAAGACACATCATGTGTTAAAATTTGTGTTCACAACACAAATTATAATGTGAGATTTGGGGGACGGGGTGGCAATGAAGATCTTGGGGGAAGGGGATGGCACACAGGTTCAAATGATGACTTTCTTGGAGACTTCTCTTTAAAGACAGCTCTCATGTTTAGGAGATTTATTGACTTGACAATGACTGTGACAAACCCATACCTGTGGAGTCAGGGCAGGCAGTGATACAAAAAAAGGATTAATTACATTTAGATACAGTTTCTACTTTTCTGCAACTGTAAAAACGTGTGGCAGAAACAAACCCAAGTTATGCAATTCTTAGCACCAACCGAAAGCAATGCAGCAAACCCAGTTAGCAACCAGTGTACTACTAATAAAACAGACTTATGTAGCCAAGCAACCAATGTACTTAATACCAGTCAAAGAGACTATGCAACCAGTTAGTTACCCGCCGTAGCAACCAGTGTACTATATTACAGCCAATGTACTCTATCCTTAGCAACCTTAGTAGTAAGTACCATACTAGTACTAGCAGTTTGTAGTGAAGTACATAAAATGGTACTATTTCATCTTAGAAATAAGCTGGGGTACTGCACTGTAGCCTACACGGGCCCCACAAGGGAATTCTTTAGAAGGGAACAATAGAACAGCAATAGCACTTTTTGGCAGTACGCCACAAACTGGATCCTTACTTAAAGCTTATGTCTATGATAGTGTCTGTATGTGTGTGTATGTCTGTAACAATGAAACCCACAAGGTCATTTCAAATGGGAACAATTGGGCCCCCCACAAGGGAATTCTTTAGAAAAAGGAATAATAGAACAATAGCAGTACCCCACAAATCCGATCCATAGGGTTGTGTGCGTAGTCATGATGGTAGTCTAGTACTATAAAGTTATTATTGGGGGGGGGGGGTGCCGGAGAGAGATAAAAACACTATTTATTACCAGATCAGAGCATGCTGATTCTCAACACACACCGTCAGTGCATTGGGTCAAAGGTCGACTGTTGACGGTCGGATTGCGAGAATCGATTCCACTGTTCGTTTATTTCTGAAATACATTTATTTATTTTCCGAGTTGTTCGTTTGATTTCCGAGTTGTTAATTGTATTTTGCCGCTGTATCCCGACGCGGAGTATTGTTTAATCCTGTGAATTCTTTTTATTTTGCGTTTCCGTATTTCGCTTTGTATGATTTGCGTTCTTTACTGTTTTATTAATAAAGTTCTCTTCATGTTAGTTTTTACTGATAATTCTGAAAGACTTGTTTTTAGGCTCTCGTCTCTCCCCAGACATGTAACTTTGTCAGACTCTGCAGTAGTCACAGACAGTACAGTCAGACAGGACTAATTTGCCAACAACTAAAATGTAACTCTCCGTGTCATAAACTCAGTGTATTTTTTAATCAAACAGAAACAGAAACAAAACGCATTCACATACAGACAAAAGACAAGGCTCTGTCAAAAGCGAAACCACGTCCTTTGTTATTTTTTAATTAATTAATTTGATTGCCAACAACATGTTTATAAATATAAACAACAAACATTTGAAATTAAATGGTGTTTATTACTGGAAAGATGAAGTTCATGATCAAACATTTTAAATAAAACGTAGGTACAAATGAAGAGCGCCCTCCTGTCTTCAGTGATTAGCATCCCTCTTTTAACATGTTAAACTGCAGTTTTCATGCATGACCATTTTGTTGTCCTCAGAACTTGACATTTTAAACTTTTAAAAAAGGGTCTAAGTTTCATAGTACTGAGTACAAACAACTAATCTATCTACTGAACTTTTTGTGTTTTTCTGATATTTAATTAATATACTCATTTTATACTTGTAATCCATTTGTGCGTTGTACTTGTAGTGCCTACATAGTTCTGTTCTTTATTTTGTACCATTTTCAGAAGCCAGCAGTGGGTTCAGAACACCCGGCGTAAGGACCTGCAGGGGAGAACTCCATGGTACCTTTACAAGAATTGCAGGATATGCTCCAAGCATTTTGAGACCAATCAATTTGTCAATGCAGAATAAAGGAGATTGAAATGGGATTCCATCCCAACGGTTTTCAATGTGCCAAATCCCCCCAAATTAGTCCAGCCAACAAGAAGGCATTTGAAAAAGAAGGGCATAACAGCAAATGTTGTTGACATTCCACGAAAGCGCTTGAAAGGTATACATAGTTCTGACTGTTGATATTCTCTGACTCTCACGCATTTAGGCCTGCTTTTATCTTATCAAAAGCCTTTCTTTAAAAGTAATCATTATTTTGGTGTATGTGAGATTAAAAATTGAAATGTACCCCATAATAAAGTTAGTATTTTTTTAAGCTTTGTACTGTGTGGAGAAAGTAGAAGAAACTATAAATAAAAAGTAAACTTGCAGGTACATGTACAACAATGTGCAAATCTCTTTAGTGTGAATATTGGTTTGGTCTCGAAATTTCTAACGGTATACTCTGCTCATCTCTGAAGACGAGCAGAGTATGTATACTGTTCAAAACACCAGGACCAAACTGACTCTTTTCAGAGCCAACACTCACCCATCACAGATTTACACATGGTTCTACCCGCAAGTTTACTATTCATTTATACTTAATAATATAATTGTTCTTCCTGGTATTAAAAACACAGCTTTTGCTTTGTCGCAACAGCAAGACATAATTTAGACTCGACAGATTTTTGAACTCAAAAGACCTTAGCTCTCAGTGTTAGCGTTAGAGAGCTCTAAGTAAAGCTAAACATCAGTTTGTCTTGTGAGCTCAAAAATATGTCAATTGAATAGTTCTGTCAGATAAAACAAGAAAGGACAGACACTGTTCTTTATTCCTGTTCTGTACATATTTTGTTATTGATTGTATAGTTTTTACATTGCAGATTGTACATGAGAGTGAGTGATCATTATACTCTTACGCGCTTTTTAGCCAACCAGTACCAATTGCCCTGTGTAGTTCATCATCATCATCATCATCCGTCGTCCTTAGACGGAATAGCAGAAGCAGCTTTGATGAAGTGGTGCCAGGTTGCTTTGTCCCTCATGAGTTGTTGAGTCTCGTTTTGATTGAGATTTGCGTCTCGGGTTAAGGTGTCAATGTAGCTCATTTTCCTCCTGCCGCGATTTGGATGTCCGCCAGGGGGATTCCAGAAGACCAGATGCGATATAGGTTGATCCGCTGTTCGCAAACAGTGGCCAGCAAACTGGAGATGTCTCTTCATTATTGTCTCGGAAAGTGGTGGTAGATTGCCGTAAACCTCCCTGTTTGTAGTATGGTCCCGCCAGTGGATGTTGAGAACTCATGCAAAAGGCAAAAGTTGCCAATGCGCGAATTATGCGATGGGCCCTGGCCCTACAACAACCGTACCGATTGCGTATAGTTGCCTTTAAAGGAACTGCCAACGTAGGTGCAGATTTCCTCAGCCGAAATTTGTGAGTATTTTTAGTTACCCAACAAAATCGGGGGTGAATTGTAACACTGGTATTTTGTTTTGCGTGCGTGACCCATCTCGGCATAGTGTAAAAACGTACCTTTGCGTTCGTGTGGTCTCTCTCGCCTAAAGAGATTAACCAGTTAGATATCAGAACATTCTCGCAAGTTTCTATAATCGAGTCTTGCGATACAAGGTGATTTAGTTGCGGTTGGTTTGTGTTTTGTTTACATGTTTTGTTTACTTTGTGTTTTGTTGATGCTGCATCAAAGTAAAACGGTGCTTAACAAAGCACCAGTCTACTTACAACATTGTGCAACAATGTTATAAAGAATGGACAGTTGCAACGGCTGGAAACACGTATACGCTGGCCTTTTACCGTTTTTTAAACATTCGCTAAATACGTGATATTCTGATATTCTGATTATACATTATTTTTGATTCTACACCCCACAAGACGTGCATATAAGCGAATTCGGCATCTCGCGCGCGGCATGCATTCTGGGTAAGGTTAAAGGCAACTCGGGATAAAAACATCGCCGTTGTCACACGCGCTTATCGATAGCTACGCTCTGTGCATCTTGCAGACGCGAACAGGCTCACACTTCTTGCTGTTCTTTGATTTTTGATCAATTATTTTTAGATACAAGTGATCAAAATTACGAGAATTTCAGTTTGGATGACTTCAGTAAGTGTTCTAATTAGTTGCTTGATGATCTGAGCTTGCTATGCAGCTGAAAGGTGATCTGTTAGGTAGTAAGTGACTTGATACTTCCAATTGCCAGTCAATCCTACAGTCATGAATACAAGAGCCTCTGTAGCAAGATTGTCTTCAGAAGAAGCCAAGTGATTACCACAGTCGCTGAAACCTGCATACTTGCTGTTCTTTGGATCATACACCACTTCCTTTTTAATCGCCATGGCATCAAGCACAAGCATGCAGTGCTTCTTGAACGAATTCTCAGCTTTTCTGTCAAGGCAACCCATACAAAATCTGATAATGGCGTTCTTTGTGGTCCAAGCCTCAGGCAAGTTTTGGTATACCTTGGCTGCCAGCAGAAGTATTCTGTAGGCCCAGTCTCTCAGAGCCTTTCCTTCTTTTTGGCATTCTAACTGGAAACTGGCCTGAATGGTCTCTGGCAATTCTTCTCTCATGAACCGCCTGATGAATTCTGAGATCAGATGACGATAGGACATATCTTCATTCGTCTTGCTATTAAAGAACAGAGAAGTCAGCCGCTTTTCCCGTTATTACCCAAACCAGCATTTACTTCTAGGCTTCTGTCCAACCAACAGACGTAGCATAATTTTCGAACTTCTGTTTGTACAGTGCCCAATCCAACTTGCCATGATAAGGTTAAATATTCCGAAGGTTCGACAGTCCGAATTGACAATAAGGTCAGATAGTCCGAATTGACAATAAGGTTCGACAGTCCAAATCGACAATAAGGTTCGACAGTGCGAATTGACAATAAGGTTCCACAGTCCGAATCGACAATAAGGTTCGATAATCCGAATCGACAATACACATGAGCCATTGCCTGTGTGTAGAAAATTTGTTGGTTCGCTATGGATGCGGGAACGATTTCACGTTGAAAGCCTACGGGCAGAAAATGCACACGGGCGCAACAAGTCACGTGACCACAGCAACGCACAGAAAATATACTGGGGAGATAGGCCAGTGGCCGAACCATGCCAGAACGCGCGGCCGATCTGGTTATTTCAGTTATTTAAATTTTATATAATCTATGAACAAAACGAACTTCTAATTTAATTTTTCCTACGGTGTGCGTCTTTCGAACCTTATTATCAAACCTCATTGTCGGTTCGGCTATCAAACATTATTGTCAGTTCGGACTATTGAACCTTATTGTCAATTCGGACTATCGAACCTTATCGTCCATTCGGAATAATGAACCCTCAGACTGTTGAACCTCATTTTTGTTTCGAACTAACGAACCTTGTACCAACTAACCTTTTTTAAATTCAGACTACCGAACCTTCGGGCCAGTAAACCTTCGGATCGATGAACCTTCGAACCAATGAACCTTTGGACTATCGCATCAAATGTTCAGGTTAACGAACCCTATTACATTTTCGGACAATTGAACCCCCTCTTATGGAAAATTTGCGCGTTGGACTATCGAACCTTCGGACTATTGAACCTTCGGACTAATGGACCTTCGGACTATCGGGTGGACCCCGACGAGGTTAGGGCCCTGATAGAACATATTGCTGCGTTGGAGTTATTCAGGGTTAAATACAGATTCTATCATGAAAGCACTGGATGACCTTTTCGAAGAACATAAAATCCCATGGACAAATCTGGCAATCTTAATGGATTCCTGCAGTGTTATGCGAATGCTCTTAAGGTGAAGATAAGAAGAGACAAAAATCCAGGAAATTGGATTGTTCACAACTCCTGCAAGAAGTTTTGTGAACTCTTCGACTACTATATTGATACTGTCAATGGTCATCGTTGGTCAGTTGCCTTGCAGGAGTCACTTCTAGAAGTTTGTCAGTTGCTGGGTGTTTGCTTTAGCACTCCAAAGAGGTTCATAATAATAATAATAATAATAATAATACAAAGTTCTTATAAAGCGCACATATCCTAGACTCTAGTTCAAGGCGCTGAACAGAAAGAGAATAAACAATAAACAAATTAGTGGGCTCTGAACAGTTCGGTCTTCAACAGTTTTTTGAATGTCATGAATGAATCAGACTGGCGGATTTTTGAGGGGAGTTTGTTCCATAAGTTGGGGCTGCTATAACCAAAGGCACCCTGACCAACCAGTTTCTTACAGATGGTGGGAGTAAGTTTTGTTGCGGCGTCCAATTTCCGGAGTCGGCTGTCGCGATGATAAATGGAGAGAAGATTGTTGAGGTAGACAGGTGCTGAGGAGTGAAGGCATTTCCAAACAAAGAGCATTATTTTGAACTTGATTAGTCCGAAACCGGTGCGAATGGTTCTGGATACGTTGTAGCCTGGCTCGAGGTTAGGTTTCTTGAGGATTGGGGTGATGACTGCCTTCTTAAGATTCGTCGGGAAAGTCCCGGTGATGAATGACGTATTAACCAGATTGAGGAGGATTGGAAGGTGAGCTTCAACAGACTGCTTCAAGATGTCTGTTGAAATAGTGTCAAGCAAACACGACTTGATGAACTATCTTTGATGATTTTCAATAGCTCAATGGGATTTGATGGTCGAAGTTCTGCTAACTGGGTTGAGCAATTGCGATATGGTATTGGTGTCGTTTTCTTCTGCGGTAGATGAAGAGCTTGGTCTTCCAAATCATTGCGAATGGTTGCAACTTTGTCAGCAAAGTAATTACAGAAGCGATTGCACAGTGATGTAGCATCTGGAGTGGTAATGGGAGAGCAATTTCACTTCCACCAAGAAGCTTATTCACAGTTCTGAAGTCAGGTGCTCAGAATATCATGATAGTAGCTGCATTTAGCCTCAGCGATTAGGTTGGTAACAGAAGAGCGACAGTTTATGTAAAGTTGTCGGTCACATTCTAGACCATTTTTTCGCCAGATCGATTCCAGATGTCTTCTTTGATGCCTCATCTCGTGGATATCTGGAGTATACCAAGGATGGTGCTTCCTTTGAGAGTTCTTGCGAGTAATCAGAGGAGCATGTTGATTGACGGTGTGAATAGCAGCCTGATTGTAGTTATGAAGAATGCTGTCATCGCTGGCTGTCGTGCTATGATTGTTCAATGTCAACACTTTGACTATGGGATGCATATCAAGTATGTTACTACGGCTTCATGACAAAAAATGGCCTTATATCTCAGTAATAAGACGGCAACTTTCCAGCAACAGGAGGACACCATTATGGTATAAAGGCATATCTCTTAATAATTAAATATAAATAGTAGCTAAGTAATTGTATTTGTGAGCTCTTTAATATTTGAATGCATTCATAGCTGACCAGCGCCGCCAAATGAGGCCTAATTCCGCCCAGACTCAGATATAAGGTAAGTATATAATTGTAACTAAATACCTATAACTGGTGATCCCGACATTTTAACTAAATTTATTTAACTGCAGTCTTAGAAAGAGTTACTTGTCATTCATTATCGGTGATGACTCTATGTTTATTTTTGGCTGATTCTAGGGCACATAATTTTATAAGCCCTCACAGCACACAACCGACAGTTGATTTTCCGAACTACTCAAAATTAAAGAGGCAACTTTATCGGCCCGACCAAATACCAATGTTTTATTTACCATAATTCCATCTACATCATTCTCTAAGTTTCAGAGCAGCAACAAACTCAGCACTCCTATTCTCTCTGAAAACGGCCTCCACAGTTATCAGCACCAACTTCATACAACCATCGATAATATTAATAGTATAATCATAAATCATAACCAGGTCGGAAAACGGGGAATAAATTTTAAATTTCTGTTGGCATAGTTGTTTAAGAAAGAGAGCTAGACGACAGCTGCGTGGGAAAACCACACAAAAGTTGTTAATTTCCGAAGAGCTCGGTGAAAGAAAGCCTTCCCAACTTCTTCGCCACATGAAGTAACTTCTAGGGGAAAATAAATTACAAACTAGTATCTTGAGGCAATTGTCCTGCAACGTTTCGTCAGAACTTCATTTAATTCACTTAATTCTAGCATCCTGAAGCGATGGTTTGGATCTCGATCAATTAGCTGTAATTGCAGATAAGAACGTTTAAGTGGCATCCCCATCACCTGCATAAGCCGCTTGTACAATAGCCGTGGGCTCAGATACACCATCTCAAGCATTTGATGCAAAATTTGACAAATTACACGCTCAAATTAACCAATTAACGACATTAATGCAAGGCCTAGCTACAGGTAGCCACGAGAGTAGGCATAGTCGTAGTAGAGATCGCTCAGGGAATATCAACAAAGAACCTACAAAAAAGAAACAATTTCACTCATTTCTAGGCTTATTGGGATATTACCGGAAGTTTATCCCAACTACGCAGCAACCGCAGCACCTCTTTCCGACAAGATGAAAAACAAAGAACCAAACAAAATTCATTGGGGTACAAGTCAACAGCTTGCCTTCGACAAACTCAAGAAATGTCTCGTCTGTGAGCCGATATTGAAACTACCAAATTTCGAAACGACGTTTACTTTGCGTACCGATGCGTCCAATTTAGGTATAGGTGCAGTATTGCTTCAGGAGCCAGTCCTTACCAAACAAGACTGCTATAATAGCATGTGCATAGCAGTTCAATGGCATTCACACAGCATGTGCATGCTATTACAGTATTCACATAGCATTCACAGAAGATGACTGCTAAGTTTTACACCATACAGCATTCTAGATAACATTCTAGATAGCATTCAGTGTGAAAAGTAGCATTCCACATTGCATTCCGTATGAAATTAGCATTCCAAACTGCATGCAGTCTGACAATAGCATTCCAAATAGCATAGTGTCATTTTCAAAGCATTCCACACTAAGAAAGTAGCTGGATTACTGAGTATGGCATTCCAATAAAGCAGTCTTGCAAACTTTGTCCAAAAACTGTTTAAAATTTTGATCATTGACAAAGTACAGCATTCCAAAAGTAAACAAAGTTTAAGTATAGCATTCATCGCTGATATGGTCACAGCCTGCAAATAAATGCCTTACTACATGTTATAGTTTATTGTTTTTTGCTTCTTTCTCAGTGTGCCATGGGCACCTTATTTGAGGTGAATGTGTGTGAATTATTTTTCCTACATGATTTATACCATGTATAGTTTGCAAGTATTTAGGGTTCAAGGCATACTTCTGTGAACTGAATCGAAACAGGTTTTCCAATTTCTATCAACCAGCATTTTTACGATTACTTCAGCTCGAATCAGTCAAAGATTTTATTTTATTTTATTTTCAATTCATTTTATTAGTAAGCATCCTATTTCGTGGCCCACAGGCCGAAATGGATGTGATTTACAATTACTAATAAATCAAGTGGTTACTTACCCCATAATTTACTTTTAATCCCTGTCAAACCTATTTGGCATTTCACACACATAACATTTATCATTAACCTCCACAAATATACATACATTTACAATGTCAGTCACTGGCACCACTTCAATGGCATCCTTGGTATACTCCAGATATCCACGAGATGAGGCATCAAAGAAGACATCTGGAATCGATCTGGCGAAAAAATGGTCTAGAATGTGACCGACAACTTTACATAAACTGTCGCTCTTCTGTTAACAACCTAATCGCTAAGGCTAAATGCAGCTACTATCATGATGTTCTGAGCACCTCCAAGGGACCTTGTTAAAACTCATCCTGGACAGCCAACGGATGGGCACCCGTCCAGGACCAGGTTTCTGTCGCATGTTTAATTCTCCGGAAATTGGACGCCGCAACAAAACTTACTTCCACCATCTGTAAGAAACTGGTTGGTCAGGGTGCCTTTGGTTATAGCGGCCCCAACCTATGGAACAAACTCCCCTCAGAATTCCGCCAGTCTGACTCAATCCTGACATTCAAAAGACTGTTGAAGACCGAACTGTTCAGAGCCCTCTAATTTGTTTATTGTTTATTCTCTTTCTGTTCAGCGCCTTAATTAGAGTCTTGGATATGTGCGCTTTATAAGAACTTTGTATTATTATTATGAACCTCTCTGGAGTGCCAAAGCAAACACCCAGCAACTGACAAACTTCTAGAAGTGACTCCTGCAAGGCAACTGACCAACGATGACCATTGACAGTATCGTTGAACACAGGCCCTCAATATAGTAGTCGAAGAGATCACAAAACTTCTTGCAGGAGTTGTGAACAATCCAATTTCCTGGATTTTTGTCTCTTCTTATCTTCACCTCAAGACCATTCGCATAACACTGCAGGAATCCATTAGGATTGCCAGATTTGTCCATGGGATTTAATGTTCTTCGAAAAGGTCATCCAGTGCTTTCATGGTAGAATCTGTATTTAACCCTGAATAACTGCAACGCAGCAATATGTTCTATCAGGGCCCTAACCTCGTCGGGGTCCGCCCGATAGTCCGAAGGTCCGTTAGTCCGAAGGTTCAATAGTCCGAAGGTTCGATAGTCCGAACGCGCAAATTTTCCATAAGAGGGGGTTCATTTGTCCGAAAATGTAATAGGGTTCGTAAACTTGAACATTTGATGCGATAGTCCGAAGGTTCATTAGTTCGAAGGTTCATCGATCCGAAGGTTTACTGGCCCGAAGGTTCGGTAGTCTGAATTTAAAAAAGGTTAGTTGGTTCGAAGGTTCGTTAGTTCGAAACAAAAACGAGGTTCAACAGTCTGAGGGTTCATTATTCCGAATCGACGATAAGATTCGATAGTCCGAATTGACAATAAGGTTCGATAGTCCGAATTGACAATAAGGTTCGATAGTTCGAATTTACAATACAGTTCAATAGTCCGAACTGACAATAAGGTTCGATAGTCCGAATCGATAATAAGGTTCGATAATAAGGTTCGAAAGACGCACACCGTAGGAAAAATTAAATTAGAAGTTTGTTTTGTTCATAGATTATATAAAATTTAAATAACTGAAATAACCAGATCGGCTGCACGTACATACACGGGTTCTGGCATGGGTCGGCCAGTGGCCTATCTACCAAGTATATTTTCTGTGCGTTGCTGTGGTCACGTGACTTGTTGCCGTCGGCACGTGACATCAAGCGCCCGTGTGCATTTTCTGCGCGTAGGCTTTCAACGTGAAATCGTTCCCGCGTCCATAGCGAACCAACAAATTTTCTACACACAGGCAATGGCTCGTGTCTATTGTCGATTCGGATTATCGAACCTTATTGTTGATTCGGACTGTGGAACCTTTTTGTCAATTCGGACTGTCGAACCTTATTGTCAATTCGGACTGTCGAACCTTATTGTCAATTCGGACTATCGGACCTTATTGTCAATTCGGACTTTCGGACCTTCGGAATATTTAACCTTATCATATTTTCGGACTAACAGGCCATTCGCACTATCGATCCTTCGGACTGTCGGACCTTCGAACGATTGAACCTTCGGACTAACAAACCTTCAGACTAACAGACCTTCGAACTATTGAACCTTCGGACCATCGAACCTTTGGACTATTGAGTGGTAACCCCCTCGTCAACAGAGTAATCACTGACCAGTACCACTAAGACTCTTTTGTTGTTACTGCTTGTGCTCTCATCTATGTTAAGGCAGAATGGTGCAGTCCGAATATGCGTGTGGGGAAATGGCCTTGGAGGTATTTACATACAGCTTCCCTTTAATCAACGTTTCTAAAGTGCATCAACTTACATACATCGTCCCTTTAACGTAACGTTTCACGGGCTTAGTGCTGTATCACTCTCAGGATGAATCCCTCCGCGAAACAAAACAGTTCAAGTCATATTGGTTTGGGTGTAGCTCCTGTGTTGTGATGCTCTCGCTCGATCTCTCAAGAAATGGCTGATTTCTCCAGTATTTATTGCTAAATTGCTGAACTTTTTGGAACCTGACTTTTGAAGAGTACCAGGGTCATTATGGTACCGTCAGATTTGCAAAGCCGGAATGTTTTCGCCGTGTTTTTGTGGATTTTTGTGTTCACTTTGATGTCTAAACTGGGTTACTATGGCAATACACTCAGTCTGCATAGTACCAACACACCAGTTGATAACAATGCACCAGTCGACACCAACGCATCAGTGGATACCACTATCAACGCTACTATTCATCACGGTAAGAGGGTGATTAGCTACTCGAACGTTAAATTGTGCAACCTAAACTCATCAACGGATGACAATCAATGAAATCACATGCGACAAACTGGCAAATCTTAACCTGCTACACAACTCCTGTTCAAAGCACAACAACCTAGCTTGCACTTTGGCTAAGAAGAGAACAAGATACAAACGTAAACGAATTAGAAAACGTGGTACCCGTGGTTTCAAACGATCTGCCAGACCCATTGAAGTACGTGTTGCCGACCGGACTACATCACAAGTTTCACAACCTCGCTCAGTTAACTTGTCTGCTCTATGCCAAATCCAATCTCATGACCTAAACAAGTTAAACATTCACATTTCGAACTCAAGATCTATATGCAACAAGACAACAGTAGCATATGATTACACCCTTGAACAAGATGTCGATATCCTTGTCTTAGCCTTTCAATGTCCGTACAATCATTACTATTTAAACAAAAGTCTAACCGTTAAGTTGATATTTAATACCAACCTCAGAGAGGAGAACCTCCGACTTCCTTTGCCAAGATATAAATGGATATTTAACTAGTTTTTTGAAAAATATATTAAGAACTTACCAAAGTTTAAGATTCTTTCTTCGTCACACCATGTGCGTCGAGTACAAACACGCCATTTTATGAATGAAACTGGTTGCTAAGGTGTCTCTGACACATGGTGGCGCTTTTGGTGAATTAATTTTAGAGCCCTCTCTATCATCATTCGTGATAAACTAAAACAAATAATAAATCACGGTAACGTATGTTACGTAACGTAAATTTCAAGAAGTACTTTTGACGCGAATTTTTCCAATAATACAAGGATGTTTCACTGGGGCATGGTGTAATTTTTAAGTAGGGACACGGGGCTTACCCTTGGGCCGCATTTTATAAATACCCAACTTACGCGGGTTACTAAAATCTGGTAACGTATGTTTCATATCATAAAAACACATATTTGAAAGCAAAAGAGAAAACTGTGGTATGGAGAAAATGCTTTCGTGTTGGGTTTTAAAATTATGAGGGATGATTTATATATACATTAATCTGTTGATACATGCAAATACAGTGTTAATACGTTTGATCAAAGTATTCTGAATTGACGTGATTTTGTCGGTAACGCAAATTACAGTCGAACTTGCGACACACTTTCATCTTTAAAAACCGAGGTTCCAGAGGTAGGATATTAAAATCAAATTCAGTCATCAGGTTGACGTGACATTTCCACATACATTAAAAAAAGAAAGGGTGGAAAGTGACATTTAGTTTGAACTGCACAACCATGGAAACGTCATTGTTCTTTTTTGCGACACATACTTTTAATACTGACTCGGTGAAAACCACCTTCGAAGACTAGCGCTGTTTGAAGAACTACTGGATTAGCGACAGATTATGTTTTGGAAAGTCGTTCACTGATGAGTTCCTTTCTTGGCAGTACACTTTCCAACATATCATGTCCGGATGTTTTATTACACTTGCTAAAACATATGCGACATGAAAAACTCGTTTTTGCGGCGATATACTGGGAATGACCCCCTTGCGTTCGTGTGGTCTCGCCCAAAAATTTTTACACCAGTTAAAACGCAGAAAATTCCCGCATGTTTCTATAATCGAGTCTTGCGATACAAGGTGATTTAGTTGCGGTTGCTTTGTGTTTTGTTTACTATTTTCTTTGTCTAAAATCGCTTACGTAATCATGGAATTATGCTTACGCTAAGCGTATTTAACAGCTTAGCAGGAAATGTGTTCTTGAGCATCACAATTCGCAATACAAAAATGCTACAGATGACTGCAAAACTTGCACTCCAAAAAAAACGGTGACTTAAAAATTTGATTTGCACTCGCAGGATAATACCTGTGGTTAACTTACATGCAAAAGTAGGCCGGGCACGACGAGTGTGCTTTAGTGTTACATTATTATTTGAGTCGCGACTACTATTTTTCTCTACTCTGTTATAATCCTGCTCAAACAGTGACTACAAAAATTGTCCCGACTATCTGTCGAGTGAAACACTGATTTGTGTTGCTTCTTACTATTCCCAACATATAATATAACGTGCGCTTGCAACACTTTGCTACTTAAGTAGTTTGTCACATGGCAATGGACGCTAAAGATACTGGCATGAATTCCAGAAACCAACCAAATCAAACAATCCTGAGTCAAATACAAGTTTTTACATTATTCAACTAGGGACCACTCATCTTATATACCGCCCTCTATTGACGAGGGACAGTGAAAATCCTTGCAGCTCCATATCTCAAGTTTACAAATTGAATTCGTCATACACTGAACAAGTTCAAAACGGCTAGTGAAGTAATAGTTCGTCATCCCACCTACTGAGAGGAAATTATTGAACTAAACAAATTAACACGAAAATTAGTCATTGCCGATATGGTCCTGTTCATCTTGGTTGCGTTTTGATTGTTTTCAGCAAACTTAGTGCATTTATTTAAACGTGAGTAGTAACTTGTAGTAGGCCTTATACACAAATTTTCATTTCAAACTGATGATCGGTTGTTTTTGTCAGTAATGTCACAAGACACAAGTGGAAGATAAAAGTCTAAAGAAGGTGCTGGCTCATTGCCAAAGTATGATTTTTCCTTTAATTAATGTTAAAATTACTCCAGTCCAAGGGCAGTAATTTAAAAAAAATCTTTTTCGTTCGTTTCATTTTTCGTTCAACTCTTAAAAGTCTTTTTTTTATTACAGAATTATAATGCCTCCCATCCCCGCTTCCCACAGGAGTCTCTCCACTTGCTGAGGCAGGCCATTTCTGTCTATCAGGGTTGGATAAAGAAGGGTTTTGCCACAAATTCATTGATGACTCTATAGGTAAGCTTAAAGGGACATACCATCCTCAAATTTTACAAAATTACTTAGTTCACGACTTCAAAGGTATACAAGTACACCTTTGTGAACTTTTTCGAAAATAAAACGAAACTCACAAGTCCTGTGATTAACGATAAATTATCGAAATAAACAAAAGAGGTCAAAGGTCATCGTATACGCATATCCAGCCGTTTCAATAATCAAAAAAGTTACTTCAACTTCAAGCAGTCTGTTCCCCAACTCCATTACTATTGTAATTGCAATAAATACGTATAAGGAACCAGTCTGTCAGCATTTTATCAGGAAAACATCAGAACAGACCCGTCACTCTGCGACCCATTGAGGTTATGAATGTCGTAATGGGCTGTGGAGCCCCGGGCCGGCAACGGCCGGATACATGAGTCACGAGCCTGCTACAGTCCCTTTCCCGGACTCTCGTAAAATCAGTTTTGAAATGCAATTCCTAACATTATTCATAAGTTTGATCCACAATTTCAATTATGTATACTTTTGTTGTTTATTCACAGACAGTTGCCAAGAATCAGAATGTAATTTGGTTCAGTAATAACAAAGTTATACGGATGGAAACAAAACTAGCTGAATGGTCACGTTTCTTTTTGGTTTCAACTTTTGAAGCAGAAAAGTCACGTGACCTACGTTTTCCTTGAAATAACTCAAAAATCGGCCAAATTTATGGGTTCTTGTTGTGGAGGTTTAGCCTATATTCTACTTTTGGAAAACCTCTCGTGTCATGCCTTAGTCTATGTTACCGTCCAAAATCGCCCAACGAGGATGGTATATCCCTTTAAGAGAATCACCACTTCAAAGTAGATTATACTTACGCCTAGAACTATGACTGAGGTTCGTTCGGTCGAGTACCATCCTTTATGAAAAGTTTAATTAGGTCTAATATTATTTTCGTGATAGAGATGCAATATTGATGCATCTAAGATTTGTGATCCGCTGTTGCCCCTTGATGTGGTCACACAATGACCCCCAAAATCACCAAAAGTCACTCCTGGTTGAACGAAGTGCCTACTTTGGGGGCAATGTACTTATAAATTAGATGAGATATATATGATTTAAGCCCAGATTATGAATTTAGGGCCAAGAGTTTGTTGGTACACAAATTTGCAGGCTTATAGATATTAATGTTTTAAAATTATGGGCTCTAAAAGTTGAAAACAAGCAAAATGACACGTTTTCACGACGCAGCGTGGGGAAAGAGCTTCAAGAATGGGAGGTTGTGGCAAATTTTATGCGGCCATATCTCGAAAACGATGAGGAGTAGGCCTATGAAAGTAGTTTTTGGTGTGTGTTCGTTTTGGCCATAATGGAACACATTGACACGGTTTTGTGAAATCTGAGAGGGTTACCTTATTGGGACCTCTGGTTGATTGACGTGGAATGACCTAGCACTGCATGATTTGCTCGAAGCAACGTCATCATTGCTGTTGTGACCTTTCACCTGTAATATTTTTTAGCGCCAAACAAATCCTAAACAGTTTTTGTTTTTAATGAGTTGCTGAGAACCTATAATCATAAAATGCAGACAATGTAATGGAGCAAATTGGCGGGTGTTTTTCGTGATGACGCAAAATCATCCGAAATAATAAAAAATTGTAGTAGGGTACGACCTATGACCTTTTTATGTTTGTGCGCCAACATGATCCCAATTATTTTCAAAATGAAAATCTGTTTAGGAACACTAAACTAAACCAACTACTAGAAAAAAATTCATGAGATCTCGTTGGCGCAGGTATTTACAAGAATGAGAAAAGTGCAATTCAACACAATTCTTGGCAAATATGTCTAGAATGTAAATGCATTAGAAACATTTAAAAAAATATTTTAACATGCAAATTGTAAAGATCCCAAGATTCTTTTTCTATTTGTTATTAGAGGAAAACCGTTTCTACACCTGGTTGTCATTTTAAAAGTTGTTTGATGTTGGCGCGCAAGGTGGCGGAGGTACTTTTTACTTGTGTTATGCGCCCAACTTGAGGTTTAAAAAAATGTTTCGTTGGGACAAGCTTGGCGCCAGTTTGTGCGTTTACTAGGAATGTGGGTGAAAATTCACTAAACTGCACTAATTAGCAAAAACGCCCTTTTAGCATTGTAGCACATAAACTAAACATCATGTTAAGATAATTAAAGCATCCATGTGAAGTACCCACATAGAGGTACCTACAGTAGCAACAACTTTCTCATAGTTGCTTTGCAAGGTTTTCAGAATAATGGTTTAAGGCCGATTTGTGGACGGAAACTCGTTCAATCAAAAAACAATATTTTTGTTTCAGTTGCCTATTAAAGACATAAGTTAGCAAAGCTAACACTGCTTGTTTTACATGATGATAGAATGGAGAAATGCCTTACTGAAAACAGCATTAGCTTCAATGATTTATGTCTGGTAAAAGCACACCAGGGTCATTAGTGAGCCATTTCGGACATAACTATTTTCCGTCCAATTTTAAGGTATTTTCTTGATAGTAGTTTCTATCAATTAGTAAAATAGGAATCCAGAAACTTTAACATTTTCCCAAAATTTGTTTAGCCAAGCCTTAAGTGCAATTGTTTTCATAATCTCAGATGCGCCGGTTTAAGTGTGACAAAGTGCTAAAAACAGCGATGCATATTTCCGTCCACAACTTTGTTATGTCCGAAAGAATACATTTCTCTTTAAAGCCATTATACACTTTCGGTAAACAGTATTGTCCAAGTCCCACACTTCGTGTATCACAACTTATATATAAAATAATAATCCTGTGGAAATTTAGGCTCAATCGGACATCGGAGTCGGGAGAAAATAACGGGAAAACCCACTCCTGTTTTCGCGCGTTTCGCCGTGTCATGACATGTGTTTATAACAAATCCGTAATTCTCGTTAACGAGAATTTATTTTGTTTTACCGTTTTCTCAAAAAGTAAAGCATTTCATGGACTAATATTTCAAGAGAAGTCTTTCACCATTACCTTCTGTACACCCTGTAAATTATTTGTAAATCTGTGAACTTTTTTTTTTTCTGTACCGAAAGGGTCCAATGGCTTTAAAACATTTACCCTAGTTAAGAAATCATTCAAGTTAATAGATGTAACAAGTGGTATTGACTTGTCAATTAATAAAAATCTTCACCTGAAACAGTTACCCCTAAACTCGACGAGGGAGGTGGATTAAGAACTTTCCGTCCACATGAGTTATGTCCGAAATAGAAGTTATGTCCGAAACGTGTCCAATGGAAGAATAAACATTTTGGGGCAAGTTATAATCTTGAAACTGTGACACTTCTTGTTTTGTGTAGTGAAGAACGATACTTAAAAACAATTAAAGCCATTAGTAACTTAAACAACTTTTAACTCCAAAAAACATTAAAAAAATCATTTCGGACATAACTGTTATGTCCAGAATTCACTCATGCTTCATTTTTTTCATCTTAAACTTAATTTTGTTGTGTGGGTGGGGTGAATTCTTATTGTACTATGGTCAATTAAACTAACTAAAAACATAAATTGGCATTTGAAATAAATATTGTAATACTTCAATTGAGCATGAACTACAAAATAATCATCACTCTTGAAGTCTCTCTCCCAAAATGCCCAAGCTTCCAAATTGGGAACTTAAGAATGATAGTACAAAACATTATTTTCCTTGAGTCACAAATATGTGTAGTTAATTTAGTTACACTAATTATTACAAAATAATGCGAAAATTTGATGTTTTTGGCTCAACATTGACTTTTACTTGAGTGGACATGCTGCTGTTTCGGACATAACTCAAAACTGTGGACAAGTTGCAAAGAGGCAACTTGGCCATGGATCTAGGTTATGAAAAAGATACATTGTTGCAATTTCCACTGGAGTGTGTGTGTGGATGGGTTTAGCTTAAAATTGCTGTATTCAGTACACATAAAACTAGTGTACTCTCATGTTTGATGACAGTGTACAGTACCTACATTGCAGTGTAATGTGTATTGACATGTACTACAACAAGCACTACATTAGTTCAGCAGTGACTCTGCTGCAGTGCAGTGATAGGTAAGTGAGAGTTTCTATGTCTTGAAACAAAAGTAAGACCTGAATTTAAACTACTTTAAACAAAATTCCCAATAATGAACTTAGCTTTTGTAAAGCTACAGTGTTGGAAATTGGCAGAGCCAGAGGCTAAGCCAAGGGATGATGTAAGTAGTCACACCCTGGTGTGCTGTCAGTTATACAATAGGACCGCGCATTGCTTTTTTCACCATTCACCAGATGATCGTATGTTAAAAAACTTATCAGTATAGGCCTATACGGTCTATTTTCACATTCCATGATTTGACTAACTTGTACAATTATGTTGCTAAAAATTCACTACAAGCAGTCATCAAAGTCAAAGGCGTCAAATACAACATTTTGGCGTCAGAGGCTTAAAGAACAAGACAGTGAGAGGTACAAGCTGCTAAAAAGTAAAGACACAGAGAGAAAAGCAAAGAAAGAAAAGCGCTAAAGGGAGACGAGAGTCGTTATGCACGTGCAAAAAAAAAAACATCAGTTAAATTACAGAGAGAAGCACAGAAGCGTTACAGAATGAAAAAGAGTGCCAAACCCTGTGGTGAAAAAACAACCACGACACCATCAACACCAAGAAACACAGTAATAGAAGGCCAGAACAAACTGAAGTCTACTGATGGGCGTAAAGTCTACTGGAGAGAGAGGAAGAGAATGCAACATGCTAGAATGACAAAGCAAAAGAAGGCGGCAGAAAAAAGTAAAGACAGAAAAAGAAAAACCCCAAGCAAGAAGGAAGAGCAAACAGCTGTGAATGATCAGCAGCAGACAACATCCAAAAGTATAAGTCGTACTAGCTTATACTATAAGGCCAAGCAAGTGCGAAAAAAACTCCCTAATTCACCAAGAACATTTGGACTTGTTCTGAAACGGGTCATCAACAAAAGCAGTCTTCGCAAACGATCAGCAGCAAAAGAGCTGTTTACTTCCTCACAGTATAGTCACAAAACAAGACATGTAATGAAGCAAGGACTTCAACATGTATATAAACAACTAAACAAAGACAAACGCAATCTTGCAAGACCTGCAAGAAAATTCCTTACACATGCCATAGCCAGATCAATGAGGAAGTATCCTCGACTTCACTCAGTCACATCCAAACTTCTTGGAATACGCTACAACACTCTCATCCAGAAACAAAATGTATCTAACAAACTTCACAATGATCAAAAGCGCAGGAAAAGATCTGATGCACTGTCCACAAGAAGCGTCAGTACCATCAATAACTTCTACAAAAGATCTTCACATTCCCGTGAGCTGCCCTTGAAAACTAAAGTCAAAAACAAACAACCATGCTTTGTCTTAGATATACCTGTTCGGAAGTTATTCATGGAGTTCACAGCAGAGTTCCCACAAGAGAAAATAAGCTATGACAAATTCCTCAAGTTGAAGCCATTCAATGTTCGTACGATGAAACATAACGCCTTGATAACATGTGAATGTGTTTACTGTGTGAACATTGATGAGAAAATAGAGTCGGTAAACAAAGTGATTGACAAACTAAATCGTCAATCCAAAAATTCATCGTCCGTGCCCATTGAAAAAATCAGAGACAAGTATGACCTAAAGGACAAGATTCTCTGCAAGAAAAACGTGGCAGACAAGTTCCATCAGTTGAAATGCATCAATGGTACATGCGATGACTGTAAAGACTACACGTCCTCCATCAACAAGTTGTATGCTGATTTTATGACATCTTGCAGTGATACGATTTCTTGGCAGCACTGGGAGCGCAAGTCAGTCCAGTTTTACAACAAGAAGCTTTAATTGGTGACAAAGGTGAGAAGAGAGCTCACCCCAAAGATGAGTACTTCTGCAGACCTCATCAAGGAGTTGATAGATGATTTTCAAAGTCCAGCACAGGGACAATCATATCCAAAGCACAGCTTTGTTGCAGCTTGGCAATATGCTCAAGTTCAGAGGTTAAAAGAAGAAATGCCTCCAAGCACTATCATCACAATAATGGACTTTGCACAAAATTGGACAGTAATGTACCAGAATGAAATAAAGGCAGCAGGCTATGGAAAAAATCAGATCACAATACATCCTATTGTTTCTTACTACAAAGATCCGATTGAGGACACAACTACACGAGAGGAATAGATCATGCTGACAGATGATTTGAACATTTATCATCTCAAATATATGGAACCCACCAAATAGAATACTTATTTGTTACCTTTGAACATGTGTCTAATTTGTGGAAGTGTACACAAATAAAATAATTAAGAGTTTAAAACAAATGGGCACTTTTTATTGTAACACTACTCCATGGCACTTCATTTGTGATGTACAAATAAGAATAAACTTGAAATGACAACATTGAAGCTTGCTGGTCGGTGGTTTGATTTTTGATCTAGTAATACGAGTGGATTTCACTGAACTCTTAACCACCAAACTCTGTGCTTATGATGACCATTTTCAGCTTACTGTGTTTTTCAAACATCATGCATGCACACAGGGTATGCTCGGCTAAGAATCGAGAAAAAGAAAAGGTAACACTGTCGATTTAAAGATAAGAATAAAACCTTAATATTAAAAAAGAAATATGCTTTTTGGTTTTGGGGGATAAAAAAAATGTACCCGGGCACTGAATCGAACTCGTTCTCATTGGAGCAGTGGGCGCGATCGGTGACCACTAGACTTATGGGGCAATACTTATTATGAGAGTTTACATGTATTTATATTAATAGAGGGGACTATGACCCGGCGAAATCATTCTCGTGTCATGATTTTGCGAACTTTGTCACTAAATATGAACTGCTAACGTCTTCAACTATTAAGTAGGGTTGAAATGTAGTATTAGATGCCTTTAGGGGTTTTTGACAAGGACGTCGTCGTCGTCAAAAACCCCTATTCAATTACGCACATTCGTCCACCGAGGACGCCACCTCGGAGTCTAAATTTGACATTTTTTCACTAATTTCTCAAAAACTACAACACCACAGCAAGTACTATTTTAAGGGAAGCTTTCAACTGTCATTATCTTCAAACTGATTAAGTTTAGTGTGATTCTGTGGACACCATGGTATGTCGTCGTCGTCAAAAACCCTATTTATAAACGCACGTTCGTTAAACGAAAACCCTAAACCTTCGTGTACGTCCAGAACTCGGTTAGGAAACGAAAAAACAGACACTGCGCTGTGGTCCAGATTCTATGTAGAAAAACAAGAAAAAGAGACTTGAGTAGACTCCTCTCAAAAAGTCACAACTCATGATAGGTACATACTGAATTGCATTTACCATAGAGAATGTTTAACAATAACATGGAAGTGACTGCATTCAGTTATGTTCAAACGCGTAGACTCATCTCAAGAAGTCACAACTCATGATAGGTACATACTGTATGGCATTTACCAAAGAGAATATTTCACAATATCATGAAAGTGACTGCATCAAGTTTACAAATTAAAAATTCACATGAAGACCACGTGGTTAATTAATGAAGAATTTTTACACTTTTTTATTAGAGTAAAGCTTAGGCTCTAAGCATTATGATTTAACTATTTTATCCTAATACTTTAGGAGTAGGGGCCTAAACAAAAACGCAGTACAAACGCTATGGGGTTTTAGACGGAAACAAAGAAGAATAATAATAATAATAATAATAATAATATGTTCATGCTGTTCGTGCATGCTGTTCGTGCATTTGCAGGCATCGCACACAACTTTCTTAAAAAAGAAAGAGGACTGACAATCGAAAAAGAATACCGTATATCTGATGGTTGTGCGGCTCAATACAAGAGCATAAACCCATTCGTTGACATAAGCATGTCTCAGAAGGACCTCCAATGTAACATTGAAGCGTGCTACTTTGGTTCAGAGCATGGTAAATATGAAAGTGATGGAGCCACAGCAGTAATAAAGAATAGCCTTGAAACAGCAGTGAAGGGAAAAGTAGCAGTGATGCATAAAGCAGCAGATGTGTATGATTTCTGCAAGGAAAACCTCTCTGAAAACACATGCAATCTAAGAGAACTTTTTTCCTCGTGAAAAGAGATGAAATCAACCGTGATGACAAAAGATACAAGTTCAAGACGGTGCAAGTTACAAGAAACCTACATGTAGTGAAGACTGATCAACAGAATAGCATCAAAGTGAGGAATTTGTTTTGTGTATGCAGAAATTGTTTGAGAGGAGAGGCAGCCAATTGCTCAAGTCAAAGCTATGTTCAAGATTGGAGAAAAGTTAAGCTGGTATGCAAAGAAAAGGGACAACACAACAGGCGAGTATTTTGACCGTGTAACTGTAGTCTTAAAACTCACATACTTTAACAGGTATTCGGTCTCAGCGCTTAAACCAACTGTTAATAATGTGTTTATTTTAAACAATAGTTTTCTTTTTATTCTTATTTCAGGATTCAAGATAAGAAAACCTCCTCTGTTGACCCTGGTGCTGCACCACTGAGTAGGGATCAAACTTCCCAGAAGACATCTGTATCTGTAAGTTTGGAAGCTAGAAAACCATTTCACAAAGATCTTTAAATGTAACTGGTATTTGAATTTAAATAAATTACAAATAAATCTTCTTTTGAATGATACGCCACAATCAATCATTAAGAAAGATAATTATAAACAAAATAATGTTTTGCTAATATGTTCCCATATCTTCAGCAGTCTTCAATTTTCAAGCCAGGAATATTTGTTGCTGTGAAAGCAGGGCCCACGAAATGGTATGCTGGAAAAATCGTCACCATTGGAGAGGAGAACAGTGAAGCAGAAGTCAAATTTTTGCGTAAGGAACCTGGTAAGAAAAATGTAGCTGTTTCTGTAATTGTGATCATGACTTTGATTACTTTATCAATTTTTGTTTTAACTATTTTCCTCTTAAACCAAAGATTATTTCATTTCTTTACATTCAGGTTGTAATTACTTCGTATGGCCAAGTGGAGAAGAGTGGAAGTCATCATGGGTGTCCATGGGAATGATGATTCACATACCGAACCCTACAATGACTCCAAGGGGTGCACGAAAGTGGAGCGCTGATGATGTGGTGAAGATCAAACAAAAGCTGGCAGAACTGTAAACCATGCACTTAGAATACACGTAGGCCACGGGAGCCATGGCCTCTAATGCCCCTGGTTGTGGCCTTGGTACCCCTCCAAAGTTTCCTATTGACTTAAATGTTTTCAATTGAAAGACAATTTTTTCCAAATAAAATTTAATGTTTGATGCTAAAAAAAGGGCAGTATCCCATTATCTTCAAGTAGGCTTGTCGGTCCATCCATAGCAACAAGAGCGTGACACGGCCCATATCACAACCTACGTCTTGTGTGTTCTATGTCATGGGCTAAGTTTGCTTGAAGATAAATAACGTTTTCACACGCGCGCGCTCTTGGAAAACGAACAAATGCTTCTGCTTCCCATATCCATTTCTACCTTCAACCTCGTTGGATATGGGCGCAGAAGCGCGACATTTTTTACATCCACTCGCACTTGTGTAATAACTTAGAATATCAGCCCCTTTAGATTTTGGGCAACATTTTTAATTGTTTACACTTAACTCATGGCAGTGAATACCCTAATATCAGCCCCTTTAGATTTTGGGCACCAATTTCAATTTTATGATGTAGCAAAAGTTCAGCCAAAATGGACACTGGACATGGTTTTAGTGCTGGGCGAATAGTGAAATTTTGATATTCGGATAGTTTTTTCGCCGCTAGAGGGCGCTGTTCGTTTGTGAATGAGATCTTTTGGTCGGATTGATATTAGTTTTAGACAGTGTCACTCGGTTCATTCATAAAAATAACCGGATCTAATTTAAAGATGGCGATTTGCTTTTTCTTTTGATCGTGATTGACTACATGAAGGAAAACTTTCGAAATCTTTGAACAAACTACGTCAAAAATGTCATTGTTTTAGCTCTTCACGGAGGTGAGCATAATTAAATACTTAATTTATGCTGTTTTATGCTGTCTTAATAGAAGTTTCATAAGGATTTAGACAAAACATTCCTATCAGTTGTCGCCCGATCCGTCCGCGGATATGCGGATATTCGGATATTAAAGAATATCCGGTTACTTGGTTGTAATTATAGAACTATCCGGTTTATAAATAGGTATTCGCGCCCTATGCGGATATCCGGTTAAGAAAAAAAAAGGCATTCGCGGTTACGGATAGGAAAACCTATTCGCCATTAACCGGATATTCGAATAATTCGCCCAGGCCTTAGGTTATGTCCGAAATAATGATCAATTAGAAAGTTATCCAAAATATAATGTTATGATTGCAATAAAATAATTCAACATCATTATTTACACGAAAATCATCATTTATAAATATCTAAAACTAATGTCTCACGAAGTCATGTCCATGTAAAACTCTGTATTATGGTAAACCTACTTGACGTATCAATTATCATAATTTTTTTTGAATTGCATGTAAAGTTGTTGAACTCTTTCTTGAGAGGTTTTTCCATGGATTAGTGTTAACATCAAACTACAAATTGTTTTGGAGGTCCATTTCGCCCGTTTTATCATAATTGAAGTACATTGCAACTCAAATGTGAGATGTCCACAAAAAGTTATGTCCGAAATTTCCATATTGTCCACAAGTTATGTCCGAAATTGTCCCATCATAGAAAATGTATCTTTTTAACCATTTACTCTCTAAACTTCAATGATTGTATGAATGATAAGTAGGTTAGTATGTGTAAACACAAGCATGAGACTAGGGCCATTTGTTTTTGTAGTTACACTTCAAAACATGTGCATGTGTCATGAAAAAAACCTCTGAAATTCATGAAAATAGCCATAATTTTTTTGGAAAACAACCAAATTGTACGTATTTCGGGCAAATTGTTGCCAAGCATATTTGTAACAAGGTGTTAAAAACATTAGCAGTTTGAGTTGAAGAGGTTTTTCAAAATGATCTTGGTTTTTTTCATATTAACTGCTCACTTTTTACAAGTTGTTAAACTTAAAATATTTTTTTTTAAATATTCGAAATAGTTGTAGCTCCGACACTATCAAATTAATAAATTACAACAATTGGACTATTTGACTGAGTTGGAATGATTATTCTGAATCTATTTTGATTTTTTGACCCAAATTGAACATAATTATGGCGGCTTAGTGAATTTTCACCCATGTACTAGTAGTTTCACACGGGTCATTTGGCTGAAACTGATAATTTATAACTCCAAAAGCAAAAGAGTCTGCGAGCTAAAATTTGGGATATAATAGTTTTGTATGAAGATGTATCACTCTAATTTTTTAGAAGATGATCTGAGAACCCATGAATCACCACTTGGTACATTCTTACAGGCAGTGACTCTTAAACAAACCACTCAAAATAGCATTTAAACCAACATGTTTGGTCATTAAAAGTTTGAAGATAATGATAGTTGAAAGCTTCCCTACAAATATTACTTGCTGTGGTGTTGTAGCTTTTGAGAAATTAGTGAAAAAAATGTCAACGTATGACTGGGAACGAGTTAGTTTGGGACCGAGTTGACCGGGTTCGTTTCAGGCGATGAGCGTGGACGACGAAAATAGAATGCCTTGGATTTGGACAATTTGCCTAAACTAATTCAAGTATTTCGCTTTCTTTTCGGAAATTATACCATGACATACAAAAACTCTTTGGCAGGAATACAAAAGCAGCGATGTTATTATGCTGACTTGAGTGGGTCATTTGTATAGAGCTGCTTATAATAAATAGGCAAAACATTTTGCTTTATAAAAATGCAGAAATTGAGCAGAGCACCTGGATTCACCTCTTGTAAAAAATGAGGAATGGTATTTGCTGTGTTTAGCTGCTTTTTGTGTTTTAAAAGCTATATGTAGTTTGGTCTGGTCCTGTGCCAACGACTTTTTAAAGGAAGAAACGCAGCGCTTCCATAATCAGGGACTTGTGCTTACGCTAAGCGCAATTAACAGCTTAGCAGGGAATGTGTTCTTGAGCGTCACAATTCGCAACAAAATTTACTACAGTTGAATAATTGTGCTCAATTCCTGTGAAACTGTCACTACAAAAGCAGTGACTTAAAAATTGGATTTGCATTCACAGGACAACCGTGCTTTATAATTATTTGTTGCTTAAGTGTTAAAGTCGCGACTACAAATTATTAGAGAGGTTTCGCAATCGTGCGGATAGAGATACAGATGTGGATATGATAACCGTAGCCGTTCACATCAGCCATGTGTTGAATTTTGTTTTGCAAACTATAGGTATGGTTATGCCCGCACTTTGACTACAAAACTAGTCCCGACTACCTGTTTGGTGAAACAGTTGTGTTGCTTACTACTAATCGCAACATAATTAATGTTGCGCTTACAGCACATTGCGGCACAAATCTTGAGAATCAGTAATTTATCTCGACAAGTGTCGTAGTTGGGTTTGAGGTGCGTCGAGCAGTAAATTTCACTAGTCACCTAGGCCTATCATGATGGGAACTTGCATACTGAAAAATCCTCTGCGAATGAGCCAAATATGCTGTGCTCTGAAAGCAATCATTCAGTGCTAAGCAGAAGCAGTGTTTTTTACACTTACATCAAGCGAAATAGACTGCTAAGCAGGGATTTATTTTGTTTGTGTGCTTCCAAGCTCGCACTTTGTATTTCGTGAAAATGGTGATCGTAGCGCAGAGTTTGGTGGCCGTTACAGGGTACGAAATTAACGGTTGCCCGGTTGCCCGGGGCAACCAAAAAATCATCCGGGCAACCTGTGATTGTGTCGCCGTTGCCCGACGGGCAACCTTATGAAAAACAACAATTTAGGCCTAACCTGCTTAAATTGTGCCAGCTCCAAAGATCGTTTGAATTTTCCACACAAAACAAATATTTATGATGTTTAACCATTTTTGTATATTCCACGACGTCAACCGGCGGACCGCAAGCCATGTGAGAACTTTCCAGCATCATCATTCACGTATTAAATAATATGCGATGGCACACAGCGCGGTTAAAATTGCAGTGCTGTGTAATAGCGGGACAGTAATGCACGTGCGTAGGGTACACGTACAGCATTTACAATTGAAATTCACGTTCTTGTTCCGTCACAACTATAGATTCAGATATATGGGCCTTTACTTACCATCTTTGCTGTGTAGCACAACACATAGTTGGGTCATTTCTATAGCTGGGACTGAACGTTTGCACCGCTGATCCTGGTTGCACACGCGCTTTCCAGCAACCGCTGGTGCCGCGCAGTTGTCATGCTGCACAGTGTGCCGCGCGCGGGACCAGCTTGCAAATGATAAACACGATGAATGGAGGCTGCGGGCACACGCGCTTTATAGAAATTGCGCTTTTCCGGGGATCACTGGTGCCACGCGTGTTATGCTGACGCGCACATAACAAGCGTGTGGGAACAGCTAGTGAGCATGTGTGAGCGCAGATCCACTCGCTAGTTTAATTTGCATGGTTGACACTGACAGTTCTAATTATTTACGAAAGTTGCATGACACAAAAAATAACAATGAGCCTCCTAAAGTTTGGTTTCACTTTGGGTAAAAACCCAAAACATGTAAGAAGTGATACCGACGCTGGTTTTGTCAAGAGTTAGAGTTAGACTTACCTTTATCTCATTTTTTTTCGGGCAACCTATTTTCCTTGTGGGCAACCTATTTTCAGTTGCTGGTTGCTCTTAATTTCGTACCCTGCGTTAAGAGTTAGGAGAAATCCACTCGTGCTAAATAAAACATCTAACCACTGACAAGGATTTTATCCTTAATGTAGTTTTTTTTGTGACATGACATTGGACTCTTAAATTACTGCATTAAACTCAAGAAGAAACCAACAAATCAAACAATCCTGTGTCAAATATTGGTTTTATTAACAATTATTAAACTTTTTAATTGAACTTTTAGAGACACACATTTCAACTGGACATTTGATTAGTAATCTCCTCTAGTATACAGATCACTCATATTACATACCGCCCTCTAGTGACAGTAAAAAATATGTAATGGAAGACAATAGCAATATGTAAACGCTTTTTGTTTCAGCCTATTCTCCTAAACCAGAACTTGAACAGAGTCATATCATATATCAAATTAAAGACTAGGACCTAAGCTTAATTCCTCATGTAATTTTGTTTTCTAAATTCTTGCATATTATATATATTCGTATTTAATTGGGAAATCTTTGTAACGCCAGATCTTACGAAGTACTGGGCCGAATTGTTATCCTGTTTTTAAACTGAACATTGGACTAGAAAAAAGGAGATGTTGATAGTAAGACCACTCATCTTACATACCGCCCTCTATAGACCCGTAAAAATATTTAATGGAAGAAAACCAAAGCATTAGTTTTTAAAACGTTTTTTGTTTAAGCCTTATCTCCCAAACCAAAATACGAAAGAGTGCGGTTATTATACCAAATTAAAGCTTAGATAATCCAAGAAAAACAACACGGAACAGCTTCGTGTTTGTTTACAGACACTCAATGTCTAGTTATTCTTTGTTTCCGCCTAAAACCCAATTGCAATTGTACACGTTTTTTGTATATTCCTAATCTCCCAAACCACGAGGTCAAAAGAGTTAAATCATATATCAAATTGAAGCTTAGAACTTAAGCTTAATTATAAACGTCACAAATGTTAAAATTCTTAATTAATTAACCACGTGATCCTCATTTGCATACTTAATTGTGAAATCTTTGTAGCACCATATCTCATGAAATTCACGGCGGATTCTTACCCTGTTTGTTGGTATACACACCCCTTGGGTATTTGAGATTAATTTTGAAAAACCGTG
This sequence comes from Asterias amurensis, assembly GCF_032118995.1. Classification (NCBI taxonomy): domain Eukaryota; kingdom Metazoa; phylum Echinodermata; class Asteroidea; order Forcipulatida; family Asteriidae; genus Asterias; species Asterias amurensis. The sequence continues at coordinate 9,010,245 of NC_092657.1, read as the reverse complement.
ACCTCAAGTTGACCTCTACTTCCGGGTCAACCGGAAGTGGGGCCATATCTCAAGAAGAACACGGCCGATTTTTAGACTGTTGTAATTAAAAAACCCTTAGGGATTAAAGATTCATTTGGAAGACAGTGACCTAAAGTTGACCTCAACTTCCGGGTCAACCGGACGTGGAACTATAACTCAAGTACTATACAACAGATTTTCAAACTTTTTTCAGTTTTTGACCCCTTTAGAGTTAAAGATTATTTTTGACAATCTTGACCTCAAGTTGACCTCTACTTCCGGGTCAACCGGAAGTGGAACTATATCTCAAGTACTATACAACCGATTTTCATTTTTTTTTCAGTTTTAGACCCCTTAGGCATTGAAGATAAACTTTTAAAACTTGTGACCTCTAGTTGACCTCTACTTCCTGGTTAACCGGAAGTAGGACCATATCTCAAGAAGTACACGGCAAATTTTTAGACTGTTTGTAGTTATAGACTCCTAGGGGATTGGAGATATGTTGCCAAAAGAGTTTACCTCAAATTGACCTCTACTTCCGGGTCAACCGTAAGTGGGACCATATCTTAAGTACTATAAAACCAATTTTGTTACTTTTTTCAACTAAAGACCCCTTAGGCGTTGAAAATAAACTTTGTAAAACCGTGACCTCCAGTTGACCTGTACTTCGGGTCACCCAGAAGTGGGACCATATCTTAGAAAGATTTTTTAGACTGTTTGTAGTTATAGACTCCTTTGGGATTGGAGATACATTTTTGAAACACCGTGAACTCAAGTTGACCTCTACTGCCGGGTCAACCAAAAGTGTGGCAATATCGATTTTCAAACTTTTGTAAGTTAGAGACTTTTTGGGCATTAGGTTACCATGACCCCATGTCGACCTGTACTTCCGGGTCAACCGGAAGTGGCACCATAACTCAAGACACTATTCGGCACTTTCGTCCTTTTTCAGTAATTGACTCCTTGGTAATTTTAGCACATAATCCAAGGAAAAGAGTACGGAACAGCTTTGTGTTTGTTCACAAACAACTAATGTCTAGTTTTCGTTGAGTTATTAATTTAAAATGAATGTAATTTTCTTGTATTCATAAGTCGCTTTCTTGTCAGTCGTTTCGATTATTTCTTGTCTGTGGTTTCAGTGGTGTTAGTTTTTGAACCCGGGTCACCATTTGCAAAGGTTCACAAGAGATTTAAGGATAGGTGTTCGCTTAAATTGAATAATGGTAACAGTTTCCATTGGCAACTTAAATCTGCTTTCAAATTGCACAGCGAGCCTAACAGTCTGAATCACTAACACTAACCTTATTATGTATCCGCTCATTATTAATACTTGCAGCAAGTTCGTACTGAGTGTTTCATTGGTGACAACAACAAATGGGAAGCATTAACTAAAAAAATTAATGGAGTAGTAACAATGATTAGCCAAATGGCCTAGTAACTACCAGGAGCTGCACGATCGATTGCGAAAGCTTCTGTCTGCCTTCAGAGCAAAGGAACTGGTATCACTGAGAGCGTGAGTGTCTTTTTATCGTCCAATTTAAATCTTGAAATGTTACGTTTTTGTCGCAACTAAGAAACATGTTTTTATGTTTGACCAGTTCTATTTGTATAAGGCCTGTACACTCTGTACATGTAGAAGCTGGTAACCCCATGCCCTTACCAACTTTCCAGACAAACCTTCCCCTTGTGCAAGTACCGATACTTTCCAGAAAGGCAGTATTTTGCAGTATCTAAAAACTTACAAGTGGGGTTGTGTGGGGAGGGGGGGGGGGGGGAGAGGTCCAATCAAAGGAAATGTGAGCCAAGGCAGAAAGAAAAATGCTGGGGCAGGGTGAGATTGTTAGGCAAAAAGCCCTGCAAAGTCTGACTGAGAAGACGGGAGGATCGAATGGTGAGTACATGTACTAAAATGTCCATGTCAAATGAGGCAGTGTGTCCTAAATAAATTTAGTTAACCCAATGTGTATGAGAATCTTCCGGATTTTTCCGGAATTCCGGATTTTTTATTTGTGAACTTGATATTGAATTAAAAATTGGGGGGGTAGGTCTAGTTGGTGTAAGGTCAAATATATTAGAAAAAAGTGTGAACATTAAAATGTTGTCACCCGATAAACTAGTTGTTTTCGACAATTGTTGTATTGAGAAAATGCCGGATGAAATAAAAGGAAGTGCGCTTTCTCTCGCGCGCTCTGTCCGGCCGTACAACCCCATTACCAAGAAGACCTGTTCAAAGCGATTCTTGATTTGGATCCTCACTATTGACAACACAAGAATGCGCATGTATGGAGAATTTGTCAAGAAGTACATTCTGTGAAACACAATCTTTCGTTAACACACACAGCGCGGGGCACTGTACAGTCGGCCAAATTCTCACGACATCCTGTAGACTGGAAAGAACAGTCCTACTTGTGTTTTGAGTGTGGCCATAGCCTAACTTGTCGCCTTTTGAAGAAACTGAAGTCTGAAAGTCCTGCATGCCTTTCAGAGAAGAGGAAGATCAGTATGAGCTGCAGGTGCAGAACTTCCAGACTGATAGAATGCTACCAGTGTATAATGATGGTGCTAGGGCAGATGTGTGGTATGCTGATGTTTTCAAGAAGTATCCAACCTTCGGAAAAGTTGTCAAGGCTTCTCTTTAGATTTTCCTCGGCCCACAGCTGGAAAGCAGCTTCAGTTTGATTGGGCATATCCTGGACCCCAAGTCTTGCAAAATAAACATACCTACTGTTTCTTCCATCCAGACAGTAAAATACCACATGCTAGCGAGAAGTCAAAATGCATTGACGGCATTTAAAACATCTCCCCATCTAACTCAAAACATGCGTGGTGCAGCTGCTGCATATAAAGCTGTGCTTGAAGCAAAAAAGAAAGGTGTGTTATCTGCTGCAACAAAGGCTGCTTTCAAGAGACAGGCCTCTGTTGATGATAAATCAAGCAGAATGGCGTTTGAAGCAAAACAAAGAAAGATGGTTAGAAAGAAGGGTTTGGAAGATCTTGTAAAGAAGAAAGCATCGGAAAGGAGATCATGAATCCATCATTTAATTTTAGTTCTGGGTTTATTAATGGAACAAACACCACTGTTAATATAAGGTCAAGTTGTTCTACAATATAATTTGGTTATTTTTTTTACTTCTTGGACACACCCCACCACCCAACTGCTCAGACCAAATGTAACTTGGAGCTCAGTAGTATATGAAGGGTTAAAGGAACACGTTGCTTTGGATCGGTCGAGTTGGTCTTTGAAAAGCGTTTGTTATAAAATTGATATGGTTAGAAAGATGTTGTAAAAGTAGAATACAAAAAATTGCGTGGTTTTCGTTTTACCCCGTCGACTAACACGGTCGGCCATTTATGGGAGTCAAAAAGTTGACTCCCATAAATGGCCGACCGTGTTAATTCGCGACGTACAATGAAAACTGTGCAATTTTGAGTGATACTTGTGTGGATCATTATATTCTACTTTTAAAACATCTTTCCAACCATATACATTTCATAGCAAAAGGTTTCAAACGCTTTTTTATAGACCAACTGGTCCGATCCAAGGCAACGTGTTTCTCTAATGGACAGACATTTCCTGCCCTATCTGTTCAGAAACTAAGTCTGTATACAAGAATATTTAAATGTATTATCAATATGGATTGCTTAATGAGTGATGTTAGATTATCTAAGATGAACATTACCAATAGTGATTACAGAGATGCTTGCATCTTCTACACCAAGTTTCCAGAGACAATGAAACATCTTTTTTGTGTGAATTTTTAGAACCTAGTTGTAAAGACTTTGAAGCCTGGTTAAAAAGCTTGTAAAAGGAGGAAATTACTTTTAAGTTTTAAATCCATTCTCTTTGGTCTAAACACCAAATAGACAGACTTACTATTAAATCTCTGTATTCTGCTGACTCAGAAAATGATGTTCAAGAGAAGATTAAATTTCATTTCCTAACGAGAAAAGGGGTGTTTTGTCTTTCATAATTTTCTACTAACTCTTGAGAATTTTACTACCAACAGTGAAATTGCTGTCTGTGAAATACAAAACTGTTCTGGAATCTACCATGTATGTGTTATTACTTGACTTGAAGTACTGGTAAACGTAATAAAAACATAGCTTTTGTAAGAAGTCAACATTGTTGGAACTTTAATTACAATTTTTAGGAATAAATAAATTGGAAATATAATTTTGTACTGCATTATATGTATTACTTTGAAAAACAATCCAGATAAATTTAAGGGTTCAGAAACGTGTCTGAAAGGGCCTATATTGCACCAGAAAGCTTCTACGCCCTAACATTTTTGCCATAAGCCCTTCGCACTCGCAATTTACTCTTTTTATCACCAATTTATTTGTCCTTTTTCATGAAACTCCCTTCTCATGCCTGATTACATGGGCTGGAATAATTTGTTGAACATCTATTCATGTCCAACCATCATTTTTATATTATGCGTTGTGTTAGTGCACTAACACTATAGTGTCCATTTTTGTCACCCAATCATAGGTGAGGTGATCATCCAAAAATTCTCGTTTTCTCTTTTAGATGGAGCCACTTTGCAGACCCCCCCCCCCCCACTTCAGATTAGGAAGGAACTTTATGATTACGTCTAGTACTTAAGGGAAAAGTTCGATAAAGAGTCTGAACTCAAACAGCAGCAGCGTCAGTTCGTTAGAGAACGATTTGAGCTTGAGAAGAAAGAACGACAAGCTAAGCCGGAACACGATTCACAAATGATTAAACCTTGATTGAACCAAACAATGAACCTTGAATGAAATGATTTTTTTCTCTTGTTGTCCAGTTTTAGCCATCAATAGTTCACTAATATTAATCAAAAATGTAGTTGAAAAACTTAATTGCGTATGATGCAGTTGCTTTGAAGTACATGTTGTAGACTCTCACATCTTTTTTTTTGGTTCAAGTTCTAAAATCCGTTTTGTTAAGGCTAATTCTAGTTGCGAAAATCCTTATAGGTTGGGTCTGGTCAGTACTGGAAACTCTGGGGTTTTCAATTTGAATGTGATGTGGAAAATTTGGCAGTCTAGTCTTAAGGGTGAGTTTAAGGGGGACACTTGTGTACAGTAGTGTTATGATCTTGGGTTCAGGTTTGAGTTTAGTTGCGATAACTTAATAGACTGGGTAAATTTTCAAAAGTCAACCCTGAAGGCAAATTGTGTTAATTTATGGCATACAAGTTTTTTAGGGGTATTGAGGAGTGCTGAGCTCGAATTTGCTGTATGCCAAGCTCAAAAATGTCCCATAATGCCTCAAAATCCCAATCCAAGATGGCCGTCACTGACGCGTTAAAATACAGTTATGTGCATACCTTTTTTACTGAACAAGGTAGAAACTTAAATTAAACGTCCTTCTGAAGGTTATCATGTATGGGGAATCCAATGCAATCAACAATTTTATAATAAAATGTGAAGAAATTTATTAAAACGAATATTTAATGCAAAAAATTGTTTACATAAAAAAACAAAAACAAAAAAACAAATTCAGTACATTAATCCTAAGTATCCCGGGATAACTTATTACCTTTCAGGTGTCTGTTAGGCAAAAAATTATATGTGGAATAATTGACGTGCCAACTTTGCAATTTGAATTGCAGATATTATTGTATTATCAAATACGCCATAATAAAATAAAATAACTGATGCACATGTAATGGATCAGAAAACCCCATTCGTTGTTGTTCATTAATATCCCAGGCCACACTTCCATCAGCTGACCTTCTTTCTTTCTTTTGTTGGCCTAGTTTAGATTGATTTGTATTACTTTGTAATGTAATATTATTTTACTCTGTAATACTTAGTATTACATTGTATTAGTACATGTTGTATTGCCAACTCTTGTTAATGCAGAGTGTCTGAATTAACCTATCATCAGTAACTGACAAAATGGCTGAAAGCACAGAACGCCCTCGAAAAAGACCAGTGGTAATTGATCCAAAATTATGCATAATATGCCAGCAGGCTAGTAACCAAAAGCTTATGACTGTAAGCAGTGATGGTCTTCCTTCAGTCAATACTATAAGGCAACTCCGGTCAAAATTAAGTAATGACAATTTCCGTGAAGCAACTGATCGACTAACTGGAATTTTTAGTACAGCTTTACCTTCACCATTCTTGTGGCATAAGGACTGCCGGTCTAGTTATATGAGTAAATGTAAAGTTGAAAGATTAAGGAATGCCGGTTTGAAGCAATGTTCGTCTGCATCCACATTAACTCATCGGCAAAATGTTAGCTTACGGAGCAAAACGCCTCAGATAGATTGGAGGCAGTGTATCTTTTGTCAAAAAGTTCAAAGTGAAACGCTTCATCTCATACAAGAAATGAAAGTCAGTAAAAGAATATTAGAAGCAGCAAAGTATGACCAAATCTTAAGAGTTCAACTAGATTGTGTAAATGATCTTACTGCTGCAGATGGAACATATCACAGAAGTTGTTGCATTGTCCAGTTCGAACGTAGGACCAAGCGCATAGCAAAATATCACCCCAGAGCTCAGATATTACCCTAGCGTGGCTTTGCCAAGAACTTGAACATTCAGCAGAGCAAGGTGATATACTGGATCTCATCAGTGTGTGGGAAAGATACTGCACAATAGCTAGCAATGCTCAGATAGATATACCACCTTCATTTCTCAGTCAGAGGAACACATTCAAGGACAAAATAGCTGAACGTCTTGAGGGCTTATTTGAAGTTATTGTACTGCATGATCAGCCTAGAAATGAGCCTCGTACTGTATTGGTTCCGACAAAATTTCGGCATATTCCAGTATCAGCAATGGTGAAAGACAGCATCACCGATAAACTCATCCCGTCAATAGAACAAGAAGATACTGATACATTCTTGACCATGGTTCACGTGGCATTGCAAATCCGTGGTGACATGTCACATCCCAAGCCAGAAGGGATAGACATCAGCGAAGACAGGGCAATAAACAGCATACCCGATAGCCTGTATATGTTTCTGAACTTGTTACTAGGTGGTCAGCGTCTACTGGAGGAGGATGAAATAGACGATGATAAGAATGAAGCCAGACGGCGGCTTAGAATCATCAGCATTGCTCAGGATCTTATGTACACAGCCAGTGGAGACAAGTTCCTCACTCCGAAGCATATAGGGTTGGCCAGTACCCTTCATCAAGCTAAATGTTCGAAAGAGCTGGTGAACATGTTTCACAGCGCAGGTCATGTCATGAGTTATCGAGACGTAATCAAACTCGACACTGCCCTGGCAAAGAAGACATTAGAAACCATAGATGACGAAGGTTCCGTTGTTCCCCAAAATCTGGTTGAGGGACGCTACGTCCATTTCTCTACGGACAACGTGGACATTAATGAATACACTCTGGATGGAAAAGGAACCTTCCATGCCACTCAAGTGGCCGCCTGGCAACGTGGTCCACCTGAAGATGATATTCTCAATGGAATAGATATTTCTAAGACAGGAGCAATCCAAATCCCTGAGGCAATGACTGACCTCATACCTGTATCAAACAGGAATTACGGAGCGTCCATTCAGCGGTCTGATTGCAGCCGATTGTTTCACACAGTCATCTGAGGATTGTCTTTCAGCACAGAAAGCGCACGCAACTGACATGGCGTTCATCTTATCGCGGTCGGCTCACAAACCAATGCCTTCCTGGACATTGTACAATCAAAAGGCAAGCACTGTTAATCCTGAGAAAACTACAGTTGGGTACCTACCTATCATACAGAATCCTGCATCTGAACTCGAAACATTGAACACAGTTGTTAAGCGAGTGCTTCATGTGGCCAAATCGATGGAACAAAAGCATGTTGTACTGACAGTGGACGAGGCACTCTACCCAAAGCTGCTTGAATTGAAATGGTCAGTAGAAGAGTACAAGGACGTGCTTATACCTTGCCTCGGAGGACTTCACATTGCCATGAACTTTCTTGGTGTAATAGGGCGACACATGAGTGAGTCTGGCCTGAGTGAGCTGTGGGTAGGGTGTGATCTTTTGGGAGCCAATGCTGCGCAGAATGTCATGAAAGGAAAGGGGTACGCACGTGCCATCAAGACACATAAACTTGCCCTTCAGGCCCTTTGGCAACTACTCCCACGGCTTTATACGTACCTAGATGGAGTTGATGTTACCCTGAGAGACGAACTCTCCAATGTCTGCACAACCATAGACGCTGACCACATTGCACAGATAGTAAACAAACTGACAACCGATAGATTTCAGCTACCCATGAAAGAGTTTCCGGCAGCTCTTGCAGTTGATGACCCGAATGCTGAATTCTGGTGGAACTGTATGACCATGGTCAGCATCCTACTCTGCTTCACAAGAGCGCAACGTGATGGATCTTGGGATCTCCACCTATACGCCTTCAAGCGTATGCTGCCATTCCTTTTCAGGTACGATCATGTTAACTACGCCAGGTGGGGTACTGTATACTTGGCTGAGATGTCAGTTCTCCCACCAGAAGTCCTCCATGAGTTCCAAGAAGGCAACTTTGTAGTAAAACGGGCCGATCGACGCTTCAATCAGGTTTCAGCTGACCAAAGTACGGAATGGCTAAACGCTACAGGAAAAAAGAGTGGAGGCCTAGTAGGTATCACAAGAATAGCATCCGCACTCAGTAGATGGACATTGTCATACAATCTGAGAACAGTCATAGCTTCTCAAACAAAAACATTGCTGAGCCTGACAATGGACGATGAAGACGATGAGTACACACATAATGAGTGCACCAAAAGCAGGATGGAGAAAGATGACACCGATGAAGGCAGACTTGTTGTATCAATGAAACAGCATGGCGTGTTTCAAGAGGGCGGTGGCACATTGAAGAACATAATCACCAAGGATGTGGTCACGCCTGTGATTCAAGAATCTCTGCTTAGTGCGGAAAACCTCGGACAGGCGCAAATGACAGTCTTCGTAAACAAACGTCTGTGTGAGCCTCCAGAAAGTAACCAGCACATGGATCTAAAATCACCCATTCAAAAAAATAATGCTAAGACATTTGCCTCGTTGTACGATGTTGTGAAACCTTCCAAAAGCAAGCAAAACACTATCAAAGTGGACAGGAACATTCTGCAGAGGCTTTTAACAGCTTATAAAGCGGGGCGTGAGGTTAACCTAGAAAACATCCTCAAGCATGAACTTATGACCATCCCACTATCTTTGGCCACAAGTAGTGGTAGTCTACATTCTACCAACAAGTCTGTGTTAGCAAACATTCTGACACAAGTCCAAACTCCAGCAAATATTACACTCAATCAGCCCAGCTGCCTGCTTATTGATGGCCAAGCACTGGTAATGGCAGTCGGAAAGCCCCCTGGCATTAGAACGTTTGGAGACTATGCCAACACATTTGCTAACACTGTGTTTAAGATGGGAGCAGAATACCAGAGGATCGACGTAGTCTTCGACAGGTACCAAGGAGAGTCAATCAAAGCAGGTACAAGGACTAAGCGGAAGCAGCGCCACCGTCCAGTACGACGTGTGATAGAAAATGAATCATCAGTTCCTCTCCCGTCAGACTGGTCCAGCTTCATGGCTCTCGAGGAAAATAAAGCAGACCTCGCACAACTACTTTCAAACCACCTGATTGAATACAACCCGGCAGATAAACCAGTGGTTGTAGTAGCTGGGGGGCTCGCTGAAGCAACCACTGTCAAGTCATCTGATCCAGATCTTGAAGTCTCCTCTCTGAGAGCTGACCACGAAGAAGCTGATACCCGGCTGATTCTGCATTGCATCCATGCTAATATGGAAACGATAGTTGTGTCAATACGTGATACAGATGTGCTTCTTCTACTTCTAGCACATTATGACAGAATGGGATGTACATCTCTCTACATGAAAGCGGGGACATCGAAGGCTTTAAAGTATTTCCCAGTTCATGAAATTCGAAATCTGTTATCTCCAGATCTAGTGGACACACTACTTGCATTCCATGCTGTAACCGGCTGCTATAGTGTTTCTCAGTTTAGTTGTCACGGGAAGAAAACAGCCTGGAAGGTGTTCGAGCAGCATCACACTGATCTGATTGGCCTTGGCAAAGGCCCTCTCACAAAAGAAACCGCTATATCAACCGAGAAATTCATCTGTAAGATATATGGCGTCCCTGCCACCAACCTCAGATGCTGCAAAATTTCACATCATGCGTTCACACTATCAAGCAAGTGTCTGGAATCAAGCACACTTGCCACATCCTGATCTTCCTCCAGTCACTGAAATGGGATGGATGCACCTGGACGATCAGTTAGTGCCACGGCTACTCTCTCTGCCACCTATCCCTAAAGCTTGCAGGGAGATCACCTCATGTGGTTGTTCAAAGGGGTGCCTTAGCCTGCGCTGCGCCAGGAAACTTAATGACAACTGCCGGAACACCCATGACGACCAGGAATGAGTTCACGTGTGCACATCTACATCTACTGCAGATATGGTAAGCTCATGTCAATTACTCAAAGTTAAAGTCTTGCCATTGCTGTCGCTTTACAACAAAACTTGCATGTCAAATTTTGGTTTAGGTTAAAGTGTGTGTCAGTGTTACTTGGAGGTTTTCCACTTAAGCCAAATGATATATGCCCTTTTAACCAAATGAACTGTCTGTTTATTTGTTGTTGTTCAGATGTGCTTCCTGTCAAGCCGTCTATGTTCCTGGTGAGGAAAGAGAGCGAAGAGCCTTCGGATCTTTGGTAGAAAAACTAACAATCTTCAGAGAACTATTTGCATAAAATACAAGTTTAAACCAGTTTCTTACAATGTTATCTCAAAACTGCTTCTGGCATTGGATTCCCTGTACATGATAACCTTTAAAAGGAAATTAAATTTGGTTTTCTAATCTTGTGTAGGATTCTTAGGATTAACCTACTGGTTTTTTATTTTTTTTATTTTATAATTAATGTTAATTTTTAACAAAAAACTTATTTGTTTGCATGAAATGTGAGTTTTAATCAAATTCTTCACATTTTATTGTACAATTGTTGATTGCATTGGATTCCCCATACATGATAACCTACAGAAGGACATTTAATTTAAGTTTCTACCTTGTTAAGTAAAAAAGATATGCACATAACTGTATTTTAACGTGTCAGTGGCGGCCATCTTGGATTTTGGGATTTTGAGGCATTATGGGACATTTTTGAGCTTGGCATACAGCAAATTCGAGCTCAGCACCCCTCAATACCCCTAAAAAACTTGTATGCCATAAATTAACACAATTTGCCTTCAGCACTTTAAATATGCACATTTTGACAGTATGTACCCAGTCTATAACCCTCTTCGAGACTGTTTCGAGCGGAAACGGTTGATCTGGTCCAACACGTACAATTTTGACAGCTTGTCACCAGATTTTCCCCATTTTTACCACTTTCAAAAATCATGACACAAATTCTGAGGGTACGAACTTAATCCGCAATATCTAATGCAGCTTGCCATAATACTCAAAACAAAACACCATTGAGGAAATATTTCGAAGATAAAGGGAAAAAAACTTACCAAAACCGAAGTGAAATTCACAGGAATGGATAGTCTATTGTATTCTTCTCTCTGTACCGCTGATGTTTCTACTACTCGTTTACCTCACCGCCAGATCATTTCGCAATATACGACATTCCATAAACCTTAACGGTTTTAGGATCACACATGTATACACACAATTGATAAGACTGTATGGAGAAGTTGTTATTAATTTTTCGGAGCGTGTCTCAAGTTTTGATTTTCAAGAACTTTGGCCATCATTAGCGGGATCCCAATCGTCAGAAAATTCAGGTCGGGGTTCCTTAGACTTGATGACAAGTCGTTAGGCGCTGCCTATTTGTCTGCCTTTCATGCAACAGTCACAGTGCGATGTTACACATGCAACAGTCGTAGGTAGCGCGAGGCAGCTCTAACGACTTGAGTCGCTTGTTCCTAGCCGAGTATTCATTTATTGTAAATTATACAATGCATATGCAAAAGATACCATAGAGAGGGCCAATGGTAGCTTGTCTGGCAAAATTGGAAGAATTCATTATCAACATAGGAATGTATCTTTTCTGTAAGTTTTGTTTTGTAATTTTATTAATAACATTCTATTTGCTAACATCGATTTGGAAAACAGTATTTATTTTAATCATCAAAACAATTTTGTGACTTCTTTTAATATAAATTTGACCAATGCATTTTCATAAAATGTTACTCTCAATAATAAATCCCCCTATCAAAGAATGAAGTGTGCGCCCTGTTAGCTCCTTTTGCTCCATGTGATTTGCCGTTGTTTGCAGATTACTCCGGAAAATAAACTCGTTCACAGTCCCTCGTCGGTCTCGTTTTGTATTGGCAATCATAAATCATTGTTCTCAAATAATGAGCCGGTGAAAATAGCAAGGATTATCATAAAGGAAGAATATACAATTACACTAGCTTACAATACCACTTTCATGGCAGAATAATAAGCTTGCCAATGTAGAATTTATAAAACAAAACAACGGATCATACCACGTCTATGTTTACAACCCGGCTGCACGTACGTAACTCTGCGTAACTCACGTGTTGCATGGGTACAAATCGCAATATTGCGTGGTTGTAATATTGGTGAAATGGCCACCAGTACTCGCAAAATGTGGCGAGTTTGTCTAGTTTGAAACTCACTTTTACTTAGCTGCAGAATCTACTTCAATGTTGACAAATCGAATCAATCTTCATTTGCGGTTGAAAGCATAACGTCGGGTCATATGTTTTCGATAGTCACATATATTCGCGACCCACAACTTTGATTCCCGTTTACCGCAAGATTGTGCAAGCTCCCATCCCCTGGTGACAGAAGCTCTGCTGTTTACTCACTGTTCGATTTTCGTCAGGCTTAATCATGATGAGAATAAAGTTGCCTGTCATTAGGATATGCTCAAACATAGTGAAATGGACTGGGCAATTGAGCATACGATTTTTGTTTTAAAGGTTGGACAAGCAGCACAACCGATTGACCAAATTCAGGCAATGTTCAACACAAAGCCAGGTCGAACACTACGTGCCTTTCCAGACTTCCCTTTCCAATATTTTGAGCCTTCTTAATCTTGCAGACATTCATTCATGTATAACAAACACTTTGACAAAACAATTCTAGAGTGAAAGTAATCGAAAATAAATAACTCGCATTTCTCCATAAACTGCAGAGTAAACATTTATTTATTATTAACATTACCCAACTAAATACATACTTTGGCTGAAGACATTTAGTTTCCTAGGCATGCTAGGTGAAATTCAGCATTTAAAGGGTGTGCCACTCAAATGTAAAATGACAACCAATACAAAACATTATTTGTTAATCGGGACATACATTTTTTTAATGTAACAAGCCAAATGTGTTTATAAGAAATGAAAGACTTTTCAATTTATATTAATATAAGGGAAAAACCTTCAGTAAATTACAAAAATACTGTCAACAAATAAAATACTTTCTGTCAAATAAAATACTTTCTCTCAAAAATAAAAAATAAACAAAACTTTTCAGTACTTTGCAGAAAGTATTTCACCTGATGAAAATTTTGACTTTGATTTGAAAGAGCTAGGGTGGAACTCAAAGTAAATTTTGGAAGTGGAGCAATCAAACAGTTTTATCATATCATATTCAATAGGGGCGTTTGAAGCTTTGCAGCAGCATGGTGTGGGAGAATAAGTTTGTACTATAGCTAGTTTTGTGTGTACAAAAATGTATTTGAAGTCCTCTGAGAAAAGGCTAACACTCCTCATTTAGTCACAAGTGATTAATAGTTTACTAATAGTTTATTCATAACCACCTCAGATAGTTTTGCTATTTCTATTGGTGGAGAGCACGTCACATGGGGGTGTTTAAACGGCTGAATGACCAGCTTGGGCTGTTTTAACCGGTTGTTTTTGGATATGTTTGTGCGGGCTAGCCCATAACCTCGTTCCCAGGGGTGATGGATCTCGCCACGCCATTATAGCCCATGAATACGATAATGTTTACTACACAACACACACGAATGCATATATCCGAAAAATGTCTCAGTCATAAAAATGCAACACATGTACAGAGCTCGAGGACCTCGAAAAACAGTTAAGTTTTAGAGAGTTTATTACTTTTTTACGCCTTTTACCAAAAAAAGGCATTTATGAATGCGATAAATGAGTAGTGACTTAATTAAGGCCCAGTCCCACTGAAGCAGTAAGCAGAACGATAACAATATCGAAGTAAAGATAACACATTCTATTGGTTGAATGAGCGTGCACGTATTCTACGTGGAGCAATTCAACCAATAGAACGTGTTCTATCCGCATCGTCATCGTTATCGTTTTTGTTATCACTGCAGTGTGACTCGGCCTTTAAACTGCAGTTCTTGCAGGGTCAAACTCCTGCAATAAAGACCCTTGCCTTCGGCTCGGGCCTATGTTGCACGGCCATGACCCTGCAGGTTTTAAAAGGCAGTTTAAGAACTCGTCGCTACCCTATTCCCTTATTCTAATAATTTGTATTAGTACAACTAATACTCACAATGAGTGTTTACAACAGAGTAATTAATATTGGTTTGCTCTGGGGAGACTGCAGTTAAAGTTCCTACATCAGACATCCCAAGAGATGATTCATTGGTCTTCCGCATATCAGGAGAAGCTGTTTCTGTCAGAGCCATCCCCACAACACTGCGCGACACAAGGGAGCGTAGTTCAGCCAAATGACTATAGCAGCTCCGATAAGCTTCAACCTCAACAGATATCATTCCCCTGTTTTGGTAAAACAAATAAAAAGAAACAAAATGTATTTTCTTGTAAGGTTACCTACATTTGAAGAAAGCTTTCCAATTGAAACTTCTGTTGACAAAGAGTAACCACATACACAAACTGGACATGTACATTCATGGCATAAAAAAAAACAACTTGCGACCATAATCTACTGTTCCTCCAGTACATAACAACATTTGTGCCTTGCAAATTGCACAAAGAAGTTATCAGAAAACAATGACTTAGGTGAAAGACGATAATTGGATTCACTATTGCTCTCACCTTAAATTTTCATGTATTGTGTATTTTCTAACCAAATACTTTAATTATAATTGCTTACCATTTTGCTGCACAATGACCTTTGTCAACAAAAAGGTTTGGCTGGTATTCATAGGAGGAGGATGTATTGTCAGTAGACTTCTGCCAAAGGGCCCCAGGAGGGTTTCTGGGCCAGAAGAGACCAGCAAACATTTTCTTTGTTGTACTTGAACTCTCTCAATTGCATCCTCCTTTATGTCACCAATGTACTGCTCTAACTCCATTCTCTCAAGTCTTAGCATTTTCACTTCTTTCATCAAAGCAATGAGAGGAGAACTGACTACTGCAATGGCCGTGCCCTCTGTAGAAGTCCCTCGTCGAGCCTAGTGTGGGGTAGAAAATTAGTGTGAATAATTAGAAAATTATGAATGCATGAAGTACATACTTGGTTACAATGTCAATGATTTGTCCTTTCATGCAAGACATACTGGGTGCAAATGGAAAGTTAGTAGTGTCTTAGTTCTCTCACTTTTAATTACTATGGTCACTATTGTTTACTTATTATTGTATGATTTTTTCTTTAAATTTAAGGGTCAATAAAGTTCTTTTCTCTATGATTCAATCATTAATCGACCTATCACAAACTTCAGGAGACCCAGTAGCTGTGGCTCTCCTCATTTTTCTAATTTTATTAGCATGTTTGTGTCTAGAGAATACGAACCGAACATGCAAATGTCAAAATGGTAAAATAACGTACAGAGCCTCTGCCCGGCCCGGAGAGGCTGACTGGGGACTGGGTCTACCACATACATAGAGAATAGTAGAAAGGGTCTACAATTACAAATCAACAACAAACCGCTGAAAGAGTTTTAGTATGTCATATATTTATAAATTATATTGACTGTTAAATTAATTGGGCAAGTCAGCTTGAAATTAGGTTAATTCTATACTAAATCTAATTACCTATCTGGGCTCAAATTTTAAAAGCTTCGTGAGTACACATGGATAAACTAGACCTACCTGGTAAATTGCCGACTTCCCATACCCACACCACAGTGACCAGTCATGCCAGCTGGTAAATTTACGAAAGCATCTCTGTCTGACCCTCTGTCTATCACTTCTATCAGCCTCCATTCAGCTCCACGGAAACCCCCAGTTTATACTTTCTTCACCCTTCACAGGGCTCCATGTCACTCTATTTCTACCTCCATGCTCTGAAGAAATGCTGTATAAGTTCGCTTTTTGGATTGACCGAGTACATAAACACACAATGTACACACGGCGACCAAACTCCATGATGCCATACTCTGCAAGATGTTTTATGAATATTCATGTTTTCGCGATTCTAAACCAATCAAACTGCTCCGTCCAATTTTGGTAGGAAGTCCCATTGCATGTGTACAAAGCTGGATATAAGTTCGCTTTTTGGATTGACCGAGTACATAAACACACAATGTACACACGGCGACCAAACTCCATGATGCCATACTCTGCAAGATGTTTTATGAATATTCATGTTTTCGCGATTCTAAACCAATCAAACTGCTCCGTCCAATTTTGGTAGCAAGTCCCATTGCATGTGTACAAAGCTGGGTACAAGTGATTCAAGACGGTAATTGCGACTGACTCACACACACATACTGGGATCGAGGGTGTGTGTATCGTCCCCGCAGCTACAACGCGCTGTAACTACACACCGCGCTTAACAATTACCGTCTTGACTTCAAGACTAGGGTTCCTTGGTTTGATTGACCCTACCGTGTACTAGTTTCAGGTAAGCAAAATTTAAGAAGAAAAAAAGGCTAAGCACTACTTTTAAAGTGTCTGCAAATTCTTTTACACATGTACCTGTTTGCCACTCTTAACAAGCTTTAAGATGGAACCGTCATACTGTTCCAGATTTTGATCAGTGGAACACTTAATCTCAATGATTGTGTCATTATCCAGAATGCTATCTGGCTTGCTCCCAACCTGTTATCCACAGGATGTACATGAAGTCCAGTAACTAAAATGTCTTTCAGAATATCCTTACTACTGTTTTCGAGCAATTGGCTCACATTACGTCCCATGTCGTGTCGCAGCATTTCGCCAAAATCGGTTTTTCAACTTTCTGGCGATCCGTTTTTTGGGGTCGGCCTTCTTTGGAACACTTGAAGCTTCACTGCTTGTAATTCGGATCAATCTTTGTTGTAACCATAACTCTTCCATCACCTACATACTTCATGTAGACATCATAACAGAGGTCACATTCTTGCATTGAAGATGCACCATGTGTTTTGGGCATGTTGATTTCCTTAAGCAGTGTACGTTCTTGGGCCGTGACCACATGGTGCAGATTTGTCCATTGAGATTTTTTATTACATCTGCATCAGTTTCTGTGGCAGTGGATAGGCGTGACATTGTTTTTGTGGCAGGCCGTACTCAAATCTTAAATTTTCAACAGTATCTGGTAAAACATTCCAAGAGTTTCCACTATTCCAGGCGCATTACACATCCGTACATTCTTGTCCAGTATAACCCGTGGCTACTTGGTGGAGTTTATACATCATAAGGCCTGCAGCATGGCTGCAACACATGCCTTTGTTGGCCATGCAGTCACACTTGGTATCTAGTTCAACTGCGGTCTCTGTGGAGGGCGACACTCACATCATGGTTTTTGCTGATCGTCTGAGAATATCTTACCTGTCCCATTAGCAGGATGTCCTTGCCATCATTTAACAATTTATGTTGAATCTTATCAACCCAACCAGACCTAAAATAGTTTTGACCTTCAATCAAAGATCTGTAGTTGGAGTGGGTTGACTGTCACAGACTGGGGTCGCAATGAAGTAGTTCTGATCTACTGAAGAAAAAAGAAATACTGAACATAAATATCTAAAAATGTTTGCCAGACATCCCAAATGTCTACTCTAGCACAGGTTGGACGGAGTCCCATCCCAATTGTCCACTCTAGCACAGGTTAGACGGAGTCCAGAATATAAAGGTGCTCTGTCGCTGCAAAAAAAATGTATGACAACATTTTTTTGATTTGTGGGTTGAACATTTTTTGAAGAAGCTGAGACTTGACTCGCATACTCTGTGTCCTCAACTTTGTGCTTGTATTCAGTTGTACATTTTATCTTTGGATGACAATTTTGTGAAAATAAAATTGAAGTTTATGCATTCGTTGCGACAACCTCAATTGACATGGATGACGGACCAATTGAGCTAAAATGTAAACTACCTTTGTAGTTTAAGTGGTTACTGTTGGCATTGATAACATTTTACGACGATGGAAAACACTTGAACCCCGGGCAAGATACTATCTGGTAACAAAACTTGTTAGCCTCATACCTGGGAAAGGTCTCTCATCAGATTTGGCTCTAATGGGAAAGCTCTGCCCCAAGAAACACGTTTGACTATTGTGTTGGTGCCTGTGAGTGCTTTTGGATCTGGGATATTCAGTTTACCAGTGTTTAGCCGCTTCCAACATTCGCTTTCACTGAACACCCCGCCATCACTCTCCCGTCCAAACGCACTAATGTTAAACCATTACAAACTTGTACTGTGCATCGACAACTGTAATCAGTAAAATGGAGAATGTTCCTTCGTAGTTGAAGAAGTCACTTCCTGCAAAATTATAACACAAATTTATATTCTTAAATATATAAACGGAACTGACTTTTGTTTGCCGTCTGTATGGAGGTTGGGGTAAATTTGTGCGAGCTACACTTTTTATTGCACCTTCTGCAGTATCCTCGTACTTTTATGTCATTGCTTGTGTAACCCCTTTATTTTGTTTTGATGCTAATTACAGTGGATACATTTGATATTGCGGGGAATAAACGAACCAATAGCAAGATATCCATCGATTTCGTAATAATAGGCCTACTACGATCTCCACGAAGGCGCAAGAACAAAGTTGATAAAACTACAACAATGGGAGACTTAACACCTTTTTCCAATCACCAAGAGAGGGCGCTCGTCACCAGGTAGTCGAGATGTGTGTGACAGAGCTGCACATAAGTCGTTCCGTGCTTTACTAATCAAAACAACAACAAAACAAGTTCTACTACTGCCCGTTTTGTGTGTTTTAGTTCAACACAATGCCAAACACGTCGTGTGCAGTACCAAATTGTTCTGGAACAGGATGGACTGGACATGAATTCCCAAATGACAAAAAGCAGTGTGCTGAATGGCGGGTAGCTATCCGTAGAGTTAAAAATGACAAGGGCCGATCTTGGTGGCCAAAGGCCTGTGACATGGTTTGTTCGAAGCACTTTTTTGAGACGGACTACGACCAGTATGGAAAATGTGGTAAGTTTCACCTTTGGTTTGGTATGCAAATTCAGCATTAGGACTTGGTCATGTCCTATCTGTAGTACCTTTCAATTCATCGCGTAAATTTGCGTAGGCGAACATG
Source organism: Asterias amurensis (assembly GCF_032118995.1). Classification (NCBI taxonomy): domain Eukaryota; kingdom Metazoa; phylum Echinodermata; class Asteroidea; order Forcipulatida; family Asteriidae; genus Asterias; species Asterias amurensis. The sequence goes on along the minus strand of NC_092657.1, from coordinate 8,990,897 downwards.
ACACATGACAGTGACATGATTGATAAGATTATTTTATAGACCAAACAACTAAACGTCATATATAGGTTTAACACATGTTTACAACTAAAATACTATTGGGTATTTTATACGAAAAGGGATATTTCAATCAGGTATTGTTCCTATATTATTTCACATCGAATGAAAAAAGTGGTGGCGCCATACGGAAAATTTTCCCTGCTAGCGTAGTACTGCTACGAACATGATTGAAAGTATGTGTATGTTTCTGATTTGTACAATTTCATGACTGACAGTTCATGGTCTGTAAACATGGTGTCATCCAGAGACTCATGATTAGTTCCACCAACTTGTAAATCAGTATAGCACTTCGCACTAGTATACTTAGTACGCGGATCTTTGTAGACAAACTGACAAAATCCACAAACATGCACGCACATACGTGTCCGCGTTTTATGTTTACTAGTGCTACAAGTGACATGTAGTGTGTTGATATATATGGCGTGATTGTCCAAGTGTTGATATTTCTAGCAATATAAGACTCCCTGCGAAGTGCTAATTGCACTAGAACCAACTTGTGTGTGTATTTTATTGTCAACAGTCAACACTATCAATCAGGGCACCTTACCTTCTTGAGAATATTATTATTGAAACACTGGTTATTATCATTGGCAGACTTGTTTCTGTGAAATACCCACAGTGTCAAACCTAAATGGACCAGCATATGTTTAATCCTTTTTGTAAAAAGTTTTGACAACTATTAGTTACAACCTTTTGTAAGTTCTATGCAACAAAAAATACTGTAATGTGGCTTTTGTTTGAACTGTTACAGGCTTAAAACTGCAGCAAAAAAAGCTGAGAGATGCAGTGCATGCCAATTCGTGTGGAAACAGAAACCCAAACCGGCTGCCGTAGCCAGAGCAAGTCGTTATGCTAAACGTTGTACACAGAAGACTGAAGATGAATGTACTCCACAGAAGACTGAAGATGGATGTAATCAAGAGCGTCTACTGGACATTGACATTTTGTGTGATCTCAATCTTGCAATGGAGGTAAATGTTGAGGGTGACGAAGAGAGGGTACATCAAGCTACTCAAACTGACACATTTACCGGCAAGACTACACATCTACCCACACCCAAACATACAATAAGTTAAAGGGATTCACCATTGATGACTTTACTAATGATCAAATTTGAGTACAGTACTACACAGGGTTGCAAGATTGTCTAACTTTCTTGGATGTTCTCTCCTCATTAGGTCCTTGTGCCTACAAGTTGAAGTACATTAATAGCAGCAGGTCATGTTTATCTGTGCCTGATCAACTGTTTTTGACATTGATCAAGTGTAGGAGGCACACACCAAATTTCGAATTAAGCCGATTGTTTAAAATCTGTGAGTCAGAGGTGTACAACATTTTCACCACATGGATAAGTTTTATGAATCTACAATGGCGCGAAATAAACATATGGCCAACAAGGGACAAAGTATTATTTTATGCTCCTTCTGATTTCCAGATGAAATTTCCAACTACACGCACTATTCTGGATGGGTTTGGATTCCCTGTTAAAAAACCCAAGGCACCTGCTGCTCAGAAGTTTACCTTTTCATCTTACAAAAATCGCAACACTGCAAAAGCGCTTGTGGGTATACACCAGGTGGTTTAATGTCGTATATGTCAAATGCATTTGGTGGGTCAACAAGTGATAGACAAATGATTGAAAGGAGTCAACTGGTTAAACAAGTTAGTCCTGGAGATTCTATTATGGTAGACAAAGGATTTGATGTGCAAGACATGTTTGCTCCAGTTGTTGTTACTATTAATATTCCCACCTTCTTTAAGAACAAAAATAAGATGTCTTGTCAATCTAATGTAGCAGACAGAAAAAGGGTGCATGTTGAAAGAATAATAGGGCTAGGGAAGACATACAAAATACTCACACAGCCGCTTAATCATACAGAAACCATTCAAGCTTCAGATATAGCATTTGTATGTTTCATGCTTGTTAACTTCAGGAAATGTATAGTGCCAAGACACTCATAATATATACAGCGTTTCAAAATGCATTATTTAATTCTTACAAGAATGAGCTATATAATCTAGCCCTGTGTTGTCGGTCTCTCATTTTCGTGGGGGGTGGTCCTACTTGTACCAGTTACGGGGAAACTTTAAGTTCATGAAATTGGGAAGTTTTCTTTTGATGTCATTTGTGTTTTGTTTTTTAAGCAGTACACTCCAAGACAGATGAATCAGATATAAAGATGTGCTTTGCCTAAAGTGTAAAATTAAACAATTTATCTTCAAAAGTTAAATTTAGTAGCTCTTACAAGAGTGTCAAGCAAGTCAAGGAGAAACACAAACGTTATAACATTCTGTCAGTAACATAAAATATTTATTTATACCATTATTTACAAGATATAAAATGTGTATGGTACATAAAAACATTCTGTATACAACATAAATATTTATTTATACCGGTCATATACACTGATCCATAACGCGTACATTGTAGACATTTAGCATTGACTTGACTTCACACAACCAGTGCTAAAAATGAAAAATGGAATTGCATACAAAACCAGTACATATGGTGTACAGGATATCCACCGACTACATGTACTAGAATTCTTTTTTTTTAAATAATGTCAATTGCATAATTTCCAGATTTATTGGATGTCCTGGTTGTGCTGACCGTAAATAATATTATACTATTTAATAAATTACTAAATATATTAGTAAATGCTGTCTCCTCTAACACTGCATTTATTTATTTCATGCTTGTAAATTTCAGGAAATGTATTGTTTCAAGATATTTATTCTATAACTCATAGGGCGATGACAAACAAGTTACATTTTATGCAACTACTATTCCAATTAATATGAATAATGTATAGTCATACAACACAGCCAGTTAATGTTCACTTGTACCCATGGCGATCTGTGATGAGGCTGCCCCGATAATAAACCATTCTATTAAATTAATGAATAAATATTTGTCTTTTTAAATATAGAAGTAACTGTTGTAATTATTTGAATAATAATCTTTTTTTTTGTAATAATACAACTGTACATCGATGGTGATTCTAAAAGTAAAACAATTAAATTAAATGAAAAAAAAAATGGATCTTGTCTCGTCGTGAATATGTATGAGGTAAAATGATATCTATTATTTCATTGTTTGTATCTACATTTTAGAATCAATGTGGGAGTGTGGAGCTGTAATCACGCAGTGCTTACTATACAGAAGGACATTATAGTTTACACAATTTTAGTGCGGAATCTTTTAACAAAGTGACACCACACTAAAAAAACATAAGTGAGTCTGTAGAAACAAAATATGAAGCAATAGCCTATTAAAAAAACATACATGCATCAGTTGATATTAAGTCTACAGGAGAACCACAGACAACCAAGTAAATCTCAGAAATGAAAGTTATTTTCAGCATTGTTGTCATTTATTCCTCCATCGGTTTAGAACAAAATACACACTTGTAAGTTTCCCTGTAAAAAGACTTGTTCAACACTGCTTTCCTAAAGTGATGATCGAAGAAATACTGTAATTTAGTGGTGGCTTCTTCAATAAATGTGTTATTTCGTTGGATCCTCATTATGCTCACATCTTTAAATGTCCACACTATAAAATCACACCATTGTCTGCCGGTGCAGAGCAAGTTCCCCTGAACCTGGTAGTAGTAGTTATGTTTCTCCTAGTTATGTTTCTACCTGGTGACTAGTTCATGTATACGTCCCGACTGTTTGGCATTTCTTCTCTTTAGCTCTGCCCTCAGATATTTTAAGGACTTTGAGCCGTTGTCGACACGAATACCGGAAGTAGTAGCCATATCCACAGAGACAGAACCACCAGTGAAGATCATACGGTCGTCGTACATTGAAAATTTCCGCGCGGAAAATTTTACCCGGTAGGTCTTCTGCCCTCTATCGACAGAGACCTCAGAATGTCTCCCATTGAAGAAAAAAAAATGAGTTCACAGGTGCCCGTACAACATGTTTGCCATCAATTGCTCCAAGGCACATGGGAAAGTTCCAGTACGACCACAACTCTGGAGCAATTCTCTGCCAATCTTGCTTTTTTTGGAAACTTTAACACATCATTGTGAAGTGCATCCCAAATCTCGGCTGTCGTTCCCTTAAAAATGCCATTAACGGTAGACTTTCCCAGTTGGAAACTCTTTGCAACTGTTTGTTGCGAGTCGCCTGTTGCTAGCAGTCTCAACGTTACTGTTAACCAGTGAGAGGGGCTGATGGGGTGCCGATGAGTTCTAAAATGAACTACTCAAGGTCCCACTTCTTGCAAAAGAGCATCAAAGCGAGCCCTTGGCATCCTGGAGTAGCGATGGTGGGTTTCTTTGTCATACAATCTCATTTTACTGATGAGAGTATGGAATTCACCTGTTCACTCCTTAGTTGATTCCAAGGGTGAATGTACAGCCCCTGTTGATCCCACCTGGTTGTGAGGCGCTACGCTGCCCCTACACCCACCCTCTGACCATGCCCTCGACAAAATTAGCCGGCATCGAATTTGGCCGAGGTACGACCTTTGTTGTACGTTCGTACGTTCACCTACTGCTGCTATAATGGATATATGTAAGTTTGTACTGTTAGAATTCTTTTCGGAATCGCCACCATGCATCGAAATTGCGGAGATAAGCTTGGCTGGAGAACAACATTGGAGACAGTAACTGTGACAACTGGGTTGGGGCAGAGGTGATTTGCAACTGGCAAAGCCACAAATCGAAAACGAACTCTTCACCAACGGGAAGCGTGGGTGTGCAGAGATGTGCAGCTCACGTTTTGTTCTTCAGTGGTAAGCTGAGCTAATTATCATATTATATGTATAGGTCTGTACTAATTTGCATCGCACATGTGATGCCCTGCAAAATTTGATGACCATCAAAGAAGTATGAACCAGTTTGTTAACCTGCTTAAGCCAGCAACCGCTTGTGAATTAGGTTAACTCATCTTACCATTAAGCAGCCCTATGCAATTTGGTTCTTTACACACACACACACGGTGCAACTTAATTGAAAGCGGTTTTATCTGCCCTCGTGGAAATACACAAAATATAGTGCTTCTGCATGCCATATCCAACGATATAGAACTCGTTGGATATGGACGCAAAAGCGCTACATTTTTCCGTGTTCCACTCGCGCTTGTGTGATAACTTATAATATTAAATTGAAACATTTGAAATAGTGAGGATCATTCAAGAAACGGGAAATCTTTTATGCTCACGATTAAGGTGCTGTTTCAGGATGGCTTTAAATTCTGCAAGTAACTCATTGCGCTATTGCTGTATGCGGTTGGCCTGTCATTGCTGTTCTGGGAACAGCATCCATTGTGTTGTCAGGACCACCTGCAACTTCCGAGTAACCCCTCTGCATTAGGGCCTGGCTTGCGTGCCATTTTTTCTTCTTTTTTGGCTCGTTTGATTGGCATTCCCCCCCCCCCCCCCCTTCCGGCTCAGTATCATTGTCCACCAGTACTGGCTCAATGTCTGGCAGGAAGTTATCACTGTTGATTGGCGGAGATGTTGAGTGCTGTGTTATAGCCCTTGCTGTTATTATGGTTACAGGCTCAACTGCAGGATCATTCCCCAGCATATCGTCCATTTCCTCATAGAGATTCCACTTTCTCCTCCCATCCCAGTTTTCTTATTGTTGTTACGGATGACTCGATATCTGTAATGACATGGTTTACTTCAGATGATTAGTTGAAATTAGCGCCCCTGAGTATTGGAAGTTAGATCCCTCGGCTAATCTAGGATTGAGTTTTTGATTGTCTCTGTAATAGTAAATGTTTGATTTTGTAAGCATGTCAGTTCTAGTAATAATTGTGATAAAATTTACTTTTTGCTGCTCCAAAACATGAAACACATTACAAACTATACCTGTGTTTCAGGCTGCGCATTTTTTTATCACATGGTGTTTCAGTAACACAGTGATGCCCTTGCCCTTGGCCTGTAAGTTTTCTGCCACCATTGTCAAAGCTTCTTTTTTTTCTGATGCAGCTGCTCTCAAAATTGTTTTTGAGACACATGTATGATTCAATGAGAGCCAAAGCGTCATCTGTAGTCCATTGGAATCTGGAGTCTGTTGATAAGTTTCAGCGAGGGTGAAAAAACGTAAGGGAGAAAAAAAGGCAACCATTGTCACAACTTTTTAACAGTCGCTCACATCATCATGGTGGCAAAAAGAAAAAGCCCTGTAATAAAGGTATCCAGTGGCAACACCCAGTAATTTTATTTATTTGTTTAATTACCCGTCTTCTTCAACTGGTCAAGCTCTAGGGCTTTTTGGTTTTTCTTGCAGTCTCCAAATTAGTTATTAATAGTTCAACTGTGTGTACAAGTACACAAAAGTAGTAAACCATATTTGCAAAGCAAGGTGTGATTGTTTCGGTGGTTTGCATTGGTCGAATAAATAATAATACAAATAATAATAATAAACATGTCAACTCTTGTTAAGATAAAGCTTAGTGGTTAAACTGACTGCTGTTGATTTTTCTGTAAGAAGTTTTAGGACATCAGACCGATGAATTTGGACTGCTACTCTACAAATATTCAGGAAGCTAGTCATAGTCGTAGTCCCTGACTGACTGTGACCACCTTCCAGAAGATTGTGTACACGGGCAGTCTTATACTTACCTTTCTCACATACTGCTGAATTGTCTGTCACGTTGTTCGTAACTTCTTGCAGAACTTCTTGACCTGCAAATGTGAGAAATGGTATTCCAACATTGAACAAACAAAAGCTCATGATAGCAAGTCAAGTCCAGACAAGATATAATTCATTTTGATTTTAGCAACTTTTCTTTGACTTTGTTAAGGTTTCACATGGTTTTCGATGTTCAAAAATATCTCTTTTAAGGTACGTGTATAGGCTGTCCATCCGTTTCGGTTTAAATAATTTGGGTACTCTTTGATTTAGGTACTCAACAGATTTAAATTAAACTTGAAGATAATAATGGTAATAACACAAGTCACAACATTTGTTTTAGTTTGAAAAATTCATTTACCAACTACAGTAATTGAACGTAACTATGGTAACTATAACATATAACTGGTAAATATGTTTTACAAAGTAAAAATTAGGCAAGCGATATTTAAAGAGAAGCTTTCTATCATCATATTCAATCTATCTGTGTAAATTGTTCGATATTCATCTGTGGACATTTGTCTTTGTTTCGTGATTTGGCTCGCATTTTAGGGTCACAGGGATTTGGCTCGCACTTTAGGGCACGGATTTGGCTCGCACTTAGGGTAGCGTGAAATTGCATAGTATGTTGTTTTGTTCACCAACCTATTGACCCTCAGTCCGAGAATTAAAGCAACAACACAGTATAATGCATCATGTTTGTGTATATATTTGTACGGTTTGGCACTAGGCTGTCAATCAAACATGAAAACAGCAACATAGTAAAGCAACAACATGTTTATATATCCACCCTCCATGATGTGTCCACTTGTTGGTCTGGCACAAGTAACAGAAACTAAGGAAACAATTTCTACTCCTGTAGTGGTTAATAACTGTAACATAACATGATGATTTACGCACAACTGACCCTTGTTTATAACAGCAGCCACATAAGTTGGCTGGTCTACCACAACTGTACAATGAGTTCCATCGGGAAGTTCAGTTGACAACTGCTTGTAGTAACTATGTATGGGGCAAAATAAAGAAAACTGCTAGGGAAATATCAGTAATGCAAAGTACTACAAAAACTGCGCGAGATCCCTGAATGAATGTGGGGGAAAAAATTTGAAGTAAAATTTTGTTCTAATATTATTAGCCTATTCATTCTCCCAAACTGCACATTCATTAGTCACCCAAATGTTAATTTTGTTCAGTGATTTGCAAACTTAAACCTAGCCAACAGTGTTTTTACTTGCACTACCACGTACCAGCCTACCAGTACCTTCTGTATACACCTTATTTTTCATGTATTCCTGTGAGCTTTTTAAGGAAGAAGAAGAAAAAACCTTACCTAACGTTCAATTGCTAACGTTATTTATAACGAAAAAATAGATCACCGTCTGCTATTTACGTAGTATCCTTGTACTGTGTAGAGTCATCTTCTTGTTGTTTATATACGTTGCTTTGTTTAGGCCAAATAACAAAAAAAAGCTGATCATCCCCGCCCGCATCCTTTTTGTTGGCAACATTAGCGCGAGTGGACGCACCCCAGTACTCTTGGCTTAAAACAAATATATATAGTCACCAACACGAATTAAACATTAAAGTGTGGATCTGCCACGGCTATGGCTAGATATTGTCTATCCCTACAAGAAAGTACGAGTCCACAAACTTGAGGCATTTGAACATGATGATCTAAGCAACATGCATGCCAGGTTGCTGCATTGCTCAACAAATTTGGAGCACCCATCAATGTTTAGGCAACAACAAGTTGCCAGAATTGGTAGTTTAGATTTGTCGAAGCACACCTTATTCGTAGACCATCTCGAGGTCAGCATTTTCTTTGGCCCATATCATTTCCTCTACTATTTTTTTTAATTCTTGGGACAAATTTACATCGTGACCTGCTGCTCCAAGCCCAATTTCAGAAGATGATGTCTTTGCACAGTCAAGGAGGACACGGCTCTTCCTTTTCAGTTTCACCCAGTCATTGTTGCGGACTGCTTCAATTTTCGTGTTGAACCCCAGATTTGGAAAATATTGAATAATTACAACAATTTAAACTCTTACACCACCTTACTCAAAATATTAGTAGGAGAACATCACGACAATTACTAGCTCTGATTGAAGCTTTTCCCCCTATTTATAGTTTATTTGATGGTTTTGTAGGAGACCCGCACGATTGTGTTCATAGCGCCTGGGATTACACCTCCGGCCCCCAGACACAGCATGCGCGGTATGGTATAATACCCCGATGCTTACGTTCAGATTGCTCCACGCCGTGGGGCCATATAACAAGCTTCCGTTACACGGACTCTTTGAATGCGAATCTTACGCTACATTTTTCACCATTATTTACATGTTGTAGCAATAATTTGAATACATGATCTTTTTCGACAAATTATCGATAATAATTTTGTCCAAAAAGATTGAAATTTGGTTACTTTTAGACGGCTGTAAAAACTAGCCCGGAAGGTCACGCGATTGTTTGTACCCACTTTTTGGTTAGAACAATCACGCGAGCTGCCCTTATGTCTTAAAATGCGCAAAACAGCTAAATTTGATGATTTTTTTTAAGGACTATTCTTCTTCAATCTTGGAAGACCGTTTAAGTCATATCTCAGTCTAATAAGTGGTAATTATCTATCATAACAATCAAAGTGTAAGACTGAAAGTGAAAAATTATAAAGTTGCTGACACCAGTTAACTTTTCACAAAGATTATCCAGCCGGCAAATTGTTCCATGCCATCTATAACCCACTTACTTGTCTTGTGTGAATTTGTTACAAAGTTGGCTCAGAAAAAAATTCTCACTATAAAAGTTTCTATGCACCAAAAAATGGTAAATCCGAGTGTTCAGTTTGTTTCAGCTTATTAATGTTTACTACAGTGCAGCAAAAACCAAGTGCAGGAAATATATAAAAACCAACGAACATTTTTTCAAAGCAGAATATAAAACAAAGATTACCAATCTGGTTAAGTTCCTGTGGTGAGATGGCCCTCGCATGGTTCTTTGCCGTTCGTGGGCCGCAAGAGGAACATCATCCGTCAAATTTTCCAGCACGACCTTCATTGGAGCCGCAGTCAATGCTTCAATGACTTCAACCTGTTGATGGAAAATGCAGCTTTTGTTTAAAACCTTAACTGAACTTTATTTGGAGTTTGCTACATGGTCCTCGCGATTTAATGCATATTGCTGGTACTTACAGTGCAGCATCGATGAACATTGTTGCCCACAAATGACTTCCGTGGTAGGCCTGTCGCTGAACATAAAACTTTTGTCCAAGGAGCTGACAAAAGGAACAGTTCCATAGGCAAGGTCAGCACGGATTCATTTTGATTTCGTGCGAAAAACAAACGGACGCAATAATTTTGCATGCTAAATTCATGAACATGGAGCAACTGCAAATCAGGAGAGAAAAACTGCAACATTATTTTAAGAATATTGAGACTGCATTTTGTCAAACTCACCAGGCCATGTACATCCACTCTCAACTGATATGTCTCAGTTCCCATCTGACCGAATTCAGCATCCACATCTTGCTGCTCAGTGTGCTGGAGTACACACAGGGGTAAATCATCCTCGAGTTCTTCAAGGCGTGATTTTTTCTTCAACAGTTGTTCTGCAATGTGGTTTCGCTGCTTAACAGAAGTGGCAATTTGCACATCAAAGTTAGTGTCACGATGTTCACCTTCATCCTCATCTTCCACTTGAGCTCGCAACTTGAAGAGGTGCTCGTCTAATCTGTGGCAGTCACTCTCAAACAGGTCAAAGAGCTTCTTAAAAACTCCAAGTGAGATGTGAAGACTGGGAAGTATAACCTAATGATAGAAGAACGTGTACATAAAAATTGCATAGTTCCCAAAAGATGTATACATGTGTACATGTAAGTTTATAAACATGCAAACTATTACCGGTAAGTCATTAAATAGTAACAAAGCAGGCCTGTGACTCTACATGGAATTGTTAGCTTTTCAAGCAGAGAGTGTGCGTGTCGGTGCTGTAACTGGTGAGTTAATAATTCCATGTACAACAGACTTGCTTTGATCATGACAACACATCCCCTTATAAAAGTTAGTTAAGTTACATTTGACCCACATGATCAACTTCTATGGGGATAAGCGGCTCACTGACAACACTGAGGAAATATCTTTGGCTTGACTCCTTTTGGCACCACTTTTGAGAAAGTGTTGGTGGTTGTCTTTAATATCATTCAATGATCATGCAGGGGATAGTCCACGTTCAGCTAGGGGTTTTTGCATCATTTCTTTGGATGCTTTGCAATAAATGCAACAGTAACGAGCTGTAATGATGTAACAAACAATTTAAATTAATTTAAAATCTACACTTTTTTTTCAAAATTATAAAAGTCATATTATTATTATTAACCAGAAATATGCATGTATTTACCGCGGTCCTACTAAAAGCCGACAACAAGCCGACAACGCCGACAACAAGTCCAGAGCGCCGCCAACACGCCGCCAACACGTTTTAAATACCTCAAAAATGGCAAATAAACCATATACATTTTAGAACTATATGTGTTCTGTAATATAAACATAAAGTTAATGTAAAAACTTCACAAAAAGTGTGAATTTTTAACCAGAAAAAAACTTCACTTGCACGGAAAGCGGTCGGACGCCATCTTGGCTTAAAAACCGTGTTTGGACCAGACCATTATGATACGGGTAGATTTAGCACTTGTCAACAACAGAGGGCGGGCTTCATGTGAAGACCTTCACTGCAGTGTGCACAGTGCATGACGCCCGCCCTCTATTGCTAAGTCTGACTCACCCGCATCATAATGGACTGGTCCAAACACGATTTTAAGCCAAGATGGCGTCCGACCGTTCTCCGTGAACGTTAAGTTTTTTTTCTGGTTAAAAATTCACACTTTTCGTGAAGTTTTTCCATTAAATTTATGTTTATATTACAAAACACACATAGTTCTAAAATGTATATGGTTTATTTGCCATTTTTGAGGTATTTAAAACTTGTTGGCGGCGTGTTGGCGGCGCTCTGGACTTGTTGTCGGCGTTGTCGGCTTGTTGTCGGCTTTTAGTAGGACCCATTTACCGTTGCAACCATAAAGGCTCGTAATCTCCAAAAGCGATTGCGACCTAAAGAAAACAAAATGGTAAACAAGGTTAATTTTTGGCATATTTCATCGCGTCGAAAATGTTACATGTTCTACATAACTGTAGTAAAATCACAGGTTAAAGTACACATCTCACCTCCACTTTACTGTTGCCAAGTCAGCTATCTGTCTCATGAGTTTGGGATCACTCACCTCAAAGACAATGAACACAATTGTGATGCTGAGTGAATTTGGACGAGACACATTCACTATCTGGAAGTTCATCTTCAAAGATGTCCCTCCCTTGTCCCCGCCAATTTTCAACCAGACTTCCTCCTTCGGAATAACTCCATCATGCCACACCAAAAGCCAGCACTGTCGAGAAAAAAATTCAAACTTGTTATTTAAAAACATTGTCAGGCATACAATGTACTTGCACAGCTTCAAGGGACACACCGGCTCACCGTTTACGCAATTTAGGGCTGTAGAATCATCAATAATGTTTTATAGATGGTTGCTGTACAAAAAAAACCATCAAAATGTCACTTAATTAGCGAAAGATGATTAAAAAAACCAAAAGCGTCAAAAGGCCAGCGTGTACGTGTTTCCAGCCGTTGCAACTGTCAAATCTTCGTGACATTGTCGCACAATGTTGTACGTAGACTGGTGCTTTGTTTATAGCAACGTTTTACTACTTCGCAGCATAAGGATCCAGTCTATCCATGAATTATAAACAACCAGCATATGCGGATCAGGCAAATCCTTCAATGGTGGAGGTAGTCATGCTTCGACGTACATCTAAAGATCGTCACGAAGAACACTAAAAACTAACCCAGAAAATGATGGGACAGTGACAAGTTAATAGAGCATTCCTGGCACAAACTAGGCATACTACTGCAGTGCATAGGCATGATGCAGTTTGGAATGCGATCGTGGCGTACAATCATGCTCCCGACGTGCTACTCCACAACTATTTCCGTTTCGTCCGGCTGAAACCGAAATAGTTCTAGGAGTACCGACGTACCAGGACCCATTCAATGCCTGTACAGCGGCACCTACAGAGGCACAGAAATTTGCTTAGCACAAAATAGTATTGCATAGCAAAAACCAGCCAATTAATTTTAAAATTTGAAATGATGTTAACTTGTGGCTAGTGCCCAAATAAATTTATGAATAGAAATAAATTTTGGATGCAGAATTTTTGGCTAAACAGATAAACTGACGGATAAATGGGCGCATAATGGTATAATGCCCCGAGGCTTACGTTCTGATTTTTCACCATTATTTACATTTTGTACCGATCACTTAAATAGCTGCTCTTTTTCGTCAATTACTCGTTAATCATTTTGTAAAAAAAGAAAAGGATTTAAATGTGGTTTTGTAAGTTTTTTTTTGACGGCTGGAAGTAAAACTAGCCCGGATGGTCACTTAATTGTATGTACCACTTTTAGGTTAGAGCAATCACGCGACCTAAGATTTTGTTTTGAAGTGTTTAAAATCGGCCAAATTTGAAGATTTTATTTTATGGACTGTTCTTCTTCATTCCTGGAAGACTGCTGAATTCATTTCTTAGTCTATTTTGTTGCCCAAATAGCCCAATTCGGCCGGTGTGTCCCTTTAAATTGTACCTTTAAGTACACGTACCTGTCAAGGCGGTCAAGGTAGTCCAAAGTTATGGAAGGCAGGTTGTTGATATAAACAAAAGGGGTTTCTTTCGTTTCAAAGCCATTGATGCCATCTGCCTTGGTGGAAGGAAACACAAGCTTGATCATTTCCCCACACAGATTATCCTTGATGAAGATGTCGTGTTGCTTCCTTGTTTTCCTTTCTGATGAAATTGTGAAGCCTTTAGGTATACACCTGTACAAAAAATACAAACATTGTTCATTAAGTCGGTGATCAAAGAGTGTAATTGGAGATGGCGGAATGCATTACAAAAATGATGCATATACTCTAAAAACAAATAATAAATTTGCAAACAAAACAAGTGTAACTTTCTGAACTAACGCAGGCTGGAAAATACAATTTAAATCATTTTTAATTCTTTAAATTGTTAATTTTTTTTGTAATGCTATAGGTTTTATTAATTATGGTTAGCAATGTTTGTAAAACACGTATCATATATTTATTGTACATGTTTTGTTAACTTAAATTGAAACGTTTTGGGAGCAGCTTGTGCAATATTATAATGACGTACATGTACATGATCAAGTAAAACAATTATGATGTTCAGTTAAAAAACCTGTTGAAATGTTCCAATTGAAATGTTCCAATTATTCTTCAAAAGAAAATTTGTAAACGTGACAAGTTCCTTCTTATCTGTACATAAAATTTTTATAAAGAACTTAAGCCTGCGTTTACTGTTAAAATATATATTTGAGTTTACTTTACCAACGATTTTGTGCACTTGTGTTAGTCGCTGTCTTGCTACATTTATGGATGCTTTTAAGTCGATGTTATCCTTTTTGAGCTTTTCATTTGATTAATGGAATCATCCTTAGCTGTTTTTTTCACAGGCAGCTTTATGAGGTTGATATCTCTGGGCAAGAAAAGACACTGGCTTTCCTTTATTGTTATCTTTTTGAAGGACATTTTTTTTCAGTTTCACACATTTCATACTAGTACGAACATTAGATGGCTCAAATGCAATGCTGAAGATGGAAGACAACACTGCAGCAACGTCCTTCCGTTTTGTGTCAGGCTTCTTCCTTGCTGTCATTAAAGAGAAAACCTCACGTATTATGTCATTTGTTAGCTGATCCGATGATAATGTGTGCATAGGGAATTCCGATCTTCAATGCTTGATCTGAAAGGAAACTTAGTTTATTCCTCTAAAATAATTACAAAAAGGAGGCAGTGACATTTCTTTGAACGATAACTTTTAGGATGAAAGTAGGAGGCTCCTACCCAAAATCTTAATTCTTAAACCTACACTATTCTCTTACCCTACCCCAAACCGTACCCCTAACTCTAACTAAACCCACGTGATAACTGCAACTATTGGGCTTATGCCTGTTGTGCGGGAATAAAAGTAGGCAGAAAAGTAATTACAAAAATATTGAGTTCTTCTGTCGCAGCCATGTTTCAGACGAGTAGGAAGTATTATGTTAGTTACTCTGCTTTGTTCATAATTACAAAAGCATTGTACATTTTTGAATGTAAGAGAGGTGTTGAATGGTTTGAAGAATATCAAGTGTTAATCTACGGATAACACCTCCATTTTGTGCAATACAATATGAGGCAGTGCTTATCGATTACCCGTAAAACACATTTAGAGGGGCTCTTCCAAAAAAAAACGGAAGAAAAAAAATTCAAATATAGTAACAATTCAAAGGAACACGTTGCCTATGGGCGAGCGTACATTTTGTGGAACCAAATTTTTGACTTCATAAAATGACGGACGGTGTCAATTCACGAAAGTAAAACGAAAATCACATATTTCGAAGCATATTGTGTGGATCGTTATGTTCTATTTTAAAAACGTTTCCATCCATATTCGTTTCAATTCATTTCATAACAAATACTTTTTGTAGCCAAAATCTCCTATTCTAAGGCAACGTGTCCCTTTAATTCAAGGAACAAACATGATTGGGTGACAGTAATTAATGGAAGAACACCCCGGTCCTGCAAACGTGCTGTAGCTATAGTCATAAGCAAGCCCCCCCTATTCTTTTACGAGTAAGGTACAGACATAAAACATGAAGTGTTAATGGTGTGGCACGGATTTGTGATTTTGGAGTAGTTTATTTTAAAGGATCTATTTAAATTGTCAACGTGAAAGTTTAGCAATTCTAAAGTGTAAAAATAAACAAAACAAATGGTTTTTCAAAAATGAAGTTTCGTTGTTAATTTTACTTAATTTTCTTCAATAACTCTTGACAATGGTTTTTCCCTCGATAAGCATTAAAGTTGAAAGTTTACAAGTTTTTACGACATAGTTCTGTGTTACAATTTATGTTAAATTGCCAATTTGTATGTTCGATTGAACAGGTGCGTAATGTTTATTATCCAATCTCACGAACTCAGGTTGTTAAACCCACACAGGTTAGTTAAGATAATGAACAATAAAGAATTGATGTTTACTAGTAATCGGATGTGCTTGTTTATTTAAAATGAGATGTTTTAATTAAGAGTTCTAGTTCTAGGAAAAGTGTAAAGTGTATATTAGTTATTATTTTGAGTAGGCTACTCTAAAAATTCAAGATTTACCTTTTCGGTAGATTTCGGAAAACTTGCTGCCAGTTTTTCTTAGTTGGTATTCCACTGCATGAAACGTGCTGATTCGCCTTCTTGTTCAATTCCTCCATATTTGCGTCACCGCCTTGATAATGCCCACTATGCCCTGTTCTGCTGAAAGTATACGTCTCGTACAGCGCTGTTCGAAGCTCCGATGGCATTGTAATCTTGTGTGTGCAAATGAAAATACATTATACCATCATGTTTTTCGTGACCCTTCCTATTCCAACTCTCATAAACGTAAAATCAAAGCCATTGGACCCTTTTGGTAAACAGTGTTGTCCAAGGCCCACACTTTGTGTACCACAACTTCTATATCAAATAACAAACCTGTGAAAATATAGGCTCAATCGGTCATCGGAGTCGGAAGAAAACAACGTGAAAACCCACCTTGTATCCGCGCGTTTCGCCGTGTCATGACATGTGTTTAAAGTAAATCCGTAATTCTCGTTGACGAGAATTTATATTGTTTTGCTGTGTTCTCAAAATGTAAAGCATTTCATGAAATAATATTTCAAGAGAAGTCTTTCACCATTGCCTTCTGTGAACCCTGTAAGTTATTTGTTAATCTGTAAAAGTTTGTTTTTTTCTGAACCAAAAGGGTTCAATGGCTTTAAAATCACCATTTTTCTCGGGTTGATAAAGGCTGCTGGCAGTTTAATTTCTCGTGCAACAACCTTTTGTTTAAAAAAAATAAATCGCCCTACCTCATTTTTTCAAACTAGGCCAGTGCTATTATAAAGTCTAACAATTTGTTTGAAATGCCCTGAAAACAAGTTAAACTTACCTAGTCACGCAAATCACGGTACAAGATGTCCTGGTACTTCGGGTGGTGTCATGCATAAAATAGAGGGGAGAATCTCATCCTTCCTGCTAGCAGAGTGCGGACATCATTATGTCTCACACCAGTGCTGAATAACATCAGCGCATGAAGGTAAGTAAAAGTCATCTGTTGTATGTAGTTTTAGTTGGCATTCTCTAATTTTCCAGAGCAGTTCCAGTATTCTTGGACAGTAACTGATTTGGCGCCCTGCTTGCATAATTTAACGAATGTCACAAGAAGCTCTTCTGTGAGAGAAATGTACAATATTTCCAGTACATTCCATAGCTTGTGATAATCGCTATCCTTACGACAATAAAATTGAGCTTTTGGACTCTCAAATCCAACAACAAAAACAAGCCTACTCACAAATACATCCCAGTTTAGAGAGACCAATGAACGAGCCGCGTTCGTCTCAAGATGTAATCCTACAATTGGTACAACCCAGTCAAATTCTCGGACTCGTGAAGAGCAGCACCCCTCCTTGTCTAATCTAATACTACGATGATCTGATGAATCTTCAAAATTGTCAATACCAAAGAACAATACTTCATATCGCTTGCATAGGAAAACTTTGTCACAAATATCTCTAACCATCTTATAAGGGAGGCCGTCCCACTCCACAAACAACCACTCTCTCATCTCCGGCACGTTTTCCAATTGCGCACATCACGGTGATTATAGTTTCATATGAATTTGGATTCACAAATTCAGGTTCACCAAGAAGTACGCTGCGGTTGATCTTACTAGAACGTCGCTTTTGTAAGGGACATAAGGGTGGATAGATTTTCTGATGCTGCAGCTTTGACTCTGACATCGGGTGGATTTGGTGTCTGGATGGAACCACCACACACGCGGCAATACCTGGTATCATTTTCTGATCCACACTTTACACTGTGGTGACACGAACAATTGTGTTTTTAATTTTTTGTTGCAATTGGCATGCCATACCACTCGGTGTGTCAGAGGTCACCGGTTGGTTACAACACTGCAAGTACCAGTGACACTGTGTATATACCCAGATAGCATCGCAACATTGGACCAACGTTGGGCCAACGAAACACTTTCATTAGACCAACATTGGCTGTCATCATTGGCCCAACGTACTTTTGCTCATCGGTCTTATGTTGGGCCAATGTAAACGTTGGCCCAACGTTGGCCCAACGTAGACGTTGGCTCAACATTGGGCCAATGTCTTCCCCATGTATGTTAAAACATTGAACCAATATCAGGCCAACGTAATCAAACATTGAGCCAACATTGAGCCTATCATTCTGCCTACAGAACAGTTTTATTGGGCCAACGTTGGCTGTCGATGTTGGCCCAACATACTTTTGCTCATATGAGTTACGTTGGGCCAATGTTAAAATTGGGCCAACGTTGGCCCAACGCAAACATTGGCCAACGTAGAACCAACTAAATGTTTATGTTGGGCCAATGTTGATCACCAATGATTGGCCCAATGTACTTTTGCTCATCGGCATTACGTTGGGCCAATGTTAAAGTTGGCCCAACATTGGCCCCTGTAATAATCTTTGTTGGCTAAACATTGCCCCAACATTGGGCCAACGTATCATCATTCAAAAATATTGACTTTGAGTTTATTGTTATGTTCATGAACTGAATGATCTTTATGAATAATTCAAGTATTTAGTGTCTGTGAAATATCTACTTAATTACCAGTGGTATTACTAACATGTATACGATACCACTAACTAAATACTTTCTACATCGACTACCTATAACACAGGCCTATACATCCTTCTGCACTGTATGTTTTGTATTTATATATATACTAACCAATCATGGTTTGTTTTTCATTCAAACAGCACTTCTTAATTAACATGTTTGAATCACAAATGTTTGTTCTTTTGATGTACATATTTTCTTACAAAAGAAAGTACAGACAAAAATACACAAATTTGACTTGGATTACTAAAATTAACCCAAATTGATGTACTATTATCAAAGTAAATATTCACACAATTCGAAGCCCCGCCCATAAATTTGCATTTATGTCAATGTTGGCCCAACGTTGGCTCAACATTGAGTGCCAACGTAAAACCAATGTGGTTATGTCGACCTGGAGCCAACATTGGTCCCACGTCAGAAACAAACAACGTGCCAATGCCGATCGTGGCGACGTAGTGCCAACATGGGGCCAACGCCAAAAGCTGACACAATACCAACGCCAACGGTGCCGACCAAATACCAACATTGGCCCAATGTATGAATGTTATCTGGGTACATGTACATACGTATACATAGTTTGTTTTCATGTCGGGCCATGTGAGTTGCAAGGCATTGTTTTTTTGTATAGTTCTTTTTCTACTGTGTCACGTTCGACTGTTCCTCTTCGGATTTACATCAAGGTTTATTTCATCAGGAGTTTGTTTCCAGAGTACACACACCTGTAGAACAGTGAATATTCTACAGTTAGTTGTGCCATTTTGGGAGAGGTATTGTTCATCACCTAAAGTTTTAGTAACACTTCAAGATCAAGTGGAACTTTTGTTTTTCACGCTTCGCCATCTCCATTTACATTTACTTTACGCGAACGTCACATGAGGTAACTTCTGCTTGGAACAGAACTTCATCGTTGTATTGTTAGTGATCTCGTCTATGTATCTCGTCTATATGTTTGTAACTTTATGAATATTACTACAACCATGCAAACTACTTCGCCTGGTAGCATCTTTGGACTGCCGCCCCGACTTGTTGCATGAACACAGCAATAGCAGCGTGGGGTAATTAAGTGACCTATTTCCATAATCCCCACAACACATAACCTCACCTCTTCTGCTTCACCTTCTTCCTGTATGTGGGTGTCAATATAATCAAGATTCTCTTGGGATAATTCATCTTCCATTTTTTTTAAAATAGTGAGCCAGAGTCTCTAGATTTTCGAAATATCTTGTTCATATGCGCGTCTGGCATTCCTTGCATCTCCTCCTCCTCCTCCTACGTCATCTTCTCCCACATCCAGTGTTCTGGTTTTAAATTATTTTGTCTTTGTATATCACTCGCATCGAGCTGGACGTAAGACGTGCTGGTCATTATACTGGATGGGACTTTGTTGTCTCCTTGGATTCTGTACGTTCTACCAATTATCTGTTTTTTGTCAAATGCGCATCTAAAGCATCCGTCAGGCATCTGTACTGGGGTGCTCATCTCCTCGGAAAGAAAGCGGTTCACCGTTCTATAAGATGAGCTTGGCGTAGTTTTGCAAACTAATGATAGAGCTTGTTTACTGTATGTAAATGAGTACAAAAGTATGGCTTCTCTAAAGTATAACGGGAGTATCAATTTCGAATCACGGATGTGATATATTTGCTCCACAACTTTTGCCAACTTGTAGGTTTTTAGTCATCATCGTGCAAACTGTCCATGCCAAACATTGATGTCAAACTTCAATCATTTCTGTCGGACTATCACTCGACCATTTCTTAGCGTTGTACGCAACAAATTGGTCTAACCTCTATCGTCCGTCTTTAAGCATGTTGTATCTCTCTGAATGGTAGTTTGAAGATCATGACCTATGGGAGTAGAGGTTCAGTCCCTCGTAGAAGTTTAGCCCTTTTCCTGCTGCCGTATTGGTGGCTGGGGAAAATGTTGTCTAAGCAAGATTCCCAAATGTATGCCCTATCCTGTTATATTATTCCTTTCTCTATTAATATTTGTATGTGCTCTCTTTTCACTATTTTCGCGTCTTTATATAGGTTGATAAAACTATCTCAAGTTAACGAGGCAATGTTGTGGAGGTTGGCTTGGCATTTGCGTTTTGGCGGCATCTTTAAACAAAGAATAGTGAGAGATTTGGTAAGAACTTTATGGCCATTGTTTGCGTAGCAGTTGATGCGAATCTTACATCACACTGCAGGCCTATCAGATTCACAAGATATCTCACAATTGTCAAATAAAGTAGTTACAACTCTTAACGGACTGACCTTGCCACACAACTGTTTCAAGATGCCTCAACTTTCATGGTTTATAGACCATGATTTTCACGTTTCAATTTTCATGGTTTATAAACCATGTTTTCAAGATGCCTCAACTTTCATTGTTTATAAACCATGATTTGTAAACCATGTTTTTCATGCCTCAATTTTATGGTTTATAAACGATGATTTGTAAACCATGATTTTCATGGTTTATAAACCATGATTTTTAAACCATGAATTTTGTGATTGCTATTTTGTGGTTTATAAACCATGATTTTCATGATATATAAACAAATTTTCATGGTTTATAAACCATATTACCAAAAATGAAACTCTATATTATTTGCCGAGTACAATCCATAATTACTTGGTTCATAAATTATTACCTTTTAAACTCACAACCAATGTTTTTCACAGAAATAAGCCGTCCTGAGGGAAATATAAAAATAATAACATTCTTAATCAAGTACATTCCATTCATAGCCATGTAACTTTGAAAGTAACTGCTCTATGCTAAGCAATGATAAGCAGGACACCAGTGACATGATATTTTGACAGGTAACCTGGTTAGGACCTGTGTCTTCACTTCACTTGAGCTATTTTATACATAAAATGGCATAACTGTCAAAGTTTAAGTTCAAAGCGTGAAACTTAAATAATGTTTGTCACAATGTTAGAACATGTATGTTAATCTCAAAGATTTTGTTACCCAATGGACTGGTATAGAAACAAACTCCAGATTTTTTACCACAGTAAACAACGTAAAGTGCAACTGTTATTTTATATTGAGCAAACTGCTCGGTAGGTCTTGAAAAAACCAATGACATGCTCGACACGTAAATCCTGCATTTATAATGCTCCTTATTATACACATACATGAACACGTTCATCAGCATCTTTCTTATGTTTGATCTGATCCCCTCGTGTCATTACCGGGTTCATGTTCTCATAGCCGTAATTCCAAAGAAGAACTCCATCCGGAAAGTCCAGGTCAGGTCCATCCGGAAAGTCCAGGTCAGGTCCAGTGGAGGGCACTTGTTGGTACTGGCCGGCATCGCTCTAATGTCCAAGGAACCCAATGTGGGCGAAGCCAATATTTCTTCAATGATTTAAATAGTACCAAAGTAAAGATGCTGTTCTTGTTGGACCCTTAATAATTTTTTTTGTCACCATGCACTCTTTCCACTTTCTCTTCGAGGGTGGGATTATTCTTATGTTTGCCCACCAGCCATATCAACGTATTATTCTGTTGCCAGTCTCTCAACGATTTCCCGTATTTTCACCTAGCCACCCGTTGCCATTTTTACCGCCCCTTGTGAAATATTATTGCTTGTTCCCCCCCCCCAATTCCTTTTATTCGTGGATACATTGCATTAATTTCTTTCATTAATATGTCTGTTTGTGTTTCCTGACAAACAGAGTGTGTGGAAGTAACACAACAAAACACTAAAACTTAACCTACTACAATGAAATTTTATCGAAATGTTCCACAAACGCACAAAAAATCATATTGTGAATTTTTCCCTGCTAAATAACAAAGAGTGTCAGTACAGATGTAAACATTAATGAAAATTAGATAAATTACCAAGACTAATTCATATGACAACGTGCTCCGACTCGCTTTCTCATCTTTCGAGAAAGTCGCCTCCTCTTTATGGAACTATACTCGTTTACCCAGTATACGCAGTTCTCTCTGGACTCGCACTCTACATCTGAGCTTGCTTTATCCAAGTCTGAGCCTGGGGGAACAAAGGGTACAGCAGGAAACTTTGGCAGTAGGCCTGGAAGCTGGTGCTTCAGGTCAGCCAACCCTTCCTGGAGAAACTGGTCTGGCAGGAGATGGTATTGATTCGTCGTCTGAGCTGGGCCACCTCTGTCCAAATTCCGTCTTAGACGATTTTAGTGATTCTTGGGATGAAAGATCCTTATAAGTTATGTTAAGTGAAAATGGGCATTAATTTTACTTACAGGGCGATTACATCAACAAGAAAAATACGGGCAGGATTTCAAGGCCTACAATTACAAGAAGGTTGCTAACAAATTGAGGCACATGTCAGACAAGATGAGGACAGAGTGAGTATGCAATGAATTGTACATGCATCCGTACACACAAACACAGATCTAGTTGATTGCAATGTTCTAAGCATCAGGAGTCTGGCAGGAGTTGTGCAGTGAGATGGCAAGTTTTCGCAACAATGGAAAATCTTGATTGTGTACAAATACTTGATGCAATGATTTTATTTGTACAAATAGTGACATATTTGCTACTGGCAAAAGAGCCAGGGCTGACGTCACTAACATCTATGTTTGCTATCAAAGCTCACACACTTGCGATGAGATCGCGAGATCGCAAACCTATTATCCATCACAACCGCAATGATGCTAAATTTGCTTTTCACTAGGTCATTGCTAGTCATCACAATAAACATGAAAATAAACTTTTTCCTACCTGGCTAAAACTAGTGACCTCTGATGACATGACCATGACTGCTCCGTGTAGTTCAGCCGACGTCGCTGGGTTCTTCCAGTAACAAGCAAACAGTAGGTCAAAAAGCGAAACAACTAAATTATGCAAATCAAATACAAAGAGGGCGCTTTAATGTGAGCAATTACACGTGGCGGCGCTGTAAAATTGTGTAAACAATTACTCGCTTGGTTTGTCGTGATCGCAAGTGCATCGCCGTGCTATTATCATGTACATGGAAAGATGGAAAGACAGCAACTATGTGTATCCAAGTCCGGCTGGTAACAATTAACGCGGGATAATTTGACTAAAATAAAGTGAAAGAATGACCACTTAAATCCTGCAGAAACACAAGTACATGAATCGACATATGCGGAACAACTTCACTCAAGAAGCAACGACATGACTTCAAATTTCCGAACATAAATACTGGTTTATTTATTTTAAAATGTTTTTGCAGCAATCTGCTGAATTGCGACCATTCACAATCGTATTACAACTATTATTAAATATCACAACTATTATTAAAAAGCTTTACAGAAGAAAATACTGAGTGAAAGTACATAGGCCTGTATGCACAAACGGATAAGATGCGAGGAAGTGGGGGGGGGGGTGCATGTTTTATCAAAGTGAAAGTTTCGAGGGGACAAATAAGCAAGTAAGAACAGTCAGGTCGAGTGATGAAAAATAAAAGCAGGAAAGCTGAACGCATGTTGAGAACTTTCATGAAAGTTGGAGATGTGGTGAAGTAGAATATGACGGCACCTTGATGCTGAGGGAACTTTGTGACATCGTTGGAACAAGTACCCTTATTCATGCAACGACAAAGGTGGGGGCGTTATTGGAAGTGGCCTGGTGGTGATGTAAACTGAGGCAGGTGTGGTGTGGTACTCATGTAATAAAGTAAAAGGCAAAGTATTACCTGCTGTTCCTGTAGGTTCAAGAGGGCAGAACAAGTGTAATGAGTACACTATTTGCTTTGTGCCAAATTATATAGATCATTCAATTTTATAATAAATATAATATTTGCTTAAATGGACCGCACGCCTTACCTATTGTCTACATAGACGAGCACATGAATCATCGCTTTCACAATACAATTACACGTAATTTTTCTTCATCGTGCCGTCCATCAAGAAGCTGTAAACACATGGTCTATGTTTTGCTTAGTGTCACTTTAAAACAACAGTTGATATACTGTATAACGATAAGTAGGCCCTAACAAACATTTCCGTTGATTGCATGTACATGTCTGTATCACAGATGACTTGATACTATTTATCAAGCACGTAACATTGGGAGACTTTCGAACGCTAGGTGGCAGCAGACTTGGAAGTTCCAATGTTTAGGTAGTTCTTAACATGCACATAAATCCGAGAACAATGGATTTACCTGGTAAGTCTGCTGCAACCTAGTGTCCAAGAATGTCTCCTATCACACAAGTGCGAATGGAATACAGAAAAATAAACCGCTTCTGCGTCCCGTATCCAACAAGGTCATTATTTCGCGATGAAGCGAACAAAGTTAAGTAACACAAACAAACACAGCTGACGAGCTTCTCTGTTTTTAAGCCTTTAGCCTTTCTTAACAAGTTTTAAACTTTGGAATCATCATGGTCTGCATCTGTTGTGCTTGTTGCTGCATGAATGGTTGCTGCTAAATTTGCTGTTGTTGCATTTGCTGCTGGTGTTGTAGTTGCAGAAGCTCGAACCGCTGTTCCCCCGCCTCTTTCTTCTTGCTTTCTTTTTTCTTGTTCCTTCTTCTCATCATTTCATCTTTTCTAAGTGGTTGATCCAACTCCATCTTTCTCTGTATGATACTGAACGTCTCCGTACCAGTGTTTCTACTGTTTCTCGGTGCGGTTTTGTCAACATGCTGTCTGAAAGAAAAATTCAGAGGCGAGAATTTACGTGACGCAAAACGTATGCCGACAAATTGGAGTCGTTTGCAGAAAACGGCCTCTGTTGTGTCGATGGTGTTATGTGGGCTTGAAATTCTCCTCTCAGGTGGGCATTGACCTCGGACAAATAAAACAAAGTTGTTCTTGGTTCTGTTAATTAAATTAAAATTCTATCTCAAGTCTTCAGTGTGTGGATATAGGAAAGACGAGGATACATGTATATTAAGTGTGTTGGGAAAGCTTGAGTTGTGTAGTAAAAAGGAAACTGAAGTTATTGCTGGCTAACGACCATAAAGTGTAATGTTCACCTATCATATTCATTATCAACGACCATTTTGATCGAAAACGAACAGCGTCAAGGAAGCCCAAAACTTGTCAAAATTACATATACTAACTTGCAAAGAGTTGTGGTTGCACTTGCAGGACTTTGTCAACTATAAACGGTTGCCAAACCGTCGGATCTAAGATAACGTGTAGGGTCCCTTTGACTCGTGCATGCCTTTTGTGTACACACAAAACAAACCACGATCACTCTCGGTCCCGAATCCGAAAACATTGGGTCGGGGCGCTGCTCCAAAAAGAGGGCGCGCTTTAAGTTTTTGGTTTCGTCTCTGAGCGTTTGTTAATGAACACCGTAATCTTGAAACAAACAAAATGAATACAAACGCGAAATATAGGACCTAGGTGAAATGTTTGAAGACAATGGGGTGCAATCATTAAGTCACTCATCTGGGTTAAAAAAGTCGGGACCGAATGGTCCGACATTCAAAAATGTCCTAGCTTTATGGTTTATTTCCCAACACTGGTCCCAGGAATGTGTTAGTGCAAACAACCAAACCAAACACTACATAACTGTCCAAACAAGACAAAGCGTCAGTGTTATGTTCATATTTGTCCCCAAGTTACGCCTTTTTAGTCTAGCGTCCTCTTGTGTTGGCCTAGTGCTCTTCGCCAATAAGTTTTCTGTAGAATTTAGTTTTCGTCAAACCATTCAGTAGAAAGTGCCTCCTTTTCACCTTGTAGGCCCTTTTTGGACTTGTTGTAGTGAAGATTAGTGGTACGCTTGGATTATATTTGTTATGGTATTGTAGATTTATTTTCAGTAAATGTTGTCTACTTAGGGTGTACTTTTTAGACTTGTTTTCCCGCCGTATGTCCTTTACAGCAGCTTAACTTTTTCTCTCATTTCCGTAGTTTTCGTTTCTTTTGCTCCCTCTGTTTACTCTTCAGGAAGTTCTAGGGCCTTTTTATGGTTGTTAACCTTGCTTGTTGTGTGAGTTTAAGACTTAGTTTTTGTGCATAGCAGGGCTTGCCTAAACCCTTCCACTCGCCATTTGTATTTTGGATGCTATGAACATTCATGAGCTTGTTTCCTTATTTGGGCATTGCCTGCTTATGATTGGAGGGCTTTCACTCGCTGTGTGTATTGAGTGCATTAAATAATTTATGCATTGTTTTTTTTTTTTTTTAGGTTGGAGATGACGAGAAGGGTAGTGTTTTGAGCAGAGGTTTATATAGTTGAGGACATCTTGAGCCCACAAGAGAACAGTTCTGTAAGAGAAATTTCATGCTATGGAAATTGTTTTTTCTTTAAAAAGTTGTGGAAGGTGTAGACACCTTATAGTGACTAACCCGTTTTCTGGTTACCTTTGAATGTTATTGACTGTTTTTGTAACCTTGATTCAGTGTGATGTTGGCATCATCACGGGGGGAGTGTTATGTTCATATCTGTCCGCAAGTTGCGCTTTTTTGGTCTAGCGCCCTCTCTTGGTACCCAAGCGCTCTTCGCAAATAAGTTTTCTGTAGAATGTAGTTTTCGTCAAACCACTCAAAAGAAAGTGCCTATTTTTCACCTTGTAGGCCCTTTTTGGACTTGTTGTTGTGAAGATTAGTGGTAAGCTTGGATTATATTTGTTATGGTATTGTAGATTAATTTTCAGTAAATGTTGTCTACTTAGGGTTTACTTTTTAGACTTGTTTTCCCGCCGTATGTCCTTTACAGCCTCTTAATATTTTCTCTCATTTACGTAGTTTTTATTCCTTTTGTTCCCTTGATTATCATTTTTGTGTCAAGGCCATTGTTATTAAGTTGTTAAGTGAACTATTTGTCCAGGCCCCCTTGCTTACGGATGTTTACTCTTCAGGAAGTTGTAGGGCCTTTTTATGGTTGTATAACTACACTAGTTGTGTGAGTTTAAGTCTTAGTTTTTGTGCATAGCAGGGCTTGCCGAGACACTTCCACTCGCCATTTTTATTTTGGATGCTATGAATATTCATGAGCTTGTTTCCTTATTTGGGCATTGCCTGCTTATGACTGGATGGCTTTTACTCGCTGTGTGTATTGAGTGCATTTAATAAATTATGCATTGTTGTTTGTTTTTAGGTTGGAGATGACGAGAAGGGTAGTGTTTTGAGCAAAGGTTTATATAGTTGAGGACATCTTGAGCCCACAAGAGAACAGTTCTGTAAGAGAAATTTCATGCTATGGAAATTGTTTTTTCTTCAACCCTTAGCACGCTACGAGGCTGTACACACAGTAATCCCCTGGTGCTGAATTTCCTGTGTGGGGCTACTAAAACGCACATACATTTTTCCTCAAGACCTTTACTCTGTGAGGGAAGTGTTTTGGGCTAAATTGCAAAATAAGTTTTATACTCGGTATTTTATTCCCAATCCAATGTAGTAAACATTATGTTTTTTGGATAAAGGATAACCGAGATCGCTTCTTTCATTACCACTATTCTATCACCGGCCGCCAAGCCTAGTTGCCATCGTCCGATCCAGACCCATCGCTGCTGCCATCCGACCCATTGCCGTGTTCATGTACATAGTTATCGTTGACAAATACATGTACACAGTACACATACACAGTACACGTACACAGTACACATACAGCATTCTCAATATATCAGAATCTCTCGAAAAAAGCTCTTCAAAGTCTGATTCTCCGGAGTCTGAGTCCTGAAAATTTCCCTGAAATGCCGCATGGATGTCCATTGTGCCTGCATTTTGTCTCGGCGTACAGCTTTTTGATCGAAAATTGTGAGAAAATTTGTGAAAAAATATCGTTTTTTTCCAGATGAAATATCGTTGCATACTTGTACAGCTAGATACATGCAGTTGGAGGAGGGTCAGGGGTCAATAGTTTCCCAGAATTTCGCCGATAGCGTGCAAAGGTTGGTTTTGTGATCTGTTGGTTTTGTGATCTGTTTTATTCTTTACATTATTCCCTATGTTGTTATTGTGCTAATCTTAACTCAGATTTTGTACTTAAAACTGTTGCTCTATGTACTTATAGTTGTTGTACTTTCTGCATTAAACTTTCAGTTTTACCGTTTTGTTGTACACTACACATTGGTTATCTGTTTGGAGTAGAGGGCGCCCCGGCTCCCCAAGTCCTTCACACTGCCCATGCAAACTGTTTAACATTGCAATCAATGGCGGCGTATTCGGAGGTTCCTATATTGAACCTCAATTTAACAACTGTGGAACAAAAATTCGTAAACTAAAGTGCCGGTTTAAGTTTGGTAAGGATAAGGTAAATTAAGTAGGATTTATTAAGTAACGGTTTCATATCAGTATGGATATCCGGCCGCATTTCATCTGGTAAATTTTACTAATACTATACCATCTATACTGTAAATGATTTTAATAATATACCCATGGCATGCTTAATAAGACACAGGAACTGAGGCGTTCTATTTATTATTTCAAATTTTGACAATATATGTCATCCGATGTCAAAATAAAAAAAAAACGCAATACAGCACCCCAGTTACTGGCTCTATGGCATGCTTACGCTTACCATTACAACATTCTCTAGGCTAGAGTCATACTACCTCCATTCACGGTCATACTGCATGCCACCAATTCATATCACTCAATTTAGGTCAAATTTTATCCTTCTGTGGATGGAATGTATACAGCCCTAGAGAGGCATAGGCTTGTAGTTCAAGTTTAACGGCTACGAACACACAAGAAAGGGAAAAGTTTCCTTATTTATGATGGTTCCATCACTTTTTTATTCGATATGAAATCTAAATCTTCAAGTACATGCTACTCCTCCAATCAGATCTGCAGAATTGAGTGGTGATAAAACCTGTATTGCACGGCTAATAGCACTACCATGCGTCTTGAGTGTTCCTTGTCACGTGCCACATTTGCTTGAAGATAAATATGTTATCACACGTGCGCTCGAGAAAATATATGCGCATCTGCGCATCTGCGTCCCATATCCAACAAGGCCTTCCCCCAACATCTTTTCAAACATCGTATGAACTTGAAACTTCACACATAGTTAGATATTTATTAGGAGAAGAAACCGTGTGAGTTACGCCATGATGACGTCATCAACTTTTGAGTTATGTATTCAAAGTTTATTAATTCAAAAATTAAGAACTTTTGATCTACATGAGGGATTCTTACAATCGAAACATCATCGGAATCGTTATTGAAAACTCCGTAAACGCCCCACAGACATGACCCCATTTCGATGTTGTCTTCTGGCTCAAAAAAGAGGTTGAAAATTTCAAAATTCACGTCTAAAGAACAGAACGAAAATCTCCTTTGGTATGTGCATAAGCATTGCACGTAGGCATACACACAACGTTAAGTGTATTAGCGGTGCAGCAGAGTCGCGCATCCATACAGCGCGAAAAAGCTTCATGAAGAATAGTCTTCGTTCAAGGCGGTTTAAAACATACATGCCCATTACAATCTTTTCTACAGTCGTCAATATTTCCTAAGTTCATATTTCCTAAACTACATGTACATAAGCTATTTTGACAATCTATACATCAAATGAAAGGGCTTTACGTACTTTACAGAAATGGATATGTTGGTGAAATTTTGTTGACCTTTTGACCTGTTTAAATCGGAAGTGACTGAAAAGATTTGAAAGGGCGTCGTTTATTGCCTTTTAGGTTGAAATCCTGGAGGAATAAAGAAATATACATCCTTTGATGCTTTACCATCACAGCATACAAGTCTGGCAAAGGTCTGGTTAAAAACAAATATTACCGATGACGTCACCAAACAACTTTTACTAGAGTTATCATGTTGTTTTGACAGTTTTTGCAATTTGAATAATTTATTACAAATCTTGAGAACAAAGCAAGGTGTAATATTTGTTTTTTAATCCAGGCTTTTACTCCCGGAAACCGAACACCTTGAGTTTGTTCACAAACTCTCAATCATTGAAATAGCACTTTGGTGAATCAGTTCTAAACTCGCTAATCCTCAAATTTGATTCGAACTAGAGATTGAATCTGAATCTCTAGTTCGAATCAAATTTGAGGATTAGCGAGTTTAGAACTGATTCACCAAAGTGCTATTTCAATGGCATGCCTAAGCTTTTAGATCGCTGTCCAACCTCTCGGTCACCACAAAAGTCAAAAAGGTTTGATTGGTTAATTTGAATATATTTTTATATATATAAAAAATAAAAAAATACTAGACATTAGGTGTTTGTGAACAAACACAAAGCTGTTCCGTGTTGTTTTGCTTGGATTATGTGCTAAAATGACCAAGGTGCCTATAACTGAAGAAAGGTTTGAAATAGTTGAATAGTTTCTTGAGTTATGGTGCCACTTCCGGTTGACCCGAAAGTAGAGGTCGACAGGGGGTCACGGTAACTAAGGCTAATCTCCAATGCTCAAGGGGTCTAAAACTGAAAAAAAGTTTGAGAATCGGTTCAATGGTACTTGAGGTATGGTCCCACTTCCAGTTGATACGGAAGAAGAGGTCAAAATGAGGTGTAAACATTGGTCCTGCACTTCTGGAGATATGGTGCTGCAAGGATTTTAACTGTCAATAGAGGGCGGTATATAAGATGAGTGGTCCCTAGTTAAATAATGTAAAAACTTGCATTAGACTCAGGATTGTTTGATTTGGTTGGTTTCTTGAGTTCATGCCAGTATCTTTAGAGTCCATTGCCATGTGACAAACTACTTAATGATAAAATCCTTGTATTTGGTTGGTGGTTTGATGTTTGATCTAGTTCGAGTGGATTTTACTGAACTCGTAACCACCAAACTCTGCACCTACGATCACCATTTTGTGCTAAATGTGCATGTGCGGAATAAAATGTGCGAGCTTGGAAGCACACAAACAAAAGAAATCCCTGCTAAGCAGTGTATTTCGCTTGACGTTAGCGCAGAATTCACTGCTTCTTCTAAGCACTGAATCTTTGCTTCCAGAGCAGAGCACTACATTGGGCCCATTCGCACAAGATTTTTCATAAGGTTTATCGCGATTCAGAACCGCAATGCATTTTGGGAAGGAATATGGGGCGGTTTCTACCACTTTCTACGACTCGCGCTCGCAACACCTATACCTTTCTGTGGGTTCAACAGCGCCCTTTCTCGAAATTTTGCGACTCGCGATAAAACCTTAATAAGCAAGTTCCCATCATGATAGGCATGGGTGACTAGTGAAATTTACTAACTGGACTAGTCGCACCTCAAACCCAACTACGACACTTGTCGAGATAAATTACGGATTCTCAAGACTTGTGCCGCAAAGTGTTGCAAGCGCACGTTATATTATATGTTGCGAATAGTAAGAAGCAACACAACTAAGTGTTTTACCAGACAGGTAGTCGGGTCAACGTTTGAGCACGATTAAAACAGAGTAGAGAAAAATAGTAGTCGCGACTCAAATAATAATTTGTAGTCGCGACTATAACACTAAAGCACACTAGTCGCCCCGGCCTACTTTTGCACATAAGTAAACCATGGGTATTATCCTGCGAATGCAAATCTAATTTTTAAGTCACTGTTGTTTTCGCAGCGAAAGTTTTGCAGGAGTTGAGCACAATTAGTCAACTGTAGCTTTTTTTTATTGGGAACTGTGACGCTCAAGAATGCATTCCTTGCTAAGCTGTTAAATACGCTTAGCGTAAGCACAATTCCATGATTACATAAGCGCTGCAATTCTTTCCCTTAAAAGCCATTGGCCCAGGACCAAGCTACACTAAAGCTTTTTAAACATAAAAAGCAGCTAAACACAGCAAATACAAGTACAAGTTGTGATTCAAGGTATTCTGCTCATCTGCAATTTTTTTTAAAGCAAAATAATTTGCCTATTAATTATAATAAGTAGCTCTATAACATAGCCACTATTTTGCTCAATTTCTGCATTTTTATAAAGCAAAATGTTTTGCCTATTTATTATAAGCAGCTCTAAACAAGTGACCCACTCAACCACAAGAGAAACGTCAGAATAATAAAATCGCTGCTTTTGTATTCCTGCCAAAGAGTTTTTGTATGTCATGGTATAATTTCCGAAAAGAAAGCGAAATACTTGAATTAGTTTAGGGTTATGGTCCCTGACTTCACCCGTAAAAGATTCCAAATCCCAGGCGTTCTATTTTTGTCGTCCACGCTCGTCGCCTGAAACGAACCCGGTCCCAGTCATACGTGGACAGTTTTTTCACTCATTTCTCAAAAACGAACCCGGTCAACTCGGTGCCAAACCAACTCGGTCCCAGTCATACGTTGACATTTTTTTTTCACTAATTTCTCAAAAACTACAACACCACAGCAAGTAATATTTTAAGGGAAGCTTTCAACTATCATTATCTTCAAACTGTTCAAGTTTAGTGTAATTCTGTGGACACCATGGTATGTCGTCGTCGTCAAAAACGTACGAAAACCTATGCCTTTGTGTACGTCCAGAACTCGGTTAGGAAACGAAGAAACAGACACAGCTCTGTGGTCCAGAACGTATTAGAAAAACAAGTAAAAGAGACTTGAGTAGACTCCTCTCAAGAAGTCACAACTCATGATAGGTACATACTGTATGGCGTTTACCAAAGAGAATATCTAACAATAACATGGAGCGACTGCATCCAGTTATATTCAAATGAAGATAACGTGGTTAATTAATTAAGATTTTCATTTTTTTTATATTTAGAGTAAAGCTTATGTTCTAAGCTACAATTTGGTATAATAAACTCACTCTTTCGTATTATGGTTTGGGAGATTATGCTTAAAGAAAAAAACGTGTACAAAAGCTATGGGTTTTAGGCAGAAACAAAGAATAAGCAAAAAAATAAAAATCTCGACAGAAACAATACCTGTTCCGACGGTAGGTCGGAACAGCTAGAAAGAGACTAGCCTTCACAGTTGGTGTATCTAAACATATGCATAAAATAACAAACTTGTGAAAATTTGAGCTCAATCGGTCATCAAAATTGCGAGATAAAGAAAGAAACAGACAACTTTTGTCACACGAAGTTGTGTGCGTTTAGATGGTTGATTTCGAAACCTCAAGTTCTAATGTTTTTTACCACCAACCTCTCCACATTACTTGTCACCAAGAAAGGTTTTATGCTAATAATTATTTTGAGTAATCACCAATAGTGTACACTGCCTTTGAAGAGAGAAAAACATGAGTTTCCTCTTCAGACCCCGAACAAAGAAAAAACAAACAATAAATTAAGAATGAATACAAATCATTGCCAATTAAATTACTAATAAAAATTCTGCTTGCAGCAACTAGCCAACAGGTAGCTAGCTAGCTGATCTGCTGATTGTTCTTTTTATCTTCAAGTACGCAGATGCGCAGAATGGAGGGGTGATACAAACCTTTGCTGTGAATGGTGCATTTATAGCGACATTCGGATATTTTCCGGATAGGTGAGTCGCACTGCTCTGAAGCCTGGGGGTTTGGAGGAGCACTTAGAGAAACATAAGCAGACAGGTGGGTTTCAGGAATACGACTGGCGTGGCCAGGGCTTACATGGTGCACTTCCCGGTCACGCCTGACTGGCTTATTGCATAACCTGAGTGGTGCAATTGCATATTACAACATTCCTTCCCGTTTTATTATTTTGTTTTAAGTGCGAATGCATATTTCTATTTACACAGCGAGTAAATAAACATACAAAATTCCAGCTTGGCAAATCAAAAAGTAAAACTCTGCAACATTAAGGAAAGCAGGAGGGATGAGTTAGATAACCTCATACATAAAAATGTTGTTTATAATCTAACCAATCTTGGCAGACCGTAAATAAAGCCGCATGGGTCGGTTGCCTTTTCGGCTCAGTTATAATTATGAGTACCTCTTCCTCCCACACAAAAGTGTAATTCAGCCCCTGATTTCACGAAACTCATCGCAAGTAGCGACGCATGGTAGGGTTTGCGATGCGTCGCAGACCTTAGACACGTCGCGGCTGCGATGAGTTCCACAATCCATTTCACCAAACATGTCGGTAAGCGCAACGAGTCGCAACTCAAACCATTTTCACTCTTAATAAAAACAACCTTTTGGACGAGGATGGACTGCTAAAGTTCTGCGGCTGTTTTATGTTGTGTACAACTTGGTCATGAAACAGTCGTCTATACAGCTTTTCATTGCACATTATAGACAGTGGACACCGTTTATAATTGTCAAAGACCAGTCTTCTCACTTGATGTATTACAACATATGCATACAATAACAAACCTGTGAAACTTGAGCTCAATTGGTCATCGAGGTGCGAGATAGTAATGAAAGAAAAAAACCAACCTTGTCACACAGAGTTCTGTGCTTTCAGATGCTTGATTTCGAGTCCTCTTTTTTTTTCTAGGTCTCAAAATCAAATTCTAGAAACTACGTTACTTCAGAGGGAGCCGTTTCTCACAACGTTTTATACTATCAACCTCTCCCCATTACTTGTTAGGTTTAATGCTAATAAACATTTTGAGTAATTACCAACAGTGTCCACTGCCTTTACGTAACACATTTTTTATGCTATTACACATCTTTAGTAATTACCAAACGTATCCAGTGCCAATGTTATTTTTATACCTGTTATGATTTTATGAAGTTGCATTTAGTTTTATTTAGGTTGGGGTGTTTGGAGAAGGCGTTCAAGCTCAGCTGCATGCACAATTTGAGGAATTTGAAATTTAACCCCTGCCCTCTTAACAGGGCACAGTGGTTTAAAACCCTATGTGACCCCGACATCGACAAGTTTCTGTACAATAATCGGTCAAAATACCTTTATAATCGGTCAAAATACCTTTATAATATCTCAAGCATGTCTCAATGTCATCTTTAGGTAGATAAAACGTGGTTGTCATTAGAATAATCCACAATTTATCGCTCCGTGTCGCGATTCACGAACTAGTGTGATAATTTTTATGATGTGGTTTTGAAGTCAACAGAGGGCGCTATATCTTCTGTGTGTAATGTTAATGTACACGATGTTTTTGGTTGAAAACAGCGTTCTGAAAACTTAGTTTTTGGGAGTGAAGGCGATCTTGCAGGATTTCGGCGCTATTTTATTTTCAAAGCTAAGTAGTCACTCTATCATTTTATGGAAACAAATACCAAAAATATGTTGGCCTTTGGTGGCCGATTTGGAAAATATCCAACGTTTTAATATTTGTTTATTTCCCGTCAATTTTGCGATGTAAACAATTGCTTTTTTTTTAATTCTCATTTTCAGGAGTAAAAACTCATTTTCGCTAGTTCACCGTGAATTTCTAGCCACAACAAATGGTTACTTTACTCATCTATTCCATATTTTTTGCATTTCGTCCAGGCCCTTAATGGCTTATTTTAAAGATGTGTGGCGGTATTTGTTTTTTTAAGTAGCATTTTTTGACATTTAAGTCGAAGATTTCAAAGCATTTTTGCCGTATCATCAACACTTCGGTCCGTATTTAATTTTCTACAGCGCGAAAGGTTACTTATATAGGTGATTTAAAAACAATATTTGTTTTCTCAAACAATTTTTATATGCCTACCCAGGTATTTTTTTTAACATAAGGGTTTGTGATTTTTGCTGAATATAAACGTGTGTCACAATATACGAACTACAATTCCTTAAAAAACCAGGGTAATAAATTTCGAAAAAATAAAAATTCTTCAACAAATGAGTTCTTGTTCAAGTCACCAAAGATATGTAGTTATCTCAGAAAAAAAAAATCGGACATGATGTCTGGGTCTTAAACCACTGTGCAGGGGGAAGTTGCTTTACACTATGGGCCCTGGAATTAAAGAAATGATCGATGTCATAAGCTTTCTGTGCCTTATTTGGGTCATTTATTAGTGATTGGTCTACTTCAGCTGAGCTTGAACTTCCTCCTCTCACCCTCGTCCTAGGTGTGGCAGTTGAAGATTTGGCAGGAGTGCTGCATGAGGCAGACATGGATGACATTGATGGCATTGATCGACATGTGGTGGGAAACAATGAAGCGTTGAACTCATCTTCACTTCTCGTATGTATCCTCAGCATCCAACTAACCCTGCTCATTTGGTAAGTTACCAGATGTTCTTGAGAAAAATAAAAACAGAAAATAAAAGAAAACACAAAATTAAAGATGAAGCTAAGGTCAATTAAAACAGCTATTAACAATGCAAAATTCACTTAACTTTTGAACAAATTCATTAAGGAGTGTCCACAGAGAAACTGCAACACAGCTGAATGTGTGTGTGAGATAGGTGTACACATTCAAACCAGGGACCTATAACAAAAAAGGACAATAGGGTTCACAGATCGAGAAGGTTGCAGGCGTATACAAGCTTTGTGTGTGTGTGGGAGGGAGGGGTGGGGTAGGAAGAGGGGAGGGGTGTTTAGCGACTGTCGCACAATTATACTGAACTTTCTATGTTTGAGATGTGGAATAAGAAATTCCAGTATTTCTGCCTACTTGTATTTTTTGACAGCTGGAAGGCTGCTGTCCCCACATTTTTTTTAGCAGCCTTCTTCTGCCTATAGTTTTGGAAAGCATCCCGGATGTTGGTTTGTCTTTTCCTGGCTGCATCTCCTGAAAAATAAACAAAGAAAAATATATGTAATAATAATAACATTATTATTTAGTTTATTCAGGTTTCTGGCAACTGGCGACTCGTACAAATCAATTTCATTCAGCTATCGAGTTGGAAAGTGAACTTTTGTGAGCATTGTTCCAGAGGTCTGTGAGTCCATCTGGCAACATCTACAACCCCTGCACATGCCAGTTCCAAAGGAGGCAGACTAGATGGCAATAGCTAAAGGTTTTCAGTACCAATGGCAATTCTCCAACTGTATCGGAGCGATCCATGGCAAACACGTCGTCATCCAGGCACCCCAAAATTCTGGGTCAACCTTCTTCAACTATAAAGGAACATTTTCTGTAGTGTTGATGGCAGAGAGATGCTTGTTTTGGACATGCAAAGTAGAACGCGCTAGCAATGTCGTGATAATTGCAGCTCCTTTGAGGATTCAAATAATACCGCACTTCAATGCTTATCAATGCCTGTCAGAAATTTCGGGCCTTAAAAAAATCTAAAATGATGAAAATGATGAAAGTCTTTAGGTTTGCCAGAACTTGTTGCATATTTTCGTTGAAGTCTGACCAGTCTATCTTAATGTCTATTTAT
Organism: Asterias amurensis; assembly: GCF_032118995.1. Classification (NCBI taxonomy): domain Eukaryota; kingdom Metazoa; phylum Echinodermata; class Asteroidea; order Forcipulatida; family Asteriidae; genus Asterias; species Asterias amurensis. The sequence continues at coordinate 8,953,475 of NC_092657.1, read as the reverse complement.
TCCTTCCCAGCCTTATTAACTTGTATTTGTTGTACACTTTCGTGAGTTTTCAAAGGTACTTCGCCAAATGATACGTTTCTTACTCTAAGCTTGCTCGCTCTCGATAGGAGCTTGTGATTATGTGTCGCAGATAACGTATACTGGATGGCTTGGTTCAATGTATGTGGGTCACGTAATAATGCAAGCTCTGCTGCATTATCGTCAGCGCACCCCTTTAACAAAGCTTCTCGCACAATGTCTTTAAATACTTCTGTATGTGTATTCGGGAAAGCGCGCGTTGCTACCTGCCTTACTAGCTGCCCAAATTCTTCAACTGTCTCAAACTCTCTTTGTCCCAAGGATCCCAGCTCGGCTATATGAATCATAGGGTCTTTTTCCGAACATATTCAGCAGCTGAGACTTAATAAGTGCATAATTGTTTCTTACTTCTGGCTCTCGCCATGCATAACAATCGAGTGCCTTGCCAGTTAACGCGTCAACTAAATTAAGCAATTAATGTTGTTCGTACCACTGACAAAACTGAGCCATGACTTCGAACTTGGCTGTAAGTGCATGAAAGTCTGTACTTCCATCATATTGAGTGATCTTTGGGATTGACTGGCTCTTGGGTTGGCTCGTACTAGCGAACGTCGCGATCGAGTCAGACCCATAAGCAATTTGTTGTTGACTGGCAGTTATACTATTGCCATTGTCAGTGGTAGCCATTGTTACCGGATTAGTAATGGTAAGCTTTGTGTTGGCCTTGGAATTCGCCTTTGTTGCAGGATTCAGTAGATGCACTGGGAGGGGTGGGGCTTTTTCCTTAACCTTGGATTAGCGTCTGTAATGGCATCGCCCGTTTGCTCAATTGTAACAGACTTGGCTGTAGGAATGTGGCTGGGTGGCGCGCTACTTTGGGGTTTTGTATCTAGCAACTCTGTACAGCGTGAATTTTAATTTGCGCGATCGCACCATGAGGCATTGTGTCACCCTTTATTCGATTCGCAAATGAATTTCGGACTGCTGGGACTGGATTTTAAGGCCAGTAATGGCTCCCGTTATCGCTAGAGTGTTTTCTTGCATGACTTTCCCCAATTCGCCCACTTGTTTAATCAGAAGGAAAATAGGGTCCTTTGATTCCGTTTGTTTTTGGTGGGTCAGAATAACCAGAACCGTTAGTTGGGAGAAACCGTTAGTTGGGAGATGTGAAGAGAGATTTGCGATGTAATCGATTAAAATCAAACCCTTTTCATAAAGCTCGTTCACATTAGTTTGAAGTGCAGGGAATTCATTAAATTCATCAATAATCACATTCCCCTTCTAAGACCTGATCGAGACAATTATCTCGGCAAACTTTGCCCCAATGCTCGCTAATGTAGTTAACTGTTTAACAGATGCTATTAACAAATAGTATTAATTTACAAATATGTCGAAGTCTGCTATAATTGATCATAAATGGTTTTGCACCGTATCACTCGCTTGTTACTGCCAGCGCTACTGTCGGGAGTGATGGACGACAGCTTGACCTGACTAGCAGTAAATCGTTTTGTTAGTTAACAAACACACTTCTTCTAAAACGCGAGCTCTTTTATTTTAGAAAGGCGCGCCGCTTAAATGGGTTATAGCGAATACAGTAGATTTATATAAAATCAAACAAATATAAATATAAAGAACAATAGTATACAAATATTGACTGCTTCGAGTGCTATGGTTAAAACTATGACTCCCGAGGTGATCCACGGAGCGTTCTATTTTCCCGAGGCGAAGCCGAGGGAAAATAGAACGCTCCGGGGATCACCGAGGGAGTCATAGTTTTTAACCATTGCACGAGTAAAAGCAGTCAATATTTGTTTTATAACACCCCAAACATTTCTAAAACCTGTATTATTATTATTAAGTTACAGACCTGAATGCTACATTCCACGGACGACGCGAACACAGATTGCAAACACTTTTACCTACTGTGTTGCATGTAGTGTCGGACAATCCGAAATGGTTACAGACTATTAATTTATCATCCTCGTACACGCAACGGACGTCTGGGTACTGCACGCCGTGTGCTAGTCTGTCGGACTAGCGCACGACGCCATGTGCTAGTCTTCGGACTAGCGCATGGCAAACCGACGCTCTATCACACGGCCGTCGTCTAGCAAAACTAAGACATGTCATGTGACGCGCTCTAAACCAATGAGCAGGCACAATACCTGCAAGGGGTGTTATAAAGACTTATAGCTACAATCATGTGTATTGATGCAGTTGAACGCCGTACTTGCTAATGTACGAAAATTGCCGAAAATGAACATAAAATGCTCATAAAACTTTGCTACCAAAGGCGAAGAGCTCACACGTGGAAAATTTTCACCGTGTGTATTGCCACACCCTTCATGAAGCAAAATACGAATCCTCATCGAATTTAGACAAGGAGTTTATGAATTTTAGTACGTTTGTCCTCGTCAAATTTGGACAAGGAGTTTTTTAGTTTTAGTAAATTTCTAGAAGATTTTCTTTCTAATTGCACGCAACAATTTGTACTCGTCGCCAATGTTGTGAATGGCGCTATTTTACAGCGACATTCGGATATTTACTGGATACGTGAGTCGCACCACTCTGAAGCCTGGGGGTTTGGAGGAGCTCCAGGAGACAAAAAAGCAGACAGGTGGGTTACAGGAATAGGGGTTGCATGGTGCTTGGTGCAAGCCCCGGTCTCACCTGACTGATTTATGCATAACCCGAGTGGTGCAGTCACATTACAACAACTTTATAACACGCCTCTTGCTTGTTCTGCATTCTAAAAAACGGTCATGTGGGTTAAACTCATATAGTTAGCGGGAACTAGTTCTCAAGCGGTGACTAGTCTTTGAAAATAGTGCCCTGCGTAGCGCCCTCTCTTTACTTAAATGGTGAACAGCAACTACAAAATGTCCGTTCTTTTCCAGATTTCTGTTTTTTTTCCCCGAGTTCAAACCGAGCTGTTATAAACACATAATGACTGGCATAATTTGGTACCTAGTGTATGTCTACCTCCCCCCTCGGGTCTGTGAGTGACCCGAAGAATAGACATATACTAGTTACCTCATGGTCAGTCAATTTGTGTATAATATTGCACAGCTAAGAAACATCACTACCTGCATCTAGTGTGTTCGATGTCACGCGCCAAGTTTGCTTGAAGATAAAATACGTTATCACATGCATGCTCGTGGAAATACGGAAACTATAGCGCGTATGCGTCCCATATCGGCCTTAGGTCATAAATAGAATAACTAGATCTGCCGCGCGTACATACACGGGTTCTGGCATGGGGGCCGCCATTGCCTATCTCTCGTGTACTTTCTGTGCGTTGCCGTCAGCACGTGACTTTTTGCTGCAGCACGTGACTTTTAGCGCGTCAAAGGCCTATATCCCGTGTTCATTTTCGCGCATAACATTTCCAACATGAAATTATTACCGCGTCCATGGCGAACCAAAACTTGTTCTACACAAGCAATGGTGCGTGTCTACGCGCGGCCGATCTAGTTCTTATAATTCTATATCTATACCTTAGGTCGATAGATCTAAAATTAAAGACACTAGATCGGCCATGCGTTCATAAGCACTATTGCCTGTGTATAAATAAATTTGGTTCCCCACATGGCCGCAATAAAAATTTCACTTTCGAAAGGCAGCGCCAGGAAATGAACACGGGAGATAGTAATTTGAACCCACATATGTATGCCCAGTCGATCTAGTTATTCTATTTTATGACCCATTTTACCTGACGTCATCAGCAGAAAAATCTTGAATGCGCCATACTGGGGCCAATTTCATAGAGCTGCTTACGCAAAAAATTGCACGAAAATATCTCGCTTATTTCACACGTTACTGGCAAAACTGTCCAGCCATATACATTGCTTGTGACTGGTGTTTAGCTGTTGTTTACTTAGCATAACAATTGAGTGGAGTCTTGGCCGGTAATCCGATTTTACTATGCAAAGTTTTTTCTGCTTAAGCAGCTCTATGAAATTGGGCCCTGGTGGTCAATTTCCCTGTGCGTTTTCATATATAACTCTATGTTGCGCATTATTCAGTAAAGTGTGCATCATTACAAATTGTTTGCACACGCCGAGTCTCACATTGACCGTCAGTATTCAACTTTACTAAGTCGCTTCTCAATTTCGCACGGTGCGCGTGCAGCGTGACTTCTGATAAGCGCGCGAGGGCAGAAACCCAGTGTGTGTCAGTGGCAAGTTTATGAGTGCTCGAAACCGCGCTTCACTCCAATGGCGTACATGCCGCGAAGCACTCGCAAAATTCGGTCTAAATACTATCCGGGTTTTTATCGAAACTTGAACAGTTTACCTGAATTAAAAGGAATTCGACGGCAGAGGAATACAGTGAAGTGGCGGCCAACAGAAGTTTTTGATATAGAGGTTTGTAATTTTGTGTATTTCTTTCGTTAAAAATTGCTAGAAATTATGGTTTCAGGGCACGCTTAATACACACACACAGCAAGCTTGACAACGCTCAAAAGTTTGTGGAACGGACCATTTTTGCACAGGGGTAGGTTGTTCAGAAAGAGAGGGACGTTGTGTGTGTGACTGGCTGCCGGCTGTGTAAGCAGTTGCATGTCGGTTGTTGTGACTTGTTTTGTTTTTAATTTAAGCAAAAAAAAAGCAGATTTAATAATTATCTGTTGGACAAAATGTTCAAATCTTTAGAATCTACTGTTAGTGTTATTATGCTTTTATTTCATATGTTTGTTGTTTATTATTAATTAGGCCTATTGTTTTTTCTCTCTTTTTTTCTGAAATATCTGAAATATAGATAAATTTTGAAAATACTTAGCCTTACTCAGGCCCAGGCACAACAAAAGTAGTAAGGAGGCCAGATCAGTGTTTTCTTTACTATAAACTTCATGTAACAAATACCTCATTTTTCATATTGACATGAATTTATTTCAGATCACAGAAGAAAGCGCAACAGAGTACCGTATTCACTTCATTGGTTACTCAAAGGCTTGGGACCAGTGGATTGGCAAATCTGACGTCGTTCTTCGAGGTTCCAGAGAGTGGCAGAAACTCCTGTTGACATCAAAGCATCTGTGTTCTGCAAAAATCTTCAAGTGGAAATCAAGCACAAGTTTGACTCAAGCCGAAAGAACGATCCAAAGGTAGTTTTGTACGTGGATTGTGATCCTGATGTGTTTGAGCATTTGTTTGGAGAGAAACGCAGAAGAATTCGAATTTCAAATACTGTTTTAAGTGGTATATTCGACAAGGACTGGGATACTCGTTGCCTGAACAAGCTAGGCGATTATTGTTTTGTGACTGACAATACAATTGAGTTAAGTTTGACAAAACATCGTCCACTGCTGGAGTTCGTAAAAGGATGGGATGGTGAGCTTCATGAGCATCAGATCCATCGTGGCCACTTTTTGACCTTCGGTTTTGTACGAGGAGACGCCAAAAGATACACCGGTACAATGCATATGTAGTAGTTTGTTTTGAAATGCCAGCCATATGCCAGCAAGTATTCACCCGTCACTTGAACTGAATGTCAATATTCCTATAATTTTTGATTTTGTTAGAGCAAATTATTTGAACAAATCTTTGACAAGTTTGTCATTCGAAGTATTTGAAATTATATGTAAGACACATTCAGTTGAGTTAATATTTTCATCCCGTTTACAGAGTCGAATCAGGTGTTTGGTTTCAAATTTGATTAAACGCTGGAAAAAATCCTGGTCAGGTAGTGGAGCAAAAAAATCATTCAAGAATTGGTGTGATCAAACCTCATTTTGGAAGATCCATGTCCTGTCAACCGAGTTGGCAGGACATGCACTTGTAAACAAAGTCAAAACATTGAAAAGTCAAGCAAAAAAGCTTAAAAGAGAAAACAGGAACAGAGAAATTACAAGACTTGCTAGAAGAAGCCTCTCACATAAACGGTTCAAAGCTAGAGATATAAGTTCTTACAGTCGAAGTCAGCAATTTAAAGTCAAATCTAGACTTAAAGATCATTGCGCAGCAGTATTGAAATTTCTTGGACTGCATGGTTACGAAGCTCACACTGTTCAAGTGAAAAACAGTAACACTAAAGAATTTGAAACATTTACTGTTGTTGACACTGCGGAGAAAAACGAAGCATCAAATTCCTCCAAGCTATCAGAAAAAAATCTAGAAAAGATTAACCTTGCAGTTCTGGTTAAGGATTCTTATAACATTTCTGATGAAGCATTTAATGCCCTTGCTAAAATCTCAAATTTACCAAGGTTATGTGCTGTGAAAAAGCAAGGCAAACAAATTGGAAAGAATCTGTCTGTAACAAAAACACCATCAGACAAGCCAGGGATTCAGAGAAGTCTTGAAGAACTGCTTAAGTTGAAAATTGAAGATTTGGCAAGGTGCAAAAAAATTGACGCTGAACACAGTGACATCCATGTGAAACTGACAGGGGACGGAACATTCGTGGGAAAACACATTCACTTTGTTAATGTAACTTTCACTGTTCTTAATGATGAGGACCCTAACTCGCCTCATAGTCATCATCCATTAGCCATTCTTTGTGACCTGGAAAAATATGATAGCTTGAAAGTCCAGCTCTCTGATATCATACAAACTGTGGAGTGTTTTACTGAGTACATATTGGATGGTGTTAAGTATTCCATTGTTTACTATCTGAGTGGTGATTATAAGTTTCTCCTGACAGTTTGTGGCCTCAATAGTGCAAATTCTAAGTACCCTTGCATATACTGTAAACGAGAAAAAGGAACTCTCCACAATTTATCTGTTGAATCAGCATCTCGTACTACTGCAGAAATTGCCTGCCTTGCTCAGAAAACTTCCAAAGTAAACAAATACTGCTGTGCAAGAACTCCATTATTTGCAACAATTCCCATTGACAGAGTAATTATTGACGTTTTACACATGTTTCTGAGGATATCAGATGTGTTATTCAATTTGCTCATCATTGAGTTGCGAAGATTTGATGCCATTCAGAGTCGAGCATTAAAAGAGTTTGACAGGAATCAGGCAACACATTGTGCAGATTTGGAAAAACTCTTGTCAGACATAGGGATACCTGGGTTTTCTTTTTATCTTGGAAAAGAAAGTAAGGTGCTTAAGTGGCGAGATCTAACAGGGCCCGAGAAGATAAAACTTTTCAGGAATTTGCATAGAGTTAAAGACTTACTTCAAGGTATGTCTGAAGAAGAGGTGCAGCCTATTATTGACGTTTGGCAGGAATTCTTTGAAATTTATGAGTTGTTGCGATCATTTAATGAGTTCTGCACTGGAACAAATGACGGTCCAAAAATTGAAGAACTAAGAGTTCGTGTAAACCGCTGGCTGGAAATGTTTGTTGGTATTTATCACTACAGGCATGTAACGCCATACATGCACCTTCTAGTGAAACATGCAGCAGAATCGATAGAAAGACATGGTTCTTTGTCTATATTCAATGCACAAGGTCTGGAAAAACTGAATCACCTAATGACAGTAGACTACTTCAAAAGCACAAACCACTGGCAGGGTATCAAGGCACTAGACCAGCTAATGAGGAAGCAAAACAGAAAGTTGTGGCTTGCCAGAAATCAGATCAAACTGCCAAAAAAACACAACATTAAATGCGCCAAGTGCCATAAAACTGGCCATAATTCAAAGACGTGTCATTATCATTAATTTGACAACAACTCAGGAGCTAAGTTAATAAGAACTGAGAAGAGTTCGTAGTGCAAGAACAGCTAGTTGGTTTAAATGTTATGCTGTTAAGCAACAATGAATCTATATAAAGGTTTGCTGATATACAAATTGTGCACTCCTGTGTATTTTTACATGATTTATTTTCGTTAAAATAAACGTCTTCAGGAACGTCCAATATAAAAGGCTGGATTCTCACTGTGATATCATCATGACATGATATTCTTACTAGCTATTTTTAGAGAACAATTGTCCTGGGACGGGGTCTACCAAAGAAGTGTGTGTTTTCGATTTACAATTTTACTCATGTGACATACATTGTGTATAGAAACTCAAGTAATCCAGCAAGTGACCTAGCTGACTAAGTGAACTTCAAAAAAAGTTTTTTTAAAAGAAGATAAATCATGTAAAAAATAACCAGGAATGCGCAAAATTATTTGTGTCCAACTGAATAAGTAAAAATAACAAGGTGTAACATAAAAGCATCATTACTTGTGTTCTATGTGAGTACAAGTACATGTATTTGTAAATTAAGGTTATTGTTTCAGTTTCATTACATGAATTGAATTTAAGTGTTTTAAAAATATGTTATTTACAGCAATTCCATTTAATGAACTTTCAGAGATGCTTGATTTTTTAACCAATTTAAATGTTCTAAGAAAGGAGAAATTGATTGAAATAAAATTTATTTTGGATTCTTTAATAGTGTACAGTTTTTTTAAGTGTTTTAAATTTGTTATTTACAGCAATTCCATTTGATGAACTTTCAGAGATGCTTGATTAAACCAATTTTTACATGTTCTAAGAAAGGAGAAATTGATATAATTTATTGTGTGATTCTTTAATATCTAGTGTACATTTTGTTTTACCCCAGAACATAATGATAAACATGTAGACTAAAAAAAATGCTAAATAAGACTGTCACTCACAACACCCCAGCCTCTAAATTTGATGACATTATAATATTTTATTACAAAATGATACAATAATGAAGCGGATTGATGCACGCGTTTCCGCCCCTCCGGTATGTTACTTCAGTTGAAACCCCCCACACGCAGAGTGGAGCAGGTCCATTTTGCGTACGCCACATTGCAAGTAGGTCATGTGTATGGTACCTGTACTGAAACTTCGGGTAGCGGGTGCATTAGTTGAACGAAAGAAGAAAAAAAAGCTGGCACCATCTTCTGTGTGATCTGAAGTACCTGGTACTTGTGTGGCAAAAATTCACTGGTGCTCGTGAAGAACATGACGGTTGTTTATACACAACGCATCGGGGACGATAGAGCAAGCATTCTAGCGCGCCCTCATTACTTACAACGTAACACGGGTCATGAAGTGACATGAACTTGAATTTTGATTACAGCGGGTGGATTCTTTTAAGATATGAACATCAAAACACCACGAAATGCTTGACTAATAATGCCTTCAACAGAATATGAAGTAGCAATAATTTTAAAATGTACAACTTCTTCGCCAACTGTCTGTAAAGTTTGAAACCCTATACGTTGTGCGCAACAGTTTCGGGCCGGGTGTGATCGACGTGCGACGCGCTATGCGTAAATGAGACTGCACTATTTGTAATGTTTTAGGCGACGCAGCGTTAATACACGTAAACCTAACTGGTCACCAACATAGTGAGCTTGGAATTGGTTGCCGCACGTGATGCGCATGCAAGGGGTCAATATCTATGCGTCGGCCTCGTTGGTAGATGCAGAACCAGAAGCGCTATATTTTCCGTTATCCACTAGCGCTTGTGTGATAACTTGTATTATAGTTAAAAAGTGCATGTCTTCCATTCGTGCAACAGTACAAATACGTTCATTCGTTGAAAGATAGAATGTTCCATTCAACTCGCCTCCGCCTCGTTGAATAGAACATTCCATCTTTCAACTCATTAACATATTCACACCATTGCACTCGTAAACATTCATTATTTGTATACGAAACATCATGACAAAATTAACAACTCAAAAAGGTGCACTAACAATATGTGCACTGCATGTATAAACTGTCTGCCTTAAAAAAGGGTCTATATACTTTTCCTTACAAAAAAAACAAAATGTCTAAATGTCCATGTAAAAACGTATTCACCAGTTATGCCTTGGTTTTGGTATAATATCATAACTGGTTAGTAGGATTTTACATGCTAAAATAATTGTTGTCTTCCTGAGACGGAAATCATTTTGCGACTTGTTTTACTCATTTCTGAAAAACTACACAACCTCAGCTATTAATAATATTTGTAAATTTGTGGACATTTTGAAAAAGTACCCGAACCCTTTAAATTAAAAATTAAATGACTAGAGCCTATCATATCAGTATCATTTTTCATGTGTTATCACAATATCAGTCAGACATAAACAACGTAGTTTAGCTTTAATTTAATCAAATGGATAATTTTCCCCACGACGTAGCCAACAGTTTATCCGCCATTAATTAATGATTACAAAAACCGAAAAAGTATTACATTTTCACATGTCTTCTTCTTTATCTAAACATTACACTTGCAGGTTACTACTTCTAGTCATGCTACTGCTACTAGTCGTTGTGGCTTGAAATCTGTGATGTCCATTTGGACACGACTTCAAAATGGCGCGCTTTGCCAGCGGCCGCAGCCGCAGCCAAAGTCGAAATATTCGGACACGGCCTGAGACCTAAGTACTGTGTATTTTTATGATCGCCAGTCAAGATTATCGACGCCCGACTATCGCGCAACCGACTATTAAGGTTTTGCACGTGATATCACCAGCCGTGTTTGCCTATGTCATCTACGCAACTTTTTGAGGTCAAAACGCCTTGTCCGCACTTATTTGTGTTCAACTTAAGCAGAAATATGGCAACTTTTGCCCCATACTTGTCGGCATACGCCAAAAACTTAGATTTTGTGAGTCGGGCCAGGTATGTGAGAAAAATTGAATTGGTTAGTGGCTTCTGTGACCCTGTACATCATTCTGCTAGACCGTATGACATCGTTAGTCAGTGCTAAAGAAATTCCAGACGTTCAATTCCCTGACATTTTCACCTACCTAATACACACACCCTCTCATTACTCGGGGTCAGAGTTGAAATGCTACAAGAGCCTGGAAGCGTACAAATACTTCACAGCTGGGTTAGTTGGAAACCTTCTGATTGCTGGTGTTGATGTGGCCGTGGGATCTTCAAAGACAAAAGGTTGCCATTATGTCATGACGGCTTCCGTAGGTACAACAAGTTGATATGTTGGGAAAACGTAATGAAAGGCCAATTTACTTTACACTGTTCTTGCGGCATGGGATGTACAGGGTACGATCTACGTACCAGTACCGACTATACAAACAAGTACAACTTGTGATCGTGATATGATATACTTAAAGTACGCAATGTACATGTATGTATTGTATGTTCCTCTAAACAACTAGTAGATTCTCCATTAAATTAACGAATCTTTCATTTCTTGTAGTAACGGCCTAATGTGATACACGGCATACGAGTCAACAAAATTATCAGTTTATTCTAACATGTACTATCCCTCACCTGGCATTTACTGACAACATTTACAGAACTAGCTACCACCAACAAGGTGACCGTCACCATGCTGGGCATGGCTATAAAAAGAAGTGATCAGAATTTAATAATTTAGTTTAAAAAGGATTGGGAACAATCTAGCTTCTAGTTCGAGAACAGTGATAGTACTGAGGAGTGCGTACAGTGCTCAACTGAAGATACCAACGACTACTGATAATAAAGGATCTAGGGATGGGGGCAATAACATGCTGAAAATGAGCAAAAACTAAAAAAAATGGTAAACTGCATGATCAAAACATACGCCCTATGTTCCCAGAATCCTTTGCATATTGCTCTTTAAAAAGCAATTTACACATTTTCTTGCATGGATTTGTACTCCTTGAATGAAAGACCAAGGGCATTTCCATTATTACATCTGTGTTTTTCTGGATGGGGACATTCCAAAGAGCTCAAGGTCGGGTCTTTTTAGCCTCAGCTTTAACTGTAGTTTAAGATCTACTTTTTGATAGTCAATTGAACCTTGTGAGAGAATAATAATGGTTTCAGAAAACATTAATGATTGTTGCATGAGTATACCAAAATGAGTCTTTAATTATTTACCAATCAGGTTGGACATTCTCAGAAACAAAATGAAGCTTCATTGAAGGAATGGGTGGCTGCAAAAGATGATGGAAACATTCTTACAGCACATTGCACATGTATGGCCGGAATGGGTGAAACCTGTTCCCACATCACTGCTGTTCTATTTGCAGTTGAAGCAGCTATCATTCAGATCAAGAGTGGGGGCTTCTTGTACTGATCTTCCATGCAGATGGTTTCAAAACAACCCAAGTAATATGTGTTCCCCCATCAGATGTAGATTTCTCAAGACCCGACATCAACTTCAAAGTTCAAACTCCAAAGTCATCTGCCAAACCCTTACCTCCACCTTCTTCACATGCCAGAGACAAGGTATTGTACAATAGTGGTGTAAACTAAAAAAGTACTGTTGTCAACCCTCCCACAGTATAGTGCTGACTTCATACCTAAGCTACATTCATTGCCGCCATCTATCATGACCCACTACAACCCACAAAACTTGGCTCTTAATTCAAAGCAGTTGGAGGATAAAGCAGACGAGGTGCTGTCGAGACTAAGCATAACTGATAAGCAGGTGAGATATTTGAAAACAAATTCGGGTAAAGTTGTTCGCGCGGAACTTTCCACTATACAACAACCATAATGTTCTTGAACAACAAACACGGACATCCTTGGGCCTGTTCTGGAAACTCACTACGATATGGTTACTTCCAATAATAGTTATTGTGGCTCGATGTCCTTGAAATATCTCAGTGGCAGAGGTGAAGAAGAGAAATCCGTCTATAAGAAATCATGACCTTGTCACCAGGTAGGTTTCCAAATATCATTCTTATTTTAGTATTATTAACCAAATTGTCCGAGCGCCAACCCTGGCTGCCGACAGATAAGCCCCATCAATTGTGCCAAGCTGGACTCCCCTCTGCTCCTTGTTGTTACCTTACAAAAAATCGTCTGCTGCAGAAAATGGATGATCACAAAAATTAACGCAGCGAGTCGACCTAATGTTTTGGTGCAATTAACCAATAGTATACGTTTCCATCTTTCAGAGCCCATTCCAGTTTAACCCCACCATATGTCAATCAAGTCTATGATCTTATCCAAAAAGGTACAGTCAAAAAAATTAACTGTTAATTTTCCAAGGGGGAACGATAGTTTTGCCAGACTCGTTTGGTGGAAATTTGAAGTATGTAAACAATCCTAAATTGTGGCCATCCTACTTCGAGTACAGTTATTTGTATTACTCCAGTGTTTAATCGACTCTCCCGGACCCTACATTCAGGTGACTCTGTCAAGGATTACACAAGTCGCTGGAATTGTACAGTTACTTCAAGTGCAAGCGATCCTCAACTCGGCAGTCAGAGATGACAGCATAGTATGTGTCCATTCGCAGAGTGATAAATAAATCAACTGGATCGATCTGTTGTTGCTGCTCACTTTATGTACATGGCAGAACCAACTTACTGTATTGCATGACACTTTTTGTCGATGATATCATGATCAGCTTTGTCGAGCAAATGGTGACAAGTGTAGGCAATTTGGAGTCATCGAGGCAAACTTGTGCACACCGCAGAAGACAACTTGAGCTTCATGCTCGGCATAGAATTACCAATAGATCTTCTCAGAACTGGTATGCCGCTATTAAGAGAGTTAAAACAAGGGTTTTTAATATTTGGAACAGGGTGATAACTGTAAAGTTTTGCAACAAAATCAAAAAGATGAAAAAACAGCGTTTTATTGCAAATATTGTTGAAAAGATTAACTTTACGTGATGCCCTCTCAAACATCAGAATGGATAAACTATATTACAGCCGTATCTATTACAAAACCAATTTAAAACACTCGAACCGTTTGTTCAAAAAGCGTTTTAATAAAAAACACATTAAACCCCACACCTGGAGTGCCCTCAGGGCATCTGACTCTGTGCATTCAAGAGGTGTATGAAGCATTATCTTTACCCAACCTAATGCGCTGCATTCTCCCTGCAATATTCTTGACGTACAGGAGTGGCGCTTTACAAATGTACGTGTATTCACTGATGCTAAGATTTGTGTCTTTGATTCTTGTCTAGCTGAAGGCCCTACAGGGAAAAAAGCGTACCCCTTAAACACAGGTCATGTATCTAACAAGCACCATAAAGATATGCGAGTACCTTCACAGCGTTGATACCATAACAACTATGTTGATGACCTGCCGCGATTTTGTCCACTCTGTCTAGGGCCGTTGCAGAAACCTCTTGCTGTCTTTAGTAGCAAGAAAATTTGACGTTTCTTGGTTATTTTTTTTATAGATGACCACCCTACCCTGTGGTCTCACAGAAGATCGTATCCCTGGAAATGGTGAATGCCGTGTCAATAAGTACACTATGTACCACTCGGGGTCACAAGCCGGACGGAGGGAGACACCTTGCTTCTAAACGACAAGGTAAACCAATCTCTGGTACAATGGACACCAGTCTCCAAGCGAATCCTTCATGCTTGATTACGCCACAGACGCGGTTATATCACAATCATTGTGGTCTACACACCGACCGAGTTATCCTTTACAGTAGACAAGGATAACTTTTATAACCAACTGGAACCTATCATCCACTCTACCCCACCTCACAATCGCTAGTCATTGGTGATCTGAACGCCATCAGCGGGAGAGAGCACGCAGGCTATGAACATGTTGTTGGGAACTTCAGTTCTGGAACACCAAATGACAACTTGGCACGCCTTCTCAACATGTGTTCCTACCAAACTTGTCAATTGTTGGCTTCTTTAGACGGAAAGAAATTCACCGATTCCCTTAGTTATCCAATGATGGCCACACCAGGAAGGAGTTAGACCATATGTTGACTGGGGACTGGTCGATCTTCTGCACCTATCATGTCTTCAGGGGTGCAGAGGCCCCAGCAAACACGGACCATCGACTAGTTGTTGGCACAGTCAAACTCCAGCCCTACCTCAAACCTCCCAAACCAACAACTAAGTGTCTTAATGTCGGATACCTCTTTAATTGAAAACCCAAACATCGCCAGTAAGTACAATATCGCTTTCAACAAATTCGAAGCCCTCAGTTCCCTCAAAGAAGATCTGGAGTCCTCCTGGTCTACCATACACTCTGTGATTCTGTCTGCCGCTTCCGAAACGATAGGCGTCATCAGGCACCAGTGGCACACTGGATATTCTTGACGAGAAGCGCCAAGCATGTCTGTGTGGGGACACAAATGAAGCACACAGATTGAAGGACGTCTTTAAAGCCAAGGCCAAGCAGGACCTGGATGAGTTCTATGGTAACTTTCAGACACTGCTGAAGAAGGGCTGTGAAGAAACGATCTAAGGCCAACCTTCAAGGCCATCAAGTCTATGCGTGGTCCCCGTCAACAGGGAAGCAGCACCCCACCGATTACAAAGTCCGATGGCACTCCTTGCAAGACAGCTGAAGAAACTGTGACTCGCTGGCGAGAGCAATACAACTCCATGCTTAACCATCTTCCAGCTACACCCTGTCCAGACCTTACTGCGCAGGCGTCAGCTGCAGTCTCTGCTCTGGACATCTCCTCTGACGCATCCCCCCGAACTGCTCAAGTGTGCTGAGACCCCGAAGTATGGTCCTCCGGAAGGGTTATTTCCGGCTGGAGAAATGGTGTCATCATCTCCCTATACAAAGGAAAGGTCAGAAAAACCAATGCAGCAGCATTGGCAGCATTGGAAAAACCAATGCAGCAGCTACAGACCTATTACTCTACTCTCAGTCCCTGGAAAGGTTTGTTGCCACGTACTCCTGTCTCGCCTAGAACCTCTACTCGTTCGTCACCGCCGACCCCAGCAGTCTAGCTTCATAAGGGGCCGTTCTACAATGGATGCAGTGCTCGCCATTTGACTCCTGTCTGAACTGCACCGCGAGTTTCAAAGACCTTTCCATGTTGCTTACACCATTCCTTCTTCACCTGATTCAGGACTTGCATGACAGCAGCACCTCCACCGTGCGTGTTGGCAACATCTCCTGCCCCTTCCTCAGCACCTCTGGTGTTCACCAAGGCTGCGTCCTGGCCCCAGCCCTATTTTGTTGTGCCATTGACTGGGTACTAAACCACTGTCAGGCTAATCTCGGCATAATGGCAGGAGAAACGTCCTTCACCGACCTAGCCTATGCTGACGATGCCGCCCTGTTCACCAGAGAGCCCAACGAGTGGCCTACCAAGCTCCAGAAGTTCGAGGAAGAAGCTGGGACAATGGGTCTACACACATCCTGGGCCAAAACCAAGATCCAAAACTGCGCTGGCCTCGGACCACCTTCTGTTCCAGGGTCTGTTGATGGCCAGCCTGTCGAGACCACAGACAAGTTCAGATACCTCGGCTGCGACATCTGCTCTGAGGGTCACTCTTCTCCTGACATCAATCGGCGGCTCGGGCTCGCCTCTTGAACCTTTGGCTAGTTAGATCACGTGTGGCGGAACAAGCGTCTCAACCTCAAAACCAAGCCGAGGTTGTACACTACATGCGTTCTCCCCATCCTACTCTATGGGTCATAAACCTGGACCCTTTTGGTAGAGGATGGCCGTAGGCTTCAAGCTTTTTTACGGTGTCAGGAAGACTTTTCCATAGTTATGCTGCTTCTGCTGCAAAAGCTCCAACCCCATAAAATTTAGTTCCTGGAGAAAGGTTGGGCCTTAATCTTGCAAACCTAAGAAAGTAAATGAAAGTATCTTATACTGAATATGGTGTTTTATCGGAAGCCAATGTAAATCATGTAAAATAGGAAAAATGTTTTCACGTTTTTGACTACATGTCACCAATCTAGCAGCGGAGTTAAACGCCTTTAAAAAAACATCAAGGCCAGTTCTCTTCAAAGAAAAACGGTGGCGGCCAACCATCTGAGTGGGTGACTTATATTCCACATTGACCCCAGGGATGAGGGTAAAATTGCCCTTTTCCAAAGTTACCACATAATTAATGTACAAATCACGAAGGTAAATTATTTTGTTCACCCTAAAGATCAAGAAAAGTGGGTAAAACTAAACACGAACAATTTCATGGACGCTAAATACAGCCTTTTCAGACATTCTTCTAACCTAAGATAAAGTTAATCGCATGAGAGTCGCATATTTAGTACAATGCTCTTATATTAAATAACTATTCGTTAATTAAACCATTTGTATGACTTAGTATCTATACTTTCCATGTAAACTAGTTTTAAAGATTAAATAGCAAAAAATCTACCAACCAGTGATTTCCACGTGTTTTTTCACAACATACATTTTTGTCCCTATTTGAAAACAGTGACGATATGTTAAATCATTGCAGTTAAAATAGTTCGCAACCATTGCAACATTTAATTTTTCTGTGGTTTGTGAGGGGGCATTTTTGAAAACTGCACAATATAATTGAAAGGACCAACTATACAAAATTTGGCTCAATCGCTATTTTTTTTTTAACTTGACATATGTTTACATTATACAGGAACCCAAAAACATGAACAGATGCCACTGCAAAATATCCGAACTAAACAAGAGCTACCTAATCAACATGGACGTCGTGAAGATAGATGGCAACAATAAAATGTTGTTACCTATCTTACCTGTTGTGAATTTGTAGTTTAGTGAGAGTTTATTGTTCCAATTTTGTGTTGAAATTCACTAAACTAAGCATGGCTGATGGGCGAAGTGAAAACATGAGAAGAGCGTGGCCTCTCACATAGGGATAAAGCTGCTCTCGCACAGCTAATGCAATACTTTTTAGGTGATGGCATCGAAAGCTCCGACGATGACTGTGCTGAGGAAAGTGGGGAAGAGGTGGATGAAGGCGAAGCTCCAGGTGCTCAAGGATTTATACAGAAGCGAGTGTCATCTTTTTAATAAGCCCAATACAACGACGATGGTGGTCTTGCCATTGCAAGACCTACATATATATTGTGTCATTTATGCGAGAGTACACAAGGCGATATTTTCTCCAAATCGTACATGGTGCTATCAGAATTAAGCCTCATAACTCAAACGTAGTCCCATATCCACTGAAATGTGCGCTTTATAAGAAACCACAATTACTATTATTATAAATCAAATTGCTCTGTCATTGGAGGTGACACTGAAGTACTTTGAAACTGATCAAAAAACCAAAACAGTAGGAGAGATTTTTAGCCTTGAGGACACGACACAAGTTTCCAGTTCATCGAAAATATTGCACAGGAACATGCACTTCTTTTTCTGGTCGAGTTTCTGGATTCAAGAGATCAAATCGTCTTCCACCATCACTGGACTTGAAAGCCAGTATATGGATCGACTACTACAAGTCAGCTATCGAAAAACAAAGGGTTAGGAGGAAAAAATGTAGGAATTTAAGCTTCCTTTAAAATACTTGTTTAGGTGATGTGGTTTTTGCGAAATGAGTAAATCAGTGCCACAATTCGTATCATTTATAGCATGAAAAACGTATTTACCAGTTTTGGTATACTAAACATACCTGGTAAACACGTTTTACATGCTAAAATAATTATGTTCAACTTATTGAGATAATTATTATTTTTTGTTAAACTAATTACCCCGGCTGTTATTATAAGAAACTTTTTACTATTATCGACAACCTGTCTAACTTGAATGTAAATCCGCGGACATTGTGCTTTGTGTGCTGCAAAAAGTACTCGCACCCTTTAAAAAGGTTCAAGGTTAAATTTATTTCCTCAGTATCAAACGACAACAAAACAAAACAATATCACACAGAAGTCACAAGAAATTATTTCAACAATGAAAAATAATCGTTTCACAACACAGGTTTGAAGAAATAGATGCATAACAATGTTGACACTGCGGAGGGATCCATTTAAGAAGCAAAGCTTGTAGGCAATGGTCCATGTTGACATGCATATGCATTGAGACTATAAAATAATTTCAAGTGAAAATATAACAGCAGGTCTCAATGCACATGCTTGTTTACAAGGAATAATTAGTAAACACTGAAACAAACAAAAAACAGACACAGGAGGACTGGACAAAACACACACAGCAGTCTTGCCGGTCAGCAAATACAGTATCGACCGAAACAAATGATCTCATAGCGGGGGATTTAACAAGTGTGGCTATGGGTGATAATAAATATACACAAGAATCCCATGCGGGATACCACCCGTCCCCAGTCCGCAGTAGCATGGTTCAAAGCATACAGTTACATTTGTAAAACATTCATCAACAATAAGAATTCAAGATATCAGTTTTAAAGACACGTTTAAAAATAAATACGCTTTTGAAGGCTTTAAGTTGTTCCATAAGCATGTTCCACAGCATGGGTCCTTCATGTTTGATAGTTTTATGAACGAGGGAAGTACGGGTGTAAGAAATGTGATAATTGGAAGCTTGGCAGGTGAAGTGAGAATGTAACCTGTGAATTTAACGAAAAAAATTGATTTAATGGCGGAAGGCCAAACTGTGCGTTGATACATGAGGAACCCAAGCTGAAGACGATAGATGTCCTTCACTTTAAGAATGTTATACTTATAGAAAAGGGTCTGTATGTGTTTCTGTAAGAGAAAAAGTCTATTGAGATCGGTAGCAGAACTTGCTCCCCATGCAAGTATCCCATAATTAAGATAAGAACTGATTAATGTATTATAAAGAGATTGTAGTACCAGTTCAGGCATAAAATGCTTGATCCTATTGATCACTCCAATGTTTACAGCAATAATCTTACAAATGTGATCAACTTAACTATACCATGTTAGTCCATGGTCAACAAAAAGTCCCATAAACAACAATAAATTTGGGTAATGATAATATCGTTAATCTTTACAGGACTTGGTAGGCTGAACAACATGTAGTTAGTTTTAGCGAAATAGGGAAAGTTTATTGACCGTAAACCAGGAGGCAACTAATTTAAGCAAGATAGTCAGGTTTACTATGGGAAACGAATAAATTTGAGTCATCCGCAAGTAGTATAAATGAGAGCACACTAGAGCATATTGTGAAATCAATAGGATAAATAACAAAGGCCCTAGGACTCATCCTTGGGGTACACCATATGTAAGGAAATCAGACATGATATTTATGCCATTAACGGAAACATATTGTGGCCCATCTGTGTGATAACTCCTAAACCACTCCAGGGGCACTCGTCGGATACCATAGTTGGAAACCTTATACAATAGTATTTGATGGTCTATTGTATCAAAAGCTTTTGAAAGGTCAAGGAACACCCCAAGAGTATGTTTGGAGGCATCGATTGCATTAGAAACTGTATCAATAAAATCAAGGAGAGCAAGAATAGTAGAAAGTTTACTACGGAAACCGAACTGTTGATTTGTTAAAATATCAAACTTATTCAGAAACTTAATGGTACGGGCATAATTATACGCATTTTCCAAAAATCTTAGAAAAACATGAAAGAGTAGAGGTAGGCCTATAATTAGTAATACAGTTACGATCACCCTTTTTAAAAACTGGAACGACTTTGGCAATTTTTATTTCTGAGGGAACAATGCCAGTCATAAAAGAGGTGTTGACAATATGAACAAGAGGTATACAAATGGCAGAAATTGACTTCTTAATAATGGAAATATTGATCAAGTCAGAACTTTTTTTGTTTTGCAAATTGTTAACAATGTCCAACGTGCATTTACTGGAGTAAAGAAGAAAGAATTAGAACTAGGGTAAGGCATATAATCAGCGAAACTAAAAGGTGAGTGGGTAGGTTGGATCATTTTAGCAAGGTTGGGACCAATATTGATACAGTAGTCATTGAAATGATTGGCAATTTCATCTGGCTTGTCAATTAAATTCCATTTACAATAATGCTATTAATACCATGAGAATTAGCATTTTTTGTTCAAAACTGAATTTATAACCTTCCAAATATTACAAATAATGTTTTTTTCTTTTTCAATAATTTTTTTTTGAAAGACGTAATAGGCTAGTCAAAGTATGTTTATACTTAGTGTACTTGCATTTTCGTGAGGTTGTAGGGTTCGACAAGAATTGACGATACAATTTATTCTTTTTCTTGATGGATTTGAGAAGGGAATGTGTAACCCAGGGAGTAGTTGAGTTATGTTTAGCTTTGGTATTGTTGTTTTGTCTAACTAAAAGAGTATTATATAAAAGTTTATTGTATGATCAAAATCATACAATAAACTTTTCCAGGTTCACATTAGATAAATTTCGAGAATAAGATAAATTGTGATTGTGAGGAGCTCTTGAATTGGGAGACTGAAAACAAAAAAATTGACAGATGACCTGAGATATCAGAAACTAAAATACCGGATTTAGAGGAGGGAAGAATGTTTGATAAGAAATGATCAATTAGTGTAGAAGAATTATCAGTAATACGTGTGGGCATGTGGATTTGAGGAAGAAAGGAGTAGGAAATATATAAATCGATAAAGGACTTGGAGCTAGGATTGGTTGGGTTTAGCAAATTAATGTTAAAATCACCTGAAATGCAAAATTTACTATCATAGTCAACACGAGAGCATATCAACTGAAAAGAGGTTATGAACTCATCGCGAACAGCTGACGGTGCTTTATACACAACACCTGCAATAACATTTTGGCATTCAGAATACGGACTTCAACAAACTTAATGACTCAAGAGAGTCATCTGAAGTATTCAAATCTTCCCTAACAGTAATATCTAGTTTATTAGAAATATAGAAGGCAACTCCACCTCAAGCATTCGTGCCTTGTCTGTTGTTCACGATGAGCTCATACCCAGGCCAAAAAAAAGTAACTGTGGGGGATGATTTAAGCCAGGTTTCAGAAAGTGCAATGAAAGAAAAATTATGGTTGATTGAATTTAAAACAATTTTAAGTTTCTCTATATTTTTTTGAAGACTTCTAATGTTAACATGCAGTAAGGAAATACAGCCGGCTTTGGAAATTGCTCTATGGAACAATATTGAGTATTATCACATAAGAAAATGGAATGTCACCATCATTTTCTTCTTCGATATTCATTACAATAATCTATTTCCCTTTAGATCATTTGTGTGCACAAGGAAAATTAAAGCATAAAAATGCTGAGCGACAATGCTGAAAAGCACGATACAAGAAATAACGAAGTACAAGACAGTTTACAAACACAGATACGAAATTATAAATGCGAAAGTTGAACATAAGAGAGGGCAACGGGTCTTATTGACACCTGTATAAAACGAACAGCACTGCTCCAATGGTTGAGAATTAACGTTTGGCCATTGATGTAAAGTTGGCCATTACGGAAGCTTGGTTTCTTGCCTTCTTAAAACGCCTTGCTCATAACATCTTTCAGGCTTCTCTTCTTTGCTGCATCAACTGCTGGGAGATCCTGAATCATGTAGATTCCACACTCAGCCAGCGCCTTTTTGCAACGTAGAAGTATTTGTTGACGTTCTGGGCGATACATGAACTTTGCTTATTTGTCGAGGTTGATCTGTAGGCATTTTCGGAAATCTGCCTGAGCGATGTGCAATTTCAATCTCTGGGTCGAGGCTACATTTATCTGACAGGATTTCTTGTCTTTCAAATGGGTAAGACGGGGTCATCCACATGCCAGGGTTGTTTAAAAGTAAAATTATTGGGGCAGTAACTAAATAAAATTGCCTGCATTTGGTCAAAAAACAGTGACAAGATAACAAGATTCATGTCTCAGCAGAATGTTTTCCCTACAGTATGCCGTCTGGGTAGTTCTCTTTTTCAATTGCAGTGATTCTACCAATGGAGGGGCGAATAATGAAGCAGCCAATGAAATTGAAGGAGTTCCTTTTCAAAAGTGTGTTTGTTAAAGCTCTGCTCGATGAACTGTGTGTGTCAATATTTGAAGAAAAATACATTTTCAAAATATAACGACTTGCAATTGTTAAAGAAGAAGCATTGGTTTTAAACCCCATCTATTTTTTTATTCGATGTTCAAGTTAAATTATTGAATGGAGTATCTGCTTCAATATTTGTTTCTTGCTGTTTAGGCTGCAGGGTACTCTCCACCTTAAAGAAGCTTTGGAAACAGTTATGTCCGCAGATCGTGTGTTGTCGACCAATGTCTGACCTCTCTCTACTAGGGGTGCCAGAAGGCCAACCTTATCAACAGGACCGTCAAGTGCAAAGCATTACGGATGAGCGCTTCATTGCAGAGGCAGAAAGCACACCTACAAAACTCACACTACAAGACCCTAACCCGCTATGCTCCAAGAAGTTAACTATGCACTACTCTTTTATGAGTGTCGCCTAGCAGATTCACTATCCATCAACTTCTCTTCAGCCAGGGCCGATGTACTTCATGACTAAAAGAAAATGCGACATCTTCAAAATCAAATCATAAAGCCGCACAAACAACTCCTATTACATACGGAAAGTAAACTGCATGTTACGGAAAGTAAACTGCACGGTTTATAAACTCAAGACAAGTGCCAGTAATTCCCTGACAAAACATTTCTGAATGACTATAAATTCGTTGCGCATCCAATACATTTCACGTGCAAGAACACGAATTAAAACAAGTTACAATGTAATACACGGAGGTCAACCTTGTTTTTCTAAACCACGTACTGATGGGCGGGAGCAAGCGGGGGCGGCTGACAGGATATTGCGCAATTCTTTCCCGATGCTGTGTGAACTTACCATTACAAGCAGTGGGCACGTTGGTGTATCTCGACATGTGCATAAAATAACAGACCTGTGAAAATTTGAGCTCAATCGGTCATCGAAGTTGCGAGATAATAAGGAACGAAAAACAACCCTTGCATTTCGGAGTTGTGTGCGTTTAGATGGTTGATTTCGAGAAATCAAATTCGTGGAAAATTACTTGTTTCTCGAAAACTATAGCACGTAAGAGGAAGCCGTTTCTCACAATGTTTTATACCATCAACCTCTCCCCATTACTCGTCATCAAGAAAGGTTTTATGCCAATAATTATTTTGAGTAATTACCAATAGTATCCACTGCCTTCAAAGATAAATGGTATTTCATTGAGCGTGACCCGCTCTTACGGAAAAAAAGATAACTTTTACTTTACTGATCAGGACGATTTACTGATGTAACGTGTCTTATAAAACACATTAGAATTGGTCATGTGATGTATTGTCGGGTTCCTTACGAAAACAAATTTTGAGTACATTATTTGACTGCTACTAATAATTGGCGGACTTTTTGGGGCAGTGGCTCAAATGAAAGCATCAAAAGACCTCAATTATTGGGTCAAATCGGCCAAAAATCTCACATAGCATCTTTAACACAAGTTGATGAGATGAGATCAAAGTAAAGCAGCATTTTACCATATAAAGAAAGGTTTGTTGTAACACCATGTATGGCTATCTTTAATGAGTCGGGGTGGTTCTGAAAACGTTTCGCTCAGTATGCGCCGATCGTCTTCTGAAAAAAGCTCGACTCTGATGCTGCACGCTGCATGCTGCTTAAATACTATGTAGGCGGACTAACTTGGTGATGCATGAAGGCAGGGAAAAGAGGCCGGAAATGAAGCTCGGTGATCCGTGGTCAAATTTATTCCCTCTCTAGAGCCTCGTATGGTGCGTGGGGTGGGGGGGGGGGGGGGTGTGCTCCCTCAACTGCGCTACCTCCATGATAGGATCAAAGCAATCTGAATAAATAATGGAGTGGGGGCCTAGGTGATTGAGGGGATGACTCAAGGCAGTCCAAGTGGTGGGGGGGGGCTATTTCTACCTCCGTGCTAATACTACTAAGTTGAGGGTTTTGGCTTAGGGATTGATCGTGGATGTAGAAGATCCATTGGTCAGGACTAGCACCATCTGAGAAGACATCTATCTTTTGGTGGTACTTCTGCATATTTTCCCTAGTATCAGGGTTTGATTTAATCCATGCATGGGCTTAAATAAATAGTGTAGCCTGTTCATGATTTCAGTGAGCACTCTGCTTCTCGTTTTGGTGGGTTAGACTAGCATTTTTGGAAAAATCAACTTGTAAATCAATTTACTCTCCTTCAACATTTTAAAGTATTTTCTTCTGTGCGCAAATATTTTACACTTAACATACACATGGACAAGAAATACTTTCAGTTGATTCAATAGCTCTTCAAATTCCAGATGTATTGTTCATGTCATTTCTTCCTTTCTGTGTTTACATAATTTTTGGCATTGACTCATGTATTTGGCCCCCTGAACTCGGGAAAGTCTTGCGTCATACACTTTTTACTGTTGGTGTAACATACAATAGTGTGAGTGAAGACTGATGTGTTTAGGAAGCCCAGTATCACCCTTAACGGAGAAATCAAGAGGAGCCTTACATTCGCATGATAAGTACAAACACATCCGTTGTGAGGGATGCTGTCAAACAGCTTAAATATTTGGGTGTCAGGTCCCAAGACTTGCTCAGGCCACTAGAAATGTCATTTTCTCGGCAGAGTAGTTAATAAGCTTCAAAAAGAGCCATCAGCATGTTTTTAGCCTGCACCAAGTTTTCATACTGTTGCCATGTAAATCTGTGCTCCGTATGATGACGCGATCCTTTCTTCCGGGTGCTTGCCAATACAATTCATGTTTCAAGTAGATTTTACTAACTTTTCTTTGTGCCCTTGTCAAGCCCATAGTTTTTGGCCACATGTGAGTTAAAGGCAAGTTCGGAGGCCCTTGCTATTTAGACTGCCATCCCCTGTAAACGAAGCGATCGATAGGGTAAACTTTTTTGAGGTTTAGGGTTTGGTTGCATCATCTGGTTTACTCATTTGGCTCTTGCCAAAAGCTCTTTCTGCTTTCTTCCGTTTCTTGTCCTTCTCAAGGTGGTCCAGGTATGCTTGCAAATATTGCTACCTGAACAGCACAGTATTTGAATATTAAGATATATTTGATAATATTGAGTTTTTATATAGCTTTTTCACTCCCGAACGGGTGTCTCAAAGCGTTTCAAATTATTACCCCAACTACTAAACATGTTAATTTTGGCGTTGCATTTTTCTTGCACCATGCTACATGTTCCACTACATGTGTAGCACTACCACTTCTGCCACTGCACACTACCATGACTTCTACCAGGTTAAAACAAAAAAAAAACAGGACTGATTTGACTGAGCGCCCGACAGCAGCCACTCAAAATCAGCTCTGTGTTTGTTTGATAATTTCTTAGTATATTGCTCAAAGTGTGACCTGTCAAATGTACAGAGGCCACAAATCACAGCAGAAGCAGTAACTCATGTTGAGTTTAAGTCGAACAAAGTAGATACAAAAGAACAGTTTTGTAAAAGAAATTACATGCTATGGACATTTTTATTTCTTTAAAAAGTTGGTTTTGTGATCTGTTGTTAATCTTACAATATTCCTGATGATGTTCTTGTGCTTATCTTAATTCAGATTCTGTTCTTATAGTTGTTTTTATTGCAAGTTTTTGTTGCAATTTCTGCACATTTGAACATTAAGGCAACCTTAGTGTTTACTGTTGTCGGATAATACCACTGATGCTGCTAACTGAATATTTCCGGTAAGCACCCTACGATACCGAGGTTGAGAAAACCAGGAACCTCCGTTGTGTCGTCCAGAACATTTCCATGTAAAAACCATGGCCGAGTCAATTGACTTTAATCAGTATGATAGTGGTAGTTTGCATATCTTACGTTTTCATGTGAATCCATGGGCCAGTTTTACAAGGGGCATCAACTGTTAGGAAAAGGTGACAAACTTTGTCAGTCGAATCCCACCCGAGTATAATGCCTGTGATACTTTTTTCACAGGACTAGGGAAAGTACCGAGTATACAGTGCTAACACACCTCGATGTATGGGTAAAAAAACAAAACTAATCAACTTTGCGTCCTTTGTTACTCTGCCTAGTTCCTCAAATGAGACCTCCGACTTCTCGTCTTCTTCCTGGCACTCAGCATCATCCTCCAAGATGAAATCCAGTACTTCCATTGACTAAGACAAGAGTCGCTTCAAGAAAAAGATATAATGTTATGAAAACAGTGCTCTTCAAGGAATCTATCCTATTCCAGACACCTTAAACATGACTGATTCCTAAATTCTTGGTGTTTGTTTTTTAAATTATTTATTTAAATGATTAGTTAATTGATAAACTATAACACCAATTTGGGAGGGTTTATCATCCTTACTAGCAGCTGAGAAGCTGATTCAACAAGGATAACAGTCACATCAACCCATTAAGGCAATGGATTGTAGCCAGAGATCGCAAGGGGTGTGATTTTTCCCAAAAAAGAAAGAAACTCGGAGAGTGCCCAGAGGAAAAAAAACCTTGGCACAGCAGCAGACCAACACAAATCTTTACTCACGCACACCCTTTGTTTGGTTATAACCAGGGTCAGCATGGTAAAAGCCTAGCGCTATTATGCACACGCTAACCATGCAACTCCAAATGATTGATTGATTTATGTCACTTGTGATTCTAATGAGAATGGTCATGTGTTTTTAAGGTATTAGAAAGCAATTGTAGTAATATAGTACAATGATAATGTTTTTCCTTGAAAGAGTTCCATATGGAAATTAATTGTATTGAGTTACGTGATGTATTGGGCTAACAAGTGAAACCCTGTCATCTGAACATGTCGTGATGAAGGGACAGCAGCTGATGGGCTCGATCTTAAATTTAGATTAAGGTTAACACAGAGATTGTTCATATTATGGCGCCTTCAGAAATTTGAACAACATGATTTGACTCATTGAAGAAAATGACAAATCACCCTTCGTCTTCTCATTTTCCCCGCAGACCTTTTTTTTACTCTGCTTCATTTACTTATTAAAGGCAGTGGACACTATTGGTAATTACTCAAAATAATTGTTAGCATAAAACCCTTATACAAATAATTTTTGTCCCCACTGCTTTTATTAACAGGTCGATTTTTTCCTTGGAAATAAAGGGGCTCACATTATGTTTGGTAACACACTGAGTGTCCATTTTGTAAGAAGCAATACAAGTGATAAAACATTTATTAAGCATAAATGTCCATGGTGCGTTTCTTGCAACAAATTGTATTCATCGTTCAAGCGATTTAGCCAGCATAAATGTCGATCTGCCCTCGGAACAACTCTGCTTTTGACAATTTGCCATCTGTCTCTGTTGCAACCCACTCCATCACAAAACCTTCAACTTCAAAGATAAAAGCAACTCCCGATAAGCCCATCACAAAACAACATAATGTGGGACCTCCAACTCAAAATGCCAAATCAACTCCTGACCAGCCCATTACAAAGCAACATAATAGGAGATCTCCAACTCCAAAGGCAAAAGCAACTCCCGACCAGCCCAACACAAAACAACGGCATCTGGGACCTCCAACTTCAAGGGAAAAAGCAACTGCCGACCAGCCCATCACAAAACAACAGTATGTGGGACCTCCAACTCAGATTGCCAATTCAACTCCTGACCAGCCCATTACAAAGCAACATAATAGGAGATCTCCAACTTCAAAGATAAAAGCAACTCCCGACCAGCCCATCACAAAACAACAGAATGTGGGACCTCCAACTCAGATTGCCAAATCAACTCCTGACCAGCCCATTACAGAGCAACATAATAGGAGATCTCCAACTCCAAAGGCAAAAGCAACTCCCGACCAGCCCATTACAAAACAACGGATTCCGGGACCTCCAACTCCAAGGGAAAAAGCAACTCCCGACCAGCCCATCACAAAACAACGGAATGTGGGACCTCTATTTCCAAAGGCAAAAGCAACACCCGACTCCCCCAACACAGAACAAATTAACATGGGACCTGCAGTTACGAAGCCTCAAAAGCTTTCTTATGCCTTTGTCACAAAGCAAGGGCGTATGGAATCTCCAACTCTAAAGCCAACTCGTCACTCCACGTCAAGCCAACACAATGTGGGACCTGCCAGTATCAAGCCACAATAAACTACCCACGCATTCTCAAGACAACAGAGGAATACATATTGTTTCCAAACTTCAATCAAAACAAACCAAATTGTGACCAAGTGGTTTTCCAAGGTTCTACTCACTCTCACTTTAAGTTTAATAGAGTAAATATTACATGGCAAATGCAACAATGTCGTAAACTTAATTTACCCTTAATTCATATTCTGCTGAATGATCAGTATGTTGCATCATCTGGGCCACCAAAGTCCATTGCACCCATCATTGGTGATGGTAACTGTTTTTTCGGACCTTTACCTTCTTTATCACTGGTTCTGAGTCATTTCATCTTGAAGTACGCAGTTTAGTAGTCACACATATGTGCAATATAAAACCATCCATTAAAAGCTTTTGTTTGAACACATCTCTTCAACGTTATATTCAGCGCAAAGTGGTTTGGACTAAAATGGAACATGGGCAACAGATTCTGAGATTTTTGTCGCACATCTTCTGCAGACCGTCATTTATGTGTATACAGCAGGAACCAATAGAACTTCACATCAAAGATGGCACAAATTTTCTCCAATAAATCTAGATAGAAATCTTAAAATTAACCAGAAGTAAATTTTTATGAATCACAAGAATGGGAATCACTATGAAGCTGTTGTAGCTGTACACCCTTCAACACAAGTGCATATGGCATATGGTGCTACTGCTTCAACTTATGTCTCCATACATAACTGCCAGCGAAACCACTGGTGTTAAATGGATGGTGCATGAGCTCAATCGTGAACTACAGTCAACAAGTCAAAAATCCAGACTTCTAATCAACTATACGCCCAAGGATGTACTAAGAAGAGTGACACATCACACATTAATGAAACGGTTATCTGCATTGATGCCGGGAAGTAAGGAGATCATAAACAAAATAGACAAGAAAGTTCAAATGGATGTCAAAACTACGTGGAAACAAGACAACAATAACTACAACCTACAAACAAAGAACCGACAAAAAGTATTGCCCTTCAAGCCATTGGACCCTTTCGGTAAACAGTGTTGTCCAAGGCCCACACTTTGCGTACCACAACTTCGATATCAAGTAACCTGTGAAACTTTAGGCTCAATCGGTAATCGGAGTCGGGAGAAAACAACGGAAAAACCCACCCTTGTTCCCGCGCATTTCGCTGTGTCATGACCTGTGTTTAAAATATATCCGTAATTCTCGTTAACGAGAATTTATATTATTTTGCTGTTTTCTCAAAAAGTAAAGCATTTCATGGAATAATATTTCAAGAGAAGTCTTTCACCATTGCCTTCTGTAAACCTAACCCTGTAAGTTATTTGTAAATCTGTTTACTTTTTCTGAACCGAAAGGGTCCAAGGCTTTAATAATAATAATAATAATAACCATATTTATATCCCGCCTTTTGCCAAAGGATACAAAGTGCCAGGTATTATTACTGCAAGGAGTGGGGTGAATTTTTGAGATATACAAGACCTAATCCATGTAATGGTTTTTAAGGTGCTTGGCGCAATATGCTGCCAATCCAGCCAGGAACACTGGGGCGAACCCCTTCTCTTTTCGATAAGTGCACTGGGTTCTTTTACATGCGTGTTACACAACACATGGGACTAACGGCTTTATGTCCCATCCGAAGGACGAAGCAATGGCTATGTGTCTTGCTTAAGGACACAAGTGTCCCGGCTGGGGAATCGAACCCACACTCTGCTGATCAGAAACACCAGAGTTTGAATTTCGTGCTCTTAACCGCTCGGCCGCGACACTCCCATGGAAGATAAAAGCAGCATTAAAATCAAGAGGAAAGAGAAAGATTGCTTAAGAAAGCAGCTAAAACGAAAAAATCCTGAATTTAAGAAACAGGGAGCCATGTGAGGAAAAAGAGAGAAAACAAAAGACACGAAGTACATCAGAGACCAGAGAAAGGGAACAAGAGAAAGAATTAGAAAATGTTCATAATAGAAGTAACCCAGAATTACGCAAAAGTGAAAAAGAAAAAGAATTACTCAGTGCACAGTATTAACGGAGAAGTCGTCCCGAGTATAGAAAAACAGAAAAAGAAAAAGAATTACTTTGTGCACGGAAAAGGAGAAGCTCATCTTGTGTATTCAGGAAGATGGAGAGAATTACTGAAAAAAATCGCAAGCGACAATAACGAAAAGAATAAGAATTACCAGCAAAGGGAACAGCTGTTAAATGAAATCCGCAAAAATAGACAAAATCAAAGTTTAAACCGCCAGGAACTGAGAAAGATGTTTTTTGTTGATACAAATGAAGGACCAGATTATGTTCGTACTTGTTGTAATTGCACATTCTACAGACACAGTGTCAATGCTGTAATACAGAAACGTAATGAATCAAAACAAATATCTGCTTCATTGATAGAATCATGCATAGTGGAGTGACAAGTCACGCTGGAGCTCAATGGATTTGTAAAACTTGTCATTCTCATCTTTCAGCAAACAAACTTCCACTTATGGCAGTGGCAAATAGATTGGTCTTTGAGGAGTGTCCGTATGCCTTAAGAGACTTAACAACTTTAGAAGAACGATGCATTGCACATAGAATACCTTTTATGCAGATCCGTGAGTTAGGTTGAGATCCCCAGTTTGGGATAAGAGGTAATGTTAATGTACCGGTAGATGTTTCTACAACTTTAGCTACACTTCCCCGCTATTTTCAAGACACATACACAATTCAACTCAAATTTATTCAACACTATCATTTTGAGACTGTTCGACCTAAAAAGATTTTTGATGCTGCAGAGTGGCTTGTGAAAAACAACCAACTATATCAAGATAACGGCATTAAACTAGATATGACCTGGATGAAAGAAGAACGCACCACTTGCACAAATTCATTTAACTTTCATTACATCTGGTGATTTGGATTTGGATCATGATTTAACTCGGGATGACTGCTCATAAGTCCTTCCGAAAGTGTCAAAAGAATCAACCTCAGTTTCAGATTTTCCAAATGCTGATGATGATGATTGGATAGAGTTGTGCACAGAAGAACAATATTCAGGTGGAAACAGGGATACCATGCCCGAGCCTAGTGATTTTACACTTGATGGACAACATGCGTAAAAAATAGCACCAGGAGAAGGCAACCACCCAATAAATATCTTCTTGGACAAATACTGCAAAGAAAATTCGTTTCCTAGCCTCTGTTGTGGTAAGCATAGGCCTGACAACACTAAAAGAATAGTTCCCCTCACATACAGCACTATCTGTAAAGTAGAACTACGGAACGCTGATCAAAGTTTTGCCTTGTCAGTGCCAAATTTGTTCTTCAAACTGAAGAAATCGCAGACTTAACAAATAAGGGATCTTGCAATGACAGCTCTACGCAAAACAAAAGATGTGGATAAAACATATACGCCTGTTATTGGAGACAAGTTGGTGTATTGGATGATTTAATTCATGTCAATGAAGGTTACCGTGTGCTGAATACATTGCGCTCATCCCCACCATACTGGCAGGCCCGACAGAAAGACATCTTTGCAATAATTGGACAGTTAGATATTCCTACATTTTTGCATCATTTTTTTGCTGCAGAAACGAGATGGAAAAGACCTGTTAAAGATATTGAGTCGCAATGTTTCGGGAAAATTACTCTCTGACGAAAACATCAAACTTTTGACTTGGCAGGGAAAGTCTCAATTAATTCAGAGTGATCCAGTCACAAGTGCCAGACACTTTAACCATAGAGTACATGTTTTCTTCCACGATGTACTTTTGAGGTCTTCAATTGCACCAATTAGGAAAATCTGTGATTTTCAACAACGGAATTTCAACAACGGGGCTGTCCTCATATTCATTGCTTTTTTTGGGTCAAGGATGCCCCACAGAATGGACAGAATGACATCTTGTCAATAAAGGCAATGATATCACAAATTTGTGGTTAAAACAATGACTCCCGAGGTGATCCCAGGAGCGCTCTATTTTAGAATAGACCGCTCCGAGGATCACCGAGGGAGTCATAGTTTTTAACCATTTCACGAGTAAAAGCAGTCAATATTTGTTTTATAACACCCCAAACATATCTTAATACTGTACTATTATTATTAAGCACCAGACCTGAATGCTACAATCCACGGACGACGCAAACACAGAGTGCAAACACTTTTACCTACTCTGTTGCATGTAGTGTCGGGCAAATCGAAATGGTTACAGACTATTAATTTATCATCCTCGTACACGCAACGGACGTCTGGGTACTGCACGCTGTGTGCTGGTCTGTCGGACTAGCGCACGGCGCCATGTGCTAGTCTTCGGACTAGCTCTTCGGACTAGCGCATGGCAAACCGACGCTCTATCACACGGCCGTCGTCTAGCAAAACTAAAACACGTCACTGTAGCTTTACAAAAGCCAAGTTCATTATTGTTTATAAGCCTACACAAAAAAGGCAAGGATTTTTTTTTTAAGTAGCTTAAATTCAGGTCTTATTTACATATGTAGAAGGGTTTAGTGGTTGCGGGGCTTTGGCGGTGTGCCCTGTGACCGCTGGCCCTGGTCGTTTAAAGGGGGGCTACGACATCCTCTTGCGATGTGGTCTTCGTTACCGCTCTTGTAGCACCCAAAAACTCTGTTTTCGTTCTGGAGGTTTGGCGGTACTGTGGGTTGAACAGCCCTACGATGTCGTGTGAAGTTGTCCACTTGTCGGGTCAGATGCTGCATTTGAAGTATGACATCTTGCATCAGGTCTGGGTTATACTCTGGTTTCTGGCTGGTAGCAGAATGTGGTCGAGCTATCTGTTCACGAAGGAGAGGCTTCTGTTCTGAAGGAGAGGCTGATTGGATGGGTGGTGTCGATGTTTGTTGTTGCGCTTGAGTTTTTGAAGGTCTGTCAGTTAGAGCAGAGTCCAGTCTGTGCTCTGCTTGCATCTCACGAAATGCCATGTCCCGAGGTTTCATTGGGGAGAGTCTCTGTCGTATCTTGTCGTCTTTTACTCCTCTCATGAACTGCTGTGTAAGCATTCGGTTTCGGTCTGGCGGGGAAATTTGTCTGTACATGCGCTCCTCTGTGAGTCGTAGGGTTGCTTCCAGTTCAAGAGCATAGATGCTTGCTGACTCGTTTGGGCGGCAAACTCTCTCGTAGAACTCTGCTAAAGGGTCTCCTCCGGACAATAGGTCGCCAAACTGTGCTTTGAGCTCAGCACCATCTGTCGGGTTCTGGAGTTCTATGGGTAGGTTCAGGATGAGTTTTTTGGCTGCGCCTCCCAGGTACCGCACAACTGTTGAGAACTGAAGCTCTTTTGGAATAGCTGTTGTGTCCAGCAAGTACTTCGCATCTCGCACCCAATCGTCAACTGATGTACTCTTTTCACTTCCAGTGAAGGTAGGAATGTTTTTCACCTGATAGGAAGGCATCAACTGGAGATGTTGAAATTGTTGGTTTGAAGTAGATGAAGAGGAACGTCTGGGTTGGTGAGAAGAAGAGCTAGGAGGATTGTGTCTCGCTCTTGGCAAGTTTGTGAAGGAAGAAGAATATCGTCTTGGCATTGCTCCACTGCTGCTGACGGGGTTTGAAGGAGACTCATTGACATGTGATGGGTAGTGGGTCTGCACTCGTGATGGTTTTGGCGTGCTCGGTTGATCCATGAATGAAGAAGGGTGTCGTTGGGGAGTACTTCTGACAGAGTGTTGAAGTGGTTGCTGTTGTAGTTGCTGCCGAAGTGTGTCGTTGAAATTCTGACTTACACGTCTCCCGAGTTGAACCAGTTCGCTCAAAAACTCTTCTTCAGGAAGCGATGTTAACTTGGGCTGTCGACGTGCTCTTTGTGGAGGCGGGAGGGAAGACGGCATTGGGTGTTGTGGAGTTAATTCAGGAGGATGGTCGCTCCAGAGCTGGTACTCATCAGCAGGAGTGTCTCTAGAGTTTGCCATGACTAGAACAAAGTTGACCTGAAACTTGTATACAAATCTACCGGAAACTTGTTATAACAAACAACAATAGAAATTCACACTGTCTATTCAATTTCTGAAAATGCGTCAAAAATCAACCAATAGCATAACAAGTCAAAACACATCTGGATTGAACACGACATGCAAATAAAAAAAAGGCAGTTGATTAAAAGAATGCAAAACAAAACATATATATCCTCACCCAATTTTATGCAGCACAAGCCAGGGCTAGCATAAAATTGTACGCAGCGATTGACTTTCTGGCGCTCAAGAGAAACTTTGATGCTTTACACCGAAATTTGTACGTCTTTTGACTCGCAACCAAAATTCTCGTAGTTCTAGAAAAGCAAAACTATAATGGAGCTGCAAACTGTAAATTGAACGCAAACTCAATAGAAATACAAATGTGAGTGAACTTAAAGCAAATCTATACAATGAAAGTGTTTTGCAAACAAGTGATCTGACAAAAGCACAAATTCTTTAGTCGCTAAACTCAATGGGGATACACAAAAATGCAACTTCAAAGAATCTATAAATACAATCTATTTAAAACACACCTGTTTTGTTTGTTAACACAGCGTTTAACCCGTTAAGGAACATGTCTTTCCTTTTAACTGTAAACAGTTGAGTATGATTGTTCAGGTTTCCTCATTGTTCAGAGAGAAGTCCATGGGGAGGCATTCCGACGGATTGTTGTTAAGACCGACGGTGATTGTCTACAGTAGTGTTTTCCTTACTGTTCGAAGAAGTCTATGGTGAGGTTTTCCCGATCGTTTAAAGACGTCACGGTGATCACTTAGTGTCCCGATTTCCTTGTCGTTCAAAAATAAATGGACAGGTATTTCGGCCGTTGTGGAAGACACGACGGTGAACAATTGTTACTGTCTCTTGACTTGTGATAAAAATGCTACCGTAAGCCCATACACACAATTATGTTATGTTTTCTCACCTGTTTCCGCCACGGCACGCTGGTATCCCCATAGTCGTATCCGAGTTCTTCCCCTGGAGCATTGCCTTTCTGTGCGAACAGGCACAAGCAGGGCTGGTCTAATACATTAATAACTTTCATTGTCGAGTTACACATGCTTTCCTTTGCAATAGGTAGCCATCCGGCAAGCTCCATTTGCATTAGTCCCATCCACACTGAAACATTTTTCATAACAATTTGTTGTTTAGTCGAATTAAGCTTTTGCTTTTGTTTCTCTAAGTTTGGTTTGCAAGCTAACAGAAATCACGTTTGCCTTTTTGCAACAATTTCGAAAGTAAATTCCTCTTACATTGCTCTAGATCTGAATTTTTTGCCAATTAAAGTGTTAATTAAAAGATCTTTAAAGTGTACAATTAACATATAAAAAAAAAGATTGATAGAATACTGCAAAATGTGGAAATACATGATGCCCCACATTTCATTACAGTGGTCATTTAACAACAATACCTATTTTCTTTTAAGAAACTGTTGGTAAGCTTACCAAAGTTGTTGACCTTTATGCAGAAAAAAATAAAGAAAACTACCCCTCTCATCTGGGTAAGAATCAAGTCTCGCTTCTCCCTCTTTCTGGGATATCACTTCACCATGATATTGCAGCAAAAAAAAACTCCTCTTTTGAAGTGTTTTGTGACAAATACACCCTGACCTAAACCATACAATAAATGAAACAGATTACAGATAATCATGGAAAAATCTGATAAATATAAACTCATTACAAAACATAAGAATTAATTTCTGAAAATGCACATTAACTGAACAGTAGTGATATTTTTACTTTTTATTTACTACAGGTCCTCTTATTATTCTAAGCTAGCAACTAATAGACCAGTCCATGCAATTTTGATTTAATTGCCACTAAAAGTCTAAATTATGTAAACGTACCAATATAGTCATTTATATGTTTCACGCAGAAACCTTCCTTGTCGCTGTTCCTAAGACAAACCTCGATTGCCTCTAGGACAGGAGTTTTCCTTTGTGATCTCCCTATTAAAAACAAAACATTTAAAACATGAAAAATTGCTAAAATACTCGGGAGTGCTAAGAAGGGATACTCATTTTATAAAATGATAGGTTCATGAACAAAAGTTGTTTACTTTGTAAGATTTGAATCGAAAATTAGCCAAATTTAAATTCCTCTTTGAAATTTATTTAATTGGCCTGGTGAATGTCCCCCCCCCCCCCCTCTTTTTCCCATTTTCTTTTTTTGGAGGGGGTGATTAATTGCCTCGTCAATTTTGATTCCTCTGCGGTTTGTTAGTGTTGCTAAAAATATGATCACACATCCCACTTCTAGGCTATAAGGCTGTGAAAAACATCAGATACAAGCCTTTAGAACTGGGTCCACTTTCATATGTGTGACCGGCTTAAATAAACGATCCTGCGGGACACAATCTTCGCTGTTCCAGACTTTTATTTATATCTGAGATGAAGACGGGGAAAATAATGTCATGTTAAGTGTCCGACGTCAAAGGAAAGAGTCTATTTAAATAAACATAATTTAAATAGAACATTAAGAATAAAACTTACAAGTCACAAATACTATTTACAATTAATTAGGAAATCCTTAAAAGACGCGAGAGTGCTGCTGTTTTCCAGCCTAGAAATTATGTATTTTAGAATGAACAAATCAATTAAATAAACCTAGAACTTGGATAAAGACTATCTATAATAAACGATTTGCCAGAGATTGGAAATGGATGGCAAACAGAACAGCATAAATAAAGGCAAACTAAATGATATAATTAAAGTTCCCACCAAAAGTTTAATGGCGTTCGCCATCTTGGAATTGTACCAAAATTAGAGGACAACTCCGCAAAATCAACAATATTTACATCATTAAATCGGAAAACACGTACGGCATTACTTTAGATCTCTAGTAATGCAAAAAGAAACATGTCATAAAATAAGCTAAACTCTACGAATAATTTGTACAAGAGGAATTTATATGAAATCTAGGGGAGAATGGATGGAAAATAGAATGGTAATTACCTGAATTGAAGACGGAGAAAATAATGTGGTGTTAAGTCTTTGACGTCAAAGGAAAAAGTGACCCTCTGACGTCTTGCGGCCGATGAGGGCGCGCTAACCGGTGTATTTAAAAAGGTGAGTATGAATAATTTACAAGTACCCGGATGTGAATTATTCTACTTGTCACATATGCATAAGCACTAAGCAGGCACTACTGCTTGAAAAATTTCTGCTAAGCAGGTATAAGCTAGCAGTGTAAAACATCACAAATTCTGATGATTGTTGTCGTTTTTCTTGGTTAAAGGTATTTATTAATGGCAATAAAAGTGTGCATCGCCTTAACAGCGGCCAGCCACCAACCCAGTCATTACCACGCAGTAAAGACCAGCTCCCCACACTGTTATTCCCTAATAGTAACATTATAAAATAATTTGCAAAACTTTGAAGTTGTTGACAGATGGGTCACTTTATGTCATGACTACTGACATGCAAGTAAACAATGAGTATTGTGCCACTCAACTTACCTGTCATGCTTGATAAGATTGATGTTGTCTAATATCTGGAAAGTGCAAATATTCAAAAAGGTTTATAAATCAAAACATTGATGCATTCATGTCTTCAGCAATCAAAAACGAACATACACAATTTGGTTTGATGTAAAAGTCTGCGAATCTAAGGCATTATAACCTTAAATGTATGTTGACAAAAATTCCAACAAACAAAAACAGGGGGAAAATCAATTTCCAAGCCATTTCCCGATCAGGTGCCAAATCTCCAAACTCCAAAAAAGCAGTGCTTTTTTCCCCGAGGTTTGACCTGTTTACAAAAGTTAATTTTCTAGTTTCATTACTTCCTGCATGTTCACACATTTGTGTAAATCATGACCATTGTTGTCATTGAGTTTGCCTGTAGGCGTATTAAGTATTAAAATCAGTGCGGTTTTGGGGGTTACTTTTAGCTTCTGGACAGCAGGGCAAAGGAACCATACACAAATCATGTATTGTACAAGACAGAGACAAGCTCTACCCAAAGTTCCTAACTCTTACAAAAACCAGTGTTGGAGGGTAGATGTACACAATCACAATTCATACCACTTTTACCAGGTACCTATAACAGAAGAGGACAACAGGGTCCAACAGGTTGGTGAACGTCCCCACTTGGAAAGTGTGCACAAACTCAATGGAAGCTGTTCCAAACAACAGAGGGACAATAGAAAGTCCCTGATTGCAGGTGTTTACCAACTTGGTTGTACTGTTAATGTTTTTTCTGTTATTTTTTATCATACTATCATATCCTTACCCTTATCATTATCCTTAACCTTATCCTTTAATCCTTATCATTATCCAGTCCGCGCAAAGTGCAAATAATGCAACGCTGCTGTATTGTGCAACGTTGAGTATCAGAACTGCTGTTCTCGTGTGCAGTATTTAGCTCCGCCCCCAGACACTACCCACTCCTCCATCCCCACCCCATCCACAACCAACCCAACTATCCTAAAACAACGATTCTTTATATAACCTCACACCATAAACTGATCATCATTCACAATATTTCACCCTATTTTTGCACATAATATCAATGTTTCTACTTTCACACCGGAAGTTGCATTATTGCGCTACTGGTTGCACTATTATTTGCACTTTGCGCGGACTGTTATCGTTATCATTAAAAAGTTCAATACCTCAAAACAAAGTTCATCAAACAACCAACTTGTCTATTTATACGTTTTACCATGTTTACCTTTGCTGCACATACCTTACAAGAGATAGTTGTGACATTTACAAAAGCATGACCAGAACACAAAAAGAAAAATGAGCCCAGATTCAAAGAAAATTTTGTCTGTACTTTGGAAATTGTTAATGTTAGACACAAAAGCTTACCTTTAAGTTTAACAGTTGTAGATTTTACATTGCCAGCCGCGTCTTGCAATGACAAAACTCAAAAGAGAAATTTGTAGCTCATCATATGGTGACTGCTCTATATTCCGACACCCCTGTGTTCCGACACCCCTATGTTCCGACAACTCAACCTATATTCCGACACCCCTATGTTCCGACACATCTATATTCCGACACCCCTATGTTCCGACACCCTTATATTCCAACGACCCAAACACCCCTATGTTCCGACACCCCTTTGTTCCGACAACCTGTACCAATATTTAGTGTTAGCCATTTTTGTTTAAAGAATAACGGTGTGACTTGAAGAAACTACACATGTTCGCAATTTAGTTCATGAACGTACCGGTAACCTATCTTTATGTAGTCCCACAAGGGAGTTTAACTTGTATAAGAAGATTCTGCTATTACAAATATTCGGGTTTCTTTAGAAGAGTACTGAGTAATAGAGGGGGTGGTAGGACTGAATTATTTATTGTTATTAATTGTTGACAAATTATTATGACTATTATTATTATTTAAACAAATTGTGGGTGGGGGGGGCAAAGGAAAGAAATTACACATCGGCACAATAAACGGCGGAGAGGGTTGGAAATTTTTATTAATTGAAGGCTCATGAAATGTTATCAACACGGCGCGCACCTTACAATAGCAAAGTACCAAGTATTTTATTGCCAGCTACCTCGGGGAGCCGTACTCATGTGTGTATAACCACCACAAAAAAATTAAATGCATGCGTGATTCCATCACTTTTTAAAATAGTACAAATTCATTTTATGAATGTTCAAACCAAATCCCGGTCGAAAATTACTGGGAAACCTTACGTAATACAAGTTGTGTTTTTGTTATTGATCAACTGAGTAATAATGTGCGGGAACAACTTGTCAGAACATAGGGGTGTCGGAATATAGGGGTGTCAGAACATAGGGGTGTCGGAATATAGTTTCAATTGTCAGAACATAGGGGTGTCGGAATATAGGGGTGTCGGAATATAGGGGTGTCGGAATATAGGGGTGTCGGAATATAGGGGTGTCGGAACATAGGGGTGTCGGAATATAAGCCGAGTTGTCGGAACATTGGGGTGTCGGAACATAGGGGTGTCGGAACATAGGTGTGTAACCTCAAATAGAAGGAGCCAATAATCAGGTTTGTAAAAACCTTGGTTCTTAACTGGAATGCTGAATTCAATACAGAAGTTTGTAATGACCAACGGGAGTAGTATGTAAGGCGTATATGACCCCGTTTTTATAAGGTGGATCATGATCCACAGGTTGTGTGGATCATGTGGATCATGGCTCGGGTGGGTCGTTGTATTATAGGATGCTTGATGGGGGGTGTGTGTCGAAGACCCCCCCCCCATTTTTTCTTTCTTTTTACCAGCACAAACAGCAAGCTGGGAGGTCAAAGTGCAAGACATCACAGTAAGACGATACGTTATTGAACTTTGATATATCGTGATTATTTTTTTTATTGCGACCAAGTATGAATTTCACATTTTTCGACCCAAAGAACTAGCGTAAATAACACCCCTCGACCAAGAGTGTACGAGTCCAGTAGTTCTGTTGTCGTCTGCTACATTTTCATCGTGTTCCAACTTGCCTTTAGTTGTCGGACCGACCAACAAAGACCCGAGCGGAAAACATACTCTGTACGGACTAGTTAAACTGCGGCGTATATCCTAGGTTTCTGAAAATGGTCATACCCCCCCCCCCGTTTTATGTGAAGATTAAACGTTAAATGAATAGTAATGGAGTAAAGTGTGACAATAAAATCTAATATTATCCTAATCTGTAACCATTATTGCCCGTGGCCTTCACTTCGTGAACACAACCCGCGTTGACCCTTCATCACTAACCCATCTGGTAGTCAATGTATGACTTCACAACTGATTGGTCTACCAGCCAAATGTGTCAGTTCTTGTTCCCCATACCGTGGAGCTACCTTTGTTTTCTATAACTCCCTGCCCACATCATGTACCCCCATCGCTCGGATAGGGTCCGTTTAGCTTTGCCAAAAGGGACTGCAGTGAAAACAAGTATACACAAAAACAAACACGAAGGTTATCACTTTTTGGACCAAAAAACAACAACAACACATTATTCGGTATATAACACTCCATTAACATCTGCTTATAACCGCCACATGTTTTCATTCGACGTCGTAAAAGACGGCATCAGCCCTAATGAAGCTTGTTTACCTGTGAGATTGTAAGAAATCCGTGGGAAAAAAAAGTATCGTTTTGAGACGATATTTCGAGAAATTGAAAATCAACATCGATATTGGCGATATTATTTTAATATCGTATCGTGACGATATTATCGTCATATCGTCCAGGCTTCATTGTATTGTTTCGAAGAAGTATAAATAAATGGGTCAGCAACCGGTCTGAGCAGGTATTGTCTGTCGGTTAGCTTCCCGAAGTGATGTGGAGTTATTAAGAACACACATTTCCTTTGTAAGACTGATTATGTAAAAAAGCTATGGAATACGGGAAAGGAGAAAATAAAAGGGACTAATAAATGATACGGGACTCGAAAATAATACACTGAACGGGGAAAAATTTGATACAAAGTTAAGATCAATCTTGGTGCTTTGTGAAGTCAGAAGAGTGCGGAATTCTTGCGGGACCCGCGCTAAGCGCGGGTTTCCCGCTAGTTTTAATCAAATTAATTTATGCCTTTTTCGAGACCACGGCTTAGGTTGAGGCTCGGGATCAGGCTTTCTCAATTATTACATTTGAAACATGCTTTCGGTACGGGACTTTAAACAGGCGGACGCAACCGGTAACTCACTGGTATATATTTACCAGAGGCATCTGAGTAGGTTCATTCGCTCCAGCTATTCTGTGAGCCCATGATATAGCTGAAATGGAGCTGGATGAGGTAGACTAAGTACGATGAAATGTGGTAGGAATCTGCCTCAATGGGTTTCATACCATATTTGGTTGCCCTTGCTGACCATTTGTTAAAGGCATATGAATAAGACTTAACTGCACTGTTATTTCCGTTGCGTAAAATTTTACACAACTTGTGTAAAATTTTACACAACCCCTGTTTACTATATGAACCTAGCAACTGTTGTGTAAACGGTTTACCAGCCCCAGTTGGGTAGTTTTTAAACAACAGTTGTGTGATTGTACACAACAATGTGTAAATTTTATTTACACAATTAGTTGTGGAAACCGTTTACACAGTTATTGCCGATGTTTTACACAATAGTTGTGTATTACTTTATACTATTTCTACACAACAATGTGCAAATTTAGTTTACACATTTAGTTGTGGAAACCGTTCACACAGTTATTGCTTATGGTTTACACAATAGTTGTGGTTTACTTTGTAGTTCTAGATCCCCAAATAAAAGTGAAATAGACACAATAAATATACAATTCAGAAACCTTGGTTTGAAATTAAATTGTATTGTGATTTTTATTAATAACACTTAAAACATCACAAATAATTTGATCAACACATACACAGTTAGTAACTACACGAATTTGCATTTTGTTTTTCTTTGGTGGAAATAAGTGCTGTCTTTTTGTGCAATTATTTTATATTGTTTTTTTTTAACCTTTTTGTTTCTATGTTGAAACGTGAGGATTCCATAACTCGTGCTGGTATTCGTGGCCATTTGGGCAAAGATTTCAAATAAAATCAAGTATATACGAAAGATGGTTTTCAAAGTGTTTATAAATTAAACAACAAACCACAAAAGATACAAATAATTTCTATAATTTCAAAACATTTACAGATATATTCTCAAAGTAAATGTATTTAGAAGATGAATATATGTAAAAGTTACTC
Organism: Asterias amurensis; assembly: GCF_032118995.1. Taxonomy (NCBI): domain Eukaryota; kingdom Metazoa; phylum Echinodermata; class Asteroidea; order Forcipulatida; family Asteriidae; genus Asterias; species Asterias amurensis. The sequence goes on along the minus strand of NC_092657.1, from coordinate 8,910,428 downwards.
AGCAGTTAACAAGCATAACATAGGCAGCATTACTATTGCATTTGTTATGGAAATACTTACTGCGTTACTTAATGCGTTACTTTCTAATATTTATCTTTTAAATACATTGTAACTTCTGAGAATTTTGTTCGGAATTAATTAGCCCTTCTTTTGTGGTTTGTGTTTATTTTATTTTATATAGGCTTAAACTTTGAAAACATTTGTTTGTATGCTACGTACTTCATATTATTATTATTATTATTTTTTTACTTTGGGTTTATGGTTTATCAAACCATGCACAACTGCACATTTTAAGAACCTTCAGAACATGGTTTATAACCATTAACAACTTGCACTCATGAATCGTGGTTTATAAGCCATAAAAATGAAAATGGGTTTCATTCAAACTCCATCCCACATTGACTTTATGTTTGTGTCTGTGTAATATGGAGTATGCGTCATGAGTAGATGAGTGTACCCCCAAAGACTTGCATGAACAAAACACCACAAGCTAGCTGGAAGTGATCAACGGCTGTTACTGTTATTAAGAGCCTGTCCATGAGAGGACCATGCAGTCCGTGATAAGGTGGGGGTCAACGGATTTGGCTGAAATTTTGGTCGTAGGTGGGTCATAGGTCGCCTTGAGGCTGTGCACAATATTTGGCCAATCCGACCTCCCTAACAGAAAAAATAGCAAAAAATGTGTTTTTTAGTGAAAAAATTGCGTTTTTGAAGATTTTTGACTACAAAAGTTTAAACGCTTGCTGCTGAAAGGTGGAATACAGTAGAGCAATGAATTTTGCAGGGTCTTTGGTTAGTATCCTGACCTAAACCACGAACTCAAAATTTTTGAAAACCAAGACTCTTAAGAGGCAACAGTAACTCTTCATTTAAGGGTACCCCCAAAATTGCGTCACATCTTTGTGTCGCTGTAGAGTCACTAGTGCAGGTCTGTGAGCAATGACATTCAGGTGAAAGAGAGGTCTTATTATGGTCCTTAGGTAGCATCAATAAAATATTTGCCAGCAGTTTTTTGTTTGAAATGGCAGGTGCCTGTTTTGCCTTATAATGGCGGTTTAACATTGCATCATTCAAAACTGGTACCTCTTGTGATTTGCGATTGCCTCGTTTTCAACGGTAGTCTCGATGCATTGGACATGAAGCAAACCTCTCATCACCCTACATGAAACAATTATGTTGGTTCCTGAATCTTTAAGCAATTTTGGTAAACATGACCAATTTCCTCAGGATTCAGACACTGACCTTATATTTAAATGTTTTGTTAGTTTGTCATATCAAATCCTGATTTATATTTTAATTATAGCCCCCTCCTCCAAGCCTTTCACCCTTTCTGATTTGTATGATCACATGAGTAGCTATCAGTGCCAGTTATTTGGTCCTTGTCAGGCATTTGCAGTACTGCAAAGCCAATATCCTCTTCAGAATAAGTTAATTAGAAAACATTAGATAACAAAATAAACACACCAGGACTTTATTATAGTTTAGAGAAAAACACAATAAGTGTCAATGGTTTTATTTATTGACATCATGAGTGCAACAGTTCAATATGTTTTAGTTTTTACCTTCACACTACCTGTGTGTGGTATTCCCTGACTACATGTACATGTATACAGTCAAGATAGAGTGGTACAAGTATTACACCAAAGATAATACTCAAACGGCATCACAGTTGAAAGCAGTACTGGCCATTGAGTGAATGATTTTTTGGGGTGTGAAAATCAGCCCTGATGGTAACGAGACAATTGGAAAGCTAATTGGCTAGGTGTAGTTTGAGACCATCAACATTTTGAGATTTAAAAAAAATAAAAAATGGAAGAGTAGTACTGACTGTTTAATCAAAAACGAACACTTGATAAGCGTCCGATGGCATCATGCATTTAAATGCCTCAAAGCTCACACTGGTTCTGTACAGCATCCACGAGAACCTGGTTTCTACCAATTCTACAGCATTATTTTGCACATCAGTCCAGCTCTTTGATGGCAGTGTCCCAGATTTTTGTAGGAGAGCAAGACGTGAAAAATAGCTGGCTATCTGTTGGGTAGTCAACCAGTCATCTCTGTGAAAGTGACTTTTCAATCGCCGGGACACAGTTTCTGGGTTTTCCTTTTTTCCTGTATTGGCGCCAATCATGAACTGAGCAAGCAAAATCTTGCGAGCCCAGCCAGGAAGGATTGCCTGGGACATAGAGGCCGAAGCTGCTCCCGAACTGACAGTCCCAACACCTGTACTGGAACAAGAAGGGCCAGCTTGCATCTCGCCAATCTTTTCAGCCCACTGACATGCAAAGTAACAATGTAATGTTTGTCATGTTGTGGGCCAATATTTATAAAATATGTCGTTTGGTACACCAGTTGTCTGCAGCTTGATAGCACACAACTAGAGAGCTGGTACTGCTGTCAACATCTTGATCACTTTGTGATAAGTCAGCAGCTTTTTCACCAACTGTGATCTTCATAAGCCCATCTTCTTTACCAGGTGCCAAACAATTGAGAACTAAACCAAAAGCTTCCTTTGCCTTTCTTCTATAATAACGGATGGTACTATCAGATGCTTCTTCTAATGGTCGACGAAGCTGTCCATCAACAGGAGACCTTCCACTCTGGATAAGGAAAGTGTTCAGGGATTGCAACTCCACATTCTTTGGTCGGGGGGTTGGAGCCCAAGAAGAGTCAAATGCACCTAGATCATGTGTAACATTGTCATCAGTTGATGAAGACTCGCACGTTTGCTGAAAATTTGAGAAATTGAATAAATCCAGTGAGATACTGTATGCTGCATAAAGCAAGGATGAAACAAGTATGTGCTTATGAAGAAGCGTGTTTACAATTCTGTAGCGGACACTTTGTATTCATACTTTACTATTGAGAGGTACTTGCCCATTAGGCGCACCATGAATGCCAAATACTATGTGGGATTGAATACACGGTGTTGACAAGATGGCTCCTGTGAGCTGAGCACAGGTATATAATAAATCATCTGTAATTATTGTATTTTGTATCGTCAAATCCGTTGTAGCCCTTGTCCTGTTTGCGGAATCCGAACAATAACGTAACGGAGAACCCGTTATAACAACACTCACACACACAAACAGCATAAACATGGCGGAGTTCAATGTCACTGGAAGTCAAAAACGGCCCAATTTTGACCATTGTTTACAAACTGTTGATGTATATGCGGTAACCCTTCTTCTCAGGTAAGAAACAAATTATGTGGTTTTGGAGTTAGTTAACGGCGGATAACTTGGTGGCGACGTGCGGAAGGTTATCCCACCTCACGACTAGTTGTTTTATTCGCACCACGACATGGTTTGCCTTTCCCTTCATGGAGTGGATGACAGCATTTCCTTGTTGATGTCCAACTCAACCCTAACTTGTACCGATGTGCCGGGCATATCGTCTTATCACTGTTGTAAGCATCAACGTCGAATAACCCACATCGCAGGAGGATCAACTTCCACTCGACATTCACATCATGTGCAGCAACTTTCCACTTCTGCAAATGGCTCCGTATGTTTTTTGTGCATTGACGAAGATGCACGGTATTGCTCTCTCGCGGATAAGAGGGATATACACCACACTCGATGTCTTTGCAATGCTCAAGATTATAAAAATCACACTGCAGCGATACGGCCGCCATATCCATGGCTGACATGTTGACATCGCTCGCGATTGGGGGGGGGGGGGGGGGTTGCAATGCAATGTGGGGCGCCCTCTTGCGGTACTTCGCGCTAACTGGGTGGGCGGTTCTGGACGTTCCACTTCCATTATCACGGTCGTTGCTGCAAACAAAACTCTCCCATCCACCTTAATACACAAAACTTGCAAAAACTTATGTATCATCTTTGTTGATGTATTTGTTTAATTTATATAACATCCTATTCCAGACGTAAATTAAAGGCAAGCAATACTTTACTCAGGACTGTATGTAGGTTTGATACAGATACTTATGAACTTTTCCATCTTTGTTGACCCTTGGCAATCAAAATCAAGAAGAGCTGGCAATGTTTTAATTTTTTATTATTGTGGTTGGATATCTAAACTATACTTCCACCAAATTTGTTGACACTCAGCCCTGCACTAATTAAGTTATGGTTAACTGCGTAGATGGCTTATTTCCTTAGTAGAACTGTCAAGTGTTTTCCTAATGCCTAGATATCTAAAGTGAAAATTTTCACACATTTTTGTATTATTTCATCGTGAAGAGGACGATGAGCTCTTTCTTTCGATGTATATGTCGACAAAAATTGATACAGTTTAATGGAATTAACGGGGCTCTAACAGTACGCCAGAAACACTACAAATAAACTCCCCGGAAGTGTCAATTTTGCGCTGAAACTAGTTGGTGCCCGTACTTGGCCACTGTAAGATTTTTGAGCGAGCTGCTCCACCAGGTGTTATGGTCCCAGGTGGGGATCAAATAGCCAAGATTTGAGTTTAAATCGCTGACCCCCTTACCTTGTCGATTTTTGAATATTTTGCATGGTCTTCTCGTAAACGAACACTTAAACGAATGAAACAGGATCAGTGGGCATCACTCACTCCAGGCAGCTACTCCCTATAGCACAACACGAATGCTTGAGGAGTTTGAATGAAACCAATGTTCAGTTTGAACCTTGATTTGTGAGTGTACAGTTTTTATGGTTTATAAACCATGGTTTGAGAAAATAGGAATTTTTGGGTTTATAAACCATCATTTGTGAACAAACGATTTGCATGGTATATAAACCATCATTGAAAACAATATTGGTAAAAAAAACGGCACCCAATATAGTGCCCTTTGTCAAATCGTTTAATGTTTTCTTTGCATGTTTTATATGTAAACCCTAGCATATTCTTTCAACTATTGTATGGTTTACATACATGAATATACATGCAATTAAAGTTTTGAAATTATGGTTTACAAACCATAAAATCATATAAACCATGAAACATGTTTTTTTTTAAGGAACACGTTGCCTGGATCGGACGAGTTGGTTTATAAAAAGCGTTTGAAACCATTTGGTATGAAATGTATATGGTTGGAAAGATATTTTAAAAGTAAAATATAATGATCCACACAAGTATCACTCGAAATTGCATGTTTTTCTTTTTACGTCGCGAACTATCACGGTCGGCCATTTATGGGAGTCAAAATTTTGACTGCAATAAATGGCCGACCGTTTTATTGGACGAGGTAAAAAGAAAAACCTCGCAATTTTGAGGCATATTTGTGTAGATCATTGTATTCTACTTTTACATCATCTTTCTAACCATATGCATTCTATAACAAACGGTCACAAAACGCTTTTCAAAGACAAACTCGACCGATCCAAGGCAACGTGTTCCTTTAAGTATGTCTATAAACCATTCAAAATGAGTTTTAATAAAAATGGTAAATGATGCTTTCAATTTTCATGGCCATGAACCATGTTTTCAAGATTTACACTCTTGGTAATTACTCAAAATAATTGTTAACATAACGTACTTATTAACAAGCACTAAAAAGCTGTTAGTAGTATACAATGTTTTGAGAAAAGGCACCTCTGAAGAAAGTTAGTTATTCAGAAAGAGGTACCTTCTCACTTAAATATTTGAATTGAAAAAGAAACCTCAGCTGAGGTCTCGAATTCAAGGCATTTGAAACACAAAACTCGTGAGACGAGGGTGTTTTTTGTTCCATTATTCTCTCAATTATTCGACGATAAATTGAGTCAAAATTTTCACAAGTTTGTTATTCTGTGCAGATGTTGAGATACACCAAGTAAGAAGACTGGTCTTTGATAATGACCCCAAAATTATGTCCAGTGCCATTAAATTGTCATGGTTTATAAACCATGTTTTGTACGTGCTTAAATGTTCGTGGTTAAAAGAATAAAAGAGTTGCGACAAGTTCTTTTACAGCTTTTTAAAACTGGCAGGGTTATGGCCTAGGAAAGGTCCTCGCCTTTAGCTCAGGCCTTCATCGCATGGCCCTTTTAGAGCTCGTCGCCTACTCTTTTTTCCCTCATTCATCCACAACAAAATTTACATCTTATTTTAACAAACTAGGTTAAAAGTATGTCAAAAAAGCGCCAAATATTCTATTGACAAATGGCACCAATCAAAAACATTTTTCTCCAGTGATGACTGTCTGCATCTTTTCGAGAACCCTACGTAGGCCTCAGGTAGATGACTCGGCCAAGTTCGGAAGTTGATCAATGCGACACCTGCTAGGGCACCTGGTGGCAATAGGTAAGCCATGTGTTGCAGCATGTGCCACACTGCACTACACTGTGGTTGAAAGTCAACATCCAGTACATAAATCATCTTCATACATATGTCGACTGCTTGGAGAATCGAAGAACACAATACCGCCTTTCTCTCCACAACCATGAAGACATGGTTCGGGTTGTATCTACTTCCTCTGAGAAGAAGTATGAAGGGCTGTGGGCGTTCTTTCGCTGGAATGCTAGCCATATAATGCTGGATGTCGGTACCTTCCTGTGTTAAAAAAAAAATACAGATTCAAATTTTACATAAAAGAACGTACATAAAATAGTGGGCACAAAATTAAATAGCTGAAGATGGGGCTTAAAAAATAAATGGGGTCAAGTGGATTCTAAAGCCACATTTGTTTTCAAGAAGTATGGGGGTCCATTGTGCTTTTAAAACAAGTGTTTTGGGTTTATTTTGGCTTCTTGGTCGTTAAGCCCTCGAGGATGATTATTTCATTATACAATTGTTGCACGCTGTGACGAGGTCAATGGCGTATTGTACACCCGAGGGGGGAAAGGGCACCCGAAGCGCAGCCGAGGGTGCCACTTTTCCTCGAGGGTACTTGACTCATTACCATACCTTTTATTTTTTTTTAAGTTATAAGCAATTTATTAGATTATTAGTATTTCGTACAAACCTTAATGCAATTTGTCATCTATGAAATTTATATGATGTCATATTTCCATTGGGGATACAAAATTTAATAAGTATTTTGGTATGGTTTCACCCATGTACACTGATGTGTGTTAGCTGTATAACTAGTATTTTCTAACTAGCATGTTTTAGAAGTGAGTACAGCATCGATATATGTTACGTATTAAATTTGCATTGGGGTACACTTTTAATCAGCATCTGTTTTTCACAGAACTCGGTGCAAGGGTAAAAACCAACACGGGCAATTTTGGTCGAGGCAACCATTTCCATCCTCATTTGATTTTTGATTCAGACACAAATAAATTTTGCTAACCTTCTTGCAACTACTTTTAAATACAGTTTGAATTTCATCAGGTTCAATATGTTGTCTCTATGTACTAACATTCAGCTTAACTACATCATAGGTCACTGTTCATGCCGATATGTAAAACTGTTGAGAATGCTCAACTTAAAAAAAAAAGATCTTTGTCTGCCCATTTCAAAAAAAAAGAAAAAACAGTGCAAAAACTAAAAATTCTATGCAACTTACAATTCCTGGATCTAACAGGCGAGGATAAGCCTCCAGGATCTCTGCTGTAGTTGGTTGATCTTTCTTTATCCAGTTGTAACGTGGTTTACAGGTGTTGCCCATGTATTTTAAATAACAATGCCTTTGGTTCTTCATTATGTTTCATCCATGTTATTGCTTCTTTAACTAAAAAAATAACAAGAAGAAGAAAATATGAGCTGAATAATTCCATAGCTTATTTCATTGAGTGTAACAAAAGATGGCAACTCGTCACCAATTTTTACAGGACAACCTTTTCTTACCAGAATAACTCTGCTTAAAGGGTCTATGTAACTTTTTCAGGACAAAAAACACAATGTCCACAGATTTACACTAAACTTACACAGTTTGAAAATAATGATAGTAGAAATGTAATGAAAATAATTATCGTCTCATGGCACGAAAATTATTTTAATCATTTACAAACATATTTTCATGAAATTGTTTTACTCATTTCTCAAAAACTACAGCACCTCAGTAAGTAATATTTGAAGTGAAGCTTTCCACTATCATTATCTTCAAACCCTGTAAGTTTAATGAAATCTATGAACATTTTGAAAAAGTACCCAAATACTTTAACTATCCAACTGACCATTTGGAAAACAAATCATGAATTTGCACTTGAAATAATAAATGAGAAATAAATACATGTGAAAACCATGTGTTTTAGAAATGCAGGCTAAAACCATATCAATGCTTTTTAAGTATATGGGTTACTATATCCAACTGTAATCTGTTTACAAGTGCCAAATGGCAATAATAATGGTGAAACACTTACCTTCTGACTCGGTCAGTTCAACAAGATGTGTTATTTCCTTTCTTTTCACAGGTGTCTTCTTCTCACTGGTTTTCCCGGTGGTCTCTCTCATGTACTTGAAATGTTTCATCCTAACGTACCGTAATCGGTCTTCTAGGCTGCCACCTGCAGGATGATTTCTTCTGCCTTTCACAAACCACTGCTCCTGAGATAAAAAACAACAAAAACAAAACAAAACAAAAAAATTATTGTTTGAGTAGATAAGTGACCTGCACCAAGTAAATGAGTTGATGCTTACATGTAGCAGGAATATATAGGGCTTGATAAACTACTTGAGGTCATTAGTAGATCAGAGACTAACACATTTCTTCATATCAGCAGTATACAGATGAGGGACTGAAAAAGAAACAGTTTGAGGAGCGTGGTTGAACCATTTTAAAATTTGCACCTAAAAGCTGTCATAATGTCAAGTTTTTAGAATTACATGGGAGTGATAGAAAAACCATCATGCTCTTTCCACTTAAAACTTTGTTACAAAGACAAGAAAACAAAAACATTTTTTCTTTATTTTTTGCTTCCTTTTGCCATATCCAGTCTTTAAAATAAATCACACAAGTTAAAATCCTTATTTGTCAGGATAACACAATATGATATAAATGCAAAACTTACATATCCCGTTATGCCGTCTGTGTCTTTGAGGAAGGCGTAATTCTCAACGAGGCTATTGGCCATGGTTTCTTTTATGTACGCTGATGGACTGCAAAATATAAATAAAATAATAACATGTGTGTCACCAAGCCTAAATTTATCTTCCCTTAAATGTGAAAATTGCTACCACCTTTCATTTGCCTCCTGTTGTGGTTTGCAGTTAAGAGCACACAACACAAGCTCTGGTTTGTCAGCAGAATGTGGGACCGAGTCCCAGTCAATTCAAACCTGTAACATTGCATCCATGGCGTTATATAACTTGAAACATAGCCATTGCACAGTTTCACACAAAACAACAACTTCGATTGTCATCAGACAAAGTGGAGATCAATGTGATACCTTTTTCTTTTTTAAAGGAACACGTTGCCTTGGATCGGTCGAGTTGGTCTTTGAAAAGCGTTTGTAACCGTTTGTTATTAAATGCATATAATGATTAGATATTTTAAAAGTAGAATATAATGATCCACACAAGTATCACTCAAAATTACGTGGTTTTCTTTTTACCTCTTAGACTAACACGGTTGGCCATATGGGAGTAAATTTTTTGACTCCAATAAATGGGCGACTGTGTTAGTTCGCAAAGTAAAAGGAAACCCATGCAATTTAGAGGCACATTTGTGTGGATCATTGTATTCTACCTTTAAATATCTTTTTAACCATCTGCATTTTATAACAAACGGTTTCAAACACCTTTCAAAGACCAACTCGACCGATCCAGCAAGGCAACGTGTTCCTTTAAATTAGCAGACAAATATTAAAGTCTGAGAGAGTTCAGTTTAGCACACATGAATACTTACTTAAAACCATGTTTCTCAATCAGGTGACTGACAAGAGTCTGCACAAGTTTTCTACGATTTGTAGGTAGAAGCACCCCATCGTTTTTCATCTTGCCCACCAAGTCACCCTGATTTCCCTTCAACAGAATGCCTTCAATAGCCTGCAAAATATTCAATTGCAAGATTTACAAATTTTACTCAGAAGCAGAATAAAAATTTCAGAAAAGAGCTCCTCAGGAAAAATGAGGGTCCCTGGAGAAACTGGAAGAAATCTTATGTGATTTTTTTTTATAAATATGTTTTAAAACGATGACACTGACAACGAATTGGTTTCCCTAAGTTTAACTTACAAATAGATGATACTTGGCTCTCTTATGTGTATTCTCTTCTATATCCACACTCTTCTTCTGCATAATCTGTATTAATCAAAGAAAATATACTTGTCAGGTCCAAACAAAGTAAACATGAACCAACTTGTAAAACAAATTAGGTTGATTTGTGGTAGAAATTTTCTTTTCTATGAGCTGACTAGGGAGGTATAGCCGCACCAGCTGCTTGTTAGGAAGGCCTGTTGAACAACCAGGAATACATTTCAGATAATGACACTAATTGTACTAACCTTGTTTATATAGAGCTTTATACAAAATGATACAAAGCACTTAAGGAATACAAAAGCAACCAAACAAGATGAGCATTAAACTACACCTTTTACAAACAATAACAATGCAGTTAACAGTAATACAAATAAATGTAAGTTAGGAAAGGGGTGGGTTTTAAATTGGGATTTGAAGGAACTCAGGGTAGGCCCTATTGGTTATACAGACAGTTTGAGTAAGACAGTTCAGCATTTTGGCCCATCATCATCATCATTCTCTGTGGACCATCAAGGGGGACGTAGAGCCAAACCAGACGATTGCTTACAGACTGCCACAGCTGCTGTGCCGGTGAGTGGTGGTCGACTTCTAGCTGGCGCAACCAGGTGTTGCGTGGTCGCCCTCTGGGTCTCTTCCAGTCAGGGCCAGGATGTAGTCCCCCTTGAGTGTTGACGCTCAGCTTGAGGGCAGCAAGTGCTGGAGTGTTTTCTGGAAGCCGACGAACGTGGCCAAAGAGGGAGTGGCGTTGCCGTGAGATGGACACACAGATGTCCTTGAGACCGGTGGTTTCCAAAATTGATTCATTGGAGACAAAGTCTGACCAACGGACACCGAATATCCGCCATTGGCATCTGGTGTTAAAAGCTTGAAGGCTACGGCCATCCTCTACGTAAAGTGTCCAGGTTTCTGACCCATAGAGTAGGATGGGGAGAACGCATCCAGTGTGCACCCTCAGCTTGCTTTTGAGGTTGAGAGGTTTGTTCCGCCACACGCAATCTAACTGGCCAAAGACTGAAGAGGCGAGTCCGAGCCATTGATGGATGTCGGGAGAAGAGTGACCTTCAGAGCAGATGTCGCAGCCGAGGTATCTGAACTTATGGTCCCGACAGGCTGGCTCGGTTGCAGCAAAAGCTTTCGAATCTACATATGTTTTGTGAGTCAATCAATACTACAGCTGATGAAGTGGATCTTAAATTATATGAAGAATAGACTGACGCGTGTGGAGAAGGTTGCAAATAAATAATAATAATAGTGGCTTCTTATAAAATAGCGTGCATGTCCGTCACTCAGTAACGCTCCTGGCTCTGTATTTCTTGGCACTACATTTACATTATTAGACCTAACCCTTTTATAAATAATAATAATAAGACTTGTAATGCGCACATATCCACCCTGCTGGGTGTTCAAGGCGCAGTAAAACCAAAAACAAAACAAAAACAAAGCACAACACAAAGAAAGACAGACACAACAAAATTAGTCATTGAAAACCTGTGACATAAGATAAGTTTTGAGAAGAGACTTGAATTTTGCGGTACAAAGATAAGATCGAAGATAAGTGGTAGAGAGTTCCAGATGCGTTGGGCGGCTAAAGAAAAAGACCTGAGTGTCACCCCATGAGTGTCGAGACTTGGGTTCAATGAGGAGAGAAGCATTGAACTTGATCAAAATTCCTTGATACTTGAAGCAGTTCAGAAATATAGTGGGGAGCCTTGCCATAGAGCTTTGTGGATAATGAGCATCACCTTGAAGATGATTCGTTGAGAGATAGGGAGCCAGTGTAGTTCTTTCAGAATGGGGGTGATAACAGGATTTTTTAGACATTGTCACAATGTGGGCAGCAGTATTTTGGAGCCGTTGACTGTAGAGAAGAGCATTGCCGTTGACAAGACGAGAGGTAACAAACGCGTGAATGAACTTTTCAGTGGCACTTTTGTCCATGTACTTGCGAATCTTACCTATATTCCTGATGTGATATGATGATAAACGAACATTGTTGTTGATGTGTGTCTGAAGTGTCATCGATGAATCAAAAATAACCCCAAAGTTCCGAGCTTTCAGCGAGGGAGCTATCCGAGCATCACCGATGGAGATGTATGGCACTGAAACCTTAGATAACTGTTTACGTGACCCAAAAAGAAGGAACTCTGTCTTATCATCATTTAACTTCAGGAAGTTTTGTTGTGGGTCCAACGTCGAATCTCTTGGATGCATTTCTCAAGTCTTGCAATAGATGCATTGGCGTTTTCTTGAGAAGTATGAATGTGATCAGAAATACGTGATGAAACTACTCGTTCGATGACTTTTCAAAGATATTTTCAGTTTGCAAATGGGCTGTAGTTTTTTAATATCTCCTTGTCCAGGTTTGGTTTCTTGATGAGCGGCCTGATGTAGGAAACTTTGAGGCTATCAACTGAGAGATTCGTTTACAAGCTTATATATGTCAATGTTTTGCTTTATCATGGATGTTGACCTGGATCTAGCTCACAGGATTTTGAAGGAGATTTCATAATAACCCTTTGAATCCCATGTTATGTTTTAAAAGGACATAGGTGACGTGGTGCAAATTGCTGCTGATCAGACCAGGAACCCTTGGGCAAACCCCTTTTTTCTTTTACATGCATTACAGAACACATTGGACCAACGGCTTTACATTCCATCCGAAGGAGAAAGTTGGACGAAGATAAGTTGGAGCTAACTAGAAAATGATTTATATGCAAGTACTACATTCATTAATTCAATCCTTGGGAAAAAGAGAAAACCGGTAAGGATGCAGACACAGTAACAAACCCCCGTTATCACTATGCAGGCTCCACATTGACAACAGGAGTATGGGTCGAGGATGAGGCCAAAGCAGACACTGATGAACTCGCCTTGGTAGAACGCCATGATGGGCCGCGACTCTGCTGCGAGCGAGACATCCACGTACCAAAAAGTATGAGCTGTGCACACAGACAGCAAAACAACATCAAACGCAAACCAAACTGCAAACCAAACTCGTAACAGGAAAAGAAACAGGGATGAACTCAAGTTGAAAACAAACTTCAAAAAACTCCAACAACTAACAAGCAATTACAATTGCCTTATGCAGGTTGATGTCGCACTACTATATAGTAAGTCTGGTCATCTTCATCATAGCTCTGCACTGCATGAACAGGTCTGTAGTCCCCAAGTTGATTGGCCTGGATTACTTGCATATTGTTAAGAGTGGTAGTCACAGCATATGCATAATAACGTCTATCAAAGTAATCAAAGTAAAGGGTGGCCCACAGTTGCAACGAGAAGTAGATATTACCGTTGTATATGAAAACTTCTTGAACTTCTCCAAATTCGGGAAGGTCCTTATTCCACCCAAGAAGGACCATAGTGTGGGGTCTGAACTTGTAACCATTCAGTATTACTGCATTTGAAAAAGTTACATCACTGTAGAGAGGACACTGAAGTAACGTGCAGACTGTTTCAGCACTTTGCAGAGTTGATGCTGAGATGACATCTTGACCCAATACTTCCATTTCCCTTTGCTCTATGTCTTGCTTGAGGAGAAAACCATAGTTCTGTTTGATCTGTTGTCTCTTAGCTACAGTTTTAGCAATGTTGATGAAGTTATTTGAAGCCCTTGCAATTCGCTTCAAGCCCTTGTGCTTAGCTTCAAATCTCATGCATGTGAAGTTGTTTAATGGCCCAAGAAGCCTCATAGATCGAGGATAATGAACCAGGAAATGCTGCTTGGGAGTCAGTGGCATGTCAAAAACAGCTTTATACAGTTGAAGGTGTTCAGCTATTTTACCCTTCAGCATGTAGGTAGCTTCAACAGTTATGATGGGTGCTTGCAGAAGTTTGTATATATCTAGGAGACTTAACAAAACTTGCCATGGCTCTGAATCTTGTTCCACCTTGTCACCAATAAGCATACACAAATTGTTGAACAAGCAATTCATTTGTGCAGCTTTTTGGCCACTTGCCCCTTTCGGATTCAACAAAGATGTCGTTGTCTTTGGACTTTGCTCATTTGCTGATCAGTAAAACCATAACTGAAGCTGGCTATTCTACCATTCAATTCATCAAGTGAAAGTGCCTGCTCATCTATCAAACATTTCAAAACCAACTTGACTACAAGTGGAACCATCCCCTCCAAAAGATCATGCATGATGTCAAACGTGCTGTTCTCAACGACATGAAAATAAGGCAAGTTGTCCATGCTGCTACTTCTTGCCACACCAGTCAGTGTCAGATTTCCAACCTCAACATCCAGAGCAAAATTCTCTTTGGTTCGTAGCTGATCCTTGTCTTCTTTCTCCATTATTTGGCAGTCATTTCTGTGTGATCGACATTCTCTGCAGTAATGGTTGGCCGTAAATCCACAAGCAAACCCCAACATGGAATTAAGTCCTAGGTTGTCACCAACAACTTGGAAGACTTTTGGGTGAACACGTCCCTTAAATTCACCACAATCGAGTACGATGCCATCAGTATACATGTTGTGTAGTTCAGCACAAATAACCTCCAGAACTGAATTGATTCCATGCTTTGTGATTAGTTTTGATTTTACCAGGGCTACCAATAGTATGTTACTTAACAAACTCTGGTATCTTCTTGGAAGACATAGCACCGACGCACAAAATGCACATAACTTGTACGTACCCCTTCTGGAGCCCAGAGGATTTGCAGGTTCGAAATCATCGCTGTACAACAACAAAGGCAAAACCAAACCCTCATCACGACCATCTTCTTTGAAACTTTTCTTGTATAGTTCACCATCACGGTACGACTTCAACACACCCATTTCCTCGAATGCATTTACTTCATCTAGAATGACACGCATCATTCCTGGTTGCTCCAAAAAAGCTTTCAAGACTCGATCTAAAGGAACATACTGAAACTCTTCGGGCTTTCTTACTTGTGCATTCGCCCTGTGGACCTGTCTAAGGTTGCTACCCAACTATGTCCCATCAATTTGCTCTCAGGTAGAATGAGGACTTCTTTATCCAACATGTACTCCATTTGCAGCTTCTCTGACTTCATGCAGTCCATGGGGCACTTTAATTCATCACACAACTCCAAGGCAGCCGCAAACGATCCTTGGTTTATTAGTCCACTCTCAAACTCTCTTTGTAGTGAGCAAATGTTCTTAACCATACAGACAGTCGATGCAATGACGTCTTGGACATTTTCAGTTCTTTGTTTCACTTGTTGATGTTGGCAAATCTTTATACTTCATGTGAGAATCCAACAAGGCCATTTCGTCTTGCAAGTTGGGGTAAGCACAATCTTCATCACTGCTGGAAGATTCATCATTTTCAGCTTCTTCTTCAAACTCCATGTAGAAGTTATCCGCACGCGGTTCACCACTTTCAGGTATCGGAAGTTGGGGTACTTGTGTATGGTGTTTCTTGACGTGTCTTTTATATGTCTTGCAGTGGGCAAAGGCATACTATTTGAGTAATTGAACCTGCATGAATATTGTGGACATATTTTAAATGAGAAAACAGCTCCAATGCATTGCCCTGCACCTTGAGACACTTGAAACAAGTAAGACATTCATTTACCTCATGATCTGCATCATGCTCTACATTTTCTGCAGTCTCCTCTGTTTGATCATCATCTACAACTTCGTCCACTTCTGCATTGAGCTTTACCAACAACTCTTGATGCCTTTGTTGAAACTTCAGCCTTGGCCCCGCCTTTGGGACAAGCTCCTTTATTGTGTCAGCATCAAGAAGGAGAAATGACTCCATGTCAACTGCATTATCTAAAAAGTAGAACAGCAAAGCAATTATAAAGTTCATATTTTCCAGCAGTTTCAACCAATCTCTGTTTTTTTTGTGGATTTAATTCATAAAAATGAACATTAACATTAGGCCTACACTTCATGCATTCTGTATGGCCATTCAGCTTTATAAACACAAACAACTTTTCTGTACCTCGTCATGGTCAGGGGTAAAATAGGTAAGGGGGGGAGAAGAATAATTGTCTAAACTCACTCAGCTAATTATAATACTTTTTCCTTAATTAACTCCGCTCATACTTTTTTTTTTTTTTAACTCAAACTAAGGTGTGAGTAAATATTAAATGTCACAACCTGTACCTGGGTGTGAGTTTACGTGTGTACGAGTTGGTTGGCGTACACGTTAGCATGTGTAACAGTTGATCTGTTTCCTATAAAAATACACATGAGGCTCTGGATTGCCAAAATTGCTCAGAACCCAGCATGCATAATTATGTACTCTGATCACTAGTTCGTTGAGGTTAGAATTCTACCTCATCAATGGTCAGCTGAATGAAAAGACTACATCCCTGATACATCCCTGATACTTCCCTGATACAGCAATTGTCATCGTTGCCCCTACCGATTGCCGCAATGCCCTTCAAAAACCCAATTACACGTGTAGGTTAAATATTATTTAGTTTGGTCAAGTGGGTCAAAGCAGTTTTGAAAAAAGATTCATTGTGATTATTTTACAGTGTTGTTTGACAGCAGTAAGATTTGTACGAGTTCAAAGTGGACCGCATGTGTATACGTAGTGTAACAACAGACATATACATGTTTTGTTACTACTGATACTCGTGTAGGAACTACATGTAAACCAAAGATTGTTGGGAATTTTCCATGGCCGATGTAAACACACCCAGGCCCAGACAATTAGAGACTCATGTAAAGTAAGTCATGCAGCAGGCATGCAGGGCTTGGATTGCATAAAAGCATGTGTCATTATTGTGTGTTGTGTAGTGTAATAATCCTGGTGTCATGGGTTTCTGAGAAAAACGTGAAAATAAAAAACCAATGTGTTATTTTAAATCACCTTCACCTATCCAACCTTTTTACAATACACTTTACACTTAATGGTGTGTTGAAATCTAAAAATAAAAGTTTTACGTTGCGAGAGATCGCCCGCCATTTACAGTGGTAAATGCATCACGACATTGGAGCGCATGTCGTAAAAATTTTTCCAACACTTTCAGTGGTTGGTATTTTATTGAATATTCAGAACCTAGATGGCGTGCAAAGTAAATCATAAATCTCATTCAATTAATATTTTAAAAAATGTAATTAAATTTTTGTCATAAGGCATAAAAATTATGTGGCCACTTGTTTAGAATCCTGAATGATACAAGACATGACAGTACAACACCCCAACCCCTCAAAGAAGCACAAACACTTTATACCATTGATCTATTTTTCAATATTTCAGACCAGCCATGTTTGGCCAGAAGAAACCCATGGTCTGTAATGTCTGTTTATTTTCTCTTTTATGTAGACTATTATTCAATACCTAAATCAGAATTCATTTACACTTTCTGCAGTAAATCAAACAGTTTTTCATTTTCACTTTATATTTTCCCCCCATATATTGGCACAACTTTTTAATACCTTCTGACGGGCCTGGCTGATGCGCTACTGTACTGCACAAGCTCTAGCACTGACATTTATTTTCATTTTTCCCAATATCATTTCTTTAACACGGGAATTCTGTGTCTGATGACGAATCAAGTGGTGTAAGTATAAAATCATTATTTGAGTTATAATTTGCACGCCACACACACACACCACACACAACACTTCTTTGGTGGGAACTTGCACGCACCCACAAAAGTGCAAAAAGTGTGCAATTGTGGACCTCCTATTAGCCCTCTTTATGCCATATTTTCCCTGTTAAACTTTTGTTTACCACAGCTCCCATTGGTTTTGTACACGATTTCAAACTATATTTCAAACTCTAGACCTTCCGAACTGGAAAAACTGTCCACTTTTGTTACATGTCCCAGTTTGAATGGGTACACTCTCCCTCAAACACAAAAGGAAATGTAGGAAAAAGTATGCTCTCTTGACAGGACAAATAGCAATAAAACAAACATTCTTAAGAAAAAAAAACACTTTTTAAACTGACATTTTTGTGTCCATTCATACAGGACGAAGTACCTGATGATGGATTTCCACCAAGACAAGTAAGAACACTAAGTAGAAAAACAATAGCAGCATTAAATTGACAATGTCTGGTAGTACTCGGTTACATGTAAATGTATAAAGGCAAGTGAACAAGTGTTTTTTCAAACCAAGCGGGCATCCAAAGTGTGTTTAGAAAAGAGGTATTGTGGAGCGTGGTTCTAAACTCTTTTTCAAAGTTATTCAGGTTTTACTAAAATGAAAAGAAACCATAAGTCGGTACATGTTGGCGTGGATATGACATGACAGCGGTTCCAGTTTCTAGAGGCAGACAATGTGTATAGATAAAATGTATGTTTTTGGAAAATAAGGGTGTACAACTTAGTAAGATAAACCAATAATTTTAGTTAACATCCTGTGATAAAAACAATATGCACACTTAAAGGCAGTGGACACTATTGGTAATTGTCAAAGACCAGTCTTCTCACTTGGTGTATCTCAACATATGCATACAATAACAAATCTGTGAAAATGTGAGCTCAATTGGTCATCGAAGTTGCGAGATAATGATGAAAGAAAAAAACACCCTTGTCACACGAAGTTGTGTACTTTCCGATGCTTGATTTCGAGACCTCAAAGTCTAATTTTAGCTTTGTAGTACCAGCGCCTGATCTATTTTGCATAAGCACATACACGTGTACGCACCCCAATGCGCTCGGCTTGGGCCGTCATTGCACGGCCTGACCCTGCCGGTTTGTAACAGCTGTTTAAGAGCTCCTCGCCTACTGTGTCAAATTTAAATTAATTTGACACCTGATGACGTCACATTGAAGAAAACTTGTTTTTATAGCAAGATATTACAACCTAAAATATGGTTTGAGATTTGTATCAATGCAATACCTCAGATCAAGGACCCTGACAATTCAAAATTAATAATAGTAATAGTAATAGTAATAGTAATAGTAATAGTAATAGTAATAGTAATAGTAATAGTAATAGTAATAGTTCAGTATGCCAAGTTATTATTACATACTTAATTGGAGCGTTTTGGGTCAACGCAGGGCGCTATTCTAGAGTCAGTGAACTTGATTTGCTTCATTCACATGTATTCGTTGCCATTTTAATTGTCAGCTTTGTCGGTGTTGATAAATAATTGTTGTCGGAAGCCCAATGTCGTAAGTACCATCTAATTCATAATGTTAGAATCATTAAAAGTATGAGCTTTACAGTCATTACAGTCATTATTTAAGGGCATTCTTGATCAGATTCGTGTATTTTTGATGTCAATAATTGTCACGAGTCATCAAAGAACAATTCGGATGGGTTTAATTATTATGCATTCATGCGATTTACACACTGCATTCTCTGTAGTAGAAGACCCAAATCCGTTGTGAATTCAGAAGTTGTCAAATGCTATTGTCTGCCTGCTATCAGTATTGTTATTTCTTTGTGTTTATAGATGAAACTGTGTTCAAGGAGTTTCAGAAAGTCAACCAAGTGTCAAGAATGAGTCAGTCTTTTAAGAAGAATTAAGATTATTTTTAGTTATTGATCGTCACCCGCCACATGAGTTTAATGACAAGGCTATAAGAATTGGACATCAACATGAGTACCGAGCAGAAAACCCAAATAGTTTGAGTCTAGTAGTTTAAGCCTTTTTTGTGAAATGTGAAGTTGTTACCCCTTTTATATGTTGTTAGTAAAATGTTGTACGTTTTTCTGAGATCCATGTACTAAGCTTGGTTTTAGTCCGGAGTGCTTTTGGATCACAAGCAGGCATGTAGTTACGACTATTTTGTATAGTTGCGGTGGCACGATAACCGAGTAGTTGAAAAATGCTAGTTCCAACTCGACTAAGCAATCAACAGTCCCGACTTCATCAGTAGTTGCCCTATGTAGTCGTCCAGGCTGTAGTCTCCCCGTCACTTTAAACCCCGCAGTGAAATATTTTTGCTAAGACATGTTTGACCATTCCCTTTTTGATTAAGAGTTAACTAAGACTGTCTTAAATCAATATGATTTAACCCAGTATGAACAAGCAAAAGGTATTGACCAGTGACCACCTGACCAAGTTGAAACTCAATCAATAATTAATGTATTATTTATTTATTTTCTCAACAACGTGTCAACAAACATTGAATAAAGTTTCAGGTAATTAAAAAAATATTCTATTTTGAATTATTAGTAATATCATGTAAAATAGTATTAGTAGATTCGAATCAAAGAAATAGAAGACCTACTCTCATTCTACACATTACATAGAGTTTCAATAAAACAGTACCACCACCACCAAGAAAACCCATATTCCAATCCTACATCAAACTACCATGTTTTGTTATAATTGATGAAAATAATATTTAATATTATTTCATTTTTTCCATGACACAATTTTATTTCCAACAAACATGATAAAAAAGAGCGCCGTACGAACTGTACCGAATACAATGCCTTTTTCTTACATGATGATGTCACGTCAGCTAAAACGAAGCGGCACAAAATGATTTTTGCACATTTTTGGCACTGAACAAAAAATCAACGGCCAAACTAGTTGCGATAACGTAACCCGACTGCCGCCAGGCCGGTGTGGCGGTTTGTGTCTTCCGCCGTGTTCAGTTTTCCGGGTGACGTAGTCGGTCTTGTCTGCACGTTGTTCGAACGGTTTTAGCCTTCCGGCGTGTTCAGTTATCCGGGTGACCTCTCAGATACCGAGTGATGTATCCTGGTGTCATGGGTTAACGGTAGGATAACGGGGAAGTTGTTCTCAGTCGAGAACGAAATGTTTTTTTTTATAGTAATTTTACCAACCTTTTAGGAAAAACCATTAAACTTCATCGTTTGTGGAAATCTTAGTAATGTTGGTCTTGCGTTGCGAGAGATCGTCCGCCATTTACAGTGGAGCGACGCCACATGTTATCGGTTCTTTCATTGGTTGGTACTAAATGAATATTTAGAAACTAGTATGGTGTGCCAATTAAATTCAAAATAGATGGGAGTTCTCTAAAACAATTTTGAGTATACAAATGGTGTTTATTAATGTTCTAAGTAACTCACAAGCTTGTTTATTTTTTTTTTACTTATTATAATCTAAATTTCTTAAAATTAATTTAATTAATTTTGTTGAACACAATTTTGTCTTTGTGTAATATTCTTCGTATTGTTTACATTTCTTCAATTTAATTATATTTATTTTTCTTCAATACACTTTTGTTATTCTGTTTATTCTTTTGTATTATTTACATATTAGGTTTATTTAATAAAATTCTGCCTTTATTGTTATCCTTTTGTGTTATTTTCATTTCTTGAAATCAATTAAATATTATTAAGTTTATTTAATAAAACTCTGCCTCTCTTGTTATCCTTTTGTATTATTTACATTTCTCGAAATAATGTTTGTTTTTTACCCTGTGAGGCCAATAATTCAAGTTTTTTTGGTTGGTTGCAAGTTTACAACAACTTATTGAATTTTATTATAAATTTGTTTTACATTTGTTTTTCATGGTTTTACTCTTCGGCGTTGTGGCACGGGCATTCAAAAGAAGAATGACGTCGCACCGTAAGCACTGTTGAACAATACTTAAGGTGCACCCAATGACCGCAGTCAGGTTGAGTGCACTGTGCCCATGAAACAAAAGAAATAAAATCCAAATGTTTTAGTTCTCTGGGTTGCAACCGTTTGCATGCGCAGCACAGGTCTTTGGGGTCTGTAGTCTCAGATCCACTATCACTGTCGTTTGCATCCAATGGTTGATTCCTTGGTGTTGTCCTACATGTACTTGTTTTTTGGGAACTGTTTTTGAAGCTTTTTTGACAGAGACACTTGCACCAAAAAAAGCATGAAGTGCCTTGTCAAAGCTGTCTGTCTCGTAGTTTCTGTAAGTATCAGGACGAGTACTTTTTGTAGTTGCCAACTTAATCTGTACAGAAAAACAAATAATTGGCATGCAAATTAAAAACAAAAGCTCATATTTAATTTTAGATTTTGTTTAAATGGCAATGTCCTAAGACTATGGCTCATTAATTAGTGTACCCCCCTCCCCCAACCCCCCCCCCCCCCCGCCTCAAGCATTCTTCCCAAGCACATACACTTCACAACATTTTGGGTTTCCCCTTATATTTCAGACCAGCCATGATTGGTTTCAGGAGGAGAAAATATACACATCTCTTTGTTTTTGTTCAGGTTGACACACCGTGCATTATGTTTACCAGCCCCAGTCAGGAGAAAATAAAATCAATTTTTGGCCGAATTTGCGTGTCATAGAATCCCAACTAGCAACCACATCTATCGAGTGTTCGACGGAGAGTGAAACTTAATCTAGCAGACGATAATTTTGTTTGGAACTTTCGATGCTGGATATTGTTTCTTTGACACATTTGATTGTTAGTATAATACTGCACTAGTGATCTATACCCAAAACGGATCATTTTATTAACGTATGAACGTCACTTACGACAGGAAACTTGAATTTCAGCATGATTACGCCGGGAGACAGCACGGGCCGTGAGAATGCAGCAGAGCTTCATTCACTGGTGGATCTCGTGCAATCTCACGGTAAACGGGAATCAATGTTGGGGACCGAAAACATATGAGGGTCAAAAACATATGACGCTACGATAGTTCTCTCAGCAGTGACCCCACATTGTTTATATTACGATTCTTTTCATCAACCCTGGTTTGACAGGACACTAGGATGGCCTGTTAAGAAAAAGCAACATCTATACAATCATGAAAGGTTTCTGATTGGGAAGTTTTTCGTGAATACAGGAGAAATACACACAAACTCATCAAAAATAACCGCTTTACATACATCAGAGAAACCTTGGGATCCGTTATCAAGGAGGAGCCTAAAAAATTCTGGACATTTATCAAAAAGTTAAGCAAGAAAACCCAGGAGTTGCAGACCTTCAGAAAGATAGAAAGATTATCACCGATGATACAGAAAAGGCGAACATCTTGAATGAACAGTTTCAGAGTGTGTTTACCAAGGACCCTCCTTGGCAGTTGGTGCTAGCCCGTAGTACAGATTGGTCAGCTCATCATCACCAAAGAGGGAGTTGAAAAGCTCCCTAGCCAGCTTAAGCCCAACAAAGCACCAGGTCCAGATGGAATATCACCTTGGGTTTCTAAAACTTTGAGCTAAGCAGCTAGCCTCACCGGCTCAGGACCTGTTCCAAAGTTCAATCAACATAGGTGTACTACCACAAGATTGGAAGGAAGCAAATATCACTTCAATATTCAAGAAGGGGGCCGTCCTTTGCAGCAGACTACCGTCCTGTCTCACTCTTACTAGTGGTTTGCAAGGCTTTGGAACATTGTACACAGCCATGTGATGAAACATTTGGAGAAACAACGTATTTTAATTGATTTTCAACATGGATTTCGGGCTTAGAAGTCAACAGAAACGCAACTCTTCCCCACAAATCCTGACTATAGCATGGAACTCAACGAGAACAACTTGGTTGATGTCGTAGTGTTGAATTTCCCAAGGCCTTCGACAAAGTCCCGCACCATCGTCTTATCTCCAAACTACAATATTATGGATTAAGTGGACTGATATCAACATGGGTTCAGGATTTCCTGACGGGGCGTACCCAACAAGTCATAAATAATGGACATACATCACTCCCAGCAGCCGTCACTTCTGGTGTGCCACAAGGCGTTGAGAACGAAGTCCTGGAAATCGGTGGATTTATTGGGAAGAGAACAGGCATTAAGCATACAAAACTTCAAGTGATTCTTTGGTTCATCACTTGTAGGTGACACTGGAGAGGATATAGTTGATGTTGAAGATTTAATGGAGTGACCACGAGGAGTTGATTGTTGAAACCTTTTTTGAGTTTAATCGGGGTCGAGTGTTGCCACGGCCAGGATTGACGTTGTGAAGTGAAAGACTGTCATATGTGATGCGTCTATTCTGCCGAGTATAAATCTTTTTTGGTGAACCATCCTGGAAACCAGTTGGTCCAGGATTTGGGCCGACATCCCCACATCCAATCAATAATAGTTGAAAGGTGGCGTTGGAGTTAGAATAGTAAAGAATGCGAGTTCCAGAGTATATTCTTCACACCCCAGTGAGCAGGATGCTGTGCTATAACAACATGGAGTATATGGTAACTAAATGATGGCCCTGTGCAATTCAGTGACATTTTGAGACTGTTGGCTTGATACCGTAGGTTTGCAAATCAAAATTTGTATGGGTGGGGCCCATGTCAGTTTAAATATATCTCTGTCAGTTGGGTTGACCGTAGAGTGTGTGGTGGGTGGATATATTTGGGGTAACCGAGGAAGCCGCTCTGACGGTTGCGTCATTGGTTTATGTGGGTTGGGGTGAGACCGCGGGGATATTTTTCAGATCCCCTTTATATTTATAGCAATAACATGTTTTCGTGCCTCATTTTCGTGCACTCTTCAGATGCGGTGTGGGTGATTCAAATTGAATCTATAGGTCTCCAATCTCAAAAGAGAAAGAAAGGTTATGGGTTGTGTTTGCCGTTAGGTTCAGGGTGAAGGTTGTGAATTTGTGAGAGTGACCTCCTGATCATTGACGAGTTGTTCCTATAGTAGAGAAACTAGGATGTCAAAAGTGTCATCGGAATCGTCAATAAATCCTGAATCATGTGACGTATGATTGAGCTGTTGGGAAGTTGAGTCGGCTGGACTCTGGTTTAGTTTGGCTCTGATAATTTTTTCTCGTATCTTTTGGTCTTTTCTGTATGCAATGAAGGGGGGATCCAGAAAGATTCCCTAGAGTATTTCGTTGCGTTGTATCATAGAGCAGTGATTTTTGATTGCTTGGTTTAGATCACCATGGTTGATGTGTGGGTTGTGTGTCTTACTTAGGACAAGTGGGGGTTTTGCTTTTTGTTCGTTTGCTTGTTTTTGAATCAGGTTTAACCGTTTATTGTGTCATACATTCCCAGTGATTTTGGCGATTTCCGAAGCTGTGTAACCTCTTGTGGTAAATTTTTCGGAAAAATTGTTGAGTAAGAAATCACCTTGTTGTTTGTGTTTCGAGCATAAACAAAGTGTTTCTCCGTATACGAATCAGCTAGGGGAGCAACGTCTTCAGGGAAGAGTTAATACACAAGTAGTAACCCAACAGTCATAGCAGGTTATTATATGCATGCAGTGCGTGAAAGGAGAGGATGTTGGAGAGGATGTTGGTACATATTTTGGTACAGAGAATTCTGTCGTGCAGCAAACATATCGAGTGCTGGTGAAGCATCTTATGCAAACATTGTGCACAGTTTTGGATGAGCATTTTTCATGATTTGAAAGACAACAGCGAATTCAGTGGAGATTTTCTGCACGTTTCACTGATTCAATTCTGCTTGTTGAACCTTAGCCAGGTGAGTTTTTCATCCCAGGTAATGTTGTTTTACTGCAATTGAGATACCTCCAAACTATTAAATTATAAAGTCATTACAGTAAACAAACAAAACTAAAAATATTAATGGATCCGAAGTGGAAATTGTCGACTCTTTTAAACTTCTAGGAGTGCACATATCAAACGATCTTAAGTGGGTGACTCATGTTGATTCCATTGTTAGGAAGGCCCAGCAACGGTTGTTCTCTCTTAGAAGATTGAGGAGTTTTCGTTTCAGCCAAGATTTGCTGGTAAAGTTTTATCGGGCAGTTGTTGAGAGTATTTTGACACTCTCGATCACTGTCTGGTATGGCAACACCACGGCAGATGACCGAAAACGCCTCAATCGTGTAGTCGGTACTGCTAGCTTTATCATTGGTCGTGAGCTTCCTGCTTTGGATAAACTTTATACTGCTCGGGTTCTGAAGAAATCTAGATCTATTATTTCGGATGAATTTCACCCTGCGAACAGTTTGTTTGAATTAATGAGATCAGGTAAGCGATATAGAGCGATCAGAGCCGACTCCAACCGTACTCGCAATAGTTTTTATCCCAGTGCAATAAGGTTACTTAATGATTAATATTTTTTAATTTGTTTTGGGGGTTTGCAATTTTGTTACTGTTATTGTCTCTATGCATATTGTGCGCATACTGTTTATTTGTTCGTTATTGTATGCCTATGTGGTTTTAGGGTTTTCTGTATTTTTTGTAATTTTTGATTGTTAATATTTTTAGACTCGCAAGCCGAAGTGAATTTCACTGTATATGTATTTATATGTGTGACAATAAACAATTGAATGAATAAACTTGAATGAATAAAACAAAACAACCCGAGAAATCAAAATCAGACCATTGGGGAGAATTAGAACAAATGTGATATTCTTAAATTAAATTAATAGTTTTAAGTTACATAATTCCAAGGGGTCCAGACAAATCATTTGGTTTGGGCAAATGTTGTGCAATCACCGTCATTGTCATAGTACCACTTCCCCGAATTTGAAAATCGTTTGCACTTTCTTGTGTATAGGAATAGCTGGACACAGTTGTTCGAGAATGGAATGCCCACCGCATCCGTTCTTCGCAAAATCATGAAGGACCATTTGGATGTTCTGCAGTCAAATACTCCTTGCCTCAAATGTTTGGAGCAAGATACCTGCTGTTTGTGCCTGTCCATCTTGAAGAAAATAGAAGTGTGTGAGACTGCATGTGCCTTTAAAGGAGAATACCCTTGTGATGTGGACGTGGTTGAGCTGTATACCATCTTGATGACAGGGCTTCTCTGATCCGCGGGACTCAGACGAAGGTCTTCGTTTATACCATTTTCTCAGAACAATGATTCAAAGACGGGTGTAGTTCCTATAATGCTCCGAGTCTGAAAGTGAACTAAGCACAAACCATGGGCTGATTTGTTTAAAGGCTTGTGGTGTCTTTGTAACCCATGCACATTTTGCTTTTTTGTAACGAAAATATTGTTGCAAAAAATAGTTAATGGCCTGACGTTTCGACCCTAGCAGAGTCTTTCTCGAAGGCTAAATGACAACACAACGAACACGGACAGGTAATTACCCGAACATGGACAGGTAATTACCTGTCCATGTTCGTTGTGTTGTCATTTAGCCTTCGAGAAAGACTGTGCTAGGGTCGAAACGTCAGGCCATTAACTATTTTTTGCATTTATACTCTCGGTCCATTTGGTTGGTAAGTTGTTTGCAACAGCTAATTTAATTTTTTCATCGAAAATATTTTTTTCACGAAAATAATATCGAGTCTCCAATATTTTTGTCATTATTATTATACCATGCGTAATAGTCTTCAAAGTTCTGGAGGCGCCCGTTATTAATATCCTTGAAAATTATATACGTTCGACTTTAAGCATATGAAACGTAATTAAGTGACTTTTTTATTCATATCTCAAAAACTACAGAACCTCAGACAGTATATTTTGAAGCAAGCTTTCTACCATTACTATCTCATCTCCACACTCTGAAAGTCGTAAGTCGTTGGGCATAGTCTTTTGTGTCATGAAGAGTATCCAAAGCATTCAAGTCCCCAGAATAAAACATTTTAAAATAAATCGTGTTAATAAACAAAAAAGTCCAATGGGATTCCCATGGGTTCTCATGGGATCCCATGGGAACTTCATAGGATTCTGACCTTTTCCCATGGTATCCCATCGAGAAGACCATGGGATCCCATGGGGTCCCATGTGACGACCATAGGAAGATAGGAACCCCATGGGATTTTGATTTTTTCCCATTGTGTCCCATGTGAAGACCATGGGATCCCATGTGAAGACCATAGGAACCCCATGGGATTCTGATTTGTTCTCGTTGGTCACAGTTGTTTCCATGGGATTCCCATAGGAACACCATGGAGTATTGTGGTTCGTTCCCGTTGTGGCTATGGGATCCCATTGGATCTCCATGGGATCCTATTCCTACATGGGATCCTACATGGGATCCCATGGATCACCCATGGATCACCCATGGGATCCTCCATCGGAACCCATGGGATCCTACATAGGCCGTACGGTTTCAACTTGTAAGATCTTGTTAAGAGAGTCAGAATCATAAGAATCCTGTTAAGAATATACATTAAATAAAAAAATGTTTAATCAAGTAAGAATTTTGCAATCAATCCTCAAAGAAGTTTCAGAGAAAAAATATCTTGTTAATTTCTTATTTCAGTAGACACAGTAAGAAACCATTTCTTACTTTAGCAAGAAACAGTAACAAACACTTTGTGACTTGAGTAACAACCAGTAAGAAACCAATTCTTACTTATTCAGGTAGAAACCATGTTAAACCATTTCTTACGTCAGTAAGAATCTGTTATAAACATTTGTTGGTTTCCCTAAGGGCCGGCAGGAAGTGTAACTTGATGCTGTCACTCACATAACACTTCCTGTGGGGGGGGGGGCACAATTTCGCCCACCGTATAACCGAGACACAATGTTATCATGGAATTTGGTGCTACACCGTCCCTATTAAATGTTTCCAGTATTGTGGTGTTTGTAATCAGACTATTGATTGCGACGGTGGCTTAGGTATCTCAAGATAGACTTCAGTACAGTCAATGATGCACCTCATGCCAGACAAATAAATGCATTTACACATTCCTTGGGTGCCCATTGCACATTTCTGACGACTACTGAATTTAAAGCACTGAGACATGCATGGAACAATATGCGCGAGCAAAGCCCAGCTGAGATACCAAAGTTTCGAGCCTAATCATAATTAACTAGACCCAGGTGCAACCTCATCAGTGTTTAATAATAGCAACTTATCCTTGGATTTTGGGTTCCGCTATGGTTCTGAAGTTTTCTGAAGAAATTAGAAATACCAAAAGACGAAACACCTGCATAACTCTGTAGATAAATTTTTCACCAATAATGGTGTCCTCTTGTTTACCTCGGTTGTTGGAAGCTTTAAGCCGTCTACGAACAGGCTTAGTCTATGAACAGGCTTAGTAGCTGATTTGGAAATTACATTATCTCCTTGGCAAGAGTTCCTAGTCCATCTTTAAATTGTTGATGCAGCTTTGAACCCTGTACAAACACAAATGATAACTGTTTTTTGTGTTCTGTTAAAACATGTCCCACAAACTATAAAAACATGATAGAACATGTCGAATTACGAGGTCAACAAATATATTCAGGCTGAGCTCTAAAATATTTCCGTTGACAGGGCAAGGATGGTAGTTTTAAGAAATATAACTAATATGGCGCCCCAATCCCGACGCAAGGCAACGACGAGAGCGTCTCTGAGATGCTGACACGGCTCCACGGGGATGGATGTATACCATCTCGACGACAACCAAACAAGCTCTTTGTACTATGTAATTTCGTTATCGGACCTTTAGGGATATCACCACAACCTAGCAATGAACCCCTGAAAGAGCTCCTCAAGGAACCCTAATCGCTGCTCTACCCATAGGCCAAGTAGCCCCTGAAATGAGGATCTATTCGCCGCACAGCATCCTACAAGTACACTAGGCCCCTTCAATTAGCTTATACAAGAACCGTTACAACCGACATAAGTCGACCGATTCCCATGCATGCCCATCAATCAGTCCACTTTGTTAGCAAGATGCGTATATTATTATTACATTTATAACACCCCTTGCAAGTATTCTGCCTGCTCATTGGTTTAGAGCACGTCACATGACATGTCTTAGTTTTGCTAGACGACGGCCGTCGGTTTGCCATGCGCTAGTCCGAAGACTAGCACATGGCGCCGTGCGCTAGTCCGACAGACTAGCACATGGCGCCGTGCGCTAGTCCGACAGACTAGCACACGGCGTGCAGTACCCAGACGCCCGTTGCGTGTACGAGTATGATAAATTAATAGTCTGTAACCATTTCGGATTGCACGACACTACATGCAACACATTAAGTAAAAGTGTTTGCAATCTGTGTTCGCGTCGTCCATGGATTGTAGCATTCAGGTCTGTAACTTAATAATAATAGTACAGTATATAGAAATGTTTGGGTGATGTAAAACAAATATTGACTGCTTTTACTCGTGCAATGGTTAAAAACTATGACTCCCTCGGTGATCCCCGGAGAGTTCTATTTTCCCTCGGCTTTGTCTCGGGAAAATAGAACGCTACGGGGATCACCTAGGGAGTCATAATTTTAACCATAGCACTTGAAGCAGTCGATATTTGTATACTAGCTGTGCAGCCGGAATTGGCAACACAAACCAATACTACAGATTGATCATCAGTCCAGCACCTCATCACTCAGCACGTCGCGCTTTTACAGCATTTGGCCAAAAGCAAATGCACGTTTCGCCGTGTCATGACATGTGTTATAATATAAACCTGTAATTCTCACTAACGAGAATTGTGATTGTTTTAATGTTTTCTAAAAAAGTAAAGCATTGCATGGAATATTATTTCCAGATGTCTTTCACCATTCCCTTCTGTAAACCCTGTAAATTGCTTGTAAATCTGTGAGGGTTTTTTTGTTTTCTGTACTGAAAGTTTATAATGGCTTTAACCAAAATGCCATGTATATTCTGTGTTTTTTTATTTTGTTGTTTTTATTTTTTTTTATATATATAAATAAATTATCAATCGAATTGAAATCAGAACGTCCGTGCCAGTTATTCAATTTTGGATTGATCAGCAATTCTCCGTGTGTGGCCTTCGGCGTTACTGTGCATAAAAAAAAATGGGTAACACAAAATATTGGTTTGTCAAGTCGGGGGTGTTTTGGTGGTTGCAATATATGGGTGTGGGAACATAGGGGTGTCGGAATATGGGGGTGTCAGACTTTAGGTTGAGTTGTCTAAATATAGGGGTCTCGGAACATAGAGATGTCGGAATAAAGAGCAGTCACAGTACCTGCGACCTTCCAAATTTTAATGAGGTTGAGTGAGCAGTGGACGTCTCTCCGACTCGCTCCTCGAATCTTACTAAATTTATCCAACTTCGCTGTAGATAAACATAAGTTTGTACAATTTTTTTCATCCGGTCATAGTTTTAACATGTCAGACTCAACTGAATCACGCAGATCGTCGAAGGCAGCCAGCAAGAAAAGAGCCAGTAAAAATCTGCAGCCCTCATAGTCAACGCAACTAGAGCATGATGGCACCAAGTGTTAATGTGCTTGCACGGGCCATATCATTACGAAAACCACAATCAACAAGAAGCTTGGCAAGATAATAGCACTGCTTGAGTCGGTGGACTAAAGACGTACTGGCCTTGAAGAAACAACTCCATGAAGTCACAGTGAAGATTCAAACTGCTGAACTTGAAGACCTAAAATCTGCAATGTCCGACATCGAAACTTGGCGGAAAACCATTGTTCTGTAAATCAACCAACGTCACGATGATAACTACAGTGAGGTTTCCGTCCTGAAGAACCACATCTATGATCTTCAGAATCGTAGTCGGCGAAACAAAATGATCGTGTATGGAATTCCCGAGGGTTCGAAGAAAGGTCAGAAATGGAAAATTTCATGACTGCCTTCATCACACAACATATGAAGCTGGATGGCGGTCACTACTTAGATATTGAAAGGGCCCACCGAACACCTACCTGGACACCAATCACCGGCTAGCTCTTCTTTGTGACCCCGACCGATTCACTGCAGACTAATTCGCTCTGGTGATCATGAGTAAATCCCCAAGAATGCATCACAGACTCTACGAAACAACCCATATAACAAATCCAAGATGTTCATCACTAATGATGTAACTATCCTAACTGATAAAATTACATTTGTTTCTGTAATATTTTTCAGACTGCACTGGTGGTGCAGAATAAACAGTGGATCGTGACAAGCTGAAGGATTTTAAAGGGGTCACCGATATATGTGTGATGCTCAGTGAGTGCACTTGACAATTAAAACCGTGAAGCCCTACTTACTGTGCTTTCCGTTTTCATCCTTTTCAATACAGAATTTTTCAAATTAATGTGCACATCGGAGTAAACCTTCTGGTTTACGACGGGTGTAACATATGTAATGTACCATTGCCGTTTGCAGCAACTATAACATAATGATGGTGCAACAATGGTGGTTTCGGACATACAGCAGTAAGTGCACAAACAATTTATTTTTAGTAAAAACTTTCCTGGTTCAGAATTGTACTGACCAATGATACTTGTCAATAATAAAAAATAACAAGGTAACTGTAAAATACCCAATACAACTTTATACCAAAAGGCACCATATACCAACCATTGGCACATAGATAATCTTCACAGGATAAATGATATGGACGCCACTAAAACCATACCATTACAATTTCATTGATAAACATTGTTTCTCATTATATGGTTTGGGTACATTTTGTAGGACACAAAACTCAATATCCACAGATTGCATAAAACAAACACGGTATGAAAAAGTAGAGAAAGCGTCCCTTACATAAAACGAAAAATACAGCACCTCAGCCAGTAATATTTTTTGAGAACAGCTTTACTAAAAGTGGGGCAGATAAGTGTTTAAATCTGAAGAATCGTTCACTTTGTGATACAAGCACCAACATTTGCAATAGGGTTCCTCTGAAGCCACTTAATTAAAAAAAAGCCGTTAACGAATCAAACAAATTCAAGATCGCCACCATTTTCAAAAAATGCCGCCATTTTTGCAATATTTATGGAAAATACAAATTTATGACCCATAAGTTTTATAAGCCATCCATTATTATATACAATTTAAATTTATATCTGTGTAAAAACACTGAAGTTATCCTTTCATCATACAGTAAGGATTTAAGAGATGGGGTCCTAGTTGCGGGAATATTCTTCATTGGTGAATATTTTATACAACAAACAGCAAGCTATTACACAAAGTTTATTGACCTGTTTACTTCTAGAATATTCCACACTGAGTGCATTGGTGTAATGTGATACAAACCTTATTACTTTGGGGTCAGTTTGGTATAATGACAAACATTGTACATTGTATTACACTACCGTTTGCGTCACACATGTAACTCACTCTATAGAAAGTCTGCTCTCGTAATGGGTTTTTTACAGCAGTTTGAGCAGTTTGTCATTAACCTTAATAGGTACATTTGACTCACGGGAAAACAAATTACTTATTCCATTCAGAAGATTGCTTTAGAAGACTGATATGTAAGACTTGTTTCATTATGTTTATTCCTGACCTGAAATTTATAAAGTTTTTTTGATTAATTTACAAACTAATCTCGAAGCGTGTTAAATCTTGCCTCTAAAACGGAAAACTATACAAGGTGTTTAAAATTAAAATACAATAATAAATCTGGCACCGCCTAAAATCGTGGAACCGGAAAAGCACCCACGATTCTGCACCACGAGTCAAAGTTATAACTTTGAAAACTTTGAAACTTGTAAAGAAGGGTCTATGCCTGCTACTGTACTTCAGTTTGTGGCCATGATTGAACATGGGGCTGACATCAGATCTCAACTCGGGTTTGGTGCATCAAAGACAGACCTTGCAACGGCACATTTCCTCCAGTACAACTGTTATGCGAGATATAACGAATGAGCCGCTACTCACAGGCACTCAAAGGATCGGGAAACATCTTTTCCAGTTTTCATCGGAATGATTGTCTATGCAAAAACAGAACAAGAAACGTGGTAGAAATGCTTCATGAAAACGGCCTCAGCATTTCATACGACAGAGTTCTTGAAGTCTCGGCACAATTAGGTTTATGATGGGTGGTATGCCCACAGGTTCTTAGAAAAAGGGATATGCATTACATTTGCCATGGATAACATAGACCACAACCCAACTGCTACAACAGCAGTTAGTTCGTTTCATGGTACCAATATTTCTATCTTCCAACATCTAATCTGAAGCTGAACAACGTGAAACCCTTTAGCTTGAGTCGTAGAATATAAAGTCAGTTCCTGAACTTCCTGACTCTGACACCAACGTCCGCCCGGCACACTTGACAACAAAGAATCCAAATCCTGTCCAAAGGCAAGGACTGACAGAGCCGAGTTACGAGCTGCTGACATCGCAACTGACGCTAGAGTATTAGTGGCTAGAGAAGGTCAGTTCACCCATAATGTAGATGAGGCGGTAGATGCTACTTATTGGCACACGGTCCATTTAGGGCCGGTTCGGCAACCATCACACTATTGTCAAACGATTACAGTAGCAAACGATTCAGCAACAATTGGGGGATAGCTTTTTCAAACGCTTCAGTGCGCTGAGCTTGTCTGGTCGTCCGGAGTGCAAACAAAGGGGCTATAATCGGATTACTGTCCATTGTGTTGGGATTATAGCTTTGACTGATTGGTTGTGGACTATGGATATTAATTTAAAAACTAAAATGTTCTAACGCTTTATACTCGTCAAAAGATACCACACATACTTTTTGAACAACGATGAAGTATAACCTGACATTCTACTTTACCTCTTTTTTGTCATGTATTTGCTGGTTGGCTTCGCCTAGCGCTGGCACCGTCAATGTACCTGTACATCATGTACATGTGTACTCGATTAGAGCGTTCGAGACGAACTCAATTTTTGGTTGGTTGTGACCAACTAAGAATGTTTCCCAACTAGTGTGTATGTTTTTAATAAACGTGTGAACAGAATGTTGAATTTGGGTGTGATCTGCAAATAGGATTGTAATCAGTACGTCCTCGTCAGAAGGATTAATTTTGAATACTTTTAATTTTAAACATACGGTTGGCATTGAAGAAGAAATACCATTGCATTAATAAAAAGACTGCAATAAAAAATACCTAATGTATGTGTATGTAGTTGTTTGTTTCATGCTTAATTGGAATAAATTTACGGATCTTATTATCAGAACAATTTGTTTATACCCTTCCCGTTTTTAAGTGTAAGATAAAACTCTATGTTTAAGGTTGATCAGACAATCTCGTGCTGTCATATAAATTTGTTTCCTGGAAAACGGTAAATAAATTTGGAGTCCGATTTTGGGGGAAATCTGACACATAAATATTACAAATCTGTGAAGTAATAAATGAATAGTTGAATAACTTTTTATTACAAAGACGCATCATGTTAAATCTCTTTTTTGAATGTGTGTGGTTCTGAAAAGAGCCGTTTGGTTTGTTTGAGAGAAGGTTTCTCTGCTTCCTCAGGAATTTTGAACGTTTAAAGAGTGACAGGCCATTGAGGGAAAATGTCCACAACGAGACAAGAGCCTGCTGAATATTTTTTCCTCTTGAGGTCTGCATCATAAAACTGATGGATAGTATGTCGGGTGGAAGTAGAACTATAGCGAGTAACATTGGGTTTAGACGTACATTTTGAAGAAAACAGTCTAGTGTCTGAACGGGTTCAATGTGCCTGTTCTTTTTAAACTAAAATAGGTTTTGCAAGAATCTGTTCAATCTAAATGCAATTTGGAATATTACTGAATGAGTTCACACCATAAATTTGCCCGTGGTGTTGCAAAACTGAAAAGGTTACTCTAACAATAACAAGAGTATCATTACCTTTGTAACACAAGTAAGATAATTAAACAATAGCGGGGGAACAACAGTTATCTAAATCAGCTAAATGAAGAAACAAAATGAAAAGCGAACAACTTAAATCTTACGAGTAATAACTGAGAACTGGAAGGAGTTATATCATTGTTAAGTTAAATCCAGCATTGAAGTTCTAACGACAATACTTACTTATAAGATGTAAACGTACAATAATTTTCGGAAGAACTCATACATACGCATGTAAATCAATCAGTGTTTCTGGTTATCTAACGAATTTGGGCGTTAACGCACACTTGGAAGAGGTTTCAAGTAGCTCATTACCATCCGACTGGGGTCCCTCACTGTAGGCTACTCAGGAGATTGTCGTATAGTCAAGAATGAATTGCAGTAGATGCCTTCTCTATTCCGATACTTTCTTTTGCAGGAATTTTGTGAGGGATGTTTTTTCTGGGTCTTACCACCAAATTGTGGAACAAAGTGTGACATGGGTGTCAAAAATTAATGTTTGTTTGATTTTAAAGTCAGATTCACAATTGATACCTGATTGTTTGTATTTTACACAAAAGGTACCTTTGAAGTGTTAACAATTATGGAGAAATTATTACAAGGGTTCCATTCAAGTGATTAGAAAAGGTTGTGGATGTAACAGGAAACCATTTGTTTTTCAGTTGTAGCTAACAGAGCACAATGCACATGGAAAGTAAATTTAATGGAAATATTGCCATGTAGTGCAAGAAATTTGGTAAGCAATTGAAACAATTAAAACAAAATATTGAGACCTCTTAACTTCCCAATCCAACCGCCGTTGTTTACATGTGTTCTTTAAAGTCTTGCTCCAATAAATATCAAATAAAGTTTGTATTCATCATAAACATTTCCATTTACCCGGTTGTTAAGGTAATTTTATGAATTTCCACATAAGTCAATCCATATTGACATAGAAGTTACCAGCAGCAGCACAACTTACTAAAGAGGTTGTTGATGTAACGGGAAACCATTTCATGTTTCATGCAAGTCTCATAAATCAAAAATACATCATTAAGGGCAATTCCACGTCATGGACTGTAGGTTTGAAGACATTTTTAGAACTTTATTGGTAATTTAAACACACCAAGTAGCTTTGATTTAAAGCTTTGTGTTTGATACTGATATGTTGTACTCTAATAAGTCGAATGATACTGTGTATTTGGAAACGTTTGAATTTATTAAGAGTTAGAGCATTGCTAACGAGCGTCATGGACATTACGAAAAACGGAAGGGGGTTTTGGGTACAACACAGTCAATTCCAATAGTCTGTGAAATTAAAGTTCAACAGTTGTGTAACACCTTTTTATTTATTAGCAAGGAGGTAGTTAACATGAACAGTAATATTGTTTTTAGAAAGCCTGTAAATTTTTAAGAAAGCCTGTCAACTTTCTTGTTGCACATTTTAATAATTTGGGGTTATTTTTAGCGTCATGGACATTACATCAAACTTGAAAAATGATGCAGCATGCTTTTACCCTAAATTAATAAACCTATGTGCTGCCTTGCTGTTAATGTGTGTGTTGTAAACTTTATTGAATGTCCCTATCTTAATGTTTAACCCCTTCCAAACATTAAGAACCGAAACTCCCCCAGAATGTCATTTAAACCCCGCCCCTCGGTAAGTCCCGTTTTTGCACTTTCCGTCCACATCTAACCAGGCTGCCTTCTGCACTCTGAAGTAGTTATGATAGACCAGAGGTGTAGGTATACATGAAGTAACCTTACATTTCTAATTAGCTTTCACATTATTCCCTTTTATGTGTTTCTCACAAGGTAATTGTTCATCTTAAGTAACATGCTGAACATCTTGCGTCAACATTTTGTGACGACAGTAAAGTGAAATTAAAAATTAAAGGTTTCTGTAATTTTCAAAGTTGATCTGGATACTGCTATGTTCAAGACTGGGTGAACAATAGCCAGGTCAGTTAAAATGAGTTGGGATGACTTCTTGGGAGGAACAGGCCAAATGTAGCTGCTACCTTGG
Source organism: Asterias amurensis (assembly GCF_032118995.1). NCBI lineage: Eukaryota > Metazoa > Echinodermata > Asteroidea > Forcipulatida > Asteriidae > Asterias > Asterias amurensis. The sequence goes on along the minus strand of NC_092657.1, from coordinate 8,873,211 downwards.
TTTTCCAAGTGCGAGATAGTCATCCTCTGCACGTTCCACCTAGATTGACATGTAAAACAAGAACATGAGGGAAAGATTGGCTGCATTGGGCTTGATTATAACAATCATGTTTCCAGATTATGTCTTTTTCCTCTCTTTACTTTTTCTGCCTCTCTACTTAAGTCTTAGCCATTCTGAAATTATGTAAAAATAAAAAATTACTTTATGAATGATGCTTCGTATCCAAGCTATCCTCAGATGTGTACAAATCTTCATTACGCCTTGGCCTTCAGAAGTTTTCTTAGATGATAAGTATGTTTATAATGTCCTACTATACATTTAAACATGTCTCACCAACAGTTCACATAATTCAGTATGTACAATGTCACTTGAATGTTTTTAGGAAAGAACTATTCAATGATAAAACTCACCTCAAAGTCTAAGATTTTGGCGGTCAGTCTGTACAATCTGTGCACAATGTTGTCACTAATAAGCTGCTAAACATGAGCCCGAAACAAATTTCTGATAAGGTCTATGACAAGTGTTCTCTTTGACAAGTTCAGGTTTGACCTACATTAGGTCAAATTAATGAACTGTGGGATTTACCTCCGAAAATAACGATTGGCAACACCCTGAGATAAATTTACTGTGAAGTTTCTTTAAAATTGTGACTACTTAACCCCAGTAATTTGTTTTAAGCTAAGAATAACTAAAATGTGCAAATCATGAATTGGGCAAAAACAAACTTGTTTTAATAAACAACGAAAAACATTGAGAACCAACGGGGAAAAATTAAACGAACATCGATTTGAAATCACTAGGTGTCACTCTTTCTTGCTACACTAAAAGTAATAAATTTGACTGATATTTTTCGGGCCGACGGCACTTTTTGGTGGAATTGCCCACATGTACAGTTTGAAAGCTGATAACTACATACGAAACCTAATTAGTTTTCTTATCAAGACCTGTGACAAAAATATGTTCATGTTTATTTCCTTCTGATGTAACTAAAAAGGAAAACGAATTAAACCAAGAACTTTTTGTCAAAGTTGGTGAAGACCAAAAATGGCAAGTTTGTTAAAAATTCGAGCGGCTGACTAATTAATCTGTAGGGACGTTCGTTTGAGGAAAATACATCCTTATTACAAAGGCAGAGAACTCTGGCAAGAATAATAGACAAGGGAAACAGATATAAATTCTGGAACAATAGAAAGAGAGGATTTATTGCGTCTAAAAACAAAAGCAGTACTTGCCCTTAATGCACACAAATCAAAAAGTCTGCCACTTCGTTCGGATCTTCATCCAATCCCGCGAATCCCGCGGAGTGCACCCATTCTCAACCACAATGTCACGACACATTCTCCAGTAGTAGTGGGCCTTCGTTTGCGACACACTCGCATTACTCTTGCCGCTTGTGCCCACACGCTTATGTCTGTCCTGCATGACAAATTAAATACCAAATTTATGGTGATCTCTTTCAAATAACCAATTATTTTCACGTTGTTGTTGAACATTTTTGGTGGGCTTCGTTTTGGCCTCGAAGTTGTCCCCGGCATAGACATCTGACCGTTACAATTTCAATTGCAAAACCAATCCGTCAGACTAGACTTTACTAACTATTTATCCTAGTATTATGTGCAATGATGTAGCTGTTTTTAATTTGTTCACATCAAACAACTTTACTTAAAATTAGATTGAACCCGTTTACCAAAAATTTGCGATAAAAATACTATAAAAATTACATCGGCAACATAATTATTTTAAAAAAAATTCTAGATTCACATCATACTTACATGTTTTAGTACTAGAGCTTGCAGACGACATTTTAAAAATGTAATTATTGTTTTCTCCCAACCAATACTTTTGACGCAAACCATTCCATCCATAATTTTTCAGACGTTTTGTAAAACACTCTACAGAAATAACTGCTGGGAGATACAAGCCTTTACAGCGCGTTTGACTACCATTTTTTTATCTGATATTTTAAAACCGCAAGACAAGACAGTGATACATAAGTTGTTGGCCGAATTGGTCGATCTATGTCACGAGTCTCTTCTTCTCGATGTTTGATCAAAACATGACCAATTTTCCGTGTCTTTTTGCTGTTATTTCCTCACATAAACATATTTCCCCGTATAAACATATGAATAATGCATGTTTAGCTTCTAGTCGCACGTTTTCAATCCACCGTACGTTGCCGTGTGTGGCTGATAGTGATAGCATAGTACTGGCTGATACGGTTTGTCAAAAGGCAGCCCCACTGTTTCACAACTCAAGGTCAGTTGTGTTTTGGACAAAGCAGGGCAGGTTGATGTGATTTAACTTGATTTTTCTAAAGCATTTTGTAGCGTTTCTCACAACTTGCTTTTACACAAATTACAGGGTTTTGGGTTCCATTCTAACTTAGTCGAGTGGTTAAATGCATACTTGCGTAATCGCCAACAAAGGATGGTGTTTAATGTTGTCGCTTAGGGATTCCCTGAAAGATAGGGGCAGTGTAAGTTGATAATTGCGCACGTAATACACAATGTTTGACTGCCTTCGCAAGTATATAGGTCTTTCTGCCATCACAAATGGAGCAGATAAGTTTAATTAGCTCGGGGAAGTGCTTCCAACCATGCACTTGGAGAATACTGCAAAAGGATGGAGATATGCGCAAATGATGGAGCGTGATTTCTGCAGGAAGAAGTGACCCTTGTAAATGGTATATATTTTCTTGTATTTGAAAGTAGGCATCCATTGTCCGGGGTAGGTTTGTTCGTAGCAGCCCAAATAAGTAATTGCAACTGCAATATGTTACTTGGGTGCGTCTTTTTTAAAGCCAGTGGATACAAGTGACTTACACGGTTTACAGAAGGTGAAAGACTTCTCTAGAAATATTGTTCCATGAAATGCTTTAGAGAACTATCTTTCTTTATGAAACTAATCAGTAACCGTTTTTTCAAAGGATTACATTTCAAAATCTATTATCATGGTATATGCCTGACAATATGTAATCTACTAGGGCCCATCATCAACACAAGATGTACTTGTGTTAGACTGTGATGTGTTAAGAGACAGCACATTCAAATGATCAGCTTGTGACATAAAACTGTCTTAGCTTCTACTGCTGGAGCCGTCTCCTTCCTCATCTGCCGATTGGAAATTGTCATCTAAAATTTGTGAAATGATACTCCGCACTTTTTCTGAATTACTTTTCCTAAAAATTAAAGAAATTGCGTGCAGATGATCTCATGACCTAATAATGTGTGGCAGATTTCAACTATGGCATCAATCAGTGCGACTCCAATTCCACTGGCTAAAGCAACACTGGTATACGTACACATGGCTCTCCATGAAGGAATGTGAGTCGGTAGTAGAGAAGTTTGTTCCTTAGGTCTTGCCTTTCCTCATCTGTGATTTTTCTTCCTAGTTTGTGTGAGGAAGGAGGTAGAAAACTTGTTGATGTCAACTTAAGTAGCTGTTTATCTACCCATCCTTGGCCACTGCCGTCTTCGGCACAATTGTCACAACAAACCTTGTTCCTCTAAGGTGTGTCTGATAGACTGGTCATAAAAGTCTGGTAGGACCTTGCGCCGACACGTAGTTTTTGTGCTGATGTAGTTTTTCATCTTTCCATCAACTCTGCAACCTCTCAAGCGACCAGGAAATATCATGATCACTGCAAAACTCTGTAAACCATCTCTTTCAATTCGACCACTTTCTTGAAAACAATCACAGATGTACTGGGATGGACGAGAGTGGATGAACACGGTGTTCAACTTGTCAGCACCCATTCAAAACACCCATTCCAAACGCCACAGTAGCAATAACAACTCTTTTGATTAGTAGTAGGCCAGCTAACATACAAAATATTGTGTGCATGCTTTGTGTCAATCCACGGCCCCTTCTTCTCCTAAGGGCGAAAAGGTACATTATTTGACAAACAGTAGGGTCTAATCTTTGGGTTCCGTGATCGTTTTGTTGCTTCCTGTTTTTCTCGATGGATTTGACTTAACGAACCATTTAAAGGGAAAATAGCTCATATAAACCTCTGAAATGTGTTGTTTTTTAAAGCGCTGAATTCAAAATGACCGCCGACGCCATCTTGAAAAGATAAATTGTCTTTTTCCACTATATCTGGCATGATATTCCATTCCATGGTGAGGGAGGATATTATGTCCTGTCACTTCATGACATCTCAAAAACATTAGTGTAACCATAACAACACAAGCTCAATAACGCTTTAAGGATTTAAATGAGTATCATAAATAATGTCCACCCTGAGAATTGTTCCTTCTTAAAGACGTGTATTTAACAAAATCATAGCACATATACATGTACACATATAAATTAGAACTTACAAGGACTCATTGCTATAATATGTCAATAATACTACTATTGTCGATCACTCAGATCACTGATCACACAGATCAAAATGTAGGTCACACAGACCGAATGTCAAATTGAAGGTCATATTGACCGAAAGTCAAATTGACGGTCATAAAGACTTAAATTAAGGTCACTCGGACCGAACGTTAAGTTAGTCTCAAGGGACTTGCCATTAAGGTACACTAGAAAAAGCCCTTAACCAAATTCACAATTCACAATCTGGCAAATAGATATTCTCCGCAACTCCAAAATTATTATGCCTCTAAGTGTACAGTGAAACAGCAATAGTTTTGAGCCAAATGCCTTTCAACTGTTCAAAAACAACACTCCACTGGAACAATCAAATTGCAACTACACGGAGGTCCCCAATGGTTGTGAACGCTTGAGGACCACCTCGCTCTGTCAAAACACCCAAATCCCTTTTGTTAAAAATTTGCTTGATGCAAGGACTGCGTAAACATTCCTTTGTTCTGTACAATGCCAAATACAGTCAAATGTGGACCCTTTTGGTCCCCAGGGCCACCCAAACATGCACACAACCCTATCTGTATTTAAATCTGTGTTGGTTAATTAACTTAAGAAAATAAAGGAATCATCAAAAAATCGCTACTCTTCTGCATGAAACTTTCTAAAATATGAACTTATATATGACAAGTGTTGTAATGTTTTTAATTACAGATGGATAACTGTTTTTCGTGAAAACAAAACCAAATACCCTCTAGCTATGGGATTCCTCTCTGTGGAAATGTACAAACCGGTAGTTTTTTCACATATTCCGTTAACGCTTTAATTATGTTCTGTATCTAAATTTACTGTGACTTTGGCCACTGTGATATTTCTTAACTGAAATTCTCATATCCAGACTCAGGTGTGTTTTTATGTGTAGGGTAGAATGGGTAAGACACTGTGAAAAGGTTCTTTGAAATCTTCCACAAGCATAAAACTGCAGTGCAATTACTACCTCAACAGCTCAGAAATAAATAAAATACAGTTTCTGTTGAATAAATACCGTGAGTAAAAGTTCATCGGCGGTGAAATTGCTGAAGGATTATTTTGTTAACGAAATATTCGATCTCTACAAAGCTTTCTAGCCTAAAAATAAATAATAAAAAATTGTGTTACTTTAGGGGAACCTTTTTTTACAATGTTTCATACTGTTAACAACTTTCCATTGCTTGTAAAGAGCCAAGAGACCTTCTTTTCAAGCGATTGATTGGCATAGAGGGCTGGATGTTAGTTACACGCAATCGTTTTATTAAAACAAATGTAAAATTGGTTATTTCAATACAAGCTGAAATTTATGTTTGTAAGGTCACCATCACAATAAAAACACGTGGCAATGTTGTGATCACCAATTTACGTGAAATAAATAATTAAGATTCGTCTGAATCAAATTTTCTTGAGCGATTCATCATTTTCTCTCTGAGCTTGTCCGGCTACTTGATGTGCAAGGTGGTTATTATTACCAGTGGTTCTACTTCAAAACACAGTTTTCCTTCAAATGTCAAAGGAAGACAAAGAACTTCCTGATCACTGTTATTTAATCGCTGCTATGCCTATTGGAGTAACTAGGTTATTTTCCTAGCGTTAACACTTGGTAGTATTCATGCAACAATATTTATGTGTCACTTTTACAGTGTAAATAGATCTGCAAACGATCTATTGTCACCAAGCAAATCAAGCAGAAAACCCAACACAAAAATAAGAACTGAATAATTTAGAATGATTTAAAAAAAAAACATGGTCATGTTGTCGTTTCATAGGTTACATTTCACACTACATTTGTTACACATCCAATGGCGTTCTTTTACTGACTTCTTAGCAAACCCGCTTTTCGAAACATGTGAAGCCAATCCAAACACCCCTCATAGAACAGCATTTGTCTTGGTTTTGATGGCTTCAAACAAACGTCACCTACGTACGTAACAGGTTGACCACGTAGCTTCAACTAGACTAGTTTTGATATTGTTTAAGTATGAAATGGTCACATTGCCGCGTGTCGGCTGTCTACACATTTTCAGGATGATTGCGCAACTTCATACCGGTGTCTGCACTTTAATTGTTGCCATTCTTATGTGAACAAAACGCGCACCGATCGTCTCATCCATGTGTCTTGCAAAGGAAGTCATCACTTAGTTGTCTGCATTCCAGTCTCTCTCTCTCTTTCGTGGCATAGTGTTAACTGTAACCGCCGTGCTTGCCGCGTATTTTTGCGTGTGCGCACACTCGAACACACCTAAATCGTTCCCATTTGCCTGATAGTGATGGGGTGGGTCAATTGGCAAATACACGCACCAGCCAGAACTGTCAAAATTACTTGCCGTGTTGCCTGGTACATGTCTAAAAAGTGTGCAGCACTCAAAACATTATCCCCATGCATCGAGTCTACTACTATAAGCTGGCGCAACTTTCTCACCGACACAACAAGTATACAATGATTCCACCATACTAACAAGAGGGCACAGCCATATCATTTTCAAAAACACGATGAACGAGAGACCACTTCATGACAAACTTAACCTCCCCTTTCTCCCAATCGGCAAACACGTGGGAGTCAGAAAAAAGAAAGTAAGCGACGCTCTCATCCTTTGTTGCAATTTTTCTAGGAAGGCCAAAATAGCAGCTTCTGCTAGCCAGCAAGCCAGCAAGAGCGAAGCAAGATCTGTCAAGTTCACTAGGAATGGCCGGACCCCACCACGCAAACATTGAATGCCCCCTACTTGATGACATGTCCAAGTTTGACCTGGCAATTTGTCTACGAAGTGTTTGTGTGTCGTCTCTTCCTGGGTTGTGTTGCTCTAGACCAAATGATTCGTTTGTGTTTTTGGAGTTTGGTGTGGAAGTTCCAACAGGTTGGAAGCAAGGTGAAAATTATGAAGAAAGAATGTTTGGCGGCGATAGAGGAGATCCTTCACTCATGTGCCAATTATCTTCCACCATCGTTGCCTTAATCGTGTCGGGGTCGCATGTAATGTCTAGATCCAAAACCCTGGGTTGTTTTCTCCCATATGCTGTTATTTTGTCGCCTGTTCCGTTCGAGAGTTGACAGGTTGTTTCTTCTGCCTGTAAATCCATGGGGCATACCTACTGCAAGCAGTATTGTAGCAGGTTCCGTGGAGAGACAGGGGCAGAACTCTTTAGGAAAGAGTGTAACCGCGTAGTGGTTTCTCTTCAAGCCTTGCACTAAAAACACGCTCATGTCGGCAACGCAACGTATCGTGCTATTTTGGGCATGCCTCACCCGAGTATTATACTGTCCGAGACCCTTCAGTGAGACTTTTTGTTACACTGGTTAAGTATTCCATTGTTTTACCGCGTAATTGACGAGATTCATGATCTGATGTTGCTTTCGAAGTGGACGTAAAACTGACATTGTTTCCATTGTTTTACCGCAAGTAGTCCTAGTAATTGACGAGATATTCATGATCTGATGTTGCTTTCGAAGTGGACGTAAAACTGACATAGGCCTTTTGTATTACTGCTTTGAAAAACAGCGGATACCCCGGTATCTGCAAGTGCCCCCCCCCCCCCCGTACGGTTTCTGCATGCAATGGCCGTGTTAGGCCGACAGCCTTGAATGGTCTGTGTTATAGCCACTGACCTCATTTTGTCCCTAGAGATTTTCATAATTATTGCCTTTTTAAGTTCCAACTAGGGTGGATTAAACCATTAAATACTGTTAAATGCGTTATGACACAATATAGATTCATCAATGGATGGAGTTGGGCCCCAAACAACGGATGATTAAGTGAGCCAAATTTATAGTCTTAGGTTTCCCATTGCCGATATTCACCCCAGTATCTCGCATGGAAGACGCATGATTACCTCAACTTGAATTATGATGCAACATACATTATTAATATCCACATTACCCGACTGTTATTCATAAAAGTTACAGTTACCGCTTGTGCCCCTGCATTAACGTGCATGGTATAGGGGTGTACAAACATTTGCCTCGACCACATCTGCTCTTTTGCACTCCCTGAATATGCTTTGAATACGGTAACCGTCAGTGGCATTTCTGTCTCATCAAGTGTTCCGTTCGTAAGAGCTGTTTATCTGGCAGTATAAAAAAATCAGCACAACGAATCATGTTGTCCATCCTGGATCATACCCTCCTGAACTCTTAAATATATCTTCAATAGCCAACATCCATTGGGAGTACAATGGGTATGTTTGGAAATTGACGCCTTTGCTGATGGGCAATGCTTATATAACCGGTTGAACTTCTTTTAGCTGAAAGTTTCAACTCAACAGTCTTAAAAAATAAACAAGAGCTGAGTGCATAATAAAATGCAGTGTTTTCTTAACTAAGTGCACCTTTTCTTAAACTAAATATTCACAAGAACTAGGTAGGAATATGACCAGATTTTAAAGCCATTGGACCCTTTCGGTACAGAAAAAAAGAAAAGAGTTCACAGATTTACAAATAACATACAGGGTTTACAGAAGGTAGTGGTGAAATACTTCTCTTGAAATATTATTCCATGAAATGCTTTACTTTTTGAGAAAACAGTAAAACAATAAAAATTCTCGTTAACGAGAATTACGGATTTATTTTAAACACATGTCATGACACGGCGAAACGCACGGATACAAGGGTGGGTTTTCCCGTTATTTTCTCCCCGACTCCGATGACCGATTAAGCCCAAATTTTCACAGGTTTGTTATTTGATATAGAAGTTGTGATACACGAAGTGTGGGCCTTGGACAGTACTGTTTACCGAAAGGGTCCAATGACTTTAAGAAAATACAACTCGTGACATGATCCCCCCTTGAACTTGACAGGCAGTGGACACTGTTGGCAATTACTCACAATAACTATTGGCGTAAAACCTTTCTTGATGTCAAGTAATGGGGAGAGGTTGGTGGTTTAAAACATTGTGAGAAACGGCTCCCTCCGAAGTGCCATAGTTTTAGAGAAAGAAGTAATTTTCCACGAATTTGATTTAACCATCTAAACGCACACAACGTGTGACAAGGGTGTTTTCTTTTTTCATTATTATCTCGCAACTTTGGTGGACGGATTGAGCTCAAATTTTTTGTTGAGATACACCAACTGTGAAGGCTGTAAAGTACCAATAGTGTCCACTGCCTTTTTAAGGTAATGATCATACAATTGGAAAAGGACAACATTTTAAGAAAGACAATTTGCAGCATGATCAGTTTACACTTAAAGAAAATTACATAATCACAGGATTTATACAAGTTAAAGGAATGTCTTAAAAATCACATCTATAACCTTTTATACCCTGTTAAACGTCACTTCTCCATTTGCATAACTTGGCAAGAAAGATCGCAAAAAATATATAGGTTTGTGACTCCCTGCCTCGAATTACAGATTGGCAAGACTGGTTAGATTACCACCGACTATAAAAACTTAACTAACATGCAAGGCAATGAACATACAAAAAGAAGGAAAGCCTAACACTCTGTGGGAGGGTGGATGCACCGCCCCTCCTTATCCCCTTGACTTGCTTCTCCCATGTCTCCCGGTGCTCTTACCGGTTCACCACCCTGCCGTTAAGTACAGTTGTGATGCTGAGGTGACGGAACTCCTCTGCTGTCCGCAGCCAACGTGTTGATGGTAGTAATCCTTCAGCTAAGGGCTCGGATAGGGGGTAAGGAATGGGTTCCGTGGTTGCCGTCTCATCAATGGCATGGCTTGTCTGGGTTTCAACCTTCTCAATGTCTATGCTGCATCCGTCTTTGCCTTGTTAGTTGGGAACACGGTTCCATGTCAAACAACACACAATGCCAATAAATGAAGTAGAAAGTCGAATTTCAAAAGTGGAAACCGTACTATAATAAAACTGAAACCCACAACCTGAAAAACAACATTTGAAAAATAACACGCACAATAATGAACGTCGTATAAATTAATCTAGAGATCATTGCCTGATAGTAAGTTAGTTACATATACGTGCACCGCAAGTCTGTACAATGGGTAAGAATAAGACTTGTCAAAAACTGCTGAGCGATGGTGAGGTACTTTTAGTGCCTAAAAAATCCAATGTGACGGCTAGCTTTGTCATCCCGGGTCTCACGGCAATCCTCCCTGGAAAGATGGAGATGGTTTACCCAACGCACATCAGGCCATTGGAGTAGTTGAGGACATGATTGTCGTTTTCCGTTTCAAGGGCACACTCGTCACAGCAGTACAGGGGGTCATCTCCCGGGAACCCATGTCTGCACTAGTTGCGACAACATAACCCTCCTCCCGCCCAATGGCTGCCAGCAGGCCAGAGGGTTACGATATTCTTTTGATGGGTAAATGACAATCTGGTCCCACGAGATTGGCCCCATTTTTACCACTTTCAAAAATCATAACACAAATTATAAGGTCACAAACTTACTTCATTGTTTAAAGGCCAGCTTTGACTTGAGCGTAAACTCAAAACTCCTGTATCTTCGGCCGACAGGACTGACTGACATTATGATTCCATACCGACCACCAACGATTCTGTCCGAATGTTGACGACAATACTTTCGGAACATTTCGGATAACTTCAAAAGAGGAAGAATTCCTCCTTTTTGTCACGTGATTTTCGGTGATAACGGACCCTAGTCGGAGACTTTTGGGTCAGGCACCCAGACTAAACTAATGGGGGTTGTGACCATGAGATTATAAAGTTAAGGTTCTCCTTTAGTGTTTAAATAGGGCAGTACAGTTGGCAATCAGTTTTGACGTAATGTTTCCCTAACAGTCTCTCAGTATTGGCCTTACAGTGTGAAATATTTATTGTTATTGGCAGACTAGTGCTACTTCTTTTGTTTGCGTTAAAGACTGTATTCAAAATGCGAGTCCTTTAGACAAAACTCTTTATGAGACCTTTAATTGAGTGTTCCCATTTGAGAAGATCAATTTGAGAAGATATTTGAGAAACTTTTCAAAGTTATCGCTTTGTTTAGTTCACTGACAGATATGGGTAAGCAGAGTACTAAGGAATTACATATGGGAGAAACACCTACCGGAAATGCTGCAAACTCTTGACGCCGACGAGTGGCTTGAAGAACCTCCCAGGAAAGGTCTGCAAGTCATAAGATGCGCAAAGGCTTCCTGCTATTTGCTACCAACTAGTTGAGCCTTGTTCAAACGGGTTGCTGTACTCTCGAGGGTAATCTGCGCTACATCGTCTAGGGTTGACACTTCCGTGGGGCGGTACTTCTGCTTAAGGCCAAGAAAAGATAGAAAAGCATGTGCCTGTTTTTGTTCTGTTCTCAGCCGTTGTCGCAGTGTAGACGGAGATTCTCCTCGCAAAGTCCATGGTATGTGAAGAAGTGATGTGAATAGCTTATTACCGGGGTGCTCCCTTTTGTTGACGTCATCCGTTCATCGATGATGTAGTGACTTGTTCAGAAAGTCCCTCGCAGAAAGTCCCTCCAAAGATGCCGCATCTTTTTTGGAGTCATGAAGTACATCTGCCCTGGCTGGAGAGATGGATAGTGATCTGCTCGGCGAAATCAAAGAATAGTGCATAGTAAACTTCCTGGAGCACGGCCCGTTAGGTTCATCTGGCGTGAAGTTTCCACTTGCAATGATGACTTGAGCATCAGCAACCTGCTCCTTGTAAGATTCGCGCTCTTCCTTGACGTGTTGAAGGTGTGCCCCCTGCCTCTGCAACGTTGCGTTCTTCTTTGCTTCTTCGCAGTTGACGGTCCTGTTGAAGAGGTTGTTATTCTCTCTAGAGAGGTCACACATCGGTGGACAACAATGGATTTGTGGACATAGTTGTTTCCAAAGCTTCTTGGAGGTGGAGAGTGCTGCTGCCCTTAAGCAAGAAACAAATAGCATCTTAGCAGAAACGCCATGGGAAACTAAAACTGGAACAACGATTGAACTAGAAACGTCCTTCGAAACTAAATCTTCTCCAGAACTGAAGGCAAGTCGAGTACATTTTTGAATTTTAGTGTATTTCTAAAAAGAATGACAACATATATTGGAATTTCAACAAACAAATTTCTGAAACAATTCCTTTTCTTCAAATTCATTGGCTCACTTTACTCTCCACCTGTGCGGGTAACATTAAAAACCCGGAAGTTATTTGGTTGCACGTTGGGTTAATGCAGGCATTTTTATTAAGATGGGGCGCCAGTATTTTTTTTCTTCTAAAACAATTCTGGCATTATGAAAGGTTTGGTGTACTTTTTTCTAGCATGTCCCAAATGTGCATTCAACTTTATACAGTTTGAAGATAATGACGGTATAAAGCTTCCCGTAAAGTATTTACGGTTTGTGAGACATGAATACAATAGGTCAAGGAACTGTTCATCGTCTCAATGAGCTGAATTTTTTTTAGCATGTTAGACATGTTAATCAATAATGGTTATTCTACCAATACTAGTTAATACGTTTTTCATGCTACAATTTTCGTGAAAGCCACATTATTTCAGCAATAAATACTCTAAGGGCAGCTTTAATTATTTTATTTATTTATTTTGTTGAGCCTACCCGTTGTTTCCATAGGTGGCTTGTAGTAGTCCCTCAAGATGCTTGATTTCAAGTTCGTTGATGGCAGAAGACAAAGATCTGCTTTCTTGAATCCAGAGACAGGACCAGGAAGAAAAAGTGCGTTCTCTTCTGCAAAGTTGTCGATGAACTGGAAGACTCGTGTCGTACCCTCGAAGCTCAACACTCTCGTACACTCAACGAGACCACCAGACTTCTTACGCCGTTGAGTAACCCCTTACTCCCGGTACCATTTTCCAACCGCACTTACCTTATTCTTGCTGATGCTAACAATAATATACAAATAAGAAAGTTTTAAGGCTTTTTTAATTGCTTTTTGTTCTTCATCAAATTCCAAAATACTTCAAAAAGTGTCACCTCACTTTCAAAGGCCTTTTTTTATGTTTAAAAAAACTCACATTGTACTCGCACATGAGGGAATCAAAAGGTCTTGGAGCAAACCCTCTTGCTTCTGATGAAGTAGACGTTACGGGATCTCTTGCGCTCTTTACCGACATCTTTGGGCTTGAAGTAGCCTACTTTTTGGCGCATGTTCATCGACGTATGGAAGTTCCCAAGCAGTCTCAAGTCTTTTTCTCCTGAACAAACATGAGGCAATGCCAATTATCAGCCAAACATACTGAAGCATTATGATTCTTTTTTAGTCCGAGCTCAAGACCCCAAAAAATTAGAACACCATACACTATTTGCAGCCCTCAATATTTTTACAAGAAAATGTGCGGTAAGACATGCTGATCATAAATCAGGGTGCTGTAAACAAAAATGACCCGACTAAAGTGCGGTTTTGGCCTCCGCTTTCCCCTTGAAACCAAATAAATAAGTTCCCATTGACATAACTAGACAATTTAGAGACTTATTCATCCAAAATTTGGCTGAAAATTATAGGCTTGTACATTTTACATTTTAAATTTTTCAAAATTCATTATGGCCGCCTTTTTGTATAAAGAATAGGGAAAAAGTAAATTTTATGGAAACTTTAAGGAAAATTTTGTCAGGATCAAAATTTGGCCCTGCAGCTGTCAGCCATTGCCTGTCCACCAACAAGCAGCAAAGATCTGGAAGAAAGCACTTGTTCTAGCACTCCTAAAATCTGGGATAGATCATGCCATTCCTAAAAGCTACAGACCTATATTACTCCTGAGTCACTTGTATTTTTGGTGGTATGAGTCAAGTGTTTTTATAACTTTACCAACAATGCAAATTAGATTTGCCTGCAACTGCCTAGGCGGGTTAATTACTAGTTAATAATTAATATCTATTACTTACAACTTTAACCAATGATCAGGTTCTTCCCTGTGAGGGGCAAACACCACCAAGCCAAGTCCAAACCTGCTACATTGGCTAAGAAAACTGCCTTAATAATCGAGAACCTTCTCTGACCAAAGCTGACGATGAAGTGGACGAGTATTTGCTATGCTCCCCTCGTTGTCGTTACACCTCAGCAGTTTTCAAAAGAAGAAGGGAACAAAAGCGTGCGTCTTTTTGCACAAAGAAAACTTTATTTATTCTTTAAGGGATTCACTACATATTCAGGACCTGTTGTGGATAAACCCATGTGGATTAACTACGAGCCAAGTACTCAACCTCAGTCAGTACGTAGAAAGATGGGTTTGAGGCAGGGAAAGTATCCGGTGTCGTATTTGCTGACCTATCATCTGCCTACGACACATTTCACCACAGATGTGTCCTCCACAAGAGGACTGTACTAGTACCTCTATTCAACATTTTCACCAATGATCAGCCAAGAAGTGAAAGTACACGCCGCTTCATTTAATGCAGATGACCTTGGTGTAGCTGCCAAATTCGGTGGCTTCAGTACTGTTGAAGAAAGACTCGCCTGCTCTCGACGCATTGTCACCTTACTATGAAGAGATCCACCTCCTTGCAAAATCATCTGCGCCAACTGAACGTCTCCTGGTCTGAGGCTCCTCTTGAAAACTGTGACTATCCAGTATATCTCGGTGTCACCCTGGCCCACTGCCTCTCCTTCAATTCAAGACCCACGTTGAGAAGACCAAAGCCAAATGCTGTGCAAGAAGCAAAATTGTCAGCAAACTTACTGGAACAAGATGGGGTGCCAGCCCAGACAGTCTCTGATCGATGGCCTTCGCCCTTTATTAATTATTCGTGTGCAGTCTGGGAAAGATCTACCCACGCTAAGATGGATCCAGCCATCAATGCTACATGCCAACTTATCACCGGTTGCCTTAGACCAACAGCATACTTTCTGGTAAAGCGCCACCTAATGTTCAATGCAGTGTGTGGCTAGCAGCAGAGAACGCTATTGCCAGACTAAATATGAGCGAAACCCTCTATTCATGAACCTGCTAAAAACCGACTCAAGTCCAGGAAAAGCTTCCTCAACAAAGTCATTCCAAGTGCAGGAGCCGGGGCTTTTCAAACTGCCAAGTGGGATGAGAGACTTGGTTAACTTGGAGGTGTCGTCGGGTAAGAGCACCGAATGCAAACTCTCGTGTTTCTGATAAGCAGAGTGTGGGTTGGAATCCCCAGCCGTGACACTTTACCATTGCTTCGTTCTTCGGATGGGATGTAAAGCCTTTGGTCCCATGTGTTGTGTAAAGCATGTAAAAGAACAAAGTGCACTTATCGAAAAGAGAAGGGGTTCGCCCAGGTGTTCCTGGTTGTGGCTGCTTAATTCGCCGTAGTACCTTGTAAACCCTTATGAGTGCTACATAATTGGGTCTCAGAATCCATCAGACAGACTTAGAATTCCACCTGGTTGGTGCAAGGTGTCTCCCAAGAGTTGCAGATATGGGACTCTGAAGACGTGACCTGCAAATGTGGGACGGGCCACAAACTTTGGATCACGAACCTGGAATAAACTTACGCTGTGGAATAAAGTTAATAAGCTAAGCACCCTGTTGCGTCACAAGGTTTATCGATATATTTACAGATACTTGCAGGTGACAAAAAACAGTTTGGTGCAAATGCACTGACTGTTTCAAAATCTACCAAAATAATTTGTAATAGCCACTTGAATTCAGCAGACACTGGTATGGCAATTATGACTGGTTAAGAGTAAACAGTAAAATTGTAAAAAGCAATGTGCATTCTCAGTCAGTCTTTTCTTTCATTTTCAGCGTATGCACGACAGTTGGAGTTTTGCATATATAATGAGCTTGGAGGGCACGTTTTACAAAAATCATATCGTGAAAACCCAGTCATGTAAAACAAAACAACGTGACAGTATGAGCGAGGAATGCTTGATTGTTATGACAAAAACCGTAGGTGAATTTTTAATCGAAATATAACAATTTTGGACTATAAAAATGATCAACGTTGTACAAAAACAAATGTCTCAAAATGTTGTACAGAAATAAATGGGAATACAGTATATCACCTCATCCCCAAGGTACCGATCAAGTAGAGCGTTCAGTCAGGACAATCAAGTCTTTGATCTAGAAGTGCAAATCTTCTGGACAGAACATCGATAACGCTCTTCAAAACCTCCGAGCTACCCCAGTGGAAAGTTAGTTCCCATGAAATGATGTTTGGCAGAACGATCTGGGCCCACCTAGCCAACATTCAGAAATCCGAAGACATCAGAGAACAGCTGAAGACAAGACGTCTGAAAGTGAAAAACGATCATGATGTCAAACACACTGGGAAGGAGCTCCTCCGCTCTACATTGGTCAAAAAGTGAGAATCTTCGACAACCCTAGTAACACCTGGATTCCAGGAGAAATCACAAATGTCTCTGAAAAAGTGTCTTTTGTAGCATTTCACGAAATTGTGAAGACAAACCTTAATCGTGTGTTCAGGTACAATTATTCTTCTACGCAACCACTAATGTCATTGTTTACGCAACCGCTACTGCCATTCTTTCTGAATCCACTCGAAACAGTCGGGGCACTCTAAGTATCTGTCGCCGTCAGCGCGAACTTTCTCGGTAAAAAAGTCCGCCATTACTCAATGCTCTAATGTGAGCCCGTAGGTGATTGGTCAGAATGTGCATCAAGCGGCCATCTGACTAATCAGCTTCTATGTAACAAAACACAAGGCACCCATGGTTTGGCATGATTCCTTGCGTATGTCATGCAATCACGGGGGCTTGTTTTGGCCAAAAAAAGCGGTGCCCGACTATTTTTCGTTAGTATAGTGTTTGGCCAGGTTTAGCTTCAGTTATTATCTGGGCCTAATTTCATAGAGCTGCTGAGCACAACAGTTGCATGAAATTTCTTCCTCGATAAAAACAGGATTACAAACCAAATTTCTTGTTGCATATTGCTTGTTATTGGTATTCGGCTGTAGGTTGGTCATCCTGAAAATCACGTGGAATTCTTGGTCGGTAATCCTGTTTTATCGAGGCAGTAATTTACGAGTTCTAAAAGTTTCTCCTGTCTCTGATTTGCACTGGTTTCACTTTTGTTGTTGCAGAGGATACGACTTGTTCTCGGGGCTATAGAGAAAAACTTCAATAAGTCTAGGTATTATAACATTGTAAGTCTTTGCCCAGTAATCCAGGCCAATCTGATGGTTATCATTCATTATGTTATAAGAATTTTACAGCCGTCTCGGGAGGTAAACATTGTAAACTTACACCAATCCTCAATGAACCCCCAAAACCACATTCGCGCTCTGCATGGGAAACTCCACCAAGCACTTCCTCTTCGGGTGTATTTTCAAAGGTATGCATCTTTTGCAGCATGGAAAGAAAGCAAAGAAAGGCATGTGAAACAAAAGATGCAGAAGCCAGGATTAAAGAAGCTGCGATGAGGTTAGATGAGACAATAATATTCTTGCAAAAGTGGGGGCTGTAGATTTCGTGGCAAAAGAAGTGAAGTATCACGATTCCTGCCGAAAAGAATACATGGCGGCTGGGAAGAGAGCAGGCCGCCAGCAAGGACTAACGGTTAAAAGAGATACTGCAATAAAAGCCATAAGTTCGTATGTGGCGAGATCTACTCTGGGTGGCCAGACACAATCCAAGAACTACCTCACGATCTCCGACCCTATTGCGCATACCCAGATGAATTAGGCATATCATGCGGTATTATCTTCAAAGGAAGACAAGTCATCATACCAGACTCACTATCACACAGACTCACAGACATCCTGGAGCAGCTACACGCAGGCCCCATGGGTATAGACAAGACCAGACAAGTCGGTATATTGGCCGAATATTAATCGACACATTTTTTGTTTTCCATTCGAGCTCAATCAGCCATGAAATCATGGAAGTCTTTCATTTTCACACAATACTTTTACCGTATGATGTTATGACGAATTGTTTAAGGGGGGGGGACCTTACTTTTTTGATGCGTGTAAATAAGATATAATAAGTTACTAGAAATAAAAAAAAATAAAAAATCATGGCTCTTGAAATGCATATAGAACACATTTAAAATAGTTTAGATTTTTTTGTTTTCATCAGGGATAAGTATTATTTTTGTTTGATAAACCAATTCACCAATGTAGGTTTAGTACTATATACTCAGTACTTACCCCAGTGACCTTTCTTCCACTCTTAACCTGAAAATTACGATCCAAAATTCCTACGACTGTTGGTCTTAGACAATAAGACAAGAATTAATATAGCCTTGCTCAAGGCAGTCGAACTATTCACTTCCAAAAAAGACCACCGATGTATAAAAACCCACCCGTATTCACTCTGCGTAACATCGCACAACACGGTGCCTCCGTACACTATACGCATGCGGAGGCCGACAGCCATGTAGGGTCTGTGTTGAAGCCACTGACCTCATTACTATAATAAGCGAAGAGTTCCCACGGTCAGCTCATTACCATAATAGGGACCTTTAGATTCGAGTGAACGTGGACCTCGTTCACGTCGACCACGGTTGTGGTTTTTCCAAGTGACGTCTTGACCATAGTTTTGGGGTCGCGGCTCTATGGGGCGCCAAATGTAAAAGTTTTCTTAAACGCATGTATTTACATATAACTCATTATACAACACAGTTCATTATTCATTGATTATTAATTTTGACTTAAAATAATAAATTTTAAACGACACAATTATACATAAGCTTTGCAAGGGTGATGACACACACCGCAAGCATAAAGAATCACACCGTATTCACCAACTCAAGACAGTCCAAGAACCAAACATAAACACTGGTTTTGAATAGCTTACCATTTCCCTCCATTTTACTTCAGCTAAAAAATTTATATTTATTTTCTGTAAATAAAGTGTAAAATAATACGTTTTAACATATGTGACCAGGCACTTTAAGTGACTGCCCCCTCTTAAGTTAACTAATGGTTGACTTAGCAGCAGCCCACCTGCTGAGGGTCTTATTTCCCAGGGCATGGTCAGTGTGGTCAGCCCCAGCTCTACCCCAGGTATAGTGTAGCTATTGTGCAACTAAGTCATTCCATTGCAAGTTATCATCGTGTGAACAAGTCATTTTCCAAGAGTCTCAGAGCTATTCCAGTTTTCAGAGTTATTCCCATCCTTGTTATACTTGTGCATCAACCTTTTTGTTTTAAATCTTTTGTGCTTGTGAATAAAATACTTGTATAAAGAACCAATCTTGTCGGGTCACAGGCGTCGTAGACAGGATACAAGTAAACAAGCACAAAAAAAGGGTTGGTGGTGTGACGCAACAAGGATGGAGATGCTGCAAGATCAAGTGAAGATGTTGACAGCGACGCTGGAGGAGCTGAAGTTAGCGAAGGCCGTGACACCCAAGATTGTTGTCATGCCACGGGACCGAGGAACAAAGCTGTCCGGAAAGCCAACAAGCGACAGAGATCCGGAAGTCCGTGAGTGGGCGGAAGACATGCTCCGTTTGACAAAGGACATGTCTGATGAAGAGGGCGCCCAGATAGTCCTGGATCATCTCGCCGGCAGTGCCCGAGCTGAGGTACGTCTCTGCCCCCCTTTTGTGAGAAGTACCCCCACACGCATCATAGAGCACATTATGCTGACATATGCATGCCACGAGACGCCGTCCACACGCTGGGAGGAGTTCTACGGCAGACGTCAGCGTGGAGGGGAGAGCATCCAAGAATTCTCCCTCAATCTCCTGAAGTTACTCCGTAAGGTGGAGACCGCCACTTCAGAGGACAGCCCCCTACTGGAGAACAAAAACGCCATCTTGATAGAGAGATTTTCATCAGGGCTGGCAGATGCGTCTCTACGGCGTGAGGTGAGACGGTACATGCAAGAGAAGGAGGACATCGAATTTGCCGACCTCCGGAACACTGTTCTGTCGTGGGAGAGCACCCCACCACCACCTGTTGCAGAGGCCCGCGCAACTAGGGCGAAGACGGACGAGGTAGACAGCAGCCTCCAGAAGCAGCTGGACCATCAGGCGACTCAGCTGAAGGCCACCCAGGACGCCTTTAGCCAGCTTTGCGGACAGGTGTCACTACTCCTGTCCCACCAGAAGACCCCCAGCCCCATGGCAGTCAACAGAGGCCCGCGGACCTGCTATAACTGCGGCGAAGTAGGCCACATCGCCAGATTTTGTCGCAGACCCAGAAAAGACCCGAGAGGAACACCCCCTACAGCCACCCACACTGCCCACCATACCTGGACTGAGGTCACACCCGCCCCAACCAAGAGATTCCCCAAACGCCTACCCTCCACAGTAAAGAGCCAGGCGCTGGAGGGAGAGAGAGCTGGCTCAGCGAATTGGAGCAGAGAGGAAGTCTTTGGTAGAGCGGTGACGAAGAGCCCGGAAGTGATTGTTGAGGTGATTGGTCGGCAGGTCCGGTTCATCATCGATACAGGAAGTGAAGTCACCATTCTACCAGAGACTACTTTTAAAGGAACACGTTGCCTTGGATCGGACGAGTTGGTCAAAACAAAAGCGTTTGTAACCGTTTTTTATAAAATGCATATGGTTGGAAAGATGTTTTAAAAGTAGAATACAATGATCCACACAAGTTTGCCTCGAAATTGCGTGGTTTTCCTTCTACTGTGCGAACTAACATGGTCGGCCATTTATGGGAGTCAAAATTTTGACCCCCATAAATGGCCGACGTGTTAGTCGACGAGTTAAAAGGAAAACCACGCAATTTCGAGGCATGTTTGTGTGGATCATTGTATTCTACTTTTTCAATATCTTTCTACCCATATGCATTTTATAAAAAACGGTTACAAACGCTTTTCAAAGACCAATTCGACCGATCCAAGGCAACGTGTTCCTTTAAGCAGTTGACACCCCAGCCGCCCAGAGTTCAGGATGTTTCGAACTGG
Source organism: Asterias amurensis (assembly GCF_032118995.1). Classification (NCBI taxonomy): domain Eukaryota; kingdom Metazoa; phylum Echinodermata; class Asteroidea; order Forcipulatida; family Asteriidae; genus Asterias; species Asterias amurensis. Next base: position 8,852,203 of record NC_092657.1, on the reverse strand, counting down.
CTGCGAGTCCATGCTGCCAATGGAGCGGAGCTGCCGTATGTCGGATACACCGAGCTCGACATGGACGTCTGCGGAGTCAAACTTGGTGGTGTCGGTGTACTCATATCGAAGGAGTCTGGAAAGATGGACCCACCTACTGGTCTTCTTGGCTGCAACATGATAAGTGAGGTGAGGGCAGCACTGAAGGATAAGCACGGGAGGAACTACCTAAAGACAGCGAAGGGGAACGTAAACCACTGTTGGGCCGAGGCGCTACTAGCGTTTGAGCTAGGCGAACAACAGTCACCCAAGCTAGAATTTGCAAGGTTAAAGGGGAGAAAGCCGATCTGCATTCCAGCCCAGAGCAGCATGGTGGTAACTTGTACAACGAGGCAACTTCGACATAGCCCGGCGGTTCTGATCCAGGCCGTACAGGGAAACCATGGCAACCTCCCAAGAAATGTGGCAGTTATAGACACTTGTTCCATCCCCATCAACGGATCCGTGTCAGCAAAGTTGGTGAACCTAGGCGAAGAGGATGTGTGGCTACAGCCTAGGAGCAGGATTGGCATCGTTTCCCCCATTCGGGTGCTTAAATCCAGTACTGATGCGACCCCGGCGACAAGCAACGGTATCCATCTAGATGTGACAGAAGTAGAGTCCAATCGTCTTTCCACAACGGAGCCACCGATGCAAGAACACCTGCCCTTCGAAATCGACCTTGAAGATGCAGAACTAAACAGTGACGAACAGCGGAAGCTGATGGAGCTCTTGGGTAGATACAAAGATGTTTTCTCCCAAGGAGCAGATGACCTGGGGTTCACTACAACCGTTACCCACAAGATCCCCGTGACCACTGACCAACCTGTCCGTGTGCCCCACAGAAGAGTACCCCCACACCAGATGGCAGATGTCAAGGCTCATCTACAACAATTGCTTGACCAGAAGATTATTAGACCCTCTACCAGTCCATACGCTGCACCTATTGTCATCGTACGCAAGAAGGATGGTAGCATACGCCTCTGCATAGACTATTGGGCACTAAACGAGCAGACCAGGAAGGATGCGTATCCCATCCCAAGAATCGACAAGGCCCTGGATTCCCTAGGTGGTGCGAGAATGTTCTCCTCATTAGATCTCGTGCAGGGGTACCACCAGGTAGCTGTTGCCGAAGAAGACATCCCAAAGACAGCCTTCCGTGCAGGCACCGGTGGTCTCTACGAATATGCTCGCATGCCATTCGGACTCAGTAACAGCCCAGCGACTTTCCAGAGGCTGATGGAGGTTGTGCTCGGAGATCTAAATTATGGGAGTCTTCTTCTATATCTCGATGACATCCTGGTGTTTTCCAGCTCATTCCAAGAACACCTAGCGAGACTGGAGGTAGTGTTCAAACGACTTAGACAGCATGGCCTGAAGCTGAAACCCAAGAAGTGCTACTTTTTCCGAAAGGAGTGCAAGTATTTGGGCCATGTTGTCTCTGCGAAAGGTATCGCTACTGACCCTGCCAAGACCGCAGCCATTGGTGGATGGAAGCAACCCCAAACAGAGAAGCAACTGCGAGCCTTCCTCGGAATTGCTGGCTACTACCGGAAGTTTGTGAAACGGTTTAGTCAAATTGCAGCACCTCTCCATGCACTTCTCACTAAACATGGGTGTAAGAAGGGAGCTGCCTGGAGACGTCCTTCGTCAAGTCAACAGCAGGATTTTCAACAACGGTGGAACATAGACTGCACCAAGGCCTTTGAGGAGTTGAAAGCGCGACTGACGTCCCCTCCTATCCTGGGTTATCCTCATTTCAGCCTGCCTTTCATCGTCGAGACTGATGCCTCCTTTGATGGTTTGGGAGCTGTCTTGTCCCAAGAGCAGAAGCACGGCAAGGTGGTTCTCTGCTATGCCAGTAGAAGTCTCCGTCCACCCGAAAAGAATATGTCGAACTACAGTTCGATGAAGCTGGAGTTGCTTGGTCTCAAATGGGCCATAACGGAGAAGTTTCGAGACTATCTTCTAGGAGGAGAGTTTACGGTTTATACGGACAACAACCCCTTGTCTTATCTTAAATCGGCCAAGCTTGCTGCAGCGGAGATATGAGATGGGTGAGCCAGCTTGCCCAGTTTAACTTCAACATCAAGTATCGTTCTGGCAGGTCCAACGCGAATGCTGATGCTCTAAGTCACCAGACAGCTCATGCCGAAGAGACTCTGCCAGAGGTAACCCACTCTACATCACTACAGGAGATTTCTGACGCAGCACCCAAGGTAAACCGAGTAAGCGTCCGCTCAGCCATTGCTGTAGAGGCTACCCCAGCAACGACTACCCTCCCAGGGTACACTCCTGAAGAATTAGCCAGACTGCAGAGTGAGGACCCAGTTATCTCCAGACTTTTTGTGTTCTGGAAGCATGGAGCCAAACCAGACTTGACCCAACTGAGACGAGGGACGACAGCCACGAGAAGTCTCCTACGGAAATGGGATAGAATCCGAGAGAAGGATGGTGTTTTCTATCTTCATTCCCAAGATCCGTTGGAAGGTGATCGTACTCAGTTAATTCTGCCCACCAAGCTACAGCCAGTGGCACTAACGGCTCTTCACAACCAAGCTGGACACCAGGGACAGGAGCGCACCCTTGCATTGGTAAGACAGAGGTTCTACTGGCCAGGCATTGCTGCAGACATAGAGAGGTGGTGTAAGAAGTGTGAGCGATGTACTGTTGCAAAGGCACCAGTTCCAAACATCAGACCCACCATTGGAACCCTTCTTGCTGAACATCCCCTTGATGTCCTTGCGATCGACTTCACCCTGATGGAGAAATCTTCAGATGGCAAAGAAAACGTTCTGGTCATGACTGATGTTTTCAGCAAATTCTCCATCGTGGTACCTTGCCGGGACCAGAAGGCATCAACCGTCGCGAAGGTACTTGCCAAGGAGTGGTTTCAAAAGTACGGTGTACCAAGGAGAATTCACAGCGACCAAGGAAGAAACTTCGAGTCTGCGCTGGTGAAAGACCTTTGCTCCGTGTATGGGATTACCAAAAGCCGGACCACTGCCTACCACCCGCAAGGAAATGGGCAGTGCGAACGTTTCAACCGGACCCTTCATAATCTCCTTCGTACCCTACCCTCAGAGCAGAAGAAGCGGTGGCCTGAGCATCTGCAAGAGCTGGTGTTTATGTACAACTGCACGCCACATTCATCCACGGGTTTGTCACCATTCTTTGTATACATGGGACGAGAGCCAACCATACCGATTGATCTGATGTTTGGCTTAGCAGAGACGGTGACCACTTCACCACCAGATCTAGACGCATGGGTGAAACAACACCAACAGAAGTTGAAAGATGCTGCTGCATTGGCCAGAGGAAAGATGCAACAGAAGGCAGAGAGTAGGTCTAAACGTAATGACGTCAGGGCTAACGACAGGGGAATACCCATCAGGACAAGAGTTCTTCTTCGAAGTCACCCCCTTGGAAGGAACAAGATCGCTGACCACTGGAAGGCAACCCCCTATGTTGTTGTTTCTCAACCTCAGCAGAATGTTTATGAAATTCAACTGGCTGACGGCACTGGGCCACTGAAGCGCGTTACAAGGACGGAGATCCTTAACACTAAAGAAGTTGTCCCCAGCGAGGAAGCGACCCCCATGTCATCAGTTGTCAATTCAGCGATGCCTGAAACCGAAGACCAGGACGACAACAACACCAGCTTGGACGGGTCCACTCTTGTAATGAAGATTACCTACCCTGTGTCCCAACCCCCAAATCCCGTACTTAGTTCATCTTCGCCTGTGTTAAACATTCAGCCCCAAGGAACGGACATAGCAGCGGAGCCTGCAGTGGATGCAGTCTCCTTCGATTCTCCTTCGGAACCTAAGACGTCAAAGGCTGATATTCATCCTGAGAGTATGCACATAGCAGCGGAGCCTGCTATGGTAGCAGTCACCGTCGATCCAGTCGTATCTAACATCGATCCCATCGTTAACACCGCAGCTGACACTCAACAGTCTACTTCAACTCCAGACGAGCCTGTGAGCAAGCCGTTGAGGCAATCCACTCGCCAAGGAGCCGGTAAACACTCCAATCCTTTCAACCTTCCCAGGACAACCAGTCATCGACTTAAGTCTACTTCATGTATATCAGCAAACTCTACTCTTCTGAGCGATCGTTTAGAGGGATGGATCGATGGTTTTCTACAACAGGCAGTTACTCTTACTACTCCACTCCAGACGTCGGAGCTATGAAGACAGCTATTAGAACTCTTCATCTTAGGGACTGTAGTTTTGCTATGTATTTTATTAATTTTTGGTTTAGCATTATTCGGCACTCCTGGTGAATGGAATCCATTGATCAGGAGTAGTATCCAAATTTGTTTAAAAGTTTCCTTGTGAAACATTTTTTCTTTTGGACTTTGTTTTTGCTTTTCATTTATGCGCAAAAATGCACAAGTTGGCGTTGTACCGCAAAATGGTAGTTTTATATAAACTCAGTTTTTAAAAGGTTGTTGAGTTTCAAGATTAATATTTTGCGTTTTTTTTTGTCATTAAATATTGGTGTGGAACCCAATAGGTTAGCAGAGGAGATTGTGACCAGGCACTTTAAGTGACTGCCCCCTCTTAAGTTAACTAATGGTTGACTTAGCAGCAGCCCACCTGCTGAGGGTCTTGTTTCCCAGGGCATGGTCAGTGTGGTCAGCCCCAGCTCTACCCCAGGTATAGTGTAGCTATTGTGCAACTAAGTCATTCCATTGCAAGTTATCATCGTGTGAACAAGTCATTTTCCAAGAGTCTCAGAGCTATTCCAGTTTTCAGAGTTAATCTTGTCGGGTCACACATATATAGGCCCTGGCTACAAAAACTGTCTCCATTTGCAGTGGTATGTGGTAACCCGTTTTCTCCATATTAACAGCCCCCCATATATGTTTTGAAAACACCCTACCTTTGATCTTGTTTTTCTTTAATTTGTCCATTATAGTTGCATCATGCAAGTTGCTCTCCCTTATCCAACCCTTTCACGTTTCCCTCATTGTTATTCATACAATGCATTACGCCCTATAGGTCCAGTAATCCATTCTTTCATATGACCATCCTTTGTACTCATACTCCTATTGGGGTTCGTAGCATAGTGCCTGCCCCTATACATCCACGATCTTAGGTTACAGTCACCTGGGTCAAATTTCATAGAGCTGCTCAGCACAAAACTTTTACTTGGCAAAACATCTTCCTTGATAAAAGAGAATTAGGCCTACCAACAAAATGTACATGTGGTTTTCAGGAAAGGCAAGCAACAGCTGACTACGTAACAAGCAATATGCAACTGTGACTGGTAAGTCTATTTTTATCAAGGCAGAAATGTAATGCTAAACAAACTGTTGTGCCTAGCAGCTCTATGAAATAGGGCCCAGTGGCTTTTCAAATGAATAGAAACTTTGATTGGCTATAATGTTCCCGTTTTTATGGATCCTTCCCTTAATCCATTCCCCCGTTGTCTTTAATAGGAAATGTATTTTTTTCTGCCTCGCAAGAAGGTTCAGTTTGGATCGAAAGCTAATTATAAAAGCCATCTACACACTCATTGTTGCACGAAGCTTTTCATTTTTTTTCCCCAGTTATTTTGATATACATATTGGACATATATCTGTTTGTTGTAAAATTTATTATTTTTAAATACAAGTAAAATAGTGGACAAAATGATTTATGTTATGTGAATAACATCGTTAAATAACTAGTTTACAATTGGCGCCTCATACGACACAACGTGTAGACAACATTCAGCTTTAGATTTCGCATCCAAGACGTCGACTGACACGTGACTACATCTTGCTGTGGCTTTGCGCATGCGTCAAGTCGTCATCAATGTTGTCTGCACGAGTTGCGGACCCCAAAACTGTGGTTTTGACGTACGTTCGGAAATACCACAGCCGTGCTGGACGTGAACGTAGCCTTTATAAAGGCGCACGCGGCACCTAGATGTCACTAATGCCACTCAAGAAAAGAGAAGAGCGAGAGTAGCGACGCAGCGAAGTGCCTTGAATAAAGGCTAACTATACAACGTGAACGAAGTCCGCGTTCACTTAAATCTAAAGGTCCCTAATGCCCGCGGAAGACGAGACATGTCTTCATCATCACACACCACCACCACGGACGCTGATAAAGCATGATAGGCGTGCGTGATTGGACGTGAAAATGAATAATTCATTTGCCTCACATCCTGTGTTGTCTGATAGGTCTGACGTACGATATACATCTTCATGAGCTGCATACTAGCATATCTGAGAGCCCCCCCCCCCCAATTTTTTCCACTAGTGCAAATTTTTCAATACAACACATTAAACCCGGAAGATACAGACCCGACAACGCTGTCGGCCTGACGGCCTCCGCATGCGGTTAGTCGTACGAGTGCGATGACTTGTGTGAACAGTATTCGTACGATATGACAGTGTGTATAACGGGTGGGTCATTCGGTGTGATCGCACGCACCACGAACAGGGTAAACGGGTGGGTTTACAGCGGCGTCTTTTCGGAGCAAAAAATGCAACTGCCTTGAGCAAGGCTACAGTTAATTCAAATATCACCAGGTCCAGAGCTTGTGGGTGTTAGAGGGAGATTAAAAATGCCAAAACTATTGTCTTATCTACGCATGTTACAATTAATCCAAACATTCCTAGGACTGTTGGTCTTACACAATAAGACAAAAGTTAATATCAATATCACCAGGTCCAGAGTTTGTTGGGTACAATTAATTTGTATCAATAGCTTCATAAAGAACTGGCATTGATTTGAGTTAATTGTCATAAAAATCAACAGTGTTCAATCACGGTTGTGTGTGTTGGGCAGATGGCAAATAAAACGATGTTCGCCAACAGTAGAAAAGTAAACCACATTTCTCTTCCACATCATTTAAGCCTACAACCAAAATATATTCTACTTCACCTATAACTGCATGAATGTGAGGGACTAGCATTGGTTGGGGATACCTGATTAATTGTTGAAAAACAATACTGTATTCACTCTTTCCTGCTCGATAAATGTTGCAATTTTCAAAATGCTAGAATACTTATTACCAACAAAGATTACCGAGTCATTTCGTTTGACAGCTCTATATTCAACATTGTGGTGAACTTGGTGGTTTATATATCATACACTTGTACACATGAATCTCATCGGGCCGGGGGTCAATACCCATAGCACATAAAGCAGTAGTCTCAGCTGTAGATGGACAAGCAGTAAGCGGCCTTCCAAGCATCACTGCACCATCATGTGTCCTTTCCACAAAAGAATTATTGTGTTAAGTGTTTGTACATCTCTTCTGAAGATGAGCTCATCTGAACATGCTTCACAAACTTGGGAAGGGCCTGATTTAATACAAATATGTTTACAATCTCCTTAGAACTGTGTGCCTTCAATGAGCTTGGTGAGTCCCATTTGCACTTTCAAACCCAAACGCAGAATGAGCCCATAGAGGACCCCAGTTTTTGACAGGTTTGGCTTGAATATTAGCAGGTGCACATTAAAAGTGCACTCTTCTTCTCCAAACAGTATTTCCATTATCCCAACAAATTCAAGTAGGAGAGCATGGGCCAAGTCAATTTGGTAAAATGTGAGAATTTCCTGGAGTAGCAGAAACACAGCTTTGGACAGCAGAGACAGGTGCTTTAAATGTCGATTTGGAATGGCATTCTTCAAGCATGGGATACAGTAGTATAATAACCAGGATTTTCCACTCACTTGCTTTCCAGTATTTGATATCTGAGGGGGACCTTGGGCATCTCGTGATCTCACTTAAGGAGTAAGCCTCGAACTAACTGTGGCTATCGTTCTTGGAGCACCTATCAGAGTTAAGCAAATTGTTAGTCACCTGCCGTGTTACTCCCAAAAGTGCGCAGTGCATGTAGTCAGGAGTGTATCCTGATACAATATTGAAATATGGAAGATTGATGAGCACTGATGGACCCTTTACATCCTTGATTCTTCCATCATGAACAGCTCTATGCATATGACGCAAGGTTTCTTCCGCAGACCTTTCTGTGACAATCTGAATTGGATACTCATTGGATGTACCATTACCCCGCTTCACTTGTTTGCCAGGATGCAAACAAAAAGAACATCGAAATTTTCCATTGTATTGAACAACATTTTGCATCAATGGTCTAGCTACAGAATCTACCACTGAAACCAATAGCATAAACTTGCTATTAAACACAACTCCATCTAATACTCCATCTAATACCTTCTTCAGTCAACGTTGTAGCATCATTTACAAATGATTGCAAAAAACAGACATATCTGGAGCCTTTTGGCCAAACCAAAGCCCGGCAAGGAGTGTTATTTCAATTCTCTCTCTTGGGGTCAGTTCGTTTAAACAAACGTGGATTGGCCATTAGAAACACCAGATGATTTGGACACTGAAGCTCCGTCTGTGTTAAATGTTTAAGAACAATTATGTGAATTACTCAAGATGGAACCTTCTGTCATCAAGGTTTTATATAAAGCACCATCCATGATATCTTTTATACAATTTCTCCCAGGGATTTTCTTATTACGAACACAATCTTTGCTGAAATGTCTTCATCCTCTTATAATACATGCAGTTGTGCACCAAGAGGAAAAGAAATATAATAGTAGCTTTTTGCAAGTATCCTGGTACTGCAAAGATGCCCACAATCAGTACAGATGATGTTGCCTACCTGAATATCATTATCGGACCATTACAATGCATGCATTACACATTAGTACGAATATTATTAAAGAGATAAGGAGTGCCGCGAACAACGTCTTTCCCAAACAAGACATTTACCAACTTTAACAAGTCTGCTTTAGCAGTAGACGAGAGATGGTGGCGAAGGGCATATGCCATAATTAGGGATAGTTTCTCCACCTGTTGTACGTGTTCCTTCTGTCAAAGGGAAGTCTAAACCTTTAGGCTCTTTGAATGCAAAGGGTGAAGCCGGACAACTATCAGACTGCTGCAGAACAAAGAAAAGTTATACAAAAATATATATTTAGGAAAGAAATTTACTAAATTACTGCACATGTTCTACTCCATAGTGCTGCTAATCGTAACAATAAGAACAGGCTTGCTTAACCTTTCAGTCTTTGTTTGCTAGCTATTAGAAAGTGATGTAACAATATAAAGAACGCACATAAGCACCGGCTAATTTCCTTGCTAACCTGTGAAGTACGCTCATCCTTAACAAACTTAAAATAGTTAAGTTATACCGAGGAGGCAGACAAGTTATAATAGTTATCAAGAATGTTCGCAAGAGAAATTAACCTACATTTGCAACGTCAGATGAGCACTGGGAATGCGTGTCTGCTACATTTGTCTCCTCAGAAAAATTAGCCTGCAAACAAAAGACAATTTTAAAATAGTTTGGTTTAACAGAGAAGGCAGACAATAGTTATAATTATCAAGAATGTTCACAAGTGAAACTAACTTACATTGGCAACGTCAGATGAGCACTGGGAATGCGTGTCTGCTACATTTGTCTCCTCAGAAAAATTTGCCAGCAAACAAAAGACAATTTATAAAAAGTTATTAAAGTTATACCGAGAAGGCAGACAATAGTTGTTATAGTTTTAAGAATGTTCGCAAGAGAAATTAATTAACTTACATTGGCAACGTCAGATGAGCACTGGGAATGCATTTCTGCTACATTTGTCTCCTCAGAAAAATGAGCCTGCAAAGAAAAGAAAATTTTTAAATAGTTATTAAAGTTATACCGATAAGGCAGACAATAGTTATATTAGTTATCAAGAATGTTCGCAAGTTAAATTAACTTACATTGGCAACGTCATATGAGCACTGGGAATGCGTGTCTGCAACATTCGTCTACTCGGAAACATTAGCCTGCAAACAAGACAATTAGTTTTTAAATAGTTATTAAAGTTATACCGAAAAGGGAGACAATAGTTAAAACAGTTTTTAAGAATGTTCGCAAGAGAAATTAACTTACATTGGCAACGTCAGATGAGCACTGGGAATGGTTTTCTGCTACATTTGTCTCCTCAGAAAAAATTGCCTGCAAACAAAAGACAATTTTATTTAAGTTAGTATAATTTTGTCTTGGGGGGAGGGGGTGGATGGGTTCTCCAAAAATTGTCGTACAGGCCTACCAATCCATCAATAAATAACTAAGAACTTGTCCCAACTTTTAATCAAGAAATGTTAAATTTAATTCTTTTTAAATTAAGGATGAGTTTGACTATACCATGCATCTGAACAGGGACAGGAAGCACATGAAGACTGCAAATGGCAGTTGGCAAGTTTAAAGCTAAAATAAAGTAATACTCTTGTCCACAAAAATGAAGCTCTATAGGCCCTTTTCGAAACCACGGCTTCAGCTTCAGGCTCCGTCCTCTTGTCTGAATCTCTACGCAAAGCACTCTCAGTATTGTCCAGTATCTGCGGGGCCAAGCAAGCCCGAGCTGAATCCAAAGCCGAAGCAGTGGTTTCAAAAAGGGCCATAATCTGGAAGAATTCTTCTCAAAAATTACAAAACAAAACCAGAAACAGGGAACAAATGTCAGTAAACATTTCATTGTTTTGTAACATTTTTGTATCACTTGATTTCCAGGTCACAGTGAAAGTTGGGTGGTGATGTGATTATTGAAGCCGGTATGGACAAGTAAGAGTACATGTACATCAATGTAAAGAAGTTCCCGAGCACGGTTAGATGACAACTAGCTTCTTTGCACGACAGGAAAGCTGGTGACCAGTGAAAATTACTAATCGACTAGTTGCACCTATAATACTTGCGACTACGACACTAGTCGCGACAAATTTTTAATTATCAAGATGCACTGTGGCAATGTGTGCCGCAAGCACAATATAGTCAATTGAAGCGGAAAATTTAAGATTTTTGTCACTCTGACTGTGTTTTTAAGGTAAATTATGTCGTCATAAATAGTCAACAGCGTCACAATTGGTTCACCAAACAGGTAGACACAACTACTTTTGAAGTAGTCGTGACTTGTTTTGTAGCAGGCGACTCGACAAATGATTCAATAGGTGGAGTCCGACACTAGTCGCCCAGGCTTACCGCTTATGGTGCAAGGATGGCTTCTACCTGCAGCCGCCATGTTTGTCATAAATCATGTGTACATGAAAGTTGAAACTATCTGGAAATATATCCCTGATTTTACAAACACAGCTGACACAACACATGTTGTCTGTGAAGGCTGGCTGGGTGGCAAAGTCATTTGTTGTATACATCATGCTCCCCTGGTGTACATGTCATTTTGGTGATGTCGTGCCAACTCTAATGGTGGTCCACAACAATGTGCCTCAAGATCTTTTTAAGTAACAACATAAACAATTTTAAAACATTTAACAAACTACAAATTGGTTATTTGTACATGTATATGGAATATAAAACCCATGCTCTTGATGTTGATTCATTAAAGTGATATTTTGGCAAATATTACCTCCCTGCTCCCTTTCACGAAACTGTACGCAACTGTGTGTGTGGCGCAAGTTGCTGCATAAACATTGCACAAGTTGAATGGCGCAGTTGCGTTAAGTTTTGTGCTGGTTAAAGACATGATGTTATACAAATTTGGGATGTGGCTGTTCAGCGTGAAGTTTTTTGGTAACGAAACGTGAGAATAGATGTTAAATTTGCATTGGGGATAAAGAATATTAATTATGGTGGAGGAGGATGTTTACAAGTAATTACAATGAATGAAAGCTTAAGTTTGTGTTTCCTTATTAAATGTTTGTTTACACATTTATTTTGTTTCCTCTTTTTTTCTTAGGGGACGGATCAAAATGTCATGTAACAAAACTGGATTACCTCGACAGTACATATGTGTTTATTGTTATACATGCACATGTAGGTACTGAACAAGTATGTTGACAGTATGAAATAATCAGTCTCTTACTGCCAAGTTTGAGAAGCATTCATCCGGCCTTTGTTGTTGGCAGCATGACCTCTCCTGTTGTGTTGGCATCTCCCTACAGCTGGTACACACCAGCTTGGCAAGAGCTTTTCGGAGGTTGATGATTTGGACTTGGAGGTGCCAGGTTTGATAAGGTCTCCAAGATGTTTACGCAAAGTCCTGGCATCGGCTCACACAGTACCTTTAACAAGAAATTGATAAAAGTACCATTGATATAACTTATTAGTTCTCTAAAATTTCTTTTTTTTTTTGTTTGAAAGGTCACACTTCTTTGAAAGAATTCGGGTTGACTTGGGTTCAATTTTGGGTAAACTGTTAAAAACATACAAAAAACATGTAATAAATCTGTTTTTTTTTTAATATGTACTTCTACAATTTTTACAAAAGCCTTCCCCATCCCAGCCAGATAAACGACTCTTTTAATTGTTGCATCAAAGTAAATTAGGGTAATTATGCCAAGTCATTAGGACGCTGGACACTCGATTTAGATCCCCACCTCCATCTATGCACAGGGTGAATAGATATACAAAATTACCTGTAAACTCGTCATAGTACATGTACATGTACATGTACTCTCACAACTCAGTGCTGTGAGGTCATGTGTCATGTCATGGAGCAATGTCATGTCGACCATACTAACTAACGTTACATTGGGTATAAACAATAACGGTCCGTTCTCTCTCTCTTCGGCTAGTCCATGTCCCATCACACATAGTCTTTTTATAAGTTTATGAGTTAAACAAAGTGATAGTATAGCTTTATTGAAAAGTTGTAGAGAAACTCTGAAATCACATGAAATGTGTTGTGATTGGAAAACAAAGAAGTGTAAACAAAACTATACTGTTTGACACTTGCAAACTTTGGTTGTACAAAATTTGTACAGAAACGGTTTTGCTTACACACAAGTAGAAACTAAGTGAAAGGGAAAACAAAGAAATGGTATGATAACCTTAAGTTGAGGGTTTGGAGGACTTTTTTGGGGAAGCCTTAGAAGTGGAAGTGGCTGGCCTTCGTTTTAGGGTACGAAGCTGCTCTGCTACTGAGGCGAATGCTGTTTCTAGCCTGTACAACAAATGCATACTTCGTTTTGTTCAAGTGCAGTGGTAATCTCTGATGAAGTTCTTGAGCAAGTTGTTTTCGCATGTGAAGCGTGGAGATTGCATCAATATATTGGCACACCAACATGAGGGTATCTTCATTAGTGCCTCCATTTGTAAATACTTCTACTTGAATGTTCTTGATCTGTTCTGGCAACACCTGTAAGTTCAGGAATAAATAAATATAAAAGAAACATAAAAAAATTATTGAAACTGCGTTAGTTAATTACGTAGAGTTTAAGTGATTATATTGTTGGTTTATCGAAGTGTTCGCCTTTAAGGAGCAACTGGAGGTCCACATGATTTAAATTGACTGGCATGTGTGGTGGAGGGGGGGGGGGGGCTGGTGTTTGTAGGGTTTCCTTCCGTAGGACTAGTAACCAGCAATACGGGCACACGCGCGAAAATGAAGACTGTCCCTCAAACCGAAGACTACTTCAATCTCGCGGACAATTCCAGTCCCCCAATTCAGGAAGTCTCCCGTATGAGACAACTTTTTTTCAACGTACTGAGCGGCCTTCAGATGGCCCCTTCGGCAGTTGCGTGTGTCATAAATGGTATCCACGTCAAAAGACACCGTAGGTTGTCCGAAAATGTTTATTGGTTCGCCGCGTGTTTCTTGAATTACACGTGAGTTGGGAATTGTTACCAGTGATTACCAGCGCGCAATGGAATCGATACTTTATCAAAACCGAATAAAGAGTATCGAAACTGTGAGATTATGCATGGTTTACGCGTAAGGGAAAAGAATCGATAAGGGAAAAAGAATCAATATTTATTCTGAATGTTTATTCGATACTGTCAATGTCATCGACCACCACAACTTGTTGATTTTCTTCCAAGTGTATCTATTTCGGTAAGTTAATCATAATGGCCAGCGGCGAAGAAAGTATCGGAGAGACTTTGAAGCAAGCTATGATGGCAACACTGGAAGAAGGTATGTCATGTTATTGTTATTCATAATCATGGAGAAATGTTCCTGTAACTTAAGACTTGCATTGCTTTGCATGAACATGAGGCATAACATGAACGATGTATCATTACAAGGCTGTCATTGGCAGTATGGCTCTCGAGCTGGACCGGATGGTCACAACAAGACAAAGTTTATTAATATGTAAATACAATTTCAAGGGCAAATTTTTATCATTTTTACGTGTAACTTTTTCTGACTAACTAAATCCTGTAAGATATTCATTCTCACAATTTTGTACATACATGAAACACAAACTGTATTTTTTATTTTTTACAGATGAAAGTGAACATAGGCCTAGCACTAGCACTAGCAGCATATCTATTGATACCGTGGACAAGGTAGACGGCGGCATGGCCGGTGGTGAGATGATGTCACTTCTACTGCATGTAGAAGATGATGTGCCTGATAATGCCGTGCCCATGCCCGAGCCCATGCCCGAGGCCATGCCTGTGGCCGAAGATCTGGAAGTAGGCCTACCTGATCCTGATGATGACGAGGTTGGTGTGCCTGGCGACATAGACGAGGTGGAAATAATTGAAGGTACATGAGGTTAGTCTTCATAATTCAAAAGGAATCACCTTTTTGTGTATATACAATGTTCAACATCAAGTCCTCCATTATTTTGCAATATTTATTCAACTGCAGTTTCATAAACCAATACAAGTACATGTTGATATTATTATCAATGCAAAACACGGTTTTGTATTTAATCCTACTCAATAATGCCTAGCCGTCTCATAAATTGCAATTTACTTATCAACACTTGCATACAATTTTGATTGCAGAACCTAGCGGCACCCATATAAAGAAGCTGAAGTACATGGATAATAAAAGGCAGCGGCAGAAGTGCTTTTCCAGACGGAGAAACACCCTGATAAGACATTCGTCCCCTTTTTACCTAGATGTTGATAATCTGCGTTGTTCAATTCTTCATTATCAGATTCAGACAGCGAGTCTAATTCACTCGAATCACTTTGCCTCGCCTCTTTCTCTACAGTTTTTGTGAAAACGTTCTCTGCTGTTGCTTTTTCAATGCAGGTGTTGCACACATACTTTGTCCGCTTTGTTATTTGCGCTCTTTTAGTATCTCAATGACTTTCAGAGAAATTCTCTTGCCTTGTTTTATATTTATCAGCTGTTTATATCCCTCGTTGTTATTATAAAATTCTGAGCCACATTTTTTAGCAAACCTTTGACTAATTGATTCTCTTTCTTGGTGTGCTGAATGATGTTTTGATCTCAACATCGGCATTTATCCGCCAAAAAAAAAAAATTAAAACAATAAAGTTCCATATTTTGCTTTAAATAAAACAAGGTGTAACCATGGTCACACACAAATACAGGCAAAGGGAAACTTTTTAAGGCAGAGTGTATTTTGCTGCCACTGGCGTTTTTCAAGTAAACATTAAGCAAGAACGAATTATGTGACCATGACAACACTTGCTGAACATGTGCAGAGTGACGGTTTTTATTTGAAATTTTATCGGGCAAATGTTAATTCCACGCCAACATTGTTGTTTTCAATGAGACCATTATGACAAAGTACTGATGGTCCTCATATTCCAAATGCAATCAATCAAAGAAGAAATAGTTTATACAAAACTGAGACTGAGATCAGAGAGACCATTGACTACGAATTGACAAAGAAAATAAAAACAAAGGAAAAAATATAGGCCTTTATAAAAAATAAGCTACTGCATACATACCTGAGCGATCAGAGCAATTGCACCAAAACTGAGAGCTTTAGAGTCAACAAATTTCTGTATCTTTCAAATAAACATGAATACTATTAACAAGAAAACTATATTTTGTTTGAAACAAGCAGAGGAAGAGAGATGAACCATGTAAAATCTCGGTGAATCTCAACAGCTACACGATTGACGACATTATGTACATGTGTACACCAGCATAAAAAAATAATGCTGACTAAAGACTGGTTGTCGGACCACTTCCTCGTACCTTAAAATAATAGCCTGAGGCAATTGCTAGACATAATTTTTTGCCTGCTGAAGAATAGGTCTGCTTCCAACCCACTTACTACTGCTAATATGCAGTCTGAGGCTGATGCTAAGACATGATAAATTATGTTTACGTGCAAAATTGTCTTGATTTTGAGGGACAACTTATATTCTTCTCAACCTGTCTCTGTGTTTGGGTATGTCTTCAAAATGAGGGACAATCCCTAAAACGGTATACACTTCTAATCGACAGAGGCGATTCAACAAACCTGTCCCTCGACTGAGGGACAGTCAAAGGTATGAGAGACAGTCTTCATTTACGCGTGTGCGCCCGTACTGACCAGGTGGGGCACTTATACGTGGTCACAGGGTCAGCTGTTGTGTCACCCTGGTCAATCAGTAAGCGGAGAATAACCATGTGCTTCTTCACTTGAATGCTAACACGGGTGGCTGGCTTGGCATCGTCACTTCCCCTAGGCCTTTACTCTCCTCTTCGGTGGTAGACATGTCTTTAGGAATTTTTGGTGTGGAAAGTGCCCGGTTTGCCGTTGCCTCTTGTGGCCCAGTGTTGGCAATATCTGTTTTTGACTGTCCAACAAATCCATCAACTCCTCCTCAGTTGTACTCCATTGTTATGTGTCATTTTCGGCTGGTTGGGTGGTCGCTTGTGGAGATGTGGAAGGTGGAATTCAAGGATGTCAACGTCGGTGGTGATGGGCCGGCTGTCTACAGATGGAACGACTACAGGTTTTGAGGAGCTGAGGAGCCAGGTGGTTAAGATGATTAGCCTCGGATGTGACACAGCTTTTTTTCATGTACGGATCTTCTGTATGACATTACGTAGGGTAATCATCGATCCCAGTCACGCTGAATGTCAAAAAACAAAAATAAACAAGGCCTACAGCGTACAATTAAATCTTTCAATAAAATGGAACAGCTTTCCCTGCTAACAGTTGGTTACTTGAACTGTGTGACAGTCTGCCTTTGTTTTTTTTTCAAGTGAGGACTTATAATTTACACATTCTTCTTGGTACTTTTGTTTGTGTACTTGGAGTCCCGACGATGCCCACTGGACAAACCTGTTTGAGATATATTGGTAAACAATAGTATTCAAGTTTGTTGCTAACTTCCAAGCTAACACATTACGTTGCTACAACATTGTGCAACGTTGTGATAAGGTAAGCATTGGTCGCGTGTAGTTATGACAAACTGTTGGGGGGGGGGAACTTGCTGTTGTTGATTCGTGTAGTTTGTGTAACTATCGGTATAGGTTTGTTTCTTTAGATTTTCTGCACAGTTAAATCATCAACGTATTAATAACGAGAGTGACAATGTGTTTTTCTTGGCATTTTTTAGGCAACAGGTAACCCTTACCAAATTTGAGGTTCAATCTATGTAAAAACAATTATGTAAAAGAGTGATGTAACACAAACTGTACAATCATATACAACGTTACATTATCTGTGTACAATTTCATTTGGCGTGTGTATCATCCCGCTCGTTACACAAACAAAAACACGTTACGAGCTGTATTGGCATTATTACAGTGTTACTTTGTCGATGTGTTGATGTACATAATATTGTACTTGCATCTAGCTCTTGTTTGTACCAAAGATGTGTTTCGACTCGCTTGAAGCCTTTACCGAAGCACCAAGACACTCGGCTGTTCTTCTCATATGATGCTAAACTTTCGACTTCTGGGGCTTTGATATCGGCACTCAATTGAAAAAAATATGTTTTCATGTCCACAATAGAAACTAACATTGCATTGGGAATAAACAATCACGGTCCGTTTTCTCTCTTCGGCTAGTCCATGTCCCATCAAACATAGTCTTCTTGTAAGTTTATGAGTAGAACAAACTTATAGCTTTGTTGAAAAGTTGTAGAGATACTCTCAAATCACATGAAATGTGTTGTGATTGAAAAGCAAATGAGTGTAAATGAAACTATACTGTTTGACACTTGCAAAGTTTGGTTGTACACAATTTGTACGGAAACGGTTTTGCTTACACACAAGTAGAAACTAAGTGAAAGGGAAAACAAAGAAATGGTATGATAACCTTAAGTTGAGGGTTTTGAGGACTTTTTTGTTGAAGCCTTAGAAGTGGAAGTGGCAGGCCTTGGTTTTAGGGTGCGACACTAAGGCGAATGCTGTTTCTAGCCTGTACAACAAATGCATACTCTTCGTTTTGTTCAAGTGCAGTGGTAATCTCTGATGAAGTTGTTGAGTGCCATTAAAGACCGTACAAAATGGTAACAATAAATTTCACCATTTTAAACATTGTATATTTACTAGTACAAATGACCCAAATGATTATGTGTAACAATTTTTAATTTCCCGGAAAAAAAATATGAAAAAGTGCTTTGCGTCTGCCTGCGCGCAGCCAAAACTCAAACAAAAGCCGTCGGGTGCATTTTGAGAAAGGCCCAAACGGTGATGTCACTGGACGTGGGAGATAAGCAAACGACTGTTTACTGCGCCGGGGACAGATGCCATGTAATACACGTCGCACACGCAAGCATGCAACACACACAACACTATAATAACAGCGAAAGTAAAACCAACTGAAGCATGTCGTCGTCTGAAAGCGAACTCGATTTTGAAGAAGTATCGAGTGCAAGTGGTGAACAGTTATATTGTTCATCTTCTTCATTCGATGAAGAGGATTCTGATCTGGAACAAAATGAAATTCAGGGGATTGAACCATACCAATTCGAACCCGAATTGCCCGATGATGAACCTGAGGACCCCGAAGACGATGCGGATGCCGACGATCTTGAACACCGGCGGAACAACACAGATTGGTAGGCACATTTACCTTTTCTTTTTCTGAAATTTTTACGACAAAACACGCACAACGGTCACCATGAATATTTGCAAACTTGACTCACAAGTTTCATGAAGTGTAAGTGTTTGTCTATAGTGAATTTCTCATGGTAGTGTCTAGGAAAATATCTTTGTTTTTTGTTTCGCATAAACAGTACAGTTGTGGCGACCTTCGCCTTGTGTGTGACACCAGACTACATGTATGTACCACACGCACAACGTGCAGTGTGTATGTACACTATACATGTACATCATGTACTTTATGTACACGTTGTCTGTGTATGAGAACCTTGCACTAACATGAAGGCTATTCGTGATTTAAAATAGTCGGCTTGTATTTAAACCCGTTTCCTGTTGTCTGTCTTGAATTTTATGTTTAATGTTTTTTGAATCTTTTGACCTTATTGCAAATTACTTGCCATGCGTTAATCATCATTTAATTGTTTACAATAAGAAAAAACAGTTTTCGACAACTTCTTGTTACATGATGTTTTCAACAGTTGCGTGACACAATAACAATAATAACAATGTGGAATGCATTTTTTTTTTACATTGACACATATTACTACTCGTCCCTGTACTTTTATTTTTACACACCTTTTCGAGCTAATAATTTATAACAACTGAACTTTTCTTTCACGTTTTGTTATTTATTTATAATATTTTCACTTCAGAATAAATACACATGACAAAACAAGTTTGAAATAGGCATCCAGTACAGTAAAACATATTATTTTTTATTTGGTTTGTCCCTGAGGCGTTTAACTCTTTTTTTTAACTCAAAATTTCCTCTATGGGTTTATTTTCGTTGAAGGTGTACCTGTGGCGAATGCGCAATAATGGACAACATCCAGAACCACCGATGCTGCAGAGAGGAGGAGAAGATGGAAAAGAAGTTCCAGGAAATTGACCAAACACTGGACCCAGGCGTGTGTTTTACAACCCACCCATTTTTCGATGCTGTTTGTTTGAACACTGCCGTTTTACAGACAGCATACTTACAATATCGTCAACAATACAATAACCCAGTTCTTGGTGATTTGGCCAGGTAAAAACACAATGCTATTTATTTAATACATTTTGGGGGACAAATGCTTTGCCCCTACCCATTTTAAAATAATCATTAACCTCAAAACCCGGTCATATTAACTTAATATTTGTTCCATTTTTCTTAATACTCTACAGCAAATATCGCCATGTGGCATATCGCCAAGTAGTTCGGTGGTGCTGGGGATTCCTCGGCCGTCACAACCGGGTACCGCTACCATCGTGTGTGATGTTGAAAATCAGAGCCACCCATCCTGATGTCAACAGCACCTATAAAGGTTTTAGATTTCCGCCCTTAGATGATTATTAGAATTCAGAGTAACATACTGCTTACTGGAAAACATATAATGGCAGAATGTTGTGTTAGAAATATGCTTACTTTTGTAAATAAACTTGTAAATACTGTAAACTTCACTCCTGGAACAATTTCACCCTGTCAGAGGCACTGTTCATAATATTTTTGATTGTAATTTCAAAGTTTGCCATAATGAGGCCAGTAATGTTTTTTAAGTTTTGTTTTCTTTATGGCCATGGTTATTACTCTTGCAATCATTATTACTGCCTTATTATCAATTATTAACTAGTTTCTGCTTTTTGGAAGTGATATGGGCCGAATTAAACAGAGCCATGATACTGAGCCCTGCTTCCCTGTCCTATAGGATTCTCAAAGCGCACACATGTGTTTTCATAATCATAATGTACATCTTATACACCAACTTTGTCTGAAAACTGTGTACAACTTGATTCAGTTGTTTGTATTAAAACGGGATGTTAAGTTGCTAATGGCATCTTCCTTGGTGGGCTTCTGGTATTTTGAACAGACGGGTAGTGGTTTCTTTGCCAATATTGGTGTTCTCTGCCGTAGTGTTTTGTCACCGCCTGAACAGTTTTCTAATGCTAAAACTGTGACCTGATCGGCATAATCTGAAAAGAAAGAAAATATTTAAACATAATGTTGCATAATGTATTTGTGCATTAACTCGTATGCATTCCAACACAGTTTTTGTTTATCTCTAGTGTGAAACAAGCTTGCATAACAAAATACTTACTAAATGTTTCACCTTGAAGAACTTTCACGACAGTGTGGCCTCCACTCTTTGCTCGAGGATATTGTATTCCATACTGTAGTTTTCCGTCTTTGCTCTTTGCCTGAACCCTCCCAGCGTTTTCGTTGTAGTGAAGAGCAGACAAATATAACCTTGAATGTATAAGGGGAAAACCTTCTAAGATATTGTCTGATTTTATAAAAAGGTAATTGAAATACAGTAAATAAGACTATTGTTCACGAAAGATTACCTGCATGTCATTCCTTCATATGAAAAGGCAACCATTTTGGGGGCGAACTGGTTTATCAGTGAATGGAATCCCTCAATTCCCGACGTCTGCATGTAGGGGGAGAGCTTGTAGATGGCTTTCTGCATTCTCGTATTGTCGAATATTTTGGTAACCAACAATTCATATGGTTTGGAACCTGTGTATTAAAAAACAAAATATTTAATTAAGGTTTTTACATAAAATAAACAAAATGCATTTATACATTCATCTACATCCCTGGTTGTTTGAGGTTTTTAATCACCTACTCCCCCCATGACTACCCCCTGACTAATTCAAGAGTACCACATCTAAATTACCTGGCTGAAAACCATTTTTTTTTTCGTTGTCCAGTTAGTGGCCCATGTGCACAGACCGGGTAGGGCTCGTCATGTCCTTCGTGCACATTTATGATGTGACGGCTTGTGGATTTGAATTTAGCTGCCATCAGTTCTCCGTCCCCGGATGAAGTGGATGAAGCTATCCAGTATATCTGTTAAAAATAGTCAAATTTGATTGAACTTAATTAAATCCCATTTTAACAGACTCCACGTGGTTTTCCCCATGCTGACTGGGTGGGAAAGGAGTGTAACGCAATTTACAATACCATTGGAAAATAATTCTTAATTCATGAAATCTGAACATTTCTCACCTGCCAAAGGAATCACATTTAATTATTTATATAAGCTTGTGATGCATGCATGCCCTATGCATTCACAATAAAATTAATAAGTTCATTAGTAAAGAGCAAGTTGTCGAATAATTAACTTACTTGGCTCACAATGGCTTTAATCCAGTCCACAATGATGCCACAGTCCTTCTGTCGGCCACAAGCAACCATCTTCTTTTTTATTCCTGTGAACAACATTATGTGAATCCTTTATAATGATTGTTGTCTCCTGAAACACTTGAAACATTCATGAAACTTGTTGAACTGACAACAAGTGAACACCTGTGCCATGATGCCCAAGTTTCTGCATTTTTTTATTTATTTTTTTTATTTTATAAAAAAAAAAAAAAAAATCCGGCGGCGATTTCGAAAGGCCTTCTAAATCTGACGATTTTTTCCGGGGGTGGGGGGGGGGGGGGGGGTGGAGGGGTGGTGGTGAGCTTTGAAAAATCTCACGCAAAGCTGGCCTCTGGACGTGGCATCTCTGCAAACGAACCCAATAAACAGAAGTAATAGGATTACCTTTAGCGATGTGCCAAACATCGAAGTAGTGTGACACCCCATTTTCACAAAGGTTCTCCCGAATCCACTTGGCGACCTGTAGGTGTCTGTCTGTCACGATGGTGTCTATTTCCACGTTCTTTGATGCCATCCATTTGACGGAACGTTTTAGACCTTCAAGTTCCATGGCGTTTGAGTTTTTCACCTCATTGCTCTGAAATCGAGTATATAAAAAGCACACGATAACGCACATGAATGTTACAATTGATGCAAGGTTTAAGCCAGGAGGTGCCGGCTAATCTACAATCAAAAACGTATTTCTCAAAACAAGCGTAGCGTTTTCACAACGTGGGTCAACACCTTTTCACCAAATTTTACCATGATTTTACCATGGAATATTCATTCGATTAAATTCGAAACTCATTTATCCCAGAACAAATGAAAAAGTGGTGGCAGGTTATGACAAATAATTGTCCAAGTTGGCCTTGAAGCATGCAGGCCAAATTTTGGAGAGCACTTATGGAAGCCAACGCCAAAAATGTTCCGTCACACAAAACCAGGGAGTTCAGCAAAGAACAAAGGCGCCGCGCAAGGCGGCTGGTCTTCTGAGTGAAGTAAGAGTTTTACAGTGTATAGCAAACTCAAGTAGTGAATAACAAAATATCGATTATTAGTATTTGTTTTGGTACTAAAATAGATAGGCGAGTAGACAAAATAAAATTTTAACCAAGTGCTAGAAATAAAAAAAAGGGATACGTTAAATATAAAGTTTACCTGTACAAGTTGTACATCCAATACTTTGTTGGCTCCAAGATCCATAACACTATATGATCCAAATTTAGCGCAGTGACCCATACTATCACATCTTCCGTCTCCGCCAATTATAATTTTCTGTCCTCGCTGGTTTCTAACTAGCTTCGTTTGTTCCGTTTGCCACACCTGGAGTACATTATATCGAATACTTGAATATTTTACCAAGTTGATAAAAAAAAATATAGAGTCAATTTTATGTATATTGATTATTATTTTAATTAAATCAATATTTTCTTTGTTTTAGTGTACAAACATCGATGAAGAAACGTATACCTTCACAATAGCAGGCTGGATATAGTACCGTTGGTGGTTGAAGTAGGTATTTTCCGTCGTGCATGCCAATCTAAACTGGTTCAACACTCGCAATACTTTTCTAACAGATGCCCCAGAAGTCAGTATTGCCGTCGAAAGCAGAATATTCCCTGCCGGTGTGTCCCGCACATAGGGCTGGCTCTCCCACTTGGTGACGGATGTGCAGTTGGTACATGTTTGCACTACAACAACCATTGTACCAACTGTCCGATCAACTTTCCCTTCAGCAAGGGAGGCACAACTCATGCACCTTCGGAAGAGCACAAGAAGTTTCGACCTGAATACGGTGTACTTTGGCTCGAGGTGCAAAGGGGCGTCCTCATCAGGGCCTGAGTCACTGCAAAGAGACCACAATTAATTGTATTTAGCGCCATTGGCACTTTGATGGATTTGTGCACTTGACAAGTTTTCGTTATCAGTATTATTATTAATACTAATTATTAAAAAAACTTTAAAATAAATAACTTATTTAATGAACATATTTAAAATATTTAAATCATAATTACAACTTTAAATCAACATTTCAATGACAATAAAATAAAATAAATAAGTTTGCAAGCCGATAAAAGTTTTTATTTTTGTTTTGTGGGGGAGGGGCGTTTTACTACACTGCAATGGCATTTTTCCAACAAGCATGAACTTACAGGGCACATTCGTTACTGCCGTCATCGCTTGATGGTTGGTAGTCATCATCACTCTCATACTCGCAGTAATCACTGTCGCTAGTGTCACTGTCCATTTCACAATCACCATGGTTCATATCTTCATGTGCTTTTATCTGGTCGTCAGGAGCAATAGAAATGGGTCTAAGCTCCAGCTTCGGAGCACTGATCAACTCACATTGTATTGAAATGTCTTTTCGTTTAGGGGACCACTGAACACCTTGAAAAATATAAGGAAAGAAATAATTAAACAATTTCATTTGCAACAAAGATAAAATAAAAATAATTATAGTAGTTAAAACAACTGTGTATAGCTTAAATTTTGTCCATGATGCACAAACCTCTGCTAATTCTTGGATTTCGAATCTTAACTTGCACACTCTTGGATCGTTTCTTGACTACCCTGCGTTCAATGGATGTTTGACAGCTTTTATCTGAGTCGGCCGTTTTAATGTCGACCTGAATTCCTCCATCTACCTGTTTGTATCGGATCACGAACACGTAAATTATTATTATTATTGCATTATAAAAAATATAAAAAAATAAATAAAAACATATATACAAGGATTGTCTCTGTGTGATGTTTTAGTATAGAACAATGATACACCCCCCCCCCACACACACACACACACACACGCCCACCAAACATAATAGAGGTGCAAACATTTAATAATAATAATAATTTCTTATATAGCGCATTTCACAATAAACCGTATCAATGCGCTTTACATTAGTCCCCTGGTCATTGGGCCAATAAACATCCCTTTAATCTTTCTCAGCTCCCATTTTATACCTTGCAAATCACAGCGGGGTTAGCTTGAAGTTGTCCTTTAGTGTGGACCGGATGTGGCGCTTTAGAAACCGGTAAATGGCTCCCTGCATTAGAGCAGCTTGATGAGGGGCTAAGAAGTTCATCCAATTCCTTTACACATGAACAGAAACGTGTGATTTAGTTTCGAATTTGAAGTTTGTTCTCTTGTGTTCTATGGTATCATGGAGGTGATATATAGCCCCCCCCCTTACATTTCATTATTTTGTCTGGAACGTATTTATAACATAACCCTTAACCAAAATGTAGGGTCATTAATTCATCTTGTTTATTTTTTGGATGTAAGCCTACCTTTTTAATTTTTGATTTAGATAGATTGACCCTGCACCCCCAATCGTTGCATAACGTCGGGAACTAATTAAATACACTATAAAAAAAAAAAAACGAAGGACTAAGCCGGCACTGTACAGTGGCCTAAGACTATTATTATCCAGTGACCTGTGAAAGCATGATACTGAAAATGACCATCAAGCCGGGGCACCCCTTCCAAGGACACCTACTTGGAAATGGGCGATGCAGTCCTCAATAATGATGAGCAATGCAAGGTCACTTTGGTTTGTTTCCGTGTTGTGTAAGAATTAATGGCAAAAAAGAAACCCAAGCACTAAAAGGAGATAAGGAGATTGTATCATTAGCTGACGAGTGTGCAAAGTCTTGGGTTGAGGTTGATCTGTAGTCAATCTTACTCTATTATAAACGGTTGAGTCAAAAAATAAAAGTAAATGATGTTGTCAAAGTTTTAGCGTGATGTGTCTACAGTACATTTAAAAGTAATACGAGGAGTCCTTACCCGCTTTCGTACCCATGTATTGCTTCGTCGAATACGTTTGGCAGGAATACTACTACTACTACTAGCAGTATCGACGGCAGCCATAGATGGGTTCTTTTCTGTAGGAATGGCAGTTGGTGTGAGAACCATTCGAACAGGTATTCCCAATTTCTTTTTCATGATACACGTATCATCAAATACATCGTCCAAGAAGTGGGCTTTGCAAATCCTTGAATATTTAGAAAGTATGAAGTCTGATCTTGTAAGGTCTACAAACTTCACCCATTGACGGCGGATAACATTATCTTTGGGAAATCTGTAAAAACCCAACTCGGAATCATCCCTCTGATTTCTATTGCAGCCACCAACAACACAAAATATTGGCATATTGATAATGGAAGAAAGCTTTAAAATAAATAACAAAAGAGCGACTAACTTTCAACCACTAGCACATAACCACAGCGAAACGTAATAACAAAGAGTATTGTGCGTGTGCATTGAAAAGTTCAGTACAACTATGTACGCACGACGGGAACTAGAAGTTCAGTCAGCCGTGCTAAGTGTGAGTCCGCAACCAGACCGTTGCTATGCGGGGGGCGCTTACACAGGCAGAAAGATCCACACGTCCAGCTACGTCACTATTTTTGGCAAAATGTTTGCTGCCACCATCGGTGAAAGGCGCTCGTGTTTGGGGAAGCCCGGATGTTGCGGGGTAATTTTTCGCCGCGAATTTCGTTTTTTTCACAAATACAAGATGAGTGTAAAAATCTAGGAAAATTGTAGGGTACTTATTAATACATGATCTTTTAAATAGCGAAAGCTGAAGGGGGTATTTTGCATGGTCTTTAACTCTTGAGCAAGTTCTTTTCGCATGTGAAGCGTGGAGATTGCATCAACATATTGGCACACCAGCATCATGAGGGTATCTTCATTAGTACCTTCATTTGTAAATACTTCTACTTGAATGTTCTTGATCTGTTCTGGCAACACCTGTAAATACATGAATAAATAAATATAAAAGTAACGAATTATTGAAACTGCGTTAGTTAATTACGTAGAGTTTGTGTGATTATATCGTTGGTTTATGGAATTGTTCGCCTTTCAGGAGCAACTGGAGGTCCAGATGATTTAAATTGACTGGCATGTGTGGTGGGGGGGGGGGTGTTTGTAGGGTTTCTTTTCGTAGGACTAGTAACCAGTGATGGTGATGTGGGGCACTTAGACTTGCATCTAGCTTTTGTTTGTACCAAAGATGTGTTTGGACTCGCTTGAAGCCTTTACCGTAGCACCCAGGCACTCGGCCATTCTTCTCCTATGCTGCTAAACTCCGGACTTTTGGGGCTTTGATATCGGCACTCAATTGAAAAAAAATATGTTTTCAATAAAATAAATTCAGATGATCATGCACCTCCATTTGTAACAATAATAGCCATGTGCCTTGTAATGTGTTGGTATAACTTTCATTACACGATTACAAATTGTGCAAACAATGTCCTTTTACACAAACGAGCGCAATTTACTGTTCGGGCACTTGCTTGTTTGTATCCTTCCTTTTTTGTTCTTTTGGAACGCTAACTTTGATCACGCTAAAAAATATTGAAACAATTAGACTAAACAATCACATCAAAATTAAGTTACAATGTTGTTTTGCTATCTATACAAGAACTCTTGCTGATTTGCATATTTATTGCACATTTCACAGGTCAGCAAGACAATGGACTATAATTCACCATTATTGTACCACAATTAGCACTGGAATACCTTTTCCTATGCTTTGAAATAAATTTATACAGTAATAAGCTCGGCTAGTGTAAAAACTGAGATGTAAGAAGATCCACTTTTAGACCATGTGCTTACTCTTTTCTACATTTGCCAAGTAATTTTATCCTTTTTGACTGTCCAGATTTGTGTGGAATCTCCTTTAATAATGAGTAAATACAAACTCATTTCCGGGGCATAGTTCACATTTCCTTGGTAGTCTCTTGGGCTAAATAGTAACCCCTCAAAACAATGTTCCACCGCAACTTTTCTATATTTAAATTTAACTAACAAATTAAATTAGTCTTTGTTTAATGAGTTTCATTTTGGTTTAAAACATTAAGTTATTTCAAGTTTCAAGTTAACTGCAATATGAGCCATCACAAACTTGTAATTACAGCACGAAACACATTGGTTTTATTTCTGGTCAAACCAATCTTTACATTTTAGACAATACTGTAGACCCCGTCACATCACAAGCTGCTAGGGCCTGTGTTTTCAAAGACAGGTTGTATATCTTGTTCGAGTTTGGTTTGATATTGATGAAAGTTTAGCAACATAACTTGACCAAATGTAAAGCGGAGTCATGCCTAGATGTAGTAGACATCTACAACATTTTCCCTCAGGATAAAAATGTTGGATAACTTTTAAACAGTCGCAATTTTTTAGCCAGTACAAAAAGTTTAGTAAGTGACTACAATCATACTACGCTTTTGTTGGAAATGTTTGTTTGAAGTGCTACCTTCTTTAAAGCTATTGTTTGTGTAGGCTTTACCTCTGGGCAATCTTGGTGAATAAACATCATGGTCAAGATGATCGACCTCATGTGGTGTTAAGATGAACTTGTTTTGGATGCAATTGGAAAGTCTCCTCAAGACCAAGGTCACCAACTTTTTGAAGCGCTACATAAATCATCTCCCAGAGACAAAATTGAACAGCTAAACTTGATATATTTTGTCCCTTTGACTTTAAAACAGAAACTGCTCTGCTCTTCAACAATGCATACCAGACAATGAACAAAGTGTTCCTTGGCTGAGCCAGTCATGCACCATCTGTCAAAAGATAACCATAGACAAATTAATAGAATATGAAAGCGGAAATTGCTTGGTTAGGTGATCGAAACATGACTTTACTTTGCATTTATTAAATGCAGACTCGCCTTTGTGTTTTGATCAATTTATCTGAAAAAAATACGTCACCATTCACTTCAACTGGCATCCTTTGTGAAAAGATGGCTTGCAAATAAAGTAGGTGATGTCAGGATAATTATACAAACATTCACACACAAAGTACATGAAATGCAGATTTTTCAGGGTTATAACTGATTGGTACACAAGTTA
This sequence comes from Asterias amurensis, assembly GCF_032118995.1. NCBI lineage: Eukaryota > Metazoa > Echinodermata > Asteroidea > Forcipulatida > Asteriidae > Asterias > Asterias amurensis. Next base: position 8,823,466 of record NC_092657.1, on the reverse strand, counting down.
ACTTATTGCAACTTTACTTTGCAGTTATTAATGCAGACTCGCCTTTGTGTTTTGATCAATTTATCTGAAAAATTACGTCACCATTCGCTTCAACTGGCATCCTTTGTGAAAAAATGGCTTGCAAATAAAGTAGGTGATGTCAGGATAATTATACAAACATTCACACACAAAGTACATGAAATGCAGATTTTTCAGGGTTATAACTGATTGGTACACAAGTTAACTTATTGCAACTTTACTTTGCAGTTATTAATGCAGACTCGCCTTTGTGTTTTGATCAATTTATCTGAAAAATTACGTCACCATTCGCTTCAACTGGCATCCTTTGTGAAAAAATGGCTTGCAAATAAAGTAGGTGATGTCAGGATAATTATACAAACATTCACACACAAAGTACATGAAATGCAGATTTTTCAGGGTTATAACTGATTGGTACACAAGTTAACTTATTGCAACTCAAATGTCATATTAGGAAGTGTTGCAACATGCGTTTGTCGCAGCACAGAAGTCATGGAATACATTTTTTAGGAATTTCAATACATTCAGGTTCATTGCATTTGTGTGTAATGAAGGCGTGAACCAGTTTTTCAGTGCTGGATTTGTCGAAGATTGCGATTTTGTGCAATTTTGTGCAGTGCAAGGTACAAAGATCTGCAGATATTATTCACGTGGATGGTCTGTCGAAGATCGTTCTGAAACCTGACTCCGAGCTCTCGTACACTCTGAATTGGTTCTATTGGAAAACTGCCAATCGAGATAGTTAAAAGTGTGGTAGAGTTTCTAAAACAAGATGTATTGTGAAAGACCTTAGTCAGTTCTTCATTAATTTTAGTTTCTTAGCAACAGACCATGATCGTACGTCGTGAAGGCAGTGTTCTAGCTGCGAGATGGTAGTTGGGCGATCTTGGTCATTAGTGACCTGGGTGTCGTCGGTGTACAATATTCCACAAAACATGCTTTTGTATATGTGTGTAACAAAACAAATGATTCCATGTCTCCAAGTTTGTTGTAGCACTTTGATAACATGGCACACTCGTGAACGACACGACTTGCAGTTTATTTATTTTTCTAAGTTTGCATGCCAAGTCACTGATGACCTTAACAATGATGTCATACACGAAGTTTGAATCAAGATTTATCAATATCCATCAAACGTGTTTACACAATATAAAACGGTGACAAAAAAATACAAAATTGTGCGTGTGTACTGGCACGGTCAGACGCTCGCTATAATATACCCAGTTCGACTAGACCTGCATCCAAAGCAAAGCAGTGGTTTTTGTTTTCTCTGTAACAGTTGTCCATATGGAAGAAACAATGATAAAGATAGAGATATTAAAATAAAATGATCAGACCACAACTCCCAATGTTTTCACTGTCGATTGTTTATTTTTGTGTTAGCACAGTAAGTAAATTAACAATTACTACTCAAAATAATTGTTAGAACAAAACCTTACTTGGTAATGGGGAGTTGTTGACAAAATAAAACAGTGTGAGAAACGGCATACTCTAAAGTAACATGGTTTTTGAGAAGTATTTTTCCTCGAATTTGATCTCGAGACCTCACAAGGGTATTCGTTCGTTCATTATTATCTCGCAACGTCGATGACCGATTGAGCTCGAATCTTCACAGGTTTGTTTTCGTATGCATATGTTGAGAAGACATAATAATACCAATAGTGTATGGTGTCTTTAATAGGACCATGAAATATAAGTTGAAGTACTCGGCAGCATCGTGTTTGGGTACAGAACTTCCGTCTCTGCCTCAAATTCATAGATTTCGAATTTGACCTCTGCCCTTTTTCTTGGCAGAAACTGCCTCTTAGTACTTATCATTGAATTGAAGAAAGAAGAGCGATAATCGGAGATAGTCCAATATTGATTTATCTTAGTCTTGGTGATGTGGGAACGCAAACGCATGATGTTCAGTGTGATTATAACGCCGGGTTTCTGCTCCCAACTCTTATTTTGTTTAAAATTGTACGAAAATGCAAATGTCTAAATCATTAATAATTGCTTATATCTATAAACCTAGTTCAGTTCCCTAAACGAGGTATTTTTCATGATGTGTATACTGTTGCAATATGCATAAAGTTGTTTATTGACCTTTGACCTTTCGTGTGTTGCATTAAACGTTCCCGGATGTTAGCTTAAACCAGTGACTCGTGTCTACAATCTTGTGCACCTAAAATCATTGTTTACTAACTAAAGTATGAAGCATATCATATTGAAACATGGTGGCAGCGGTGAAGTATTCATCATAGAACTCTAAGTTACGCTTCTCTATAATGAAAAACTGAAAGAGAACCCGTCCAGGAGAAAAGCAAAAAAAGACAACCGATCAGTCCGTGAGCCCATCTACAGATCTATGATCTATCTACATGCGTCCGTGAACCACCGTTCTGCACTACACTACACTCGTCCGTGGATGTGTACGTCGCCCGTAAGTTGTAGTTTAAACTCTTAAACCGTGTTGATGTTTAGCAATGTTGATAGTCACCAAAACCAATAAAAGTGACGGGAAAGTGATTGTACTTAAAATAGTAGGAAAACGTACAAGAAATATGCAATCTGAATCTCACTGAACTGATGATAAATGCATACCTACTCAGTACTTTCACTCGCCATGCTAAAAATAACACACTCTCGACTCGTGAGATAGGGCTCCCTTCATGAACATTGTAAACTACATCTGTACCGCTCACTGACATCTACGCAACTGACTAGTGCTCGTATCTACGTTGCTGTTTTGGCATAACAAATAAATATAAAAAATGGCTTGTGCTAAACCCCTCACCCATGTGTCTCCCCCACCTCAACTAAAGCTCAAAGAAAATGCAATCGAAGAGTGGAAAATGTTTAAACAGATGTACTCCAACTACTGCATTATAACTGAACTGAGCAAACATGACAAGGCATATCAAAAGGCAGTATTCCTTCACTCTATGGGCCCTGCTGGGGTAAAGATCTTCAACAGCCTGACCTTCTCTGAAGATGATGATAAAGATGATATCACCCTCATCACACAGAAACTTGATCAATACATCATTGGTGAAGTAAATGAAACATATGAGCGATATATGTTCAATAAAAGGGACCAAGAAGCATCAGAATCTATAGAGGCTTATCTATCAGCTCTCCGTGAACTTGCCAAAACATGCAACTTTTGTGATTGTTTACAAGACAGCCTACTTCGTGACCGAATTGTTCTCGGGATCCGTGACTCACACACACGTAAACTGCTGCTACAGAAACGCAAACTCACTCTAAAGATGGCTCTTGACATCTGCAAGTCAGCTGAAGCAACCACATTTCAGCTGAAATCTTTTGGTGAAACCGAAACTGAGGCTGTCCACAAAGTTAGTGACTGGAAAACTAAGAAGGATACATCAGCTAAACACACAGGGAAACTCCCCACCATCACATGCAAATTCTGTGCTCGCAAACATCTGAGAAAAAAAGAACTCTGTCCTGCATGGGGAAAAACCTGTAGCTTATGCAAACGAGACAACCACTTCAAGCAATGCTGCAAGTTCAACAAAGAGACACGCAAAGTTCACGCACTAGATGACGCCCACGTGTATGGCTCTAATGAATCATTAGACTCTAGTGGCACTGAATCCATCAACTGTGTAGAGATTACTGTCAATGCTGTCGAAAACACCAAAGGTGCTCTCTTTGCTGAAATGATGCTTGATGGCAAATCAATGAAGTTTCAAATAGACTCAGGAGCTACCGTCAATGTTTTGCCAAGGAAATATGTGACTGAATCCACAATTCAACCACACAACCTCACACTTAAGATGTACAACCAGTCCACGCTAAAAGCTGTTGGCAAGACAAAAGTCATCTTGCGCAACCCCCAAAATAAGAAGAAATACAGGGTTGAATTTGTGGTGATTGAACCAAACTTCTTCACTCCCCTCCTCAGCCGCAATGCTGCTGAACGCATGTCACTGATCACAGTCAACTATGACAACTTCAGACTACTGCACTCAGTAAACGTCACATCCACTGAAGGCATTCTTGCAGAATATGATGATGTATTCAAAGGCAAACTTCCAGGTTCTCTACCAGGACTAGTCCACCTCCACATTGCAGAAGACGCAAGACCAGTGCAATGCTCACCTAAGAAAGTACCAGTGTCACTAAAACACAAAGTCAAGACAGGACTAGCACAACTGGTTAAAGATGACATTCTTGCACCAGTTGATGAACCTACTGAATGGTGTAGTCGCATGGCAGTGACAGCAAAGAAAACCTCGAATGATCTGCGATACTGTATCGATCCCCGTCCACTGAACAAAGTACTTCAAAGAGAGTTGTACGATTTGCCCGTTATGGAAGACATCTTACCAGAACTTTCCAGAGCTAAAATTTTCTCTAAACTGGACCTCCGATCTGGATATCTACATTGTGTGCTTGACGACCAGAGTAGTCTGCTCACTACCATGATGACACCGTTTGGTAGATACAGATGGAAAAGACTCCCATTTGGTCTGAAAGTCAGCTCTGAAATATTTCAGAAACGCCTCCACCAAGCGATTGCTGACCTTGACGGCATTGAATGCGTTGCCGATGACATCATTGTTTTTGGTGTTGGCGATACAACCGATGAGGCAGAACAGAGCCACAATGCAAGGCTAAAACAACTCCTCCAGAGATGCAGAGAAAAAGGCATCAAACTCAATGGAGAAAAGTCTGAGATCAAATCTCAAAGCATCACCTTCCTAGGACACGTTGTCACCAGTGAAGGTCTAAAAATTGATGCAAAAAAGGTTGAAGCCATCACCAAAATGAGTAATCCAACCAACCCCGTAGAAGTACAACGACTCCAAGGAAGTGTCACATACTTGGCCAAATTCCTCCCAAGATTATCCGAGGTATTTGAACCAATCAGAAGACTCACAAGAAAAGGTGCAGAATGGCAGTGGACTGAAGAACACAACAGAGCAATGTCTGATGTAAAAACACTGGTTACAACTGCACCAATACTGGCCTACTACAATCCAAAGAGAGATGTAACCATACAATGTGATGCCAGTAAAACAGGTCTCGGTGCGGCTATCCTACAAGAAGGAAAACCAATTGCTTATGCAAGTAGGGCATTGACCCCAACTGAACAGAGATATGCCCAGATTGAGAAAGAGGCTCTTGCAATCGTGTTCGCACTTGAACGATTCCACCAGTACACCTTTGGTCAAAAAATTCTAGTTGAAAGTGACCATAAGCCGCTCGAGACAATTGTCAAGAAACCACTTCATCGTGCCCCAAGACGTCTCCAAGGCATGCTGATGAGAATGTTGAACTACGACATAGAAATTGTTTGGAAGAAAGGCACGGAAATGCATCTTGCAGATATGCTGTCCAGATCATACCTACCGTACACTGATGGATCAGATGACTTTGCTCAGGTCAACCTGGTTGATAGCCTTAGCATGGGGCCAGACAGACTACGACAAATAAAAGAAGAAACGGACAAAGATGAATCACTGCAACTACTGAAAGTGGTGATCCAACAAGGGTGGCCCGATGAGAAAGACTTCCTTCCATCCCAAACACTACCTTACTTCAACGTTCGTGACGAACTCTCCCTTTCTGATGGTCTTGTGTTCCGAGGGGAGCGCATCGTAATACCAAGCTCACTCAGGAAAGAAATGATAAAGACAGTTCACAACTCTCATCTTGGTGTTGAAAGTTCCCTCAGGAGAGCTCGTGAATGTCTATTCTGGCCAGGCATGTCTGCTGAGATAAAGCAGTTTGTATCAAAGTGTGATGCTTGTAGATCATATGAGACAAAAAACCAGAAGGAAACACTCATGCCTCATGATCTACCAAACCGCCCCTGGGAGAAAATTGGAGCCGATCTTCTAGAGTATGATGGTAAGGACTACCTAATCACTGTTGACTATTTGTCCAACTTCTGGGAAATAGACAGACTCCACGACCTGACCTCAAAAACTGTCATAAAAAAGTTGAAGTCTCACTTCGCAAGATATGGCATACCAAACTCGGTAATCAGCGACAATGGTGGTCAGTTCACGTCCGATGAGTTCAAGAAATTCTCCAAAGTTTGGGATTTTGAACATTTCACTATCTCCCCCAAACATAGCCAATCTAATGGTAAAGTGGAGTCTGCAGTGAAGGCTGCAAAAAGACTACTGAAAAAGTGCAAGAAAGCCAACTCTGACCCATACATGGCACTTCTTGAACTGAGAAATACTCCAACTCAAGGAATCAGCAGCAGTCCTGCACAAAGACTGCATAGCCGAAGAACCAGAACCCTTCTACCCACATCTAACAGCCTGTTAGTACCAAGAGGAAGAGACATCATGGAAAGTGAGCGAGCCAAAATGAAACATCTACAGAGAAAACAGTCGGACAACTACAACAAACATGCAAAAAACTTGCCATCGTTGGCAGAAGGAGATGTTGTACGACTAAAACCATTCCGCTCTGGAGAAAAACAATGGCCACGGGCTGTTGTAAGCAAGAGACTGGACGAGAGATCCTACGAAATCGAAACCCAACAAGGACAGACCTTGAGACGCAATCGTGTTGACCTGAAGAAAACGCATGAAGAACCACCAGTAATGCATGGTCACACAAACATGAGACACTTGCATGCCCCGACACCCACTGACCAATGCATTACAAAGGAAACCATCCTACCCCCACAGAGTCACCCAGACCCACATGTATCTGATGGATCTGGAACACCGAAACAACCCACACGGAAACAACCCACACGCATCCCTGAAATGGAACACCCCCCAGGAATGCATCAAACAATTGACCCAAACCCTCAACAAGAGACAATTGAACTGAAAGACTTGCCAAAAACCAGATCTGGTAGAATGATCAAAGAACCTAGCAGACTAAAGGACTATGTTAAATACTGAGAACTGAGTTCAAAGCAAAACAAGATGCTGTTCGCAAATTGACAACAGTTGCTTGAGTTTATATTCTAAAAAAAATTGTTTTTGTTCAAACCAAAAAAAGCGTTTTAAGCAGTTGAGAGGGTATTTTGGTTTCTCACTAAAAAAAAAAAAAAAAAAAAAAAAAAAAAAGTTAGGAGAAATTCCTCATTTTGTTTGACTAGAGAAAACAAATTGTTTCTCTATTTTTCCACCTGTTTTTTTTTTTTTTTTCTTCTTTGGAGAAAACATGATTTAATGCATGTCTAAAATAATTTGTTTTTCCCAGTGTTCAAGTTGGAGTTAAATTGTTGTGGCTTTCAAAAAATGCTCCTTCCTCAAAAAGAGGAGGATGTTGCAATATGCATAAAGTTGTTTATTGACCTTTGACCTTTCGTGTGTTGCATTAAACGTTCCCGGATGTTAGCTTAAACCAGTGACTCGTGTCTACAATCTTGTGCACCTAAAATCATTGTTTACTAACTAAAGTATGAAGCATATCATATTGAAACATATACTTCGGCCAAAGTGGCACCCGTAAAAAAAGGAGACCCAGGATGTAACTACCGTCCTGTATCGCTGTTGAATACATTTTGTTGGTTATTAAAAAAAGTAAAGTTAAAGTCACCTGGAAATATAACTGTTTTTCTTCAAACATTAATAGTATATGTGTCTACTAAAAAAAAGTTTTTTTTGTTTTAAGTAATGGATTTTTTATTTATTTTTTGTTTATATTATTATGTTTAAATGAACAAATAAAGTTGTGGAGTGAATCCATCGAACACACGTACGTGCATGTACATTCAATTCCTAATCATGAGTCTGTACATTTCGAGAAAGGGTGTTTGCTTGTATTTTACCATTAATATCGGCCAGGTGTATTGCTGCAGCAAAACAACTAAAGATGTGGTCAGTTTGCATGTCTTTTCCAGCGCTGTGCAGGAAACACTTCGAAACAATTAATGGATGAAATGTTGTCAGTGAAGTGTGAACACTCGCAAAGTGGTGCACTGAATTGGCCCAACAGCATTCATCATTAAGGCTAAAATGAAATTGTTGATGGATTTTCTTTTAAGTTACCATTTCCTTGCAATGTAGAATGTGTTATCCTTTTCTTTTTGTCACTGAGTTTGTAGAATCTGGTAACGTGGTGACTCAGCCTTGCCGTTACATAGGGGGGCATTCCCTTACAGTTATGTATTTGTGCAACCAAGTTATGTAGTCGCTGCCGGTAGATTTTCTCCGCTTCTTCGCTGAAGACACCGTAATGTTCCTTCATGATAATAGTAAAATAATCATAAAAGGTATTTTTAATTCTAAAACTTGCAAGAAATAAACCACAATCTACTGTTTAGGAATTTTATATTTTCAATTTTTGTTTTTTTTCTTAAAAAGTAACAAAACAAGAATTTGTTTGGACATTAAGAGGGAGTGTTCAAAAGTTCAGCAGCAGAGTGAGAATGTGTGATTATTATAAGTTTATTTACATTCACGAGTGTTACGCTGAGTTTTATCAGAAGAACGGGAGTCCTGGACGGTGAGTTTGGCGAACGAGAACAACGACTTCGAAACCTTTAAGATGATTCTAGATGCCAAGGTTCATATGACAAGGGGAAAAGTTTACTTATAAATCTTATTGCCGTAAGAGCAGGTGACCAAAGGTTGCAAAACAACTTCAGAGGGGAAGTTTTTTGCACAACAAATGTTAAAAAGTGTCATTGGGTATTAGCAGAGTTCTTGTTTTTTTTTGCGCCAGGAGTGTCATCATTGACAGACATGGCGCACTAGAAATGTTCATTATTATTATTATTATTATTTTGTAACAATCCTTATATTCGCCACCGTTCCAATTGGCTAATTAATTAGCTTACATACAAGAAGTAGCACTGTGATGCGCCTACACACTTATTCAGCGACCTGACTGCAACTTCCTGAAGAATGTCACATTACTTGTTTTCGAGTAAGTGCAGAGCAAGTAAAGACATGATTTCAAATTACACTTGTGCCGCTGTCCTTGCTCATAAACCCAATGATTGTTTCTGCCACAAGATAAATTTGCTACTCTTTGAATGGTCCGATATGGGTTTGTTTAAGGCGAACTTAAAAAAGTAGTTTCTTACATTTTTGTTATTAATGGTTTGATTATGAATGTACAATTCATGTAATTTCTTATTAGAAAACCAGTTGTAAGTTAAATTGATTTGTTTACATTAAGCCTGTTTAGTAGATATATGATTAAAGATCTTAGGTTTACCATTCCTTTATGTGTGTGTAAAGGATACCATACTTACTAAGATTGTATGATGAATCTTTTCTTTTTCTTATTGCGGTCATGAACTGTCTCGTTCCCAATGCCCTCACCCTCAGTGCTCCTCGGCTTTCTTGAATAATGATGCCATTGTAAGAAAACACAACATAATATTTAAACAAATTTTACTGTTTTAAAACACAATAAAAGAAAGAAATTCTCCAGGACTAGTTACAAAGCTGCCATGGCATGGTAATTCTTTATGATGAAACATTTCCTTCTTTTGGAATTAAGTTTTATTACGTACTTTCAATGTCTGAAAAATACTCCTCCGCAAGCTCCCCTGGAACTGCGGTTTAGTGAGAAGCGAACTCAATCTCGGCATTGTTGGGAGCAGACTCAGTCTCGGCAATTTTTTGACGAATATATGGCCGCTTGACTGCATTATGCATTATGTCAAAAATTAGCTTAAGTAAGGCTAAATGAACACACAATGATTTTGTTTGCTATGCCTGAATCATTTTTGATTGTTGGTATGTTATAGTAATTGTACGTGTTCTCTAAGCTCAGACATGGTCTCTTAATTAATTGTACCCTGTCAAAACTAGCGTACTATTGTTGTTAATGTTCCAAGTCAACAAAATGCATCATTTTAGGAGATTTACTTTTATTCATATTAATAACTGAACAAACACCACGGAATAGCATAACAGCACTACTACAGTTTACAGCACGGGAAGTCATCTGGATGTTTTCTGTTCATCATTCTGAATGTTTGACAATATTATTCCCCAATAAACACTTACTTGGCGAATACCTCATTAGTAAGGCCGATGCATTCAATTGCGTAGCTATCTTACGGCTCGCCACACGTTTTCCCGGATTTTCACTGCCCATTGATAGCAGGTCTCCCTTCTTTTCTTTTCCAACCTGTGCTGCTGTTACTAGGCATGCAAGCCACGGATTAAATTGATTTTGACACTCAAAAATATTGCGGCTCGTACACCATAGATGAAGAACTATGTACATATTTAAAATTTACACATATATTCCTATGATTTTTCGTACATTTTATCAAAAGGAGAAATACTTATACATGTTTCTTGTACCACAATCTTAGGCATATAGGCCGCGAATTTAATTGATTTTTACCCTTAATAAGTACTGCGGCTCGTATATCAAAGATTAAGGTACATTTTCAAATACATTATTTACACATCATGAAAAAGTTATGTAAGATGGAAAAATGGCCCCAAAGTAAGACAGGTAGTTCTTAATATCCTGGCCTAATGCATCTACAGCTGGGTCATACAGGACCGATGACCTGTTGTACGTCCGGTGACAAGTGCCAAACAGATGGAAGAGTTTGGCATACTTTGCAGCGACCGTTCTTGCTTCACCTACCAGGGATAGATGTCGGGTTTTGTTGACTACTGCGTCGGGTGGGAGTTTGATGTTTTCTTCCTGCTCTTAAGTAGGTATGTGACAAAAAAAATTGAAGTTGCAAAAGAAGCTTATAAGTTTAGTATCACTGGAAAGCCCTTACCAATACTTTTCCAATGATGCAAAGAACTTCGCTCTGTGACAAACAAAAGTTATGGCCATTTAAGTTGCCGCCATTGTCTATATAGGGCATAGAATTTGAGCTGTGACTGCGCAGACCCATTTTCAAGCCGAAGTCCAAAGTCCGTAGCTTGCATATTTTGGGGTTCTTTTCAACCAACTTTGTGTCATTGTAAAGCTAAAACAATGCTTAAAAAGGCCAAGACCCCTTTTTTTAATTTGGGGCAGTGTGGGGAGTATATATGTTTGTTTTCAGACAGGGAAAAAAAACGGTTTCCATGTGTACAAAATTCAATGCATTACAAAAGTATCCTCATTCATAATCCCTTAGAGTGCAAGTAATGGAAAACAAGGACATAAGAGCTTACTACATGTACAAAAATAATCAACACAATCCTCAGGTCAGTTTCTTAGCAGATAATCAAGTCTTCACAAAAAAAGTCTGCAGCCAGAGCAAACTTAGTGACGTCGTAATCTGTTGCATCCTCATGTTTCATCTACTGACCAGTACCCAATCCTGTAATGATAACCATTTTCCTTTCTTGTTTTCAGCTTTCCACTTTCCCGTAGTAGGTGGTCTTTGAAGTTGTGTGTTCATATCGAACTAGGAGTGGCTAATCTTACACCCAACGATGGTTCCTATGAGGATGTCTTTTAGGACTGAATGAGCAATATGGTTAACTCCATTACTTTCAGAATGTTCAGAATGTTTTCCAAAAAGGAAAGAAAGACGTACAAAATTGGGTGTTGTCATAAAACAAAAATAGAGTTTCTTTTTTTAGGGCAAAAAAACCCGGCATGAAATCCCATTTTAAACCAGAGGAATCACGGATGGCTATTATATATCTTATCACAATTTTTTTTAAATGTGTGTAACACATCCTACCCTTTTGATAAACCAATAAATAATATGTTAAACTTTCCCAAATCAAATGATTTTTTTTTTTTTTTTTTTACTCTCGGGTCTACAGGAAAATATTTCCCTGGATCAAGTCAAAATAATATTAAAGAAGTTAATCACTGATACTGGACTGGTAACCTTTAACAAAGGGCCTTAAACAACGATAGCTTTGTTCTGTAAACACTGAGCATCAGCCAATCAGAGCGCTTCATACCAGTCATTTGACTTGCATACACAGTTTCATTCATAAGTGTGGTGAGCAGGGTAGGCTTTTAAACCGTCAATCATCAGCATTATCAAAGCTAAGTTCGCAAATATAGTGTGAAAAATGACTTGTTGACACATAAAACTAAACCTTAAATTTGTGTATTTTGTCGATGTTTATTGGTTTTAAACAGATTATTTATCGGACTAAAAATTCCATATATTGTCCTTTCACGTTACAATTCTCGGGATGACATCGGCGTTTGTAAATCTCCGAAAGGTGACTGCTTAAAACTCAATCTCCTTCAAATTTTGCCAAAAGGTAAAAATCAAGTACATAAATCACTTCTTGAGGTTTAATAAGCGATACACTTACCTTTTTTGTAACTCATCAACGGTTTTGAAGATCAAGATCGAACTCTTTTTTTTTTCCAAACTTTGTGATGTCGCGTCCAAAAAATATGGGGACGAGGTTAAAGCTGAATATGTGCTCTTTGTGTAAAAAAAAAGCGACCGGGTACGGTTAAAAAAACCTCATAACGAAGTGTCAACAGAAGCAATACTCGGACGTTATCTTTCCAAAAACGTTTGAAGGTGACACGGACGCAACGGACCCCGCGGCCCGTATAAATATACTGCAATACAATCTTAAGTGCTCATCAAAAAGCTGAAGATACAGCTCATAGAGGTCTTGAATCAAGTTCTTTAGGAAATAAGTGTCCTGATGTGTGACCCCAGGTGAGAAATTTACATCCATAAACTATGATTCAATGAAGTTTTACCTGTGAGGTTTTAGGTTGCACATCTTGGTGTGTTATGAATGTGCGTTAGCGTTGTTTAAACTTAATCCGACAGGTACCTAGACAGGTACCTATTTACCCACTGGATGAAGATAAATAAATATTATTTATTAGTGTCTTGCTCGGGGGCACTGTCATGACAGGGATTCGAACCCACTGACCTGACTTAGCCACTTGAACTTGAGTGCGTTGCTCTGGACACGACACACCATTTACACCTTACAACATGCGGATTTTTGTCCCTTTTTCTTCTTTTTCTCGACTTAAACTTAAGTTGAAGTTTTAACATACTCAAGAAAGGAGCTACTCTTTGGTGTTACTAATACTAGTACTAAACATGTACAATTTGCTTTCGTATGTTGATACAATGAAACTATCAAAGGTTGAAAGAGTTGATTAACATGGGCAATTTATTGCTAATACTGATTAAAAACAAAATGCGTTACATAACATGGACTTGAAGGGACACACCGGCTCACTGTTCACGCAATTTAGGGATGTAGAACCATAAATAGTGTTTTCATAGATGGTTGATGTAAAAAAAAATCATCAAAATCATAACAAGCTTCCGTTACACGAACTCTTAAGTGTGCATCTTACGTTAGATTTTTAACCATTGTTTACATTTTGTAGCGATAATTTGAATACATGATATTTTTCGTCAATTATTCGTAAATAATTTTGTAAAAAAAAAGATTTAAATTTGGTTAAGTAAGTTACTTTTAGACGGCTGTAAGTAAAACTAGCCCAGAGTTACGTGATTGTTTGTACCACTTTTTGGTTAGAACAATCACGCGACCTGCGTTTTTGTCTTAAAATGCTCGAAAACGGCTAAATTTGATGATTTTTTTTAAGGACTGTTCTTCATTTCTGGAAGACCGTTGAAGTCATATCTTAGTCTATTTTGTAGCCCAATTCGGCCGGTGTGTCCCTTTAAAATAATATATAAAAAAAACCACAAAGCTTCTTCAGTCCTATTAGAAACGCACACAATCTAATGAATTTTTTTCTTTCTACTACTGTTTACCAGGTACATGAGCACTAACATCAACAAACTTCATGCTTGCAATGACAAATTGAGGTGGTGAATGCTCACATCTCTACGCCATTAGAAGCATTTTGCATGCTGTTTGAATCTTTCTATCTGTTTAGTATCTTTGTATGGCATTATTTGATGGTGAGATTCTGTTGTTGAAAATTTAGTGAATGGTATTTCAAAGCTAATCACCCGCTCTAACGAAATAAAGTTTAACTTTTACTTTTAATGGTCAGGAACCATAACAACAATTTAACACGTTTCTTATAAAACACATAAGAATTGGTCACGTGATATATTGTCGGGATCCCGACCAAAAAATAATTTTGACCACTTTATTTCACTGCTACTAATTTGGCGGACTTTTTTTTTGCAATGGCATTTCTATTTGCGACCAGAGCCTTTAACCACGCTATCACATCAGTACCAATGATGACAGTAGTGATGACAGTAGAAAATGTCGAAAGTAGAAAACATCCCCTGAAAGGAGATGACAGTAGAAAACATCACTGAAATGCCATATTTCATGAGAAATAAATAATTTTAACTTCGCGTTCGGAGTTAATTTTGTTTATTTTAGTTTGCATCAATGTCATTTCAAAATGTGTATCTGTTTTTCACTATCTTTGTAGCGGGTGACGATTAATAACTAAATAGTCTTAATTTTTTAAAGTCTGACTAATTCTTGACACTTGGTTGACTTTCTTAAAACTCCATGAACACGGTTTAATCTACAAACACAAAGAAATAACAAACACTGATTGTAAGCGTACAATAACATTTGACAACAGTACTGAATTCACAATGGAAATGGGTCTTCTACTACAGAGAATGCAATGTGTAAATCGCATAAATGCATAATAAAGACAGCAAAATTAAACCCATCCAAATTATTCTTTGTTGATTCGTGACAATTATTGACAACAAAAATACACTAATCTGATCCAGAATGCCCTTACATAATGACTGAAAATCTTATACTATTAAATGATTATTATATTATGAATTAGAATCTACTTACGACATTGGGCTTCCGTCAAAAGAATTTATCAACACCGACAAAGATGACAAGTAAAATGGCGACCAATACATGTGACTGAAGCAAATAAAGTTCACTGACTCTAGAATATCGCCCTCTGTTGACCCAAAACGCACCAATTAAGAATGTAATAACTTGGCATACTGAGCTTACAATTTTCTTATGTAGATGGTGGACTACATAAACTGCATGCACTGCCAGCAACTGCTTTGTTAGCAAAACCAATTATGTAAGGTTCCTTTAAATGACGATTTGATACACGATGATCATGTGGACTGTTTTGATCAGATATTATTGATATCATCATCAATCCCATCTATGGTCATATATTTTGCTGTTGTAGTGTAGCAATTGTATTCTCCTTGGCAGCATCAGAATTCGGTGCATGGCAAACTTGGCTTTATGGCATCCACATCTTATCAACTTGCAGGGCGTATCACTCACACACGAACACTTAATCAATTTCAGCACATATTGGTCGAGTTGTGGACACCATTGGCATCGTTATACCTTTGCAGTTTGGTTGTATAGGTAGAAACAAAATTTCTGTGGTAGCGAACGATTAGATGTTCGTCTTCATCAAGTTGTGCTTGGAGTTGGCTTTAAAATTGTTATTATATTCTTTACTGCAGCTAATAATTTTAATAACTCGATAAGTTGTTTGAACCATGGGGGCAGTTCTCATCTGAAAGTACATTTTTCTGTCACGTCTGTTGCTATGATTCAGATTAAATACAGTATTAAGATTGTATAAAACAAAATTAGCTGCAGTAAATCGGACAATAAAAACAGTGCATTACTTAATTTACTTTAAATTAATAATACTGGATCATGCATGCCAGCAGCAATAAAGATACAAATGTATCCTGATCCCTGTGATGGTTATTTAAACTAACAATCTTCAAGCAGGCAGACAAGCAGAAAAGTCCTTCATCAGCGGCAGCTAACCCCCACAACACACTGACACATTTGTGTTGTCATGATCAAGATTGAAATAAATGATTACGGTCGATCTCACCGGTCATTTTTATATTATCAAAACTAATTTCAAATAACCTTTGTAAATCAATGCAACAAAACCTATTATTTATTTATGTAAATATTTGTCTTTAAAATTCTAGAGAGTCAATATTTACCGTAAACAAAATGTCCATCGAGGCACCCCGGCACAAGTCATGTAGCAACCACATGTCATTTGTTTACATCGGCGTAAACCCAGACTTTATCAAGTATTATTTTTTTTAAAAGACAGTTTGTAACCATATTTGCAAATGTTAAAATAGTAAGTGTATGTTTTCATTTTATTTGCATGACTTAAAGTCTGGCAAGTATTAATATTTTATTAAAAATTATTCAGTTTGTTTTACGTTTACATAAAAGCAACCAGCGCCACCAAAAAATTGTAAAAGTTAAGCCGATAAACATTATTTTTCTGGGGCAAAAAGTTTGAGGAAAATTTCGCCTTCATCTGGAATTGCCCAAACTTTACAGGGTGTCATCATGCAGATTCTGTTTGTACAAGGTCTACTGAACATGGATCAATGAAAACCTGTTATATACCCTCTGCTGCAAGGTGCAGGTAAAAAGTGGCATTTGGCTGCCGGACTACAGCTCTCGGGAATGAATAAAAACGTCAACATTAATTTTGATTATTATAAGTAGGTACCTTTTACTACTTGCTAGCCAGGCCTTCCGGCTAGGGCTATTTTATTTTGGTTTGGATGTGGCCTTAGTGGACAACATCAAGAGCAATCCTTTTTTTAATAATTTATATACGGTGTGCTTCGTTTGCAACGTCGGATGAACACTCATGCCAAAGTACAGAATAGACCCAGTTATCTTTTTTGCCGACGTCTTTGTAATCAGCCTTTCCGATTGCGAAAATACACGGAAAATTCTGTACTTCAGAAAGCAACCGCTCAAAAAAAATACGGTCCTCCATTTCGTTTCATATCGCTAGGATGTTGAATTTGCGTATTCATCACTTTTTGCCGATCGGGCAATTCTATTTGTCCGCTGAAACAAACGAGGTCAGCGATGCTGTCAGAGTTCAAATACTTGAACTCTACAATGACGACGCCAGTGTGAGGGCCGAGTGTATAAATCCCCTAAAAAGTGATCGCGCGTCAAGATGTCCATCGCGAGACCGACAATAAACCGGTTTTACTCGGCTGTGCGCGCTGTGCATGTGTTATCGCGTGTGTGGGATCCATTACAGCTTGCTTACTCAACCCCTGTACACAACTATATAGCTACTGTTGCCTTGACAATACAACTACTGTTCAACAATGGAGCAAGTTGATTTCACGACCATTGTCTTCTTTGTCCTTCTGTGCAGTGGATAGTGTTTGCAGTGCTCCACCCGCCCCCCCCCCCTTTGCAAAGAACACTACACTAGCGACAGTCAAGTATTGCTATGGCAACCGCTACCTTTAACCTGTTGATTTTAAGATGGAGAGACATATTTGTTCCCACCCTGCCCCCGATTTCATGAAGCGCTGCGACGCGTCGCAAGTGCAAGTTTCGACCGGTTACACGTCGTAAGTTGCGAACACGTCGCAGCTGCGACGTGTCTTACATGTATAGGTCTGCGACGCATTGCAAACCCTACGATGCGTCGCTACTTGCGATCAGTTTCGTGAAATCGGGGGCTGGTCCTGCATCTCATTGCCAAGTAGTGTCCACTGCGTTTAATGATGTAAAAATAACTTTTCAGAATAAAAGGTTGATGGGTGTGCTGCATTTCAATTGGGCATGTATGGGTTTAATTTGTATGTTTAACTATAAAGTCAATCAAGGGGAACCGGAACAACCTGGGACAAAATAATTTAATAGGGATGATAATACTGTTAAAAATGTACTTCATATCATGTTATTGTTAGTGTGTGACCACATATCTTTTAGTGTTCCTGGGACGGGCGAAATTTTCGGGGATGTCCTTCCTGCTATTCTTCCAAGTGCATATGGTTCTTCTCGGTGTATCTGCTGCAAGAAGTAATTCATTTTTTTTTTTAGAAGGCTTGCTGCCCAGAGTACGTTGCCAAGTCATGAGTGTTTGTCCTTGATTCCGATCAGATTTCATCTTCTTCCTGATCGAAAATCCTTGAATCCCACCTCAGAAAATGAAATGTACATGCACTACAGGTATAACCGGGCTTGAAAGTACACGGCGGCCATGGCCGTCTATGCCCCTCCAACTGGCCGTGATGCCCTTCACAAATTTCCGCTTTTCACGGCCAGAATTGCCGTGCCCTTTTTTCCTTTTGGCCGTCGTGCCCTTTTTTTTCGTCTTAAAAAAGGGCCGTCGAGCCTTTATTTTCATAAAACACCCCAAATGTTTACGTGTTTAGTATTCGTCCAACGAAACTTCGCTTGTGAAGTGTAAAAAAAATATAATCCAATGCAATGAGGTCAAGATACATCATCGTACAAACAACGAGTAGCGCAACTTGTTTTTCCAATCGTGACATCTGTTGCGAACCTGTGCACATGTCGAGCGATTAGCCCGAACATCTGACTTCCCATTTTCACAGGTGACCCATCAATTACATGAATCATTGAACGACAGCGGGCGCTGTTGTTTTTCGACCGCCCTCTGCTGGCATTGTTGCACCGCGTGATCTCAACAACCTTTTTAGTTACTATTGCTTACAAAAACCTTTCAGGTCAAACATATAACTTTATAGTATAATAATGCCGCAAAAAGATCGTCTGAAGCGTTCTGAAAGGGATGTACGAACGCTCTGCTGCAAAATGCAAGAAACTTGACTTCTTTTTGGGGTAAGTAAAGATTTATTTTTTATTTTCTTAATAGGCCTAAAATAAAAGTAAACCAATTCAATGTAATGCCAATCAGGTCAAGTTTGCTTATGATGAATAAAGTATGACTTATCATCCTTCTTACTGTAAACTGGTCAATTTTGTTGCTGGTTTCTTAATTTCTTTTTTTTTTAGGGGGGGGGGGTAAATATTTTTTATTTTTAAATACTACAAATATTGTTTTAAAACTAATTGGTACAGTTTGCTCCTGAATAAGATATGATTTCTCAATATCCTTATTGAAATTTTATTATCAATATCCTTATTCATATGAACTGTTTAATTGGGTTTACCACCCGTAGGGGTCCCCCTGGTCATTTTTTTGTTAACTGGGAATTTTCTCGAGCTACATTATTATAGCATCTAAATGAAAAGCACTAGTAAAACATAACTTATTTTAAAGTAAACAAGAACATTGTTTTTAAAAAATTAGAGAAAGCGTTATCCTTAATCTTTTTGTCTTTTTTTCTTCTTCAAAAAACAGGAATACCGCGTACCCTTTTTTGCTGTATTTAAACTATAATCATGTATTTATATAATTTATTTTATTTGTGTGTTTTAACACGAACCCTGCTTCAACCAAACCTTCAAAATCTACAGATCACGTGCAAGATTCTCATACTAAAAAGTCATCACAGCTGGTACACTGCAAGACAAAGTGTGCGACAGTTGATGGGTGGGGGTTTGACTGGTTAGAGTACAAAAGAAACGATGGATACGTCACCAAAATGTGGTGCAGCTTCTGTCGACCTAAACCAGACAACTCCCAAAACATCAAAAGCATTCACTCAGGGCAGAAACAACTATGTGACTCATGGCACAAACAACATGAAGAAAGATACAGTCGTGTCACATAGCACATCCAAAGCCCACTTGACAAATGTGACATCCGAGATGAATCTCAACAAGAATCCAGTCATTGTTCAACACATACAGGCGATGAAACCAATAATAGAAGCAAAAATGTGTAATTGTTTTTGACACTGCCTACACAGTGGCATCTTGTGAGCAGCCATTAACACTGTACCAGACTCTTGCAGCTGTTGAGAAGAAACATGGTGTTGACCTTGGCTCTACATATATCAACTCAAAAAGCATGTCGGGCATTTATTGGGCATGTTACAGAAAGTCTTGAAAGATGACGCTGACACATTCTACTGCTCACTTCTGTTTGATGGTAGTTCAGATAAATCGCAACCCGAGAAAGAAGTTGATAGAGGATGGTGTCCCCAAGATAAAACTCCTTGGAATCGCTGAGCCTAGTCGAAACGATGCTAATGGGGTACATGAGGCTATCACAAAGTTGTGCAAAGATCGTCAGCGGTGAATTGTGGGAGAGTTAATGGCGTTTTAACTCAATGGCAGTCTGCCGGAGTTCCATGGCTTGTGATGATGCATTTGTAGCTCACAGACTTGAACTATCCGTAAAGGATGCATTCAAGGAAACGTACTTCGAACAAATTGATGAGCAGATGATGATGAGGTTGTACTACCTGTATCGGAGATCTCCGAAATAATGGAAGCAGCTGAAAACTGTAGCCGGTATTTTGAAGGAGCATATGCTCAAGCCTTCAGAATCACAGGAAACTGGGTGGATTGACCACAGGAGAAAGGCCCTCACATGTCTTGCTACTACCACAGTATTGCCACACAATTTGAAGAGCAGCCCACAGGAAAGTGCAAAAACATCCCAGCTGATGCAGCAAAGATGAAGGGTTACCTGAAGCTGATGAAGTAATTAATGGTCATCTTTTGACCTTTTCCACAATTTCGAAGCCATATTGGCGGCCTCTTTGATGACCGTTTTGGTAGCCAATGTGACTGACAATACTCGGCTGTCTGGACTTGATCAAAGGCAGCAAAACAAAGTACTAGAGGCTTAAAGCAACATTAGGTTACTAATGTCTGTATCGCAATCTTTGCTTATTTCGGCAAATTTTGTCATCAAACTTCCTGTTTTTGCAATTTGCCATTTCTCTCTTAGTATCGTTGTATGAGTAGTTAGTTTTACCAGTAGTTTGTGTAGCTTTGTACATTGAAGAAACTTGAATAAATTTCCCCCTCCAGGGAAAAAAAGAAAGTGGCCTGCTATATTGAATTTGAAGTACAATATCATTTTTACCAGGAATGGAACTGTTGAGGAATACAACATATGACTAACATATTAATTTGTATATTTATTGTCATTTTGCAAAAATATGACATTTTTAAATATCGACTCTTTATGGCGGCCATCTTGGCGGCCATCTTGGTTCTTCTCTGTAGATAAAGTAACCATTTTTGTATCCAAGGCACTGCTCTTAGATGGAATAAGTCTTACCTTACTGATCGCCTCCTCCAGGTTGTTAGCATACTAGGGGAGTCTTCAATTCCAGCTAAGATTCCTTTCGAGAACCACAGAGCTGTGTCATCGATCCAATTCTGTTCACACTTTACACTTCACCCCCGGGTCCCATAGCGGGTCGACATAGCTTACAATATCACTTCCATGCTGACGAATCCCAATGTTAAACATCATTTAGCCCCACTACCACAGGTGATAGCTGCCTGACCGATATCCAGAACTGGATGTCGGCCAACTTCCTAAAGTTCAATCCTGACATAACCAAATTTCTTGTCATATCGTCTCCAAAGCTCAATAACAAACGCATCCAAGACGTGCAGGCTAACGATGCTATTGTCAAACACAGCTCTGATGCCCTCAATCTTGGAGTGTCATTTGATCAATTCATGACTCTAGCGAAACAAGTCTCTAACACCGATATGCATAACTCTCTCTGGCTTAAAGTCTAAGAGATACACATGACATTTCTCATTTCCAAAACTCCCTTAAAACACATCTTTTTCAGACTGGCCTTTGAACACAACTGAGATTTCTTCTTTTGACATGGACCGGCGCCTTTGAATGTGTAGACGTAGAAATGCCGTGTTTCGTGGTCATTATTATTGTTCTTGGTGATGGATCCCAAGCCAGGAAGACTTCCAATGAGAATGAGCTAGTGATGGAGCGTGTCTTCAACAAGGGAATTCCTGTTTACTTTGTTGCGGCTCTTGAAGACGTAGATCACTTTGGAGAAGATAACCTTCACAATGCCTGAGGAATTCTGAGATCAAGTTGAATATGGATCCTCAGATTTCTAGTAAAGCCATTGTTGACTGCTTTAGTTAAGTCATCCACTGACCAAGCCTTGAATAAAGATACATATTGGTGTCTACTTGATGAAAATTACACGGTTCGCAACTCAATCCTCCGTACAGAAAAGAAATTTACCCGAATAAGGTGAATGTTTGGCCGAATCTTGGAATTGGACAGCAACCTCGTTGGTCAACAAAATCCCACATAAAGAACTTGCATTTAAATGCTTTAAATGTTGTAGGAAGAAGTCGTTGGATACTGGCCGACCCAGACTTTTCCAACATCGTTCTCCAAAAATGTACCATTTATCCTCCTTGGAAAAACTGGCTGAAGCATAACTCGACCGTTGAAGCTTGGTTTGCAAGCGTCCAGAACTTGTATTTATAAAACGAATTCATTCTGTGTACAAGTATTAACTTTTACGAAAGAAAGAATGTTTAAAAATAAGCACAATACTTGTACCACCAAATCTCGCGGTTTCACATGATACAAGGCGCCCCTTACTATCCAGACCACGACTTTCCTGTAGGAGACGGATATCTCATAACACCTTGCGGTTACATGACACTCAAATGTGGGTCAACTTCAGAAGTCAAAGACGAGCTTGGCTGAAACCACCTATACACCCCAAGGACTGGACCATAACAAGTAGTCAACCGTGCCCCAAAATTCCATAAAGTGACAATCCAGGAACACATCAATGATTTGCTGCCAATCTTTGAAAGTGATTGTATCGCACTCGGTCAAACGGGCATCGTTCTGATTGTGGATGGCGGTCCAGACTTGAGTGATGCATCCTGGACAGTGCTTCTCCTCCTCTCTCGGTTACTTCGGAAGTTGAACCTGGACTTAATCTGTATGACCAAGTATGCGTCGAAAAACTCTGTGCTAAACCCGATCGAGCATGGATGGTCCCCGCTAAGCAAGATGCTTACATCTGTCAAACTGAAGAGCACCCTTGATGAAGAAAACCTGCCCCCAACTTCGCGAAACACTCAAACAGCGCATGAGAAGAGGATCAAAGAAGCGACCTTGTTCGACAACGCCATGGTAGACCTCAAGGCATTCTGGGATGGTCATACATTTGGTTTTTTAATCTCCTCTTCCCACCTTCCCTGCACTCACCCACCCGAGCCATTCCACCCAATAGTGTCATCGGGCTCGAAAGCCAAATTATTGAAAACGCGGACATTTATGAGGAAATGTTATTTGCTCTTAAGCAAGTTAACAAGCGACCCAGAGAATTCTCACTTGTAAGGTGCTTGGATGTGAACTGTGTTTTTTTGTTCCACACACCCAGCGAGTGCTGTCAAATCGGTTGGAGAAATTCGGAAGAATCGCGGTATCGTGCTGCTGCCGAAGGAATGGCCAACACAACCTCAGCACTACATGACTGACCTTGAACTCACTGCCCTAACGACCTGGTAAACCTAGAGACAATACCGTCACACGTGGAAAAAGATCTTGGGGAATGCCCTGACTATTCTTGCTATTTGTTTTCCCTCAAAAGCAGACAAGAGAAGACATTCTTCAATCTTTCATTAAAGTTTGGACCGATTATGCAAAAAATCACCCGACTGGGGTTTCTTTTCAGCTTTGAAAAGGAAGGTACACGTTTGGTAAATACTACACAAAATGTTTTAACTTACAAGCTGTCTTGGCATCGAACATTGGATAATTTGTAATGCGATAATTCCAGACAGTGCTGATCATTAATGCGCATGTCAATATACAATGAAAAAGTAAAACAAAACAGAGCAATATTACCAATAATACAAATGATATTATTTTCTTTCTTATTAAATTTGTATACTCCTTTTATAGTCATATCATATATTACTACAATTAGACTTTCATCTATTTACTCTGATTGCCAATCAATTCTTTTTAATGTGTGTCTGCAACTGTAAAGAAGACAGCAATCATAAGAAAGATTAAAAAAGTAGCAGTCGAGAATAATAATAGGAATTGATTGTGTTTTGTTTTCATCAACAGTCTATGGTTGTGATACTTCTTCATTTTATTGAAAAGCTAAATCTCAACACTTTGAAGGAAACAAATGAGACACCTTAATTCAGTACTTATAAACAGTAACAGAAACGACAAAAAAAATCGTCCGTCTTAGCATTTTGAATTCAGAGAGTAAATAAAATATCCTTAGTATGGCATATTCAGTTTGGTTTCACCATCCCTCGATTTAACAAATGTGGAGGTGTATGGTTTATTTGGAATTCAAAGGTATTTTAAGAGCGCTATGAGACGATGGCCATCGATGGATACTTTCATCAATGAGTTTTAACTTTTATTACATCAGTTTAAAGCAACTGAACCCTTTCTGTACAAGAAGAAAAAAAATCACAGACTTACAAATAACTTACAGGGTGTACAGAAGGTAGTGGTGAAAGACTTCTCTTGAAATATTGTTCCATGAAATGCTTTTATTGAGAAACAGTTAAACAATATCAATTATCATTAACGAGAATTACGGATTTATTTTAAACACACGTCATGACACGGCGAAATGCGCGGATACAAGGGTGGGTTTTCCCGTTGTTTTCTCCCGACTGCGATGACCGATTAAGCCCAAATTTTCACAGGTTTGTTATTTGATATAGAAGTTGTGATACACGAAGTGTGGGCCTTGGACAATACTGTTTACCGAAAGGGTCCAATGGCTTTGATTATTATCCGGTGGAAACCTATCAATTTGAGAATGGAGGAAGGGGACACTTTATGGGTTAACAGGAACTTGGCTAGTAACCCTCACCGAATTGGGGTGTACACCCCAATGATTGGTGTAGTCTTGGTGCACATTTGGTGTACACCAATTGAGCACCACGCTTATGCAAATGAAGTGACTACACCAAACATACAACACAAAATCTTTGCCATAGTGGTACATACACCAAAAGTACACCACAAACTGTTTGTTCTCAAAGCAATGTCACCAAATGTGCATCACAAACTGTTTGCTCTCAGAGCATGGCACCAAATTGGCACCACAAACTGTTAGTTCTCAAAGCATGGCACCACGTACTTTTAGCTCTCAAAGAATGGCACCAAATATGTACCACAAAAACTTCAGTTTTGAACAATGCACTTCAAATTTACCACAAACATGTACGTAAATGTATTTACATGTACATGTACATTTTAGTTCTCAAAGCATGACACCAAATATGCACCACATAAACTTGTTATAAAATAATATCATTGCATGGTCCTTATAAAGTATTTTTTCTTAAAATCATACAATAGGGATTGCATGCATTTACTTACGTTGCACTACACAAACAAAAAATAATCCAAAACACTCAAGGTTTGTGTAAAATGTAATCTGAACAAAATATTTCATGGAAAATCTCAACCATGGACACAACAAAATTATTAGATAAATAACTACAATTAAAAGCACTGTGCACGTTTGGTAATTGTCAAAGACCAGTATTCTCACTTGGTGTATCCCAACATATGCATGTGAAAATTTGGGCTCAATTGGTGGTCGATGTTGGAAGAAAATTATGAAAGAAAAAACACCCTTGTTGGACAAATTTGTGTGCTTTCAGATAGGAATAAATACTTCTAGCTAGAAGTCTTTTATTATTTGAGTGAGAAATTACTTATTTTTTTAAAAAACTACGTTACTTCAGAGGGAGTCGTTTTATACAATGTTTTATATTATCAACAGCTCTCCGTTGCTCGTTACCAAGGAAGTTTTTAAGCTAACATTTGTTTTGAATAATTACCAAACGTGTACGATGCTTTTAAATGCCATTAAATAACGCCTTTCCAAAGCATTTTACAGGCCCTTCTGCTTTCAGACAAGTCACAAGTTTAAAAAAAGGTCACCAACATATCCATGTTTTTGTTAAGTACGTAAAGCCCTTTCATATGATGTTTAGATTGTCAAAATAGATTATGTGGTTGAGGAAATATGAACTTATGAAATAATGACGACTGTAGACGAGACTAACCGAAAGGAAAATGTATGTTGAAAACTCCTTGAACAAAGACTGTACACGAAGATACATGGGGCGCTCTAGGGATGAGCACTAGAGCGTGACTCTGCACTGCATGTGACACCACACGTGTTGAACGTATAAACTCTTTATGCACGATTGCAATGGGGGAAATACGTCGTTCTTTACAACTTCCGATTTGAACCAGAAGACAATATCAAAATGGGGTCATGTCTGTGAAGCGTTCACGCAGTTTTTGATGGCCATTCCGATGATGTATTGATTGTAAAAATCTCTCATGTATGATTTTTTGAAATAATAAACTTTTCATTTTTTATAAGTCAAGAATGGGTGACGTCATCATGACGTAACTCAAACGGTTTTCTCTCCTAATGAATATCTAACTATGTGCGAAGTTTCAAATTCATACGAGTTTGGAAAAGGTGCTTTTGTTAGCGGACAAGGGACGCTGAGAAGAAGAAGAAGAAGTATGAAGAAGGAGAAAAAAACGAACAAAAATAAGAGGTGTTCCGGGCTGTTGGCCAGAACACCTAAAAAAAAAAAAAAAACGAACAAAAACAAGAGGTGTTTCGCTCCGAACACCTAAATATGAGAATTTGTTTGATAACAAATTCGAGGTGTTCGTATGAATTTATGACATTTAGTTCAGGATATATGATTTGTATACTTTAAACTTCCTATTTGGACCAAAAGGGAAGGTCAGAGTGGGGTCACGCTTCGAATAAAATCTCAAAATGTGTATTAAGCTAGCAAGCAGCACAAAGATTACGACTTCATGACATGTGGTTAAGGAAATATGATTTTTAATATTTAAACTTCCTGTTTGGACCAGAAGGAAATGTCAAAGTGGGGTCATGCATCTGAACAAATTGTCACGAGTGTTGTTAGCTACAAGACAGCACAAATGTTACGACTTTATAACATGGTTCAGGAGATATGATTATTTGAATTTTTGAGTTTCCTGTTTGGACCGGAAGTAAAGATCAAAGTTGGGTAATCGATAAAAACAAAGTGTCACGTGTTGTAAGCTACAAGACAAAACAAACAATACAACAATAGGATATGCGGTTCAGAAGAAATGATTTTTTTAAGTAATTAAGTTTGAAATACTGTAACTTGATACCCGATGACGTCATGATAAACAAAATGTGTTTTTCTTACTAACAAATTGTGTAAGGTACAAATAAATGTAATAAGTAGTGGAGCAAATAGGTCGTTAAAATTCAGCGTAAAGAGCTATGAAATAAAGCTTATCACTGGAACTTCCGTTTGGACGGGAAAAGGGGTCAACCAAGGTAACCAAATGAACTTTTGAACAGTTTTTATTCGAAGTATTAAGTGTAAAAACAGCTTGTGTTGTCGGGGTCCGCCCGATAGTCCGAAGGTCCGTTAGTCCGAAGGTGCAAAAGTCCGAAGGTTCGATAGTCCGAACGCGCAAATTTTCCATAAGAGGGGGTTCATTAGTCCGAAAATGTAATAGGGTTCGTTAATCCGAACATATGATGCCATAGTCCGAAGGTTTATTAGTCCGAAGGTTCATCGATCCGAAGGTTTACTGGTCCGAAGGTTCGGTAGTCCGAATTTAAAAAAGGTTAGTTGGTCCGAAGGTTCGATAGTCCGAAACAAAAACGAGGTTCAACAGTCCGAAGGTTCATTATTCCGAATCGACGATAAGGTTCGATAGTCCGAATCGACGATAAGGTTCGGTAGTCCGAATCGACGATAAGGTTCGATAGTCCGAATTGACAAAAAGGTTCGATAGTCCGAATTTACAATAAGGTTCGATAGTCCGAACTGACAATAAGGTTCGATAGTCCGAATCGATAATAAGGTTCGATTAAGGTTCGAAAGACGCACACCGTAGGGAAATTTAAATAAGAAGTTCGTTTTGTTCATAGATATAAATTAAAATAACTGAAATAACTAGATCGGCCGCGCGTACATACACGGGTTCTGGCATGGGTCCGCCATTGGCCTATCTCCCCTGTTCACTTTCTGTGCGATGCTGTGGTCACGTGACTTGTTGCCGTCGGCACGTGACATTTAGCGCGTCCAAAGCCTATCTCCCGTGTGCATTTTCTGCGCGTCGGCTTTCGAACGTGAAATAGTTACCGCGTCCATGGCGAACCAAAATAAATTCTACACAGGCAATGGCGCGTGTGTACTGTCGATTCGGACTATCGAACCTTATTGTCGATTCGGAATAATGAACCTTATTGTCGATTCGGACTATCGAACCTTATTGTCAATTCGGACTGTCGAACCTTATTGTCAATTCGGACTGTCGAACCTTATTGTCGATTCGGACTATCGAACCTTATTGTCAATTCGGACTATCGAACCTGATTGTCAATTTGGACTACCGAACCTTCGGAATATTTAACCTTATCCTATTTTCGGACTAACAGGCCATTCAGACTATCGAACCTTCGGACTGTCGGACCTTCGAACTATTGAACCTGCGGACTAACGAACCTTCGGACTGACGGACCTTCGAACTATTGAACCTTCGGACCATCGAACCTTCGGACTATCGAGCGGTAACCGTGTTGTCGAGGGGATATGATTTTTTTAAGTATTAAACTTAAGACGCTCGCATTCAATTTCACAGTATCCAAGCCTTGTGAATATTTTGTTGCATGCGGCTTGAACGGATATAGCTCTTTGGTTAGTTCAAGTGTTGTGTTGGTACTATACATGTACATAAAACAAAATAATGGGGAGCCCTCTTTAAAGGAATTATGTTTTTGACTGTTTCCTAAACAAAGTGTGAAATAAGTCTATACATGTAAATGCTATTATTACCTCCTTTAATATGTCAAAAGCTGATTCAACCAAAGTTCTTGTAACGAGCCATTTGTTGATGGACTATTACAAGAGATTGTTATAAAATGATATTGTATTGTTTGATGCTATAGTTAGTGTCAAAAGCAATTTTTGAAGGACAGATGTAATAAAGAGTGACGCTGCTGCATTTAATTTTTGTACAGAAAGGTAGCATTCACATTCCTCAGTCCATAAAGTGTCTCATTTCTTAATATCGTTCAATGAAAGTGCAAACAGTGAAACCAACCTCGGCCGCACTACACTTTGTCGCGTCGGCGGTGGGACACACTAGTCCCATTCCAACAATGAGGGAGTGCTTTACTTTTAACAGGGCATGTTTGATACGCACACGACAGCATAATGCACTATTTATGTTCTTGTTGTGCTATTAATGGAGGTCAACACAAACGCACGCTTTTACGACCAGAAGACAATCAAACTGGTATCGTGTATCATTGCAAAAGTTTGAGCACGCTAAAGGATGTTCTATACCGACATGTAAATATTGGAAATATGACTAGCAGTTGTTGAGACATGAATTTTTTGAGTTTTGAACTTCCGGTTTCAACTGGAAGTAAAGGTCAAATGAGGTCAACTTGTGCACAACATTTTTTGTAGATGATTACAAGAGGATTTAAAGATAATTCACCATGATTTCTGAAGTTAGCAGAAAATTTCTCGGCGCACATGCACGTTTAAACTATGGATTTGTAATGTTACACCACTCCTGTACTAACCGCGGGTAAGCCAGCATTAACCCTTGCTTATGGAAAGCTTTATGAAATAGAAATTCTGCTAAGGGACGTTCTGTAAGCACAAAACGGTTGCTTACATGTTTTATGAATTTGGTCCGGGGCCCAATTTCACAGAGCTACTAAGCACAAAAAGTAGCTAAGCAAAACAAAATTATGCTTACCAGAGTAAGGTTAATTGAATAGAATAATTGAATTGAGTAATTTAATTGAATAATTGAATTACCAGTCAAACAACTATCTTACATGTACAATTTGTGACTTGTATTCTGCTCACTACTGCTTAGCAGAAAATTGTTGAGCAATATTTTCTGCTTAAGCATCTTTATGAAACTGTGCTGTTTGACCTCACATACACAGCGTGGGTATTGCATACAGTGACGTCATCGGGCCGAAACCAGGCGCGGGCCCGGGCGTGCTTGCTTCGAATGTCGTTTAGTAAAGTTTGTGCAGTATTTATACTGACTGCAGTTAGTCCAAAGCAAAGATCATATAGATGGCGTGCTACACGATCTTTGGTCCTAAGATACGTTGACCGTCCGCCGTTGCAAGAGTGGAACTGTTTAGTTGTAGAAATCGAAAATGCCGTCATTGGAAGAAGTATTGAGACAAAGGAAGCCATATGTTGGCAGAATTAATGTGAAAGTGGTTTGTAAAGGTAAAGATGGTAACCGTTTGCGATACGGTGTATCTGATGGCAAGACGGCTGCTGAGTGCGAGCTGATTGGCTGCGATGAAGATGTAGTAGGCAAGATGGCCGTTGGCGCGTCTGTTGTTATCATAAATGCAAGTGTGAAGCAGTATCTACGGAAGTACCTGCAAGTAACTAGTGGATCCCGAGTAACCAACACAGGGACTGTGGATGTACCAGATAGTGTGAGGCAACAAGCTGAAGAGTTGATTAATCCAGCACCTGCTGCCTTTATTAAGCTTGACGTCGTAAGCACATCTCCGCTGAAGAAATTAGTTTCAGTGAAAGGGCAGATCGTTGGGGTGAGTAAACAGTCAGTAGGTTTTGTGCACTGTATTGTAGTGAATAATGAAGTTGTTACATTTTTGGATTGATGTTTAGTTACAAGTGATTAATGTTGACATGGTTGAGGTGGTTTACACAATGGAGAAAACTTCAGATGTGAAAGTCTTTCAAATGCCAGGATGGTATTATACAGTTAATGATTATCAACAATTTCAATAAAAAATGAACAAAGATTGTTGAGATGATGGACAAAGGAAGTTTGAACATATGTTACATGTGTGTTGCAGTAACTATCAATCATGACAATGTTTGTAATTAAATGTTTACAGTATTTTTTATGATTTCACTAAATTTTTGTTAAAATTGTGTTTATTTTGTATAGGAAGAAATGATTAAAAGTGTGAAATCAAGAGGTGTGGACATAGCAGTAAAGAATGTCACAATCAAAGAAAAATCATCCAGATGTAGAGTTGCTCTTTGGCGTGATGTTGCACATTCCCCAGTAAGTGTAGGGGACTAAATAGAGGTATTACCAGTGAGTGGGACCAGGAAGTCTACCTCTCATTTACTAGGATGAGTAACGTAAAGGTTTGTAAATTATTTTTGAATTACGTTAAGGACAGTTTCCATCACCCTGGATATGTCTTAACTTATTTGGATGTCCCATTCTGTCACCTTCTTCTGATACTACACTTTGTGAATAGACTCTATTAATTCCAACTGACTTGCACAAAGACTGCTTATGATCAGATGACAATGCATTAAACCTAAATACTACTTCCTCAGATATTACTACTAGTTCAATGTCATCACTATCTTCAACGTTCGCTGTATCATTTTTCAAGCTGTCTACAGTAACTCCAGAAAATTGATCATCAGAATCACTGACATTAGTACATGTACTTTCTTGAATTGGAACTTCACTTGAGGTGTCATGAACAACACAACTTATTTCTGAATCTTTCAGCTCAGTTATCTCTTGTGCTTGTTCAATGTCTTCAGCAGCACCAATAACAAAATCATGTGTACCATCATCAAGACAAACAGTCACTCCTGTAACTTCAACTTGTTCATGGTTATTTAAATTCATTGAATTGGCCAATTCAGTACAATACCTGTGAACATGTTGCCATGTCGGTGCACATTTTATGATACTTGCTCCTTCACTTGTTAGATGGCCATTACTGTTTCTAGAATGAGAATCAAAGATATAATACATCATAGTGTGTGAAATAACACAAAATGTGTTTCCATTAAAGCATACGAAACACCTGTTATATTTCTGCAATGTTTGCTCAACAGCTCTATCCAGCTCCATCATGTTGAATTCTGACAAATGTCCATCATCATTAAACATACCACTCACTGATTCATGATAAATCATAGTAAAGCTTTTGTTGAATACAATTAACTGATTGGGCAATTCATTAATTAACAAATAATCATTGTGCGTTGTGGAACTGTTTGATAAATGACCATATAGTTCATTGCCAGTATTTAAAATTAAATCCATGTCATTGCTAGTTCATTGTTTCAGATCTTTAACATGACTGTACATCATAGCACACAAGCTGTTTGCAACACACTGTTTCCCACTGTTTCCACCAAATTTTGAATTACCTTGATGGAAATGTCCTTGTAGAGCAAAAGTGTTGATCTCTTTCATTATCACTTCTTTCTTCAATTTCTTCTCTTTCAAGTCTTCATGTGGAGACACTGACCTTTTTTCTGTTCTGTGCAGTTGGGGGGAATGTTGTTGAACACTGTTAACACATTCTATTTTTTTTCTCATATACCAAGTACGCTCTGTTTCCTTAGTACTGTCTTTTTCAGTCTTTGCTGGTTTTGTTGCTTTACTTCTTAAAAAGTATCCTCCACTTTGTTTCATTATTGGTACTTTAGTCTTTGTCACATTGGATTTATTTGTTTCCATGGAACAGTTAACTTCTAATCTATATTGTACACAGCTGTCATAAGAATGACTATCATTGTTGTAAACCTGTTCATTATCTTTGTGAGTAGACATACTAAGATCACATGCCTGGTTCACATTGTCTTCATTATGGGTACACATTGTAATTTCGTACATATTCACATCAGTTGGAATTCCATAATCACAGAAAAGGGAATCACAGTAGTTACTTTCCCTGCACTTACAACATATCCATACACATGACTTATTTCTCAAAATGTAATTTCCCTGTGTAACTCCCATGCATTCAACACAATACCACTTACTACATTCACACTGTACCTTGGCATCTAATGTTGCAATCATCTTATCACAAAGCCAACACTGATTTACATTAACACTTGTAATATCCGATTCAAGAGTCCGTTTTTGTGCACAATTTTTTCTGTTTTGCCTTGGCCTTTCGCAAACAGTAGCTTTTTGTACTTGATTGTGTAGCACAGGTTCTTCAATTTTCACACACTGATTTTCATTGGCCTTTTTGCCATTTTTCACTGTCTTTACATCATTCATCGTCTCTACGTCTTTCATTTTCTTCACAAGAAAATTAAGAATTCTCTTAGTATGGGAGAAAATGAATTCTGTGACTTTTCATGCAGTCTCCTTTCTTCTTTGCTCATACAGCATTCTACAACCTTACCACCTTTCTTCATATTATGACTCTTTCTGAATGCTTCTCTTCTTTGTTTCCTTCTACAACTTCTCGATACTTTCTTTCTCCCTCTTCTTTCAATGACTTCTTCTGTACAGTCCAAAACCTTTCCACGTCCACAATGCTGTGTCCACTTACACTAACTAAGCCATCTTAACCTTTTGACGTTACTAACTCTTAAATGCCACAACATCATCTTTCTTCTCAGTGTACTCATAGTTCTCACAACATTGTTCTTCACTTTGATCACTTTGGACACAAAACACTTTGTATAAAACTTGCTTTGATCTTGCCTCTTTGCTTTGAAATTCATTGCCACATTTTTCTGTTGGGGTTTCAGTGTTGTCCTCTTACTCTTACATGTGCACACACTCTTCTTCTTGAATACATTGCTTTTACTCATAATTGCACAAATTCTCTTACAATTTCTAGATATTACATTCCAAGAAACACTCATGGCCTTTTTATAGCCAATCATTTCATTCAAACTCTCTAGAAGCTCAATCCACTGAGAATCCATTCCACTCAACAGAATTCCAACATTCTCATCATCTACAGTTGTATCTGTTTACATAGCTCTGTTCATATTCAGTTGTGTTACCTTTGTTCTGCAAGCTCTGCACATGGCTCACCCCATGTAAATTGTGCACATGGCTCTCCCCATGTAAGTTGTGCACATGGCTCTCCCCATGTGAGTTCTGCACATGGCTCTCCCCATGTAAATTCTGCACATGGCTCTCCCCATGTAAATTCTGCACATGGCTCTCCCCATGTAAGTTCTGCACATGGCTCTCCCCATGTAAATTCTGCACATGGCTCTCCCCATGTGAGTTCTGCACATGGCTCTCCCCATGTAAGTTCTGCACATGGCTCTCCCCATGTAGGTTCTGCACATGGCTCTCCCCATGTAAATTCTGCACATGGCTCTCCCCATGTAAATTCTGCACATGGCTCTCCCCATGTAAATTCTGCACATGGCTCTCCCCATGTAAATTCTGCACATGGCTCTCCCCATGTAAATTCTGCACATGGCTCTCCCCATGTAAGTTGTGCACATGGCTCTCCCCATGTGAGTTCTGCACATGGCTCTCCCCATGTAAGTTCTGCACATGGCTCTCCCCATGTAGGTTCTGCACATGGCTCTCCCCATGTAAATTCTGCACATGGCTCTCCCCATGTAAATTCTGCACATGACTCTCCCCATGTAAGTTCTGCACGTGGCTCTCCCCATGTAAGGTACGACTCTGAATACACTCCATTATCTTGATCTTCTACTGGCTGAAATAAAGAAAGAAAACCAAAATCTACTCATTTTTATAAATATATTCATGTACTGAACATGTATACACATACAGTACTTGATTAATCTCAACATAATTTTCTTTAACATTTTTTTTTTATAATTTGTTTTTAGGCAACACAGACCAAACACTTCATTTGCCCATAACCCGTGTGTACACTACTGTATCAATACATAATCAGCTTTATAATACATGAAGTGTTTTTAAGCCAGTCTATGACTACCATGATCCCTGTTGTAATAAAATAATTAACACACTATATACAGTTCTATCATACTTTTTAAACAAAAGTGGTTACACACCACTGAGAGTGTTCATTTTTTAAATTAACCCCCCTAAAAATAGCACTGACTTAATGTTGGTATAACTTACACGTAGTGCCCCACTACCCTTACCTTTAACATTTTACCATAAACCTTCTCTTCAATTGGTTCATTACAACTGCCTTTCTTTAAAATTTGAAAAGGTATTGCCAGCAACTATTATACCATTTTTACAATAAAATCACACCAACAGATTATAAAGCCCCCTCTGTGACACACACATAAGCCAAACCATGCAGAAAACAACTTTCCATCAAAGCCAATTTCTACCTATTGACCATTGCCACTCGATTACAAACACAGCTATTGGGCAAACAAAACAGCATACTGCAAATTCACATAAAAATTCCATTTCATCCCCCCCCCCACCAACAAAAAAACAAACTAATACCAAAATCTAAATGTTTCACACTACAAATTCTTCTGATTTGCTACTTCCCAGGACTTGCGCTTACTTTTATTCCCAACTAGTCAGCTGTAATTTTGACTAGCCCTCAGAAATGTTCAATAGCCTGACCATTTGCAACACAGGGAAAACTAACTGGGTAGTCATAATAGGAGTCATCAGTCATATGGTTTATTTTTTATTGGCTAGTGTCTAAATTGAGCACTGCTTTCAAAGACTTTTTCTTTAAACTAAAATTCAAATGTCAATTTCACATGGTCCAGCATTCACAACACTAGAAACAGACTTAATAAAGTGTCAGTGACTATTACATATCCTTGAAAACAATTGACACCAAGTACATCACTATGCATGTTTATAAAGCATCCACCGTCTTAACACTTCTAACTAGTTCCAAATTTCTGCTGAACACAATTTTTTTTAAAGTGCACATCTATTCTATTTCTAAATCATGACATCGCAACATCTTAAATGCCTTTGAAGGTTACAATTTAGCCCAACTCTGTGTCAATACAAAAGACTACCTCTGCTGTCTAAAAGTAATAGTGTCTTTGACAACTTTTTATTTCAATTGGAAAAGTTTCCGTATGGCGCCACCACTTTTTCATTCGATATGAAATAATATAGTATCTAATTTACCTCAATGAGATATCCCTTTTTGTAAAAATTAGTGAAAAAGTGGTGACGCCATACGGAAAGTTATCCCTTAATTTCACCATGAAGCTATAGTATATATATAGTATAAAAAGAATAGCTCCATGATCTCAGCCTGTACATTCTTGTTTATTACAAATTTTACCTGTTTTTGCCAATTGATTCATTATAAACTTGCATAAATCTACAACACTGCAAATATAATCTATTCAACAATTATTTAGTTTACTATTGCTTAAATATGTTTGTATACCTAAAAATATTTGTAGTGAAACAAGTCACACATCCACACCCACCTGATTAGACTGTGCAAGTCACGTATCGAAAACAAGAACCTAATTCGAAAAAATATATATATTTATAAAACCAAATTATATTTTTTTTTTTATTCTTAAAGATTATTATTTTTAACTAATTGTTTGTATAACTATTATTTTAATTCGTGTACATCATAATTGTTTTGTTTAAATTAACTTAAAAAAATGTACATTTATCGGAACGAGGATCACTGTTCGACATCGACGATTCTAGACTACATGCAATACAAGATGCCCAACATTGGTTTTTCTAATAAACCCCGTTTGTGAATCACGTCCAATTGGTGCAATCATCACATAGATTCAACGATATCGGGAACGTCAATTGGGTAACATTCTTAATTGTTTAGAGTAAACCGCAAACTGGAGGTCAAATCTTTTTCTTTACTTTTCTTCGTTAATTTTGTTTTAATTGATTTTAGTTTTCTGATTTTGAACATTCCCAAGAACATATTGACTTTTTACAGTCATAACTTATGTTAAACTAAAATTATTGACAAAACAAAATCTCCCCAACGTAAAACTCCATAACGTTGGGACCACAATGGTCCCGGAAGTTCAATTTCTTGCCAGTCTATTCAAACCACACAACTTTTTGCAACGTCAGTGATAGACTGGTCCCTTGTCTTTATACAGGATAAAGACAGGCATCTGCCTCTTTATGTTCGTTCGGACTACGTAGTTGACAAAAGTATGAAAAAGTATGACAAGCCATCAAAACAAAACTAAATGTCAAAAAAAAGTGTACCCCCCAAAAAAAAAAAAATTAAAACAGTGTAAATTTTATTAAAAACAAACATAGAAGTAGTCAAGTGCATTTTGTCTACTTGAAACATTTTCTACATTCGTTGTTTTTATCAAAAGTTTTTCCAACAAACTCAATCTTTTTAAAAATATATTTTCTGACGTCTATGCGCGCCATCTACAATACAAGGTTTGTTCAGAACATGCAAGAACTTGCTCTTGTGATTGTTAATGTTATGTTTGCAATTGCAGTCATCTTTTTTCGTGTGGTTACTACATCGTACATGTAAGTAATTTTTGAAGATTATTGTAAAGATGATGTTGAAAAGGACACCAATAACGTTGAAAGAGGGCTAGTTAATTAATTGTGTAGAAAAACTTTGTGTCCTGTGATGAAATATTTAAATGCCAGAATACAGCGAACGTTGATTTAATAACACTATATGAATTTTGTAATGTAATGAACACTGCGTAAAAATCCACTGTTGTGCAGTTGCTTAAACTTTACCACTTTATAGCATGTTATAGAATGGTTTGTTGCATGCGTAGTTGTAGCAATTATCAAATGTGGAATCAAATGAAATGATGAATGGGATTATAATATTAATAGAGTCTTCAGCCTTTTAAAGTAAACAGCCAATAAACATGATAAAGGATGATCTTAAATATATAGATATTACAGTTTTCTAATTAGCTGCAGTCCATAGGAACATAAAACAAATAAAACGAGTCTCTTCCTCACATAATAAAACATGGTAAAAATGGATTTTTCTCCAGGACGCTCCAAGCCAAAATTCTAAAAAACACAGGGTCAAACAAACTCGCGCGACAAAGGAATCGTGTAATCAGTGGCAGCTATTTGATGTGGAAAATAGCACCTTCAGTTTCCCGGTTTGCCAAAGCTGGAGAACTGTGTTCAAACCCAATTATGGGGAAAATCATCACTGGCGTCAAGGGGTCATTGTAATAGATAAGCCATTTTTGAATCTCAGCTGAAAAAAACACGCGGCCAGGTGCATTTTTGACTCGAGTTATTTATTACTAAATGCAAATTTTGAGAGTGAAATGGCTATAAACTAGTGCTGGGCGAATAGTGAAATTTTGTTATTCGGATACCGCTGGCCAACTATCCGAAATTAACCGGATATTCGAATATTTTTTCGCCGCTAGAGGGCGCTATTAAAAAAAATAAAAAATAAAAATATTAAAAAAAAATCTTTTTTTTTGGTCGCTAGAGG
The DNA here is from genome assembly GCF_032118995.1 of Asterias amurensis. Taxonomy (NCBI): domain Eukaryota; kingdom Metazoa; phylum Echinodermata; class Asteroidea; order Forcipulatida; family Asteriidae; genus Asterias; species Asterias amurensis. Next base: position 8,785,662 of record NC_092657.1, on the reverse strand, counting down.
GCGCTGTTTGTTTGTGAATGAGATCTTCTGGGCGGATTGATATTAGTTTTAGACAGTGTCACTCGGTTCATTCATAAAAAAGACCAGATCTAATTTAAAGATGGCGATTTGCTTTTTCTTTTGATCGTGGATGACTCTACGTGAAGGGAAACTTTTGTAATCTTTGAACAAATTACGTCAGAAATGTCATTGTTTTAACTCTTCACGGAGGTGAGCATAGTTATATACTTAATTTATGCTGTTTTATACTGTCTTAATAGAAGTTTCATTAGAATTCAGACAAAACATTCATGTCAGTTGTCGCCCGACGTCCGCGGATATTCGGATATTAAAGAATATCCGGTTACTTGGTTGTAATTACAGAACTATCCGGTTTATAAATAGCTATTCGCGCCCTATGCGGATATCCGGTTAAGAAAAAAAAGGCATTCGCGGTTACGGATAGGAAAACCTATTCGCCATTAACCGGATATTCGAATAATTCGCCCAGGCCTACTATAAACCGGTATCTACGATGTCTATTTGGCCATAAAAAGGTAGTTGAAATATTGAGATCATCCTTTTTTGGCTGTTTAAGGGAAATGTTCTTATTTAAATTAAAGTAAATATCATGTATTGAAATTTTGTATTGTAATCTGTTTTTTTCATAGAATGCCGAATCTTGCCGAAGCTTTGAAGAATGACAAGCCGTACAGTCAACCATTGGATGTACGTGTCATTTGTAGTGATGCACAAGATGCCCGAAGATTCATTTTAAGTGATGGCAATGAAGTTGTTGAGTGTATTGTGTATAATGATAAACTGCTACACAAATTTACAGTAGATGGCAACGTGGTGATAATTAATAGTTATGTACGGAAATTCAGTCACAAGAAGGCATGTTTGGAAATTCGTAATAATACAAAAGTTATCCTTAGAAGTGAGGTTGCTGTGCCTGAGGAAATACTAAAGCAAGGACAGGCTATGCTGAATCCAGATGCAGCTGATTTTGTCAAATTGTCTGCAATACCAACTTCACCACTGCAGAAACTGGTATCAGTAAGAGAAAAAATTGTCAGTGTAAGTTGCTGAATTTAATGTTGAAGTTGATTTGGTGTTTTGGTTAAAATAATGCATTATTATAATCACTACCTGTTTTGATTCCAAACATAAGATAGCATATCAGTTTAAACTATATAGGTCTCATCCACAATAACCAAACGTAATTGGAGAGCCTGTAATAATAGATCAATAAACACAGTACACATGCATCTTAAGTACATGAATATGAAAAGGCTATATTATTTAGTTAATATTTTGTTTGAACAGTGAATAACAACATACACTCTCAAACACATAAATCAAATACTGTGATAATTTATAATTAATGTAGTGTGATTGTTAAATTTGTCCATCTTTAAATATTTCTTGTGACACTAGGAATGATTAATAGTGGAACAGACTGTATGTAGTTGATGGTTGGTTATATAAAATACAATTATTTTTACAGGAGGACATTCCAAAGACAGTGCAACATAAAGGAAGGGAATTACAGGTCAAGAACATCTTTGTAAAAGAAGAAGATTGTAGATGCCGAGTAGCTTTATGGAATGACATTTCATCTACTTCACTGAGAGTGGGAGATGTAATTGAAGTCACTAATGCTTTGACATCCAGATTCCAAGAGGAGAGCTATGTCAGCACTACCCGAACAAGTCAAGTGAAAGTAAGTAAAAATCAATCAATGGATATGATGCTGTTTTGAACATGTACATGTATTTATTAGATTTAAATAATTTGTTTATAATGCCTGTAATGTCACAATTTTATCTCTTCCACTCCATGTTTTAGGATGCATTTTTGCCAACACAAATGCACATATACATGAACAAAATAAAGAACAATATGTCAAATTGTTTTTAAAAAAGTTACAAATATTATAGAAGGTTGCATTATTTGTTTTGTGCAGCAAGCACATATTAAAAAGCTACTGTGTCATGATATATATCCATTTTGTGTAACTTTATTTTCTTATTTTGTTTTATTTATGATAATGTTTCCATTGTTGAAAAAATACACCTGGAGTGGTTGGATTACACGGTTTAGCAATTAGCAATTTTGTACTTAGCAATGATGTTGAGAAAACATTGAGGTTGAAGACCCCTTTCAAATGTACCCTCAAGAAGAATGATGAAAGCGTGTTGTCCTTTACTCTGGTTGTGTAATACTAGTAAACCAACATAAACATACAAACAGGGCTAACATAACACAATTCTTGCCAGCCTAGACTCTCAAAATATGGATGCATATATATCACAATCACTACAATTCTATGCATTACTTTATCTGGTGCAGTGGAAAGTACAAACGCAACGGTGGTTGTTGGGGTGCACAGAGATAGTATCAAAGCCCATGAAATAGAAACTTTTCTTTAAAGTGTTCAGTAAGTACACCCATATATTTTTATGTTCAGTTTTTGTACTTTTACTATTTTTCAACATGTTATGACAAGTATGGTTGAGTTAATTAGACAATTGTATTCTAGTTTCAAATATTTTTGTTATTGACATACAACAGAGTTTGAAAAAGAACAAACTTATTGAAGAAAGATTTAATGATAAAATCATCTGTATGCCTTTTTCTTTATTGATATGGGACAGAATTTGTGGACAGAAAAAACTCCACCCTTATCCATACTGCTGTTGTTGTTTTTCAAAACAAAAAACTGCCTCATTTGCTAATAATATATGCAAATATACATGTTTTTCTATTATTTATGTACAACAGAGTGAAGAACAAGCAACTCTCAACTGATATTTTGTTTATGGTTTATATTTTATATGCAACAAAGTTTTAAAACAACAATTCTGTTCAGAACCAAAACTGCCTTCATTATTATGATAACATTATCTGTTTCCTTTTTTTAAATATTTTTGTTATTGACATACAACAGAGTTTGAAAAAGAACAAACTTGTTGAAGAAAGATTAAATGATAACATCATCTGTATGCCTTTTTCTTTATTGATATGGGACAGAATTTGTGGACAGAACAAACTCCACCCTTATCCATACTGCTGTTGTTGTTTTTCAAAACAAAAAACTGCCTCATTTGCTAATAATATATGCAAATATACATGTTTTTCTATTATTTATGTACAACAGAGTGAAGAACAAGCAACTCTCAACTGATATTTTGTTTATGGTTTATATTTTATATGCAACAAAGTTTTAAAACAACAATTCTGTTCAGAACCAAAACTGCCTTCATTATTATGATAACATTATTTGTTTCCTTTTTTTAAATATTTTTGTTATTGACATACAACAGAGTTTGAAAAAGAACAAACTTGTTGAAGAAAGATTTAATGATAACATCATCTGTATGCCTTTTTCTTTATTGATATGGGACAGAATTTGTGGACAGAACAAACTCCACCCTTATCCATACTGCTGCTGTTGTTTTTCAAAACAAAAAACTGCCTCATTTGCTAATAATGTATGCAAATATACATGTTTTTTCTATTATTTATGTACAACAGAGTGAAGAACAAGCAACTCTTAACTGATATTTTTTTTATGGTTTATATTTTATATGCAATTCTGTTCAGAACCAAAACTGCCTTCATTATTATGATAACTGTTTCTTTTTTAAAACCATTTTGTTATTGACATACAACAGAGTTTGGAAAAAGAACAAACTCTTGTTGAAGAAAGATTTAATGATAAAATCATCTGTATGCCTTTTTCTTTATTGATATGGGACATAATTTGTGGACAGAACAAACTCCACCCTTATCCATACTGTTTTGGTTTTTTTCAAAACAAAAAACTGCCTCGTTTGCTAATATAATATATGCAAATATACATGTTTTGTTTTTATTTATGTACAACAGAGTGAAGAACGAACAACTCTCAACTGATATGGTTTTATGCTTTATATTTTATATGCAACAGAGTTTTAAAACAACAATTATGTTCAGAACCAAAACTGCCTTCATTTTTATGATATCTGTTTCCTTTTTAATGTTTTTTTTTATTGACATACAACACAGTTAAAAAAAAAAAAATTAACTAAACTCAAAACAAAGAACTGCCTCATTTGCTCATACTAAAATCATGTACATTTATTTTTATTTATTTACAAGTGCAACAGAGTTTAGAAGAAAAATTATTCTCTAATTATATGTTTTATATGTTTTATATTTCTAAGCAACAAAGTTTTGAAGCAAAACTGCCTATACTTTGATAACATTATCTGATACTTTTTGTATTGACATACAACATGTGGAGAAAAAACCTCTTGTTTAATGAAGGTTTACCCTTAACCATACTTATTTTCTCAGAACAAAGAACTGCCTCATTTGCTCATACTAAAATCATGTACACTTATTTTTATTTATTTACAAGTGCAACAGAGTTTAGAAAAAAACAACTCTCTAATTATGTGTTTTATATGTTTTATATTTATATGCAACAAAGTTTTAAAGCAAAACTGCCTATATTTTGGTAACATTATCTGATAGTTTTTGTATTGACATACAACATAATCGTTCAAGGCGGTTAAAACATACATGCCCCTTATAGTCGTCAATATTTCCTAAGTTCATATTTCCTAAACTACATAAGCTATTTTGACAATCTATACATCATATGAAAGGGCTTTACGTACTTTACAGAAATGGATATGTTGGTGAACTTTCGTTGACCTTTTGACCTGTTTAAACCGGAAGTGACTGTGAAATGATTTGAAAGGGCGTTGTTTATTGCCTTTTAGGTTGAAATATACATCCTTTGATGCTTTACCATCACAGCATACAAGTCTGGCAAAGGTCTGATTAAAACAAATATTACCGATGACGTCACCAAACATACACTTTTACTAGAGTAATCATGTTGTTTTGACAGTTTTTGCAATTTGAATCATTTATTACAAATCTTGAGAACAAAGCAAGGTGTAATATTTTTTTTTTAATCCAGGCTTTTACTCCCGGAAACCGAACACCTTGAGTTTGTTCACAAACTCTCAATCTCTAGTTATTATTATTATTACTATAGATGTGACTAGTACAAAGAATACCCCCCTTCCCGTAATCTTCTATTTTGTTTGTTCCTAATTGCATAAGTTCTAGTTTTCAGAATAAACAAAATTTGAAACCTACAAGCCGTGTCCTCTTAATTCATTATAACGTCCACCTTTAACTGCATTCGGGTCCCACAAACCTATGTTTGCATAGGACAGGTAGGACTAGGACTAAAAATTTTAATTTATAATTTTTAAGGGAATGAAGGAGTAGCAACGAGGTCTTAAACGGCTATTTAAATCCTTTAGCTCAGTCCTTTAACAAATGGCCATGACCCTGCAAGGTTTTAAATGGCCATTTAAGATTAAGACCTCTGAGTCACTCCTTTATTCCCATTCGTAAATGCTCTTTTGTGGTAAAAAGCAAAATAGGTGTAGGTAAACAGGAAAATCACTGAAAATCAAATGTGTAAAATTGTTTGTAGGCCTATTGTCAATTTTTGCGCACAGGCGCTGTTTACATTAATCCTTGTGGGAATTGGTTGCGTTGCGCGCCGACACTTTTGCGTTGGACTATGAGTGTCGAATGCGCTTTGGCCAACTGGCTATAAACACTCTTGGTCGTGTCTTTTTAACACCCCACATGATAGGTTCTCCATCAGTCAAAGTGCATAAACTGCCGAGGTATTTTTAATTTTAATTTCCCCAGTGTGGGATAATAAAGTTCTTATCTGTCTATATATTTAAGAATTCTCTACTTTTGACAACTATTCATTAGAAGATGCAGTACACTAACAAATGAATAGAAAGCTTTAGGGATGAGACAAAGATTCATATTCAGCGATAACAACTTTTTTTATTTCTATATTCAATATTCAGTAAAGACACAGCCAAAAATAATGGTTAAAACAACCATTCAACCATTAAAATTTCAATAACAATATTTTAATTTGGGTAAAAATGTTAAAAATGGTGCAACAAATATTGACATGCTGCACAATAAGTTCATCTATATATTCCAAATAGTAATGAAGTTTAAACCATTAAATGTTCAATAATAATAATTTAATTTGGTTAAAAATGTTTAAAATGTTAAAAATTTTAAAAATGGTGCAACAAATATTTACATGCTTCACAATAAGTTCATCTATATATTCCAAATAGTAATGAAGTTCATTTCACAGATTTTGTCCAAATTTCCAAATGCAACACAAGGAGAAAAACCATTTGCTAAGCACAAAGTCACAGAAGGTACACCGAGATGTTATGTTGCCTGGTAACCTTATTTTTGTTCTAATGATTTTGTCCACTTTTTAGTAAATTTCTTAATCACATTTAGTTTCAATTCATCAAATTCATTTATTTCTTTAAAGTATACTACTTTGATGTTTGTAATAATTTGAAAGTGGTCCTCAAATAAAATAAACAAAACATAAAAAATTCAAACACAATAGCATAATTTGAACAATGATAAAATATATAATGTAATATAATTTATGATAATATAATATATATGTAGATAATCTGTTTAAAAACTGCCATCTGAACACCTTTTAATCGACAGGAGTGCTCATTTTTTTCAATAAATAAATAAAATACAATAAGAAATTAAAGGAACAGTTGAATTTAAAAAAACAAAAATGTTTTCTGACAAAATTGCTATGCCACTAAATTTAGTGGGATAACAAATGTTCTAGTTGTGTATATTCAAGCCAGATATTGCATACTTTATCAATTATTTATAATTTTAGCCAATTTCGTGAATGAGCTTCTACACCATGTCCATTTCATCAAGTGAAAAGGATGAATATTATAATGTGTAATTTACTATAAATTAAAAACATTCCATATACAAGTACATGTATTGTTTTTCCCCCACGTACAACTTATTTCATAACTACAATTATCAAGATATCAACAATCCCAATGGTAAATCCCAGATGAACCTAGTTAAACCGGGCTTAACTGAAAACAGTTGATAAACTAGTGGAACAGTTAAAACCAGTTGGTTTAATATGGAAATTTGACACAAATCAGTTGGTTTATACAACTAAGTCTAGTAAAATCTAGTTCAAACCTGGTTTAAATAGAAATTTGACATTGTCCAGTTGAACTAGTTGACCCCAGTTAACTAGGTTCAACTGGAGTTAAAAAGTCTTCCGGGATAAAGTCTTCCGTGAAAGGTTCTTGTGGAGAACAAAACAAATGTTAAAGTCATTAACATCCATGAAACTAAAATTTAGCACAACAGCATTTAGCACAACAATGTGCTGAATTACCACACAAATGGGCCAAGCTACTAAAAAGAGCATAAATCACATCTAATTTTCATCTGCCTTTGAAGTGTTGATTAAAATACATGCTGTGTATCACAAACTTTAAACATATCCATGTCCCTCCAAATGCAAAAAGGACAAGTCTGCGATAAATTTCAACTGGTGAAATTTGCCAATGTTTTCTTAACTAAATATTCATGTTTTCTGTCATGACTCTAGAATGTGTTCCTCTTCCCAATCAAACCATAAATAAATAAATAAATAAATAAATAAATACCAGAACCACCCCTTGGACCATGTTGCTTAAATGGAAAGTTGTTCAGTGATCTTATTCTCTGCTTATGTGTCACCTTTTTATGATGACATCTAAAGTTATAAATTTTGACAAAAAACTTAACCCCAAAGTATCAGTAAATCTAATTCTATACAATGACATCACAAGACAGAGGATGACATCACAAGACAGGGGATGACATCGTCTTTAAAGACACTGGACACTATTGGTAATTGTCAAAGACCAGTCTTCTCACTTGGTGTATCTCAGCATGTGCATAAAAATATCAAACCTGTGAAAATTTCAGCTCAAGTGGTTGTTGAAGTTGCAAGATTATAATGAAAGAAAAAACACCCTATGTCACACAAAGTTGTGTGCTTTCAGATGCTTGATTCGGGTGGAGCCGGAAGTTGTGTGCTTTCAGATGCTTGATTCCGGGGGAGCCGGAAGTTGTGTGCTTTCAGATGCTTGATTCAGGGGGAGCCGTTTCTCACATTATTTTAATACTATCAACCTCTCCCCATTACTTATTACCAAGTAAGGTTTTATGCTAATAATTATTTTGAGTAGTTATCAATAGTGTCCACTGCCTTTAAGTTTTACAACATGGTTAAAATTACATTTCTTTTAGTCTTAACAACCGTGTTTCTTCGTATCAGAAACTCTGAGGTCTCTTATTGCTGTTCAAAATCTAAACCTTTATGAGATGACATCACAAGACAGGCGATGACATCGTCATTAAGTTTTAATGCTTGGTTAAAATTACATTTCTTCCCAGCAGGCACACGACGTCTTTCTGACGTCATATTCTGGTTGATTTTCAGTCGCGACGTCAGATTACCAAAAAGTGACTAAAATACAACGTCAGATTGGTGACAAGAATCAAACGTAAATTAATAACGTCGTATGGACGTCGTAAGATGGTCATGACTATGATAACTAAAATGTAACAAAAAATGAACGTTACATTTTAGGTAGATTTATAACCTAATAGTAACGTCATTGACCAGACGTTGTTCAGACGTAATTTTATTGTCATAGTCTAACCATCGTTTTATTACAACAGTCTGACCATAAGGAGACGTCGCATTAATGTTTGTATTTTAACCAGATAGTAACGTCACTGAGCAGACGTTGCATGGACGTCGTTTGCATGTCCCTTTGTAACCATAATTGTATTACCACAAGCCGACCATAAACAAACGTCATGTTATTGTTTGTATTATAACCAGTTAGTAGCGTCATTATATTTTGGTCAACCTGTGACGTCGTTACGACGTCATAATATGTTCATCAGTATTTCGTCTTATTATGGTCCGCTTGTGACGGCAATTTACCGTCACAACATCATTTGCATATTATGCAAATTTTGTGAACTAAATTTGACAGCTTAACTCCAAAATATTAATTAAAACTACAAAGTTTTAGTTACAATCTATAACACCCATGAATGCAAAATTCTTGAAACCGATCGGTATATAAACACATGCTGTACCATTGAATAGTATATAGGTGCGGTGACTAGAGGTCGACGAAGGGAGGTCAAGCGGATTGTATGTGTGCATTGTATTAATTGATAATGTAAATAATTAAAAATAAACTAACTAATAAATAATAAACATAAAATGTTAATGTAATGTCAAGTTTGGGGTATTCTAATGACGTCTAAACGATGTCATTAATTGTGGTCGGAAAAATTACGTTGTATCATGGTCAGTAACAGACGTCCTACAAACTTTCACATAGAACCATGAGCCGACCGTCATCCGACGTCGGGATTTGATGTCGATTTAACGTTACTATGACCATCTTGTGCCTGCTGGGTTGTAGTTTTAACCAACAAGATGGTGTTTATGGTGATGACATCGTCATGACGTCATTGCACTAGGTCGACTCCACCAATGCCTTTCATTACTGCAAATAGTAACAACGGGTTATTACATAGCACTTAATCACAGCCCGATATGAGCATACTGAAAGCACATCAATACTATTACCCCTGGTGACTAGGCCTTAAACAAGTCACTGAACTTGTCGCTTCTCTGTGAAGCACTGTAAAAGAACCTGTTATTATTTTTATGCCTCATTTTCTTAAGTGTTGTAAAGGTTCCCGCATTAAAAACCTAGGACGGAACTGCAATGGCTTGTCTTTAATTACTAGTAAAATTTCGGTAAATTGGCAACAAGAAATACTGAAGTTTTAACACAAACAGACTCAACAATACAACTTCAAACTCATAATCACAACTGTGAACATCTTCTAGGTTAAAAGCTTGTCCTAAATTACCAGTAACATTTTGGTAAATTGTCAACCGTACTTATTTCAACAAGAAATACTGGAGTTTTAACATGAACAGACTCAACAATACAACTTCAAACTTATAATCACAACTGTGAATATCTTCTAGGTTAAAATTACAAGAGGTCTAAATTAAAATGGGGTTTGCTTCATTTAAACTGAATTTAGCCTCATGGTTGTAAAGGCTAAATCGTGGTAAAAAATCCCAATTTTATGCTTGGTTAAAAATGGCACCTGTATTGGATCTACTGAAGTCTGGCTCATGAGTTCATCTTTGTATTGGTCTTGGTTTCAAACAATGATAATGTAATTGGACTCCATGCCTGTTCAGTCCATCGTGCAGTGTTTTGGGGTCACAAATAAGAGTGTTGGCACTGGGTAAATATTTTGGGTAATTTTAAAAACCCCACTTATAATGAGTTGTTTACCCGAGGGAGCAGAGGGCTTTACCATTTCATAGCTGGAGGGGTGTTGTGTTTAAAGAAATCATTGAACAATTAGAATGTTTGCATTTATTTTACTTTTTGACCAAAAAGTGTTGATGTTTTTTACCAAAAAGGTGTTTATGACTGGGAATCAAAGTGTGTTGAATCGGTTTTCAACTAATGGTTTAAACCCGCTGAGGCCTGGTTCTTGATAATTATCTCGGCTTCGTCTCGGTAAAATTATCAAGAACCAGGCCTCATTGGGATTAAACTACTAGTTGAAAATCCATTCAACACACTTTGATTCCCTTGTTATCGGTTAAGACTCTAAAAGATTTTTTTTTCTAAGTGAACCGCCGCTAAAAACTAGAGTCAAAAGTAATGTACATCGCATGGAATTTTGAGCAGTAACTGAATAAAATAAAAAAAAATTTTGTTGTTATTTAGCAAATTTGTTGTCTTAAGCAACTCTTGGCTCTACACCTCAGGTACCATGTTTTAACCGAGCATAAACACAGGATTTGTTTTTAACCAAATTTAACCAACAAACATAGTGTTAAATGTAGTTAAAATAAAGAAGACACCTCAGCCTACCCGCAACCCATGCGTTTTTAATGAGCTTTTGCTCGATTTTATCTGCAGTATTTGGTGTGGTTTTTCATGCGTGAACTCGGTTTGAATATATGTCCAAAGGGCTTCTGAAATTCAGTCTTTTTCAGCCTTATATGAAAAGTTTGTACGTAAAAAATGGCTTAAAAAAACAATGGCTTAAATCCACAACAGAGCTAGCCTGTCTACTATATCTAAGCTGAATGAGACTCGCTACGATCCGGTCTCGCTTTTAACATTTTAGGGAAGAATATGAAATAATCTATCCATATAAACTAATTGGGGACTGTTGCTGAAATTCATAACGTCGTGTTCTCTTTTCAAAATTATTTCTGTCAATACATTTCAGAAGCGGCCGAAAATGACCGAATTCCAGAGGCCCTTTGGACTAATTATATATTCACAAAGAGGTCACGCACCAAAATCGATGAAAAATTTGCAGATAAAATGAAAATAAATTTAGTGACCTGCGGGTAGACTGCCCTTTTTTAACCTAACCTTGTAATTTTTACCTTGGATATGTCATAATTACTGTGAACCAATCTTCAGTAGCTTCATGATTCTTGACAGTTGACCAACCTCCGCATGTGGTCGTATACTTGAATAAGTGTGTAGATACTCAGACCAGGCGTTTCAGACATCATTTGTCTGACCTGTGAGGAAGAAGTGGGTGCAAATGGGGAAAAACAATGAAAACAACCCGACACATTTGTTCATGTTGAATGCAGTACAGAATTCATCCTGAAACAGAACTATATTATCAAAATGATGTGAAGGAGGATTAATTAGTACCCAAACAAAAAACATATTTGTATCATCGTGTACCGGGCTATTGTTTTCTTCTTCCTTTTTTACCTGCATTGAGAGGGAAAACAAAACATTCCTTTTAATGACTTCATGTAGGAGAAAATATAGCATAAGTTTGACAACTACAACAATGTATTTAAACTATTTGGTTGACAGACCGCCATGCGTGTCAGGTGATAAATGCGACGGCTGTTTTGAGTCTACACATAGATTAATATTCATTGTGATCTAAAACAGCCGTTGACTTTGCAATTTTAGAAGAGGCTTATTAGTAGTATCATATTTAACTATAAAAATATTTGCAAAACTGGTTTTGAGCTACTTTTTTTGAAAGACCATTATAGCTTAGGGTATGTTTTGGATTAGTTTGAACAAAAGAAGTGATATTGGAATTATTAGAGGTGGTACTCCAAATATGGCAAGATGATGGAATCAGCATGCACACCATGATTGCGATAAGATGAGTAGTGGAGCTGATGAGCCAGGAAAAGTTATTTCAGCTCTAAAAAATTCTAAAAAATTATTGTAATACGCACCAAATCCTTTAGGTTTCGACTTTTCCCAGGTTTTGCTTCCTCCAAGGTACGAAGTCTGTTGACTTCTTCCAACAAAGTGATGTCTTGTTCATGGCTAAACAATTTACTTGAGAACTTGCGTAATTTCTTCGTCTGAAAAGAAAATAAGAATGTGCAAAGTTAAGTGATTATGCATTACTTCCCTTTTACGGTTTATTAGAGCTTTGCTACTCTCTCAAAGAACCAGTAGCTTGTTATTTCACTGGTATGTCAGCTTTTTAAATTTGAAATTACCCCCCTGAAGCATGCTGCTATGACGCCATCAGGGGCTTTGTTCCCAAAATACCTTCCCTTTTACAGTATAGTAGAGCTTATTGCTACTCTTTCAAAGTTTAAGCATGAAATTGGGACAAAAAACAACTATTCAGTTTGAGGTGTGTGATAGCACTTACCACTTGAGGTTGTAGTGTTGATTTTGTTTGAGGTCTTTGTGGTCCGTTGGTTGTTCGAGGTCTTTGTGGTTCGATGGTTGCTCGATGTCTTTGTGGTTCGATGGTTGCTCAAAGTCTTTGTGGTTCGATGGTTGCTCGATGTCTTTGTAGTTCGATGGTTGCTCGATGTCTTTGTGGTTCGATGGTTGCTCGATGTCTTTGTGGTTCGATGGTTGCTCGATGTCTTTGGGGTTCCTTGTCCTTAGGAACAGACAGGAGAAAAAAACTTGGTTCAAGTTGAAGGTATTACCGACTTGTAATTGTCTATATTGTGAGAAGTTCTTTCAATGAAAGAGTTGTTTAACAGATCTGGCTTGTAAATATTTATGAATGATGTTACTGATGATCACAGATATTTTGTCTTATTATCAAAATGAAGACTACGTCTAACCTGATTTTGTTCTATGAAAGTTGTTCTAGCCATAAGATTGTATATTATTCCGGGTGTCCTTGATTGTTTTAATTATTATAGATGGTTCCGAGTTCCGAGCTAAGAGTTATAACTGAGTTCTGGTCTGAAAGTTCATTCTGAAAAAGACTTGAGAGAGAGAGAGAGTAAGGGAGAGAGAGAGACGAGAAGGCCGATTTCCCAAAGACCAAACCGATTGAAGAAGCCAAGGGCATGGCAAGTGAATGAAAGTCTTCACTGAAAAGTGAGCAGCCTTGACTACCCTCACCTACACTTAAATGCAGTGTGAAGAGCCAGCACCCAACTTGGTGAACCAAGTTGGTTATAATAACTTTGATGGCTTACAAGTAATATATGTAAGGTTACTGTAGCAACTAATAATTATATTGTGATAATTGTACATAAATTTGTGACGACTTGAAAGTATTGATCAACTGAATTGAATGAAAGTCTTCACTGAAAAGTAGACTTGAAATTGTACTTACACTTGTGAAGACTCAACTGAATTTGATACTAAGAATGTTTGTAAATATAAATAGTTGTAAATAATAATGTGCACAGAATTGTTCAAAAGAATACCAGGAAACTGAATTCAATTGTCTAGTTGTCTCGTTGTTGCAAGAAGAACAGTGGATATTATTAGACACACATGTCCGGGTATTAGGCAATGCTAGTCAGTTAAACTGACCAAGTTAATCCTGACAAACATTTCGAAGGGAGAAAAAAAGCTGTTAAGTTTTAGGTATGTGATAGCACTTACCACTTGAGGTTGTAGTGTTGATTTTGTTCGAGGTCTTTGTGGTTCGTTGGTTGTTCGAGGTCTTTGTGGTTCGATGGTTGCTCGATGTCTTTGTGGTTCCTTGTCCTTAGGAACAGAAAGGAGAAACAAACTTTTGTTTTCATGGAATATTTAAAATTGACAGTTACATTTATGGTTATTTTAATGAGTCTCTTCTTCTTCTTCTTCCGTGAAAGTACAGTCCACCATCTGATGTATTGCAAACTGTGGTAGTTGTGTGCATGCGAGGGTGTAGACATATACAGTGCAGGTGGGTGAACAGTGAACGTGCGGCTAAAAAACAGCTCAGGCTGACCTAGCGGAGCTGGACTGACTGTACACCCTGCTTAAAACTAGCAAGAGTTGTACAGTTGATCAGGTCTACCGGGAGATTGTTCCATATCCTAATGCTATTGGGGAAAAAATGACTGTGTGTAGACCCCTGTCCTGGTGAATGGTATCATGTATTTGTAAGAATGACCCCTCAGAGAAACGGTGCATGGAGCTAGAAATGTGTGTGGGACGTCAACCAGGTTGTTCACAATCTTATACATCATAACTGCCTTGGCCTGTGCACGCCGTTCTTGAAGTGTGGTCCACTGAAGTTGGCTGATCATGGCAGTTACACTACTTGTTGTTCGGTAGTCTCCAAGCACAAAGCGTGCATAGCGCCGCTGCACCATTTTTAACTTGTGGGTGTAGCTAGCTGTTTGGGGGTCCCATATGATGCTGGAGTACTCTACAATAGGCCGCACTAGGGTCTTGTAGCACAGCTCCTTTGTTTTCCTGGGACACTGGTGTATGTTGCGCTGAGAAAAGCCCTTATGGAATTTGCTTTGTTGGTGATGCTGTTGATGTGATTATTCCAGCTTAGGGTTTTGTGAATGTTCACCCCAAGATATTTTGCAGAGTCGACTTCTTCCAGAGTGTGGTTGTGAATTGTGTATGTTTGCTTGATGAACTTCCTTCTGTTGGTGACATGGATACCTTGGCACTTCTTTGGGTGGAACTCCATTTTCCAGTCACTCTCCCATTGCTGAAGGTGGTCTAGTCCTGCTGCAATATAGATGCATCCTCCTCTGTCGTGATGTTACGATACAGGATACAGTCATCTGCAAATAATCTGGCTGTTGTGCCCTGTGAGACACAGTCAGGAAGGTCATTTATAAACAGCAGGAACAGCAATGGTCCAAGAACACTTCCTTGTGGCACTCCAGATAGGACTGGTGCAGGGATTGAAGTAGCTCCATCTAAGATGACTTGTTGAGTGCGGTTTTCTAGGAAATTGCTGACCCACTGACTTATGTTGCCATCAATTCCATAGTAATTGAGCTTGTGTAGCAACCTTTGATGCGGCACCTTGTCAAAGGCTTTTGAAAAATCTAATAGGATGACATCTATTTGGCCTTTGGCATCAATGGAACTAGCAAGATCTTGGATGGTCAACAGTAGTTGTGTTTCACATGAGCGCCGTTTCCTAAATCCAAACTGAGCATTGGTGAGAATGTGGTTTCTGTCGCAGTGGTTCAGGATCTGGCTGCATAGCACATGCTCCAGCATCTTACAGGTTATGGAAGTCAGTGACACAGGTCTGTAGTTCTCTGGCTTATTCCTCTCTCCCTTTTTGAAGATGGGGGTGACGTTGGCTTCCTTCCATTCCTCCGGTAAGACACCTTGATTGATAGAAGCTTGGAAGAATAAAGCAAGCACTGGAGCAAGTTCCTTTGACAGCTCCTTCAATACCCTGGATGGTATACCATCTGGACCAGCTGCTTTATGGATGTTAAGACCATCAAGTAACTTTTTAACTCCTTCGGATGACACAGTAAAAGAACCCATGGAGGGAAATGGACTTGGGCCTTTGTTTTTGATGGTTGCCTTGTCTTCGTCCTTGTTGAAAACTGAGAACTGTTCATTCAGTATATTTGCTTTTGTCAAACTGTCCGAGTACGTAACTCCATTTCTTGCCTTTAGTGGAGAGACGCCAGAATTGTCACATTTTTTGCTTTTGATGAAACCCCAGAATCGTTTTGGGTTAGTTGTCGACTCAGGGCTGATGATGTTGTTGAGGTACTCACTGTACGCATGTTTACAGGCAGACCTTGAAGCCTTCTTTAAGTGTTGGTAGCGCTGGAAATCCTTTGGCTTTTTGGTCTTCCTGGCTTTGGTAAAAATCCGCTTTTTACGTCGCGTTAAACGTCGCAGTGAGGTTGTGATCCAGGGTTGATTGAACCTTGTTGATGACATTTTAGAAGGAACACCGTTATCCAGGATGGTAAGCAATGCTGACTTGATGTCAAACCACATCTGGGAAATTGGACTGGTAACATCGTACTTATCAACAAATTCTTTCTGGAACTTGCAGCATTCCTCCTTCATGCTCTCCGTACTGGCTCTTTTCCATAAATGAATTTTTCGCTTCACTGGCTTGCACCTTTGGGGTGTGACACCCAAATCAGTGAAAACAATTTCATGATCTCCAATTGCTGGTAGGGGAGTACACTTATTCACCAAGGAAGGACGGTTAGTGAGAAACAAGTCCAATGTGTTTTCACCTCTAGTTGGAAAGGTGACCATCTGTTGTAAGCCACAGTTTTGAAGAAATTCAAGGAATCGCTCATTCAACTGTTCAGGATATTGTCTGCCATCAATTGTCAAGCTCTCCCAATTGATATCAGGTAGGTTCAGATCTCCAGCAAACCACAGCACTGCATTCTTGAACTTGCGTGCTATTCTTTCAGCACATGAGCACAATGTTTCCATATACTGGACATCATTGTTGGTTGGTCGATACATGCTGCCTACAATGAGGGTCTTGTCTTTGGCCATGGTGAACTTCGCAAAGACACATTCAGCACTAGAATCATTTTCCACACGGTCGTAGATAAAGTCCTTTTTGATGGCAAGAAGAACTCCACCATAACCGTCACTGCGGTCCTTACGAATGACGTCATAAGCTGAAGGGAATATTTCTGTGTTGTGGATACTGCTGTTCAGCCAAGTTTCAGTACCAATGATGATGGTAGGATCAGCGGAATCAATCAAATTGGCTATTTCTTCCTGCTTGTTCTTTGAACTTTGGAAGTTAAAACTCTCATATTGTTACCAGTCTTATTGCTTTGAGTGTGGGATTTATTTACTGGTGATGAACACGACAATGGAGGTCCAGGACTTAAACTTTCGCTACAGACAGAAGTATCGGTGGTGGCTGAAACATTACTATCACTATCTAGATGGGAAAATGAGTTCTCAGTATCAACAACGAATGACTCGAACAGGCTAGTTGAAAAATTTGGCATGCCACAGTTTACACAGTGCCAGGAGACATTGTTGAGCGACATGTAGACTGGAGTGGACATATGCATGCAGTCAGCATGGTACCATTGTTGGCAGTCGTCACAAGCAACCCCCCGTTGCTTCCATGTTACAGCACGGCTGCAAATTTGGCATGGGTATTTCGGGGTCCGTAGACCAGGATTCAGTTCGACATCAGAAGCGTTAACTAACAGTAGTAAACTGAGGTACAAAATAGTCTCCTGACGATGACTAGAGCAAGCTAGTCAAAACGTTGACACCAATTCAGAACTGACTCTGTGGCAGTACATTTAATTACGATCCTATAAGCTAAAGTAGTAGTCCAGTCTATTTTCTATACCATCTGCCCTGGTAAAAGTTAAAAAAACAGGTCAGTTCTTTTCAGAACTGAGAAGTCTCCCGAACCTCTGATTATCTACTCCATGGCAGTAGAATAAAGCAAGACAGTTCTCTAAGAACAACTCTACCTGGCAAGTAGATACACACATGGTGTTACCGCAAACCAAATATACATTGATACCTCACCATGCAATGCCTCTAATCCTATATATTTTAATATTATGACTCTCCAAATGGCATCAAAAACCAAATAAAATACAACATCACTGTCCAACTGTGCACCTTGTCTTTGTCTGATTCTGATTATCTGGTAGTAAATTTCAAATGTTTACAGTGCAGTTGTATGTAAATGTGAGGATGGCATAATGCTATTAAATTGGTTCTTTGTTGACTTTACTGAGACTGTGAACAATTTTTTTTGTGATAAAGTCACATACAGCACAGTTGATATCATTTAAATAATGGTTAATGATTCAAAACACTTACCACTAACAATCCGCAGAAGGGGAGATTTTCCAGATGGTCATTCTGGGGATGAAAAAAAAACATTACCCCACACTAAATTAGAATTCATGTTCAATTTGTGGGAAATTTGAAGCATCATTTGATAACTGTGAGGGGCAGTTTTGGTTACCCTATGAGCTATAATGTTAATATGGATTTAGATCTGTAGCACTTTTAACTTGAAGTGAAATTTTAAAAACATATCGACACTTTTTGGTTGCGTCGCTTTTTGTAATGTCAGTCACGGCAGTTAATGACCCCCCTAATCGGAAAAGCTGAACATGAAATTTAAAAGTTTCAATTCTGTATTGTGTATTCAGGTCCTAGTATCCCCCATGCCAAACATGGTTTAGATAGCTGTCATTGTTTAGACATGAGAGCTGATTAGATATTAAAAATTAGTAAAAAATGTAATGTCAGTCACGCTGGTATTGCCCTGAGGGTGATCCTAAGTAACTGCACAGCATTCTCCCTTAACTTGTACAGGTGTGGGCAAGACAAACAAGTTGGCTGCGTAGGTCAATGTCTTTAAAAAATTAAAAAATAAACATACCTTATTCTCAACCTACCCTCTGTTGTATGTCTGGGTCATCGGAGTCAGCTGCCAAGTCGTCACATCGATCTGATACACTTGGGATTTCCTTTAAAAAAAAAAAAAAAATTCACAATGGGCAAACGATAGTCCTAAATATTAGGACTTTTCTTCTGTGCTGTACACAGACACAGAGTCCTAAATAATTTTGTGCAACCAGGGAATGTGAATCTAGTGAAATCAGTAGCTTCTTCCAGGTAAGATTTAAGTATGAAGCTTTGAAAATGGTCCGCCTCTGAAATAGACCCTCATGAAGCACACCTAACAGAAGAGCAGATGGGTTTCAGAAGTTTAATGCAAGACAAGTCTGAGATAGGGAAATCCAAACAAATGTGTTTTGCTATATCTGTGATTATGAACTCAATTGGGGATAACAGAAAAACATGATTGTGTCTTTTGATAACATACCTGGTGTTTTCTGCCTGATCTCCGATATGTAGTAGCTGATTGAGGATCAGGTTGCGACATCTCCTATGACAAAACAACACAAATGTTTAGTTTCACAGTACTATTAGCGAGTAAAATATTAAAAACTAATCTTAAATACTGTGTTGTATTATACAATTATAAGCAGTTCATTGTTTTGAATAAAACAATGGAGCTGTGTGTTGGTGAGGCCATATGACCACCTTGCACATTCTTAAGCAGTGAGAGACCGATAGTGGACAGGGTACAGCCAAGTCCAAATATGGGTCAATCACCCACACTCATATTGTATAAGACAGCCCCCTTTCTTAATCCCTCCAAACATATCCCGGTAGTGTATGATTACTCAAATGTCCCATTAATAAAGTAAGAAACAAATCCTTTTATGGTTATACTTTGTTTTTGAGTGTATCTAAACCCCTGTACTTTCAAGTTGAGTACAGTATGAGGGCCTCCACCAACAGAGCTAAATTAAAAGGTATTTTCAAACATCAATACTGCGTCAACGTCTTATTAGTCTTTCAGCATATCATCATCATCATCATCGGTTAGCATCATGCATTTCTGCACCGATGATGACTTGTGAGACGCTTCCAAATAGACTGATCTTGAGTTGCAACTTCTGCGTCCTCAACAGACCACCCCCTGCCAAGTCTGGAGAGGTCCCTCTGGATTGCATTTTTCCATGATGTCCTAGGGCACCCTCGCCTGCGTTTCCCATGGGTTGGTGACCATTTGTAGAGTTGTTTAGTGATGCGATTTGTTTCCATTCGTTGGAGGCGACCAAACCACTGCAATCTGCGTTTTCTAATGATGCTTGTGAGTGGGGGCTGTTTGGTCATTGTTCTTACATGCTTATTTGTGGTATGTTGCGTCCTTTTAATACATTGTCTTTTGAATACATACCTGGTGTTTACTGAAAGATCTCTGATATGTAGTAGCTGCTTGCGGAACTGGTAGCAGTACCTCCTACAACAAACAAACATGCACACAACCACAATTTTAGTGTCACATAGTACAATGAAAAAAACTATAAGAATGTATAAGAATGTGTCTTATAGTGTCCAGGATCTCACTGTGCGTCGTCAGTATTAAGGAAACTTTTTCAGTGACCAGCAGGCCCAGTAGCTTGTTTCATAGTCCCTCTGCTTTTTCTTAAATTTAAAATTAACCACATAAAGCATTGAAATTGTTTAAACAACCTGTCTAGCTTCGTATTCTATGAGGTCATTATTGCGAGAAACCCAGTCCACATTAGCTTACCTGCTCTGGGTCTGAGTCATTTGCCGATCCACCTGGAGTGTTCTGGTGAAAAAAAGGTTGAAATTAGACTTGTATCATAATTATGTATATCACATGGGAAACTCAGCCTTCTTTGTACTGCTATAAAAACACAATTCAGTGGTGAAAAAGTGGTTAAAGAGGTCCACCAACGCCAGAAACTCGCCTTCACAACAATCATCCTAAAACCTTTGACTCCCCTTAAAAGCTTGTTAGAGTCCTCTTTAAAGATCTGCCCTTACTTACAGTAAAATAAATCTTGGCAGTATTTTAGCAGCACCTACCTCATACAACAACTGATGAATGGTTCTCTTATACTTGATTGCTTCCACTCGGGCTTGATTGGCTGTTTAGTACTTCTTTTGGGTGGTTTCTAAGTGCCCCATAAGTTGACTGACCCCGGTCTTTTCTGATGGTTGTAAATTTGAACCTTGATTCTGAAAATTAACACAAAATAGCAACTATCTTAACTTCCATTGATCAGCAATAAATGCTGAAACATCCAAAAAGATAACAACAGAAGTATATGAGGTTACCAAAACAATTCTACTTAATGTTTGAACAGTTAAACTGCATCCTCCGTTTGCATTCTGCAACATTTTCAATTGGTAATAAACTTGACCCTTTTTAAAAAGTACCTTAGATGACAACATAGTCTTGTACATTTAAAATCAATACACCACATGGAATACATATTAACATACTAAGTGGTTTTGGATCTCCTCCGTTGGCAATAAATGTGCAGTCTACCTGAACAATAAATGTAATGTAACTCAAACCAGACAATGCATACAAGAAAAACATAACATGCATACATGCAAATACTTACAAGAGTAGCAACTGTCTTCCGAATGATGTTGGGATTAATTTTCCCTGTGAAGTCATGCCTATCCCAAAGCCTTAAAAGAAAAAATTTCAAACATCAAAATACATCGTAAACAATTTCAAATTAAAACGGGTAATTTTGAAATATCCTTTAAGT
The DNA here is from genome assembly GCF_032118995.1 of Asterias amurensis. Lineage (NCBI taxonomy): Eukaryota > Metazoa > Echinodermata > Asteroidea > Forcipulatida > Asteriidae > Asterias > Asterias amurensis. Next base: position 8,764,340 of record NC_092657.1, on the reverse strand, counting down.
CTTGATAATGTACTAAAGACAGGACATGGTTTTAATAAGGGAAACTACGTGTGGTGAAGAGGTTTTCAACTAGTGGTTTAAACCCGCGCCGAGGCCTGGACCTTATAATTTTTCCAAGACAAACTTGAGATAAATTATCAAGAACAACAACTCGTGATGCCCTCTCGACCAATCGGAATGGATAAATCAGACTGTCTTAGGTATTTTCCAGTCTATCCATACATCTCTGGAATGCGAACTCCGTTCCCAACAAAACCACCACCTTATTGGACCACATTATATTGTTTGATGTTGATATAATGCTACCGACTGAAACCTGGTTATCCGATGACGACATGGTGGTAATTGGTGAGTTTACACCCCCTGGTTACAGCTTTATCAATTTTCCTCGTGGCGGTAAGACCTACGGTGGAGGAATTGGCATTGTGTACAAAAAATCTCTTCAACTATGCTCTACTCCATCCGATTTTTCATCCATTAACTTTGAACATTGCATCGTTACTCTCAACAACTCCATCCAACTTATCGGCATATATCGTCCACCTCCGTCACGTGCAAATGGGCTGAAAACATCTGAATTTTTGGACGAGCTTGAAACCTTTCTCGACGAGAAGTTGGTCACTCCTTACAAAACTGCCATACTAGGTGATTTCAATGTTCATGTTGACTCACTTGATAACCGGGACTCCAATAAGTTCACCAAGATCGTTTCCAATGCAGGTTTTATTCAGCACGTCAACGGCCCAACACACAAGCATGGGCATACCTTGGACCTAGTTATATCTCGTGATGATGAAGATCTAATCCACGAAGTTCAAGTTGACCCCTTGCTTCACTCTGATCACCACGTAGTGAAATGTGTCATCTTGTGTGCCAATCCTCCACCACTGAAGATCTCAACTACATTTCGTGAGTATGGCAAGATGGACCACGAGCCCTTTGCAGAGCTTCTTCACGACCGGTTCACAGTCTTTCCGGATAGTACCAACCCTAACATTCTCACAGTCTTACTGTTCAATAACTTCTACCGTCCTTGACGAAGTTTGTCCCTTTGTGACCAGGGAACGTACCGTCAAACCCAAACTCCCATGGTACAACAACTCCATCCATACTGAAAGGCGTGTTCGACGTCGGCTTGAACGGAAATGGAAAAAGAGCAACTCAGCGTTTGACGAACAAGCCTTCCGTTCTGAAAAGGAACATGTTAACAAATTGATCACTGATTCTAAGATTATGTACTTTTCCGATAAATGTACCAATTGTAATATCAAAGATATGTATGCCATAATTAATGTTCTTCTTAACAAGACTGCTCAAGTTTTACCTGAATGTGATTCTAACACAAAGCTTGCTGACAACTTTCTGTCCTTTTTCAAGGACAAGGTTGATACCATACGCTCCAATGTCAGTTCACACCCTGATACCAATGTCATTGTTCCTAAACAGACTTTCACTGTCTTTTGTATGCCAGAATTTGAGCAGCTTACTTGTGACGCCGTTAAACAAATTATCATGCGTCTTTCAAACAAATCTTGCTCATTGGACACCTTACCATCCTGGTTGGTTAAAAACAATCTATCCACTCTTCTCCCGGTTATCACAAAGATTGTTAATGCTTCCCTCTCATCTGGTATATTCCCGTCCAATCTTAAACACTCTGTAATTACTCCTGTACTTAAGAAGAGTTCTCTTGACAGTAATGATCTTAAGAGTTACCGTCCTGTAGCCAATGTACCCTTTTTGTCCAAGGTCGTAGAGAAGGTGGCAACATGTCAAGTAATTAATCATGTGGACAGCTACACACTAGGGGAACAGTTCCAGTCTGCTTACAAGCGCTTTCATAGTACTGAGACTGCCCTCCTTCGGGTGAAAAATGACATTCTTCGTTCCCTTGATAAAAGTAAAGCTGTTCTCTTGGTGTTGCTTGACATGTCTGCCGCCTTTGACACGGTTGACCACGACATTCTCATCCAGAGACTTCATACTCAATTTGGAATAAGCAGTACGGTCAATACTTGGTTCAGCACTTATATCAAAAACCATACCACCAAAGTTTCGATAAAAGGCGATTTCTCAAGACATCATATCTTTACCTATTCCATACCTCAGGGGTCCATAGTAGGTCCGTTGGCTTTCATTTTGTACACCAATCCCATTGGCGAGATCATTCGTCAACATGGTATCTCATTTCATGAATACGCTGATGATATTCAGCTCTATGCTGAGTTTGACCCTAAGTCTGAAGGTTATCGTCAGCGTGTACTCAGCAAATTATCATCATGTGTGCTTGCCATCAACAAATGGATGGCTCAAAACATGCTTCAGCTGAACCAGGGAAAGACCAAGTTTATTGTTTTTGCGAACAGTCATGTTTTATCCACTCTCCCTAATCTTGAACTAATATTGGCCGACTTTACAATTCCTGGCGTATTCGCCGGTTTATTACACAAAGCGCTTGCCATCATGCCGTCAGAAGTCTGGTCTTGTCCCGTCTTGACTATGCCAACTCTCTTTTGGTAGGTGCCCACGAAAATGACCTCGCTCGACTCCAGCGTCTACAAAACAAGGCCGCTCGGCTAGTATTTGCGTGTGGCCGTGACCAGCCTTCTGCCGGCCTGATTGCATCGCTGCATTGGCTCCCTGTTAAAGAACGTATCAACTTCAAAATTTTCACTCATGTATACAAAATCCTCCACACCCAGTCTCCATCATATCTGGTTGAACTTGTTCATTCCCAAAACTCCAATACTGCTGATGAATACAGGCAACGACTCCGCTCATCAGCTGATCAGACCCGGCTTTCCGTTCCTAGAACTAGACGGAAAGCTGGGGATAGCTCATTCTCCATAGCTGCCCCTCGCCTATGGAATGAGCTCCCCGCGGGTCTGAGAGAGGCAATCTCGTTGCCTGTATTCAAAAGCCTCCTCAAGACATTTCTTTTTCCCCACCCATCCTAGTTTGTTTGTTTTTCTTTTGTTTTGTTGTCATAGTCTCATGTAAAGCGCTCTGTTCTCCGTAGAGCGCTATATAAATGTTTCATATTATTATTATTATTATTATTATTATTATTGTTTATGAATACTGTATAATGCTTTGAAATGCTCCAGGACACCATAATCAAAAGGTTAGAAGATCAAGAAAAAACGAGAAAAAAACAAGGAAAAAAAAAACATTAAGTTACCAACCATGCCAACATCACAAAGTCAGATTACAACAAACACAGGATTTAACTTGAATATTCTCGTTCTGTTACCTTTGCAGTTCCTGTGCAACCTTCTTAACTGCCAGACCACCAATCCCAACGAAAAAAGGGTCCTCCTCTTGAGTTCCATTCAAAGCGGGAGTGAGTGGGCGGCCAAGTTCATAATAAATCTGCATCCACCTCTGGAGAGGTTTATCAAGCGGCACTAGCTGAGGTCCATAAGTACCTCTTGTCTTGTGATGGCTTACCTGTATGAGTACAAATAAAGAGAAAAAAAGGTTTAATATTTAACTTCCTATACAAAACATATAATTTGACATGCAAGACTCAACAGAGCAGCTTCAAAACCTTAGTGCGTGTAAAACAATAATAATAATAAATAATAATAAGACTTGTAATGCGCACAAATCCACCATGCTGGGTGTTCAAGGCGCAGTAAAACCAAAAAACAAAACAAAAACAAAACATAATACAGAAAAACAGACACAACAAAATTAATCCTTGAAAACCTGTGACATAAGATAAGTTTTGAGAAGAGACTTGAAATTTTGCGGTACAAAGACAAGATCGAAAATTAAGTGGTAGAGAGTTCCAGATGCGTGGCGCGGCTGAAGAAAAAGACCTGTCACCCCATGAGTGTTGAGACTTGGAATCAATGAGGAGAAGCATGGAACTTGATCAAAGATTCCTTGATGGAGTGTAAACTTGAAGCAATTCAGAAATATAGTGGGAGCCTTGCCATTAAGAGCTTTGTGGACAATGAGCATCAGCTTGAAGATGATTCGTTGAGAGATAGGGAGCCAGTGTAGTTGTTTCAGAATGGGGGTGATAGAACAGGATTTTCTAGACAGTGTCACAATGCGGGCAGTGATGTCAGTTTATCAATGTATAATACTCACCGTCACAATTTTATGAATTTCTAAGTTTCCATCAAGGACTTCCTTGCTACCAAGAAACTCCCCCACTGTCATATTTGATACCACTCCCGATCTCGGAGCACCTTGCAAGAAAAGAAGTGCCATCAAGATGTTTCGCAGCAAAATTACGTGGTTTCATGTAGCATGATTATGTTCAAGAATGTCTGTGGAAAACAGAATGATATTACAAAGTTATTATAAGTTATCACAACGCGCGCTCGTGAAATACGAAAAAATATAGCGCTTCTGCGTCCCATATCCAGGCCGAAGGATGGGAAGCAGACGAGCTATATTTTTTTCGTATTTCACGAGCGCGCGTGTGATAACAAACTACATTTAGTAATTAAACTTGACCTCATTATTAGTGGTGAAACACAACGCATCATTTCTAGTATAGCAATTTTAAAATGATTCTGGTTTTAACCTGTTCTTTTCCATTCGAAGAAATGGAAATATTTCAGAGATAACTTTAACTGTGAGATGATGTCGATTTCTGCTAGTCTGGAACAACTGTTAAACACTTTTTTGCATCGTATAATCCAGATCAGCCTCAGCAATTTAGCAACAACGATGGCCTGAACTGGTTTAAGAGCATATCCAAGAATTATGTTAGAGTCGTTTAAATAAAAATGTTTGTTACCTGTATATTTTCTAAGCAATCTTGTTTTCTTATAGATGATGGTTCTTCATAACCAACCCTTTATAGAACGTCTAAATGGTTGACAAATTGATCCATCCAAAAACTGAAAAATACTCACCAACTCCTTTCTGCAAAATCCCCTTGCTCTGCTTGTAGGATTTACCCACATTATTTTCCAAAGCCTTTTGAAATATTGGAAGCATTGCCGGCTGGAAGACCACCAGCCGAATCAGGTGCAGGTGTTGTGGCTTCTTTCTACATGCAAATTCTCCAATTGCTTCCAGCATATGATCTGCACAGGAAGCCACTGAAAATTGGCCAATTTTACCTGAGAAAGGAATGACATGTTGACAATATTGTTTACAATACCTCCTTAATTTTTTAATACAGGGTTTTTATTGAATTTATGGGAGGTAACATCAAAACTTATTGTTACATCCTTGAAAATTCCAAGTATTTTTGTGGATCATTATAATAATAATAACAACAAAAATAACAACAATAAACACAGCATTTGTGAGTCGCACTTTCTCTGTATAAAAATTCAACGCTGGTCCAGGTCAATAAAAGAAAACTCAGATGTGTTCAAAGGCCAGTCTGAAAAGATGTGCTTTGAGGGAGTTTTCGAAGTTAGAAATGTCATCTGTTCTCCGTAGAGCGCTATATAAATGTTTCATATTATTGTTATTATTATCTCTTCGACTTTGAGGCAGAGAGTTCCAGAGGCGGGGGGCAAGCTTAGAGAAAACCCTACCACCACAAGTGGCAAGGCGAGTCCAGGGAACTAAGGAATGCTGCGTGATGACCTTAGACCTGGCCTGGCATGCCGGTGCTGAAGAATGCTCTGAAAGTAGGAAGGGGCTGTATCATAAGTGTTTTGAATGTCAGGAGGTTGATTTTGTACTGAACTCTCAAACCATGATTTCATAATTTTTTTATTGCAGCCCAAACACCCAATCCAAAGCAACAATTAATGGATTGTTTTTGGCTCGTTACAACAATAGGAGTTACAAATTATTGGGGATTGAAAATCAAACTTACATATGCATCAAATAATAAATCTATGAAAATTAGGGCACAATTGGTAACCGAAGTGGCAAAAAAAAATGAAATAAACATCCTTGTTGCACAAATTTGTGTGCTATAAGATGCCTGAGCAAGGCTTCAGGTAGAGACGTTTACACTAGTAACAGCTCTCCGTTGCCTGCTATTAAGTAATGTTGTATGCCAATTTATATTTTGAGTAATTACCAAGAGTGTCCACTGCCTTTAAGGCTTAGATCAAAGAATTAGATACAAAGGCTTTTCAGCCAAATGCAGCTCATCACTTGAAAAGTTAGTTAATACCTGTCCCCAGAGCTGGGAAAGAAAGAGATGGGATGCCCTTTTTCTCGGCCAGGTGTAAGACCTCAGCTACTATTGCCTTCATCTGCTCAGGTGTTTCTGGAGTCACAACATGGAAAATGGACTTGCAGAGAAGGCGACCTGCTCCGGTGTAGTAAACGGTTTCACGTGGATCTGCAATTGTTTTAAAATTAAAAAAGGTGTTTAATATTAAGGTCTCTGCCTTGGAAGTTAACGTCTTGGTCTCCTTCATGATCTCCATTGTATAAGAAATTAGTTTCTGTCCAAGTACTCTTTAGTCTGTAAGTCCAACCTTTTTGTGGTTTGGTTAATGCTTGCTAAAGTTCTGCACCTTATTAAGTTCCGAGCCTTTAAATTTCAGTCGTCTTAGATTTTTGTATGTCAGCTTACAGTCCACACAAATAATGTGTCAACAACTGTAAAAGAAAACAATGTATTGTGCTCTGAGCTCAAATGACACAATACAAGATCACCTTAATCCCACTTTATAGTCCATTTGTAGAAGGAAAATAATTATAAAAATGTATTGAGCATCGCACTTACGTTTTTGGGCAAGGCTGTCGCATTGTTTCTTTACAAGTTCTCCTCCTTCCTTCAAGATAGCTGTAGAAACAGGTCCTGAGAATGAAAAAGTTTAACACATGGAATTTGAGTTGTGATTTTCAATATACTTTAAAAGGAACAGGTTTGTACTAAATGGCAACCAAGGAGACAATTAATTCATTGTGAACCACATTAATACACAATTTAAAAAGTTTAAAACAAAAAATATGATCAAACTAAAGGGAGCACGTAGGGCCCTATAGGGCGATTGAACAGCGTTCAGGGGACAGGGGGACATGTTCCCCCCATCTTTGGAGGGTGGGGCCGGAACACAATATCAAATGTGTAAGACCAAACCCTGTACCATGTGCATTAATCCTGGGGGCAAAGGATGACACAATTTTAACGGGTGGGACACTATATCAAAAATCTCCCCTCAAAATTGACCCTAGATTGCATCACGGAGCAGCTAAAATGCAAATTAAGCAGGCCTGGACCCATGCCGTAAAGGCTTCACACTCACATGCTCACTCGTTGACAGATTTACCCCCTAAAACTTGTGTCATACGTAGATCTGCACCTGAACTTGATGCTGTTAACTCAAACAGTTCTTCTGCTCACATTTTAAAGGCTTATGTTCTGTTCCATTCTGTTTGCCTCTTATTGGCCTAAGATTGCACCACAGAGCATTTAGAATGCCAAATTTTCCCGGGCCCTCAAACGGGCCCGGACCCATGCCATAAAGGTTTCACACTTGCGTGCTCACTCTTTGACAGATTTGCCCCCTAAAACTCGTGTTATATACCGGCACCTGAAGATGCTTTTAACACAAAAGGTTCTACTGCTGCTGATGTTCTGTTCCATTCTGTATGCCTCTTATAATTATTGGCCTAAGGTTGCACCACAGAGCATCTAGATTGTAAAATTTTCCAAGGCCCTTAAGCGGGCCCGGACCCATGCCGTACAGGCTTCACACTTGCATGCTCACTCTTTGACAGATTTGCCCCCTTAAACTTTTGTCTACGATCCGCACCTGAAGATAATGTTAACCCCATGGCAAAACAGGTTCTACTGTTGCTCTCATTTTAAAGGCTTATGTTCTATTCCATTCTTTTTGCCTCTTATTTGCCTAAGCGTGCACCACAGAGCATCTACTTCGCGTTCAGCTTTATAGCTGCCACACACTAGATGTGCCACAACTAACAAACCACCCCCCCCCCCCTAAAATTTCTTGTCTTGATCTACCCTTGACGATGCTGGTGATGATAGGGATGGAATGCCGTCTGTGCATTATAATGCAGAAACAATATGGATATTACGAAGCTATAATTGAGGTTTTTTTTAGGTACAATAAGTTATAACTGTAATAGCAAAAATATAGGTGCATCATATCATTTTAGGCATTGAATTCCAACATCTGAGAGGGGGGCACATCACCCTTCATAGATTGCACCAGTGAGCATACGGCCTAATGTTTTTCCTGGCCCCTAAGGCGGGCCCCGGACCTCACGCCGAAATGTTATGTCCCCCCATCTTTCAAGACGGATTGACGCCCCTACCTATAGGCCTACCTTTTGTTTTTAGAACCATTCGATTGTTTTAATTCTATATAGAAATGAAGATTTGTACAATAAAACTAAACCATGACAATTTTTATTCAAAAGGTGGAAGTTTTTTTGAGATATTGCCAAAAATCTGAAGCAATAATATTCAAACGTTAGGAATACCTTGTAATTGGACTACACAATCTGAGCAACCTATCTGTCTATCAACAACTTTTTGGGGAAACTCCTGATTAGAACCCCTGATTCTTCCATTTTGAATTCAACAACTCTGTTCTTCATTTTTACATTTTAATGCTTAACAAATTGCAGATCTAAACAAAAATGCAGCTAGAAGGCGAAATTGATTCTGGCACCTTTTCAATTCATGGCAACTTGCACAGTGTGCATATTCACTGCCATGGTACTGCTTTAAGTCCAAATTTATCTAATACAGTAAACTGACTAACCTTGCAGGTCTAAGCCCTTTCCAACGCTGTTAACAATTGCACAAGTTGTTTCTCGCACAAGATTTCCTTGCTGGACTTGAAGACACACTGAGCCAATGTTGCTCTGTACAAAACCTGATGAGTCTCTTTTTATTTCTGAGTATGACTCCCGGTCCCGGTCAGTTTCACCTACAATTGAATGAAATCGATTTGCTTGTAAGTTGAAAATAACAATAATTAATTAAAATACTAGGCTCTTATAAAGCACTTTATCATACCTTAGGGTTTATCAAAGCGCACAGTATTTTATTCCTGCAAGGTATATCAAAAGAAGGTTTCAATTATATTCATCAAAAAAATATGCAAACAATTTGAAACACTATTTTGTACAGTTTCAATCAGAGTTCTCTCTGACTTGTAAAAGTGTTTCCCAATTATGTGTGGCGCTAACAGAAGGAGGTTCTACAGGGTTAAACAGATAAAATGCCCAGATTGTCACAATAGAAATTAGGCAAAACCAAATCAGGAGCAAGAAAATAAATTTAACAAGATTCGGTGTAAAATCTTTTAAAGTTGGAATCGTACACTGTTTTTTTTTTTTTTTTTAGGGGGGGGGGGTGAGATCTTGTTAATCTGCACCTTAAAGGTGACTGTGTAACACTTGTTATGCTATGAGACTGATAGTAAGTTTTAGATGTCACATATTCCGGGTTAAATACATGCAGAGTTTAAGAAGCTTGATTGCACATTTGTACCTGCAAAAAACAGGTGACATCATGATAACGCAGTTCTAATGTGAACAAAGTCTTTTCACGGTATAAACATGGTGGAGGTTTAAAATTGACATGATGTACAGATCTATTGTATTTTGAATTGTTTTTCAATTTCTTTTCTTTTCATAAAGACATTAGAAGCAGTTCCCTGAACTGCTGAATCATTGGAATTCCAACTGGTTTACAAATAAACTGATTGTTCGTTTTGATTATTTTGTTTCTGTCCAAATTGACACTACTTACTTATGGTTTAAATAACATTTTGTTATTAATGCTACTCACCGGGTGCAGCTGTTTTCATGTCATTGTTAGTACTTGCAGCTTTGTCATCACTCTCCTCGTTACAATCGGTGGAAATCACACAATGAAATTTTCTCTCGACAGACTCCAAGAATTGTTTACCTTTCTCTTGACGGAACAGTCTAGCCATGCCCGTCTTGTATACAGGATAATGTTTCTCTTTTACTGCTTGTACTAATGAAGTGACCAGTTTGCAAACTGCATCTAAACCCTCCTCATTGCCCTGGATGATAAATCCTCTGTTCCTTCCACTCATCTGTGCCTGGATCGCTACAAGATTTTGTTGATGTCGTTGTCTTACTTTTTCCAACTCTTGATCATGATATGTGGTAATGAGGCGTATTTTGCTCTTATTTGATGGAATGGTGCTTTTGATGATGACATTTTTCTTGAGAAAATCCATGATGTGGTTCTTCGTTTCATCCAAATTTCTCTTAAATCCTGCAAGTTTAACAAACTTGGCACCTGCAAATAAACATAACATCAATTCATGACACGTAAATGCTTGCGGCTAGCCACAACAGGTAAATATTTTTTTAAATGTTCCTTAAAAATTGCAAATGTGGAAAAATAAAACAGTTGGCTTTAACATGGAAGTATTTTCCCTTTATCCTCACTTTACGTCATCACATTTCAAATACAGGATTGTAATTAGTTTACATTTTCTGCAATTATACCTTTCGCTGTTCGTTTATGAGTGGTTTAGTTGGCATTTCCGAAAAATTTGTAACACTTACGTCAGGCCAAGGTTTATATAACATGTACATACATCTTATCAATTTACCATCAGAAATGCTTTTTCAATTATTTGCCATATTAACCAACGAGTCATGAGATGACTCACCTGAACATCAAGGAATAACGTTAAAGATTATTTTAAAGTGTTTTTTATTATTGCGTTAGATAAAACTAAAACACGTCTCAGTAATTTCTTCTGGATTTGTAATCAAGAGCGATTAAAAATGTTTAATGGTTGGTTATTACAAGCTTTTTTGAATGGAGAACTGACAAATACCTGGCTCATGGCTGATGCCTGCCATGACGAACTTTTGATTGTTGATCGAATCCAAAAGTCTCTTCCCATCGTGGCCTTGTAAGACAGCTAAAGCAGACTGTCCTTTGATTTCAATGGTATCTTCATCTATTTCATTTTGGATGTATGCTTTAGCCTCCCTGACATCTCTGGTAGTAGCACCGTGTATTGTGATCTTCCCATCATCTGATCCACTGCAAGCTGCATGAACATTCCGTGACACTAAAACATCATGAATTTTGTCCGTAACATGCTGAATAAATCGCACTTTGATACTCCCAGCTTTGAACTCTGTCTTTTCCAAACTGTCCATCATCCTCCTTATCTTTAGCTCCACATCTTTGACGGTTGTTCTTATTCCATCAAGTGTGATGCCGGTTTTACCAGGAGAGCTGAAAATTGTGATCTTCAGAGCTGGAAAGAACTTTTCAATCTCCTGTTTAATTCCACACGAGGTAAACAGCTGCAGCTTCTCTGCATCCCAGTTGATGTCTTCTGTTGCTGGCAGAGAATCGTCAGCCTCCTTCTGTAATTTCATGATGATGTCAATGATTGTTGCTTCAATGACATCAACATCTCGTTGCTCTCCTACCAGTTGCACTTCATGACGTTGAGCATCTGGGACCATCGAGCAAGCTGTAGTAATGTTCTGCAATTTATCAGCAGCACCCTCCCACAGTGTTTGCGGAACTGGAACTCTGGCTAATTTGCATGCTCTCATGAAGTCGGTCAGAACATCGACAGCTTCCTTTTCCCAGTTCAACCATGATTGGTGCTGGGATTTGTCAATTACTGGTTCTAGTTTAGCTTGAGACTTCTGAGAACCATCCGGCCACAGCAAATTAGCTTTCACCTTGGCCAAGTCTTTCAGCAACTTCTTCTTAGTATTCGCACCTTTCCCATATAGGAATTCCATAATAGATTCCTGTACCTCTACCGACACTGGTTTAGGGATGTGTGGAGTTGGGGCATCAAATGGGCTCAGTCTTCCCAGGAAGTCATGATATGGTTCAACCCGCAGTTCATTGCGACCGAGCTTATGATGACTCTTTCTTAAAACATCCTCAACCACTACAGGAATGAAAACAAAGGAATAAACCATGACTATGGTTAATTTAAGAGCAAAACTCATGGTCCAATAATTTGAATAACACAAATTTAGAAATAAATTGACAAGCTGACAGCAGTCTTTCCACATTCAATTTAAACGTTGGGGAAACTTTGCTTCCTCTGTTTCCAATAACATCACCTCTCTGTGAAAACTTGCCATAATGGGAAAATACTCCAAGAGGGAATGTTTGTGTCATTTCGTCGTTCGTACCACGAACTGACCTAACTCGTTCACTGTTTTAAATAACGTGTTCAGAGAAAATCACGATTGAAGTTGCACTACTTTTCAAACTGCTCTTTCGGAGTCTGCTTAGCAACTTTATTGTATTATTTTATGACGAAAACAAAGCTGAATACTTTATTCATACAGAACTATCAATGTGTTTTCATCCCTTAAACTATTTTAATTCGTAATTAATTCCTAAACAGATGGGTCACTTTGCGAAAATGAAAATTTAATTTTTGCCTGCAGCGCGCTTTGTACAAACCAATGCGTAACAGAGACCTTTCGAGATCGGTCACTTTCTTCTTCTTCTTCCGTGAAAGTACAGTCCACCATCTGGTGTGTTGCGTATTGTGGTAGTTGTGTGCATGCGAGGGTGTAGACATATACAGTGCAGGTGGGTGAACAGTGAACGTGCGGCTAAAAAACAGCCCAGGCTGACCTAACGGAGCTGGACTGACTGTACACCCTGCTTAAAACTAGCAAGAGTTGTACAGTTGATCAGGTCTACCGGGAGATTGTTCCATATGCTAGATGCTATTGGGAAAAAATGACTGTGTGTAGACCCCTGTCCTGGTGAATGGTATCATGTATTTGTAAGAATGACCCCTCAGAGAAACGGTGCATGGAGCTAGAAATGTGTGTGGGACGTCTACCAGGTTGTTCACAATCTTATACATCAAAACTGCCTTGGCCTGTGCACGCCGTTCTTGAAGTGTGGTCCACTGAAGTTGGCTGATCATGGCAGTTACACTAGTTGTTCGGTAGTCTCCAAGCACAAAGCGTGTATAGCGTCGCTGCACCATTTCTAACTTGTGGGTGTAGCTAGCTGTCTGGGGGTCCCATATGATGCTGGAGTACTCTACAATAGGGCGCACTAGGGTCTTGTAGCACAGCTCCTTTGTTTTCCTGGGACACTGGTGTATGTTGCGCTGAGAAAAGCCCTTATGGAATTTGCTTTGTTGGTGATGCTGTTGATGTGATTATTCCAGCTTAGGGTTTTGTGAATGTTCACCCCAAGATATTTTGCAGAGTCGACTTCTTCCAGAGTGTGGTTGTGAATTGTGTATGTTTGCTTGATGAACTTCCTTCTGTTGGTGACATGGATACCTTGGCACTTCTTTGGGTGGAACTCCATTTTCCAGTCACTCTCCCATTGCTGAAGGTGGTCTAGTCCTGCTGCAATATAGATGCATCCTCCTCTGTCGTGATGTTACGATACAGGATACAGTCATCTGCAAATAATCTGGCTGTTGTGCCCTGTGAGACACAGTCAGGAAGGTCATTTATAAACAGCAGGAACAGCAATGGTCCAAGAACACTTCCTTGTGGCACTCCAGATAGGACTGGTGCAGGGATTGAAGTAGCTCCATCTAAGATGACTTGTTGAGTGCGGTTTTCTAGGAAATTGCTGACCCACTGACTTATGTTGCCATCAATTCCATAGTAATTGAGCTTGTGTAGCAACCTTTGATGCGGCACCTTGTCAAAGGCTTTTGAAAAATCTAATAGGATGACATCTATTTGGCCTTTGGCATCAATGGAACTAGCAAGATCTTGGATGGTCAACAGTAGTTGTGTTTCACATGAGCGCCGTTTCCTAAATCCAAACTGAGCATTGGTGAGAATGTGGTTTCTGTCGCAGTGGTTCAGGATCTGGCTGCATAGCACATGCTCCAGCATCTTACAGGTTATGGAAGTCAGTGACACAGGTCTGTAGTTCTCTGGCTTATTCCTCTCTCCCTTTTTGAAGATGGGGGTGACGTTGGCTTCCTTCCATTCCTCCGGTAAGACACCTTGATTGATAGAAGCTTGGAAGAATAAAGCAAGCACTGGAGCAAGTTCCTTTGACAGCTCCTTCAATACCCTGGATGGTATACCATCTGGACCAGCTGCTTTATGGATGTTAAGACCATCAAGTAACTTTTTAACTCCTTCGGATGACACAGTAAAAGAACCCATGGAGGGAAATGGACTTGGGCCTTTGTTTTTGATGGTTGCCTTGTCTTCGTCCTTGTTGAAAACTGAGAACTGTTCATTCAGTATATTTGCTTTTGTCAAACTGTCCGAGTACGTAACTCCATTTCTTGCCTTTAGTGGAGAGACGCCAGAATTGTCACATTTTTTGCTTTTGATGAAACCCCAGAATCGTTTTGGGTTAGTTGTCGACTCAGGGCTGATGATGTTGTTGAGGTACTCACTGTACGCATGTTTACAGGCAGACCTTGAAGCCTTCTTTAAGTGTTGGTAGCGCTGGAAATCCTTTGGCTTTTTGGTCTTCCTGGCTTTGGTAAAAATCCGCTTTTTACGTCGCGTTAAACGTTGCAGTGAGGTTGTGATCCAGGGTTGATTGAACCTTGTTGATGACATTTTAGAAGGAACACCGTTATCCAGGATGGTAAGCAATGCTGACTTGATGTCAAACCACATCTGGGAAATTGGACTGGTAACATCGTACTTATCAACAAATTCTTTCTGGAACTTGCAGCATTCCTCCTTCATGCTCTCCGTACTGGCTCTTTTCCTTAAATGAATTTTTCGCTTCACTGGCTTGCACCTTTGGGGTGTGACACCCAAATCAGTGAAAACAATTTCATGATCTCCAATTGCTGGTAGGGGAGTACACTTATTCACCAAGGAAGGACGGTTAGTGAGAAACAAGTCCAATGTGTTTTCACCTCTAGTTGGAAAGGTGACCATCTGTTGTAAGCCACAGTTTTGAAGAAATTCAAGGAATCGCTCATTCAACTGTTTAGGATATTGTCTGCCATCAATTGTCAAGCTCTCCCAATTGATATCAGGTAGGTTCAGATCTCCAGCAAACCACAGCACTGCATTCTTGAACTTGCGTGCTATTCTTTCAGCACATGAACACAATGTTTCCATATACTGGACATCATTGTTGGTTGGTCGATACATGCTGCCTACAATGAGGGTCTTGTCTTTGGCCATGGTGAACTTCGCAAAGACACATTCAGCACTAGAATCATTTTCCACATGGTCGTAGATAAAGTCCTTTTTGATGGCAAGAAGAACTCCACCATAACCGTCACTGCGGTCCTTACGAATGACGTCATAAGCTGAAGGGAATATTTCTGTGTTGTGGATACTGCTGTTCAGCCAAGTTTCAGTACCAATGATGATGGTAGGATCAGCGGAATCAATCAAATTGGCTATTTCTTCCTGCTTGTTCTTTGAACTTTGGAAGTTAAAACTCTCATATTGTTACCAGTCTTATTGCTTTGAGTGTGGGATTTATTTACTGGTGATGAACACGACAATGGAGGTCCAGGACTTAAACTTTCGCTACAGACAGAAGTATCGGTGGTGGCTGAAACATTACTATCACTATCTAGATGGGAAAATGAGTTCTCAGTATCAACAACGAATGACTCGAACAGGTTAGTTGAAAAATTTGGCATGCCACAGTTTACACAGTGCCAGGAGACATTGTTGAGCGACATGTAGACTGGAGTGGACATATGCATGCAGTCAGCATGGTACCATTGTTGGCAGTCGTCACAAGCAACCCCCCGTTGCTTCCATGTTACAGCACGGCTGCAAATTTGGCATGGGTATTTCGGGGTCCGTAGACCAGGATTCAGTTCGACATCAGAAGCGTTAACTAACAGTAGTAAACTGAGGTACAAAATAGTCTCCTGACGATGACTAGAGCAAGCTAGTCAAAACGTTGACACCAATTCAGAACTGACTCTGTGGCAGTACATTTAATTACGATCCTATAAGCTAAAGTAGTAGTCCAGTCTATTTTCTATACCATCTGCCCTGGTAAAAGTTAAAAAAACAGGTCAGTTCTTTTCAGAACTGAGAAGTCTCCCGAACCTCTGATTATCTACTCCATGGCAGTAGAATAAAGCAAGACAGTTCTCTAAGAACAACTCTACCTGGCAAGTAGATACACACATGGTTTTACCGCAAACCAAATATACATTGATACCTCACCATGCAATGCCTCTAATCCTATATATTTTAATATTATGACTCTCCAAATGGCATTAAAAACCAAATAAAATACAACATCACTGTCCAACTGTGCACCTTGTCTTTGTCTGATTCTGATTATCTGGTAGTAAATTTCAAATGTTTACAGTGCAGTTGTATGTAAATGTGAGGATGGCATAATGCTATTAAATTGGTTCTTTGTTGACTTTACTGAGACTGTGAACAATTTTTTTTGTGATAAAGTCACATACAGCACAGTTGATATCATTTAAATAATGGTTAATGATTCAAAACACTTACCACTAACAATCCGCAGAAGGGGAGATTTTCCAGATGGTCATTCTGGGGATGAAAAAAAAACATTACCCCACACTAAATTAGAATTCATGTTCAATTTGTGGGAAATTTGAAGCATCATTTGATAACTGTGAGGGACAGTTTTGGTTACCCTATGAGCTATAATGTTAATATGGATTTAGATCTGTAGCACTTTTAACTTGAAGTGAAATTTTAAAAACATATCGACACTTTTTGGTTGCGTCGCTTTTTGTAATGTCAGTCTTGGCAGTTAATGACCCCCCTAATCGGAAAAGCTGAACATGAAATTTAAAAGTTTCAATTCTGTATTGTGTATTCAGGTCCTAGTATCCCCCATGCCAAACATGGTTTAGATAGCTGTCATTGTTTAGACATGAGAGCTGATTAGATATTAAAAATTAGTAAAAAATGTAATGTCAGTCACGCTGGTATTGCCCTGAGGGTGATCCTAAGTAACTGCACAGCATTCTCCCTTAACTTGTACAGGTGTGGGCAAGACAAACAAGTTGGCTGCGTAGGTCAATGTCTTTAAAAAATTAAAAAATAAACATACCTTATTCTCAACCTACCCTCTGTTGTATGTCTGGGTCATCGGAGTCAGCTGCCAAGTCGTCACATCGATCTGATACACTTGGGATTTCCTTTAAAAAAAAAAAAAATTCACAATGGGCAAACGATAGTCCTAAATATTAGGACTTTTCTTCTGTGCTGTACACAGACACAGAGTCCTAAATAATTTTGTGCAACCAGGGAATGTGAATCTAGTGAAATCAGTAGCTTCTTCCAGGTAAGATTTAAGTATGAAGCTTTGAAAATGGTCCGCCTCTGAAATAGACCCTCATGAAGCACACCTAACAGAAGAGCAGATGGGTTTCAGAAGTTTAATGCAAGACAAGTCTGAGATAGGGAAATCCAAACAAATGTGTTTTGCTATATCTGTGATTATGAACTCAATTGGGGATAACAGAAAAACATGATTGTGTCTTTTGATAACATACCTGGTGTTTTCTGCCTGATCTCCGATATGTAGTAGCTGGTTGAGGATCAGGTTGCGACATCTCCTATGACAAAACAACACAAATGTTTAGTTTCACAGTACTATTAGCGAGTAAAATATTAAAAATTAATCTTAAATACTGTGTTGTATTATACAATTATAAGCAGTTCATTGTTTTGAATAAAACAATGGAGCTGTGTGTTGGTGAGGCCATATGACCACCTTGCACATTCTTAAGCAGTGAGAGACCGATAGTGGACAGGGTACAGCCAAGTCCAAATATGGGTCAATCACCCACACTCATATTGTATAAGACAGCCCCCTTTCTTAATCCCTCCAAACATATCCCGGTAGTGTATGATTACTCAAATGTCCCATTAATAAAGTAAGAAACAAATCCTTTTATGGTTATACTTTGATTTTGAGTGTATCTAAACCCCTGTACTTTCAAGTTGAGGACAGTATGAGGGCCTCCACCAACAGAGCTAAATTAAAAGGTATTTTCAAACATCAATACTGCGTCAACGTCTTATTAGTCTTTCAGCATATCATCATCATCATCATCGGTTAGCATCATGCATTTCTGCACCGATGATGACTTGTGAGACGCTTCCAAATAGACTGATCTTGAGTTGCAACTTCTGCGTCCTCAACAGACCACCCCCTGCCAAGTCTGGAGAGGTCCCTCTGGATTGCATTTTTCCATGATGTCCTAGGGCACCCTCGCCTGCGTTTCCCATGGGTTGGTGACCATTTGTAGAGTTGTTTAGTGATGCGATTTGTTTCCATTCGTTGGAGGCGACCAAACCACTGCAATCTGCGTTTTCTAATGATGCTTCCCAGTAAACAGACACCAAAAAGTAACCAGTTTTGTCGGTGAATTTTACGTGAAAATTAGGTATGAATAATTTCGAACCAAATCGTCACCTTGCAAACACGTGATTTTTGTAAGGATTTCTGGGCACCTAATTTTTACGTTATATTTCCCCTTCGACATTACCGCTTAATCACGTGAATAGTCGAAGTTAGTTACAAACGTTTGATTGACAAGTGATTTTAAGGTAAAAATTTCCTATTTTTCACCTAAACAACTAACGTGAATTCAAACTGTAAATTACTGGTGCCGACAAAGCGTGAATATTTGGTCGTCAGAGCATCGGCGAATTCCGTTGAAGATTAACTAAATAAAAAGTGGTAAATATAACGTGTTTTTCACCAAAAACATACGTAGTCATCTTACCAGTTTAAATAACGAGATAATTTGGTTTTTCAAATGACTGACTATTACGTTTTCATACACACCAATTATTTTGGTTAAAGACTAACCACAAAACACTGGTCAAAATTACGTGTTTTTCACCAAATACAAACGTAGTCATCTTACCAGTAAAAATTACGAGATGATTTGGTTCCTCAAATAACTGACTATTACGTTGTACAAACACTAGTTACTTTGAGTGAAGACTAACCACAACAACACTGGTCAATATCACGTGTTTGTGACCAAATACAAACGTAGTCATCTCACCAGTTAAAATAACGAAATGATTAAGTTTTTCAAATGACTGAAAATAACGTTGTCAAAACACAATTTATTTTGGTTGAAGACTAACCACAAAACACTGGTCAAAATTACGTGTTTTCCACCAAATACAAACGAAGTCATCTTACCGGTTTAAATAACGAGATAATTTAGTTTTTTCAAATGACTAAAAATAACGTTGTCAGAACACTATTCATTTTGGTTGAAGACTAACCACAAAACACTGGTAAAAATTACGTGTTTTCCACCAAATACAAACGTAGTCATCTTACCGGTTTAAATAACGAGATAATTTAGTTTTTTCAAATGACTAAAAATAACGTTGTCTGAACACTATTTATTTTGGTTGAAGACTAACCACAAAACACTGGTCAAAATTACGTGTTTTTCACCAAATACAAACGTAGTCATCTTACCAGTAAAAATTACGAGATGATTTGGTTCCTCAAATAACTGACTATTACGTTGTACAAACACTAGTTACTTTGAGTGAAGACTAACCACAACAACACTGGTCAATATCACGTGTTTGTGACCAAATACAAACGTAGTCATCTCACCAGTTAAAATAACGAGATGATTAAGTTTTTCAAATGACTGAAAATAACGTTGTCAAAACACAATTTATTTTGGTTGAAGACTAACCACAAAACACTGGTCAAAATTACGTGTTTTCCACCAAATACAAACGTAGTCATCTTACCGGTTTAAATAACGAGATAATTTAGTTTTTTCAAATGACTAAAAATAACGTTGTCAGAACACTATTTATTTTGGTTGAAGACTAACAACAAAACACTGGTAAAAATTACGTGTTTTCCACCAAATACAAACGTAGTCATCTTACCGGTTTAAATAACGAGATAATTTAGTTTTTTCAAATGACTAAAAATAACGTTGTCAGAACACTATTTATTTTGGTTGAAGACTAACCACAAAACACTGGTCAAAATCACGTGTTTTTCACCAAATACAAACGTAGTCATCTCACCAGTTAAAATAACGAGATAATTAAGTTCCTAAAATAACTGACAATTACGTTGTCAAAACACTAATTATTTCGGATTAAGACTAACCACAAAACACTGGTCAATATTACGTGTTTTCCACCAAATACATACGTAGTCATCTTACCGGTTTAAATAACGAGATAAGTTAGTTTTTCAAATGACTGAAAATAACGTTGTCAAAACACAATTTATTTTGGTTGAAGACTAACCACAAAACACTGGTCAAAATTACGCGTTTTCCACCAAATACAAACGTAATCATTATACCACTTAAAATGACGAGATGATTTGGTTCTTAAAATAACTGACAATTACGTTGCCAAAACATCAATTATTTTGGTTAAAGACTAACCACAAAACACTGGTCAAAATCACGTGTTTTTCACCAAATACAAACGTAGTCGTCTTACTGGTTTAAATAACAAGATGATTTAAGTTTTTCAAATGACTGAAAATAACGTTGTCAATACACTATTCATTTTGGTTAAAGACTAACCACAAAACACTGGTCAAAATCACGTGTTTTTCACCAAATACAAACGTAGTCATCTCACCAGTTAAAATAACGAGATAATTAAGTTCCTAAAATAACTGACAATTACGTTGTCAAAACACCAATTATTTTGGATTAAGACTAACTACAAAACACTGGTCAATATTACGTGTTTTCCACCAAATACATACGTGGTCATCTTACCGGTTTAAATAACGAGATAAGTTAGTTTTTTCAAATGACTAAAAATAACGTTGTCAAAACACTATTTATTGTGGTTGAAGACTAACCTCAAAACACTGGTCAAAATTACGCGTTTTCCACCAAATACAAACGTAGTCATCTTACCACTTAAAATAACGAGATGATTTGGTTCCTAAAATAACTGACAATTACGTTGTCAATACACTATTTATTTTGGTTGAAGACTAACCACAAAACACTGGTCACAATTACGCGTTTTCCACCAAATACAAGCGTAGTCATCTTACCACTTAAAATAACGAGATGATTTGGTTCCTAAAATAATTGACAATTACGTTGTCAAAACATCAATTATTTTGGTTAAATACTAACCACAAAACACTGGTCAAAATCAGGTGTTTTTCACCAAATACAAACGTAGTCATCTCACCAGTTAAAATAACGAGATAATTTAGTTTTTTCAAATAACTGAAAATAACGTTGTCAATACACTAATAATTTTGGTTAAAGACTAACCACAAAACACTGGTCAAAATCACGTGTTTTTCACCAAATACAAACGTAGTCATCTCACCAGTTAAAATAACGAGATGATTTAGTTTTTTCAAATGACTGAAAATAACGTTGTCAATACACTATTCGTTTTGGTTGAAGACTAGCGACAAAACACTGGTCAATATTACGTGTTTTCCACCAAATACATACGTAGTCATCTTACCGGTTTAAATAACGAGACAATTTAGTTTTTTCAAATGACTAAAAATAACGTTGTCAGAACACTATTTATTTTGGTTGAAGACTAACCACAAAACACTGGTCAAAATTACGCGTTTTCCACCAAATACAAACGTAGTCATCTTACCACTTAAAATGATGAGATGATTTGGTTCTTAAAATAATTGACAATTACGTTGTCAATACACTATTTATTTTGGTTAAAGACTAACCACAAAACACTGGTCAAAATTACGCGTTTTCCACCAAATACAAACGTAGTCATCTTACCACTTAAAATAACGAGATGATTTGGTTCCTCAAATAACTGACTATTACGTTGTACAAACACTAGTTACTTTGAGTGAAGACTAACCACAACAACACTGGTCAATATCACGTGTTTGTGACCAAATACAAACGTAGTCATCTCACCAGTTAAAATAACGAGATGATTAAGTTTTTCAAATGACTGAAAATAACGTTGTCAAAACACAATTTATTTTGGTTGAAGACTAACCACAAAACACTGGTCAAAATTACGTGTTTCCACCAAATACAAACGTAGTCGTCTTACTGGTTTAAATAACAAGATGATTTGATCCTCAAAAGAACTAAAAATGACGTTGTAAAAACATCATTTATTTTGGTTGAAGACTACCCACAAAAACTATGGTCAAAATTACGTGTTTTTTTTACCAAACACGAACGTATAGTCATCTTACAGGTTTAAATAACGAGATGATTCGGTGTTTCAAACAACTGACTATTACGTTGTCAAAACATCACCTATTTTGGTTAAAGAATTACCACAAAAACACTGGTCAAAATTACGTATTTATGACTTAATACAAACGTAGTCATCTTACCGGTTTAAAGAAAGAGATAATTTTCTTTTTTTAAAGACTGACTTTTACGTTGTCAAAGCACCAATTATTTTGGATGAAGACTAACCACAAAAATTATGGTCAAAGTTACGTGTTTTTCACCAAATACACACGCAGTCAGCTTACCTGTTTGAATAATGAGATGATTTTTGGTTCTTCAAATAACTGACTATTACGTTGTCAGAACACTAATTATTAACCACAAAAAACTGGTTAAACTGACGTGTTTTTGACTAAATACACACGTAGTCATAGTCATCCGACTGGTAAAAATAACCAGATGTTTTGTTTCGTAATGAGTTTTCTACTACGTCCAGCAACCGAAAGTTCATTGACTGAAACTGGGTTTTTTCTTTACCATTATCTGAATATATAAGACTACGGAATCTTTGGTTATGTAAGGACATAGAACAGACGACTTTATTGAGCGTATTATATGAGGTTGCTATAAGAAACAGACGGATACCGTTATTATCTTAAAAGTAAGCAACACGTTTGTAATTAAGTTAAACTGTGAATTACTGGGTGTGGCAATACGGGTGCTGACTCCGGCAGCGGACGTTTTTCAGTTAGTCCATTTGGGCAATTTTGCTTATAAAATTCATTGTAACACAAAATTTGAATGATTTTAATTAATATAAGGGCAGAACAAAAGTGAAACAAGGAATAATCGCCCCTGACTAGCGGCGACTGCAAAATACCCAAGTAAAGCCAATGGATATGACAGCCTATTAACCTACTATTAGAAAAACAAAACTTACGAACTTACTATAGCTTGGCGAGCTAATTACTGTTTAGGACAGAGGGCCTAAACTGTGTGAGAGATAGCCTAATCATTTATTTCTAAGCAGAGCTGGTTTCAGTTTCTCCACAGTTAACTTGTTTTCTGTATCCAGCCGTTCTATCAGAACTATTTAGTTATTTAGGTCCGAGGCTGTAAACAAAATAATAAGTAGTCACCTAACCACCTTGTGTTTTACAAATAATAGGCCTACCAATGGAAGATTTTAACCCGCACTTTTAATCTGACGCGTGAAACAACGCCAACGGTAATAGAAAACGGCAAAGGGGCAACCTCCACATACAGACCAGCTATGGACAAAACTGTTATGCATAGGATGGGTTTGCCAGAATTGATTTGGTTTATAGGCAATGTCCCATCTTCCCCAGTGTACCCGCTATTTGGAAATAATTTTCGTTTTCGGGGCATTTGCGCAATTTTTGTAACTATTTTATTTGGTATTGGTTTTTCAGCTGTTTTTTTTTTTTTTTCAATTCGCCCTCATGCACACATGATTATGACTTCGGCTTTTTTTTTATTCATTATTTGTTCGTCATAATATGACCTAATTGTATTATGTAAGTTATAAGTTTGCCTTTGCCGTTTTGCGCCCTCGTGCGATGCACAGCGAGATGATCGTTTTTATTTTATTTTTTATTCTCTCCGTACATTTCATGTTTAAAGTTCATTAAAGCAGTAATCTGCTTGTGATCCAACATCTACTACACGTTCCATTGTTTTAGCTCACTGGTTTCGCGGGGTCCAGTGACCTTTCACCTCAACGACTGCTTTTCGTCCAACAGGTAAATCAAACTCTTTCAAACTTTCACTTTTAAATCTGTGATTTTGATATTTTCCATTTGTATTTATTACTTTAAAATGTACTTAAATTAGCAGCAGTTGCCTCCTGATTACTCTGGGTGTATATTTTGTTAATACTATTGAAGTATACAGAGAGATTTTTGTCTTGGAAATTCAAATTGTAGAGGTTCGTAGAGAACAACGTGTTTTGTGTATCGCGTAAGATTTAACGGTTCATGTGTGTCGAGTGCCGTGGTTCGTGGGTGGCAGCGGGCCATGTGGTTATACTGTGCACATGTACATATTATACATCATGTACATGTACATTTACATGTAGCATGTAGCTATGCCGGGTGTGTTTTTAGTGCATGGAGGAAGGGTTAGTGTGATTTTATTGATAGTTTTATGTTCGTTCACGATAAACTTTGTAGGCCTAAATAGTGCGTATGATCACATTATCTTATTGTCTCAGTTAGATGGGATATATTATCCCTTTCAACTCGCCCCCTACGTTAAATGGTTTATGAAAATGGAGATGCATTTTAATGAGATATAGTATTACCTTAAACTGTTTTGTTTTTTTCTTCCTTCTTTTAAATTATTCAAATTTTTTCGCAGCGAAAGGATTTTTGCTGGTGGCCAGAGCAAAATTTCAACATCAAAAGACTCATCATTGACCACAAAAAGCTGAACCCGTCGAAATGGAAAAAGTTCCATGTCCGTGTGTTGCATGAGCGGTTCCGTAAGTTTACACTCAAATCATAATGACATTTATTTTGTAATACTTCTGCGTTCGAAAAAAAGGTACATTTTTTTCTTTTAACACATTGAACTGGAATGAATACAGGTACATATCCCGGTTGTGAGAACTGTGTCCCTGAGCACGACACTTTACTATAATTGCTTCTCTCTGTCCAGGGGTAAATGGACACCTGTGAGGGCAGAGATGGTTCTTGTGGTTGGTTTAGCTTAGTGCACTACATATTTGGCAGCACAGGCTGTATACTCCTCAGGGAGCTAAGATGGTTTAAGGAATGAATATGGCCCAGTGACCAGGGGTACTAATGTTGGAAGCGCTTTGAGATGCGGTGTATAAAGCAATTTATAAAAACCGAACATTATTACTATAATTATTTGGGGCACATTTATTGATTGTCTGTTTGTGTTTGTAGCCGACGTTATACAAAGTATTTTCATCACATTTTTGACAGATACTTACCTGAAGGCTGATAAAGCCGTATCACGCTATAACTCTACGTCAGACAAATACGAGTCCGAAGAAGAAAGCAACAAAGATGGGCAGGTCGGGGAGCAAAAATGTCATCAAAGACAATGAATGGTGACAAGCGGGGTAAAGGAATTGATGATGGCGAAGAAGGCCGGGAAGGGGACAATGAGGAGGAGGAGGAGGAGAACATCGAGACACAAGAATCTGACGAGAGAGCATCCCTTCAGAAAGAGGACACATGTAAGTAGTAAACTCCAGTACATTTCACATGTTTGCAACCAATTAACGTTAAGGGTCACATGAATGAAGACAATTAATTTAACATCTAAAAAAAGGATAAAAATAATACAAATTTCATGTCCTGTTTAAATAGAAGAGTAACTCGAGTAATTGTTAAAAATCTGTTTTCGTCCTCGGTCATACAGTTATTAAAACAATTACATGTATGTGTGTGTGTTTCACACTCGTTGTGACCCACGTCATCATTGTCATTCTCGACGAAGTAAGCCATTTGTTTTGTTTGTATATAAAAAACTTCAAATTTCTTAACACTTCATTATTATTTTCTTTGTAGCTGTCGTACTGGTGACCGATGCTGATATGCACAATGCAGACGTGATGTATTCTTCAATCGATGAAGAGCGTTCACCACGTACAAAATGTAGATGTTTTAGTCATGGTGAGTCACATTCTCTATATATAACTCAAATATTTGCTCCGGAAAAAAAGGTTCTTTTTAGTGAGTTTTACAACCCCTTCCATCCTCCCGACCCTTCCTTTTTCTCAAACCCAACCCCCCCCCCCCCCCCGCCACACTTTCTTCTGTGAAGATGCATTAAAACATCAAACATTAGGTCTGTTCTAACCATTGCTATGATTATTTGGAAAACGAAGACCTTTGTCTCCCACAAAAACAACATCCAAACAGTCAGGGAATGGTTTATTACCAGAGACCACACCGATAACATGTGATTTCCTTTTCAACCCCCCCCCCCCCCACACCTTTCTCTGCCTATCTGTTGCTGTCACGGATTTGGTTTCGAATTTCCTGCTCTAGGGTTATTTCCGCTTTAGTTCTTTCTGGGCAGTGTGTATCTCTTTTCCTCGCACCTTCCCTCAGTTCCAAACCCCACCCCCTACCAACAACTGTTCCACTTTGACTTTGCCCCCCCCCCCTCCATAATTAAGAACTGTACACATATTAACGCCTCATACGCTCTTTAAAGCCTTGGTTTCCATTACATGATTCTCCATGTACAAGGGAAGAATTTTATAATACTTAACCTAAAGCTTTTTGAACGTTTTGAGTGTGTCCCGGTTTTACTATTTTTCTGTGCTTGTCCTCGAATTTGTTTTATATGATGCACATGTTTATTACCATCAAAACGTTTTTTTGTTGTCACAATGTTCTCATCTCCTGGTCTGTTGGCGCAGGCCTACATGTATGATTTCGCTTTTCCCCTTACACACATTATTGATCTAAAAATGCCATCATTACCACTAGAGCTGCCACATGTGGGAAGGGCAATGCACTTTTATAGCAGCAAAGCATTATGGGAAAACGGCATTTTTCATGTTATGCTAAATTATTTAGCAGCCATATGGTAAGAAATCATCCTTTGATAAGATACACTGCTGTCCTGATTACGTTTTTTTTTCAATATATGTACTGAGCGTGAACCTTTAAGTGAATATTTCAACAATGAAGAAGATCTAGATATCAACTATACAAAATCCAGGGACGATTTGTTTTGTAACCCTGAATGAAGGACAAACCGGGTTTTGTCTTCGTTTCAACACCAGCATTACACTACTACTGCTATATATGTGTTGTAGTGTTATAAGGCTCGCAACCGCCAATTTTGGCGCTTTTGTAATAATCTAGTCAACAACTAATCAACACCATGAATCAAACGGTAATAAACGTTTTCCTTTCTCTTATTGCTTGCCTAATTTTCTTTAAGAAACAATATCTAGTGGTGAAGGCTGCTGGAGAAAAGGAGGCAAGGCCAGTACTAAGGAAAATGTTAGAGGCAGTGGCATCGGTACCAGTACTGGCAATGCTTTCAAAGTGTGGCCAGGAAAGGAAAAAGTGTGATGCCAAGACATCCTTGCAGGGTCTCGCTCTATATACGATCATTATCAGTAAGTAAACTCTCGACTTATTAATTTTACTAACTTAAAAAACCGTATTAACGAAAGCTATACTTTCTGCGAGTGATAAAAATTTGCACTAAAATTGTATGCACTCCTGAAAAAAGAAACATGTACCTAGAGTCAGGTAAACACATTCAAACCTGTGACTTATAACACAAGGATCCCCTGCTCAGGAAAGGTACCTGGTTGGAAAAATTCAAAACCCTAGGTGTTGTTGACCAAAATGTACAAACAAAAAAGTATGTCCCTGATTGCATGTATTTGTTTATGTATGTGTGCCCTCATATTTACTGCCTTGTTGAGTCTATAACAAAGGGACAGTTAAGTACATTTGGTCTCTTATGTGGGTGTTCTTTCTTTTCACCCTTTTTTTTAAAGGGGGGCTCCATTGTTCTTTGATTGTTTTAAAAACTCCAGCCATCCGGCCCCACATTTTTTCAACCCTATTGTTACGCCAAACTTTCGATGGTCCTGTTCACCGAAGGACTGCTTCAGGGAGAAAAAATGAAAACTAGCAGCATAATTATTATGTGCTACTTTTTTTCAATAGTACTTCAGTGTCCTTATTTGCCAAATAATATCAACTTTCTTTTTATGTATCTTAATCAAATTCATACACAAGGCCTGCCTCATTTTCTATTTTTTTTTTCATAATTTTTTTCCCAAGTTCTTGCCATTTACTTTTTAATTTTGTGAAGCTTGTTATGTTAGAGCCACATGTGAAACAAATCACATCTGGATTTCAGAATGGAAAAAAACAATTCATGTTTTGTTTACTAGTGTGACAAAATGTTGATTGTTAACCAACATGAAATAAATTAACAGGCATAATGATGTTTTGTTTTTTTCTACATATTTCCAGGGGCATCAAGAGCTAATAGAGAAAAACCTATCCAACAGGCAGAGTTAGACTCCAACCTTGTTAATATACTTAAAGCTTATCCTAAGCGAAAAGTTGTCAAACTTCATCCAGTATTGAGTGTACCAGAAAGAGAGGACACCAGTGAAGAGGAAGCATAAGATGTATAGCTTAAGCACTCTCTCCTGCTTCTTAGAAAAAAAAGAATGAAAGAAATTGATCATTCCTGAATTAAGGTACTCATTTTGCAAGCTGTCCACGGAATACTTGACAAAACAAATGTCAAGCAAAGCATTTTAGCTGTACAGGGCAAGTCAAAATGAAGTTAACTGAGATTTATGATTTAAAATCAAAACAGCAACTGTACTGACACTCAAAACCCTAGTGAAGCTCATATTAAACAAGCATTCTTTCCTGCTTATCTAAAAAAAGAATGAAACAAATTGATAAATTGTAAGAGAAGTTATGCTTAGCTGTTTACTGAAAACACTCATGTTTGTAGATGTAGATGGAATATTAAAACTCAATCTAAACATCTGAGTAAGTAGGTTTTCTTTTAAAGGCACTGGACACCTTTGGTAATTGTCAAAGACCAGTCTTCTCACTTGGTGTATCTCAACATATGCTTAAAATAACAAACCTGTGAAAATTTGAACTCAATTGGTCGTCGAAGTTGCGAGAGAATAATGGAAGAAAATTTGTGTGCTTTCAGATGCTTGAATTCGAGACCTCAGCTGAGGTCTCGAATTCAATTCAAATATTTTAGTGAGAAATTACTTTCTCAAAAACTACATTACTTCTTAGAGAGCCGTTTCCCACAATGTTTTATACTATCAACAGCTCTCCATTGCTTGTTACCAAGTAAGTTTTGTATGCTAACAATGACTTTGAGTAATGCCCCAAAATTGTTATAAAAACTTACTTGGTGTAGAGCAATGGAGAGCTATTGATAGTATAACGCATGTTGAGAAACGGCTCCTTCTGAAGTAAAGTAGTTTTTGAGAAAAAAATAATTTGTCACTGAAATATTATTTTAACTAAACTTGAGGTCTCGAATTCATAAGGCGTCTGAAAACACACAACTTGTGCGACAAGTGTGTTTTTTCTTTTTCTCGCAAGTTCGACGACCAATTGAGTCCAAATTTACACAGGTTTGTTATTTTATGCATAAGTGGGAAGACTGTTCTTTGACAATGAATTTCCAAAGGTGTCCAGTGCTTTTAAGTGGAAAAATATTCAGGGAAAGTCATCAAGTTTGGAAATGAAGATATATGCAGGGAAATGTTGGTGAGGAATGTACAATTCTGGTAATTATTTTCATTGTTGTGAAGTTTGGATGCTGATGTCATTATCCCTTGGAATGTGTATTGGAATGGATAATTTTATTTTTAATTATTAAACTTGTTAAAGTTGGTGGGATACTTAGGAATAACTTTTCATTGAGACTGAATAGTTTTGCATCTCGTTACAGTTATGGTTATGTGTTAACTTTTGTTGTGAACAATTAAAGTGTAAAACAAATTAAAGGTTTTGCATACGTTTTGTAATGTTGATCTGTAAGTTACTAATGTAAATTTATTTTTAAATAATGGTGCTCTATATTCTAAACCCGTATTCTATAACTGGTGAAGAAAGTGATTACATGTATTAGAGCGAAAACGGGGATTTCTAATGCCGAATAATAACGTTGTTATTAGGTGTTCAACAATTGGTTTCTCTAACCGGCTGAAACAGTAATTATTAGGTTTGGTTAAGGCTGTTTATAACGGGTCAAGAACGTGATTATTCGGTATAAAAAAGTGGTTTCTAGAACCGGTTAAGAACGTGAACACCAAGCGTGCGAAAAGGGGTCTCTGTAAAGGATTAAGAACGTTATTATTAGGTGTGCAAAAAGGGGTTTCTACAACCAGCTTAGAACGCGATTATTAGGTGTGCAAAAAGGGGTTTCTACAACCAGCTTAGAACGCGATTATTAGGTGTGCAAAAAGGGGTTTCTACAACCAGCTTAGAACGCGATTATTAGGTGTGCAAAAAGGGTTTTCTGTAAAGGGTTAAACACGTGATTATTAGGTGTGAAAAATGGGTTTCTACAACCAGCTAAGAACGTTATTATTAGGTGTGCAAAAAGGGGTTTCTACAACCAGTTAAGAACGTGATTATGAAAGTGAAATTCACGTGGCATTCACGTGCAGGGTATGACGTGATTATTTAGCAAAAACGCATTAACGCCTCCGAAGAGATTTTCACGTTTTTTAAGAACGTGATTTACTGGGCGTGCACAAAAGGGGTTTCTACAACCAGTTATGAACGTGATTATTAGGTATGCAAAAAGGGAGTTCATATGTCGGGATAATGACGTTTTCATTAAATGAGAAAAAAAAACAGTTCTTTTATAATAGAATAAGAACGTGATTATCAGGTGTCCAAAACACGTTGATAAACAACCGGCAAATAACGTTATTATAATAAGGAAATGTCCAGTGTATTCCATTGAGGCCTCCAACGAGATTATCCCGTGCTTTGAAAAACGTTATCTGTATAGCTGACCATAACGTGACCTTTAAGTGTAAAACAAACTTGAATCAACAACGGATAAAACACGTGAATATAACGCAGGGTAATAGCGATTTAATAACGGGTATTTTACGTTATTTTCTGGTTTGGAATGCGCGTTTTTTAGGATTGGACTGGTAACGTTATTATGGAAGTGAAATTCACGTGACATTCACGTTCAGGGTATAACGTGAATATTTAGCAAAAACGCATTAACGCCTCCGAGGAGATTTTCACGTTTTTCAAGAACGTGATTCGCACCAAACCTTTTCTCGAATTTCACGTGTTTTTCACGTGTTTTTAACGTTCCTTTGTTTACTGGGTTGTGAGTGGGGGCTGTTTGGTCATTGTTCTTACATGCTTATTTGTGGTATGTTGCGTCCTTTTAATACATTGTCTTTTGAATACATACCTGGTGTTTACTGAAAGATCTCTGATATGTAGTAGCTGCTTGCGGAACTGGTAGCAGTACCTCCTACAACAAACAAACATGCACACAACCACAATTTTAGTGTCACATAGTACAATGAAAAAAACTATAAGAATGTATAAGAATGTGTCTTATAGTGTCCAGGATCTCACTGTGCGTCGTCAGTATTAAGGAAACTTTTTCAGTGACCAGCAGGCCCAGTAGCTTGTTTCATAGTCCCTCTGCTTTTTCTTAAATTTAAAATTAACCACATAAAGCATTGAAATTGTTTAAACAACCTGTCTAGCTTCGTATTCTATGAGGTCATTATTGCGAGAAACCCAGTCCACATTAACTTACCTGCTCTGGGTCCGAGTCATTTGCCGATCCACCTGGAGTGTTCTGGTGAAAAAAAGGTTGAAATTAGACTTGTATCATAATTATGTATATCACATGGGAAACTCAGCCTTCTTTGTACTGCTATAAAAACACAATTCAGTGGTGAAAAAGTGGTTAAAGAGGTCCACCAACGCCAGAAACTCGCCTTCACAACAATCATCCTAAAACCTTTGACTCCCCTTAAAAGCTTGTTAGAGTCCTCTTTAAAGATCTGCCCTTACTTACAGTAAAATAAATCTTGGCAGTATTTTAGCAGCACCTACCTCATACAACAACTGATGAATGGTTCTCTTATACTTGATTGCTTCCACTCGGGCTTGATTGGCTGTTTAGTACTTCTTTTGGGTGGTTTCTAAGTGCCCCATAAGTTGACTGACCCCGGTCTTTTCTGATGGTTGTAAATTTGAACCTTGATTCTGAAAATTAACACAAAATAGCAACTATCTTAACTTCCATTGATCAGCAATAAATGCTGAAACATCCAAAAAGATAACAACAGAAGTATATGAGGTTACCAAAACAATTCTACTTAATGTTTGAACAGTTAAACTGCATCCTCCGTTTGCATTCTGCAACATTTTCAATTGGTAATAAACTTGACCCTTTTTAAAAAGTACCTTAGATGACAACATAGTCTTGTACATTTAAAATCAATACACCACATGGAATACATATTAACATACTAAGTGGTTTTGGATCTCCTCCGTTGGCAATAAATGTGCAGTCTACCTGAACAATAAATGTAATGTAACTCAAACCAGACAATGCATACAAGAAAAACATAACATGCATACATGCAAATACTTACAAGAGTAGCAACTGTCTTCCGAATGATGTTGGGATTAATTTTCCCTGTGAAGTCATGCCTATCCCAAAGCCTTAAAAGAAAAAATTTCAAACATCAAAATACATCGTAAACAATTTCAAATTAAAACGGGTAATTTTGAAATATCCTTTAAGTCTTGATAATGTACTAAAGACAGGACATGGTTTTAATAAGGGAAACTACGTGTGGTGAAGAGGTTTTCAACTAGTGGTTTAAACCCGCGCCGAGGCCTGGACCTTATAATTTTTCCAAGACAAACTTGAGATAAATTATCAAGAACAACAACTCGTGATGCCCTCTCGACCAATCGGAATGGATAAATCAGACTGTCTTAGGTATTTTCCAGTCTATCCATACATCTCTGGAATGCGAACTCCGTTCCCAACAAAACCACCACCTTATTGGACCACATTATATTGTTTGATGTTGATATAATGCTACCGACTGAAACCTGGTTATCCGATGACGACATGGTGGTAATTGGTGAGTTTACACCCCCTGGTTACAGCTTTATCAATTTTCCTCGTGGCGGTAAGACCTACGGTGGAGGAATTGGCATTGTGTACAAAAAATCTCTTCAACTATGCTCTACTCTATCCGATTTTTCATCCATTAACTTTGAACATTGCATCGTTAC
The DNA here is from genome assembly GCF_032118995.1 of Asterias amurensis. NCBI lineage: Eukaryota > Metazoa > Echinodermata > Asteroidea > Forcipulatida > Asteriidae > Asterias > Asterias amurensis. The sequence continues at coordinate 8,731,465 of NC_092657.1, read as the reverse complement.
TCTCAACAACTCCATCCAACTTATCGGCATATATCGTCCACCTCCGTCACGTGCAAATGGGCTGAAAACATCTGAATTTTTGGACGAGCTTGAAACCTTTCTCGACGAGAAGTTGGTCACTCCTTACAAAACTGCCATACTAGGTGATTTCAATGCTCATGTTGACTCACTTGATAACCGGGACTCCAATAAGTTCACCAAGATCGTTTCCAATGCAGGTTTTATTCAGCACGTCAACGGCCCAACACACAAGCATGGGCATACCTTGGACCTAGTTATATCTCGTGATGATGAAGATCTAATCCACGAAGTTCAAGTTGACCCCTTGCTTCACTCTGATCACCACGTAGTGAAATGTGTCATCTTGTGTGCCAATCCTCCACCACTGAAGATCTCAACTACATTTCGTGAGTATGGCAAGATGGACCACGAGCGCTTTGCAGAGCTTCTTCACGACCGGTTCACAGTCTTTCCGGATAGTACCAACCCTAACATTCTCACAGTCTTACTGTTCAATAACTTCTACCGTCCTTGACGAAGTTTGTCCCTTTGTGACCAGGGAACGTACCGTCAAACCCAAACTCCCATGGTACAACAACTCCATCCATACTGAAAGGCGTGTTCGACGTCGGCTTGAACGGAAATGGAAAAAGAGCAACTCAGCGTTTGACGAACAAGCCTTCCGTTCTGAAAAGGAACATGTTAACAAATTGATCACTGATTCTAAGATTATGTACTTTTCCGATAAATGTACCAATTGTAATATCAAAGATATGTATGCCATAATTAATGTTCTTCTTAACAAGACTGCTCAAGTTTTACCTGAATGTGATTCTAACACAAAGCTTGCTGACAACTTTCTGTCCTTTTTCAAGGACAAGGTTGATACCATACGCTCCAATGTCAGTTCACACCCTGATACCAATGTCATTGTTCCTAAACAGACTTTCACTGTCTTTTGTATGCCAGAATTTGAGCAGCTTACTTGTGACGCCGTTAAACAAATTATCATGCGTCTTTCAAACAAATCTTGCTCATTGGACACCTTACCATCCTGGTTGGTTAAAAACAATCTATCCACTCTTCTCCCGGTTATCACAAAGATTGTTAATGCTTCCCTCTCATCTGGTATATTCCCGTCCAATCTTAAACACTCTGTAATTACTCCTGTACTTAAGAAGAGTTCTCTTGACAGTAATGATCTTAAGAGTTACCGTCCTGTAGCCAATGTACCCTTTTTGTCCAAGGTCGTAGAGAAGGTGGCAACATGTCAAGTAATTAATCATGTGGACAGCTACACACTAGGGGAACAGTTCCAGTCTGCTTACAAGCGCTTTCATAGTACTGAGACTGCCCTCCTTCGGGTGAAAAATGACATTCTTCGTTCCCTTGATAAAAGTAAAGCTGTTCTCTTGGTGTTGCTTGACATGTCTGCCGCCTTTGACACGGTTGACCACGACATTCTCATCCAGAGACTTCATACTCAATTTGGAATAAGCAGTACGGTCAATACTTGGTTCAGCACTTATATCAAAAACCATACCACCAAAGTTTCGATAAAAGGCGATTTCTCAAGACATCATATCTTTACCTATTCCATACCTCAGGGGTCCATAGTAGGTCCGTTGGCTTTCATTTTGTACACCAATCCCATTGGCGAGATCATTCGTCAACATGGTATCTCATTTCATGAATACGCTGATGATATTCAGCTCTATGCTGAGTTTGACCCTAAGTCTGAAGGTTATCGTCAGCGTGTACTCAGCAAATTATCATCATGTGTGCTTGCCATCAACAAATGGATGGCTCAAAACATGCTTCAGCTGAACCAGGGAAAGACCGAGTTTATTGTTTTTGCGAACAGTCATGTTTTATCCACTCTCCCTAATCTTGAACTAATATTGGCCGACTTTACAATTCCTGCTTCCACATCTGTTAAGAACCTAGGAGTCTCGCTTGATTGTTCTCTGAATATGTCTCATCACATTAGCTCTGTATGTAAAACTGTTAATTTCCACATACGTAATCTATGGCGTATTCGCCGGTTTATTACACAAAGCGCTTGCCATCATGCCGTCAGAAGTCTGGTCTTGTCCCGTCTTGACTATGCCAACTCTCTTTTGGTAGGTGCCCACGAAAATGACCTCACTCGACTCCAGCGTCTACAAAACAAGGCCGCTCGGCTAGTATTTGCGTGTGGCCGTGACCAGCCTTCTGCCGGCCTGATTGCATCGCTGCATTGGCTCCCTGTTAAAGAACGTATCAACTTCAAAATTTTCACTCATGTATACAAAATCCTCCACACCCAGTCTCCATCATATCTGGTTGAACTTGTTCATTCCCAAAACTCCAATACTGCTGATGAATACAGGCAACGACTCCGCTCATCAGCTGATCAGACCCGGCTTTCCGTTCCTAGAACTAGACGGAAAGCTGGGGATAGCTCATTCTCCATAGCTGCCCCTCGCCTATGGAATGAGCTCCCCGCGGGTCTGAGAGAGGCAATCTCGTTGCCTGTATTCAAAAGCCTCCTCAAGACATTTCTTTTTCCCCACCCATCCTAGTTTGTTTGTTTTTCTTTTGTTTTGTTGTCATAGTCTCATGTAAAGCGCTCTGTTCTCCGTAGAGCGCTATATAAATGTTTCATATTATTATTATTATTAATATTATTATTATTATTGTTTATGAATACTGTATAATGCTTTGAAATGCTCCAGGACACCATAATCAAAAGGTTAGAAGATCAAGAAAAAACGAGAAAAAAAACAAGGAAAAAAAAAACAATAAGTTACCAACCATGCCAACATCACAAAGTCAGATTACAACAAACACAGGATTTAACTTGAATATTCTCGTTCTGTTACCTTTGCAGTTCCTGTGCAACCTTCTTAACTGCCAGACCACCAATCCCAACGAAAAAAGGGTCCTCCTCTTGAGTTCCATTCAAAGCGGGAGTGAGTGGGCGGCCAAGTTCATAATAAATCTGCATCCACCTCTGGAGAGGTTTATCAAGCGGCACTAGCTGAGGTCCATAAGTACCTCTTGTCTTGTGATGGCTTACCTGTATGAGTACAAATAAAGAGAAAAAAAGGTTTAATATTTAACTTCCTATACAAAACATATAATTTGACATGCAAGACTCAACAGAGCAGCTTCAAAACCTTAGTGCGTGTAAAACAATAATAATAATAAATAATAATAAGACTTGTAATGCGCACAAATCCACCATGCTGGGTGTTCAAGGCGCAGTAAAACCAAAAAACAAAACAAAAACAAAACATAATACAGAAAAACAGACACAACAAAATTAATCCTTGAAAACCTGTGACATAAGATAAGTTTTGAGAAGAGACTTGAAATTTTGCGGTACAAAGACAAGATCGAAAATTAAGTGGTAGAGAGTTCCAGATGCGTGGCGCGGCTGAAGAAAAAGACCTGTCACCCCATGAGTGTTGAGACTTGGAATCAATGAGGAGAAGCATGGAACTTGATCAAAGATTCCTTGATGGAGTGTAAACTTGAAGCAATTCAGAAATATAGTGGGAGCCTTGCCATTAAGAGCTTTGTGGACAATGAGCATCAGCTTGAAGATGATTCGTTGAGAGATAGGGAGCCAGTGTAGTTGTTTCAGAATGGGGGTGATAGAACAGGATTTTCTAGACAGTGTCACAATGCGGGCAGTGATGTCAGTTTATCAATGTATAATACTCACCGTCACAATTTTATGAATTTCTAAGTTTCCATCAAGGACTTCCTTGCTACCAAGAAACTCCCCCACTGTCATATTTGATACCACTCCCGATCTCGGAGCACCTTGCAAGAAAAGAAGTGCCATCAAGATGTTTCGCAGCAAAATTACGTGGTTTCATGTAGCATGATTATGTTCAAGAATGTCTGTGGAAAACAGAATGATATTACAAAGTTATTATAAGTTATCACAACGCGCGCTCGTGAAATACGAAAAATATAGCGCTTCTGCGTCCCATATCCAGGCCGAAGGATGGGAAGCAGACGAGCTATATTTTTTTCGTATTTCACGAGCGCGCGTGTGATAACAAACTTATTTTCCAGTCTCACTTGCAACGTGCAAAATTTAAAAATTCAGAGCGCTATTTCACGCGTACAAAGTGTAGAATGTAATTTTTGCGCGGTCCGGATACAGAGCGTGATAAAATGACATTTCACAATACGCACTGTGTAATAAAAACAGAGGAAGTAGGATATAAACAGAGGTTGTAGCAAATATGTTTTTATCCCCCTAGTAGTTCGAGCTTCTGATTGGTGGATTAGCTCGTACTGGAAGATAATATAAATTGTCAATATTCCATGAACTCGATTGGATGGAACACAAAATAACAACTGGCCATTAAATTCAAAATTACCGTCTGGCTTGCAACCATCTTGTTTGGTGTTTGAAGCATTGATGTTTTCTCTGTAAAAGGTTTGTATGAATTGAAAATCCATCTTACCGACAGCCTATTTAGGATGCATTTTTCTAATGAATACTAAAACTGTCAATTTACCAATTTTAGAGATATCTACTACACCTCTAACTTTTTTCTGTTATAATAAACGATTAGTAAAATACAAAATAATAAAATGCCTTCTCCCCACTGTCACAACAGATGTACCTGTCTTCACATAAAACTAAGCTTATGATCAGATGCCAGTTAAAACTTGTAATCTTGTCTTACTTGTAACCCTTTCAGCTTCATTCTTGATATTCAAAATGAACTTGGCCACATTTTCGCGGTCCAGGATGACATCTAATAAACAATAAATAAAAAATTAATTACTATAAGAAACTAAATCCATGACACTAATACAGATCGATTCACAATGTCACAAATCACCATGAAATTTTCAGGTTTAAAGGAACATTACAGAATTGGCTTTTGCTAACATAAAAGTTGCTGGCAAACCTGTAGAAGTTTGAGATATATCGGCCATCTGGGTCACGAGAGAATAGTGAAAAACGATTACAAATTTTGAATTGCATGGATGCCAAAATATAAATGAATAAAATGCTCACTGAGCAATAAACTCCATGCGCGAAATCAAAAATGACATTTTAAGGGGTGTTTTGAACTTATCATCATCATTAAACTGTGTAAGTTTTATGTAAATCTGTGACCTTCACGACTTTTGTTTCTTACCAATTCTGTAACGTTCCTTTAAATTAAAAATTAAATTTATGAAATTCTGATATGTCAAACTTCCATCTTCAAATTTGTTTGCTATTGTTAGTTTTCCTTACAACTTACTGTTTATATCAGAACGCATGTTCAGTTAGCAAACACCATTACAATGCACTAAGCGGTTATAAACAGAAAGTCTTCTGGAGATCAGAAGAGAATCAGAGCAACTGCTTAAAGTAGCATGTATATCTCTATTATGTTTCAGCACAAAGGAATATATCTAGGAGAATGCAATTAAAAAGTGTAATCAGAAAACAGGCTTACCTCCAATAGTCGCCTTAATTTGTTGTTCATGTTCTGCGACTTTCCGGGCAAGGCTCTTAGAGTAGTCCCTGCAAGCCGCCGATGCCTCAGCAATGGCTCTGTTGGAAATGCCATATCTTCTGGCAATTCCGACAGAGCCATTTAGAAAGTCGCAGAAGCGGAGCAAAGACCCTAAGTATAGGACTTGGGTCTTTGGGGCTCTGGATTGACTTTGCAGAACTGTCAACAGTCTGCAAAATAAAAACAGTATTCGTTATATCAACAGCACATGTTCAAAACTGAAAATTATTGCACTTGTGGAATAATTTAATGAAAACAATGAGACATGACTTGGCAAATTTAAAATATCCCGAAAATGCTTGTTTTTTTAATAAATTATTCAACCTTGTTCTTCAGTGGATACCATCAAAATTGTTTTTAATTTGAGTCTTATGTGTGCGAAAATTAAATGTGACAACCATCTTTGCTACAGTAATTCACATTGGATTTTTGCAAAGTCTAGTCTACTCCATCACCTTTCAGTGTCACCAGCCGTCGATTTCACCAAACTCTTCCTAACTTAAGATTAATCTTAGGACCTAGGACGAGTCCCAACCCTGCACTGTAGCATGCCGACCCTTAGATTAATCCTAAGTTTGGACGAGTTACTCGTTCTAACTCGAGATCAATCCTATCATTTCATGAAATCGGCTGCATGAGGTTTTGTGTATCGCGTCAAATTATCGGTTTTATACTGTACATACACATCTAGCATAAAATTGACTTCAAGAAACCAAGTCATTGATCTACATGCAAGTGGAAAAGTTTACTCTCAACTTCATTGAGGCTCTGACTACATCATGTTTGGGGATGGTCATGATGGTGCAAACTTCCACAGATTTCCAATCAAGAATGAAACTCTACCTCGAGTCATTGTTCTCTACTTACATCTGATCAAAACCAGATATTAACATTGGAGGACCTCATCAGACTTGGTTACAAGGTTACACGTCAGTTCAGTTTTTTGACTCGCACAAAACCTTTTGCTCCAGATTTTGCCTTTAGAAAAACTCATCCAGATGGATATGAGAAGGTTGAACTAAGAAAGAAACTAACCAACTTGAGAAAAACCCTAAGACACACTGCGAGATGTACAAAATCACTCAAGGGTTGGTTGGTAACATCATCACCAGGAAAAACTGCAGACCTCATCACCAATTCTTTAACCAAAGTTATTTATTCCAGTTTCTTTCAAACATTGCTCGTTAATTAGAACAGCTTGCCATCATCTTTTGTCAGTGTCCTAAGCCTAAACCAGTTTAAGATACAAACAGCTGACATAAGTTCTCATTGCTATCTGGATGATCTTTCTTAAGACGGCAAAATCAGGAGGAAACCCTTCCGAGTCTAAAATTGAGAGTTTGAAACTGGCCAAGCTCATACTCATTCCCCTAATATCACACTCTTGTTGCCTTGGATTGACCAATCAAATGCAATTTTAATTATTTTTTCCATAGAGATCAAATTACTAAAGAGGATGAAGAACGTACCTCAAGGGCATGCTTAATTTTAACAGCATGATGGGGCTTTCAAGGTTAAGTTTTTCTGCAGCTAACTCGACTTGGCGGCGATGATGGGATGCCTGCCTCATTGCTGCTTCATCCCCCCCTGTTCTGCAACCAAGATTTCGTTCGAAAGTGAGCATGATGTCATCTGTGAAAGAAATAATAAATACAAACAAATATCACAAAATGTTAATTGACCACAAGCAAGAAGATGGAAACACAAAGTACAACATCAAGGGTGGGGAGGTGGGGTAAAAAAGTAATTAATTAGTGAATGAGGCTCAGGCTAAAAGGCTATGGGGAAAAAGGAGGCGGCAAAACAAAAGGTTTATTAGTCGTTTCCTTCTTGGATGTTCAGACCATGGGGTTGAATGGTCTGGAGGCGTCTGATCCAGAGTTTTTCCCTACTCGGTCGGCTGTTTCATCCGAAAACAACAAAGAACTTTCCCTTCGATAATAGCCAGGATATGCCTCTCACTGAACGGTTCTCCAGCTACTTCTCAGAAAAGATTAAAAAACTAGTAACCGATCTTCAACAAACTTCCGAACTTTCGACTGCCAGCCCGGACATTACATTCCGAACATCGCATGAAACCCTCAATGATTTTCTACCTGTTACGGAAGACCAAGTTGTGAGACTTATTGCAAAATCAAAAGCTTCAACTTGTAGTCTTGATCCTGTTCCGACCTCGCTGGTAAAGCTCTGTGCCAAAGAACTCGCTCCAATATTTACTCGCATTATTAATCTGTCTTTGGAGAATGGATTTTTTCCAGATCCTTTGAAACACTGCCATATTCGTCCTATTTTGAAGAATCCCAAACTCAACACTGAGGAGCTTAATAGCTACAGACCGATAGCTAATCTGAAGTTCTTGGGAAAGATGATTGAACGGGTTGTGGCACTCCAAATCAAAGACCATCTTTCTCACCACTTTTTGTATGCGACTACACAATCAGCGTACCGGGCACATCACAGCTGTGAAACGGCATTGCTCAGAGTTTATAATGATCTACTTCTTGCTCTGGATGTAGGACAGGAGGCCATCTTGGTGCTCTTGGATTACTCGGCCGCTTTCGACACCATCAGCCACAACATCCTGATGACACGCCTAGGGGAAAGATTTGGTATTCGTAGCAGTGCGCTGAAGTGGTTTAATACTTACCTTGAAGGCTGTTCTCAGTCCGTTCTCATTGGCAAAGATGAATCAGCGCCCTACTTCCAGGGTCCTTATGGAGTACCACAGGGCTCGGTTATTGGCCCTTTAGCCTTTACTCTTTATTCTTCACCACTTGAAGACGTCATTAATCACCATGGTATCGCCAATATGATTTACGCCGACGACACCCAGCTTTTTATTATTCTCAAAAATGATGAAAGAGCATCAGGCATAGTCCAGCTTCAAGAATGCCTGAAAGACATCAAGTCATGGTCTACTAAGAACTTTCTTAGGTTAAACGAGAACAAAACAGAGGTCATTCATTTTTCCAGTCGTCACAGACCTGTTAGTCCTCTCTCAAGTATCACATTAAACAATACCTCCATATGCCCAGTGTCAAGTGCTCGCAACCTCGGAGTTCTGTTTGATACCCATCTTTCACTTAACAATCATGTCAGCAATGTTTGTCGTGCTGCTTCGTTTGCTCTTCATAGAATTGGCTCCATCAGACAATATCTGGATATGAAATCTACTGAAAATTTGGTTCATTCCTTTGTAATGTGCCGCATAGATACCTGCAATAGCCTTCTTTACGGACTACCGGACACTCAGATTGCCAGATTACAACGCATACAAAATTCAGCGGCCAGACTTGTCACCAGAACTCGCACTCGGGAATCCATCACACCCATTCTTAAGGATCTACATTGGCTACCAATACGGGCTAGAATTGATTTTAAAGTTTTGGTTCTGACTTATCAATGTATCTATGGTATTGCCCCTGTTTATCTTCAAAGCTTAGTTCAGGAGTACAAAACAACCAGGAATCTGCGATCTTCAAATAAATCCCTTCTGACCCCCCAAGTTATCAAAACCAAGTCGTACGGTTCCCGCTCTTTCCAATATGCAGCAGTTCAGTTATGGAACAGTCTTCCAGAGGTTGTTAAACAGGCTGAGACATCAGAACAATTTAAAAACCGGTTGAAAACATATCTGTTTACTTTGTACAATAATTGTTGATTTCCTTTTACAGCGCATAGGGACCTCACGGTGATATGCGCTATATAAGAACGGTTTTACTATTGTTATTGTTATTACTCAAACGAACAGTCTCTCTGTGGTTGCCTAGTGCCTATGCCCTGTAAAATCATCTCAGAAATGGAGTGATTAGGAAGATTGAAGTGATGACCTACAGGTGTATCTAGCTTTTGGGTCTTGACTGTAGATCTGTGGCCGTAGAAACGCCTCTTGAGTATAGTTCTTGTTTCACCTATATATTGAACACCACAGACTCTGCAAGATATGAGATAAATGAGACTAGTGGTGGTGCAGAACTGGTTATTTTACGAATGGGAGGAAGTGACGGGGTGGAAAGTGACAACAAAAGTAACTTTCCCCGTAGTACTCTGTTGTTTCTTGGGTCCTTTGGAAAGTACTAAATCCCTGGAACGAGCCATGACTTTCTGGGTAGCTCGATGGACTGCTAGAGAGCTATGACCCCTGGAAACAAGGTGTTTCTTAATTTCCTGTGAGTGGTGAATAAAATCAGAATCATTAGAACAGATTCAACGGAGTCCGAGGGCCTGGCTGTAGGCTATGCTGGTTTTGCAGTGTCAGGGGGTGTGACAGCTAGTGGAATGTAGGTATTGGTGTTTATCTGCGGGTTTAACGAAGAGATCTGTGATTAAGCCTTCATCCGTCTTGAGAACCTTGACATCCAGAAAGTGTGTATCCTTGGTTGAGTATTCGCTCGTGAATTTGATGGTCCTGTGGAAGGAATTTATGTGATTAATGAAAGCTTTGAGGCTTGCTTCATCGCTTGTCCAGATGAAAAAGATGTCGTCGATATAGCGCCACTAGACCCAGGGACGGCAAGGGGCTGATGCCAACATGCGCTGTTCAAGATGGCTCATGAAGAGGCATGCCATTGATGGAGCCATACGTGTGCCCATTGCAGTGCCCTGTACCTGTAGGAAATTCTTACCCATGAAAGAAAAGTTGTTTTTTGTTAGAACATGTTGCATGAGGGATACAATGTCAGAAATGGGCGGTGATGTGTGACAGCTCTTAGCCAGAGCTGAAGAGCAGGCAGCAATCCCTTCATCTTGGGGAATGTTGGTGTATAGAGAGGTTACATCAAAAGTACCGATGATGGCTGTGTTTGGGACCTGGTTCTGAATACATGCGATTATGCGGAGGAAATCTGGAGTGTCATGAATATATGATGGAATCTGAGGCATTAACGGCTTGAGAAAACTGTCAACAAAAAGAGAAATGTTCTCAGTGGGGGAACCATTGCCAGATATGATGGGTCTTCCTGGGTTGTCTGGTTTGTGTACCTTTGGAAGGAGGTAAAACCTGGCTGTTCTACAGTCGACCGGGGAGAGAAACTTGTGAACTTTTTTGGAGAGGTTGTCACATCATGCATTTCGTCCAGTGTTTGTTGAATCTCCTTTGCGAAGGTGCCTGTTGGATCAGTGTCAAGTGGTTTATAATTAGTTTGGTTGTTCAGTTGTCTCATGGCTTCATCGATGTATTGACAACAACAGCAGAGCCCTTGTCGGCTGGCTTGATGATAATGTCTTTCCGTGCTAGTAGAGTCTTAAGAGCCTCACGCTCTTCTCTAGGAAGGTTGTCATGAGTCTGGTGGGTAGAATGATCATTTGAGTTAATTTGTGAACTAACAACCTGCACGTAAGTTTCAAGGGAAGAAGCGTGGTTCTTAGGTGGTACCCATTTACTCATACAATAAAATGGCTCAGGATCCATGGGTGGTGAGTCGAGGAAGAATTCTACGGTAGTAGTCAGTAAGATCCTGGCTAAGCTCAACCTGATTGACTGTGGGAGGAGTGGGGCAGAAGTTGAGTCCCTTGGAGAGAAGGTCATTTTCTGCATCTGAAAGTGTACATGATGAGAGGTTAATGACTGTGGATTGACGGGCCGACGGTTCAGCTGTGATGCTGCTGTTTGGAGACAAGACGACCAATCTTGCCATTTCTCCTAGAAATCAGAACAGATTCAAGTTTAGTTAAACCAGCATCGATCTCACTGGTGAATTGCTCAAAATGGGCACTTGAGCAGATGGACCTAAGTTCCGCTTCAAGATAGGATACATCTCGGTTGAAGCTGTTGAGACAAACATCACAGTGTTCTGTTAGAATACGAATGAGACTAAGTGAAGTACTATGGAGTGTGTTGTTCCACTGTCTGCGGAGTGGGGTACACAAAGACCCAAGGGCTGGGTCAAACTTCAACTGTAAACCTGTGGGAATGAAACGGGTTAGTGTGTAGAACCTGTAGTTGTCTCGATGATACGAATAACGTAGTAGTGCAGCGGCTTAGCAAGAAAATTGTGCACTTTTTGAGAAAAGCATGAAACTTCTAGCATAGTTAGGTTGGACCATAAGAAACATTTTTGGATGTGGAGGGAAGTCAGATTTGACCTCTGATGACCTTGAGAGGTCAAAATCCAAAAGGCCGCCAATCCGCATGGTCTAATGTAAAAACATAACTTTTGAACCAAATAGTCTAGAAAAACGCTTAAAGTGTCATTTTCAACTATATTAGGGATGCCAATTCATTTGGTAATACTTGCAAGACCACCAAAACTTTAGGTTTTGCATAAAGGTGAAGGTCAAGGTCAAAATTTACCAAAAAAAAGGCAAATTTCGAATGTTTACAACATGTTTAGGCATACCCATTTATTTGTCATGTTAAAGGTGTCATTTCCAACTAAATTAGAGATGCCAAATCATTTGGTAATGCATGGGAGATCTCAAATCTCAAAGATATGCATTTAGGTCAAGGTCAAGGTTAAACAAGGTAAACAAAAGGGGTGTTTGTTTTGTACACCCCTATGCTTGAGAAAATTTGTCAACTACAGATGGCACAAAGATGTGCTTACCGGTAAGCAACTCTATGGCATTGGGTCCAGTAGACTAGAATGGCATTTCAAATACGACCTAAAACCTAGTTCACTACCACTAAAGTTATCAACATCAAATTAGCACTGTCCATCTTATGTATATCCTAATGGTAACTTTCAACTTGAGTGCAGCTTTGAAACATCAGCTGCAACATCTAGTGCATCATTTCTTGCAGCGACCATGGATCAATTCATGGCACGATTTTGATTCATCAAAAACAGTGGTCCAAATAGGCTACCACCAAGTTCTTTCGTTTGTCCAGCCCCAGTCAGATGGCTCTGGCATCTCTGGATCATTTGCCAGTGCCTGGTTCCGACAGTTGGCCTGGTAACAAGTTTGTTTGATGTGCTGCTTGAGTGCTGCCCATGGGTTGGGGAATGTTCTCCAGGGTTCTAGACTTCTGTATGAGGAGCTGTTTTCTGGCATCATTCACTTCCATGCTCTCACTGGTTAGATTGTACATCAGCAAATTGATGTAGCAGTGGCATAGATCCTTCACTGACCTCACTTGTCATGCATAGGAGTTCACTGAAAGCATCATTCACCTCTGGGAAAGACTTCCAAGTTTCCCAGGCAGTCTTCTTTCCTCTGCCTGCGAATGAAGTCACAGTGGCACACCCAGTGAACGTATGGAAGACTGGGAGAGTGAGACACTGTGTCGGACTCATTGTGGCAACCATTTCATGAACAGAAAGCTTGATCCGACACCAAAAGGCGATCCCCAGCTCATCAGGAGTTGTTTTGCTAAATGAAGCCACAGCCAGTACAGCCACATCAGTATCAGCGATTCGCGTTACCTTTTTACAACCTGTTTTGCACAGCATCGGCCACATGCAGAAGTAAACGAGTTTCAGCCTCCTCCTGTGAGCATGGGGTAAGGCGGGCCAAGTGTGACTCAGCAGGAGAGCAGAGTACTCCACTTCCTACTGGTCGTGTGACAGGAAAGCAAACAATTCGGTTTTGTTCTCATTGACTCTAAGGAAGGCCTTCCGATTTTTGGAAGCACAGTTGCAGGATTCACCCTTTTCCTTGTGCCTTTTCCCCTCTTCTGTCTTGTTGAGGCTGTAAGGCTATTATGTTAGTATACATCCCAGACAAGGTGGATACGGATGCTTTTCTCGAGTTGAGCAAAGATGTGTGGGGGGAACACTCTTTCTCCAATCTCTTGTTCCAGGATTAAGCATTTAAATCACAGCTGTACCGTCAAGAGTTATTGCTTCGGCCCCCACAGGTGAACAACTGTTTTCAAGCAGATCAGATTTCAGGCAGCGAAGTAGATGTGCTTAAACTCCAATCCGCATTTACCTCAAGTTGATAGAGCTGGCGGGCGGCCTGGTTTTCATGGGAGAAGAAATTGTCCGTGTCTGTCCCGTGTCTGACACGAGATGTACAGCCTCGGAAAGAGATCACAGTCACTCTTAAGTGCTGCGAGCTGTGCCTTCTGTTTTGACATAACCTTGGCCGATGGCCTACTGAAAAGTGTCACTTTGTTCTGAAGAAGTGTTTGTGTGACTGTGTTCTAAAAACGGATTGCCCATCTCTTTGAGTACTGTCAAAGGTGCCTTCAAAACATCCCTCAGGATTGCTGCTTACACTTTAGGTTGCTGGTCATGGTGATGGTGTTCAGTTTCAGCCATACCATTATTTTGCTTTGTGACCTGTTTTTCAAATTCTGTAGTGATCCTGGCAAATTTCTGTCCCTGCTACCATCCAGCGTCGGAGTGCTCCTGGATTGCCAGTCGGTCCAAAAGCCCCGCCAGAACCTTTCACCATTGCATTGTTCTGCTCATGGCACTGGTCAATTGCTGTAGCAGTCGCTATTGCTATTGCTATGGCAGAATTTGTTGCTGGTTGTGTGCATCACAGACAAGAATTCTGCTTGGACATCTGGAAGTTTTTACAGCGAGAGTCGTTTTGTCACGGATGTGTACAGAAAGCCATCTGGAGTAGTGTGTGTGGTCTAGGGCAAACATCCAGGGCATAATCTGTGTCAGAGATTCTACGTACATCTTAAAGTTACCTACACGAAGAGACCTGATGTACCGCAGCAGAAGAAGCTCTAATGACAGGCTCTTGATCCAATAGTCAAAGTGGACACAATCCTTTGCTCGCCGTGAGCACCACTCCTCAAGAGGCGGACTGTCTGGCTTAATGGCATCATCACTATTGTAAGCTTGTTGGAGGAGTGTAAAAAGGCTTGCAGCTTTTACTTGATGTGCATGGCTGGTCTTGGTGACATGGCTGGCACATATGAAAGAATTGGCTGTTCCGGAACATGCAGTGTCAGCCATACCAGGGCTTTTGTCGAGCCACTATCGTCAAATCAGTCTCCCAGCAACTTTAATGTAAGCATCTCGCTGTGTAAACGACCCAACATGATTACGAAACGATCATCTGCTCTGAGTGAGTGTCTGGCCAGCTAGGTTCACTGAACTAGTAAAAGCTGGATAATAACCAATCCGTGCCACATTGAGTACAATGATCAACACAAATATGGCTCACAATTGCGTGGTATTCGTTTTACCTCGTCGACAAACACGGTCGGCCATTTATGGGAGTCAAAACTTGGACTCCCATAAATGGCCGACCGTGTTCGTTCGCGACGTAACATGAAAACCGTGCAATTTGGAGTGATACTTGTGTGGATCATTATATTCTACTTGTAAAACATCTTTCTAACCATATGCATTTCATAAGAAACGGTTTCAAACGCTGTTCATAGACCAACTCGACCGATCCAAGGCAACGTGTTCCTTTAAGTTCTGACTAGCTTAGTGAGTATGTATTATTTGCCTATCAATTTAAGGGCACGCTGATCCACTCAACCGTATATATTTAATTCGTGTCACAATCCTAATCATATCTCAGTGGTGTTAATTATCTCATTTATCTTTTCCTTGCTAGCTGGCCCATCAAACATCAGGTTTTCAGTCTGATACTTCAAGGTGTGTCAACCCCAACACCAATTGCAGGGATGACGATGACCCACAAGCTATTTTTCAGTCTGATCCTTCAAGGTCTGTCAACCCCAACACCAGTTCCTGGGATGACGATGACCCACAAGCTATTTTTCAGTCTGATCCTTCAAGTTGTGTCAACCCCAACACCAGTGCCTGCGATGACGATGACCCACAAGCTATGTTAGAAACTGCCGAGCTTCACCAAAGCAATGAAGCTGTAGGATGTGAAACAAATGATTCGAGTGAGAAGTGTGCCGTAACAGTCATGCAGACCGATAATGTCGGTAGACAAAGGAAATGGGACAAAAAACACTTGCTTTTACTGTGATGAGCCTCAGGCCAAGTTACCCCGTCATCTTCAGTCGCGTCACAAAGAGGAGAGGGAAGTTGTAGAGATAGCATCGGAGACCGACGTTAGTGCCCGCAAGAAACTTCTGTTATACATCCGCAATATTGGTAATCACAGACACAATTGCCAAGTCCTTAGAGAGGGAAAGGGTGTCCTTATTATAGTATACAGACCAAATCATGAGGCATCTCCACACGCATATGGACCATGCATACATTGTTATGGCTATTACGTGCGTCTTGATCTTTGGCGTCATCAGTGCCCACTTAAGCCTGCGCTCCCTGCACAGACTGATGGTAGCAGTAGGAGAGGTCGTGTTAGGGGGCGAGTAGCTAACAAGAGTGATTTGTTAAAACCACCCCCTGCTGGTGTATCTTTCCAGTTGAACAAGGTTCTTAGTTCTATGAGGAGAGACAATGTTGGTCTGATTGTCAAGAATGATTCTTTGATTCTGGAAGTTGCCAAACGTGAATACCTTAGACTTGGCCACGATGTTACCCAACATGGCTACATTCGGAACAAACTACGAGAACTTGGTCGTCTTGTTATACAACTGAGACAAAACACCCACCAACCAAATGCATCACTGGAAGTATTCGTGCATCCCCGCCATCTGAATGATATCGTCAAGGCTGTTCATGATATCGCCGGCTTCAGTGAAGGAAAACAGATGTATCACGTTCCATCTCTAGCACTCAAGATTGGACATTCCATCAAGAGATGTGCACTCATACTGCAAGCAAGTGCTTTAGAGTTTAATCTTAGGCAAAAAGCGGAACAGGCTGAACAGTTTAGGCAGTTATGTGAAATAAAGTGGCCAGAACTTGTGTCAACGCACGCCCACAGAACACTGTACCAAGGAAAGCGCAACAAACCTGCTGATCTCCCCACAAATGCAGATGTGGTGAAAATCTCATCGTTCCTTCATGAAACTGGCAACCGGGAAGTGCAGCTCCTACACTCTGCTAAGGGCCTTGAAATTACACCAGCTTGGAAGAAATTGAATGAAGTCACACTGTGCCATCTCATTATCTTCAACCGCAGACGACAGGGGGAAGTATCCAAAATGAAACTTGAAGATTTTCAGAAGCGAAGTAGTGCAGCCATTGTGAATGGTGATTGCGTGATGACTGATCTTGAGCGGCACCTCTGTAAAATGTTCAAAGTCATTGAAATAGTTGGTAAGAGGGGCAGAACTGTTCCTGTGCTTCTTGGTACTGATGTGATGGCGTGGTTGAAGGCTCTGGTCGCAAACAGAAATGCAGCTGAAGTGGCACAAGACAATATATTATTATTCGCACGAAGTTGTTACGGAGGCTCAGGTCATGTACGAGGAAGCGACTGTCTACGAGCATAGGCAAATCAGGCGGGCCTTGAGAATGCTGATAGCATGCGGTCTACAAAGCTTCGTAAACATGTAGCGACTGTTTCGCAAATTTTGGCCTTGAATGAACATCAGCTTGAAACACTTGCAGACTTCATGGGTCATGATTTGCGGGTCCATCGTGAGTACTACCGGTTGCCAGACACTGTCCAGAGGGTTACCAAACTGTCTAGACTTTTCCTCAGCTTGGAGAGAGGCAACTTGGTTTCGCAACATGGCAAATCTTTGGAGGAGTTGCATGTTACTGGAGGTAAATAAACCCGTTTTTAACTTGTCTTTCCAAATTAATTCAAACTGTGGTAACTCCCCCCCCATAACATTCATTCACTGTACAACCTCCCCCCCCCCATCCCCCCCATCCCCCCCCCCCCCAATGGATTGGCCAACATGTTTAGGTGTGTGCGCCAAAAAGCAAGCATACCTAAATGTTACAACTGCTCTTTGTTTTTGGGGCATGATAACTCGGCCTGTGGCCGTCATCACCTAACCCCCCCCCCCCCATTTTGAACATCATTCACTGTACACCCCAAACCCCACACACCCAACCCAACGGATTGGCCCACATTTTTATTTGTGTGCCAGAAAGCAATCAAAGCTAACTGTAGAAGTTTTATTTCTTTTTATTGCAGAAGGCTTCAGCAGCGATGAGGACAGCAGTGATTCAGGTGACTCGTGTGACCCAGCTTTGGAGGATAGTGTTGATGAAAGTAAGTTTGTAATATTTGTGACTGCCTATATCTCTTGTAGGTCTCTTGCATATGCTGGTCCTATTCCCTGTTGACCGACCCCCCTAGACCCAAATGCGATAAGATGCCAGACTCCGTTTGCTTTCAACAAATTTAAGGTGTCATGCACCACCAAAGTACAGTCATAACCTAAAGTCACTCTGTAGGCACAGCCGAGTGATTAGCCCATCTCGGCAACTCATTTTGTACGGTAGCATGAAACAAGATGGCTGCTTCTTGTCAGGCATTTTCTGCAGGTACCTTTATCGCATTCTTTTGTGCTCAGTTGCGTATTGATTTACTCGAGGAGTAAATGTCACATCGGTAACATGAACATATTTAGGTTATGTATACGCCCCATTTGATTATGTTGACTAATTTACCTCTTCTTTCCTGTGTGTTGTAGGAAGGCCACCAACCCAAACGGATCCAGCTCCAAAAGATCGACAAGTCAAGCGTCGACAATTCAAGCGACGCCCCTGGACTGCCCAGGAAAAGAAAGACGTCACCGAGGGCTTGCAGAGATTTTTTTTTCTGATGAAGATTCCAGGGGAACGTGACATTGAATCGTCCTGTCCTGTGGCATTGCAGACCAGAACTTGGAGAAACATTAAGGACTTTTGTAGAAACACGATGACACTTCAACAAATTTAAGGTCTCATGCACCACCAAAGTACAGTCATAACCTAGAGTGACTCTGTAGGCACAGCCAAATTATTAGTCTAGACCTTTGGCCTGCCCCCCCCCCCCCCCAAGAACAAGAAAATACATGTACCACCCCCAACAACATTTCCTAGAAGGCCAGTATACACATTGACATTAGTGAACCGCAAGAACAAGGATTCATGTGTTATGTCCTCACATCGATAGGTACCATTCGCCTTTTGGCAATGTCCTCCATTGGATAGTATGAAAAGTATGTCCTCAATCTGCAGTGTACACATGTATTGGTAGGTGTGTGTGTGTGTGTGTGTCGAGGGGGTGGGTGTAGAATACTGAAGGTCTGTACTTGGGTGGAGTCCTGGGTATGTGACACTTGCTATCAATGTTGTGGAGTCTTGCTGTATGTGTCTCTTCTCTCAACTCATCTGTTATATCCATTTCTAAGTACCGCTGGTACTGTCGGTCCAGCACGCCTATTGTTGCATTTATACAAGTTTTCATCATACTGGTGAACATTTCGTGATCAACAGGCTGCTGTCTTAGACACTTAAGCGTGGCATCTTCGTCTCTATCTCCCAAAGAAATCTTTGGTCATCTCCACAATACTCAAAGGGTTTTCAGCTGCATCCTTCGAAGCACCCATGACACATTTCACAACGGCATCCATGTGACTTAGATCACGCTGTGCCGCTGTATAAAAAGTTTGCATCCATGGCCCGGTGAGCATCTTTCCAAGGAAGCCCAATGTCTGCATCTGAACAGATGAAATCTTACTTCCAAAATCTTTCTTTATCGCTGTCACAAGGCCGCCGCAGGTAACAGTGCTTGTTGTAAAGAAATCCAGGAATTGCTTGTAGTGCTGGAAAAGCTTTCCACAAATGTGGAATAGAATATGTAATCTGTTCCCTCTGTAACGAGGAATTAGACCTTTTGGAAGGTTGTTATCTTCAAGCCAGGTTTTGAAACCTTTTGGGTCCCCTTTGCCATCTTTTTATCGCAGCTTATACACTTGCAAGACTATATTCGCAATCATGCAATCGTTACCATAGAGATCACCTCTTGATAGCTCCAAAGATTTAAGTGTTGATCTACAGGTGGTGGCAATAGTGTCAAGAGGGTGGAGGTGGCAATTAAGTTGGTTTAGAGATTTGTTCCATGTTGCGTCAACTTTCCTTATAGTAGCCTGGTTAACTGCTGCACGATTGCTCATAGTGTTAGATAAATTTCCAATTATTTGAGTCCTACAAAAATCAAATTCCTCGTGGTGGAAATCAGAATACACCTCTGCAAGGTTGTCAACGGATGATGCAATGTGATCGTGGTAATCATCAGCCGTTCCACCTGGCAGTTCGTCAATGGCAACAACCTCACATTCATCTTTTGTGTTAATATGTATGGCGTTGACGTGGGCACCTTCCTGGGTTGTCGCATCAAATCCCAAGGTGAGATTTTTAACCTTCATAGCCGTTTCGGCGCATTTGAGGTCAGCTATGGTGTCCAGTTCCCGGGTCATTTGCTCTACTGTATTTCTGTGTGGCACTGCTGTGAAGATTTCCCCCCTTCGTTTGGCGTTGGTGATCATAAGTGTTGGAATGTTGTCTGTGGGTACTTGGTTAATTATGGCGTCGTAAACTTGCGTGTGTGAACCCCGTACGTTTTCCCATCTTTTTTTGTGTCTCTTATCTTTAGTTGCTGTTCCACTAGCTTTTCCTCCAGTTCAGTCTTTTGTACCTCTAAAGACCGAATTCTGTCATCTCTCTTTTTCAATTCTTCCTTCACCTGTCTGTATTTGGCAAGAGGCACAGTTTTCTGGTCCATGTGCTTTTTTTTCAGTCTTCTTTTCAGTCTGGTGTTCTTACGCCGTTGCTTGTTTAGTTCTGTCTGCAAAGCTCCACTTCCACTTTGTCTTAGGTATTTCTTGAGTGATGCGATGGTGGCATCTTTCGATTTCATGGACGGTTTCTTTCGTCTAATGTCTTGGTTCAAATACTTGATTTCACGAACCTTCTGTGCATCCAGCCTGCTATCCAGAGAATGAATTTTTGTTTGATACTTCTCCTGTTGAACTTTGCGCTGTTTTGAAACAAAGTCAAGTCTTTGCTTACACTTTCTTTTGCGTGGTGTTAGTTTGCTGCTCCGAAGAAAAGGAGTGATGGTACCAGAACTACAAGTAGAACACTAGCCTGTTGATGACCCTGGTGATGGTGTTACAATGTCTTGTGACGATCCCTGTGATGAACTTGCTCGGGAGGGTCCAGGTGATGCAAACTGTGCTGGGGATGGTGTCATAACGCACAAGGATGGTCCCGACGGTGCAGACTGCATAGGAAGCGGATTCACTTCTGCTGAGGATGAATGTGGTAGGCCCATTGGGGGAGAAACTACACGTAACAGTCTGGCAATTAAACTGGCCATTACAAAACTCAACATACCGGCTCCATACACTTGGCTCAGTAGGCTTTTTGAAAGTTGCATATTTCTTTCTAATTGCAATTATTTGATTTGCATCAGTGGTGACAGATGGCCCAAGAAGAGATTTCACAGCCTTCACAGCCTTGATTTGTTTGTACTTTGTGGATAAATGCCATTAAAAAATGTATATGTAATGTTAAAAAATGCAGTATGCATTTAAAAAATAAATATAAACCTACATTGAACAAAACCACCAACCCACACAACCACTCTTACCAAAATGCATGCCCGTATACCCACCCAGATAACCACCCACCTGCCTGCCCATACCCAGCTCCCGAGCGCCCCCACCCACTTAAACGACTGGCCACCTTTAATATCACAAAAAAACTACAAAACAATAACAATTAGATTCTTTGAAGAAATTTACTCACCTCTATATGTAACAATCGATGACTACTAGACCGCCACTTTGTACAGAAGGTTTCAAACAACGAATTCCCGGCCCGACCCGCATCGGCTGCCAGCCTTACAAGCCCAAAAATGTGCCCACCGCTTAAAGCTTCCCCCTCCCCTCTCATCCATCCAGACGACCACCCACCCTCCCAACCACCCAATCGCCCCCAAATTAATCCATCCGCCCACTGCCAAAAAACACCCGCCCACCAACCCAAACCCACCCACCCGTCCACCCACATACTTTATTTTCAATTGAACACACATTTATCCTTGGTTTTAAAAGCCTTACTCTGCAGTTTTGGGTGTTTCATTTTATTTTGTCCTTACATTTTCTTATATTTGATTGAAACAAAATATATATATATATATATTTATAAATAAATATTTTATTTATATCGTATTTATTTTTCATTTGTTTATTTGTTTATTTAGTTATTTATTCATTTTGTTTAATTTGGGGGGAGACTCCCTATTTTAAAACGGGGAAAACCCCCCCAAAAAACAATTAGCTGACTTTGTTTTTGTCAGACATGGACTTTCGTCCAATCAGGAACAGGCATTTCTGTCACATGACCTCAAAATGGCCGCCGACTGCATTTTCTGTGTGTATTGTGTAAGTTTCAATGGCATTTTTTTTTCATCTACAATCATCGTAATTTTGACAATAAATTTCGACAATAAATCAATGGTTTTTAAATAAAGAAATATTCATGAAGCCATGGATTAAGTAAGATAACGTGAAAACATCATTATCATGGTTACAAATTACGAAAGTTTTGCCCGATGTTTTACTTTTGCGTCATGAGTTTATTGTTGCCATCGATTATTATCATTTTTCTTTTTTTTTGCGCAATGAAAAAAAATATGAACGCAACCGTCAATTGCTTTCAAACTTCACATTTTAACTCAAAATTTATTACTAATCATCAATTTCATAGTGAGCAGGCTTAGTTCAATGACTAAAATGACGACTTTGTTGACGACTTGACTGCCGCATTTTACAAAAGCTTTTAGTCTTGCTGAGAGTGCAATGACCCAAGTCTCACGTACTTTCTGATCAAATTGAAATGGTTTTCAAAATTGGTGGGATGTGCTCTACGTCATCATAACTTGTGTACTTTTCTAAAAATAATTAAAACGTCATTAAAAGGGTGATTCTTGGGGCACCTTTTTGCCGCTCCGTTCCGCGCACGCCCGAAAGTATGCACGGACGTAAAAAACGGAAACGAGGCTCTGTACACTTTGTGGATTGCGTGCAGTGTATTTTGTCACATACCTACTATATGCCAAATACGAAACGTACATGTATTTTGGAGCCAAGTCGATCATATCATTAATTATCATGTCATTTATAAAGTTAAACTTGCCAACCTGCATGGAGGTTGTCTACTTCTAACACCATGCTCGCCTAAATATCAACCACCATCCCCCATGTCTACCTCATCAACGGGGGGCACTCAAATATTTCTTAATTAAATTAAATCAACGATTGATTTTCTTTATTTGTTTAATATTATCGACTGCAAATTGAATGTCTTGACAAGTTAAAAAGATTGCCATTTTTGCAAACAGTTTGCAAATTCAAAGTACTAGGGCCTATTTAGTATTTTATTTACAAATAATTCACAACACTATTTTTTATTTTTAGTTTATGTTCATATTGATTATTCAGCTATTGTTTTGATTGTGTTGTGCAGTATGGGTAACAGTCGAATTTGTAGACGATAAAACTCGCCTGGTCACACTGCTTGGAGAACTCCGAAGGCCTGCTGAATCAGTGTCTCCCGATGACTTCTTTAAGGTTGGAGATGAGGTATTGGCTCGGTATTCTGACAAGAAGCTGTATGCAGCAGTTATCAAATTGATATCTGGTGAGTTTCTGTGCATTTCTGTACTTTATTATAATATAATAATTGTTCACCCCTCCCGCTCCAAAATAGATTATTGCCCACGTTACAGCACGCCTACGTCAGTTATAACGTCAGTCAAAATACAATCCTTGCCAAATTAGCAAAACTTTAGGCTAATAAGTAATAATTAAGCGTGGGCTGTGTTTTACTTTTAGCCAACTTTTTAACTCTCAGCTGAGCAAAGCAATTTTTGAGTATGACTGAAAACTTGATGACAAAGCTGGTTGATATTAACTCATGTTGTAGTGTGCAAGTAAACTTGCATCAAAATAAATTAGCCTGCTCTAATCTCTCACCTAATGGCTGCTTTTTGTAAGAAATTTTATAAGATATTTTTTCTTTTGTTTGAATTGTAGATGACAAAACAAAGTGTATGGCTGAAAAACTTGCCTTGTCCCAGGGAAGCTAGACAACTTCAAAAGGTACACATTGACCACTTGGAATTTCTCACTGAAGAGTTTATGGTATCAATGTGCTGATGTTTTTTTAAGTGTTTTAAATTTTTGTAGTTTTAAATATTTTAGTCACAGGACCATTTTACCAATGTCTTCCTCCACCAGCTAAGTTTTCTTCTTCAAGTGAACTATCCCATCCTGTTACTGTACATAAGTAGGATTCCATCATTTTGGTGAATTGCCATCAACAGGGGGATGTCCATCCGAGTTGGAATGCTAGACCTGGGGATGTAATTCTCCAGCAGAAATATAGTCAAGGTTGGCACGGGGTATGGCTTCAATTCTAGAACTTGTTAACATGTTTTGCTCTACTCTGTGCCTGAAAGCTAAACAGTTTTATTTAATAATAGCTTGTCTTAACGTGATTAGCTTTATTAAAGCTTGTGCTTGGGATTTAAGGAAGCAAAAATACTGTAAAAGATTAATCACCTACAGCGTTTATTTTTTAGAAAAGGGAAACATAAATTAAAAGTATGAAATCCAGACAAGATTTATTTTGATAGATGACCAATGACTCATGATCACCCAGTTGACTAATGACCATACCTATACCACGCAAAAATCACACTGAAGAGTTTTCAAAGATCTGACAAACCTGTTTTTGAATGGGATATATTTACATGCACTCCATGTATCGTATCAGATGGATGCAAGGTCTAAAAGTATTTCATGAAATCAAACATCTAAACAACTCAAATTTACTTCCAAAATATTGCATCACAGATGCGCTGATCCAATTGGTTCAGGCTATCGCAAAGTGTCCCAGTTGACTACTCCTGCTTTGTGAACATAATGCTGAACAAACAGCGTACCTGCTTAAGTCCATCAGTTTTTGATACGACCACCCTTTCCTCGTCACGGTGCATGTAGATTGTGCTACAAGGCACCAGTTCAATCATCTGTAAAGGTGTAAAATTACAACCCCAAATTCATATTTAATTATTGAACAAGATGGATAGGAGACAATAACAGCAGTGAAATATCTAAAATTGCCTTCAACGTAAACAGTTTGAACGAAACATAATAGAACGCTTCAGGGCCATCTTTTTTCCCTGAAATTACTCTCATTTGATATTGTTAAAGTGACAGTCACTGTTTTAATTTTTCAATACATTCATTACTTGCTATATAAAGTAACGCAAGTCGCTGGTGCAAACAAGCATGGTTGTAATAATAAAGTCTCATTCAAGACAATACCTTAAAATTGTTGGCAACCTCATTGTCCAGGAACCCAGCTTTGGGTCTTGAGAACTGATCCTCAAATTTGGGTGTGTTGAGTTCTTTTTGTGCTGTACAAAATAATAATAAAGCATAAATTGTTATGAACAAGAATGAGAAGTTAGGTTTTCTGTTGCGTTTAATTAAACAGATTTCAAAATTTCCTGATATTGCAAAAAGAAGAAAACATTTTTGGATTGCAAACATTTGACTTCACCAAATCAATGGATGGACGTTTTTTCCCCTAGCTGCAACATCAATTCATATGCTGTGTTTTGAAACTGCTGTCATTAGCAATGATGATGTTACTGGCAACTTTAATTATTAATTGAAGTGGCCATTAACAAATAGTGGCAGACTTGTTTATACCGGTTGATCAGGAACTGCACTTATAACTTACCATCAGTAACTCGATTTCCGTCTGTAACTGAAAGATTTGTTCCCTTGCTGCTACACAAGCAGGGTTCCAACACTTGGGTGATTTGCCACCAACAGGAGGATGTCCATGTGGCATAGTATGCTGGACCTGGGGGACGTAATCCTCCAGCAGCACAAGCGATGGCCGTTCAACAGGCGGTTGAAGGTCAACATCTGTAGTGGTAGTAGGGGCTAGAGGGGAGGAAGGTGGTGAGACTGTGTCATCATAGATATCTGAACTGCTGACTACTGTTGGGAATCCAAGTCCCATGGCCTGGAGCATGTCTATGCGTGCAGCCTTCTTAGCCCGGTCTTCATCTGTTGGCTGCTTTTTAGGTTTATTGCCTTGACTACAGGATGAGAACAAAAAGACACAAAAACGTCGAGTAGGCCTACATGACCATGTGTGTTATAACTGCAAGGCCTCAAACAGACAAATGTGGAGTAGTTCTACTGTGTGTTAGTGTTGCAGTATTTAATTCACATAGTTTGAGTTCATTTCTCAAATTATAGTCGGAATTAAATCTTTTGTTTTTTACTTGTGTACATGCAGTTGTGTCAAAGAATTTTGGAGTCAATGAAGAATGTTCATTCCATCAACGGTGCATCGACATCATCTCAACAAAAATGTTTATGTCTTACATAAACACTTGTATCTTATTCAAAAACTAAGACACAATTATACATCAAAATATTCTCAGTACAAAAATAACGAGTTTGCTCACATAAATTATTCAACTAGATTGATAGACCTGGAGATTTGTCATTTGCTGGTAATAGTTGTGCCGTTGCGTTTGGTTTTACTGCATGCTTTGCGGATGAACAAATATCATAATAGATAAAATGAATATAGGCTTGCTTTTGGAAAGATTATGGATTGAAGGGTTGTTTTTACCAAAAACAACAGGGTTTTAGTTTGTTTAAAATAATACAACTAAAACCCTATTAACAGTTTGTGCATGGTAAAAATAATCCTTCAATAATCTTTTCAACAGCAAGCCTAATTTTAATTTTATCTATTTTATTTTTTGTTCTGAAGCCAAGGTGAAGTCCGCAAAGCATGCCGCAAAACCAAAAGCAACGGCACAACCATTACCAGCAAAGGAAAAATCTCCAGGTAATAAATATCAATCTAGTTGAATAATTTATGTAAGCAAACTCGTTATTTTTTTACTGAGTATATTTTGATGCATAATTGTGTCTAGTTCGTATAAGATATAAATAAGTGTTTATGTGTAACACATAAACATTTTTGTGGAGATGATGTCGATGCACCGTTGATGGAATGCACATTCTTCATTCTTCCAAATTTTTTTGACACATTTGCATGTACAAATAAAACAAAACAGATTCAATTCCGACTGTAATTTGAGAAATGAACTCGAACTAAGTGAATTGAATACTGCAACACTAAAACACAGTAGATCTACTCCATGTATTTGTCTGTTTTATGCCATGCAGTTTCATACAGACATGTTCATGTAAGCCCACTCGACGTTTTTGTGTCTTTCATCCTGTAGGAACTAGTCAAAGCAATAAACGTAAAAAGCAGCCAACAGATGAAGACCGGGCTAAGAAGGCCGCACGCATAGACATGCTCCAGGCCATGGGACTTGGATTCCCAACAGTAGTCAGCAGTTCAGATATCTATGATGAAACAGTGTCACCACCTTCCTCCCCACTAGCCCCTACTACCACTACATATGTTGACCTTCAACCGCCTGTTGAACGGCCATCGCTTGTGCTGCTGGAGGATTACGTCCCCCAGGTCCAGCATACTATGCCACATGGACATCCTCCTGTTGGTGGCAAATCACCCAAGTGTAGGAACCCTGCTTGTGTAGCAGCAAGGGAACAAATCATTCAGTTACAAACAGAAATCAAGTTACTGAAGGAAGAGGTCGATGGTAAGTTATAAGTGCAGTTCCTGATCAACCGGTTTAAACAAGTCTGCCACTATTTGTTAATGGCCACTTCTATTAATAATTAAAGTGGCCAGTAACAACATCATTGCTAATGACAGCAGTTTCAAAATACAGCATATGAATTGATGTTGCAGCTAGGGGAGGAAACGTCCATCCATTGATTTGGTGAAGTCAGTTGTTTGCAATCCAAAAATGTTTTCTTCTTTTTGCAATATCTGGAAATTTTGAGATCTGTTTAATTAAACGCAACAGAAAACCTAACTTCTCATTCTAGTTCATAACAAATTATGCTTTATTATTATTTTGTACAGCACAAAAAGGACTCAATACACCCCAATTTGAGGATCAGTACTCAAGACCCAAAGCTGGGTTCCTGGACATTGAGGTTGCCAACAATTTTAAGGTATTGTCTTGAATGAGACTTTATTATTACAACCATGCTTGTTTGCACCAGCGACTTGTGTTACTTTATATAGTAATGAATGTATTGAAAAATTAAAACAGTGACTGTCACTTTAACAATATCAAATGAGAGTAATTTCAGGGAAAAAACGATGGCCCTTAAGCGTTCTATTATGTTTCGTTCAAAATGTTTACATTGAAGGAAATTTTAGATATTTCACTGCTGTTATTGGCTCCTATCCATCTTGTTCAATAATTAAATATGCATTTGGGGTTGTAATTTTACACCTTTACAGATGATTGAACTGGTGCCTTGTAGCACAATCTACATGCACCGGGACGAGGAAAGGATGGTCTTATCAAAAACTGATGGACTTAAGCAGGTATGCTGTTTGTTCAGCATTATGTTCAAAAAGCAGGAGTTGTGCACTGGGACACTTTGCGATGGCCCGAACCAATTGGATCAGTCTATCTGCGATGCAATATTTTGTAAGTAAATTTGAGTTGTTTCATTGTTTGTTTTAAATATTTTTAGACCTTGCATCCATCTGATATGAAACAGTGTATGTTAATATATATAAGTGTGTAGAATTAAAACCAAAAAACAGGTTTGTCAAACCTTTGAAAATTCTTTGTCATCTTTTGTGGTATAGGAACGGTCATTGTGGGTGATCATGAGTCATTGGTCATCTACCAAAATAATTCTTGTCTGGATTTTCATACTTTTGATTTATGTTGTCCTTTTCTAAAAATACATGCTGTGGTTGATTCTTTTGCAATATTTTTCTTTTTAGCTTACGTGGTGCAAAGTCAAAGCACAAGCTTCAATAAGGCAAAGTTGAGGCAAGCAATCAACAGGAAACTTTCAGCCTTCAGGCACAGAGCCAAACAAGTTCATAAATTTTAAAAGCCAATCAAGGTTCAAATTTGTGTGTGAATAATTAACTCTTTCAGTCTTTCTCAAAAAAGACATTACTTCAAAGGGGCTTGTTTTTAACAATTTTTTATATTACAAACTTTGCCGTTGCTCTTTACCAAGTATGTTTTCATGGTCATTATTTTTTGGATTAGTAACATACCGTCCCTTTAAAAATGGCAAAATGAAAATTGAAAGTGAGGTAAAATGGGACTCCACTGTAGGAATCAAAGGACTACATTAGAAAATAACATCCTTAAACAAATTTTTGTAACAGTAGTATCAGGGTAAAAAACAACCCAAGTTTTTTCAACTCACAATGTTGCTGCAGTCATCTACCTTCGCACATCAGTGGCGAAAATGCCTGCTGAAGATGCCTACACGGCAGAGTTTGAGGATAGACAGGCATTTTGATTGTTTTAACTGCATACATTTCCAAGGAGAAGAAGACAATTCAAAGATTTGCTCTGTCTAATAATTATGAGTAACTTCAGTTTTACAATAATTGAATTCCATGGTTCAAGAGTATTCTATATAGGGTCTAAGAAACTGTATCAAGGGTTGGCTTATGCGCATGCGCATAGCCTGTTTAACTCAATGGAGGATGAGTTTAAATCCAAATGTTAAGTAGCATTTATCATCACATGGAGGTTCAGCCAGGATGTTGTGGAAAACAACTATTCCACAATCGCGTAAGGGTGGTTCAAGAACAACCCTTCAGCCACATATTTCTGTTACGCTTCTAGAATGTCATAGTGGCTGAACTCATTAAGCGTGTCCTTGGTGACAAATATGCACCTGGCTCAGAATCAAATCTTTTGAATGTGAAATGTCTAAGTAGTTCGAAGAAAACTTGAAAGGATGTGAACTTGGATAGTGGCAAACTTTGTAAGTATGCGCATCCAATATGCACTGAAACACAACAACAAAGAACTGAAATATATGTCTCTGAAGAGAAGAGAAAGCACAACAAGTAACGCACAAGGAAAGGCAACGATCACTATGGTTCAAACTTACACAACTTATTATATATTCTTAGTTTACGAGTAAAACCTGACAATAACTTCGTAACTACATAAACTGTAAAAAATTGTCTTAAGTACAAACATTGGTTGTATCCAGTGCGTAAAGGAGAAAGTTTCATCTGTTAAAAGGTCAAATTCACTGCATGTTTAATTATTGTTTGATCCATTAAAAAAGAGAAAAGTATGTTTTGTTTACTGATA
This sequence comes from Asterias amurensis, assembly GCF_032118995.1. NCBI lineage: Eukaryota > Metazoa > Echinodermata > Asteroidea > Forcipulatida > Asteriidae > Asterias > Asterias amurensis. The sequence goes on along the minus strand of NC_092657.1, from coordinate 8,701,955 downwards.
CAAGCTGTTAGAATTTGTGAAACAGGTGGAAGATCTGTATAGCGTGGTGCATGTCATTCAACGTCCACCAGCTACTGCACTTACCTTAGTCTGTGAGAAGTTGGGTCCCCTCTGGGCAATCTCTGGGTTCACTTTTGAGGACCACAATGGAGGCTGGTTGTCTGTTAGGGGAACACAGTACATGCTACAGCAGATATACAACAAGTTTGTATTGAAGACAAGTTTACGATTAGAAGCCAGCAAGAAGATGACTGTGGCCTATTCTCAAGCGTGCTCTATGTTTACCCAGCTGGCATCAACCATGAAGCATCCACTTATCAATATTAATCGGTCAATCGACGTTGTTGTCGTGGCCTACCACTGAGCATTAATTTAAAGGCTATATAGCAAATTGCTACTGTCTTGGCAGAGATTTGAATGTTGGTCCTGTCAGAGAACAATGCGCTTTAAGTGATCATAAGTGTTCGTTGTAAATCGTACAATGTATCAACCATTGAAAGAACAGGCAGTCTCCAGAATCTTCCAATCACACCTTTTTTGTCTTTAGCGGATTCATTCTGGGACATTCCAAGTTTTTTTCCTTGAAGATATGCGATCATTATTGATGGTTTTCTTCTAAAGTTACAATTTTCAATTTTGTTCTTTTAAAACACTTTTTATACTGCGGGTCTGGTATTTAGCAATGGTTAACAAATCTCTCTACTAGTTGGGTCATCTGGTGCAATTCCGTGACCGTGGAGAGCGAAGGTTTGTTTCTCAGTGGATTTGTCTTCTGTTAAGGATAATTAAACAAATTAGCGGGGGTGTCCCTCGCGAAAGGGTGGGCGGAATCCGTGAGAGCCTGAAATCCAAAATGGCCGCCGTCGGCCATTTTGAAAATTACGTTTTCAATGGTTTGGCCTACAATACTGCTGAGTATATGATTTATGGGGTTCTGGGGGTCGAGGAATCCATTTTTGACGTCCACTTGATGATTTGACAAATTTTTGACCCAAGATGGCTGTCGTTTTTCAGCTCAAAAAGATTTAAAAAATTAATTTGTCGTATCGTCTTCAGAATAGACTCCAATAAAAGCTATGATCATGTTAAGTTGAGTGATGGGCAGTAAAACTACAATTAAAAGCACACCGAGGTCATCTCAGAGGTCAAAAGGTCAGAAGAATTTAACCTTGTGAAGTCCTCCTTTGGTTACAATTCTAGCGCACTCCATAGTGTAATGTAGGGTGTTATTACTTATCATGCCCTAGATACCTCATTCTGGGACACATGATCACGTTTGTATATTTCAAGGGTTGTATTACGTTGTAATTGATTAAAAATTGTATAACACATGTAATACAATGTTTATGTAGGACTGCTCTGCATAGACATAAACCTTAAACAAACAACAGTCTTTGTAACTTTCTAACTGCCATTGACTGCCTGCCCGACTCTGCAGGTATGTACTTTGCTTAAATTTATCACTGATTTTTATCAAATAATTCTGTAATGTTATTAAGAGACCTATCTTATTTCTAAAGCTTGTGTTAATGGATCTTAATGTGATAACTTTAGGAAGTCTTAAGCAAGTTTATGAGTGGTTTCGGGTCTTAGAAAAGTTGGAGTTTGTGCTGATATTTTGAATTGATAGATAAAATGCATGTCCTAATCGTTGGTCTCTATTATCACAAGTATGTACGAGTATTAAAGTAATTACACTCCATAGAGTAATGTTAGATGTCATTACTTATCATGCCCTAGATTCCTTATTCTGGCACACCTGATCACATGTTTTTGTGTGTACATATATATTTTATTCCAGGTCTACATGTACACAGCTCTATATTTTTACAGCTTCAACTGACGATCAAGAATAAACAAATGCAGCATCAAAGACATCTGAAATAGATACAATGAGATAGTGGTATATTGAAAACCATTTACAAACATATGTAGAAGCTTCAAGTATAGATTGCCTTAAATACTGTTTGCTTTTTACCAGTAGTAAAAATGTCTTATGACTGTGTGCTTAAATGTGGCAAGCCGTGCAAGTTCTCTGACACTATTACCCAAGGTAAATGGGAGAGTTTACAATCCAAGTCCAAAACTGGTCAGAACTTGACAAATTTGGTGATGTTTACGACAATACTTCATGGAAAAATGGACCAGCTTGCTATTACGTGCATAAAACATGCTATATCACAATCTCATCTTCAGTCCAGCTTGAAAAAGCCCGACAACGCAAACAAAAAGAAAGTGACAGTGCTCAGTGTTCCGAAAGGTGTGTTGATGAGCCAGAGGGACCTCCGCCACCAAAGTTCCTGCGTTCCTCAGTGGGTGGGCCTCTCCACGACAAAATGAAGTGTGTTTGGTGTATGCAGGGTAGGGACATGAAGCACCCAAATAGAGCGCGAAGTAAGCTGTTTAGACTGAACACACACTCAGCATGGCGCACCTTCAAACGCCACCCAGTCCTCATAGAAGATAGGGAGCTGAGAGATCGTCTCACACGGCTAGTTGAGTCAACGTCAGTGCTGTCAGATCCTTTCGCAAATGATATCATGTACCACCATGCCTGTTGGCTGAAGTACGTCAACCACACAAAGTTCAAGCCAGATGATGCAATGCATCTTCAGAACATGTGTCTCTCAGAGGCGAGGGGTTTGTTCTTTAAACACGTGGATTCCATCATCTTCAGTGAGCATGAAATCCGTTCACTGCAGTCTCTCTTAGCAGACTACAAACGCATCGTCGGTGACTATGGCTATCCAGTGGGCGATGTCAAATCGACACATCTCAAGGACTTGCTTATTAAGGAGTATCAAGAGACAATTGGCTTCAAAGACAGAAGTCAGATGAACAAGAGCGAGTGGGTCTATGATGTTCGCGGTGGAGGTGACTTTATTGAGGCTGCCATGTCATCCCTTGGCATCAGCGATGAGCAGCTGCTCCAGAACCTGGCCCCGCGACTTTCTAAGATAATCTCGAAGAAGGTGAAGAGGTATGTGAGTTGCTGGTGCAGCTGTTGACCTGGCTAAAACAGCCCAAGAGAAAAACTGTCGATCACAGCCCTACTGCAATCAGCCTAGCCTCTATGATGACTTACTACATCACAGGAAGGCGCACTACCACTGTTATCAACATGGGTGTCATTGTCCATGGCATGACAAGAAGTAAAGATCTGATGGAAACTCTGCACAAGAGCGGTGTCTGCATCAGCTATGCGGACACGCTGCTCCTGTATGACCGCTGGGCTTTGACGGATGTTGAGGCATCAGCAGCCTGCCCGAAGGAGATCGCAGATGGCAAGCCAGCGATTGTTATTGTTGATAACGATGACTTCAAGGTCGATACCATGACTGGCAATGCAACAGGAGCTCATCGAACAAACGTTATGTTTGTGCAGCCACAGAGCTATGAAAAAAACCCTGATGAGGATCCTCCTGCAAAGCTCGTCAAGAAGGAAGTCTCTGCACAGCTGAAGCAAAAGTGTGCCGAGCTGACGCAGGTCAAGCAATATAGATGCCCCCCTGGTAGCAAAAGTGAGCCACCAGCTCGTTCCAGGTTAGATCCACAAATAAATGGCATGGCTCCACAGCGTGCTCGCTCTGTGATACATGCACTGTCTCGTGCAGACACTAATGGTACAAGACCACCACCTGATGAGCAACAGGTTCCAGCATACAGTGGTGCCCAGTCCTGCCGCCATCCCCCGCCCAACAAGAGCAAGCCATACTACCACACGACCTAAAATGAACCTCCAAGCAAATCAGTGTTGCATGACATTATGGTGAAACTAGTGGAGGCTATGCGGGAGAAAAGTATTTCATTTTCCTTTCTCGTTGGCGACATGCCCACCTACAAGACGATTGTGCACCTCAATGCGGAGAATCCGGAATTGTTCAAGGACATCATCCCGATACTTGGTGCGTTCCACCAGCAGATGTCCTACATCTATGCTATCTATAAGAGATTCAAGGGGTCTGGCATGGTAGACACTCTGGTTTCAGCAGGGATAGTAGCGGAGGGGTCTGTTGATCAGGCACTACGAGGGAAGCACTACAGACGGGGCATTCGCTGCATTATGCTCTGGAGAGAGACTCTTATCCATGAACGTCTTAGAACAATTCTTGAGCACGGGGAACTATCAGAAGACATCAAGTTGAACCTTGACATTCTGCGCAACGCACTCACTGAGACACAAGAGGCTCTACATGAATCTCACATTTTTCTCCAGGATGACGATGACATCAAGGATCTGATTAACCAAGTTTACAAGAAACCTGGCACAGACATGGCAGACTTCTGGGTCTCGTTCATGGAAATGACGGACCCTCTAGTCCAAAATATTGATGCATGTCATGCACAAAACGCATCGGGGTACCTATCATCAACATACGAAATGTTGCCTGGGCTGATGGCATACGACAACCATGACTATGGGAGGTGGTTGCCAGATTATTGGGCGATGCTGTCTTTACTGTCAGATGAACAAATGGCCTTCTTCAACAATCACTTCGCACAGTCGACGACAGGACTACCCTACTCTTGCCAGCCAAGGACCTTTGGATAGAAACAACTATGAATCTTAACTCGAAGCCTTGTGGACATGGGGCTAATCTGGCGGTTAGCCACCCCCACACCCGAGGACCGTGAGGCTAGGAAGAGGGATGGCTCCGAGTACCGCTGGAGTGACTACTTGGATAAGATTTGTGCCATCGTCATCTCACGCCACGCAGATGCACGCCTTATTATCCTCGTCAACGACAAGTATGACCTTCCCTTTAGCATCAAGGACGATGAGCACGATCGACGGGCAGCAAAACATCCACACATCCCATATGTTTTTCCCAAGCCCAAAGACATATTCCCAGGAGCTGTTGAGTTCAACAAAGTAATGATCAATTCAGCAAACAAGGTCAGACTGCAGAAGCTTGTGATGGAACAAATGAAAACACAAGTTGGTCGAGTGCGAGATGGCGTCATACTGTGAGGGCGAGACGTCAACCAACCTGAGCACTGATTTGGCGAGCAGGGACTATGCATTCAAGCACCCAGAGGCAGATACAATGCTGCTCTCTGCCTATGCCAAGCTAAGGACCGTGACCCACACTGAATCAGTTGTACTAGACAGCGAGGACACAGACGTTTATGTCCAAGCAGCTTATGTCTCACATCAACTCCAAGGTGATCTGCTGATTAAACACAAACATGAGTTAATCAATTGCCATGCCATGCTCTCAGAAGATGTTGCAAATATCATCATACCACTCCATATCATCACTTGGAGTGACCATACATCAGGGTTCTATGGACACGGTAAAAAGCGATCGTTGCAGAAGGTTATCAATGATCCTGAGGCAAGGGAGCTCCTGGGACAAGTAGGTGAGACTCTGGAGTTATGGGACGAAGTCAAAGCTGATATGGAAGCATTTGTCCTCTCCAAGGTATATGCCGAGAGTGCAGATGCTACTTGCGGGCATGCCAGAGCTTCCAAGTGGCACAAGCTGAAGAAAAAGAGTACGGTCCTCCTCCCGCCTGATGATGACACGTTGAATCACCACTTGGAAAGGACGAACTTCATAACATACTGCCAGCTCCATTTCAACTTACTAGAGCATCCATATCCCATTGGTCATGGTTGGGAAATCATGAATGGGAAGTGCCGATCAGTGCGCCACACCCTTCCACCCTTGCCCCACCGGCTCACACCTCGTGACTGTTTAGATGACAGCAGCGATGACAGTAGCGATGATGACAGTGAGTTTGGAGACTCAACAGATTCGGATGAGGATTGTTAGATTGCAAATTCAGGGTAAATACAGAATTTCCACAGATTAAAATTAGACACCACCCAATTGAACGTTACGTTAGCCATGAATGGACAGGTGTTTAGAGTTAATACAACAAGCATGTCAGATGTCCTTGAGTACCGTAACCAGAGGACAATTTCCTGCTTTTATTGTAGACGTTGTACTTGAACAACCAGGTGACAATTATAGTACTTTATGTTCAGTTTACTCAGTCATTTATTGCCTGAATAGATTAATTTTGTGATAGGAAAAAAGCCTGAGGACCAATAATTTACTACCAACCTAAACTTTGGTGTACCTGTACCGTAATCTTTTCATTGGGCATGTTGGGTGGTATCTGGTATTGACAAATTCCAATACATACATTTCACCAATTAGTTCGCTGGGTAAATTCCAGTACTTTTGTGACCATTGAGAGCCAATTTTCATAGGTTGAATCAACAAAAATCTGTAACTTTAACCTCTTGGATGACTATTGTGTAGTTTTACTGTCCATCACTCAACTTAACATGATTAGAGCTTTTATTGGAGTCTATTATGAAGACTATACGACTAATTAATTTTTAAAAAATTTTTGAGCTGAAAAACGACGACCATCTTGGATTTGAAGGTTAAAAATTTGTCAAATCATCAAATGGACGTCAAAAATGGATTCCTCGACCCCCAAAACCCCATAAATCATATACTTAGCAGTATTGTAGGCCAAACCATTGAAAACGTAATTTTCAAAATGGCCGACGGCGGCCATTTTGGATTTCGGACTCTCACGAATTCCGCCCACACTTTCGCGAGGGACACCCCCGCTAATTTGCTTAATTATCCTTCACAGAAGACAAATCCACTGAGAAACAAACCTTCGCTCTCCACGGTCACGGGATTGCACCAGATGACCCAACTATACTTCAACTTCCACTGAAGGGCTATCTCAAGTTACTGTAGATACTAAAACTATTGATTCCATTCGTTCATACCAAACCTCCAAAATGAAAAATGTGCAAGGTCTACCAGATTCCGAGTTGCATAAATTCAGCGCATTCAAATCACAGTAAAAAGAACTATTCTAGTTATATTAGGACATCAAATAAACATCACACCTACATTTATCTAAAATTTATCTATTTATGCAAACAACACACCTGCAGTGTATCATTTGCAGTCGGTTATTGTCCATGAGGGCAGTCTCATGCGAAGTGGCCACTAAAAAACGCACACCATTGATTCAACGAGTTTAATGATGTCATTTGTTACACAAAGGCTACAAACAAAACAGAATCTTGACAAAACGAGACAGGTCAAAGATGACAGCTATATTGGTTGGACACTTGATTAATGTATTTGGTCTTTACGGACAATTCCAGGCCCACAAAATCGTTACTCATCAGGAAGGTACCGTTCTCTCTCTACTCGTACAAATCAGTTCAGACTATCTTTTTTACCCAGTGCTATTCAACTTTTTAACTCACTTTTTATAAGTTAACTTAGTAGTAGTTGTTGTTTTTCCATTTTAATCAGTGAGGGTGAGTTTTTGATAACGTTTTCTCTCTTTGTAAAATTTGAACTAGCCTATTTGTTGCTTATATTAATTTTTGTAATGAACTCTGTGTTTTTTGAATGTAATGTTTGTTTGTTTTTCTATAAGTATCATATTTGAATCTTTTTAGTGCACACAGGGAAAGCAATTTTCACTTTTTACTTGTAATCTGTGATGAAATAAATAAATTGAATTGAATTACATCAACCCAAAAATGACTTTGTTTGACGTCATTCCTGCGCTGATATAATGTTGATTCAACGTCAGTTAGACGTTGGTGTTGACCAAACAGACACGTCCATTAGACGTCAACACCACCGCCTATCCGACGTTATATCAACCTTCCAACAATGCAAGAATGACTTGATTGGACGTCATTCCTTCAACGATAAAACGTTGGTTCAACGTCGGCTAGACGTTGGTGTTAACCAATACGAAACGTCCAATCGACATTAATGTCGGGTGCAGAAATGACTTCAGTTTAACGCCACTTATTGACGTCCATTCACCGTACACACTGACGTTATCATGACGTTATGTCATCTCTCTTTGCGATTTTGTTCTAACTTCCAGCCAACGTCAATACGACTGCCGACCGACATCATTTTGACCAATAATAGACGATTTTCCAACCACCAGCAATAAACAAAATTAATACAAATGCCAACAGAATCTCGTTATATTTTTTATGATAAATTTATTGTAACGCAATAAAGCGTACAAAAAGTGAAAGAACAGATCATGAACTACATAACATGAAAATATAAATTATCAAAAATAAATTAAGACTTTGTGTTTTGTACACACAGTATAAACCATGGCAAGAAATTGGTTTTTGTTCACTTTAGCAATGTACAAACCCCAAAACAGGGTTTTGTTTACGTAACAAGGTACAAACCAGAGAGCAGGGTTTTTGTTTACATAACAAGGTACAAACCCAAGAACAGGGTTGTGTTTACTTAACAAGGTACAAACCCAAGAATAGGGTTGTGTTTACTTAACAAGGTACAAACCCAAGAATAGGGATTTGTTTACATAACAAGGTACAAACCAAAGAACAGGGTTTTTGTTTACATAACAAGGTACAAACCCAAGAACAGGGTTGTGTTTACTTAACAAGGTACAAACCTAAGAATAGGATTTTGTTAAGGAGGGTATACCTTTGTTAATTCTTCCAAAATTAATGACCACACAACTTTTTTGGGGAAAGCACTGGAGAGCTGTTGATATTACAAAACGTTGATAAAAATGACCCCCTTTGAAGAAATGCAGTTTTACAGAAAAAGGTAATTTTTTATACAATTTAAATCTCTCTGTAAACACACAATTCTATGCAACAAGGCTTTTTTGCTTTTATCGATGACCAATTGAGACCATAATTTCACAGGTTTTTGAAAATTACCAAAAGTATACCCTGCCTTTAACAAGGTTGAAACCCAAGGATTTATTGGGTTTGTTTACTTAACAAGGTGCAAACCTTTGAACAGGATTTCGTTTACTTAACAAGGTACGAACGGGTTTTTGTTTTATACTTAACAAGGTGCAAACCTAAGAACAGGGTTTTTGTTTTATACTTAACAATTAGGTACAAACCTAAGAACAGGGTTTTGTTTGATACTTAACGAGGTACAAACCTAAGAATAGGGTTTTGTTAATTTAAAGGGAGGGTATATATAGCTTTGGTAATCCCTCTAAAAGCAATTACCATAAAAACATACTTGGTAAAGAGCACTGGAGAGCTGTTGATGTTATAAAACATTGATAGACAACCCCCTTTGAAGAAATGTAGTTTTAGAGAAAGAGGTAAATTTTTACCCGCTTCAGGCATGAGGCCTTTCTCAGGCATCTGAAATCACACAATGCTTCGCAACAAGGGTGTTTATTTCGTTCATCATGTTATTGCAATTTCGATGACCAATTGAGAAACATTTTTCACAAGTTCGTTATTTTACGCATGTTTGGATACACTATTTGAAGATACTGGTAAAATTACCAAAGTAGGTCTATACCCTGCCCTTAACATGTGGAGGCAGCTACATCTGCAGGGGCTGGAGCAGCAGGGCCAGGCCCACGCACTGCAGGGCCAGGAATTGCAGGGGCTGGAGCAGCCTCTCTCCTGCTTCGACTTTTATCTATCTGTCCTTGCTGTATTTCAGCCATGGCTTAATAAGAGCCTCCAAATCTGCCGTCGTTGCCTGGGAATGGTTTTTTTCGTACAGCACCTAAAAATAAAACAGGAATCAAAAGTGATGCATCATGATACTGGATTATCTTAGTTTTTATTCACTACCCTTGCTGAAAAAATAGTAGTCAGAGTATTTTGCAGTATTTTCTATGCAAATGGTTTTGCCACTGAAACCTAGAACCTAAAACCTCTTTCCCTTGAAGAGGACACACACAGCGTGTAAATGTCTTAAGATGTAATTGGCCCAGACTTGAATTACATAACTAATGGGACATACATTATAAGAAAAATGTCAAAACCGTGTAACTCGGTAAACTGCTTCTAGTAACTCACTCTGGAACTTCAAAATGCAGCTGGCTGCGCACTCCCAAGTGTACAATACAAGCATGAGTTATCTCATTTTTCAACTGGTGTCTCAATCTTCACACAAATGGAAGTCCAACCCCCGTTAAACTTTTGTTGTTGATAAACTAACCAGAATAATATCCTTTTCAGGTCATTGCAAGGTAAGCATGATTCCACAACATGCGAATAGAAATGCTTTTGAAGACTGTTCTCAAACATTTTTTTTCACAAAGTGAAGTATTGAATAGAAAGTATGTTTTTACCCATCTTAGTCTTGAAAACACCTTTGCAGAACACAGAATCAATGCTCCAATGAAAGTTCAAGAGGTTCTTACCATACACAACTTGACATATGTTAAGAGCCCCAAAGCTCCTTTTATCTCCACGCCCTTCAAAGTTAAACTGCATTGCTAGTTGGTCCGTTAAGAGGTGGCTCAGAACACGCTTGGTGCAGTCTACGACGCTTGTCCCACCAACACATGCCAGTGTCCTAATCTGATGACTTGAACGACAACGTTTTATTGAAATTGCATTGAAAATAGTGGAGAATGGTCAAATGTTAAACTTTTTTGAAGCTTCAAACACCCCACTTGACCTAATGATTTAATATAACTTACCAGATTATTCCTTGTGTATCCATCTGTGATTTTGTCCTCCACATGGTCGACGCCCTCCATTGTTGTCAGTGGTACTTTTATTCCCTCGGGGTAACTCTTCCTCTCGAAGTCGTTCAGTGTTCCCTTTTACAATTTATGCCAATTCTGAATCAGGGTGTATCACACTGCTGCTAGACATGTATTCTGGAGTAAAGCAATGATTTATTATTGACGTGACTGATTCATACCATATACAAGATTACTGTTTACTGGAGACAGAGTACCTGGATTGACCTAGTGACGTATTGAGGTCACAGTATATTAATGCGCTGTGTGTATATAAAGTAGTACCTTCACATCCTCCCTTTTTCGAGGAATTCATATACTAAAATGGCTTGCTAAATGAAGGACTATTTAGGCATATTGGAATCAATAAAAATTGGGAACACTGGTACAAAATACTTCAATGTGCGAGATCCAATGATATAAATTTTGTCACATATATGCAAGAACCGTAAACATACTTTTGAGTTGTTTGGGGTTTAAGTGGACTCCAGTTTTTTACAACATGCAATAAAAACGGTTTGTAACAACTTGTTCAACAACAATTAAAAGTGATACACATCAACAGCAGTAACTTTGTTAAAATGATAAACATCAACAGCAGTAACTTTGTTTGTCAACAAATTTTGTTTGTCAACAAATTTTGTTTGTCAACAAAATAGCAGTGGTAACATCAATAGTAATAACTGAGTTTTTCATTGTCTTTTTGAAATGTCACTGTTCTGATTTTCCTTCTTTAGGATTCGATAAGCCGTTTTGGCCTTGTCACAGCACGACCAGTGCGTGTGTGATAAGTTTGATCAGAGTTACTGTCTGGTTTCTCCGAGTTGTTTTGTCCATGGGAAAGTTTGTTTTCCTGCGGTTTGGGAGTAGGTGTTAGTTGAGGAAGCTCAACTGGTGGTGTGTCGGTGAAACGGACTTGTTTCTTCTCTGTGTCCCGTGGGCGTAATTGTCTCCTGTTACGTCGTAGTGAATGTCCGATTGGTGTTTCGATCATGTACGATCGGGGCTCTGGACATTTGTCTTTCACGACAGCAGGTAACCAATTGCCAGACTGTTGATCTTGTACGCTAACATGCTGGCCTACACTGAGAGGGGGTAGGGCACGTACACCATACTTGTCATGGTTATCTTTCTGACTAGTCTGACGAGCGACGAGGCGTTGATGGATTGCGTCCTTTTGGGGTACCGTGTTGCGAATTTTGATAGGAAGGTTGCTCCTTAGTTTGCGTCCATGTAGTAGTTCCGCTGGTGAGGGAATAACATTGTCCAACGGAGTAGTGCGTAGGCAAAGTAGAGCGAGATCTATGTCCATGTCGGACTGTTGGGCTTTTGTCAATGTAGCTTTGACAGTTTGGATGGCTCTTTCAATAAAACCATTGCTTTGCGGATATCTGGGGCTTGATGTCACGTGGTCAAATCCCCAGTCACGAGCGAATTTGCGATATTCGTGGCTGTCGTAGTGTGGGCCGTTGTCGCTGATTACTTTCGTGGGGATGCCTGGGAAAATCTGTTTCGTGAGGCGTATGACTGTGGCACTTGTGCACCGTCCACTGATTTTCCTGATAAATGGGTACTTTGAGTAGTAGTCCGCTATAATCAAGTATTCGGCGTTGTTGTAGTGGAACATGTCTGTCCCTACGGTTTGCCACGGTCGCTGTGCAATGTCGTGAGGAATAAGTGGTTCCGCGGGTTGGCTTTTTTTGTGTCGTTGGCATGTGCTGCATGCGCTTACCAATTGTTCAATGTCTTTATTGATGCCAGGCCAGAAGATGCATGTTTTGGCCCTGAGCTGGCATTTGTTGATGCCTTGGTGTCCCGCGTGAATCTTTTGCAATGCTTCGCTTTGCATTGTCTCAGGGATGACGATTCGTTCGCCCTTGATGACGAGACCGTTATCAACCGATAGTTCATCGCGGTTGGACCAGTAGTGGCGGATGCACTTGGGTAGTTGTTTTGGGTCATCCGGCCACCCAGTGACTATAGTTTCACTGAGGAGGCGTAGTGTTTTGTCACTTTGTGTCTGGCGTTGCATTTCTGCAAGCTTGTCTGTAGAGAACTGTACGGCGTATATGGTCGTATCGAGATCAATCCGTGGACCGCGCGTTGGGCCAAGCCTCGATAGTGCGTCTGCGAGTACCATTTCGCGTCCAGGGCGGTAGACTATGTTGTAGTCGTACGGTTGCAGGCGTAGCATCATTCTCTGCAGTCGTGGCGGAGTGTTAGCCATGCTTTTGTGTTGTATGTTCTCTAGCGGTTTGTGGTCCGACTCGACGGTGAACTTTGATCCATATATGTAAGTATGGAAGCGAGTGCAACCAAACACTACAGCTAGCAATTCTCGTTCGATGTTTGCGTAGCGTTTCTCGGCGTCGGTGAGAGCCTTGCTCGCGAATGCGACAGGTTTGTTGTCCTGTAGAAGAGCTGCACCGAGCCCTTTTAACGAGGCGTCAACTTGAATGACTGTTGGTTTGCGAGTGTTAAAGTACGTTAGTGTACATTCGGTGCTGATCATGGATTTCACTTTGTCAAACGCTGTCTGGTGCGATGCTGACCATTGCCAATCGCTATCTTTGCGTATGAGTGCGCGTATGGTGTCAGTATGATCTGCGAGGTTTGGTATGAATGGTGCCATATACTGGACCAAACCGAGAAATTGTTGCAGTTCGTTGACGTTGGTTGGCGATGGTAGCGAGTGAATGTCACTTATTTTCGCGGGGTCAGGGTGTACGCCCTGAGCATCGTAGTAGCACCCAAAAAACTTGATGCTGGGAATGTTAATATCACACTTGTCCAAGTTGAAGATCAGACCGTATTTGCGAGCTATGTGCATGAGGTTATGAAGGTTTTTGTTGTGTTCCTCCATATCATGCCCAAACACTGCAACGTCGCCGGCTATGCCGATGGTAGCGGGGCATTGCTCCAATATCATGTCCATTTTCTCTTGGAAAATATCTTGCGAAACCTTGAGTCCAAATGGTAGTCGTTTGAAGCGATAGCGTCCGAAAGGCGAATTGAACGTGGTCAGGTAACTGGACTCTGAATCCAACTCGATGGACCAGTACCCGTGACGTGCGTCAAGTTTGCTGAAGACCCGTGCACCACTGAACTTGTGGGTAATCTCCTCGAGCGTTGGCGTTTTGTGATACGTGCGTTTGGAGGCTCGATTCAGGTCTTTTGGATCGAGGCAGATCCGAAGTTGGCCGTTGGCTTTCCTGCTAAATGCAAGGGACGACACCCAGTCTGTGGGCTCTATCACCTTGGCTATTACATTTAAGGCTCTCATCCTGTCAAGTTCCGCTTTCATTTCATCCTTGAGCTGGATGGGGTATTTGCGAGGCGGTTGTACGGAAGGTTGCGCGTCCTCGTGCAGCGTAATGTGAAATTGACCAGGCAACTTGCCAATACCGGTAAATCGATCCGGATATTGGGCTTTGAGGTCCTTCTTGTTGCCTATGGGCCCCAAGGTTGCGACTTTATGCGTTGGCGTTGGCGTTGCGGGTCTACGTATGGCACATTTCATCGTGAGGAGTTTGAGTGCGCGTGAACTTGGCAGTCCAATAATTGCAGGTCCTGTTGCGTCAGCAATGAAGAACTCTGCGTCTATCCACTCACCACTGTTGAATTTGCATGGAATTGTTATACTGCCATGCTGCGGTATTTGTGTGCCATTGTAAGCTGTGAGAATTCCCTTTACCGGGGTTGTAGCGCCAAGTTTTGGAAATCCTTCTGCGTCCAACAATGTGGGGAACATGCGTCGAAATAATCGGAGGGGGATGATATGTCCCTGTGCACCCGTGTCAACTTTTGCTGTGAGCGTGTGATTGCCTGGCCGTTGTTTGAGCTTGATGTTGAGCGTCGTGAACACTTGATCGCGATTGTCTACGCGCTTGTTGTTGGTATTGTTTATACCGTCGATCTGTTGTGTGATTGTGACTGTCTCAAAGCTCATGTTCTCAAAGTCATTGGATGCATCATCCATGTCCTGTTGCTGGACATAGTGAACCTCACTTTGACGGTTATTCGGTTTCGGAGTGTTGCTTCTCCTGTAAGATCCGCGAGGTCGATTATCCGATCTGGGTCGTGGTTTGCGTCGCTGTTGTTGGCTTTGTCCTTTGCCAGCAGAGCTGAGGCATACCTGTTGCCAATGTCCAGTTTTACCACATTTTCTGTAGTAGTGCCGTATGCTGGGCACCCATCTCTCGGCTTGTACAGTTTTTACATTGACCGCGAAGTTTTACCATATCCACCGTGGCATCGTGTCCGATGTTGCCGAGTTGAGCCATGTGGTTCACACTAGCTTCATGTGTACGGCATATGTCGAGAGCATCCTGCAAAGACAGCTTGTCGTCCTTGCCTAGCAATTTCTTCTGCGTCTGCGTGTATTTGATACCGGAAATCAGTACCTCAATGATGCGTTCCTCGAGTGCAGAATTTTCCTTGAACTGACATTTCATGGCCTTTGCCTTGCAACGTGTATAAAAGTCATCAACAGACTTAGAATCAATCTGTTTGTACCGCTGAAATTCAAGCCGGTGTATTCTAAAGTTCTCATGAGGCTGTACATGCTTCGAAAACTTATCCCATATGTTTGTGGGATCTTGTAGCTGCTCATCAGTGAGGCCCCAGGTGTTGAAAATCCTGAGCCCCTCGCGACCTGCCCAAAAAATTATGTAGTTGTGCTGCTTATCAGGTACAATGTTCTT
This sequence comes from Asterias amurensis, assembly GCF_032118995.1. Classification (NCBI taxonomy): domain Eukaryota; kingdom Metazoa; phylum Echinodermata; class Asteroidea; order Forcipulatida; family Asteriidae; genus Asterias; species Asterias amurensis. Next base: position 8,686,737 of record NC_092657.1, on the reverse strand, counting down.
GACCTGGAACCACATATTTGATGTCTGCTTAAACTCTTTATAAGCCTGAGGGCGATCTGGATGTTCCAGTCCATCCTTGGATGAGGTATTGTATCAGCCATTGCGTGAAAATACAGTTAAAATGTTCGTATCACAATATGCGTGTAGTTGTTTTTGCGTTTTATGCGGTCTACCCGGTACGTGATACACGTATGGTACGTAGCGTTGATTTACATGTACTGTAACTCACGTGTCAAAATGGCGGAATGTGTCCGTCCAGCAGTGCCGTTCGTTGGATTTGTTCTGTCCAATCGGATCAAATTCTGTACACAGTTATTGCTAAAACTTGATGAGACACTTGCCTGATCCTTTGCTGCCACCATGTAATAATACTATATCGGTAGACATATATTCTGGAGTAATGTAATGATTTATTATTGCGCGACTGATTCATACCATATACAAGATTACTGTTTACTGGAGACAGAGTACCTGGATTGACCTAGTGACGTATTGAGGTCACAGTATATTAATGCGCTGTGTGTATATAAAGTAGTACCTTCACACTTAACAGATGTAGCTACGACTTACCTGCTGATGGATACATGATACTGCACTCATGGAGACCCCAAGAAGACGCTGGTTGTAACATGTTCCGCACAGCCTTTTCCCTAGCAGAGTCGGAAAACACGGTTGGCTAATAGCTGAAATCTTTATCACCAACTTTCTTTAGCCAGCAGCAAGGTACCACTGCCACAGCATCATCATCATTCGGAAAAGACACCACACTCCAAATGATGATCTGAATCCCAACAAATTTTAGCAGTTTTAAGTAAATTTGTTACAGGAAGGCATGCGTATATTTTAATGCAGTAAGTCCAAACTAATAGGAATGGCGAAGAGGAAAACAAACAAAGTCATCATGATGAGGGAGCAGAACGCACTTCTTGGAGACCTGATTTAGTGGCACAACAACTAGTCTGCCAGAGGGATTTCGTAGTCTATATGCCAAGAACACGTGAATCCAAGGGATAACTGAAGAAAGATTCTACGCCTGAAAACTTCTCAAAAATGATTGATTTGGAACCATTTTCTTGATCAACCAGTATGTTTCGCACAAGGCCAAATTCATCGCCAACTACAACACAATTGTTTCCCTTGCATGTGGAAAAATGTCCAAGCTGATGATCCAATTAATTGTACTCCACATACAGCTTAGTTTGACCAAAGACTTCGGGAAGTGGACCCTGAGAGTGTTGTCGACCAAGTCTATCCTTCTCCCTGACAGTTTTCCCACCTGCTGCAATGGGTATTCGGGCTTGCGGACTAATTTCTTAATCTTATGCAAGAAATGCTCACACACGGTCCAAGTTTCCAAAGGTCAGTGCATCCTGAGCCAAATGCAATAATCTATGAACATTGTGGACAACCTCAGATCTACCAAATATATCAGAAAAATGTGTAACAAACAACACAAGTAACTTATGTGCATGTTCAGCAAGCGGTGATGACAAGGTGGGACTCAGCAGGATATGCATACTAACAGACAAAGTATGTTAAATCTGAGATGTCGTAATGGAAGCTATATAAGACCTGTGAACTTGTTTTATGTTCATTCTTTTTTAAATGGGTCCATTTCATACGTATGTAAAGCATTCATAAATCACTCTTTATCCATCAGCCCCAACAAAATAACAGCATACGTGTCCGAAGGGAGGTGGTGATCAAAGGCTTGTGTGTGTTCCTGAATGAGGACTGCAGAGTTTTATTCAAACAGTTTTTGGTTAGTATTAAATGAGCAGCATGTCTTCCAACAAATGCCTGACTCCTTGATTCTGATCAAATGGTCAACACACGTTTTGTTGATCGGTTAAAACACTGCCTTACATGGTGTTTGCTTGGACTGTGCATACACAGTTAACACATGTAAAGCATGAAGCGTTCTTGCTGTTCATCTTCCACAGTGCAGCCATCTTAATTTTTCTCATTCAAGTTGCAACCAAACTAAGGTATGGAGGAAAGATAGTTTTGTGCCTTTTATTAAAAAAGAGAACCAGTATTCATTAATGTTACTGCAGACAGGGAATCAGATATGACAGTGACTGATTGAAAAAGGTCTACTGAGAGTCCTGAGACATGTCTGCAATGAGCTGCATTGATTTGGGTTTTGTTTGTTTTTTAATCAACCTTTCTTTCCCCACTCCACATGCCAATGAGAAATTGGCAACCATTTTTCTCATTTGAAGTGATAAAACCAACATCTAATTGTGTTCCGCTTTTATACAGGATACCCAAGAAGACATCCAAAAAGAAAAAGAGAAGTGTACAATGGGCATCTTTGTAATTAAGAAGGAGGGGCAGCAGAGTGGGAGAAACCAGCAGACATCATAGTTGTGCTTGAGGGTGTGGAAGTGCTGACAGAGGTAACTGATGCAGCTCCTGCATGTATGCAACTACTTGGCTGCATATTATATGCAATGAACCTGTCATACCCTAACAACCTGAAATACTTCTGGGAAGTAATCCAGAAGGTTGTTATGGGTCTGGATGCATCTCGACTTTCACCAAAAGTCCAGTCCTTGCACAACAAGCTCTGCATTAATAATTGAAATAACTGTTTGTACTTTGTACACATTTTCCCCAAACTGTTTAATTGGAATATTTGCCTTTTTGTGATAACAAACAAAATCGGAGTTACCGTTGCATACCTACTTCAAATTATGATCCTTGGGAAGATTTGCTTTAGAAATTACACCCACCTGTGTATCACCATATATCATTGTTGTTTGTAAGAGGAAAGGAAATTACCAATATAATTTTGTGATGTACTCATTTTACCAGTAGATAGGGTCCTCATGTGACTGGGGGAAAAATTACAAGTCTGTAACATCATGTTCAAATATAGTAAATTTGCAGTGTATTCGAAACCCTTTTCATTGCAAAATTTGTCACCTTTCACATGACATGATGATATGCTGGGAAAAATGTGTCTGTACGTTTATGTACGAAGATGTTTCAGTTCATTCCTGGCTTTTGAAAACATTAATCAAAACTGTCTTGAATTTGACCTTTTGACTGACAAAATATTCCCTGTTATTAGTTGTTGAAATAAATTGACATCATGTTTTAAATTTTGGTCTGAAAAAATCAGATATGAACCAAAACACTCCTGACTGAAAATGTAGAGACCCATTTTTCTCAGAATGATGTCATCAGATGCTTTGATTACTGAAAGAGTATCGAGTAAAATTGATATTTACATCATCCTAACGTAAGGTAAGAGACTTGTAACTTTTCCCCAAGCACATGAGAACTCTTTCTATTGGCAAATGAGAACATGTACATGTATATCACAATATTGAATTTTGACACTTCCTCTTTAAGTTAACAAGTTTTTCAGTGTTACAAAGTTCTATGTTTTTTGTTAAAGGCCTAATGCCTATCTTTCTCATGTAGTCTATTGAAGAGAAAGGAAAGACCAGAACCATGAAGATTCGTCATGGTGCAGCCATCTTGTTGCCTTCCACTAAAAGCAGTGTGACCAAATTGAGGCTGGGGACACAAGTCGTCTGATCCCCTTCCTATTATTGTAAAAATTGTCAATGGTAGGGAACTAGAAAAGATGGCTGCAGTGTGATTGAGGTCTGTTGATTGATTTAGTTATCATTAGAGTTGCAACTGTTGACATTGTTAAAATATTTAGGGCTTCATGTTTTGACCCAGTTTTTTAACCCATGTGTTTTACCATACATACAGGGGGACATGTTAACACACTATTAAGTCTTCCAACTTTTTGAAGTAAGACACTAAAATATGAATATGGAAGGAGACCTACCCTTCTTCAATAATTTTTTCCAAAAAACTGCAGAATTGAGGCATTTATGGCTAAAACCAATCATCTGGTTTACTGTATGTGTCATCAAAAACTTACTGTTTTAAAAAACATATTCTAGACTTTGATATTGAAATGTCTAGTAGTTGCAAGGGCATTTTTTTCAAACGCCCTCTTTTTGTTTATACACTCTGAGCTAGCATGTGAATGCTGTTAGGGTGGTGGTGGTGATTGGGGGGGGGGGACTTCCAACCTTGATCAGTCTTTTTCCTTTATTTTATTTACAAAAGTATTTTTTCTTTCCAGGCCAGATACTCAAATATCCCCCAACACACGTATGAACAAAAAGTGAAAAGGAATACAGTAATTTTATCAGGGATTGTTGGGTAGTGTGTACTTTTTTCCTCTTAAGCGCATTCTCAACAAAATTAGAACAATTTCAAATTTGCACAAGAACAGGATCATTGCAATATACAGAGTAATTTTATATTTGGAGAAAACCGGTTTGTAATAAAACAAATGTTTTCAGTGTTACTGCAAAAACGTGATGTTCAGAACTTTTGTTTTATTTTGATGTTAATATTATAGGGCGAAGTGAGGTTTCAGTTTTGTGTAAAGTTTAAGTTAACAGCTTTTCAATGCATTAAGTAGAATCATCACAACGGAAGTTCAGTTTTTAATACTTAAAAAATAACCCTATTCAAAAATACTGCGCGATGGACAAACTAAATTTATTAAGAGCATTTAAAAAAAGACACAAAGTTAAGTTCAATATACTTAGAACACCAACGTAACCAGATAACAAGTTCAAACTACTAAAACAAATTAAACCAAATAACGTTTTCTTAACATTTAAGTAAGTTTCACATTGCGGGGTATACGTTATACGAGCAAAGAAAGTCAAGTTGCAATAACTCGATTTTAATGCAGTTTAAAATTACTTAAAAGAAATAAGGCACATTGTTGCCTTGAATTTAATTGAGTAAATTCAATGCAGCTGAAAACAAGTAAAACCTAGTGAGGAAGCCAAGTTACAACAACTTAAAATCATTTCCAAAGTTGAAATAACTTAATTTGTTTGCAAGTTGGAAGTACTTCATCAAATTAAGTTGCAATAGCACGATTTTATTGCAGTTTGAAATTACTTAAAAGAAATAAGGCACACTGTTGCCTTTAATTTAAATGAGTAAATTCAACCCAGATGAAAACAAGTAAAACCTAGTAAGAAAGCTGAGCTACAACAACTTAAAATCATTTCAAAAGTTGAAATAACTTAATTTGTTTGAAAGTTGAAGGTACTTAATAAAATAAGGCAACAAAATTGCCTTAATTTTTTTAAGTAAATCATAAGAAATTTTTTTTTATAGTGTGTGGAACAGATTCAAAATTTACCAGGGCATAATGACCAACAAAGTATGAATTTGTTTTGCTTTAAACTCAAACACCATCCTTGAAACTTCCCTTACCCGTTGTCGAATGAATCCTTCTTTACTGCGACCATGATTCGGATCATCGTTGGCTTTTCTGCAACTTAATGGATTGAACAGCATCACAGTGCACTAATTTTGCAACGATTTCGTTTGTTTTATAACACAAACTACAGACGCACTTCGGAGAAGCATCCGACCTGGCTTACAATGTAAGGTTCTTTTCATATTTTTGTTTTGAGCTTGGTTTATATGAACCACCTTCATCAGGGTTTCGGCTACAATTTTATGCATCGAAATATCGGATTTGGCATAACAGCCATATCAGTGTTGGAAAGGTAATATTTCGGGCTAACATGGTATTTTAAGTCCATAAACCACTATGAGCTTCCCTCTATTCTTTTGCAGAACAGATGAATAATGTAGGTAATTTTTTCTCAGTTTCGAATTGGTGCAAGCTGTCTTTTTTATCGTTATTCTTAGACAACATCTTAATTTGGGGTGCATCCTTATGCACTAGATTGGCCGAAAGTAAGGGTATTTTTTTTTCTTCATTTAGACAACATGTACAGTACTGTGGTATGTAAAAGTGACGTTACATTTGTTGATCACGGTCGTGCTCTACTGTTTTCTTAATGCCAGACACTCGAACGCTGCTTGTGTCCCAATGAGTATAATAAATATGTTGCACTACTCTTATGTAAACTTTTACAGTAACGCTGTGTCTGGGTTTTGGATAGGGAAAATTCTGTATTTTTTTGTTCCAAATTCATTCACACGTTGACCTTTAAATTTACCACAACCTCAAATAATCAAAACAATGATAAACTGATCGGCCAACGTGAACAACAGGGATGGCTTCTGAGCCGAGTACATTTGTTTTATTATCGGGTCTGGCATACACGACACCTTTACTTGTTTATGAAATTCTAAGTACCTCGAAATGGGTGCATCATATGTCTAGCAGGTAAAGACCAAGTTAATTGGTACAAGAGAACTACCATTTCTCAATACATTCACATGGTGACATAATTCCACGGCTTCGCTTCACCGGGATGCGTAACCGTAAGCAGTTAGTTTGCACTTACACTACAGAAAGCAGAGGATTTTGTGCTTACGGCAACAAAACTAGTTTTCACCTTGAGTTACAGTTCGGTCTTAAACACGGTCTGTCGCTGGTTTAGTTGCAGTTTGATCTCGATCATGGTCTCTTGCTGATGAGCGAGTTGTGGTTCGATCTGGATCACATTGTCTTGATGGTTGAGGTAGTGTTCGGTCTGGAACATTATACTGGTCTTGGTCTCTTGCTGGTTAAATACAGTTGTCTCTGAATCACATTCATTCTCCCGATGGTCGAGTTAGAGTTCAGTCTGATGAGACACCATCTCTCCGTTTGAGTTAGGGACGAATTCAAAATTAAACAAGCGGTAACTTGGGGGCTTTTTAAGAATAACCCGAGGTAATACAGGGTATTTACAGCCTTGCATACGAACAATAGAGTCATGAATATCCGTCTGCACATGCTGGGTCAACTTGGTCGTGGATGGGTGACCGCGGATACAAAGAGCAATTTAACAAAAGGCAAGATTTGTGCGAGGGATTACGTCAGCAAGGGATTATCGGATTAGTGACAGCTGCCTGGCTGCTCCAATAAAATGTTCTACTGATCCATTCAGGTACTCAATGTTTCTAAAGAAACCAAACTCCACTTATCTATTGTTGAACAGTATCAATTACGGATGAACCGAGCCTCTGCCAAACCGCAGATCGGCCGGCGGCAATATCAAAAAAGTAAACTTGGCTCTCTGTGGCCCCAAGAGCGATGTTCATTGACCTGTAGATAATGAGTTCTTTATGGTCCGACTTCCTTTTGCCTCGTAATACCCCGGGGGGAAATGAAGATTTACCCCGAGTTACCGATTGTTTAATTTTGAATTCGCCCCTTATAGTTCGGTCTCGAACACGGTTTATCACTGGTCGAGTAGTGGTTAAATCTGGATTGAAGCATCATCTTCATTGGCTGTTTCCTTACTGGATAATGATTTGTCATGTGAAAGATAAGCAGACTTGCCAAGATCAACTAGGGCTGATGCTGTTGAAGACTGTCTCCCCTGTAGCTCCTACGACTATTAAGGTTTTGTCGTCAATGAAGCTTTCCAGAGAAGATGCAAGTTAGTTATTCTGCAGTGAATTGACATCAGCAAACGTGCAAATGTAATGAAAAGAGAACTATGTCACGACTTAAAGGATGTGTTAAACCCCCCCTTGATATCCAGAGTTGTTTTTTGCCTGATATTTCATTTTTGTTTGAAGTCTGAAATTAAAAGTCCAAATAGACAATAATGTACAAATGCAAGTAGGCGTACATGTTTTCCAGTAAACTAAAAAAACATTTGATTGTATCCTGTTGAGTCATCGCTTCCCCAATGATTAATTAAGGCATGTTCATTATTTGACAGGGCGCAATAACGGTACGATTTACTGTTGTTTTGTACTGGGAAAAAAGACCGGATCGCATGTTTCTTTCGGAACGTACAGCCAACATCCACAGACCATGTAAAAATGAAGTCAACTCCCACAAGTAAAAACATTCACAAGCGAGCAATGACTGTGAGTCGTAGTGAAAAAAGCATGCAAGACAACTTTGATTTGTTATTAAAGGCAGTGGACACTATTGGTAATTGACAAAGACTAGCCTTCATAGTTAGTGTATCCAAACATATGCATACAATAATTAACCTGTGAAAATTTGAGCTCTATCGGTCATCGAACTTGCGAGATAATAATGAAAGAAGAAAACACCCTTGTCACACGAATTTGTGTGCTTTAAGATGGTTGATTTTGAGGTTACCGCTCGATAGTCCGAAGGTTCGATGGTCCGAAGGTTCAATAATTCGAAGGTCCGTTAGTCAGAAGGTTCGTTAGTCTGAAGGTTGAATAGTTTGAAGGTCCGACAGTCCAAAGGTTCGATAGTCCGAATGGCCTGTAAGTCCGAAAATAGGATAATGTTAAATATTCCGAAGGTTCCATAGTCGGAATTGACAATAAGGTCCGATAGTCCGAATTGACGATAAGGTTCGATAGTCCGAATTGACGATAAGGTTCAATAGTCCAATTTTACAATAAGGTCCGATAGTCCGAGTTGACAATCATGAGATAGGTATAGTAGTGAATTCAAAACAACAATTTAAAAACAAATTTATATTTTATTTACAAAATATATACAACATATAAGTTCTCAGGCAGGGTAATGGGAAGTTTTTTAACACCAGTGTTTATGTTTAGTCCAAAGGGTATATATATCCTAAAAAATCATTTAAAAATGTACCCAGTCAGTTTCCCTTGTGGTTTATTATTTGATATCTGATATAAAAAAAACGTCGCATCCCCTTAATGTGATCCCCTGTCTGCCGCTTCCCAGGTTGTATCGTTACCCGGGTGTGATCCCTGGCTACACGGCAGTTTGCGGTTTAATGGCTTCTGACTTGCAACCCCGAACAAAGATATTGACAAAATTGAATTTCAGGGGCATTTTTACCCAAAGCTGTTCCAAGTTATTGGTGACATGATCTAGGACTAATTTCCATGTTGTTGTTATTTAAATGTCGAGGTTGGAAATCTGAAATTTACTGTTGTTGCGAGAAGTAGCAGCTTGAATAACTTGCCTTGTGTCGGGTAGCCTTGTCCAATGGTCTACGCAAGCATGCACCGGCCCGATCGGACTTCACGAAATGCATTAGATACTATACCGCACGGTACTTAACAGTACTTTTCAAATGGCTTTTCGAGATACCATCAATGTTGCACAGGAGTTAAGAGGAGCAAACGAAGCTAATCACATGAGAAATCCGGAGAGGGAAAGGAAACCTCCGAAGAGATATGTGGAATAATAATGCTTAGGTTAAGAACTAAGTTAAGATTATAAGAAATACTAAGGATTGGTTACATTTAATAATTTTTCTGTAATACAGAGAGACATGAAGGGTTTTTCACCGAGTGTAGAGCTCCAGGATTTGAAAGAGATTCACAATAAGAGACGCATTTTCACCTGCGAGGAATGCGGGAAGAGGTTTGGGAAGCGATACAATTACGATCGTCACCGGATGACCCATATGGACTACCTGAACAAATTTCACTGCCGGAGATGTCCACAAACCCACCTGCAACGATTCGCCCTGAAGCGGTACTACCATGCAGAATCTAAACAAGGATGGAAGAAGCTGTCGAGATCACAGCGCCAAATCGAACAAATCCCCCCAATCACTCCCTTCCGCAATCACCCTAAGACAACCCCTGGACGAGGATGAGGAGGAAGAACAAGCAGCAGAGGCTGCCATGTCCCTCATCGCCTCGGACCTCAAGATCGACGACGAAGAAAAACAACACCAGGACCCATTGCCTACAATTACAAGGACCCCCAAGAAAAAGGTCAACTTATCAGGCCGGAGGAGATCAACGACAACGAAGAGGAAAGTGTGTCAAGTTCGAACGAGTCCGAAGAAGAGATCCCAACAGAGAAAATACAGATGAAAGCCGGTACGATTGGAGGAGCTCCTGGAGTTCCTGAAGTAGAAACTTGTGATGTCGTTCGACAGGAAAGGGAGAATGGTGCGCCATGACACGACAAAAACGCGTGTATAAGATTTGACGACACGAGGAGTAAGGTAAAATTTAACTAGATAACTACTAGGCTCAACATGATAAATTAAATTTGCTAACCATAAAAATAAAATAAAAATCAGTTTTGAAACGTGTTTCATTTAAGAAGTTTCACATTGAGATGCATTACCTGTTTGATACATAAAAGAGAAATATAAGAAATGTCACCAACTTTTTAATTAAAGAGAAATTTCGCAGTTGATTGAGTGGAGCCTTACCAAATTACTTGTACTTCCATGACTTCGTTAATCTAACACGTAAAATCCGTTTAGGTAATTCTATGAAGAGAGAATATGCCTAAATACTATTGAAAAGTTAATGCTATGACGTCTTGGACGTCTTGTTTAACTGATGGCGTTGGCAGATCCAAGAGGTCCAACAATGAGGGGGATCACAGAATCATGCCTTCCTTTTTGCCAAGGCATTGGGCAGATGCATATTTTGTCGATTCCATATTTTCTCTTCAAAGGAAGAGACGGCAACTTGCAAGACGAAATGGCTTTGTTAGTTTGTCACTTGATTGTTAGTTTTTTAAGATGAAATATAACGATCTGCCAACACCATCAGTTAAACAAGACGTCCAAGACGTCATAGCATCGACCTTCAATAATATGGTTTGAAAGAACATTCGCACGATGCAAAGAGAGTTTGAATGTGGTGAAATAAATCAAGGATCATTTGCGGCTGCCTTGGAGTTGTGTGATAAGTTGAAGTGTCACATGGACTGCCAGAGAAGTCCCAAATGGAGTACTTGTTGAACAAAGAAGTGCTTATTCTACGAGAGAACAGATTGCTAGGACACAGCTGTGTAGCAAGCTTAGACAAGATTCGCAGGGAGAATGCAGCAAGTCAGAAAGCCTCAAGAGTTGCAATGTGTACCTGCAATGTGTACTGTTCATGTAATTCTGCTGCTGGATCGAATTGAATAGAATTTTAAAAAACCATATTTAACGAATGAATTGATGAAAGAGTCCTGAAAGTTTATTTGGAGCATCTGAGAATCATGCGCATAAATCCACTAGGCTCCATGAAGGGTGCATACAACCTATGTAGGGTTTACGGGTCGATGCTATGTCTCCAAAGTAAATACCAGAGAGTATGTGAAGCAACAGACTTTTTGGTAGCACAGGTGAAATCAAAACTAGTCACCCAGCATAAAATCAATTCAGTTCTTGATGTTATTTGTGGTGAGCTTCACAAAATCTTTACTGATGGCACCGTACTCGGATCGTGGTGAATTTCAGGGGCATTTTTACCCAAAGCTGTTCCAAGTTATTGGTGACATGATCTAGGACTAATTTCCATGTTGTTGTTATTTAAATGTCGAGGTTGGAAATCTGAAATTTACTGTTGTTGCGAGAAGTAGCAGCTTGAATAACTTGCCTTGTGTCGGGTAGCCTTGTCCAATGGTCTACGCAAGCATGCACCGGCCCGATCGGACTTCACGAAATGCATTAGATACTATACCGCACGGTACTTATCAGTACTTTTCAAATGGCTTTTCGAGATACCATCAATGTTGCACAGGAGTTAAGAGGAGCAAACGAAGCTAATCACATGAGAAATCCGGAGAGGGAAAGGAAACCTCCGAAGAGATATGTGGAATAATAATGCTTAGGTTAAGAACTAAGTTAAGATTATAAGAAATACTAAGGATTGGTTACATTTAATTATTTTTCTGTAATACAGAGAGACATGAAGGATTTTTCACCGAGTGTAGAGCTCCAGGATTTGAAAGAGATTCGCAATAAGAGACGCATTTTCACCTGCGAGGAATGCGGGAAGAGGTTTGGGAAGCGATACAATTACGATCGTCACCGGATGACCCATATGGACTACCTGAACAAATTTCACTGCCGGAGATGTCCACAAACCCACCTGCAACGATTCGCCCTGAAGCGGTACTACCATGCAGAATCTAAACAAGGATGGAAGAAGCTGTCGAGATCACAGCGCCAAATCGAACAAATCCCCCCAATCACTCCCTTCCGCAATCACCCTAAGACAACCCCTGGACGAGGATGAGGAGGAAGAACAAGCAGCAGAGGCTGCCATGTCCCTCATCGCCTCGGACCTCAAGATCGACGACGAAGAAAAACAACACCAGGACCCAGAGCCTACAATTACAAGGACCCCCAAGAAAAAGGTCAACTTATCAGGCCGGAGGAGATCAACGACAATGAAGAAGAAAGTGTCTCAAGTTCGAACGAGTCCGAAGAAGAGGAGATCCCAACAAAGAGAAAGTACAGATGGAAGCCGGTACGATTGGAGGAGCTCCTGAAGGAGAAACTTGTGAAGTCGTACAACAGGCAAGGGAGAATGGTGTGCCGTGACACGACAAAACGCTCGTATGAGATTGGACGACACGAGTAAGGCTCCCTTCAGGTAACATTTAACTAGATAACTAATAGGCTCAACATGATAATATAAATTTGATAACCATCCAAATCAAAAAGAAGTAAGTTTTGAAACGTGTTTTGTGAAATATAAAGATCTGCCAACACCATCGACTTTCAATAGTATGGTTAAAAAGAACATTCGCACAATGCAAAGAGAGTTTGAAAGTGGAGAAATAAATCAAGGATCATTTGCGGCTACCTTGGAGTTGTGTGATAAACGGAAGTGTCACATGGACTGCCTGAAGTCAGAGAAGTCCCGAATGGAGTACTTGTTGAACAAAGAAGTGCTTATTCTACCAGAGAACAGATTGCTGTGACACAGTTGTGTAGCAAGCTTAGACAAGATCCACAGGGTGAATGCAACAAGTCAGAAAGCCTGAAGAGTTGCAATGTGTACCTGCAATGTGTACTGTTCATGTAATTCTGCTGCTGTCAGCGAATTGAATAGAATTTTAATAAACCATTAAATGAATGAATGAAAGAGTCCTGAAAGTTTATTTGGAGCATCTGAGAATTATGCGCATAAATCCACTAGGCTCCATGGAGGGTGCATACAACCTATGTAGGGTTTACGGGTCGATGCTATGTCTCCAAAGTAAATACCAGAGAGTATGTGAAGCAACAGACTTGTGGTAGCACAGATGAAATCAAAACTAGTCACCCAGCACAAAATCAATTCAGTTCTTGATGTTATTTGTGGTGAACTTCACAAAATGTAAACTGATGACACCGAACTCGGATCGTGGTGAATTTCAGGGGCATTTTCACCCAAAGCTTTTTCAAGTTATTGGTGACATGATCTAGGACTAAATTCCATGTTGTGGTTGTTATTTAAATGTCGAGGTTGGAAATCTGAAATTTACTGTTGTTGCGAGAAGTAGCAGCTTGAATAACTTGCCTTGTGTCAGTTAGCCTTGTCCAAGGGTCTACGCAAGCATGCACCGGCCCGATCGGACTTCACGAAATGCATTACACACTATACCGCACGGTACATAACAGTACTTTTCGTTTGGCTTTTCGAGATACCATCAATATTACAAAACGAGGCCGGTTCAGAGGTGCAACAATGAAGAAAATCACAATAAATCATGTCGCCATGTCATCATGACGGCATTTCGCAATTCACGAGAACTGGCCATTATCAATCTAAAAGGTTTCGACAGAACCGCATCAACACTTCAATAGTTATATTGCTTCAAAAATTGCATCCTTATACCGTACAAGTGACCTACAATGACGTCACCTAGCTAAATTATCGCCTAAGAAATTGAGTGATATAAACGACCCTTACATGAAGAGAGCCCTTCAGACATCAAGGAAGGACTACCAAGACATCGTAGTGTGTAATATGTCCAAACAGTCAAATCTTCAGGTATGACAATCTAAATGTTATTAACATTCAGAATCACAATAAATAGTTTTTAAAACTTAATGACGCAAAACAATTAAATTTTTAATTTTGACAGTTAGTGCTACAAAGAAGACACATTCTGGAGAAAGCCTAGAACATCATAGTTATTACACATGGTACTCCGTCAGACATCGAGGGCTGTAACTACGAAAGCTGTTTATCTTTGTACTAGTGTAGTATATAGACGTGGATAAATCCAAGTTACACGCGTCTTCCTTAACACCTGAATTAAACAAGTATTAAATAGTTACTTAGTTATCCTTGTGTAACTAGAACAGTTTTAACTTATTAACCGAGGTCTTTTTTTAAATACATTGTATTGTAGATATAGGATTGCGCAACAACATGAACATATGATAGGCCTTTGTAACGACAAATCTTCAGCAGGTGGTTATTTCGAACTCTACAACCATGGCTGATAAAGGCAACGCAGTGACTATTTCACTGCTGACGAAAGGATGGCTCTCGTTGAGGGACTTCATTTCCATTATTGGTGACAAACGATGTGACACCAAACCCAACAGCAAAAAAAATTGGTGACGCCTGGAAAGCTATCACTTCAGAAATGTCCATCTCCTTTCTTGACCGTAAAAACCGATCTGCAAAGGACTACAAAATAGTCAGTGTTCAAAAAATAGGAAATAACTGCAAATCGAAACTCATTTGATATCAAAAGGAACAACACCAAATAAAAATCGACATTAAAAAATAAATAAACGAAAAATAACCAGCTGGCCAAGATCGTAAATTTTCCTGATTTAACTACAAAGTTTGTTTGTTTTTCCCTAAAAACTCTTGGTGCACGCTGGTGTTGGCGACCATGAAGATTTTCCTGTTCTTCGGCCTCCTCTAGTGAAATTAAGAAAATCTACCTTTCTGTGTACATATCTGTCTCCTAAATGGGTCAAAATAATCACTAAACAACCCCCAATCCATGTTTTAAGAATTGCTATTTGTTATAAACACATGTTTTACTCACATGGTCATATAAATGCGGTAACTAAAATCAAGCTTTGTTGTAGCTGTTATAAGTAAGACACAAGGTTTATACAGTGACTACTAATGTATACGCATCTAATGGGTTAAACGGCTTTCGTAGTTACGGCCCTAAGTCTTTCATCCTACGCATAAAAAGAGGCAAAGTGCAACAAGGTACCATTTTGAACTCAAATAATCAATTATTCTATTGTGGAACAGGTCTACTCTTTTTCATCTATCATCAGAGATCATCTTTTGCTTGCATCACCCATATACACCAAAAGTTCTCACACAAATACTAGTATCATCTTAGGGCCATGTCACACAGGGAAAATTACAAGCAACCAGTTCCAGGCAATCTCCAAAAGAAGAACCACATTCTTCCCTAGTGTCATGTTTATTTTCTTGGTCATTGGTTTACTCAAAGATTATAGCATTTTTATTGGAGCCAGTTTTTGTAGCATCGGAGTTAAAAACAAAACTTTTAATATTAAAACTATTCAAACGAATATCCTTACTTTAAGGCAGTGGACACTATTGGTAATTACTCAAAATAATTATTTGCATAAAACCTTTCTTGGTGACGAGTAATGGGGAGAGGTTGATGGTATAAAACATTGTGGAAAACGGCTCCTTAGTGCCATAGTTTTCGAGAAAAAAGTAATTTGATTTTGAGACAACACGGGTATCGAAATCAACTATCTAAAGGCACACAACTTCGTGTGACGAGGGTGTTTTTCTTTCTTTCATCTCGCAAGTTCGATGACCGATTGAGCTCAAATTTTGCTCAAGGTTTGTTATTTTATGCATAATGTTGAGACACACCAACTGTGAAGGCTAGTCTTTGACAATTACCAATAATGTCCACTGCCTTTAATTGTACACTCGACATGTATAAAACTAAGATTTTAAGAACCTGTGCAAGTTTGGGCTAAATTTGTCATTGAAGTTGCAAAGAACAGTCAAATACTGAAGGAAAAAAAAGACACCCTTGACATGATGAGGGCCTTGTGTTAGTGCCTGAGATAGAGGAGAGAGGTTTTACCTAAATCCACGTTTCGTCTTTTGTGTGAAAATTTCGTTCTTTCTTTAAAAGTACATTTTGCTTTTTGTTTCTATTGAGTAGGGGTTCAGTAAGTGTTTCACTGGTCATTAAAGGAACACGTTGCCTTGGATTGGTCGAGTTGGTCTTTGAGAAGCGTCGTGGAACCGTTTGCTATAAAACCGATATGGTGTTTATTGCTCTCTCAAATTGGTTAAATTTGATTGGGAAAAATAAAATGGTTGGTGTTTTTTGCTGTATCCACCTTTATTGTGACTAGCAATTTAAACAAGTATGGCTACGGTATAAGTGATAAATTAACCATACATAACTGAGGCCTGCAGTTAAAGAAATAAATATGAGTGGATTTTCTAAACTTTGTATGGCAACTGATATTAAATGATTCAAGTCAAATGTTATGATTGCAGGTTTTCTCAATATGTCCGTGTGGAACCACCAAGTGATGTTCGACAGGACTACATCAACAGAAAGGGGTATCCTTCCATCAAATGTCAGGTAATAATCTTGTCCAATCTAATCTAATCCAATTTGTTAAAGATTAATCTTTAACAAATTGGTTTACTTTGAGACTTGAAGTTTGTTTCAAGTATTAGGAACAGTATCCTAAGTGCAAGAGAAGAAGATAAACTAAAAGTACAACACTAGTTTGTCCATCAGGCATTCAAGTATCTGAATTTTGATGAGATGTAACATTACTACGACCTGATACTTGAGTAACTACAACTTGTACAACACTCATTATAAATAATTGTAAGATTCCGCAATTTTACCAAAAGTTCCCTGACAAAAAAACAAGCCTTATTTTATGTTCAAAGAGTAGCGTTAAAGAGAATTTGTACATACATGTAGTAATTTTACTTTAGTCGACCTTAGTGATGATTACTAATGGTTAGTATGAGACTTAAAAGCATGTTGGCAACCTAACAAATTGCAAAAGACTGATAACAACGTTTTGTCTGAACTAGCAACGTATGACATAACCAGCATTGAGACATAAGAAAAAAGTGAGAAGTGTTAACTATTTCTACATTGCAGTTTATTTGTGACCACAGGAGAAGTTTCTGCAAATGACAGCATAATGTGGAGGGAGAGCTCCTTTGGAACGGCAATGGTAGCAAGTAAGTGTCTCAAAAAAAATACAAGCTGTTCAGTATAAAGACCTGTTAAACTTAAATTGTTTTTCCCCTTGAGGCACTATAACTCAAGGGTCTGTCCCTTCTTTTTCACTTGCCCTTTTCCATCAAATTTAA
Organism: Asterias amurensis; assembly: GCF_032118995.1. Taxonomy (NCBI): domain Eukaryota; kingdom Metazoa; phylum Echinodermata; class Asteroidea; order Forcipulatida; family Asteriidae; genus Asterias; species Asterias amurensis. The sequence goes on along the minus strand of NC_092657.1, from coordinate 8,669,739 downwards.
TATCTTGACATCTTCTGGATACAGCCAACCATATCTACCTTGGTTGCAATATTTGTTTTTATAATTGTAGTTATATTTGTGAAAACTTTGTTGTTCTTTTAGACAGATGGCCAAGTTGCATAATTCTTGGTGACAGTGCCTATTACCAAAATACCTTTCTCATGACCCCCTATCCCACCAGCAGAAATAAGAGAACATGTCCCACGCTGTCACTAAGTACAGTTGTCCTTTTGGTCACGACACGGCCGTTCCACCCCCATTAGCACAACGTTATAAACTATAAATTTGTTTGCACCGATGTATTACTCCAGTGCGCCCTCCCCCGTGACATCACATAGTTAAGAGAAATCCAAGAGTAAAATATGAATAAAAAATTGTTTTATGAAAAAATAGTTATGTGAAAAGTGTTGTTAATAAAAACCGAGTGTGACTGTGTTTGCCGTTCACAACTTTCTAGGTTATTGACTTGATGAAGGGGCATGAGAAATTGCAAAAATGGGGTCGTTTTCGCCATTTTCTGTGATGAAAATTTGTTGTCAGGTATTTTCGCGACTCTTAAAAATAACGATCGTAAAATATTCATTTTAATTCAAATGGAATTTTTCTGGAATTGTTTTTTTAAGTTTCCTGAAGATAATATTAATTCCAACCAAAATCTTGAATATAAACCAAAGGCCAGCGACAGATTTTGTAAAAACGGAGGTTGAATTGGTCGTATTTTTGTCGAATCATACTTGTTTACGTGGTGTTTGTACGAAGCGTATACAATATAATGCACTCAGTACACACATACACGAACCTCGTCGAAGTGGTTTGTTATTTTATTTGGGGGATGAAAGTTTACTATTGCTGGCTAGATTGAGCATCTTAATATGAAATCAATACAAAAGCAGGCAAGTGAGATGCGTATACGTTGAAGATGGAGACTTTATTTCAGCAACGTGTTTCATAATACTACAAATTGTACACCATACAACATAAGTTTTTATTACATCAGCAAGCTTTAAATAAACGTTGTAGGGTATGTAGGAGATTAACTGCTAAGCAAGTTCAACAGCCGACAAGCATACATACCAGTGCATCAACTATGCTAAAGAACTCGAAACTGTATATTCTATATTTGGAGAGATGATGCCCTCGTTCATCCTAGTACAATTTGTTGGAGATGTGAGCGTTCCCTAAGGCATGAAAGATCTGGCTCTCGAAGTGGAACAAGGGAGAGTGCTTCTCAAAAGTGGGTAAAACATCACGTGTACGCTGCAATGTGTGTGAAACATACAAGACATAAGGACGTGGGGGCGTCCCTAGAAACGAAAGCAGAATGGCAATGGGCTCAACCAAAAGGAAGCAACAGTTCCTCTCCCGCTTTCTTTTAATTGTTATCAAGTTTCCAGTGAGAAAATGCCCCATAATCTGGATGTCCTTAATAACTCAGGAGAGGTTACATTGTTCATCTGTACCATATGCCAGTGTATTTTAAGGAAACCAACAGTTCAACCACCATCGAACTCATTTTTTGTGCGGAGTGTTAACTTGCTTGGTTTAAGCAAAGCAAGAGACTGTCCCATTTTCAGTGTGTAATTCATCAGTTGAAATTCATTATGTTAATCCCTGTTCAAGAATTATACGGGTTCAGCTGACAACCCTCCCAACAGTTTGTATAGCTTGTGAAACAATGGGGAAGCTTGAACTAATGAAAACCCACATATGCGCACAATAGCAGCCAAAACCCACAGCATTTACATGTTACGCAAGTAACCCCCTACCCAGCTCAGAACCAACCAATGAATGTGACGTCACAGCAGCAAGATTACTAAAATCCATGGCATCAAAGCACATCAAGGGCACCCCTATACCCCCCCCCCCCCAACAAAGAGGCTGCCACAGATAGGTGGACTGTCCACAAGTTCAGGGAAAATCCGTGTGCACGACTGAAAACACCAGTAAGGGTAAATGTTGTTTCTTTTACAGTTTGTCACTAAAGGAAATTAACCAATAATATAAAATTGTGAAAATACTTAGCAATAAATCTTATAAAAGGGGAAAAATAAAAAATTAAGTGTAGAAAAAGAAGTGGTAGATATTCAAGTCGCCAGTCAGGTTTCCTATTTTTTCTTCAGTAGTTTTGTATTTTTGTTACAAAAGATTGCCAACATTATAAACTCATTGTTATCTTTATAGACATATCTCCCTTTAGCCGGCATATGTTACTCTGGCCAGCAAGCAAGCAAAATCCACAGACGAGGATGATACCTGCCCTACATCTCAACCAAGTGAGGAAGCTATGAGCGTATATCGTTCTCTGGCCATGATGCGAGAGTGCCAATTTGCAGGGGAGCAGTTTCGAAAGCTTCGCAGGTGAGGTTTTATATAACTATACTGTTGACAATACAATTTCCTTTCAACTTAAAGCCGTTGGACCCTTTCGGTAAACAGTGTTACCCAAGGCCCACACTTTGTGTACCATAACTTCTATATATCAAATAACAAACCTGTGACAATTTAGGCTCAATCGGTCATCGGAGTCGGGAGAAAACAACGGAAAAACCCACCCTTGTTTCCGCGCGTTTCGCCGTGTCATGACACGTGTTTAAAATAAATCTGTAATTCTCGTTAACGAGAATTTATATTGTTTTGCTGTTTTCTCAAAAAGTAAAGCGTTTCATGGAATAATATTTCAAGAGAAGTCTGTCACCATTGCCTTCTGTAAACCCTGAAAGTTATTTGTAAATCTGTGAACTTTAATTTTTTTTTCTGAACCGAAAGGGTCCAATGGCTGTTAAGGGACACACCGGCCGAATTGGGCTATTTGGGCTACAAAATAGACTAAGATATGACTTCAACGGTCTTCCAGTAATGAAGCAGAACAGTCCTTAATAAACATCATCAAATTTAGCCGTTTTTTAGTATTTTGAGACAAAAACGCAGGTCGCGTGATTGTTCTAACCAAAAAGTGGTACAAACAATCATGTGACCTTCCAGGCTAGTTTTACTTTCAGCCGTCTAAAAGTAACTTACTTTACCAAATTTAAATCTTTTTTTTACAAAATTATTAACGAATAATTGACGAAAAAGATCATGTATTCAAATTATCGCTACAAAATGTAAACAATGGTGAAAAATCTAACGTAAGCTTCACATTGAAAGAGTCTGTGTAATGGAAGCTTGTTATATGGCCGCTTTGGTTTTTTAAAATAATGTTTCGCTAAATACGTGACATTTTGATGATTTATTTTTTTATAGCAACCATCTATAAAAACATGATTCTACACCCCTAAATTGCGTAAACGGTGAGCCGGTGTGTCCCATTAATGCTGCTCATAAACAGTAATTTTTGAAGTGTAAAAGTTTCATGTCTATGTTTCTTCAACTGAATCAGGTACCTAAGATCTATGGGAGTGTCTCTTCCATCAGTGCGTGCCATGAGACACCAGCAGAATACACTAATCAGTGACAATATTGTCGGGAAATTGGTCCCTCTCCTTTTCAAGTCAAGAAGTGCTGATGGATCAAATGGGTTGCAGACGAGAGGTTCCATGTGTGACAGTAAAGGATGTCTCTGCAATGGTCCTTGATTATCTTGACAGGCATGGCAGGTAAGAAGTTTTCTTTTGATATTTCCCTGAATGGAAACGAACAAATGCAAATAAATAGTAGGACAAAAAGGCAGAAATTCATGAATAAAAATGGACTGACTCAACTTCTATTAAGTCTGAATAGGAAACTAGTTTCAGAAATACAAAGTGCAACTTTAGAATATTATTTCTTTGCATTTAATTGATGGCGCATTTTATTGATAAATTTTCTTTAAGCGCACGGTTCATTTAGGGCCGGTTCGGCAACCCTCACGATTGTCAATCGATTCAGCAGCGATTGTGAGACGATTGGTGGATATCTTCACACGCTTCAGTGCGCTGAGCTTGTCTGGTTGTCCGGAGTCCGAACAAAGGGGCTCTAATCGGACTTCTGTCCATTGTGTTTAGCTTTGAATGTATAGGTCGTGGACTATGAATATGAATTTAAAAGCTTAAATGTTCTAAGGCTTTATTTTTGCGCTGTTTTTTCCATTTCTAAGATACTCGTCAAAAGATAGCACACATACTTGTTTTAATCATGAAAAACGACGAAGTATAACCTGACATTCTACTTTACCTCTTTTTGTCATGTATTTCCTGGTTGGCTTCGCCTAGCGCTGGCACGTCAATGTACCTCACATGGGTGCATCATGTACATTGTACACTCGATTTGACCGTTCGAGACGAACTCAATTTTTGGTTGAACTAAGAATGTTTCCCAACTAATGTGTATGTTTTTAATAAATGTATGACCAGGTTGTTGAACTTGGGTGTAATCTGCAAATAGGATTGTAATCAGTACGTCCTCGTCAGAAGTTATAATTTTGAATACTTTTAATTTTAAACATACTGTTGGCATTGAAGAAGAAACACCATTGCATTAATTAGAAGACTGCAATAAAAAATACCAAATGTATGTGTGTGCAGTTGTTTGTTTTATGCTTAATTGGAATAAATTTACAGATCTTATTATCAGAACATTTTGTTTATACCCTTCCAGTTTTTAGGTTTAAGATAAAACTCTATAAGGTTGATCAGATAATCTCGTGCTTTAATATAAATTTGTTTCCTGGATAAGTGTAAATAAATTTGGAGTCCGATTTTGCGGGAAATCTGAAACATAAATATTAGAAATATGTGACATTATGAATGAATAGTTGAATCACTTTTTATTACTAAATCTCTTTTTTAAATGTGTGTGGCTCTGAAAAGAGCCGTTTGGTTTGGGTTTCTTGAACTTGTGGATGAGACGATTGTGTCGGTCCATGTCGGCAGCACTCTGAAAAACCTTCTTGCATCCTTGCTTGCACCTTCGATGTTCATCTGAAAGTGGTGACTGAAGACCCTCGTCCAAGTTAGCAAACTAAAGCGTACCCGCAGTCGCCCTTTGAGCGCACTCTAACTTCATAAGTAAGTGGGTGAAAACGTCATTTTGCTGTTACAACGCATCCGGCACCAGGGAAAACTGTTGTTTCGAAGAAAATCGACGAAGAATAACGGGAATTTTGCCATGTGTCTTTCAAGCCCGCAATTTAACGCTACATGTAAACAGCATCTAAATCTCACATGAATTATTTCTAATCTATATTAACACGTCAACAGGGTACACATGAGATTTAGAGTCACACATGACTAAAAGATTCCAGCAAGAATAATTAATTAACCAATCAAAAACGGTTATTAGCGTGCCTTAGCACCTTGTCAAAACTATACCCGGGATAGTTTCTCTCGCGGTCGGCTGTCTCACGGTGGTGGGCCACTCTGTCCCGGTCTTTGTTTATCCTACCTCTGCTGAGATTCCTGCGGTTTGGCGCTGATAAGATGTCACACCCTCCAGGGCTTTCAGCAGCACAGGGCTTATAATCCATCAACTGTGATTTTTAAATAACCTTTGCCAAAACAATTGTTCCAAACATGAATCTGTGCTGCTATTTTTTAGTATGCTAGGATGGTGTTTAAAGCCATTATACACTTTCGGTAAACAGTATTGTCCAAGTCCCACACTTCGTGTATCACAACTTATATATAAAATAACAATCCTGTGGAAAGATAGGCTCAATCGGACATCGGAGTCGGGAGAAAATAACGGGAAAACCCACTCCTGTTTTCGCGCGTTTTGCCGTGTCATGACATGTGTTTATAACAAATCCGAAATTCTCGTTAACGAGAATGTATATTGTTTTACCGTTTTCTCAAAAAGTAAAGCATTTCATGGACTTATATTTCAAGAGAAGTCTTTCACCATTACCTTCTGTAAACCCTGTAAATTATTAAATCTGTGAACTTTTTTTTTTTTTTCTGTACCGAAAGGGTCCAATGGTTTTAAATAACTTGTATTACAATTGATCCCTTATTGTCAAAAAACCCATCATGAATAAGGTTGTATGATTAGGCATCATCGTGGCACAATATTTTTACCCACGTGAAAGTTTGTTTTTACCCATCATGGAAGAGGACTGCATGGAAAACCTTCGTTAGGACAACCTACTTCCATGGAACAACATATGAACTACACGTTGATTGTTTTTGAACCTGTGATATTTAGTTTGAGAGGGAGGGTTACGTACTACGATCGTCGCATTTGCAGCATTAATAACATTTCTGCAGTTCATATATGCCAAAAAGCAACAGTTTAAATGATTTATTAACATAAATAAACTACTGTTTGTTCTTACTTTTGCAAGTAGAAAACATAAGTTTAGTTATAAAATCCCAAGTCACCGTCCATGCTCAAAATAAATGGGGAGTGTGACAACTTTACAACTTAACATGTACATGCACATGTACACTGTAAAAAAAACCTGTAAATATTTAAGTTTTTGGGGCAGTTAAATTAAAGCAAGGCAAGGTTTTTAAGGCCTTACTGAGTTTTGCTGGTAAATAAACACCAAGTTGCTGTTAATTAACATAACGACGTTAATTTACATAGTACACTTTTTTTTTTTACGGAAATGAGCCTGAAGAAAACGGCCTGGAATGGCCTAAAAATAACCGTTAAATACCAGTTTTGGGGCAATACAATAACAGCATGGCAACGTTTTGTTTGGTCTGACGGAGTTATGCAGGTAAAAAAACGACAACTTGTTGTTATTTAATTTTACGACGTTTATTTGCATGTTTTTAACAATGAAACTGTAAATTTAAGTTGTATGCCGTTTGTTCAGGATCGTTTCGGCAAAATACAGGTTTCCCGTGCGTGTGGAAAAAAAAAAAACAGTACAAATTAACGTTTTGGGGCAATAAAATTACAGCATGGCCACGTGTTTTGGGTCAAACGGAGTACTTTAAGTAAGTAAACGCCAACTTACTGTTCATTAACTTTACGACGTTAATTAACACACTTTTTACTCTGTAACTGTAAATTTAAATTGCTTGCTGTTTTTCAGGATCAATTGCGTACAGGTTTCCCGAGCATGTGAACAAACCCTTAGGGCCTATATATAAAAATACTCTTGTGTAAAAAAATCTTATTGGGGGGGGGGGGTAATCAAAGAATGGCAACACTTTGTGGTCTGACGGACTTTTGCAAGTAAGTTAACGCGAACTTACTAATGTTAATATTACTCTAACATGCCGCTGTAACTTTGACGGTATCTTACTGTAGTTGTACCCAGTAGTTTACTGTAACTGCATTTTACAGTTGTTTACTGTAATCCACAGTAAATTCCAGACAGCAGTTTGGTTGTACGCAATATTACTGTATTTTTGAAGGGATATTACTGTAAATTATACTTACAGTATTTTAACTGCTCAAACGTCACGTACACACGCCCACAATTGTCGGTTGCCAAGCATCACCCGCTCAAAAAGTTTACCGAACCACCATCTTGTTTTTTGGGTTGTGTGTAAAGTTTAGGTGAGTGTGTCATTCCATGTTTTGTTTGCCGCCAACTGGTAAAACTGTACCTTTTTTTTATTTTTTTTTTTCCCAAAGTGTTTAGAGAAAGATGTAGCTTAATCTGAAATCTATACTGACTGGTATCTGTGTAGGTAAAACACTTTTTTCGGGAGACATTGGCTGCGCTGAAGTGGCTCGTTGACCGTTCCGTTGATGTTGGTTCATGCTTGCTGGTCGTGTTGTTGTCTGGTCACAGTACGTGTATAACGTATGGTTCTGACTTACAGTGTTAGGACATGTACATGCACAGTAGGCCTACATCCATGGCGTTGTCACGACGACAGTGATTGAACTGTGTGTTTACTGTATACATGAAGTTGTGTTACCATAAACTACTACATTTTTGGCGAAGGTTGGGGCATGTGTAATGGGATAAAATTGCAGCCCCCTTTTTTTGTTACCCCTAGTTTACCTATGTGCTGCTCGGACTAGGGCGAGTCTAGGGGTGGGTGGTTGACTGGTGGTGTGTGATGAGTGGGTGATTGGTAGCAGGCTTTGCAACCAATCAGGGCTATTGAGGAAGGGATGTTTAGGGGTCAGTGACCAAACCCAAGAAAGTGGTTTGACACTTGGCCACTGGACACCGACAGAAGACGGATAGTGTTAGAATTAACCCTCCAAGTTCCTTCAATAATTACACTTTGCCTCTGTCGGACATCTACGTTGGATTGCGCCAGCCCAGCTGTATCACCACAATAATTATGTTCATCCCCTGTCCTGCTCTAGGCCGAATCCAAATCAAGAGAGCCAGCAGGACAGCGTGTCATCAACTGTTACCTGTTTTTCGTCGTAACCAGTTGTACCAGAACAGTAAATCCTGTCCCTTGATCAAGGACAAGGACCTGTTTCTGAAGTCTTCAAATTTGTCATCATAATCTTCACAGCCCTAATACCTTCAACTTTGCTGGAAGAACTTTTTAATTGTACACCGGAATCTTCAATTCAAGTTATCCTCCGTCCAAGTCCACCATCAACAGCTAGGCCATTCATTTATTTTTGTTTTATATTTCCATTGTATAAAGTTTCATTGTTATTTTTATTGCATTTATTATTGTCGAAACCCGCCGGGTTTACTTCTCGCTTTTGTATTTGAGATTTTGAGATCTCATTTGCATTGTATAATACAGCGTTTAAAGTCGCCTCTCCCTTTATAGTAGTCGGGATTTGAATAAAACTTTCGTTATATTTTATAACACCACTAAAACAGCGTGTCCCTTGTAAAATTTATTAGGTTTTAGCACAGAGTGCGCTAGCCGCACCAAAAACCTGTTACACATGCATTAAAAAATTAATGTTTAATTTAACGTTTATTTTAAGTTAGTCGTTAGGCTTTCGGTACAATTGAATTGAACTTGAAGTGACTGATACTATGATGGTATTGTGAGTGATATGCCTAGCTAGTCCTAGAAGTTGTAATAGAACAGTAGTACTACTAGTACTATAGTACTAGCTGTAGTAGTACTATACATTGTAGTAGGCCTGTAGGCCCTAGTAGTAGTAGTGTTAATATTATGATAAATGGATTTTTTATGAACTAAAAAGCTTAATGCCTGAGTGAGACAAAATCAGAAAGATAACACATTTTTTTAGTACGTTAGTCGTTAGTAATATTATATAGTACTACTACTAGTACTAGTAATACTACTATAACTAAACTAGGCGTATTAGGTCAAAACCTTTTGTCTACAACAATGACATGTATAACTGTCAATTATGTGATTTTTCCAGTGAATCTCTAAAGGCCTTTACCGTCCATTTTGAACTGCACAGAAACGTTGCTAATTTTGATTTTCCATGTGCAATATCTTCAATGTACTAGAAAATTTAAACATTTTGCAGCTTTCAAATCGCATATTTATAGAGATCATTGTCCAAAAAACACTGGTCCTACCAAACGTACAACTGATAGGCCTAGGCAAAGGGAAGTTTCCTTAAGTTGTCAGATTTGTGCAAAAACATTTGAAGACTTGCAAGCATTGTGCGCTCATTTTAAGAGCCACATTTTGAGTGGAGTTGAAGTTCAGTGTCCACAAAAAAGTTCAGAATAAAATCATCATTTTCTGCTCATTTATCACGAAAGCACAAGGAATGATCCATTAGTCTTCTTTCTGATACAGTGGCCCCAGTGCATGAAATATCAGATTCAGAACCAGTGGTAACTGCAGAACAGACTGCAGACCTATTCAGTAGTGTTGTTGGTGCAAATTGCACAGAAGAGGTCGAACAGGACATTTCTCTCACAACTGTCACTGTAGATCCTGATGCATATTTAAAACAATTGGCTCAGTTACCTGAAGCTACAATCAAAGCATTTACTGCCTGCCTCAATAATTCAAAATATTATTGAAGAGTTTCAAACCATTCATGATATAGGTCAGTCTCACTTGTTTCATAAATTGAAAGAAACATTGCTGGAGCTGAATTTAGAAGAAGATAGTTTCAGACTTGATCGACGATCTACATGGAACAGACCTTTTAAGAGAATGTAATAACGGTGTATTGAGATCAGATGTAACCCGTCAAACATATTTTAAAAACCAGTCTAATTTCGTAAAGCCCATTGAAATTTATTTGGGTCAGGATAGTGAAAGTGCAAAACAGCGGTTTTATCAGTACGTTCCAATCCAAGATACATTACAGTCTCTTTTCAAACAGAAGTCTGTAAGTGATCAGTATTGGGAAACACGCACGCATTTCCAAGACAAGTGTTTTTGAGGATGTGTCTGATGGCAAGTCGTTTTTAAAAAATCCTCTGTTGAAAGAAAATCACTCATCTCTTGCCATAATTCGTTATCAGGATTCATTTGAGGTTGTAAATCCTTTAGGATCTGGGAAAAAAAAAACATAAAATACTTGCAGTTTATCTAACTCTTTGCAGATCTTTTACCACACAATAGATCAGGTATAGATCACATGCAGTTGGTGCTTCTGTGTAGAGAGCAAAATTATACAGAATTTGGTGTAGAGGCAGTTTTCTCTCGATTAAATCAGGAACTAGAAAGCGATGGTTTTGTAGCACAAGGAACTTGCAGTAGAATTCTAAGAGGAACATTATGTGCCATTGCTGGTGACAACCTAGGCTCTCATAACATATCAGTGGGTTTACTGAAAACTTCAGTAAAAGCACGTACTTTTGTAGGTACTGCACAATAGACAGAGACACTTTCATAAGATCACCAGAAACTATTGGTCCTTTAAGAACTGTTGAGAACTATCAAGTTGCATTTCAGCGCTTGAAAGATAACCCCAGAGAGGTCAGTTGTTTGGGTATAAAAAGTGACTCAATTTTCAATAGACTGAATTACTTCCATGTTTGTCAGCCAGGGTTACCACCATGTCTTGGTCATGATTTATTTGAGGGAGTCGTCTCGTTTGATGTTGCATTGTACATCAAACATTTTGTAAACGTAAGGAAGTATTTCTCATATGAACAGCTGAACAGAACAATTTCGCAGCACAAATACCTAGGAAGTGGTTCCAACAACAAACCTTGCACTGTGAATACCAGTGGAGTAAAGTTAGGAGGACACGCCTGTCAAAACTGGTGTCTCTTAAGATTGCTTCCACTCCTTGTTGGAGATACAATAACAGAACCTTTGGTTGATGAAGTTTGGCAGCTGTGTCTGAAATTGAGGGTACTCATTGAGACAACTTGTGCTCCAAAAATTACAGCTGATCAGATAGCTTTCCTCCAAGTTCTTATTAATGAATACTTATCCTCTAGAAGAGCTTTGTTTCCCGAGAACACTTTTGAAGCCAAAACACCACTTTCTTGCTCATTATCCTCAACTCATAGTTCAGTTTGGTCCCTTAATGCGTTTGTGGACACTACACTTCGAGAGTAAGCACACATACTTCAAGCAGTGTGCAAGAAAGTTCCATTACTTCAAAAACCTCTGCAGTACTCTTGCCAACAGACATCAGTTACTGCAAGCATATTTAGGAACAGGATTTTGTTTCCTGCATCAGTTAATGTAGATAAAGGGGTAAACTTTCATGTTGTTGATTCCTACAACAGTCAAATCAAGAAGTCTGTTGAAAGTTTTTAACTTTCAAGAAGAAAGCACTGTGGCTGCACAGAATGTAACAGTAAAAGGCACTTTATACAGACATGGATTGTTTGTACCTGTTGATACTAATGGCGATGAATATACCTTTGCCAGAATTGAGCTAATACTAGTTCACTGCAGTTCAGAAGTTTACTTCGTAACACAGAAGTACCAGTCAGTATATCTAGCAGAATTGGGCCTTCATTCTGTACTTGACAAATATCATGCAACATTTGATTGTATCAATGTGGACAATTTACTGGACTACTACCCATTACCATTATACAAATAAACATGGTTTGTCATTCATCCCATTGCACCATGCCATTGCAGATTGTGTACATAAGTAACTGGTTAGAGTAAAACATGGACTTCATAAAGGATGAAATTCTGTCTGTTCTACCAACACTACAAGGACCCGTGTTGACGGCTATTGTTGAAAAGTTAGTTGAAGCAGGTGTTGAAGAAGAACAAGATTTCCAGTATGTTCAAGAGTCAGATTGGACAGTGTTCCTCAAGCCCATCCAAAGCCGTAAACTGATTGGTGCTTGGAAAGCAAAAGGTGAGTGTGTTATATTCAATCAAATTAAATAAATTTGTTTTACCGTACACCGATGTGTGATCACCCTCTACTAGGTGCTTTCCCAAGTCCTAACTGACTTGGATGTCTTAACCACTGAACCATCAGCTAGCCTGGGGTCAACAGGCCATAAAGTTTGAATCCTATCATGATTAGCAATGGGTACCACAAACTAACTAAATAGATGACTGATGTTTTGTCAATTGCAGTTTTGCCACCAATTATAACCCCTATTGAACAGTACACACATATTGACAGCTTTGAGAGTTACGTATCGAGATTGCTGGGATCATGTTTTCCCAAAGTAAACCTAGGGAGTCTAGATGTAACACAAGTGAAAGCAGCAATGTTTGTTTTGTAACACATTGAAAGATTTGCATGCAGTATCATGGCTTATCATAATATGACACACTTTCAATGAATCACAAGACCCAATCTATGTATGGAGTACGTACATGTGTGGTATAATAAATTTTGCAATTTTGTGTTTATCTTTAGCATCCAAGTCATGTTGATGCGCAGTCGGATGAGCCAGCGCCATCATGTTCTTCACTTACCCAGCCCCTGCAAGGTAGTGAAAATACACCAAGTTGTTCAACTACATGAAGTTCAAACTGGCCAGAAAAGTTTGACATGCCGTGGACCAAAATGCCTCCTGGCATCACTCATGCAGTTAAGAATGGGAAAATACCATCTCCTGCTGACCGTAGAAGTATGCTAAGAATAACTGTTGATTGTATGCAGACCATTCGCATGAACCCTACAGAGTCACAGTGCTCAACTGTTGCAAAACAAACTGTTGCAAAGTATCCAGATAGTTTTGAAGATATTACTGATGAAGGTGAAAAACTTGGTTGTGGATACTATTCTTTGCTGATGCAGCTGAAGACAAGAGTAGAGCATGTTAACAGGAACAACACAGTTGCACGCCACAGGAAAAGGAAACAGAGTATTGAACATACAGAGGGTGAACATGGAACAGCCTGTAGTAGACCTGTGGACACAAATGAATGCATCAATTGGCAACCAGAAGACTTTTCGGAAGACGAAACTCAAGAAAGCCTTGAAGCAAAGTGTGAAGCAATGAAGGATCTGTACAACCAACATGGACCAAGTGGAGGTACAGAAAATAGAGTAGATGAACTAATGGCTTTGACTTACTACCTTCAGCGAAGAGATCTAAATGCGGAAGATCCAGTTCCATCTGTCTGTGAGCTTGAGAAAAGGTGGCCATTTCTTTTTATCCCGAGATGCTTTTTCAGCCACTTCAAATACCTAACTGACATTGAAATCGTGACAGGTTTAGCCGAGTCCCTAAACAATAAGGGTAACAGGATCCACCGCTTCATGGCACAACAGAAAGAACATGTTCGAGGGCGAGTCAACAGTGTCTTGGCAGATATAGAGGCAGCCCTTCTTCAAACAGAGGATGAACAACGTGTCCAGCTGTAATTCTATTGATGATGGCATACTTTGGAGAGCCGCAAGATTCTTTACTTTTGCTAGCTGATGTAAGTTGATCATTTTACTTTTTCAGTATAATTTAAATATTTCTTTTGAATTAAATTGATAGTCCCCATACAAACTTTTTTAAACAAAGAATATGATGTAGGTATGTGACAATCCTGTGCATTGCAGTATATTTGTATGGGCCGCGGCGTCCGTAGCGTCTGTGTGACCTTCAATCGTTTTTGGATAGAAAACGTCCGAGTATTGCTTTTGTTGACACTTCGTTATGAGGGTTTATTTTAACCGTACCCGGACGCTTTTTTTTTTAACACATAGAGCACATATTCAGCTTTAACCTCGTCCCCAAATTTTCTGGCTGCGACATTAGAAAGTTTGGAAAAAAAGTTACTAAAAAAAAAAAGTTTTATCTTGTTCTTCAAAACTGTTGAGGAATTATAAAAAAGGTGAGTGGATCGCTTATTAAATCCCAAGAAGTGATTGATGTACTTGTTTTCTACCTTTTTGCCAAATTTGAAGAAGATTGAGTTTTAAGCAGTCACCTTTTTGAGATTTACAAACGCCGATGTCATCCCGAGAATTGTAACGTGAAAGGTCAATAGATGGAATTTTCCGTCCGATAAATCATCTGTTTAAACCCAATAAACATCGACAAAATACACAAATTTTAGGTTTAATATGTGGTTTTATGTGTCAACAAGTCATTTTTCACATTATATTTGCAAACTTAGCTTTGATAATGCTGATGATTGATGATTTAAAAGCCTACCCTGCTCACCAAATTTATGAATGAAACTGTCTATGCAGGTCACATGACTGGTATGAAGCGCTCTGATTGGCTGATGATTAGTGTTTACAAAACATAGCTATCTTACTTTCGTTTTTCATGGCCCTTTTTTAATGGTTACCAGTCCAGTATCAGTGATTAACTTCTTAAAATGTTATTTTGATTTGATCCAGGATATTAATTTCCTGTAGACCTAAGAGTAAGGGCTAAAAAGAGAAAAACTTCCACGATTTTAAGTAAAATAGTTTTACTATTATAAATTTTTTTTTTTTTTTTTTTTTTTTTTTTTTTCCATCCATCTGATTTGGGAAAGTTTATCATATTGTTTATTGGTTTAACAAAAAGGGTAGGATGTGTTACACACATTAACAAAAATTGTGATAAGATATATAGCCATTTACAGGGATGTGACTCCTGTTTTAAAATGGAATTTTGTGGGGGGGTTTTTTCCCTAAAAAAAGAAACTCTGTTTTTGTTTATGCCCACAACCAATTTTTTTTCTTTCTTTTCTTTTTGGAAAAAATCTGACAGAAATGGAGACTAAACATATTGCCCCAAATTGCAGAGTAGTGCTATTAAAATTACAGATATATTTTAATAATAAAAATAATAATATTATTAATAATTTATTGGAATTCACTTTGTTTTCAAGTTTTCAAGCACAAAGGCTTATGTTTCATGCTTTTTTGTTTTTCAATAATCTATCACATCCCTGCATTTCTTAACAAAAAATTCATGGCCTATTGAAACTTTGTAATATAATTTTTTGTCTATCCCCCCCCCCCATTCTTTGGGCCTTACACAATAAAGTAGTTGGACCATTAAAGTGCAGGTGTTCATGGAGTGAACTGTGTAGGGCCACAGGTGTTTGTCTGGTAACAATCTAAAAAATATCTTTACTTCATATACAGATCTGATATTCAGAAAGTAAACAAGGTTTGAGCGTCTCAACCAAGATCAAAAGGAAACAAAACTCCATAAAGAAGAAAGGTGCAAGAATTGTACAGACCAGATAGTGTAGGCTAGCTAGGCCACTATCAAAAGCTAAGTTAATCATCAGAATTGGTGGTTAATCATCAGAATTGGTGATTAATCATCAGAACTGGTGATTATTCTCTCAATTTACAAATAAAATTGTTGTTACACCAACTTAAAAAATAGATAATTAATGACCTAGTTTTATTGATTTGTCATCCCATTTTCATCCTGTGAGCATGCCGAAACCACGTTGGTGTGGCCCAACCCCTGCAAAGCCAGGACGTGTCGTTCAACATCTTAAGGAATTGTACAGTCCTGCTCCTTCTGAGCAAGAAAACTTGAAGATCGGACATGTGCTCCTTTTGTTTTGTGATCATGAGAAGTCAGTTAAGAAGACCATCCATGCTCTCTGTGAACTACTTCCAGCAGCATGCACTACTGCTCCTCTAATGAAACCAATTCTTAAAAGATTTGATTCATTCAAGAATCTAAGTAGAGAGACTGAGAACCTTAAATTTATGGATTTCTGTGATGAACCATTCACAGCCTTTTCATCTCCTGAGCAACAAGAACCAGAGGAAAGAACCTCACACCCTCAGAACCCAGATCCTGTGGCAGTGCAAGATGAGGCCTTTGAGCAAGGACCTTCCCTCCAACAGACAACAGACCCTGTTCCAGGACCTTCAAGTGATCCAGGACCTTTTCCAAGACACAGGGGTAGTGAACTTACACCTCGGAAATTGAAGTTAAGGAAAAGACTTAAATTCGTCTCTGAACGATCGAGCACAGAAAAGAAGAGATATCTGAAGCGCATCAAACACTTAAGTGAGAAAGTGAAAATTCAGAAAGTGAACAAGATTAAGTGTCTCAACCAAGATATCAAAAGGAAACAGAACATCATAAAGCAGAAAGATGCAAGGATTGTGCTGCTAACGAAACGCATCAAGGAACTGGAAAACTTGCTGCAAAAACCTGCTTTGCAACCTGAGCCTGCACAGAGCAAAGAGACATTGAAAAAACTGAACCGTAGCCACAAGCGGCTGAAACTTTCCAACAAGAGAAAACACAAGAAGGTTACAACTGAATTTGTACCAAAGAAAAAGTACAAGAAGGTAAAGACAGAACTCA
This sequence comes from Asterias amurensis, assembly GCF_032118995.1. Classification (NCBI taxonomy): domain Eukaryota; kingdom Metazoa; phylum Echinodermata; class Asteroidea; order Forcipulatida; family Asteriidae; genus Asterias; species Asterias amurensis. The sequence continues at coordinate 8,653,277 of NC_092657.1, read as the reverse complement.
TCAGAACAAAAGATGAACTGTGCAGAAAAGACGAAAACCATTGTGAACTTCAAGAGAAATTAGCCGAGATGGAGACAGACAAAAACGAGAAAAAGAAAGAGACAAAAGCAGATGGCAAAACATACAGCACTGGAACACGCTTGGAAGTATTTGACTATATTATAAACCAAGTACCTACGCAAAATATTCCAACATTGATCCAGAGTTCTGCCAAACGACGAGGCGAAACATTGACCTCTATACCTCATAGATCAACTGTTGAGCAGATGGCAAGGGAGCTTGCAAGCATTGCAGACCTGCAAAGTGCCGAGTTGGTGATGAACACTGAAAACCTAACCCTTGGCTTTGATGCCACCACACAGGAAGGAGTTCATATAAACAGTATACATGTGACGACACAAAATGACTGCAATGTTATTGCAGTAGATGAGTTGCCAGGGGGCACCGCCGAAAACTATTTTAATCACATCACCTCTTCGATAGATTACTTGGCTGTGACTTACTCCGATTTTCATAACGAGGATTACCAATGTTGTCGTTCCAAGTTTATATCCAACATCAGTAATACTATGAATGACAGGGTAGCAGTAAATCATGCAACAATAAAGAAGTTGGACGAGTGTTGGGGCAAGACCCTTAATGAACTAAATTGCCATTTACACCCTCTTGACACAATCGCAAGCACGAGCAGATCTGTCTTAAAGTCCTTGGAAACAACCAAAGGTGATCTATTTGGCAAAGACTGTGTTGCAGCAAATATTGTATTGCAGGTCAATAAGCTCAGATACAAGGACGGAAAGGGCGACCCTAAGGGATTTAAGACATTTCTGAAGGACAACGGCATACCTATGGGTATAATTCCGAGGTACAGGGGAAACAGGTTTCACGTTATATTCCACATTTGTGGTAAACTTGTACATCACCACAAACTGTTTCTCCAATTCTTCTCCTCGGGAGCCTGCTCATGTGGTGGATTGGTGGCAAGTGTAAAGAAAGATTTCGAGAGTGAAACAGGAAAGATAGAAATGCAAGTACTGGGGCTACTTGGGAAGTTACTAACAGGACCATGGATGCAACTCTTCTATACCTCCTCACAAGACACCCTTAGCCATATCGATGGCATTGGAATGGTGAAAGAGATTTTGTCAACCCTTCAGCAAGAAGCCAAAAGCCCAGGAGATACTCTGGTGAGGAAGACAGATTTCTTTGGGAGACAGCTGGGAGAAGATGCCACCTTAACATCACTTCAGGCCGACCCATCAGACCTTGGTCAATTCAATAAGATGATGTCAAGCTGTTTAGTGGGGATTATCAGGGTACTGGAGCGCCAATACAAACGCTACTTTCAACTGGAGTTAACGGATAAGCTACAAAGAGAGACACTGACTGCGAGACTTCACAACATAGACGCAGAGGAGATAATGGGTACCTTCAGTGCAAACAAAGAAAGGGCCAAAAATGCCAACATCGACTTCATCTCAGCCAGAATGCGTGCAAGAAAAAATAAGGTTGTTCCGTGGCTAGATAGTAATCAGACAGGAAAAAGGCAGAGCATCGTAACATGGGCAGTTGGAAGAGCCAGGAATCGAAGGAAAGTCAGCCGGATGAAGGATAGTGAATTAAAAGAAGAAATGTCACGGCGAGCTGCAAACAAAAGACAGCAGAAGTCTCAAAAGGAAAGGAAAGAAATAGAAAAGAAGATGAAAGGTCTCGATGTCTGCCAGTTAGAAACATCATTTCCAGAGTTATCTGCAGACGCTCATTCAGTCCTAAAAGACATCCTCATAGGAACCATCGTTGGGCATAAGATTAGTCACTCCTGGTACGATGAACACACAACTTCAAAGACCACATACTACGGGAAAGTGGAAAAGCTGAAAACAAGAAAGGGAAATGGTTATTGTTACAGGGTTGGGTACTGGTCAGTAGATGAAACATATGAGGATGCAACAGATTATGACGTCAATAAGTTTGCTCTGGCTGCAGACTTTGTTTGTGAAGACCTAATTATCTGCTAAGAAACTGACCTCTGAGGATTGTGTTGATTATTTCTACATGTATTTTGATGTCCTTTTTTGCCATTATTTGCACTCTAAGAGATTGTGAAGGAGGACACTTTTGTAAAGCATTGATTTTTGTATACATGGAAACCGTTTTTTTTTTTATTTTTTCATGTCTTAACACAAACAGATATACTCCCTAACACCTGCCCCAAATTAACAAACCATTGTCTTGGCCTTTTTAAGCATTGTTTTAGCTTTACAATGACACAAAGTTTGTTAAAAAGGACCCCAAAATAAGAAAGTTACGGACTTTGGGCTTCGGCTTGAAAATTGCTCGAAAATGGGTCTGTGCGGTCACAGCTCAAATCCTATGCCCTATATAGTTTACCATTAAGACGATGGCCGCAATTATCCCAAATTCACGCCACTTAAATGGCCATAACTTTTTTTTTAAGAGTCACAGAGCGAAGTTCTTTGCATCATTGGAAAGGTATTGGTAAGGGCTTTCCAGTGATACTTAACTTATAAGCTTTTTTGCAACTTCAATTTTTTTGTCACATACCTATATGATGACTTCCACTGTCAGCTGTTTGAGTAGTTGAAGGACACAAAGGGCTGATGAGTGATTTAATTGAACTTTTTCACCTATTTATCAGCCAGGCATACACAATTTGGTAATTAAAAATTATCTTTTTTCGATTCATCTTTTAAAAATATTGATAATGAAAAAGTACTAAAGCCCGTTATACAATGTTCTGTGCAGTATATTAATTGACCTTTTTTCCCTTCCTCCATTTAATGCAGATAACAGATACAACAGCAGAGATTGCCGAAGACCTTCAAATCATGCATACACCCAGGCTGGTTATGCAAGGTACCAGTAAATAATGCTTTCAACATTTTATAATTTGTTCTGTACTCCCCTGCCCCCATTCTCATAGCAGACTTGCGAAAGTCCACTGAATCCTAAACCACATCTGGTTTGCCAGTAGTGCCTTTACTAAAGGCTAATGCAGTATGAACTCAGATGAACCCAGTGGCACACATGCTCTTATCTTACCTATGCCAGGGATGGGAGGAGAGGGGTATTTTGCCATCACTGGGTTGGTCTGAGTTTATATCGTCATATTTTTAGGCCTTAAAATTAAGCTACACGCGGCAACCAAGATGTAAATTAGGATTCAGTGCAATACTGGAAGTCTTATAGACCGTGCCCATACCCTCTCTTTATTTAAAGTAGCAATATTTGAAAATGTTGCTAAACTAAATTAATCAGTCAAGTAAAATTTAGTAGAGAACAATGTGCAGTCAATTTACATCGTCCAGCATTTTGTCGGTTACCTGATTCTGCTAAGCTAAACTTTTGTATGCTTAGCAAATTTGGCTAGTCGTTATTCTCTCAAACTAAACAAATTCTATGCTTAGCCCATTCATGTGTAAGCAGCTCTATAAAACTGGACCATGTTCTTTCAAGGGTTGAATTCATTTGTCAGTTGCTGTTATATACAGTAATGTGTGGTTCACATGACACGTCATTCATTGTGTACTGTTGTGCAGCCCGGTTTAATTCATTCCAATATGATGGGTTTCTTTTACAGAAAGTGTTTAAAATTTGTGTTCTTACTTTTATAGGACAATCAATTCTTACTGCAGTGAGGTGGGCGGTTTGCATTGATGGCAAAGTGTGCTGCACCTCAGATGATTTCACTGTGGGACTTTCCTTCCTTTTGTGCATCCTACTACGTGTTCAATTTAGAGTATCAGGCAGAAGCAGCAACAACACTAGAATTCATACAGAGGTAATGTTATTTTTGTTGAAATGAATCCCGGACACCACCCCAGATACAAGGTTCAAGCAGAGAACCATTTTGAACCTGTGTGACTTGTTCGGCTGATGAAGACTCAATCGGGTCCTCTTCCCCAAGTACGGACGGTCTTCTCACAAGATCACCTTAAAAAAAAGTACATTTACCTGTGTCTCACTTCAGCAGCTGAAGCTGATGAACAATCCTGGAAAGGAAATAGTTGTTTATCTTTAACAAGTTTTGTTATGCTACTCTTACATTTCAGTTATAACTTACACATAAAGGCCTTTAACACTTTGAAATAGTGATATAAGATCTTGAAGAAGCATTGCGTAGATTTACAAATCTTTCTCTTGCTGCGTTCACAAACTAAACATGATGCATTTTGACAGTGGTTTGCTGAACAACCTTTAGTTTGGGGTTTGAAGTCCACTGCAGCTACGTACAACTGAAACAAGACACCAAAGAAAAGTTATCGTGGGACAGTATGTTAACTAATCAAAACAATACAAACAGTAACAGTTTGTCTTTATACTTTTAATGGGAATTCAGCAATATTGAACATTTTTCTTGAGAAGTAGCACAATTTGAATGTTTTTATGACATCACTTTCCAATCAGTTAAACTTAATTTAGACTATGTTAATATCATGCCCAGAAGTTATCACTGCCAGTGTTGATTTTTATTTGATTTTATGATTCGTTGTTTAACTTCTAGGAAGTGAACACATAAATCCTGGTTTTTGATGGATTACCATGCTGCTCAATAACAGCCAGTAAATAAAATGTCTCCTTGTCCATAATTTGTTCGAAGCTACCGATTCCGTCGACCACAAATTAACCCATCAAGTGGTCCCATGGCACTTTTTCCTTGTGGGAAAAAAGCTCCAATTCCCGTCTTCTGCAACTGTACATAGGTATCATTTAGGTTTACACATAGGCACCTGGTGTTGGGATGACATATGTGTTCTATTCATCCATCCGGATGAAATTCTGGCTGCTTTGTTCAAAGTTTTTGTCGACGAGGCCTGTTTCTATAACCAACACAAAAACAGAAGTGTCATCAAAGTCGGATTGTAGTTCATATACTCGTTGGCCCAACCTCCACATCAATCTTCAAAGACCGCAAATATTTATCAACACACCGTGACACACGGAAAAAAGTGATTTATCTGTACTGCTGTATATCCAAGTACGAAATATCCTATAACCAACTCTTCGACATTCCACACCTGCCCGTAGATCATGACTTCAGCTGGAAGTGGAAGACCTCCCGGAGCTACAACAAATCCACAGAGAAGCAACCAAACTACCTGAAGGGATAAAACAATAAAAATACAAAACAAAAATTAAACAGAATAGTTATAACGATATGTTGAGGACACTGCAAATCTATCTCCGATTTAGAATAGTATAACAATGTCATTATGACTTATTAAGGGGGGGGGGAGCAATCACTACCAAAACATTTGTGACTTGATTCCTCCATTGTTACAGATAGGTGTAACTTAATTTGTGTAATACGTAGCGTTTACGGAAAAAAACGTTTTCCATAACATTGACGGTAATTTACTCATAGTGCCTATAAAAGTAACATGACACTTACAATGAATTCAAGAATCATGTTTCCTTTGGAGATCGTCGACTCCGTGCTTTTAGATGCTGAAAGTCCTCTCCCTTTTACTTTCCCTTCTGATCCGTCGTAGGCCTTAGTGGTTTTTCATGCAATGGTGTTTCGTTGAATGCTGTTCAGAAATACCTTATCTTGGAATTCCGCGTTTCCAAGAAACCATCTTGCTCTTGCGCGTGCGTAGTCCATTACAAGGCACTACACAGTGGTAACACACATCTGTGTATGGGTTAAAACCCAAATTGATATTCTTTATCCCTGATGCAAATTAAACATCTATGTACACTTGAGCTCCATTTGTCGTCAAAAAGTAGGATAATAACAGCAATAATGTCTCCGTAAAGCAATAATGTCTCCGTTACCGATAATGTTTTGTTATTTTTCCTTATTCCCTCTTGTCGATTAACTCCTTTTAATGATTCTCTTTAATTCCTTCTCTTTATTTAACCATAATCAAGCCCTGGGTTCGCAACTACTGACCTGTTCTCTGATTCTGATCTTTTCTCCAAGCCAGCCAAATTACAACTGAAAATGCAGCCTAAAAATACCCACTGCTGCAGCCTGTGGTCAGCACATGCTGTCCATGTGATCACCACGCGGGGATCACGCGTCGTGCACACACAGTGTATGTGCCCGGCACCGCTGACGCTGGCTCTGGAACTAGGTTAGCAATGGCGCCCCCATGCGACTGTTTCGCCACAATACTATCAACAGCTCTCATTTGCTAGACACCAAGTTAATTTTTATGCTAGCAATTATTTTGAATATAATTATACCAACATTGTGCAGTGCCTGTATTCACCATATATGGTGTGAATTAATTTCAAAGTTACACAAGGGACGGTAAAACTCGTGAAAACCATTAACCTTTCATGTATGTGCAGTTTTTAACTTTGAATATTATGACAATCCATACAAAGGAACAGTTATTGGTTAAAAATAAAAGATCTGTTCAAAATAAAACGTCGCTTGTGTACAGAGGTTGTGTTTAAGTTGTATTTTTTAGAAAAATCACAATTAACCCATATGAGGCTATATTATATAAACTTGTCAATAATTACTAATAATGAGGACTGATTGAAACTATCCTGCTTTTCAAGTGCAACCTCTCATCGTGTCCAAAATAGCCCTCTCCCCCTACATCACACTGGGAGGGGGTTACATCTGAAAAAAACAAAAATTAAGCAGTTTGCTGATTGGTTGTATTACCTTCATAAAAATTAGGGGGAAAATCCTCCCATACAACATATTTTCTTTCATCTTGAAGTCAAAAGATTTAACAGCTGTGTCTGAATCAGTGATTTTTTCTACTTCTACAGAGAACTGTATGCATCTGTTTGTTTTCAGCAAACGTAACCATTTTCTACAAAGCCTTAGACACAGGCTCGTTGTTCATTTTGGTTTTTGGTTTAAAATTTTAACAGCTGGACAACCAAAAAACACCCTCATCATTTTCATTAGTTACACTGACATTTAGATTTGATGGCAATTTTAATAATCTGAACTTGTATCGATGCTTCCATTGATTCCATTTAACTTGTCATTTGATATTGCGTCAGATAGGATCAGCTGAGCCTGTGTCAGACCTTTTCGTTTCAAAACTGAAAACACAAAATCCAAACTATGTTTACTTTAAGAAAAAAATAAAAAACTTAATTATTTTAGGTAGAATTTGAAATGTCGATTTGAAACCAACGGTTCTCTTCAGAACCATCCCAACTCATTAAAAACTTGTCAGAGTTTTCACACAAGCTCACCGGAATACCAAAAAATATAGCGCTTCTTTCTGCCTCCCATATCCAGGGATGCGGAGGCGCTTTATTTTTTTGTATTCCACTCGAGCTCGCGTGTGAGAACGACTTTATCTTCCAGTCTTACTTGCAACGCGCAAAATTAGAAATTTCAAAGCGCCAGGGGTAATAATGTGAAGCAGAGCTGTATACTGGGAGAATTGCGACAACTTGCGATTATGAGCCATTTTGTGTCCAAAACAAACGCGGGGGACCAGACTAACGTGGAGTACACCGCGTATTAAACATGTAGGATGTGACGTCCCACGGCGACCCGACTACTTGTGCACACGAACAAAATCCACCGTTTTGTATCGAGTAAAACAAAGATTCTTCTGTAGTTTTGAGCAGATCAGCTCGGAAACAATGTTCTGCCAAACAGGTAGTGATATAAAATCGTTTCACCTACCACCCATGATCTTGTACGTTAAAGTTGTATGCATGTGAAAAGTTTGTTTTGATACTGAACTCACAGAACTCATGCCGAGTCAGTCGGCGACTGTGTAAACAAGTTTAATTAAACAATACAGTGACAAATGTGGAACATGTCATTTCTGAAATTCTTAACTCTTGAATATTTAATAACTGTTTACACAAAAATGTACAGGACAAAACACAGAGAAGAAGAATGCCTCAGTTCGTTCATGGTGGTACTGACTGATGGAGCATGAAGGAAAGATTTCCTTCCTGGTTTGGAGCCAAAAATTTGTTCAATGTCGACTCTGTCCGTGTATCTACTGTTCACAAATGCAATGGCTAATATACAAAAAAATTGTCAAAAAAAACAAAACAACCCAAAATGAGCCATGACTATTGATTACTGGACCAGTGGCCATGGTGGCTCAATGTCTTTTTGTCAAATGTTTTGAGCCATTATTGTGAACAGAGGAGCCGGCATTTTTGGCTCAAACTATATTTTCCTGTATTCCACTCGCGCTTGTGTGATAACTTATAATAGACTGACTAAAATTTGATACTACATGTACAATTATAGTAATAAAGGGGGCTGCATACCTGTTAAACAATTATTCTGATACTACCACCAGTGTACATGTAGTACATGTATGTACATGTACATGTTGTTAATTTTTAATTTTGCTGCCCCGATCTAGTTACGACCAATCTTTTAATGGTTGACACAAAAGGAAATCTTCACACATGACACATCGTAAACCTCATGTTTGCAAGTGGACATAGCTGTGTCATAAATACTTCTTGCCCCCCCCCCCCAACCCTGCAAATCAAAAGACTAAGATAAAAAGGCAAAAGTAGTACAGTTAGTGACCAGTATGAAAAATACATTTTATACATCATCAGGCAACATGATGATGTAAGATTCCACGAACAAGTTATGCCACTTACGTATGTGATCTAGAAAAACAGTATTTTAATATTTAAAAAACAAAACCACGGCAAAATGTACATAAAATATCAGTCATTCTTACTCATATTAAAACTCTCTCATTAATCAACTTGTTGATTTGTGCTACCTGGCTACAAGTGTGAATTTGTGCTTGAATTTGGAGCTCTGGTACGTCATCTGGCTTAATTGGCTGACAAGCTAAAAAATATTGGGTGCATCCAAAAAGGACTTCATGTATCTGAGTTCATCCCAATAAATTATTTCCCTTATAATGATGTGCTTAATGTCAAACCTCTCACATAAAGATGTAACCAGTTAGTCTCCCAGTTTAAGAGAATGCTGCCTTTCATTTGATAAACACCTCCATTTATTTTCAAAAATTAGTCAATCCGCATCAGATTGAACATCAGCTATTCCCAAACTAGATATTCACAAAACCAAGCACAAGAGAATGAGATAGAGGCATAGAATGAGAAATTTTGGATTATTGACAAAACCACTGATTAAATTAATTAGAGTCGTGTGGTTTTAAAGGCAGTGGACATTATTGGTAATTACTCAAAATGATTATTAGCATAAAACCTTACTTGGTGATGAGTAATGGAGAGAGGTTGATGGTATAAAACATTGTGATAAAAGGCTCCCTCTGAAGTGACATTGTTTTCGAGAAAGAGGTAATTCTCCACAAGTTTGATTTCAACTTTGATACCAACTGCATTGATCTGAAGATCTTCATAACACCTGCCAGAAATTTGATGGCCTCTGCGTGCTTATCAGGATGAAGCTTGCTCAGTGCCATGACTGGGTGCCTGCTGGATACGAGATCAAATTAGTGGTTCATGGTTTCCAGAAACCATGCTGTAGTGAGGTTGTTGCGACTCCGCCCTTCACTTTCTACCATGTAGCATACACCTGCACTCACTAAATGGCTGATGAGGTTCATGTGAGACGAGGAGCCAGCTTTAGTTCCTTTTCTGCCTGAAATGTTGCCAGATCCTTCACAGCGCTGACACTCACATAGTTGCATGTGAGCTTGTGATCTTTTACAACATCAGGGGTCATTGTGAATATTCGTCCACGAACTAGTGCTGCCTTGACGTTCTTGATCAGGTGAGGGACATCTGCGAGGAAATACAGCCATTTCTTCACATCAGAGGGGTGTTGAATCTTATTGATCGTACGGCAGTTCTTGCTACAGATTACCCCAAAGCTCCTCCACATAGCTTGGTTGACACTCCCCATATCACTTGTAACTGCAAGTCCATGCAAGCCAATATCCGTTGCTTGCCTTATGACGTCCAGTACTATAGGTTTAAGGACTGCAACATCAGTCGAGTTGGTGGTGAAATGGTAGGCAACAGTTTGCTTCCAGCGAGATGTAATGCCGCTGAGCATCATCACCAATGCATGGGTGGCATTACCTGTATGGTTGGGTTAAGTCACATACCGAGTAGCTTTCCACTGCTTGCATCATACTCCACGTTTGGAGTTATGGACATCTCGTCGATAGTAAGGCAGCATACGCATTCCTCCGGCCATCTTCTGTACCTTCAACTTCATGAAGTTTATCACCTGGTTAAGGATTCGCGGTCTAAAAGAATGTGTCTCCATTCGCCGTTGTAGTGTGCGTATTGAAGGGAGAGGATGGTGCTGCTTCAAAAGAAGACCATATCTAGTTGGGCCACATGCAAACCTGAGTTGTATTGCTTTTTTCACAGTGCCAGAACTCCATTTAACTCCTCTCATCCCACCTCTACTTAGTGCATGGAGCTGATCTTTGTTAAACAGCTTTGAAACACTTGTAGCTTGTTTTGACTTACTTTTGGGAATATTCCACTTTTCCTTTCGCACCTTGCGGAGTTGAAGTCTCAACGTTTTCACCTTGCCTTCCAGCTTTGACAACTAATTTCACAAGCTGCAGGTTCTTGGATAGCACTCTCTTGGGCTGGAAAAAAAAGAACACAAATGGTAAAATTATTTTTGTGGTAAATACTCTTCAATAGTTGAAACATTGTTTGCGAAATGTCTATGGCCATATTTTTCTTTCAAAAATACTTTTAAATGATAGGTTAAAAATATCTGTTTTATAAATTTATTGGTTTACTAAGCAATCCTGTTGTATTAAATCATTGAACAAAATGAATTATCTTCAAGTCGGCTTGAATCCTTCTTTTTGATCAGTCATTCCATAGCAACAAGAGTGTTTATTACACGGCCCTTATCACACCCTGCGTCTTGCGTGTTTTAACTGAGCGGCAAGTTTGTTTTAAGGGTCTATGTACTTTTTGTAGTACAAAAACCAGTGTCTACAGATTTACACTAAACTAACACAGTTCGAAGATAATGATGGTAGGAAAATTTTCCTGAAAACATTACTTGCTGAGGTGATGTAGTTTTTGAAAACAGAGTAAAACAATGTCATTAAAATAATTTTCGTCTGAGTGATGTTGAGACGAAAATTATTTTAGATTGTAGTTTAGAAACGTATTTTCATGGCATTGTTTTACTCATTTCCCATAAACTACAGCACCTCAGCAACTTATATTTTTTAGGAACGCTTTCTACTGCCATTGTCTTCAAACGGTGTCAGTTTAATGTGAATCTGTGGCACTGTGTTTTGTGTCACAAAAAGTACCAAAATCCTTCAAAGATAAATACGCTTTCATATTATATTTGTGTATTGTAAAATAAATTCAGGTAAACATTTAGAGAAAATTTGTTTGAAATTGTACAGCTAGAGTCTGGAAACAATACAATCTGCACACATCAAATATTACAAAAAGAAGTGGCCCAATTTACAAAAATACTGAAATAACTTACCAGTAACTTCAAGATGCGGAAATCGAAAACAGCCAAATATTTTGTCAACAAAAACTGCGAAGTGTTAAAGGGACACACCGGCTCATCGTTTACGCAATTTTGGGGTGTAGAATCATACATAAGTTTTTATAGATGGTTGCTGTAAAAACAATCATCAAAATGTCTCGTATTTAGCAAAAAATGATTTTAAAAAACGAAAGCGGCCATATATCAAGCTTCCATTACACGGACTCTTCGAATGTGAATCTTGCGTTACATTTTTCACCATTATCTACATTTTGTAGCGATAAATTGAATACATGATCTTTTTCGAACATTATTCGTAAATAATTTTGTAAAAAAAAAGATTTAAATTTGGTTAAGTATGTTACTTTTAGACGGCTGAGAGTAAAACTAGCCCGGAAGGTCACGTGATTGTTTGTACCACTTTTTGGTTAGAACAATCACGCGACCTGCGTTTTTGTCTTAAAATGCTCAAAAACGGCTAAATTTGATGATGTTTTTTAAGGACTGTTCTTCATTCATGGAAGGCCGTTGAAGTCAAATCTTAGTCTATTTTGTAGCCCAAATAGCCCAATTCGGCCGGTGTGTCCCTTTAACAACACAGAAAAAAACATGCAAACCTTATTTGAAAAAAAAAAAAAAAAACAGATCTTGAAAATAGAACACAGGTCACCTAACTCAAATCTTAACTCTTCAGTAGTCATGCACCATTTTTGGGTACCATGTTCAATATGATCATGCTACCAATTTGTATCTCACAAATTCTGAACTAAGCACCAGTGGAATCAAACCACTCACATCTGCTCTCATGGTTGCAGTTCAAGAAATTGCTGCTATTCCAAGAGAACTGTGTGTCAATCTGAAGTGCTTTGTATTAGTTACAAAACAGTGAGTAAAAACAGACCGATTTGAATCATAAATTTGTATGAGCATCTTTTGTTTAAAAAACTTCTATAATTCTTACAATTTTCAGTGGACGAGCATAGTGGTGCTGCAGAGTAGGAATGCTCAGCTGATGTTGGTTTGCTACATGTACCTTCTCTCGTCTTGCATGTCATGGGGGGGGGGGCATGTGGAGTCTGTTTCGGGGCGACTTCCTCACTTTGGATACTTCGCGATGAGAGAAGATGGTTGGAACAGCATTCTGCTTTAACTTTCGGTCTGTTCGTCGGGGTTCAAACTTGTTTGTGTCAAAGTGCTACTGTAAAAAAGTTGAACAGAAATGCAACCACATATTTAATTTTAAGGAATATTAATAGGCATAAATTGTTTCAACAGTAGATTCTGTGATTTCTGTGTTGTTCTTAAATTTCAAATACTCTAAGATAATCCAAGTTTACCCCCTCAACACAGAATGGTTAAGTATAGATTGACACAATTTATTAATCCTTATACTTTTAAACAACACCTTCCTCTCCCCGAAAAAATGTAAACAATATAATTTGAATCTAACTGAAACTCTCCCTTGTTTACCCATATAATGGTCATGGGTGTTAATATTGATTTTACAGCATGCTATGATTTACCCATATTATGGGATGCTACATGTACATATGCACATCATATAAATAAAATACAGCTGCTGGCAAGGTATTTGTGTACAACCATGACAACTACAAGAATGGCATTTTTGGTTAAAATGTTTACAAAGACCAATGATTTATATAAAAAAATATAAGAAAAAGGAGCAGGTTTAAACCTAGCCTGGATAAATCGTATTCTGTAGCTTTACTACTCTCAGTCTTGGTCCTGCTGAAGACTAAAGCCTGGTTCATACTTCCCGCGAATGCGATGCCAATTTGACGTTACAACCCTGTTTTCGCGGAGATATTTACAAGAGAGTTGCCCACTAACAACTCAACTCAGGGGCAGAAAATTTTGTTTGCTTAGGAGTTTAAATTTTCTTGATTAGACCAAGGCAACCTTTTGGAGAAAAAAAAAACGACCTTGTCCTGGCAACAGTCAAAGTATTAAACAATTATCGACACTACATTTAATCTTCATTTACAATCATACTACATGTACATGTAGGCCCCTATCTATCATTTTCTATGATGTTTTAAAAATCCAAAACTATTTGCCAAACTTGGTGTAGAACAGTATACTATATTACTAAAATCATGGCATTAAAGTTAAACCGGATAAACATTTTCAAAAAATCCACAAGTGATAGTATGATTTACTCTTTTTTTTTTTTCTTTTTTTTTTTAATGTTTCGTGTTCAATAAATTGACAATTCAATTGACATTCAATTTTTCCTCAGATCAGCCAGCTGATTTTATTTTTTAATTCTCAGTTTTATCATTAAAAACAAAGTCTAGCTGCTCTAGCCATCTCTACCCTAGGTAGGATTAGGAAGTTAATTAGACAATCGACCAAACATCATAATTGTTTTGCGTTCTTGCTCTCTACTGTAGCTCTCTATTTCTTTGCATGAATTCCGAATTGACCTGCTGACCATGGACTGGAGTTTCACCTCAATGAACTGACTAGATGGGTTGCTTATACTTTTTGTAATTTTCAAGCCTACTTCTAAGTTCTTGCATGTAGTCTAGCAACGTTTAAAAAGAAACTAACCTAAAGATGCAAGGCCAAGCCTTGACCCAACAACAGTGGATGCTACTCCTTTTTCCCCCTTTTTAAAACAAATATTATTATTGACAAACGCAGCTGGATTTTTATTATTTTAAGGGTAAACATATGAGGTCGAAATTGGAGAGTACGGCCTCCAGTTACTTTTTACTTTGTCTACGCTGGGCTCTGTTTTAACTGAGTACTTAAACAAAATAATAACATTGCATTTGCAATAACGTTATCCCCGAGGCAAATTAAACTAACAACTTGTTTACCTCACAAAGGCATGAATTGGAGTTTGACTAGCGCCCTATCGTAATCTTGGGTTTCTATTATTTGGGTTTCTATTATTCGTCATGCTTGAAGGTTGTAGAAACATAAACTTATCCGTTAGTTTTGTATGAATGTTTGGCTACTTGCCCCCTTTCGTATCGTGTTTATGGGTAAGAAAAGGTTCTCATTTGATACCTACTATATCATGGATACTGTTGTATAATCAATTGCATTTATAATAGTTCGTTACTGTTTATACAGAAAATTGTGTCCCGTTTCTAGGGGTTTGAGAGTACATGTGCATGTTTATTTTGCTACTGTTCATTACATTGTTTCATTGCATAAAAATGATTTTAGATTTGTATTTCATTTCGTCTAGGATAAATAGAGTCGAAGTAGTCATTAAGTTATCTTCATTTTCTGACTGTAATTATAAAGATATGTTTATAGTGGTTAATACATTACTTAACAATAACAAATGTCATTTACCTGATTCTACTTCCCCTGTTAAACCTTGCCAATGAATTTCAGGATTTCTTTGTGAACAAAATTGATAATATTCGTGGTGAAGTTGACAGTATTAACTCTGGTAATTGTCTCTCAACTGATAACAAACCGTTGAATTGTAATGTGTAGCTTGATCTTGTAACTATGGAAGAATTAACTTGTATTATAATTCAATGTTACTCTAAATCGTGTGACTTAGATCCTATGCCCACATGGTTAGTCAAACAACACTTATCACTCTTATTCAGATTTTGTGTCGCATCGTGAATTGCTCACTGTCTTCGGGTGTGTTTCCGGCTGAGCTCCGCAAAGCTAGGATCACTCCTGTCCTTAAGCCATCCCTTGACACTCGGCAACTCACGAGTTACCGACCTGTCTCTAATCTACCCTTCCTTGGTAAACTCATTGAAAAGGTTGCTTCTTTTGTCAAATCTAAAGACTTGTCTGAGCCTTTGCAGTCTGCCTACCGTCCTTGCCACAGCACTGAAACAGCACTTCTTACAGTTCAAAATGCTTTTCTCAGAGCTATTGATTCACAACAGGCCGTTTTTTTCATCATCGGCCGCTTTTGATACAGTTGACCACAATTTTCTCCTTCAGCGGCTCACCTGTGACTTTGGTTTGAAAGGAGTGGTTCACCAGTGGTTCCACACATACTTGAGTGATAGATCTAGCCAGGTTTGTGTTAAGGATGCCCTCTACTGAAGCAAAGCTCAAATATGGCGTTCCTCAGGGCTCAGTCATTGGACCTCTGATGTTTACTTATTACTCCCACACCATTGGTCAACTTATTCGACGTCTCTCACTCCAGTACCACATGTATGCTGATGATGTACAGTTGTTCTGAACATTCAACCCCTCCCGCCCTGGAGATGCTGCTTGTCATCTGTCTTTTTCCTTCTCAGCGCCTTGTACCCTTTGGCAATTTGGCGCTTTGCAAATACTGTTGTTGTTATTAATATTATTATTATCTATACTATTAAAAGCGTAACCTGCGCCATTTTGGTCCAGTGGTATGGCATCCTTGTGGAATCCAACACGATTGTGTGTGGAATTCAATACGTTTGTGTGGTTTCAGGCGTCGGGTTGCAAGTCTGCAAAACCCGCATCCAAACCCGCACTTACAAGTCATGTGATCGGAGAAAGTTTGGGCGGCGATCGTGCGTCAACCACTGGTCGATGTTGTTACCAGACTTACTAGAAATCTTTCTGACAGGCGACTCATTGGACAGTGTTTCGCAGATGGTGCTCCGGATTGGTTCATTCATTGCCCCTTGCCCGCCCACTCGCCATTCGATCCACCCTTTTTGGTCAGGTTACTTTCGTGTTGTACTAAGCATGGTTCTCCGGATTGGTTCATTCATTGCCGCGCAGGGTCGAAAGGGTCGAAGAGGCTGGGTGCCAGGACACAATCGAAACCAATCTCACGAATTTGCATTTAATGGATGAAGTACCGTAGATTAATGTTTCGCAGGCGACCATGTGTCAACCACTGGTCGATGTTGTTATCAGACTTCCTAGAAATCCTTCTGACAGGTGACTCATTTTGTTGAAAAGATTAAATGGAGAATATTTATAAAAAAGCATTCACTTCCAAATGGCATGAGAATTATCATGATGGACAAGGATGGGATCAAACGGAAGCTTTATAATTTGGAAACATTGGGTAGGGCCGGCTTTAGGTTGGAAGGTGTCTAAGGGAACTTTACAATTTTAAAATAACATTTTGGGGTTGGGGGGGGGCCTTAAACAAAAAGCCATCCTGGTCAGTGTATTGTGAGTGGTGTGTTGTCTGGTTTGAGACAGGCCACCTGTTGCCTGGTGAAGGAGGTCGCCGTGGGACCACTTTAGGTTGACAGTGGGTGGCGACCTCGGACTTACAAAAATCTCCATACAGAAATTGCACTATTGATGCATAACGTATCTTGCTGTTTTAAACTATGGACACTATCTTTTGCCAGTAAACTCAAATGAGTACATGAATACCGCTTTAGAATACGGTCTGTTCATGGAGGTATAATGTTGCAGTTTCAGAATTTAACCCATCACGGAAGTTTGTGAAACCATTCCTTACTCTATGGTGAAACTTATACACGTACGTCAAAGGCTGTTTTGAAGCTGTAAAAAAAAACTTTGCTTTGCATTTGCTCAAAGTTGTTAAGCAAAACGACATTAAGTTTCCTTTTGAATATGTCCATTCACAAAATTGGTTAGAGCAGTGTGTCGGTCAGGTCTCAGAATGTACATTTTGCCAAATCCATTTTGTAGCCTAATTTAGCAATCGGCCCGTCGGGTTGGTTACTGATGGAGATAGTATTATAAAAAGAGACCTAGTGCGGCTGAATGGGGTACATTTTAAGGAGTTTGTCTATTGACCAAAACTGGACGTAACAAACCCTAAACATAACTTGACATGCTTTCTGAAAGTGAAATAAGGTAGAGAAAATTAAGGAGTGAGGACGAAATTATCGTTTTTATTTAGTTTGTACGATATAGGGTTCCAGAGATATGGGATGTATGGAGGTTTGTTCCTAGAGCAGCGTGAACATGAACGCAGTCAGAAATTGTGTCGTTTGTTGTTAAAATTTCGCGAGATGCAATAAGCCTAAAGTGACTATAAAACAAAACCAGACCTGCCATATCTCACGCAATAGGCTTGAGACTCACGCATTTGGGCTCTGTCTCACGCTCACACGCACATCAACCATTATTGGGGCGAGATCAGGAAAACAAAATTAACGACATTTTTTGTACAAACTTTGTACAAACAGAGCGCAAATTTGCAGATTGCGCACGCTTTTGCTCATCCAGCAGTTTCTGCTAAAATTCGGCAGAGCGCAAAACGCTTATTGCGCACAAGTTTGTACCGATTCTTTTAGCAAATTCGTTGAAATGCGCTCCACTGGCGAAGACACAACAGGCAGAAGAAGTGAGCGATTGATTTTGGACATCATTTTTAGTGGAAGTTTTGGACATCATTTGTAGTCGAAGTTTTGAAGGAAATAATCTGACTCAATCGAACCTCCACATTAACCATCAACGTCTCCTGTGTACCTCAATTGAGCTTTAATTATTCTGAGGAGGTTTTTGATGCATTTTGAAACACTTTTTTGTCCACAATTAAATTTCACATTTTTTTGTTTTTTTATAATAAAAAAAAAAATAGAAAAAAACAAAAATGGGTGGGCGGCGACTTAGAAAGCACCTTCTTTATTGGCATTTTTTTTTCCGGGGGAGGGGGGTTGAGCTTTGAAAACTCTCACACATAGCTGGCCTCTAGACTTGGCATCTCTGCCTGCAAAACACTTTTTTGACGTTCACGTTAAGTGCTCCAGTTACATGCAGCCAATTGACCAGAAAGTTTACAAGACCAGTTCAGATGAGAATAAACGAAAAAAAGGCCTACGCTCTTACCGCCACCGCCCCCCCCCCGAAAAAAAGAAGAAAAACAAGTAGATAAATTAGATTTTTGGCACACAGCATGTTCCAAAAACTCGCTTTACTTATAGTGCTGTAGCAACGCTATGTATCGTGGGACGTAAACATGTCATTTTTGACGATGTTTTTTAAAAAGGAAATGCAAGCATTATGAATGTATACTGAGTGTGTGGAGAAAGTTTTGGTAGTGTAGTAACTGATTTGGTAGTTATTGTCGAAGACCAGCATTTTCACATGATGTATCCCGACATGCAGAAGATCACAAACCTGTGGAAAAAAAATATTAGCATAATTTTATTTTTGCATAATTTTGTGTGCTCCAGATGCATAAGTGCTGTTTGTAATGCAGTGTACTATATTTCATCAAAAAACATTAGGGACCACAACCGTTCATTATGACCGTCAGTCTATTTTCATAATTGCTCTCCTTCCCCCTCCCAACCATATCCAAACATATTTCATCGGGCAATCAAGACTTGCCAATGAAAGCAAGCGCGACGCATTTTTATGGACAATAGGTAGAGTTATACAAAGTACGCAGTTTTACATGGTACATGGTACTTAATATATACATGTACAATGTACATGTAACATGTATGCGTGTATGTGTACATGGTTAATATGATGCGTGAGTGAATTTCCACAACTATTATTATGTCGAAGTACGCATGTGCATGGGAAAATGTATAGTTAACTACGCCCATTTATGTAAATCGCCCACGTTCGTCCTAGGAAAAAAAATACGAGGCCGGGGTCACCAAGGCGGGGTACTGTGAATGAGTGTTTTCTTCCAGGGAGCTCTGCATTGCAGGGGACAGTGCCCCCTGGAAGCTAACAGAACTACACAGCTTCCAGAGTCATTTGGGGGCTAAACATTAACATAAAGCAAAGTAACTTTGAATGTGGAACTACTCCATAAAAACAATACATAAGTTCATTATTATTTGATTACACAGCTTTTCACCACCTTTCTGTTGGTGTAGATCTTTGTGTGTAGATTGTTTTGCTTGTTTTAGGAGGGCTGGACAGTATTTTGTGCCGAAGCAAGTTTCCCTCTTTGCCAGCATTGCTTGCTTGTGAGTGATCAAGTTGCTCAATGTAGATGTACTCATACTGGCTCGTTCCTTTGTCTTGATCTTGCAAACGACTGAGAACACTCGTTCACAATCAGCATTGCTATGAAACACTGTCAAAACCATCGCCATCACTGAGGCAAGCAGCTGGTACTTTCTTGTGCTATTGGTGACATCTTGAAGTAGGCCTATTTCAGACCACTGAGTATCAATTCTGCATTTAGGTTTGTCCACAATGTCACTGTCCACTTGATATTCAAGAAATTGTTGTTCCAGTTCATCCATCTGGTCATCAGTGATGAGATTGAATCGCTTTACAAAATACTCAACCGAAGAGAACTGCATTTTGGTTCTGTTTGAAATGTCCAAGACTTGGGCATGAATTAGAAGACTGTCTAATAGACAGTTAAAATTGGTCTTTACAAATGAAGACTGTAGCTTCATTTTCGACTTGAATCCGAGCCACACTTCTGTAGCAAATCAACATCACTAGTTAACAAAGTTAATATGTTTTGTCACTTTGTAATTGGTGATTTACATCTCTAGCTGGAAATGATCGTGAAAACTTCACATTGACGCAGCTTCTATATACACTCGAGATCTATGCATGGTACCACAATCAGTTGCCTACAGTGTACATACACCGTACGGATGTTGGTTGTCAATGGGTTGGTTGTGTTTGCTGAATGTATTTTTGTGTTTACCAGCTTGATATTAAAGAAGCCACATAATGTTACATGCACATTTTCTCAACCATTCACTTCTATGAAAAGGCAAAGATCTATTTTTTTGCAAACGCCATTTCAAAACTTCATTGCTCAGTGAAGTAGCGTGTGACTTAAAGTGATTTCTCAGAACAGCCTAAAGCAAATACAGTTGGAAATATGTATGAAGAAGTAAAACTGGTAATACTCCACTTTATCCGAGACATGCATGACAGGTGATAAAAAAGTACCATTAGCTGTAAACCATGTACCCTCTCATTGCTTTTATGTGCTGCCGCAACCCCGACATCAGACAGTGAGGAAATGGCAACCATACACAAGGTCACGGTAGAAGAAAAGTCCTAACGAAAGTGAAAGTCGAGCTAGCCACTGTAGACAAAAAAAATGCGAATACTTTTTCGTATTATGCCATAAACTGTTTCAGACTCATCAACCACACCCTAGCAGTGTACCCTTTCTGGTTTGAATTTTGTATCAGGGCAGCCTGTGTTGGTGGAAGATTTGGCATCATCCACCTTATGAAGAAAGAGGTCCTTTCTCAGGTCATTTACACTTTCCAAAAGAGTTGTGTTGTCAAACAGATTGCAGATGGATTTTTCTATGATTTTGAAGAGTGAGTCAACAGACAATGGCTTGAAATGGCGATGCAGTGGGAAGAGGGAGGCTTTAGATTAGATGTAGGAAATGCACTCCATGCATTCCAAGATAACTTTCTGACACAGTAAAGAAGGCTTGGATGACAGAAAGTTTTATATTGACTGTGAAAAGGTCTCAATAATATGGTTTTGCCTAATGTTTTGTGAATAACCTAGCAGACCGTTGATCCGTCTTTTAAAATAAAGTTTATCTTGGCCTATTCTGGATTCCTTTAGGTGGCCGCCGTAACGATGTTCGGTGACTGCTCTATATTCCGACACCACTATGTTCCGACACCCCTATGTTCCGACAACTCAACCTATATTCCGACACCCCTATGTTCCGACACCTCTATATTCCGACACCCCTATGTTCCGACACCCTTATATTCCAACGACCCAAACACCCCTATGTTCCGACAACCTGTACCAATATTTTGTGTTAGCCATTTTTTTTTTAAAGAAAAACGGTGTGACTTGAAGAAACTACACATGTTCGCAATTTAGTTCATGAACGTACCGGTAACCTGTCTTTATGTAGTCCCACAAAGGAGTTTAATTTGTATAACAAGATTCTGCTATTACAAATATTCGGTTTATTTAGAAGAGGACTGAGTAATGGAGGGGGTGGTAGGACTGAATTATTTATTGTTATTAATTGTTAACAAATTATTATGATTATTATTATTAAAAAAAAATTGTGGGGGGGGGGGCAAAGGAAAGAAATTACACATCGATGTTAATTTATTTCTTTTATTTTGTATTAGCTTTATAGTATTTATTATATTTTTGTGTAAAAATAACAGCTCCCAAGGTCTATCTTTAGGAAAATATATTTCATTAATTTGAAATTAATTTTAAATACCCTGAATGTGGCGTCAAAATGATGCTTATGTTAGGCTTTGTGTAATGTCAGAATACAACAGTTCAGAGCCGATGAAATGGACGCTGTTAGGCTTTGTGTCAGTCACAAAATACGACGATTTTTCTCAGAAAAGCATACATAAAAACACTTAAAATGTGCCTTTAGTTATTTTCTCAGTATTGGGTCTGGGTAGTGTAATAATGTTATCAAGTGGGCACAAAATTGCTATTGTATGATTTAGTCCAAACTAATGTCAGTAACAAGTTGTCAGTCGCGCTAGTGTAAAGTCAGTCACATTATTAAATCAGTCACTAGAATTTTGAGCAGTGGATGGACTCATAACTTGTCTAGTACCCACAATGCAACTTAATTAATTCCATGCTGCTTCCTAAAACAATGCTCCTGGGTCCATCATAATTTGAATTTTAAATCCCATCACCATCCATCTTTCGTAGGTAAGTGATTAATGTAATATTTTTTCGGTGAAGTGTTCCCCATTTAGGGCACATTATTTATGATGAATATTTAATAGTAATAATGATAATGATAATGATAATGATAATGATAATGATAATGATAATGATAATGATAATGATAATGATAATGATAATGATAATGATAATGATAATGATAATGATAATGATAATGATAATGATAATGATAATGATAATGATAATGATAATGATAATGATAATGATAATGATAATGATAATGATAATGATAATGATAATGATAATGATAATGATAATGATAATGATAATGATATGATAATGATAATGATAATGATAATGATAATGATAATGTCAATGATAATGATAATGATAATGATAATGATAATGATAATGATAATGTAAGCATTTATATAGCGCCCCACAAAGAACGGAGCGCTTTACAATATACAAAGACTTAAAAGTGATTTCTCAGAACAGCCGAAAGCAACGACAGTTGAAAATATGTATGAAAAAGTAAATCTGGGAATACTCCACTTTATCCGAGACATTCATGACAAGTGATAAAAAAGTACCATTAGCTGTAAACCATGTACCCTCTCATCGCTTTCATGTGCTGCCCCAACCCCAACATCAGACAATGAGGATATGGCAACCATACACAAGGTCACGGTGGAACAAAGGTCCCAACGCAACGAAAGTGAAAGTCGAGCTAGCCACTTTAGAAAAAAAATGGAATACTTTTTCTTATTATGCCACAAACCAGTCAATATGACACAGTATGTATGTGTACACGACCTAATGTACCTGCTGAAGTACTGCCACCCAATGATAAATTTCACCCGAGGAGAACCCTTACCGCCTTATACCATAATGCAAAGTGAACCTTTTCTTCTTCATGCATAATGTCCAACTGTTAACAATTAAACCAAACAAGAATTGGACTTGGACCGGGCAATTCCAAATTACATATTGGTGAGATATTTAAAGCTACCCAAGGTAACATTTGACAATCTGGCAATTACGTTTTATATACACATCCATTCAAAAATCATCAAACCGCTTAGGGAGACAGTTTCTCGTCGCAAGAACTGTCCCTGGGGAACTTATCATTGGACTTGAGCTAAAATTTGACAGAAACGCTCCCATTATGGGAGACAATAGCGGACGAAACCAAAATAGTTCCCGTCGGTTACGTCCACTATCGTGTCCTGTTACAGGAGACGGTAGCTGACAAAACCGAAATAGTTTAGGAGTAAACGTCTAGTAGTACTAAAGAGCATGTCAACAAATTGGAACGTATTCAAAATAGGGTGTGTCGGATAATTTTTGGTAAGAACTATTCTACTTATAGGGAAGCTTTAAATGTGTGTAAACTTGAAACCCTTGAAAACCGTACAGACAAACTGTGTAGCGATTTTGCTTATTCAATCGAATCCAATCACATGTGTAGAAATTGGCTACCTCCCCATAGAAACTGTTAGAATAATTTAAGACACACCAACAAATGTGACCCACCCAGATGTAAAACAGTTCGCTATAAACAAAGTGCAAGTCCTCAAATCGTCAGTCTGTTAAGTACCTTTTAATATAGTTATGTGTGTATATATAATCGTGCCTACTGGTTTTTTTACCAATGCATTGTTGCCAATGTATATATATAATAATAATTTTTATTTGATGTCCTTTTCTTTGTTCACTTCTACGTAATTTATTTTAACATATTATGATGTTTACATGTGCAATTCAGTTTTTTAACTGCGAGTCATGTGTTAATAAACCATTTTTGAATTGAATTGAATTGAGTACATGTTACTGGGGTTCGCACAATGGTGAGCAGGCGTCAACATTTTGAGAGAGAAAAAAATAAATACAGCGCTTCAGGTCTATTATTTATTATAAAAGACAAACTCCGACGTAACAAGTGCATAAGCATCATTAACTTCCTGGTTTTTTACACCAGGTAAATTGTTAATGATTGTCATTCTTAGTTTTACATTGCAGGCTGTACATAAGAGTGAGTGACCATACTTTTCCCAAAGTGTACACCGTTAAGCTATTCAGCGCGTGTTGCCCTCGTTTTCAAGCCCATAGAGTGTTTTAATATGACCAACATGGTGGCAGCATAACAAAGTTCTATACATATCAGTGCATAAAATAACACAAACAGCTGACTAGAGCAGAGCACACAATAATCCACATTGTAGGCTGTTCGAGCAGCGCAAGACCACCCCCCCCCCCCGGTGCAGATTTCCAAAAATTATTATTCGACTATGCCAGTGTGTAAAATTTAGTCACACAATGTGTTGTTGTAAGTACAAAATGGACTAATTAAGAATGGTGATGATCAAAGTTTGGATTGTTAAATAAACATAATCTCCTGTTGATGTTAAAGGAAACGTTTCACAGACTGATTTTATGTTGCTGTTTTAGTTGCCAGCTGTAAAGTTCCCCTTCCTTTCGATTATTAACTTAAAAATGATTCCTCTTAGTTTCCATATTTTTATCACTAGGACTTGACACACGAGTCAACTTAAGTGGCGATCAACTGCAGGTGCATGCTAATGAAACTGTTTGGTAGCACAGGAGTACTTTGTCAAGTGTCTTTTAATGCCCTATAAACAAATGTCAATCTTCAAATGTGAATGGCGTCTCTTCTGAAAAATTGCCTGGATTTGATTGCATTCAAGTCTTGTTACCATTGCCCGTAGGTTACCGTTTTCTAGTAGACAATAGTCGCCCAATCCACCCTAGCCATTTTTTGCGGGTGGTTTGCCAGTCTTTCACCATTCCTCCAGCAGCTCGAACCTGTTCTGTGGCAGCTTGCCAGGATTTTCTCTTTGTCGATTCCACCCCTGCACCACCACCAGAACCAAACAGGGCTGCCTGGTTGTCGCGACAAAATAGGGACAGAGCTTTACTCTCAAACTGCTACCATCGAGGTGTCTTCTGAGACTGCAAAATGTATAAGAAATAAATGAAATCATCTGTGAACCCCAAAATGATGATGAGTTCGGTAGTATGTGGGTATGGCAGGAGATTCTACCCACCCCGCCCCCCCCCCCCGAAAAAAAAAAAAAAAAATCCCATCATTCCTGGTTTATATTTTGTTATTGCATTTAAAGTATCAAAGCATAGAGCAATGAAAGTGTGCTTTAGATGCTAGAGGTGACAGAATAGTGAAGGTCCAACTAAGGAGGATGGAGATCCTGGGTATGTGACATGACACACAGGTTTGCAAAATTAATGAGCAATACAATACTGCCACACTCGGGATACTGCGTTTAATTACCATTTCTTTCATTGCTTTCTTTGCCGGTGATACCTCTTGGCCGTCCATTGTTTAAGTATGCAAGCTGAAAAATGAAAACAAAACAAACAGCTTATTTAGCAAATTTTGTTGTTTCCACATTAAATTTTATCATCATTTTTGTCGCACTATTTGTAAATGAAGTTGATAAAATAATTGTAGGATTTGAATCCTTTGAATGGTGGGAGTTGATATCAGGTTAAATTTGCGGATGCCATGATCGAGTAGATTGACAACTCACAACTAGTCGATCATCAGGCAGTAGAAACGGCCAACAAGAGCAGGCTACCACAAACCTCAGGGTAGATAGAATGGGTCCTAATTTGAGATGCCCCCTTTCTGCCGAATAGTTTCGTCCTTAATGTAGTGTCTGTCTATACCACCACTGGACTGGAGGTAGCCCTTTTCTTTTCCAGGAGTACCTCATGAAAACAGGCAGCAAGTCGGTTTGTGTGAAACACGTTTTCGGGGGGGGGGGGGTTTCGGGGGGGGGGGTTCGGGCGGGGTGGGCGGCGGGGGTATACACAACATTTAGTTGTATGGAAATATATTGGATAAGTTTTCAAAGGCTGAGAGGCTTTAAAATAATGTTATTTGTTTGAGTATAGTCTTACATACTGAGTTAGCACTTGGCATTATTGGTTGCTATGTGATTTAGTGCGATCCAGTTGATCGTCCCCGGCTTCAAATATTTTTGAGGCTGTGTCATTTCTTTTATAATTTGTTATTTTACAAGTGGTGATTTAAACAGAAGACATTGTGGTGAGTCTTATTTAAAGGGACACACCGGTCGAATTGGGCTATTTGGGCTACCAACTTTTTTAGAATGTTGAGGTATTATTTGGTTACGTTCCAAGCTACGCAGCTACTCAGCTAAGCTTACGTTCCTTCAAGTTACGCTATAATATAAAAAGGTACGCTTTCAATCCTGAGTCAGGTTACGCTTACATTCCATACGCAGCTACGATTACATTCCAAGATTAACAGCTACGCTTACGTTCCAAGATATGCTTACGTTCCGAAAGATAAGATTACGTTCTACACAGCTACGCTCACCATCCATACGCAGCTACGTTTACGTTCCAAGATACCCAACTATGCTTACGTTCCAAGATATGCTTACGTTCCGAAAGATATGGTTACGTTTCAAGTTACACAGCTACTCCATATCCATACAATCCATATACATCATTTAGGTTTGTTATGCTAAAATAAAAAATGACGCTTTCAATACCGAGTCAAGCTAGGCTTACGTTTCAAGATTTGTAGCTACGCTTACATTTTAAAATACATTCTCACAAGGACGCTTTTGAATCCCACACAATTCAGTGCAGTTTACTTCAGTTTAATTTATAGACAATCTTAATGGGAAATTAAAAGAGTAATTAAGACAGACGTGCACAACAGAACTTACCTCGTCTCCGTTTGTCCTTGTCATGTTTAGTTTTAGTTAAGCTACGTCTTTTTGTTTTATTGAACTTTCTTTTAATTTTTTGTAAAGTTAAATCTGTTATCAATAAAAGTTATGATATAAGTTATCTTCTAGTATGCGCTGTTTTTATTGCACAGTGTGCATTGTGAGTGTCAATGCGTCACGCTCCCGTATACGGACAGTGAACTTGTTCTAAACTTGTTCGGTGCAAAATAGCCTTTTGAAAGTTGAAGCTTTGCGCGTTGCAAGTGAGGCTGGAATTTTATTTTGTTATTACACGCGCGCTTGTGGAATACAAAAAAAATATAGCCTCTGCGTCCTATATGGATATGGGACTCAAATTGCAGTTGTGTGATAATATAAGCGCGAGTAGAATACAGAAAAATGTAGCGCTTCTGCGTCCCATATCCAACGAGGCCACTGGCTGAGTTGGATATGGGATGCAGACGCGCTATATTTTCTGTATTTACACGAGCGCGCGTGTAATAACGTATTTATCTTCAAGCAAACTTGGCGCGTGACATAGAACACACAAGACGCAGGTAGTGATTTAGCCGTGCAAAACAGGCTTATATCACCACTCCATTCTGCGAATCTGATTGGAGGATTAGCATGTACTTGAAGATAAATTTACAATTAGCTCTGCATAGAACACGCTCGTTTCAAGTTGCTTACCAAAAAAAAGAACATATATATAAGTGCAAAAAATAGGGGTCCTATTTGTATTAAAATATAGGTTTCGCTAGGCTAGTTATGTGTACATTTTGAACGTGGGCAAGAATAACAGGAAATGTTTCCGTATCTTGCCACTACTTTTTCATCCGTGATGGAATAAAACAAACATCTTTCTATCTAAAACTTCCCTTAAGTTTTAATAATTGTAAAAAGAGTTAAAAAGTGGTGGCATGATTCATGAACTTGAACTATCTTGTTTGAAGGTAAATTGAAACAGAAATCTTCCCAGTCAAGTCTGCCAGTTAAAGTTTTCTGTAGACTAGGTTTCAAATAGAATGCCAGTTGTAATAAAAACAAATAATTACAACAATCCCTACTTGCCTTGTTGGGCAACCACAACGAACAATTGTAAAAAAAATAAATGCACAGAATTATTACTAGTGCAATTGCTTGTTTCGTAGTAAGTACTACTTACATGTATCAACAATAATATGCCATAATATGATATATATATCGTATGCATAGAGCTATATATATTGACTACAGCGCTAACACCCCGTTATACACGCACTAATAGACCATGGGATAGGTATTTAAAAGGGGCCTTTTAGGGGGTTTCGCGGTCCCCATCTCCGGACTGCATGAAATTTGATGCAAAAGGGTTTTCAATGGTACTGAATCCGGATTTGGATGTTGCTAAGCTCTAAAACTGCACAGTTCGTGAACAGACCAATTTTTGGGTCATTTTAGGTCAAAAACAGTATTTTTTTTTACCTCTGTAATCACTGGGACTATTGACCACTCGTTCATGGCAGTGAAAGAACCTTTTCCAAGGGTTTAATATGAACGGAGTAAATTTTCCCCTTTTCTGTCGGATTACATGCGAAGGCCTACAACAAAAACCCATAAGTTTTATTCATTGAACATCAAGTTCAAGTTGCCATTTGTTTTTCGTTGCTACGATGTGCGCGTGTTAAATTGTTATTATCACACGCGCGGCCGAGTTATGGAACGCAGACGCACTATTTTGTTCGTATTTCCACTCGCGCTTTTGTGATAACTTATATTTTTGTCGAACGAGCCTGTAAATTGGCATCCTTTTATTCAGAATTACACTGTATATTATAACGGTACAGTGTGGGAACGAAACACGATAATGCTTCGAATGACGTCAGCCACATCGCAGGCTTCCGAGGATTTTTAGATCACTATTTGTCGCCGTAACTGTTTCTTTCCGCGATACGGTGCAGTTTTTCGCCAAGCAACAGCAAGAAATGAATGTTCCGTATTTTATTTCATACCTAAATACTAAAATTGCGTGGTCCAAAAGTGGGGACTACGGTTTTGAACAATTCTAGCGATCATCCCATGGTCTATAAGGTTTTGAAGCCGTGTGGACGCACCCATGTTTATGTACAAACCAAAACAAAAGCTTGAAATTTTGTACGGCAATTGTACGGCTATTTGCATGATAGTGCGTCTGTTCTTTTTTATATGCCATCGAAGTTACGGTTTTTGTAGCGCAGACGTACGCGAGTGGACACGCCGAATGTTAACAATCGCGGCAATGTGTGTTCTCTTAAAATTCCGAATTCACGCAACACACCAAACATGTCTGCGCCCAGGGTAACTTCAAAACGCCGAGCAAGTTAGCGCTCTAGTCAATCTATATAGCTCTATGATCGTATGCCATATAATATGCCATATGATACAACAATAATATGCCATGTACACATCACAGTACATACGTACATTTGCTTACACTACAATACATGTAATGTTGTCTTTGCACATAACCATGTACGATATGTTTGTACATAGTATGATCCATATTAAAAAATACTTGCCCGTTTCTCAAAAACTTACGGCCGACTTCTTAGTTTTTAAAAACTGCTGCGCTGACTAGCCTGATGATGTCACCGAAGATGGTCAAAGGTGAAAGAAACTTGCGACAGCCTCGGTGAAGGTCAAGGTATTTATTTAAATCCATCGTAACAAAAATCTGTCGCAATAGACCTCAGTGACATCAAAAAAGCAGCCCGTCGCAACTGCAATGGATTTTGTGGTTTGCGTCGCGCTTGCGTTCAATTTAGCGATGATCGCAAAACAGAGTTTACTGAAGTCGGCCCCTGGTTCTAGTGAGGTGGGCAGCTTAGTGGAAGGAGTCTGCTGTCCCTGTGTCCCGGTGGAGGCTACACCAGCTTCACATAAGGCAACGGTCCAACCAGATCCTTCAAGAAAGTCTCTAATTGTGCCTTTCTCCCAATAGAATGTGCAAGTCTCGCGCGCACCGGAGCGAGATAACTTGACAACCGAAGAACTTTATTTTTCTGTGAATCAAATCTTTGCTTAAATTTATTCATAATGCCGAAAATAGCGAACCTATATTTAGGCACGGTGAAATTACATTCAAGTATGTCATAACATTAAAATTGACCAACATCCAGGATTAACAGTTTCACTTATATCAGTTCTCTGTGCCGCACAGGCGTCTATCTCATGTAGAGATGACCTAATAATATTGTTTTATGTAAATGTTGTTTTCTATTGTGTAGTCCATAGGCACAAGTAGAGTTGGATGGATTAGGCTAAAATGTCTCTTCGTGTCCTCCTTGCATGAAAACGTGTACGAACACACGCAGTAAGGACTGATATATGGAAATCCGCAAACGTTGTTCCCGTTCCCAAATCCCAACAACTGAATATAGACAATTTGCGGCCAATATCGCTCACTTGCATGTTCGCCCAGGTTTTTGAAGATTTCATTGTGAAATGAATTACTGAGAACATCAATGACTGTTATCCAGCAGTTTGGTTCACGAGCAGGCCTATCCACAACACATTGTTTAATGAAATCATGGATGACACTTTTAAAGGTACTGACAAGTCACAAAATTCATCGGTTTGTATTGCTACAAACTTCTCCAAAGCTTCTAATAGAGTCAATCATACCATTCTTGTTCGTAAATTTATTAACTTAGGTGTGAAACCATGCATTATCCCTTGGATTTGTAGTAGACCGTGGGATGATGCTCCAAATTCTGCTTTTCAGTGCTCTACCCTACACAACTACTTACATTTGGTCTCAAAATTTGAAGAAAATTCAACTTACCACCCAAAAAAAGTCGTCAAGCACAAAACTTGCACAGTATGGATTTATTCGCGAAATGAAGCACAATAATACAGCGAGAATAAATGGCTGAACGTGCAACAAAAAAATAGATGACTTATAAGCTCGGCCAATCATAGCGCATATGACATGCATGCGGATGTGTGGACCAATGAAAGAGCTTGTTTCGAAGTCCTGTGGTTTTGTGGCCCTTTTCGAAACGACGGCGCCTGCGTTGGATTCAGCTTCAGGTTCCCTTATCTCGTCTGAAACCCTGACTGAGCGCGTACACAAAGTACGCACAATTGCCAAAACAACCGCGGGGCCAAGCTAGCATGCGGAGCCGAAGCCGTGGTTTCGAGAAGGATTTCAGAAAGATGTCGTCTATGCTTCTCAGGAAACTTCGTCCTGTGTGAAGGGAAGAAAGTTGCGAAGATCGGCTCGTTTTATGTTACATGAAAACAACATAAATTTAATCCGAGCTAGTTCGGGAAAATAGTTATCGCTGGCAGGAGTTCGTTGGCCCAGCAGTGGTTAGGAAAAACATCATGATCATCATGACATGTGAAAATGTGTATGCTTGGACGCCATGGATGATGACATGACAGCGACCTACAAAAGACAAGACCTTCCGATCCAATTTTACCAGAAAGCACAGCGGCAGCTGCTGGTTGGAGTACCGTGGATGTACTAGTGGAAGTTGAAGGTATTTAGGCAACATTTCTTTCCAGAATAAGTTGTGCTTCAATTCGAAGCAAAGCAGTTAATCATTTTTTTTTTTTTTTTTTTTTTGTCAAGTCATGAAGTTAAACAAAATGAAATGCTCCGATCTCTCAAATAAATGAAACGAAATCAGAGTCACGATCACATGATGAGGATACACATTTTGGTGATGAATCATGATGATGACACACATCGGTTTTAGTTATTTACTTAATACTTGAATTAATAACAAAAAACATACATCATATTCATACATGCACTGTTACAATTAGTAATTACAATACATGTACAGACTACAGTATGAAAAATCAAAAAACATTAAATATTCAATGCACTAGGCCGATTAAAAATGTACACGATTCAGGAAAAATTAAATTGGCCCTTACTTAACTAAAACACTGAAGTGGAGGAAGGGCAAGGGTACATACATGTACCCCAAGACCCCCATACTAATCACGTGATGAAGTATGCTTGAATAATAATAAATAACATCCCCATCTTTATTCTTAAAATTCTAGAGGCAAACAACCAGATTTCTTTGAGATGTGGTATTAAAATTAAAATTTTGTATTTAAACTAAGGGGAACAAGCCTAATTTTGTTTTAAAATAAGATGAGTAAACTAGGGCCTCATTTATTTGTATTTCTTTTCTTTTCAGTATAATAATAATAATAATAATAATAATAATAATAATAATAATAATAATAAGACTTGTAATGCGCACATATCCACCCTGCTGGGTGTTCAAGGCGCAGTAAAACCAAAAACAAAACAAAAACAAAACACAACACAAAGAAAAACAGACACAACAAAATTAGTCATTGAAAACCTGTGACATAAGATAAGTTTTGAGAAGAGACTTGAATTTTGCAGTACAAAGACAAGATCGAAGATTAAGTGGTAGAGAGTTCCAGATGCGTGGCGCGGCTGAAGAAAAAGACCTGTCACCCCATGAGTGTCGAGACTTGGGTTCAATGAGGAGAAGCATAGAACTTGATCGAAGATTCCTTGATGGAGTGTAAACTTGAAGCAGTTCAGAAATATAGTGGGGAGCCTTGCCATTAAGAGCTTTGTGGACAATGATTCGTTGAGAGATAGGGAGCCAGTGTAGTTGTTTCAGAATGGGGGTGATAGAACAGGATTTTCTAGACAGTGTCACAATGCGGGCAGCAGTATTTTGGAGCCGTTGAAGTCGGGAAATCTGTTTTTTAGGAAGACTGTAGAGAAGAGCATTGCCGTTGTCAAGACGAGAAGTAACAAATGCGTGAATGACCTTTTCAGTGGCACTTTTGTCCAAGTACTTGCGAATCTTACCTATATTCCTGATGTGATATGATGATAAACGAACAATGTTGTTGATGTGTGGCTGAAGTGTCATCGATGAATCAAAAATAACACCCAAGTTCCGAGCTTTCAGCGAGGGAGCTATCCGAGCATCACCGATGGAGATGTATGGCACTGAAACCTTAGTTAACTGTTGACGTGACCCAAATAGAAGGAACTCTGTCTTATCATCATTTAACTTCAGGAAGTTTTGTTGTGTCCAACGTCGAATCTCTTGGATGCATTTCTCAAGTCTTGCAATAGATGCATTGGCGTTTTCTTGAGAAGATTTAAACGTGATGTATAGCTGAGTGTCGTCTGCGTACACATGGTAATTCAGATTAAATTTCAGGATGATGTCACGAATCGGTAAAGTGTATAGCGTAAACCACTGCGGGCCGAGTACCGACCCCTGTGGCACAGAGTAGTTCAAAACAACAGGGTCGGATATCGCGGTGCCAATACATACATGCTGAGTTCTATTGTAGAGATACGATTTGCACCATGCTAGGGCTGTGTCCTCTATGCCAAGGTGATTCTGGAGCCGAGAGAGAAGGATGTTGTGATCGACAGTGTCAAAAGCAGCACTCAAGTCTAGCAGGACTAGTGCTGTTAGGTTACCATTGTCCATTGCAGAGAGAATATCGTTGCTCACACGGACTAGTGCAGCCTCGGTCCCATGGAAAGGCTTGTATGCTGACTGGAACAGGTTGAAAGTATGAATGTGATCAGAAATACGTGATGAAACTACTCGTTCGATGACTTTTCCCAAGATATTTTAAGTTTGCAACCGGTCTGTAGTTTTTTAATATCTCCTTGTCCAGGTTTGGTTTCTTGATGAGCGGCCTGATGTAGGAAACTTTGAGGCTATCGGGGAAACAACCGGAACTGAGGGATTCGTTTACAAGCTTAGTGATGTAGGGTACAAAAATATCGATGTTTTGCTTTATCATGGATGTTGACACTGGATCCAGCTCACAGGATTTTGAAGGAGATTTCATAATAACCCTTTGAATCTCAGCAACAGTCGCAGGCTCAAACACAGATAGTCTACACTCTGGTTGAAGTTGTGGCAATGTCTGCGGCACGTTGTAAGGGACTGATGAAAATGATGAGCGGATGTCTGAAATCTTGGTGACAAAGAATTTCTGGAACTCATTTGCTAAGTTCTGGTCATTGTAAGTGGATGGAAGGACAGGGGTTTTGGGTTTGAGCAACAACTTACCAATTATCTTGAAAAGCTTCTTTTGATCTCCTGAGGATTCTTGTACTTGAGATGAATAATGGATGATCTTTGCCTGGTTGATCAAATTCCTAACTACTTTACATTGGTTGCAATATTCTTGTCGTTGAATTGCCAATTTGCCATTTTTCCGCCACTTCCGCTCCAGTTGACGACAGATCTTTCTCGCTGTACGAATATCATCATTGAACCAGGAGACTTCAGTTCGGACCTTGACTGATCTCGTTTTCCAAGGTGCGTATTTATCCAAGATGTCACTGACTGTACTCTCATATTGGCTGACATAGGAATCCAAGCAGTCGTGATCAACTTCTAGATTTGCTAAATGGGAGCCTATGTCGAGGAACACTTCGGTAGGATTCACATGTTTCCATTGTCGGCTCTTTATAGTAAAGGTCGGGACTTTGGGCTTGCACAGACTCAAGTTACACATGACTGCATAATGGTCTGATAATCCAGGTAGAATAACAAAGTTTGAGACAATTGGTGGGGAGATTTCACGAGTTATGACAAGGTCTAGGCAATGACCGAGACGATGAGTCGGCTCCTTGATATGCTGGGTAAGACCAAAAGCCTGAAGTAGATGCTTAAACTGGTTTGCAATGGTGTTGTGGATGTCATCAACATGAATGTTAAAGTCGCCTGTGATGATGATTTCCGATGGGTGAAGCAGATATTCCAAAATCAAATTCTCAAACTCCCTTAGAAAACTTGAGAAAATCACATGTTGGCCGTTTGAATCTTTTTCAGGTCTGTAAACAATGACAAGGCGAACAGATTTAGAGTTTCCGGAAACTTCAGCATGAAGAGATTCAAAAGTTGTGTACTGGACGTCATTACTTTTCACAGAGACGGATAAAGTAGATCTGTACAGTATTGCAACTCCTCCACCAGTCTTGTGAGGTCTTGGGATGTGATGAAAGTAGTAGCCTGCAGGGGTACACTGACGACATGTTAAGTTGTCGTCTGGTCTCAGCCATGTTTCTGAAACGGCAACAAGGTCCAGATCTTTTTGCAGAACAAAATCAGCAAAATCGTCATACTTGTTACAGATGGACTGTGTGTTTATAACACAAAGGCTGAGTTGAGATTTGGCTGGAGTCACTGGTACTGGAACAGATGGGAGTGTAACTTCGGGTACGGGGGGTTTATGAACAGTTCTACGGCGACCAGCTTTTTTACCACGATGTGTAGGTCGGTAAACAGTGCTGGGATTTACAAAAAGGCCAAGGTTCTGTAATGATAGTGTACAGGAAGGCAGCAGAGTTGTAGCACGTGTGGATGGGGCATAACGGAGACTGAGAAGCTTGTTTCGTGAGTAGGAATTTGCAGAGTTTGGACTAGCTTCTGCTGAGTTTGAGTTATTGACACCTTCAGGGCCGGGATTTACAGCAATGTCACCAAAAATCACAATTTCCAAATGAAAAGTGGCTGGGGAGTTGTCATAGTAAGAAATAGGGCATTTCAGATATTTACGACGCTGGATGAACCCTAGATGTGTCTTTGGCAGAATGTAAGCATCAGACACAATTGATGCTGATGGAACAAAGCTGACCACAGATGAGTCAGTACAGTACAATGGTCTAGCAAGCAGAGAGAGAATGAAAAGGATACTTACCTCCATTGTCCCCAGATGGGCGAACAATGTCCATGGACTAGGTGGATGACTGCACAGGATGCAGCCACCTAAGTGTGTGTAAGCTTTATACACCAGAATTCTCAACTGAGACAGTGAAAAATTCCAACAGAAAAACACTATTTTCACAACTCAGATGACTCCAGGATACACAGAAAAGGTCCTGTAGATTCCAGGTGTAGTAACAAATCCAGTTGTATAAAAATAAGAACACAAATTGAGCAATATACTAAGAAATTAGCAAACAAACACAGAGCTGATTTGAGTGGCTGCTGTCAGGCGCTCAGTCAAATCTTATCACATGTCCGCTCTGGGTTAGTGGTATATCAACACTTTTCGCTGACAATGAAGCGTGCAGGTAGTAGGAGAAACAAAGAAAGGCAGAAATTAATCTGAGAAAGCTAAAGAAGAACAAAAATTGAAGGTAAAAAAAAATAACTTGTTCATTACTCTCGTCCACCAGAAGAAATACTGTGCGTAACCTTCTAACCTTCTTTTCTTTTGTTTTCAGGAAAACGAGATAAAAAACTCAAATGAATATATGGTTAACTGTTGGTATTTGTGAACAGGACCAGTATCCCCATTAAATAAAAAAATCTATATATAAAATCTGTGTAAATTTTTGCAAGAATTTGCTACAAGATAGTGAAAAGTTCAAAGTATTGGGTAAAAATTTCCTCTTTATATCAAAAGCTTTCCAGTGCTCTTTATCATACGTTTTGTATGGATTGACCTTTAATAGTTGGGCACAAGTTGACTAGGGTATGAGGGCATGCCACTTGGATATGAGAAATTCATACTGCCTAAATTAACTTTGGATTGGATGTGTACTACAATTAAGGAACAATGAGTTGATCTACCTTCACCAAAACTGTACATGTTTTTTCCTACAAATTGTTTTTATTTTGTGTACTGTCTGTTCAGTCATCGAGAATGCTTTTATAATTCACTTGCAGAACGCGAGAATAGTGATGCCATTAGCAACGAGACAACTGAAGGTGAACCACGATCTAAAGGTTGCTACGCTCCGACACTGGTGATTCTGAAACGCCTCAGCTGAACGTGCTCCCCAAACAGTGTATCATGCAGATTGAAAAAGAAAGTATGTAAAGGAAAATATCACACAGCAGATGTTCCTGTCAACAAATCAATTTCCCCTGCACAGACTTATGCTTTTGTGCCAGTTGCGGAGTGGCTTCAAAGGACTCGGACGGGGATGTTTATTCTGATGATAACTAATTTAAACAAAATGTTGTCTGAATCATCATTTTCAATAGAAAAGTAGAAAAAACAAGAAGAGAATTCTGCACAAGTACAATGTGTAAAAAGTAATCTTTTGGCTTACCAAAATATAAACCTTAAAATAAATGTGGAACAATTTATTTGAGAATTGAATTAACCCATCAGTTACTGTGGTACCAGAAAGACAGTTTGGGAACTAGATTTATATTATTTTCATTCAATTTTGTAAAATCTTTATATCTTTGAAATTGTTAACGGCCCTGTCACACCATGGTGTATCGCCTTATCGTATGCCGGCATATAGGCCTACAGAAACTAGTTCGAGCATTTTAAAAGTTCGAGTGCCCAACTTCCCAGAATCGCATCCATAGCGTACTGAACGTATACAAAGCGTATGACTAATGAATTGATAGCGTATCACTAACTTAAAATGAAGTTATGTATGTTACAGGTGGATACGTGAGAATACGTCAAGACTTTTTGGGGATACGCCAGGCATAGGTTATACGGCACATAAACGGATTTATTATTGTTTTAAATTTAATTGTTTGGGGGAATTTAAAAGGGCCTTTTCAAGAAAGTAACATAATTCATCATGATAACAATGAGTATTGTACTAGAAATGTGTCATTATGATATGAAGAGAAGAAATTAAAAAAATCTTAATGTCAACAATATCCTTTTTTTGTCAAGTTCATTCATTCAATCGATTACAATTTAATTAAGGCCTGTCTAAGCTCTGAAAACTTAGTAAATGACCAAAATGAGGCCCAGAAAGTTTGTTAGTGACATTAATTTGAAACAATTGAAATAACTCAATTGGGGAAATGATTGATGTCCAGGGATGTTAAATAATTAATTAATCTGGGAGAAAAGAGCTGAAAACCTGTAAATGAAAGCAAAATAAATAAGCCAGTATATTTTCCCCATTTGTTTGTGCACTTGGTGATTTGCCCATAGAGTTTGTGCATAGTTCTCCAGTTTTGACCAATAGAGGGCGCTATTTTTCTATAATTATTTTCTAATTAAAATAACTCATTACTGTGCAAGTTTTGCCCTTGACGACTTTCACATGTTATTCAGGACTACCATAAGAACATCTGGGGAAAAATTCAGGTAGTTGCAGAGGGTAGACCACAAAACTCGAAAACTAGAGCCCGGTCTATAGTTTCTTATCCAATAGAACCCAGGCTGTTAGACTAAATGAAGAAATTTTATCTTGGGAAACTTTTAAGGCTGGGGTGCCGCAAGGTACTAAGACAGCTGCGCTCGTTTTCTGGTTATGATAAATGATCTTATTTCTTGTACACCTGATGTTTCTCACTAAAAGTATGTTGGTGACTTGACTTTCTGCCTAAGCTATGGTAGACAACACAATGCTTCACAAAGTCTTAACGTACCTCAACTAAATCCCAAACGAGTTGAACATTCTGTTTTAACATCAGTTTTCATTGACCGGTGATTGTAGAACACTTTCAATTGTGACAGGCTACCTCTTGAAGCTACGCTGTTACCACTGTACAGGATGTTTATCGTACACTTTAAAAAAACAGTACACAAATAAAAAGTGTTTAACTGGCGAAGCAAAATAATTGTGGACAATATTAGATTTTATTTTGATTGCTTTTGGCTAGTTCTAGCTAACACAAAAATTTGGTTCTAACAAACAATGTCACAATTATATTCTGTGTTGATAAAACACTATGTCGGCATAATGGAAGTAGGCTACGTGTCATTGTTTTTTTCGAGTTATACTTTAGTGTGCGACTGATATCGGTGTAGGAATGAACAGCAAGCAAAGTTATTATTTTGCAGTTTAGTCACTCACGAACCGCAACACTTCCGACGAAGTTCGTTCATCCCATAAAACTTTGTATCACTAACTGTTCGTTTTAAATAGTCATAAATTGCTTAAACTGTGCACATAACTTGTTCTACCTGAAGCACCAATATTGCCTTGTGGAATTCCGCCGGGCATTCGACCAAAACTTTATAGTTTTGTGTACTTGTTTCCCCGTTGGCTCTGGCCCTTTTTGAGTGAACCTTCCTCTCAACGGCTGTCCGTTCAGTTCTGGTATGTAGGAGTGGAGATGATCCATGATTGAAATAACCCCACTCCATCACACCAAGATTTACCTAGGGGAAAACAAAATCAAAACTAACTATTGATATTAATTTATTTTTTAGTTAATACTTATTCGAATAACGAAACAAAATGCTAAAAGACCTTAACAACATCACTCTTACAACATCATCTTACTCAACATCTTACTCAACTCAACATCTTACTCTTACTCAACATCATCTTGCGGCTGTACTTGTGCTTTCTGTCTGGCACATGGCATTTCAGGAGCTCGACTAAGGAAAGATATTTCATCAGTATCTTCATGACTAACTATACCATCGGCTCTTTCTGGGCTTCGTAGTCTTGGTGGGATGGTACAATGCTGGAGAGAAGGGTTGAGGGCTTGAGGCCACCACAACATTCGTGTGTTTAAGGTGCATGGTCGGCACTCTGTTGCGGCTTGCAAATGAGAGCGCCCAAAGCAAAAACTCCGATGTTGACTACTTCCTTTGGTGTTTTGTGTGTGGATTAATTTGTATATTATCCCTGCATAAACCATACGATCTTCCATCTGTAATCGTCCGAAAACCCTTACCATCAGAGTTATCAAGAGACCAACAGCAATGATTTTAGATAATCATTAACAAACTAGAAAGTGTTGATTCAGTCAAGATGCATGAACAAATGAATTTTTTTGGGGCGGACCTTTTTTAAGGACCTTATTTATTTGCTGTGAAACAGCTGTTTATGTCATTTCTTATCAACAAACAATTATGGCTAAAACGTAAAGTGGTACATGCCCGTGTTGAAATAAAGCTAATTGACGGTGAGTTCTACTACTTATATTGATAAACACTCGTAACTTTTCAGTGCCCAAAACCAGCCCAAGACGGGTCAAGTTTTGGAACGGCTTGTGTGAGCAGCCTTGCCTCCACAACTGAATGCCCATCATTGACTGTACGAGGTTGAACTTCTTTTCGGGCTCACGAGTGGAAAATAACAGCCGAAACAATGCCAAGGCATCTCTCAAGCAGGTTTGCTACGTTTTCACTGATGGGATTTCTATGAAATGAATTGAGAAGTGAATATTTTACAATCAAAATCAAGCATCTAACTTGTTGTTCTCTGTTTGTGTTGGTAGTTTAACGTAGATTGACGGAACTGATATGACCAAATGTAAACATATTTCTATTTATAACTATTTGTTTATAATAAAAAATCAAATATCGCATCCTAAGAGCTTGTAAAAAAAAACCTGCAACCAAAAATCTTCGTCTCTTATGGTGTTCTAATAGGGAAACTTGTTTTGTTTTCTCGTGCCTGTAGAGAGGTCACTCGTATGTGTGAGCAACCCCTCGTACGTGTGAGCAACCCCTCGTACGTGTGAGTAAACCCTCGTACGTATGAGCAACCCCTCGCACCTGTGAGCAACCCCTTGTACGTGTGAGAAAACCCTCGTACGTGTGGGAAAACCCTCGTACGTGTGAACAAACCCTCGTACATGTGAGCAAAGCCTCGTACGACGTGTGAGCAAACCCTCGTGTGAGCAAACCCCTTGTTTGAGCAAACCCTCGCACGTTTGATCAATGCCTCGTGTCATCAAACCCCCGTACGTGTGAGCAGACCCGCCTTGTTTTGGGAGATCAGAGCCGTCGGAGTCCTGCACTCCTGTACTCTCAATATGAGTCCTCTTGATGACACCCTTTAACCTGTGGATGTCTCATCATTCCGAATGCGTGTAGTGGGCTTATTTCGCTAGTGTACAATGGACTATACCTTGATGAATATTCGGAATATTGGATACAATATCCTTTTCGAATTATCAATGTTCGAATTTGGAGACTATATTAATTGCACGTAGAATAGTATAATAAGTCTAGATCATTAGTAAATCTTGTGAATGGAAATAATTTATACGCAATGCTTTTGCTTTGATTGATTAACAGGCTGCCCTATTATGCTGTTATGACTGAGTACGTCACACATCCTGTTGGCTCCATCTTTTTACCGTTATTTGACAGGAGGGTTTTGACAATAGTAACAAACACTTGTCATTAATTTCGATGAACGTACAAATGATTGTGTCATTGATAAGTTCCATTATACTCAGACT
Organism: Asterias amurensis; assembly: GCF_032118995.1. Taxonomy (NCBI): domain Eukaryota; kingdom Metazoa; phylum Echinodermata; class Asteroidea; order Forcipulatida; family Asteriidae; genus Asterias; species Asterias amurensis. Next base: position 8,612,454 of record NC_092657.1, on the reverse strand, counting down.
TCCTCCAAAAAACCAACACAACTCTTTTTGCATGAGGTTTTGTGACTGAATGCCACAGCCCAAATTGAAACATTTTTGTGAACCAATGTCACCGCCAAAACATGTCAATAAATGTAAAATGTACACCGGATACCAACTTGACCTGGGCATACCGGTAACAAATTTAGCTGGGCACACATGACCCAGATGGGCACCGTGGCCCGTACCAAATAGGCACACAAAAGAGTGTACAACAGTGGATGTCGATAGTGTCGATAGGACACGATCGAAAGAAAAAGCCCTTGTTATCAGATGGGACAAACTTTTGGATCGATGTTACTTGCAGCACTCATTGTTGGACCTGAAACTCTGTTTACAATTGTAGTTAAATTATTAGCCTTTATAGTCATAATCATAATAATAAGACCCCAAATCAATAGGTGTAAAATGTCGGCAAGAACACACGCTCTGATTGGCCAATGATCATGCACATAGGTGGCTAAACAAACCAATGTCTGACTGCCATCTTGGTATTGATTACCGGATTACTTGATATCTTTGAAAATTTATGGCCCAATTCTTGTTGTACTCGATGTTAAATCTGTAAGTGAAAGAAAGAAACAAAACTTGGACGCCATATTGGACGCCATCTAGGAATTGTAGGTTACGTGATTACTCACTGAATTTGCCTTGGTCTTAATGGGTTTCTTGATCCATACAAGATAGATGTAGACACCGAAATATAACTCCATGGGTGAATATGAACTGACTTAAAGCCATTTTAGTGTATTGGCGGCCATTTTGGACGCCAACTTGGAATTTTAGGTTACCTGACTACCCAATGACCCTTTTGTTGGTCTAAGTGAGTTCTTTGACCGCTAAAACCAATGGATAGGCACCAACATTACAACTCCAGGGTGAATGATGTTTGACCTATAGTCTTTTTAAGATATCGGCGGCCATTTTTGACCTAATCTTGGAATTGTAGGTTACGTGATTACGCAGGGACCCCTTTGTTGGTCTAAATGAGTTCTCTGACCCCTAAAAGCTAGGGATAGGTTACAATTTCTTTGGGGTCAAACTGTATATTGACCCTACTGATATCCTACTTACATTTTATGAATGTTGATTCTAGAGTCAATGTTTCAAGTTTAGGGTCTCGATAGTTGGAATCGACAGGTGCATAGTCAATAATGTACAGCTTTCGAAACTTTTCGAAAAGTAAGAGGAGGTGCTGCCTTCCAAACAAAGAGAGTGAAGTTCATTAAAATTTCTTCTTACATCCTCCCACATCTCCCCATGCCTTCTGTAAGTTGCATCACAGCTGGTTGCACCCTTCACAAGGAGAAAAAACAATGTATTATGTGACCAAGTAAAATCAAATACACCACCGCATGCTTTGGAAAGGGTGTACAACTGAATAGCATTGCCAAACCGTTTATCATGTTGCCTTTAATGAACTTGGGGCTGCAAACAAATTTATATTGATCATCAATAATTGTTTTGCCAAAAAAACAAAACAGAAACACATAAATGTAATAAATTGGACTCAATTATTGATGGTATGCAATCAGACTGTGGGTTCGAATCCTGGATGTGACACAATTGTTCTTGAGCAAGACAAGACACTTGACCACCAATTGCTTCTCTGAATAAGGCTGTAATGGAATTGTGCATGAAGGCTCTCAGCGCTTAGAAGCAACTTCAGGTTGTATGCTACCCATGGAGTTGAGAAAGTGACATGAATGGTTAAAGTATGCTCGATGAACAGGAATGTTGTAAAGAGCCCTGGATATGTGTGTTACATAACATCCTGCTGTTCCTGTGCTTGCTGCTGCTGCTTTTGCTGTATACTTGTTATGCTTTTTCTTCTCCACAAGCAAAATTATAACTAAAGCGTTCACACAGCCTTAAAAAATCTCATAATTTTTTACAAAAATACCTGTAATACATGATCTGGGTCAGGAGATCATGAGATAAGGTGGCGCGGCGATTGAATGTAAAATAATGTACATTGCACACACCTTAGTCTAGAAGCCAGTAGGTCTATACTCACTGTTCGAAAGTATCCTACTATTCATAATCTAAAAGAATATTGATAAAATGTGGGTTTTCTTGCCAAATGTTTGGACAAAACACCATGTGTTTACTTTTGAATGAAAAAACCAACATTTCAAAGTGTACTGCAATTATTAGGTTGCTTAGCGATGAAATGATGAAGAATTTGATCCTACGACTAAAGACTAATCTTTAAAGATTCCCCCAAAATTACCTAGAGAAAAAAAATAAAATGATTGAAATTGAATTGGAAATGCATGTTAAAACAAAACAATCATTTAAGAGAGTGAAGTTAGGGTTATTTCTTTTGACATCATTTAGGCTGCGCAGTTCGTGATGACTAACACTTTCCTCCCAATGTAGGGAGCAAAGTGAAGTGAAGCTTCTACACTGCTTTTCAGAGACTTCGTCTACATTCATTTGGGCTTTCACCCCGAAGGATTTCTGCACATACTTTGACGGTGTGACCAATCTTCAGAGCCAAGCTCGTTGTGGTATACAGATTAGTCTCTTCATTAAATCCTGCTGTGCTTCTAGTTGCTCTTGTCTTATCTATGAAATTAGCAGGGCAGATAAGGTCTTCCAGTTGTGGACTTCCCTTATCAGTCATTGTTCTGTATTCAATAACTAATCTTGAAATCTCCCTTACTCGCTGTTTGATGTAGGTTTCCGTGCTTCATGGTCAATTTCTCAGCAAATCTTTTAATCAGAGGATCTGACTTGGCTATTCGAACTATACTGTCATTATTGTCGTAAGAATTTCCTGTGTTCTTTGTGTACACCAGTAGTGGTTGGAAGCATCATTCTGCTTGCCTTGCACAGACTAAAGCGCTTGTGGCTCCTCGAGAATGTTCCCCAAGAAAGTCTAACGTAATTCCTTAAATAGCTCCACAGTTGCTAAAATAATTATCTGACTACACAGCTCCTCTAATAAGTTACAATGAAGCTCCCCAATATTTAATCTATAAACTCCAGAACTCCTCTAAAGCTCCCCAATAATGCAATATGACATCTAACTCCAAAGCTCCTCAGTGACTATTTGGCTCCACAGCTCCCCAAATAAATATCTCATAAGATGGAAAATAAATCGGTGAATAGTTAGTTTAATTATTCACAAAAACCCACATTGTTTCCTGTCCTAAAGTTTATAAACAGAACTCCACATAACCTGTATTTATAAACTTCTCAGACTCAGCGGTGCAATCCAACAAACAATACAACTGTCAAGGTCAAGGCCAGGATCGATACGATTTAGTGAAGATTCACTAAAATCTGCTCTATTTATACTCTTTGAACTACGCGCCATAAGCACAGAAAAGTTCTCACGCATAGTAATTACGCCACGCCCCTAAAAATCGGCGAGAGCAAAATTGGTGTACACATAACTGTTGCAAAACGGCTCAGAATCACCTAAATTTTAGTTTGATTCTAAATGAAAGTGCCAAAATATTCTCTGGTAATTATCCTTTCCACTAAATCAAAGAATTAATTAATTAAGCAAACTTACTTCCTAAGAAATCCATTCAAAAAGTTCGAGAATGCATAAAAACAAACCTTACTTTCATTGATAAAAATAGTATGACATCATCTCATGAATTAATGAGCCTTACTGAACACTGTGCAGACGAAAATCTGCCTCGTTTTTCTACTTAATTTAACCACCGGAAGAGTTTCATTCGAATGTGCACCAAAGTCATAAAAGCTTGTTCAGTATGAAAAACTGTAAATCTACACTCATAATGTAAGGTGTTTTGGTGGCAATTCACAAACTAGAAAATTATCTATCAGCTTCCAACCAATCACAGCGAAGTTAAGAACAACCAACGGCAGTCGCCGTCTTGGATTTCATATAAACAGTATCTGACATGTGTACTTTATATAAAAGACTTTGCTGTCCTCAGCAAATTTAAAATACACAAAAACGTGCTGTACATAAATTCCCCACCCTGTATACTCTGTAATATAGTACAATCCTCAACATTCAGTACTTGCAATTTAAACATTTACAAAGCATTGGCATTTAAAATTACAGTCATTAAAATATTCCCACTTTACTAGTTATTTTTAGGCATCGTCTCTCTTCTTCATAGAATTACCTAAAAGATTGTACATGTATGATAAAGATCAACAAACTAAATAAGTCTCGTAAGGCTCGCTCCTCTTAATTAACTGCCAAATTTCTCTTTATTTTTAATTTAAACAATTTGGCGACACTTTTTAAATTTCTCTTTAATGTACAAAACAAGTAATGCATCTCAATGGGAAATCTCTTAAACAAAACACGTTTCAAACTGATTTCTTATTGGTCAATAATTGCAATTAATTTATAATGTTGAGCCTATTAGTTATCTAGTTAAATTTTACCTATAGAGGACCTTACTCCTCGTGCTGTTCAATCTCATACACTCGTTTTGTTGTGTCATGGCGTACCAGTCTCCCTTTCCTGTCGTATGACTTTACTGTACACTCTTCAGTGACCTTGATTAATTTTGTCCTTCAGGAGCTCCTCCAGTCACACTGGCTTCCATCGGTACTTTCTTTCTGTTGGAATCTCCTCTTTTTCGGATTCACTAGAACTTGAGACACTTTCCTCCTATGGGTCATTGATTTCCTCCGGCCGGATAAAGTGACCTTTTCCTCGGGGGGTCCTTGTAACTGTTGGCTCTGGGTCCTGGTGTTGTTCTTTCTCATCGTCGATCTCCAAGTCCGAGGCCACGAGGGACATGGCAGCCTCTGCTGCTTGTATCTTCTCCTCGTCTTCTTCCAGGGATTGCCCTAGGGCGATTGCGGGGGCGGGAGGGAGTGATTGGGGGGGGGCGTATCCGGGGTCGTTTCCCTTGACGGTAGTGGGATTTCTTTGTTGGTCCTTTCCTCCTCTTCGGCTCTCCTCTTTGCTGGCGTCACTTGTTCTATCTCGAGCTGCGATCTGACAGCCTCCTCGATCTTTGTTGGGTGAATCGATGCAGGTAAGTTTGCGGACATCTCCGGCAGTGAAACTTGTTGCGGTAGTCCATATGGGTCATCCGGTGACGATCGTAATTATATCGCTTCCCAAACCTCTTCTAGCATTCCTTGCAGGTGAAAATGCGTCTATCATTTAGAATCTCTTTCAAATACTGGAGCTCTACATTCAGTGGGAAGTCCTTCATGTCTCTCTGTATTTCAGAAAAATAATAAAAAATAACAAGTCATTAGTATTTCTTATAATCTTAACTTAGTTCTTATATTCCAACCTAAGCATAACTATTCCATATATCTCCTCGGAGGTTTCCTTTCCCTCTCCGGATTTCTCCTGTGATTAGCTTTGTTTGCTCCTCTTTACTCCTTTGTATTTCTCCTAGTACACTCTTTTATAGGCAGTCCTTCATAGACCTTCAGCCTATCTGCATGTACCACAATGAATTTACTTGGTCCCTTCTTAATTCGGAAGACTACATCAGTGAGCTGCTTCACTACTTGATATGGTCCTTCCCAAGGTAAGTCAAGTTTTCTATTCCGTTCTTTACTCCTAATGGGGTTATGTAACCACACATAAATTCCCTCAACAATTCTACAGTCGGCTGCTGTACGATTGTATTGTCTCTTCTGTCTTACTGCTGCATCATGAAGGCATTTCCTTGCTCTATCATGTGCACTAAAGAATTTACTTCTTAAATCCTCTACATAGTCACTACTATCGTTATCTTGTTCTCCTTGGGGCATCTCTATAGTTAAATCTACAGGTAGTTCTACATTACGTCTTAACATCATCATATTAGGGGTTTCCTGTGTGGATTGCTGAACAGCACTTCTGTACGCGAACATTGCATATGGTATTTGCTCATCCCAATCCTTTTGGTTCCTCCTGGGTTCCACTAGTATCGCCACAATATTCATTACAATCCTGTTAAATCTTTCTACAAAACCATCCGACTTTGAGTTGTATGGAGTAGTTCTAGTTTTCCTAATTCCTAGCAACTTACATACTTCAGCCATAATGTTTGACTCAAAATTCCTACCCTGGTCACTGTGTAATTCTCTGAGTACACCAAAACGACACATGAATTCCTCTACTACTTTCCTAGCTATTGTTTCAGCTGTCTGATCCGGTATCGGATAAGCTTCTACCCACTTGGTTAAAATAGTCTCCAATTACCAAAATGTACTTATTACCTCTGTCAGTGACCGGTAATGGTCCTAAAATATCCATGGCAATCCTTTCCAATGGTGCTCCAACCAAGTATTGTTGAAGTGGGCATTTCTTATTCCGTAATGATTTACGCCTAGTACATAGACTACATACTCTTACAAAAGTCTGTACATCTTGACTTAATCCTACCCAGTAATATCGACTCAGTACTTTATGTTTTGTTTTCTGTACTCCCAAGTGTCCTGCGGTCTTTGATTTGTGAAGTTCAGTTAGTACTACTTTACGAAGTCTCTTAGGCAATACTACTTTATAGTCCACGTTTTTACCATTATCCGACTCCCATTTCCTACATAGTACTTCTTGTTTGACTACTAATTGTTTCCACTGTGACACATAAGTTTTAAATTCAGAAGATCGATCTGAAATTTCTCTCAAATCCCGCTTATCAATATCTTGTTCCACAGTGGTTAGTATTTGTCCCATTACTGCGTCTTTGAGTTGGGCTTTCCTTAGTTCCTCCAAATTTATCTCAGCTTCAATGGCTATTACTCGAATTTAACTAAATAGTTTCCTTCCATCATCTGTATTGTCTTTGTCATTCACTGTTAGTTATTTCCTTTCTGATATTTGTGGTTCTGATCCTTTATTTTCAAATTCGTGCCCAGTGGTGCATTGGTTTCTGCTCGGTCAGTCGTCTGGTTAACGTCTTTGCATTCATCACGGCCACATTGTTGACACTTACGGGAAAGTCCATCTGCATTGCCATGCTGTCTTCCAGGCCGGTGTATTAATGTCACGTGATACTGACTGATTGTCTCTAATAATCTTGCTAGTTGTCCTTCTGGATCCTTGAAGTTTGTCAACCATCTGAGTGCTCCATGATCCGTTCGTACTGTTACAGTTCTGCCAAACACATAAGGTTTGAAATGCTTTAAAGCAAACACAACTAATTCTCTACGGGTTACACAGTATTTCTTCTCTGCCTTATTTAAACTTTTACTAGCATATCCAATTACTTTCTCCATTCCATCTTGGGTTTGTGAAAGTACTGCTCCAAGTGCATATCCGCTGGCATCAGTGTCCAATATGTAATCTCCTTCGGGTAAAGGATACGACAAGATTGGTGAAGATATCAACTTCTGCTTCAATTGTGCAAATGCTTGCTCACATTCCTCAGTCCACAGAAATTGTCTGTTCTTCTCCGTCAGTTGGTGAAGTGGTCGGGCTATATTAGGAAAACTCTGGATAAAGCGTCTATAGTGCGACGCTAATCCCAAGAAGCTTCGTACTTCTGTCACCATTTTGGGTCTCTCCCAATTTTGTACTGCTTTGGTTTTCTCTGGATCTGTCATAACTCCTTCTGCAGAAACAACGTGTCCCAAGTACTGAACACTTTGTTTAAGAAGATGGCATTTCTTCGGTTTCAACTTCAACTTTGCCTCTCGTAATCTTTGGAATACAACTTCAAGTCATGCCAATGTTTCGTCTATTGTCCTACCAAAACATCAGTATCATCAGTATATAGCAACAAGATCTCCCATTGAAGTCCTGCCATGGCTCGTTGCATTAATCGCTCAAATGTTGCAGGTGCATTGCACAAGCCAAATGGCATTACACTCAACGAGTATAATCCACCCTGTACAACGAAAGCTGACTTATCCTTTGCGGCGTCATCAAGTTCAACCTGCAAGTATCCTGAGGCAAGATCCAACAAAATGCACCTATTTAAACCTATAATAAACTACAGTGATACCAGGCTCCAACCATACAATATCCAACTGCTCCGAGTGATCTTGCGCTTTGCAGCTTCAACAAAATGCTTTCTATAAACATTAAAAGGGTCCTGCGCTTTGCAGCTTCAACAAGATCCAATCCAAACGAATCCACGAGCGATGAAAATTATAAGGGAACTGTCCACTCCTTGTCAGACAAGATAAACTTGAGCTTTGTAATATACAACACACCAAGTGATATTGTCAAGGCCCTGAGGCTCAAATATCCTCCTCTACTACTTACAATTAATTTACTACAAATCTAACACAATCCTAATGGCTCCTCGAGTTCAGCTCCTCGAACTCTTGTGGCTCGTCGAGAATGCTCCTCAAGAAAGTCTTACGTAATTCCTTAAACAGCTCCACAGTCCCTAAATAATTATCCTTTACTAATTACAATTAATTATCTACAAATCTAACACAATCCTAATGGCTCCCCGGAGTTCAGCTCCTCGAACTCTTGTGGCTCCTCGAGAGTGCTCCTCAAGAACGTCTAACGTAATTCCTTAAATAGCTCCACAGTTGCTAAAATAATTATCTGACTACACAGCTCCTCTAATAACGTACAATGAAGCTCCCCAATATTTAATCTATAAACTCCAGAACTCTTCTAAAGCTCCCCAATAATTCAATATGACATCTAACTCCAAAGCTCCTCAGTGACTAATTGGCTCCACAGCTCCCCAAAGTAACATCTCATAAGATGGCAAACAAATCGGTGAATTGTTGGTTTAATTATTCACAAAAATCCACATTGTTTCCTGTCCTAAAGTTTATAAACATAACTCCACATACCTGTAATTATGCACTTCTCAGACTCAGCGGAGCAATCCAACAAACAATACTTAAAGAGATCAGCAATACGATTGTACACAACTGTCAAGGTCAAGGCCAGGATCGATACGATTTAGTGAAGATTCACTAAAATCTGCTCTATTTTTACTCTTACTATTTGAACTACGCGCCATACGCACAGAAAAGTTCTCACGCATAGTACTTACGCCCGCCCCTAAAAATCGGCGAGAGCAAAATTGGTGTACACATAACTGTTGCAAAACAGCTCAGAATCACCTATTAATACAGTTTGATTCTAAATGAAAGTGCCAAAATATTATCTGGTAATTATCCTTTCCACTAAATAAAAAAATTAATTAAATAAGCAAACTTACTTCCTAAGAAATCAATTCGTAAAGTTCGAGAATGCATAAATACAAACCTTACCTTCATTGATAAAAATAGTATGACATCATCTCATGAATATTAATGAGCCTTACTGATCACTGTGCAGACGATAATCTGCCTCGTTCTTCCACCGGAAGAGTTTCATTCCAATGTGCACCAAAGTCATAAAGGCTTGTTCAGTATGAACAACCGTAAATCTACACTCATAAAGTAAGGTGTTTTTGTGGCTATTCACAAACCAGAAAATTGTCTATCAGCTTCCAACCAATCACAGCGAAGTTAAGAACAACCAACGGCAGTCGCCATCTTTGATTTAAAACAGTATCTGACATGTGTACTTTATATAGAACACACGTGTGTACAATGTCTTCTCTACACACCAGTGGATTTATACCTCGGAATTACCTCTAAATCCAGTTAAAGTTATGGAAATAAATGCTGACACTATAATACATCTAAAGTAGAGTAGCTCAAGGGTAAGCCTGACGAAAATGACAAATTTCTGGGGACATTTTCGTCACAGCTGTAGCAATCTTGACAAGGCAGGTAATCATGAGGGTTAACATCATATGCCGGCCGATAAACAACAATCAGGATACCTTTTCCTTCTTTTAGAGCTTGACAGTTACGCTGATAATTACCATAGTTTCGCATTAGTGATAACTGTCTGTCCTTTTCTTTCTAGTCATGTGTTGCAAGCCATTTCTGTACATCTGATTCATCTTTATGCTGGGGAGTTTTCAAGTGTCGAGGTAGTTTCTTCTGGGGCATTGAACAAAATGGACGGTACTGAGGTTTATCGTATCTCCGACCATAATTATTGGAAGTGGTGAATACTTGAATTTCCATGGAGCTGCCTGCACTTGATGAAACCTCTCCATCCTGAAGGGTACGTGTAGTTGGTTGTGAGTAGCCACTCGCTTGCACAGGACTCTGACTTCAAGCACCTTCGGTTTCAGCGCCACCATTATGATTTCTCAATCTGGGAAAAGAAATTGGGCTTTCTGGTCGTGAAGAAGACAACTAATCTGAGGACTCGGGTACAAACTCATCATTGGACTCCTCATTATCTGAGTGTTTGAAGGAGACATCTGCGTCACTGGTTTCATCATTGGACTGCTCATCATCTTAGGGTTTGAAGGAGACATCTGAGTCACTTGCTTCATCATTGGACTGCTCATCATCTGAGGGTTTGAAGGGGACATCTGGGTCACTTGCTTCATCATTGGACTGCTCATCATCTTAGGGTTTGAAGGAGACATCTGAGTCACTTGCTTCATCATTGGACTGCTCATCATCAGGGGGTTTTAAGGAGACATCTTGGTCACTTGCTTCATCTGACACTTCAGGAGAGCTATGATAATCCAAAGTGGTGTGCGCCTGAGAAAACATAATCCAAAAAGACTGAAACAATGTTGTTCATGGGATTAACAAAGTGATTGTTTGAATAAGAATACCTTCATCATCTGGGAAAGATGTGATCTGGCAGTTAAGCCCAAGATTGGCTCTATCAGTGTAAATGTCTTCGTGGTAAAAACAGGTTGGGTGGCGAGCCACTGTTAATGGACCAAGCCGAAGGCAAGTTCTATTAACAGCAGCAAATTTGTAATTTTCATTTCACTGTTATTCTTACAAATGTTCTACTGATGCTCAAGGGCAATCCCTAAAGCTGGTAAACATTGCGTGGCACCTACTCTCTTAAACATAATTAACTATTTGCATTTTTTCAAGAACCAGACTATAAGCGTTGAAAATCAACAGCACCATAACTAGAAATACTTTGTATGGAGCCGAGCTTTATGCATTTGTTGGTTTCATGGGCGAACAAGTTACCCTGAACTGGAACATTGTATGTGTGTTCACGCCTCTGCACGAGGTATGTTCATACACGCGGTACCATCTGGTTCTTACTCAAAGGAGCTGGTCTTTACATTACATGTTAATACACCCCAAAGTGGTTATTTTAAGTGTAAACTACTTACCTGTAGTCAGTGTGGTTTTGTTTAAACAGAAATGTTAATACACTTACATTTTCTTCCTCCGACAATCTTCCTCTATACTCCAAAAGGAACTTTCCTGTCTCAAATGGTTTGGTGCAATATAACCCATAACCTAAAAATTGAAATAGCAAATATTTTGTTTGACTTTTTGAATGGAGTGTCTGAAGAGAAAGGTAAATTGTGTTTATCCTCTTTTTGAGTCGGGCATAAATGTGTTCAGTAAAGTAATGGGCTTTGAGTAACAAGATCTTTTTACTTGCCATCCTCCTTCCACCCCCCCCCCCCCACCTCAAAGGAGGTGGGGATGCTTAGAGTCCATTTATGCGACAGTGAATCCCGTGTTGAATGTATAGTGTGTACACAAAGTGCCATGTTTTTCATGGCCTGCTTAACAGATAGTATTTTGTCTGGTTAGCGTGGAATGCAGTGTTAATGGAAAACAAATGACGCATTTACCAGTTCATAAAAATTCACTCCATCGACAAAACATGCGTTTAGCATAATACCTAAAATACAAAACTGTTGAAAATGCATACAAAGCAATTGACTGGTCTATGGCCCTGTAATATTATGTCTGACGCTTCACTGGTTTACACTTGCACTTAATTTCAGGAATTTGTTGGAAGTTATAATAGAAACCATGCAAGCACCCAATGTGAGAAAAATCCAGTCATTCAGAGTGTGAAGTATTAGGCTGTTTCTTTGTTTATCAAACTGATGAAAACTGAGGCTTGTTGCGTACAGCCATGGTATTCGAAGTGATTATTCTTGTTACTAGTTTTTGTCTGCTTGTGAGTGGACATGGAAACATGACTTTTCACCCAGTTACTACACATACACGCATCAACTGGCACTTCACAAACACATGAATTTAATGTCAAACAACAGACTCACCGTGAACACGATTAAAGTGCCTCGTTAAAGCATAGGTAGGGAAAGCCTTTATGTATCCAAAAGTGGAGATCTAAACAGAATTACAAATTGTAAGCCACTTGTGATTTTAGATGAGTTTTTTACAATCAGAAGATAGTTTTCCATCGTGTATTGAGTTGTCTAGCCTTGATGAAAACCAAGTCGCATTTGTAGACATCTAGTGCAGTTTGAAAAAGAAGTAAGTTGTTGACAATAGTTCTTGCGTTGAACAGAACTGCACTAAGGGTAGAACAGAACTGCACTAAGGGTACACTTGGATGAGAGTCCCAATGTAGTCTTGGATAATGCCGATGGTTGAGATGTGAGAGTGGACTGGATAGATGGTAGTGATGGTGGTGGAAGATTTGCACTTGCAGTAGGACCGGGATTGCTTTCTATATAACCACAAACATCCAAGTCAATGTTGAGTGAGGCAACACAGTTGGAGTGATAGCTGATTGGCGCATGTCCAAACTTACGCTTGTAGCTTTTAGTATGTGGTTTGTACAATGTCAGCCGTGATAAGTTGACCATGACGTACTTTATTCTCGCCGTGCATCAATTGGTGTCAAGGGCTCAGTTCTAAAGTGGCTACTATCATATCTCAGTAACAGGACCCAGTCAGTGAACATTGCTGGTGTCCTGTCTGACTTTGATCCACTCCCTTACGGCGTGCCCCAAGGATCAGTTCTGGGGCCGTTGCTTTTTACAATCTATGCTAGCCCAATTGCCAATATTGCACGTAAACATGGCTTGGTACATGCCTATGCAGATGACACACAGCTTTATTTACCATTTGATTTAAACAAACCCAATAGTGAGGAATCGGCTCGCCAGTGTGCCGAAGCCTGCATATCTGAGATTAAGACATGCATGACAATTAACAAACTAAAACTAAATGATGATAAAACTGAATTTCTCATTATAACTCCAAAACATCAACGCCATAGAATCATAAATCATAACATCCATGTTGACAGTGCCTCTATTCACGCCTCACCTTGTGCGCGTAATTTGGGAGTTATTTTTGATGACACACTGTCCATGGATAAACATGTCAGCAGAATCTGTCAATCAACACACTATTACTTAAGAACTGTTAATACCATTCGAAAGACCTTATCACATAAAACTGCTGCTACTATCATTCATTCTTTGGTCACTTCTCGCCTTGACAATGGTAACTCCCTATTATACGGAGTTACCGAACACCAGGATCCACAAACTACAACTTTTACAAAATGCTGCCGCTCGTGTTTTAACAAAATCTAAAAAACATGATCATATTACACCTATACTGCAGGAACTTCACTGGCTACCCATTCGACAACGAATTCAATTCAAAATTCTACTTATTGCATTTTAATCTCAGTTCGGCTTGACTCCGTCTTATATTTCAAATCTCCTTGTACCTTATGCCCCTCTCGCACTCTTCGTTCTTCTGCTAAGTCCCTTTTAACTATTCCTAGGACTTCCTCATCATATGGCGATCGTGCTCTTTCCACTTATGCTCCCAAACTTTGGAACGCTCTACCTAACAACATCAGGCGCTGTAGTTCACTTCCATTGTTTAAAAACATGCTTAAAACTCATTTATTTAAATCCTCTTACACAGCTCATTACATGTCTTGACAGTAGATTATTCATTGTATAATTTTGTATTATGTTATACGTTTCTTTTTTGTTGTATGTATTGTTTTTTGTTCTGCGCCTCGGAATAGGGTCTTGTACACTAGATAGATGGCGCATTATCAATGCATTATTATTATTATTATTATTATTGTTATTGTTATTGTTATTGTCATTGTCATTGTCATTGTCATTGTCATTGTCATTGTCATTGTCATTGTCATTGTCATTGTCATTGTCATTGTCATTGTCATTGTCATTCTCCTCCTCCTCCTCCTCCTCCTCCTCCTCCTCCTCCTCCTCCTCCTCCTCCTCCTCCTCCTCCTCCTCCTCCTCCTCCTCCTCCTCCTCCTCCTCCTCCTCCTCCTCCTCCTCCTCCTCCTCCTCCTCCTCCTCCTCCTCCTCCTCCTCCTCCTCCTCCTCCTCCTCCTCCTCCTCCTCCTCCTCCTCCTCCTCCTCCTCCTCCTCCTCCTCCTCCTCCTCCTCCTCCTCCTCCTCCTCCTCCTCCTCCTCCTCCTCCTCCTCCTCCTCCTCCTCCTCCTCCTCCTCCTCCTCCTCCTCCTCCTCCTCCTCCTCCTCCTCCTCCTCCTCCTCCTCCTCCTCCTCCTCCTCCTCCTCCTCCTCCTCCTCCTCCTCCTCCTCCTCCTCCTCCTCCTCCTCCTCCTCCTCCTCCTCCTCCTCCTCCTCCTCCTCCTCCTCCTCCTCCTCCTCCTCCTCCTCCTCCTCCTCCTCCTCCTCCTCCTCCTCCTCCTCCTCCTCCTCCTCCTCCTCCTCCTCCTCCTCCTCCTCCTCCTCCTCCTCCTCATCCTCCTCCTCATCCTCATCCTCATCCTCATCCTCATCCTCATCCTCATCCTCATCATCATCATCATCATCATCATCATCATCATCATCATCATCATCATCATCATCATCATCATCATCATCATCATCATCATCATCATCATCATCATCATCATCATTATCATTATTATTATTATTATTATTATTATTATTAGTTAAAGAAACCACTGTACTCCGTATGGTCAGACCATGGTCTTGTTGGTTGTGTGGTACAAGTTTGCAAGACTCCACAGTAATGATGGGGGATGAATAACAATTGAATATCATGTCCAGGAGTATGTGTAGATATTAACCTTATAGTAATATCCAGTGAGTTATTATCAAGGAAACTCTTCACTTGATAAGTCCATGAGGGAAACAGAATGATGGTAAGAAGCAATAAAATCATACTGCTGAACGCCATGAAGAACATTATTGATAGTCCAGGTCATTTTTAGGACACATATATAATGGCTGACATCTGGATCTTTGCAATCACATGTCAAGAAAAAGACAAATGAATATCTCCAAATCTCGATGAAAATGTTGCCTCCAAAAACAGCTAAGTTGATCAACAATGTTCCATAAACACATATATTTGTAGATGAAGATTGGATGACAGGGAATTACTGTTGATGAATCTGGATTTAAAAGCTGAATCTAGCAGACAAGAAAAACACCCTGCTACCCTCTCGGTGGAAATTACGGAACCATTCTAACCCACTCAACGTACTGTAACCGAAGAAACCCGAAACTTGTACTGAGCAACACTAGTCGTTGGAGTGCATTAAAATTGGGTAATTCCCCTCTGTGGATTTAATTATTCAACACTAGCCTCTGATGCTTAATTAAATATTAACTATTCTTTTTATCTTAGTTTCTTGTCTAAAGTATATGAGTATGTTTCCCTCTACAATGTGAATGAAATTCAAGTTGATGGCCAACATAACTTTGCTAGATATAACCGATGCAAAATACGTATACTTTCAACCGCGTTTTTTGTAAAACGCTGAAAATTGAGTTACGTCCGCTCGTGGCATGATCAACGAATTATAAAGTTTGTTTACAATAATTTGTAGCCTACAAACGATGGAGCGTGATTTGGATAGCTTTATGTCAGGGAGATAAACATCACACTGAAATATCCTGGTATACTGCAATAGTCTTTTATCACATTATGCCTACAGGTACACTTCATGTTGTTTATGTAATTTTTCTGAAGCTGAGATGAGGAAGTTATGTATGCACATGTGCTTAAAACGGAATTCTTGAAAATTTGAAGCAAACCACAACTTTCAGCTACTTACATTGTACACAGAAGTACATGTTAAGAACTATGTTACCAATGGAAAATTACCCCGTAAGTCTCCTATCACATGTACCAAGCTTTCTTTCTCATTATTATAAGTATTTCTTTGTTAGTGTCATCAGGTCATCATCCCAAGCGTTCAAATTTCATTCGGGGTTTTCGAGAAGATGTATGACCTCTTTGAAAATGACTGACACAAACTTTATGTGCTGAAAGTCAAAAGAACCAGCAGAAATTGTTTCAACAGCTACATACTAAACAAGAACAACTTGAGAAGATAGAGCTGGAACTTGCATTCGTCAGAGCAACAAATCACTACTGAATTCCAAGAAAGAGCAGCAACAGCATTTCAGTTGAGAGCAGGCATCCATAAATTGGTAAATAAAAAATCTGTTTTTATTTGTTAGGCAAGCTTCTTTATTGGGGTTCTTTTTCGATCTGTAAGAAGTTGATGCAGAGAAGACTGATTTGGCTTTCGGTACTGGGCCATTTGCAGGTGTCCTTGGCACGGTTTTGTTGAAGTACCACACTCAGCGGCAATGCTTTTGTTGGTAATAAGTACCCACATGTTGCACAGTAAGTAAAGGCAGCAAGTCTCTTCACTATAATTTAAATGGATACTATGAACTAATGGGTTCCAATAAGAAGGGGTAAAATGAGAAAAAATAATTTCAATAGTACTTTCTTGACTTGACGTTAATCCCTGCAGTATTTATCTTCGTTTCAGGTTGAAGTGATTGATCGATCCTCCGACTGCAGTTCCTTGGCAAGCAATGCTTCATCAGCTCACAGACGACATCACCATCGCTGCTCAATAACGTCCAGTGCGAGACTCGGCAAATATTGGAAGGACATACTTAGAATTGTTTCTAAAATTTGCTGACGTTCACCATGGCATCAACCATGCCAAGCCTTTGTCTTCACATGACCTTCATGCTCATTGCATCGTGATTCCAGCATTTGCCTCAGTTTGGATGAGCTGACACCCTCTATCTTGTTGTTGGCATGGTTGTTGGATGTGAATCAGCGCCTGAACAATAGCTTTATGACAAAACATTGCCCTAGCATAGTTTGTGCCTCAGATGCTCCCTTTCATTGAGCCAAATATTGTTCGCTCTGCTTCCATCAGCACCTCCTGAAAAATAGTATCAGCCATCTTTTTCCCCACCATCTTAAGGTGAGCACAGATTAGGAGGAAGTAACCTATGCATTTAAAGGAACACGTTGCCTTGGATCGGTCGAGTTGGTCTTTGAAAAGCGTTTGTAACCGTTTTTTATAAAATGCATATAGGTAGAAAGATGTTGTAAAAGTAGAATACAATGTTCCACACAAACATGCCTCAAAATTGCGTGGTTTTCCTTTTACCTCGTCGACTAACACGTCGGCCATTTATGGGGGTCAAAATTTTGACTCCCATAAATGGCCGACCATGTTAGTTCGCACAGTAGAAGGAAAACCACGCAATTTCGAGGCAAACTTGTGTGGATCATTGTATTCTACTTTTATAACATCTTTCCAACCATATGCATTTTATAAAAAACGGTTACAAACGCTTTTGTTTTGACCAACTCGTCCGATCCAAGGCAACGTGTTCCTTTAATGTGCTGTTCATACCAAGGTTTGGTCCACACCAATGGAAATGCTTTCATACACACTCGCAAGTCAAATGCTGTAATCACCCATTCCTGTCCCACTTCTTTAGTGGCTTTGGCAGATACGTGCAGACATTCTTGACTCGTGCAGTACTCTGTTACGGGATGATTGATAACAGGATAATAGTCCAGTGATGTCAAAGTTGAAGGTGGCTCTCCAGTTTCAGAAATGAAACCATTCCATCCAGGTACTTCTTGGCTAATCACTGAAAAAGTGTTCCATGCCCCCAAAAAATAGACTGTTAATTTTGTTAGCACGTTCTGTAGCAATGTGACTACTTCAAACTGTCTGTGAGGTCCTTCTCGCTTGTTAAGACAACATTGAGGCATTTCTTCTTCCCGAGCTACATAGCTCTGCTTTTTTGTCCTGAGAACTTCAGGGAGTTCAAAATGGGCTTGTTGCTGCAACTTCTTATTCATTGTGGTCCTGCAACATTATACCCCGAGCTGTGTGGACCGAACATGCACCTTCGATCCTGTTTACAAATTTGTCAAAATGTTTAACGTCACTATGAAACACACTTGGTTCCTTTGGATTTCTTATAATTTTGGTTGACAGTAATTCAGATAAAGCATCAGTTGCATCTGCAATCCCAATCTCAAGATCCAGTGCAAAATCATATGTATCAGCGCGGCCCAGACGATTCACTTTATCATTAAGTTGGCGATTTTGAAGCATAAGATGAAGTGCAATTGACATTATGATTTTGGAGTTGCTTGAATTCTTGATATGAGGCAATCCTGTACAACCAAATATTTCAATCGTAGTTTCTGACTTGTACATAACATAATATGTCTTTAACACCACTGATGCTGTTGACACCCCACAACTATTGTCAATTTTAGCTTACCAAAGCTATGCACCAACCATATTCTTGATACCTAATACCTGTCGACTTTAAAACTATATCAACATGCCTTTTATCCCAAGAAGCTACTCCTTCACAGGGCACACACACAGGTTTTAATTTTCTTTCAATGGAAACTCCACCACTTATATTTTGGGTCCTATTCATGAGTGTTTAGACTTGTCAGTACATATTTTGAGGGGACATTTTTCTATAGCAAAATTTGGAATCTTGTTTTTATACATTTTTAATGTTCCTGTTATGGGTTCACACAACAGCACCCTCAAATATCACAAGCCCTTTAATGTTGCAACACATTTTTGACTTCGCATGCTGTCAGTATGAGAATTTTAATTTGACACTTCAAAGGATTAAAACTAAAAAATACACGTACAAACATTTCACAAGAGGCTGTCTCCATTGACTCAAAGTGTTGTCGTGAATACGGTTTGAAGGGCAAGTTGCGAAATGTGTGGATGATGCTAGCCCCAACTCTCTGAAAGCTGATGATGATTGAGACGACAATGGTTTTGGAGTAGAGGTAGTGGGTACTGACGTTCGTGTCTTTGAAGTCGTGAGACGTGTGGATGATGCCTTGGAAGGTGGCTCCACTGAATGAAATGAAGGTGGCTTCGGTGTGGAGGTAGTTGGCACTGAACTAGGTTTTTTTAAAGGCAGTGTACACCGATGGTGTATCTTAACATATTTATAAAATAACAAACCTGTGAAAGTCTTAGCTCAATCGGTCATCGAACTTGCTAGATAATAATGAAAGAAAAAAACACCAAGAAAGGTTTTATGCTAATAACTATTTTGAGTAATTACCAGTAGTGTCCACTGCCTTTAAGACGGTTCGAAGGGCAAGGTTGCTAGATGCGTGTGTGTTGCTTTAGATGTTGCTGGCTCCCATTGTGTGAAAGCTAATGATTGAAACGAGGGTGACTTCGGTGTGGAGGCAGTGGACACTGACGTGTTTTTTTTTAAAACGGTTTGAAGGGCAAAGTCGCTAGATGCATGGATGGTGACTGAGATGGCTCCGAGTGTCTTGAAGGTGATGCTGATTGAGACAATGCTCGCTTTTGGTGTGGGGGTTGTGGGTGCTGACTTTGAAGACGGTATGAAGGGTAATCTCGCTGGAGGGAGCGGGATAGTCCTTTACTGTACATCCTCCGGTGATTCAAGCATCTTTTAAGTTTCATTGGAATTGCAGGCTTTTGCACGTCGCACTGAAAGTGTAAAACGTTTGATGTGTGCAGAAACCTATTATAGCCTTTGTTAAGATCAGGCCCGTGAGTGGACAAAATAGTAAAAACCAAGTCACAATACTGTTATTCCCTTACAAGTATATAAATGAAAGATAATTTGTTTCTTCAATTTAGGAACTTAAAAATGTGCTTCTGTTCTTTCTTGCCATTACAAAGCTCACCAACAACATCCAAAAACCATCAAAGAAAACCATCACACAAGTGCGCAAAACAGCAATGTCTGACTTCAACATGAAACTCGCAGACAGATATGCTTAGTTAGAAAAAGTGGAATATGTAATGAGCAAAATTCAGTTTGTTGACATTATATCATGGCCAGAACATTTGAGAGATGTAACTTTGGTGTTGAGGATGTTTCGTGACTGCCAAATTATTTCCAAACAGCCCTTCAGAATGCATGTATCGACGGTGAAGTACAGGTGCCACAAGAGTTCAGAGACTTCAAGATGCACTGTGGACCAAAGCTTTCTGTTGGTCAAATTACCAAGAACACATCTGGTGAGAGAACTTAATAATAAAAAAACTAATCCTTTAATCCTTTAATATTTGTAAAAACGACCTTTCAAATAAAATTAATTGGTTCTGTAAACCGTCCACTTACTGATCCAGTAATGTCTGTCTTTTTTCATTTTCAGATGTTTTTTAGCCGTGGTTCTACAGCACCAACAAGGCGAAGTATAGAAATGTTCTGCTAGTTTAAAAGCTAAGCCTTTGCATTCCTTTTTCAACAGCAGTTGTTGGACGTGGGTTTTCGGTAGTTCGGCGAGTCATCACTACCTGGCATTTGTGATGCAGCTTGCTCATTTCTTGAGGTTATTGAGACAGTGCCGTGGGGAGATATTGCAGCTGTAACAAGGAGAAGGGTCAACATGCTTAAGAAGGGTTTTAAGTTTGATGAGAAGTAGAGTTGTCACAGGAAAGTCATTCTTTAAACCATTCAGTCTCTGAGGAAGAGTTTGACACAACAGACCTCATGGTCATTAACAATGTGGAGACGTTATACTATGAACACTGGAGTACTGAAATGCTTTTATGCCCACTCATAATTGCTTTATTTTACAATTACACTTGAAAAATTAGCACACATAAAGATTCTCCCCCCAAAATATGCAAGAACCCCTTCATCGAAATTCATCGAGAATCTTGGAATCTCGCGAAATTCTTTGGCGAGAATCGCTAGTCATGCAAACTTCTAGGCCTGGTCAGCTATGGCTGCATTACTTGTAAAGAGCCAGGAATTGTTGTCCCGAGTTATTCAGACAGATTTGTTAAATTGACCAGTCTTTTCCTGAGTACGCTTTGTATGAATGTGAAAGTTACTTTCTTTAAACTATGGCAAGCGTCCATTGTTGCATGATTCACTAAATATCATTAAGTAAAATTTGAGAAAAATTATCATGTGAGCAAATCCTAATCTACAAGATACTTTTTTAAGTGGCTGACAACTGTCCCTAAAGTTTAATATTTAGTTTTGTTTTGACAATGTAGGTACCTGAAATCTAAATACAAAATGTGTATGATTTGTGAGTGTTGAAAGTGACAAGTATTTGTGATTAATCCCATTCTGAAGACATTTTTTTTACTTGGTTTGTTTTGTTTTAAAGAGGTGATAAATCAGTGTAAAGCATGTCAAATAGATACCCAAACAGTATGAATAACGTCATTATCTCGCAACTTTGACAACCGATTAAGCTCAAATTTTCACAGGTTTGTTATTTTATGCATATTATGTTGATATAAAAAAATAGTCTTTGACAATTATCAAGTGTCCAGTGTCTTCTAAAGGCAGGGCGTTTTTGGTAGTAAACTTCAAAAGTTAATGACCGTTAATTAAGAGCAGTGGGGAGCTTTCGTATGGTGACTGCTCTAATTCCTACATCCCAGGGTTCTGACACCGCTGTTCCGACACCCTTATGTTCCAACGACCCAAACACCCCTACGTTCCGACACCCCTATGTTCCGACAACCTGCACCAATATTTTGTGTTTGCCATTTCTTTTGTGACCAAAACGGTGCGACTTAAGAAAACTGCACCAGACCGCAATTTAGTCCATAAACGTACTGGTAACCGATCTTTATTTGTTGTTGTCCCCCAAATATCCCCGAAGAAGTTTAATGTTGTAAAAAGAGTGTTATTCTGCTATTATTAATTATTGTGAATTGTTTAATCTATTTTTTCGGGGGGGGGGGCAAATGAAAGAAATTTCTGAGGGAATGGTATTTCACAGAGTATCACTCGCTCTTGCGGGAAAAAAGTAATTTTTTTACTTTTAATTGTCAGGAACCATGCCAAAAATTTAAAATGGTTCTTATAAAACACATCAGAATTGGTCACTTGATATAGTCAAGATCCCGACAAAAACCAACTTTGAGCACTTTATTTTACTCATAAACATTAATTATTTGTTTTATATAACATCCAAGTAGATCTTTGTTATTTGATCGGATACAATCAAACAAAGCGTAGGCCTACAACTTCTAATTGTGAAATTACACCCGTTTCTTTTGGGTCAGCCTGTTTGACAATGTGCGTTTTTTACAGCTACTTTGAGATACGCAAAAGCCGAATTAATGTGCCTTGTAGTAACACTACTGCATTACCAAAGACAAGCGCAAGCGGTGATGGTTTTTGCTCAGCATGCAATAGTACTTTCGGATAGAACAAAACGCTGAGTGACGCAGCTTGCAATAGTACTTTTACTTGCCAACATATGACGGCCAATATCCTCCAATCAAATAGCAAGAATCTGCTTGGGTTTTAAAACAGAGGATAACCTACTTTGTGTTGCACTTTGCACATTGTGAGAGTCAATGCGTCACGTTCTGATACGGTCACTGCAATAATTACATTCTAAACTTAACGCGGGAAAAAACAAAGACATAACCTTTAACCCCATTGAATATGGGATGCAGACGCGCAAAGTTTCTCTATCCTTCACGAGCGCACGAAATAACAAATATTTTACTGTGAACAACAGAGCCCATTGTTTAGTTTCATCTGTTTAGCAGAAAACACTGCTAACAAAATGTCTTTGCTGTTTGAAAATTTAGTTGGGCACCAGCCACAAGTTTTCAAATTTATATTAAATTTGGCTGGTAATTAGTTTATGCCCTGCATTTTGTGCTAGCAAACTTTAGTGCCACTATACACGCATTATTAAATTGGGTCCTGACATGTCGGGGGCAAGCAACGCCACGTTCGCATTCCAAACTGCATCATGGCTATGCGGTATTGACTTGTCACTGTCCCATCATACTCTGGGTTAATTTCTTTCTAACGCGAAGTTTGCTTCGTGCATACTATGTGTCTCGTACGCTGTGTTGTTGTGATGCGATGTGCGAGGCATGGTAGTCGATGTCAGCATACAAAATTGTGTGCGTGATTGGCCGAGGTTGTGAACTGGGGCAATTTCGGTGTACAGAAAAAAAATCACACAAAAGTCGATGGTCGAGGGGTCGTTGGTCGAGAGGGTTTTTAGAAAAACCCCTCTTTGGTGTGAAAGAAACATATAGTTGTTTCTATTTAAAAATTAGTGAAGAGGAAGGGGAGGTGGTATTGGGCAAACCTTACCAAAAAAAATCGGTTTGGAGGGCCCAAAAAGAGGATTTGCCAGCTGTAAAAAAAAGTAGGTAGAGTTCCATTGCCCGAAGCAAGCACGTTTCTGCCCATCTATCCACACATAGTTTGTTTGTCAACTTAGAATACACGACACGACACAAGATCTAATTTAACAAAAATGTCTTTGTGGTGCTACCTTTGAAATAATTATAATTTGGGTACATGCTCATCCCTTTCGATTTCTAAACCTTCGGCTTTGGATTGGTAAGAAGATCTAAATCTGATGCCTCCACAAACACAAAGTATCAACTCCTTCAACACCTGACTCTACCAACTTGTCCACAACTGCTTCTAACAGTGGGTCGGCCAGTGCTTGTTACACGGCCTGTTCTTCACCATTTTGAGAAATGCATTGTCTGAAGTAAACTGCAAATATTTATTGATGGCATGGTGCAGTGGTAATAGTGACAAACCATTCATTTTGTATAATGGTAAAGGGTAGAAGTCTATCAATTAGTCTGCTTTAATACAAACGTATTCTTTGCCCCTGTGTTCAACTAAACGAACTGACTGATATATCTGTACAACAAAGAAAACTGCAGAATTACAGTGTACAAGCATCAACTCAATTTCCCCAAACAGATCAGCATCACCACAGTGAGATAAGCCTACAACCATTCCACGTTTGTAGTCAGTGCAACAAAGAGTAACAATGTGAGCTGCCACAGTACTTTCTACTTGAAATTTGGAATCAACAACACAGTTCTGGATAGTATCACTGCACGAATTGATATTGAATTATATCCCTTTGTCATTGATAACAGAGGAAGGAAACAGAAAACCTGTTCATAAATAGGCTTGAAAAGGTTGGTGCACAGAGTCTTGAAATTGTGCAACTTCCTGGCACGCTGCTCTAAGTAACCATGCAAGCACCAGTTTTGCACCGCATGCCCACTTAACCTTTCACCGATGACATCCACTAAACAGGGTTTATTGTCTTAATCACTTTATAAGTATTTAAACTTACTCATTGCTCTATTACTAGTGTGAAAGTAAAGCATTTATTTACGCATACAAAATGTTTGAAGTACACAGCAAGATCCAATGAGACAACTCCCTCAAACAGATCATGGCCAAGGCATGGCGACAACCCTGGCTGACAAACATGGAAGTATTTAAGTTTATTGAACTCTGAGTCACAATTGATGCCAAAACAAAATATGTTTGGAGGGTCTTCATTCAATTGCTGCAAAGCAGTTTTATTTTTCGTACAGGACCAAGTGTCTCTATGGTGAGGTAAAGAATGTTGCTCTTTCTAATATGCAATAACGGCAGAAGTACCTGCTTGTACTAAAATTCTCTGTAAATCCACCTATATTGTGTGAGCCTAGACTATCACCAGCAATAGCGCAAATTGTACCCCTTAGAACTTAAGATGGACATGTACTTTTATCTACAATGATGCCATCATATTCTGGAGACTGAAGATCCTTCATCTGGTGAGAGAAAACAGCCTCTCCACCAAAATCTTGTTCTCTGCAGACCAATACCACCTGCATGTGATCAATGCCTGATCGATTGTGGCAAAATGTCTGCAAGTGTATCATACACTACAAGTATAATGTGTTTTTCTTCCCGGATCCTAAGGGTTAACCACTTCGAACGAGTCTTGGTAAAGTATCAGTGACACAGAGGAGGGTTATTCTTGAAGGAGCGCGTTGTTTAAGACAGATTTACCCTCCGACACATCTTCAAATATATTTTCCTTTGATTTATGGGAATGAGTTTTTGGTTTGAACAGTGCACTGAGTGTGTAATTAATGGAAATGTACTGATAGAATCTCTGCTTACCACTTTCAAAATCCTGTCCCAAATAAGTTTCAAGAGGTTCTACAAAATAAAAACTTACTTTTAAGATATGTCTGACGGCTTTTATCTGATCTCAGTACACCAGTGTTACATGCTTTCAAAAGTTTTGTCTTGAACACATGATCTATTATGTCTGATGTTACATTTTTCCCAAGTTCAAGTTCAACAGTTTCTCTTCGAATGTGGAATCAAATATGACTGACCTATATCATGAATACACTGAAACTTCTGATTATATGTTGAATCACTGAGGCTGGCAGTAACAGTTTTGCTTGCAATTTCAGATACAACTGAGCCAAACCAAAATCAAAAGCACTATCATTTACACTTGGATCTTCAATGGTGTTCACAGTAGCAACAGGGCCTGTACGTTATTTCTACACACCGAATCAGAAAGAAGATTAATCGACCAATTTCTGTGCTTCTGAGATAAGTGTGACGAAAATGATGATTTTACACTGAAGACACTTATACAATTCTTGAATAGACAAACAATTTCAACTCCACTGTCAATATGATCTTTCAAGTGCGCAAGTATAGAAATTATTTACTTTGCATTCACACATTTGACACATCAGATCCACTCCTGTACCTATTGAAAATCTCCCTGGATTTGTACTTTTTTTTGTGTTTTTTTGTGATCTCTGTTAACATGTGATTTGAAAGCTTGGAAATTTCGAAATGTGCGGATGCATGTTGGTATGACGCATGGAAAATTAAAATTTTGAACGTTCTATGAAATTCAAAGCATACAGTATATGCTTTCAGCGAGTAACTGGAATACTAGCACAGTTGACATTGGCACCTGCCATTTTCACACCAGAAATAGGACTATTAAGTATTTATCGTTAACCTTGTTTATGTTGTAATTGTATGTAACACAATTTATACAATGTTCCACGAAAGCCCTGTGCCCGCATACAATAGTCCTCTCATTCTATTGACAGCTGCCGTGCACGCGAGCCACGGCACGGCTACTTTCACCTGAAACTAACTCTATAATAACGCAATGATGTTTTTCCTACCAAGTATCAGTCAGTACGTTTGAATTAACAGTCAACTATCAGACAATGATTATACCCCCAGATTATAAGAATGATATCGTTGTAATTACCAACATTACAATTGTACAAACTTACCGTGATTTTCACTTATACTACCAGTAACCACACAGTCACAAAACTTCCGCAGTCAGCATCCCCAGCTTGCCGGGCACACCTGCCATTGGTCGAAAGTGTATGACGTGTCATGATACTGTCATAATATTACAGTAAATTACCGCATTGTAAACTATCTGCAAAATTCTGGTTGATGCAACAACAATTTACAGTAAGGTACTGTAAAACAAATATACAATACACTACTGTAAATAAATACAGTAAAATACTGTCAATAATACAGCAAAGTTTTACAGTGTGTGTTCATCTCCAGTGATGAACAGACTTTTACATTTTTTCAGAATCTCATCCCCGACTGTTACACGGGGCTACCTACTGAAGCCAAGGTATACACGGTCCATACATAAGACGGGGAAACAAATGAAGGGCCAGAGCGCCAAGAGTCTAGTGAGACAGAATGGCCGCAACCTAGCCGACAGTGACGGTCAAGAGCCAGAACCAGTGCAAGTATCAATATGCTTTAATTTATTTTGTAAATTGATTTGTTAAATTTAGCCAAGGTTGAAGATACACCAAAACTGTTAGTACTGTTGTAATTTATGTCTGGAAACACAACCACTGCGTTGAGGTGAAATTGAAGAAGATAAAAGTGTTTTTGTAACGCAAGAATTGTACAATAGCATGTGTACGAAGATTTAAACTGAAGTTACACATCAGTGAAATAAAGAAAAGCAACCAGGAAATGTGACTTCTTAAGGTAGCCCCTCGAATTAAAACGAAGATTGTGTTTTACTTATCATTTGCTTAATTTTATTTTGATTTAATTGCCTGTTGATAGTTTTGAATGTAAAATGAACCGTGTACAGTTTAAATGAATAAGATATGCAACGGATTCGGGTTTCAGGACTTACTTCTGTAAAGGCTAGGATATGCTATGTGAAATACTACGAGAATGGCTATAATTGTAGCACCTATTATATATATTATAAATATATATATATATATTTAATGGCTTCTGACAGGCACCCCCGAACAAAGATATTGACAAAATTGGGAGACCACCAACATAGGGCTAGATAGCTCAGTTGGTAGAGCGCCGGCACGTTAAACCGGAGGTCGTTGATTCAAATCTCGCTCTAGTAAATTTTTCTTTGTTCAATCCAAAATCATTTAAAAATGTACCCAGTCAGTTTCCCTTGTGGTGTATTATTTGATATCTGATATAAAAAGTCGCATCCCCTTAAAGTGATCCCCTGTCTGCCACTTCCCAGGTTGTATCGTTACCCGGGTGTGATCCCTGGCTACACGGCAGTTTGCGGTTTAATGGCTTCTGACAGGCACCCCCGAACAAAGATATTGACAAAATTGGGAGACCACCAACATAGGGCTAGATAGCTCAGTTGGTAGAGCGCCGGCACGTTAAACCGGAGGTCGTTGGTTCAAATCCCGCTTTAGTCAATTTTTCTTTGTTCAGTCCAAAATCATTTAAAAATGTACCCAGTCAGTTTCCCTTGTGGTTTATTATTTGATATATATATATATATATATATATATATATATACATATACATCAAATATCAAACCACATATATATATATGTGATATGAGGGTGGTGTTCTGCTTGTACCATAGGGGAGTTTGGCCCTGACTAGGATGTATCCCAGTTTTTAGGGCAGCGGAACGCAACCATGGGGAGCTCAGGGATTGCTTAGCAAAATCTGTTAAAGGAGTGAATAATATTCATAATATCTATGATTTGAGGCGCTGCATGGTGAGATATCAATGTATATTTGGTTTGCGGTAACACCATGTGTGTATCTACTTGTCAGGTAGAGTTGTTCTTGGGGAACTGTCTTGCTTTATTCTACTGCCGTGGAGTAGATAACGGGAGGTTCGGGAGACTTCTCAGTTGTGAAAAGAACTGTCCTGCTTTTTATATATTACCAGGGCGGATGGTATAGAGATTAGACTGGACTACTACTTCAGCTTATAGGGTCTAAATTAACTGTACAGCGGCGGAGTCAGTTCTGAAATTGGTCTCAACGTTTCGACTAGCTTGCTCTAGTCATCGTCAGTAGACTCAGTCTCCAAACGATGACTAGAGCAAGCTAGTCGAAACGTCAGTCTCCTGACGATGACTAGAGCAAGCTAGTCCAAACGTTGAGACCAAAACTCAAATATAAATCAATGTTTACACTGTTATTGAGGATTGATGAAATTTGATACGGGAATCACCAGAGCAGCTGAGGCTATTTTCACCAAATTTGGTAGATCCTCTAAGAATGCAGATCCATAACGTTTGCTCCGAAGTTACGTGGATTTTTGATCATGTTGGATCTGAGGGACACCCACTCTGCAGTTGCATCCTTCTGGATTGGGGCCTTCTTCATAATGGTCCAACAGCGTCTAAAGTAAAAAAAAACTTTATCAGCTTGTAGAGACAATTATTTGAAAAGTTTCCTTGCAGATTTTGTCACTGATGTATACACAATAAACTGCGCACAAATACTTACTTGTAGTCTCGCCATACCGTGCTCTGTCACTACTGCATCTTGATTGTTAGGGGGTAGTTTGTGAACATCCAAAATGGTCATGGCATCCAAAATATCCGTTTGCGGGAACCGCTCCTTGATGGTTTCTACCAGCATGTTGATGAACTCCAGGTTACTTCTGACCCTTATTGCTTAAATACACCTTTAAAAAAAAATTGGCAATGCTGCATGTGCGTAAACAATATTTATAGATCGCCAAGAACATATCTGGAAACTCTCTCACAGTATAGCTAGTTGTGGGAGGATGTCACACAAGGTGTGTAGAGTAGCAACAAACTTTCAATACACCGATCCATAAAGCCAGGCCCAATTATCATTGACCAATCACAACCGCGAAATCTGATCACCATTTGAACCGTTTGGTGATCTTTGCACTAATGGTGACCGGGTTTCGCGGCTGTGATTGGTGAACTGGTAAGGAGGCGGGGCATAATGGATCGGTCTATTGCCTACCAGTCTCAGCAATCCCGTCGCCTTAGCGTCAAAACGTTCCGTCTTGCATGCGTAGTCATGGCAAAGCAACCTCGTTGTCAGGGCTCTTTTTGGTTCTAGGACTGGGTCTTTGAGTGCTTACTGAGATGTATACAATACTAAGAATTTGTAAAAAAAGCGCCTAGGGATAACTTTGTATTAGGCAATACTATTTAAATTGAATACATAGGTATTTTACTGTTATTATTGTTGAGAACGAGTTAAAGAGCTTTCTCAAGTTAATAAAAAATGCTCTCTCCTAACGGTGCGATGATATGAATAAACTCATTTGAAAGCTCAGTAGTCCTCCAGAACTTATTGCCGAGTATTCATTATACTGATATATCATTTGCAGGACGTTGTTGAAAGACTTGATACATGGTAAACTCCGGGCAGTACTCCCCATAGCCAATGCCAGGCGATGTGCAACGCAATGGTTGCTGACTACAATTTGCGATATCTGTAAAAAGTAGAAGGGGCAAATTACACAAATGTAGCTAAAAGGAAAGAGGTAAAAATAAAAATAAATAAAAAAGGCCGAAAATATTAATTCGTAAACAACCTTTTAAGTTTTTATAACGATTTCGGGCCGCCGCTCACTCACTCGCGACAGTTGAAAGTGTTATTAACTTACCCGCTTAAGTTGTGTGGCCACACCATAACTACAACCAACCGTAACGGCCGCCCCTTCACTCCCGAATCCTGCCAGCTGGTTCTTTAGGTCAAGGTTGTTCTCTTCAGCAAACTCCACGATCTTCCTAGTCAATGCATCAGCAGTAACAGAACGCACCTGAAATTATTCACTAATAATTCATAATTTAACCTAAATGAATTTGTCGAATTATAAGATGCGAAGGGTGCCCGGCCGTGGTAAATGAAAAGGTCTGCATATTTTATTGGTCATGCATTACAAATTGTTTGCACACGCCGAGTCTCACATTGACCGTCAGTATTCAACTTTACTAAGTCGCTTCTCAATTTCGCACGGTGCGCGTGCAGCGTGACTTCTGATAAGCGCGCGAGGGCAGAAACCCAGTGTGTGTCAGTGGCAAGTTTATGAGTGCTCGAAACCGCGCTTCTCTCCAATGGCGTACATGCCGCGAAGCACTCGCAAAATTCGGTCTAAATACTATCCGGGTTTTTATCGAAACTTGAACAGTTTACCTGAATTAAAAGGAATTCGACGGCAGAGGAATACAGTGAAGTGGCGGCCAACAGAAGTTTTTGATATAGAGGTTTGTAATTTTGTGTATTTCTTTCGTTAAAAATTGCTAGAAATTATGGTTTCAGGGCACGCTTAATACACACACACAGCAAGCTTGACAACGCTCAAAAGTTTGTGGAACGGACCATTTTTGCACAGGGGTAGGTTGTTCAGAAAGAGAGGGACGTTGTGTGTGTGACTGGCTGCCGGCTGTGTAAGCAGTTGCATGTCGGTTGTTGTGACTTGTTTTGTTTTTAATTTAAGCAAAAAAAAAGCAGATTTAATAATTATCTGTTGGACAAAATGTTCAAATCTTTAGAATCTACTGTTAGTGTTATTATGCTTTTATTTCATATGTTTGTTGTTTATTATTAATTAGGCCTATTGTTTTTTCTCTCTTTTTTTCTGAAATATCTGAAATTAAGATAAATTTTGAAAACACTTAGCCTTACTCAGGCCCAGGCACAACAAAAGTAGTAAGGAGGCCAGATCAGTGTTTTCTTTACTATAAACTTCATGTAACAAAAACCTCATTTTTCATATTGACATGAATTTATTTCAGATCACAGAAGAAAGCGCAACAGAGTACCGTATTCACTTCATTGGTTACTCAAAGGCTTGGGACCAGTGGATTGGCAAATCTGACGTCGTTCTTCGAAGTTCCCAGAGAGTGGCAGAAACTCCTGTTGACATCAAAGCATCTGTGTTCTGCAAAAATCTTCAAGTGGAAATCAAGCACAAGTTGGACTCAAGCCGAAAGAACGATCCAAAGGTAGTTTTGTACGTGGATTGTGATCCTGATGTGTTTGAGCATTTGTTTGGAGAGAAACGCAGAAGAATTCGAATTTCAAATACTGTTTTAAGTGGTATATTCGACAAGGACTGGGATACTCGTTGCCTGAACAAGCTAGGCGATTATTGTTTTGTGACTGACAATACAATTGAGTTAAGTTTGACAAAACATCGTCCACTGCTGGAGTTCGTAAAAGGATGGGATGGTGAGCTTCATGAGCATCAGATCCATCGTGGCCACTTTTTGACCTTCGGTTTTGTACGAGGAGACGCCAAAAGATACACCGGTACAATGCATATGTAGTAGTTTGTTTTGAAATGCCAGCCATATGCCAGCAAGTATTCACCCGTCACTTGAACTGAATGTCAATATTCCTATAATTTTTGATTTTGTTAGAGCAAATTATTTGAACAAATCTTTGACAAGTTTGTCATTCGAAGTATTTGAAATTATATGTAAGACACATTCAGTTGAGTTAATATTTTCATCCCGTTTACAGAGTCGAATCAGGTGTTTGGTTTCAAATTTGATTAAACGCTGGAAAAAAT
Source organism: Asterias amurensis (assembly GCF_032118995.1). NCBI lineage: Eukaryota > Metazoa > Echinodermata > Asteroidea > Forcipulatida > Asteriidae > Asterias > Asterias amurensis. The sequence goes on along the minus strand of NC_092657.1, from coordinate 8,580,783 downwards.
CCTGGTCAGGTAGTGGAGCAAAAAAATCATTCAAGAATTGGTGTGATCAAACCTCATTTTGGAAGATCCATGTCCTGTCAACTGAGTTGGCAGGACATGCACTTGTAAACAAAGTCAAAACATTGAAAAGTCAAGCAAAAAAGCTTAAAAGAGAAAACAGGAACAGAGAAATTACAAGACTTGCTAGAAGAAGCCTCTCACATAAACGGTTCAAAGCTAGAGATATAAGTTCTTACAGTCGAAGTCAGCAATTTAAAGTCAAATCTAGACTTAAAGATCATTGCGCAGCAGTATTGAAATTTCTTGGACTGCATGGTTACGAAGCTCACACTGTTCAAGTGAAAAACAGTAACACTAAAGAATTTGAAACATTTACTGTTGTTGACACTGCGGAGAAAAACGAAGCATCAAATTCCTCCAAGCTATCAGAAAAAAATCTAGAAAAGATTAACCTTGCAGTTCTGGTTAAGGATTCTTATAACATTTCTGATGAAGCATTTAATGCCCTTGCTAAAATCTCAAATTTACCAAGGTTATGTGCTGTGAAAAAGCAAGGCAAACAAATTGGAAAGAATCTGTCTGTAACAAAAACACCATCAGACAAGCCAGGGATTCAGAGAAGTCTTGAAGAACTGCTTAAGTTGAAAATTGAAGATTTGGCAAGGTGCAAAAAAATTGACGCTGAACACAGTGACATCCATGTGAAACTGACAGGGGACGGAACATTCGTGGGAAAACACATTCACTTTGTTAATGTAACTTTCACTGTTCTTAATGATGAGGACCCTAACTCGCCTCATAGTCATCATCCATTAGCCATTCTTTGTGACCTGGAAAAATATGATAGCTTGAAAGTCCAGCTCTCTGATATCATACAAACTGTGGAGTGTTTTACTGAGTACATATTGGATGGTGTTAAGTATTCCATTGTTTACTATCCGAGTGGTGATTATAAGTTTCTCCTGACAGTTTGTGGCCTCAATAGTGCAAATTCTAAGTACCCTTGCATATACTGTAAACGAGAAAAAGGAACTCTCCACAATTTATCTGTTGAATCAGCATCTCGTACCACTGCAGAAATTGCCTGCCTTGCTCAGAAAACTTCCAAAGTAAACAAATACTGCTGTGCAAGAACTCCATTATTTGCAACAATTCCCATTGACAGAGTAATTATTGACGTTTTACACATGTTTCTGAGGATATCAGATGTGTTATTCAATTTGCTCATCATTGAGTTGCGAAGATTGGATGCCATTCAGAGTCGAGCATTAAAAGAGTTTGACAGGAATCAGGCAACACATTGTGCAGATTTGGAAAAACTCTTGTCAGACATAGGGATACCTGGGTTTTCTTTTTATCTTGGAAAAGAAAGTAAGGTGCTTAAGTGGCGAGATCTAACAGGGCCCGAGAAGATAAAACTTTTCAGGAATTTGCATAGAGTTAAAGACTTACTTCAAGGTATGTCTGAAGAAGAGGTGCAGCCTATTATTGACGTTTGGCACGAATTCTTTGAAATTTATGAGTTGTTGCGATCATTTAATGAGTTCTGCACTGGAACAAATGACGGTCCAAAAATTGAAGAACTAAGAGTTCGTGTAAACCGCTGGCTGGAAATGTTTGTTGGTATTTATCACTACAGGCATGTAACGCCATACATGCACCTTCTAGTGAAACATGCAGCAGAATTGATAGAAAGACATGGTTCTTTGTCTATATTCAATGCACAAGGTCTGGAAAAACTGAATCACCTAATGACAGTAGACTACTTCAAAAGCACAAACCACTGGCAGGGTATCAAGGCACTAGACCAGCTAATGAGGAAGCAAAACAGAAAGTTGTGGCTTGCCAGAAATCAGATCAAACTGCAAAAAAAAACACAACATTAAATGCGCCAAGTGCCATAAAACTGGCCATAATTCAAAGACGTGTCATTATCATTAATTTGACAACAACTCAGGAGCTAAGTTAATAAGAACTGAGAAGAGTTCGTAGTGCAAGAACAGCTAGTTGGTTTAAATGTTATGCTGTTAAGCAACAATGAATCTATATAAAGGTTTGCTGATATTAAAGTCAATGCTTTTATGTTAATACAATTTATACAAATTGTGCACTCCTGTGTATTTTTACATGATTTATTTTCGTTAAAATAAACGTCTTCAGGAACGTCCAATATAAAAGGCTGGATTATCACTGTGATATCATCATGACATGATATTCTTACTAGCTATTTTTAGAGAACAATTGTCCTGGGACGGGGTCTACCAAAGAAGTGTGTGTTTTCGATTTACAATTTTACTCATGTGACATACATTGTGTATAGAAACTCAAGTAATCCAGCAAGTGACCTAGCTGACTAAGTGAACTTCAAAAAAAGTTTTTTTAAAAGAAGATAAATCATGTAAAAAATAACCAGGAATGCGCAAAATTATTTGTGTCCAACTGAATAAGTAAAAATAACAAGGTGTAACATAAAAGCATCATTACTTGTGTTCTATGTGAGTACAAGTACATGTATTTGTAAATTAAGGTTATTGTTTCAGTTTCATTACATGAATTGAATTTAAGTGTTTTAAAAATGTTATTTACAGCAATTCCATTTAATGAACTTTCAGAGATGCTTGATTTTTTAACCAATTTAAATGTTCTAAGAAAGGAGAAATTGATTGAAATAAAATTTATTTTGGATTCTTTAATAGTGTACAGTTTTTTTAAGTGTTTTAAATTTGTTATTTACAGCAATTCCATTTGATGAACTTTCAGAGATGCTTGATTAAACCAATTTTTACATGTTCTAAGAAAGGAGAAATTGATATAATTTATTGTGTGATTCTTTAATATCTAGTGTACATTTTGTTTTACCCCAGAACATAATGATAAACATGTAGACTAAAAAAAATGCTAAATAAGACTGTCACTCACAACACCCCAGCCTCTAAATTTGATGACATTATAATATTTTATTACAAAATGATACAATAATGAAGCGGATTGATGCACGCGTTTCCGCCCCTCCGGTATGTTACTTCAGTTGAAACCCCCCACACGCAGAGTGGAGCAGGTCCATTTTGCGTACGCCACATTGCAAGTAGGTCATGTGTATGGTACCTGTACTGAAACTTCGGGTAGCGGGTGCATTAGTTGAACGAAAGAAGAAAAAAAAGCTGGCACCATCTTCTGTGTGATCTGAAGTACCTGGTACTTGTGTGGCAAAAATTCACTGGTGCTCGTGAAGAACATGACGGTTGTTTATACACAACGCATCGGGGACGATAGAGCAAGCATTCTAGCGCGCCCTCATTACTTACAACGTAACACGGGTCATGAAGTGACATGAACTTGAATTTTGATTACAGCGGGTGGATTCTTTTAAGATATGAACATCAAAACACCACGAAATGATTGACTAATAATGCCTTCAACAGAATATGAAGTAGCAATAATTTTAAAATGTACAACTTCTTCGCCAACTGTCTGTAAAGTTTGAAACCCTATAGGTTGTGCGCAACAGTTTCGGGCCGGGTGTGATCGACGTGCGACGCGCTATGCGTAAATGAGACTGCACTATTTGTAATGGAAAACCACTGTCAAAACGTAGAAATCTTTGGTACCGTCTTATCATCTATGCACTTGCCATACACCAGTAACTGCTCCGTTACCGTGATGTCTGCCGACTCGTCAATTAGCGAGGCAAAGACACTGGAGTGCCTTACCTTCTCAAAAACAGAATCATTGACGGTTTGACTTAACAGAAACAAATTTTCATTTTTGTCAGTTTGTTATTGTCATAACTTTGTAGAACCGAATTCCTGAAAGTTTAAATTTTCTTCTAATTTTGTTCTCCTCTGAAAAAAATTAATTTATTAGTTACAGTACTACTTTCTACTTTAATTACCTAAACACCACACCATTTCCTGCATCGTTCGCTCCGATGTGTAGTTTGCATTCAAACTCACATTTAAGACAAAATAGGGACACCGCCAATAAAGGGCTAGATAGCTCAGTTGGTAGAGCGCCGGCCGTTGGTTCGAATCCCACTCTGGTCAATTCTTTGTTCAACCCCAAAAATCATTTACAAATTTACCCAGTCAGTTTCCTTGTGGTTTATATTGATATCTGAAACAAAAAGTCGCATCCCCTTAAGGTGATCCCCTAGCTGCCGCTTCCCAGGTTGTATCGTAATTTGGGTGTGATCCCTGGCTACACGGCAGTAAACGGTTGTATGGCTTCTGACTGGCACCCCGAACAAAGATATTGACAAAATAGGGACTCGGCCAATATAGGGCTAGATAGCTCAGTTGGTAGAGCGCCGGCACGTTAATCCGGAGGTCGTTGGTTCGAATCCCACTCTAGTCAATTCTTTGTTCAACCCCAAAAATCATTAACAAATTTAGTCAGTTTCCCTTGATACATTGAATATATTCAGAACAAATAATTTTTTTTAAACAACCCAATTTCTAACAGTATCAAAAGTATGTCGAGTGTGTTACAGCACATTTTTTTCAGTGTTTGACTTGACAAATCAGAAGAGTACTATTTTTTCCTCATTCGAACTTGATTTCTGCAAAATGGGAACCTTGTATTGTCTCTTGTCTGACCCATCCAAACTATCCAGGTTAGTAAATTTCTTGGACTTCTTGCTTCGAGTTGTCCTCTTCTTGCGTGTTGACGAATCATTACCTCCCTCAGTTGATACATTTCTTTTCTTCCGTTGTTGTCCCGCTCCTGCCCTTGGTACCTGCCACCATGCTTCCAATCCCACTCTGTTGCCGGAACATCTTCATCACACTGCTAATGCACATAAATGTAGGTGAAAGGGCACAACCAAAATTATTAACATGTTACCTGAGGAGTAAAATAAAATTATCAAATATTTCATTAATATTTCGATGGCACAAGTATCACAGAGGCCATTGTCATCAAGTTGGATCATATATGTTGACTGGTTTGGAAATTGGTGTTATGCTCATCAAAGAAGAGGTTTGGGTGGAAAAGGAGGGGAGGGGGCTTCTGAGCAGATTGTGTCTAATAGGATACATAGACCTTTTCGCAAATACCATTGCGCAAGCAAGCGCAAACTGTCGAATGAGGTTCATGCTGGTCTAGCTGGTACCCAAATTTAATAGTTAGCTAGACCAGCATGCACATCATTCCACGTCTGTTGTGCGCGTACCGAGTATTTGCGATAAGGTCATGGTGAGAACCAGACATGTAGCATGATGGCCACAAATAAAAAACCATAGGGGATAGCTTCAATCTTCACTTTACAAAGGTTCAGACTGCATGTCACACTTAGCTGTTTTGCTGGTTTTGTGAACTCTGACTGATAAGGTTTCTGCCAAGGTTTCAGTCTCTATGGGAAAATTCTGTATTAAATATTGGAAGAGATGTATCCAGTTTGTTCGCCCTAAATTTGGAGGGAAATCGTTAGTAACAAGAAATACTTCAAAGATACAAAGTAAAAAAAGTTACTTATTTACAGCTGCAGTTGAATATGTCTCCCAAAACAAAATGTAATAATAAAGTGTTTGTTGCAACAGGCCAGTAAACTATTTCATTACCTCTTTAGATGTGCTTCAGCTTCCTATCTCATTAGATGTGACAACTTGTTCACAGGGCCTGGTCACCATATTCAGCAAAAGCTTCTCGCAAAACCTGAACAAAAGAAAGAAGACAAATTCTATTAAATTTAAATATTGTATTCAAAAATATTCTAAGTGTAAGTTGAGGTGTGTAATTATTCGCATTGATTTATTTGCGTACATGTAGGATCAGGTAAAATTTCTTTGCCATGACTATAAATGCAAATTGTTGTTCAAGGCTTCCCCGAAAGATATGAGAGGGTGACCACAGCAACACACAGAGAATTACTTGGGGTTAAAGAAAAAGATGTACTGACCAAGAGATGACAATACACCGATCCATTAAGCCAGGCCCAATTATCATTGACCAATCACAACCGCGAAATCTGATCACCATTTGAACCGTTTGGTGATCTTTGCAGTAATGGTGATCGGGTTTTACGGCTGTGATTGGTCAATTGGTAAGCAGGGGGGCGTAATGGATCGGTTTATTTCCAGAACACCCACCCCCCCCCCCCCACCACATAAACAAGCATGAAGGAAATACCAAGAACGGAGACTTGTAAAAAATAATATTTGAAGCTGTAATTCTTGGGCAGTTGTTTTTTTATGGTAATGTTACTATACTATTTGGGCGGCCAAATACGAAATCTCTTGTGAAAAGAAACGGTGGATATTATCAATAGTTGAAGTCTTAAGAACCAAGTTTATTTAGTCATCGTTTGATGCTTTCCCGGCTGGATGTTACATCCTGGCAGTCGTCCGCAAAATGGGCACTGCATGTCAATCACCACTTTGTCAACGTAAAATCCTTCCTTGTGTTGCCTTCTTTCTACGGACAGGGTCGCTTGGAACTCAAAAGAAACTCACTTCTGTATTCTAAACTTTGTTCCGAGTACATCCACGACAACACACGATCTCGGCATTGTCTTAACTTGGTGGACGTCTTCGAAAAATCATGGAATAATCAAGTCATCGCGTAATGCTACGGTTGTAAACAAACGACAAGTCACGTGTGTGCGACACTCGCTCATCACTTCGTGGTTTCCCCTCATTTACGTCACACATTAAGCTGCAGCGCGATGGGTCAGTCGCTGGTTCACGCACGTATTCTATAGCGTAATGCAAGCGCTGCAGCTTTGGTTTACACGAATGTCAATGGAGGGAACCATGAAAGGACGCGAGTTTTGGAAAACCCCAAGATGTTTTTTTTTTTTCGGCTAAAATTACAAAAAAAATATGAGCGTAAAACAATTACAGATAAAACATCAGGATACTTAATAACATTATGTACGGATTCAGGAAGCTGCTTTATTTTCCAGTTGCCATTACAGTATACCTGGATGGAGAGTCCCCTTGCCTCATCCACTGAATTTGCTTTTACGACAAAGAGTGGTTGATCTACTGCAGTGAATGAACTTGACCAGGGTTGAGGTACTTGACCGCTGCACTGACAACATTAATAGAATGCTTCATCATGGCAACTGAGTGAGCATTGTCCAAGAAGAGTGGCATCAGAGCATTCAATGCGGGTGGCATGGGCATCTGGTTGCTGTACAGCGGCATGGTATGCACTCCACAATATCTATTCTGAATCATCTAGTTTGTCTCTCTTTAAGGCTGCAGTGACCACATTCAACCACTGTTCTCCTCTTCAATGGCCTTAGAAAACTTAAGTTCGTCAGTGGGAAATAACGGCCTAGGTACTGTAGGTACACTAAACTCATTTTCTTCACAGCAACTGGTGGAACAGAAGTGTAGGAAGTTGGAAGGTGAGAAACCGTTGATCAGTACCAGTCCACGGTCAATACCATTATTCCTGGATGTTGCATGCATGATAGATATGACTGTACCATGGAATAAATCATGAGATGTTGTAGAGCTGAGATTGTGATCTACATTATCCACTGCCATGACGCATTTTAGTTTGGCACACAACTTCTTCCGTTTCAAATTGCTAACATGATTATTCCATTTGCCATATTCCCTGTTATTTGCAGAATTCTTTAAAGGATACACACACGTTTTTTTCAAAAACACGCGTCTTTGCAAAGGAGGAAGATTTTCTCAAATGTCCGTGTACAGCTGACGAACCACTTTGTCAATTGTAAGAACATCAATGCACTTTGATGCGCCTCGCTGCGTTATTATCCCCCCTCCCCCCCCCTACGTGTTAAAATATACAGGTGTCATCTGCAAAGGGGGTGGGGAAAACAAGACGAAATTTAACAATTCCACCATAAAATACAAACTCAGTACCGCTCAGGTGGTGGGAATGAAGCACTTGAATGAAAGCAGAGAGGAAGGGAAGACCCAACCATTAAACAGACTAGTAATCAATGTTTAATTACCTGTGTTGCTCAGTCCGATTACGAAACTACTTCTGAAGCACGGAAAATGCTGTGGGAGCGATGAGCCTTCTTGATTATTACGTGACAATCAAAGCACACCCATTTTGAATACATGTTTACTTGAATTGGATCAACTCCGAGCAACTCTGTCAGAAATAAACCGATTGAAGAATCCCCTGTCGCTTTGACATGTTTCAAAGGAGTACACAGGTTCGCCCGCCGTTCATTCCAACTCCTCCCAGTGGAGGGACACTCTGCTTCACACACCGAACATAATAGACTTGACATGCTGCAACTTTCTGACACTTACGCCTGAAAAGAGCCTGAAAATAGTACCTGTATCTTGCTTCACACTATTGAACTTGAAGATTACAACAGGCATGTACATACAACAAGCATAAAGAAAGATACAAAATAACTGTCTGAGTCACCTGACCTAATTAGGTCACGCGAGACAGTTAGGTCACCTGACCTATTTAAAAAGTTAGCAAGAACAAGTAGAGCAAAGATAGCTGGACCAAAAATTAATAACATGCAGGGATAAAATCAAAAATTAATGCTTGTAGAATCTGAGTGACAAACATGTTAGCCTAAAGTAACGTTGATAAACAGTCTGAATAGCCCTCAGCTACAGTTAGGTCACGTGAGACATTTTGTTTGGTCTTTTTGTCATTTTGGAGGCATTTTTTGTGGCTGGGTGTCGCGAAAAACCGGGTATTTGTTAAAATTCTGTTCCGTTCTCTGGGGCGCTTTTACAACAGATGAAGTCAAAAATTGCTTTAAAAGGAGTACAGCGCCCCAGTTACTGGGTCTACGACTGGACCTTGATGTATTTCGCGGAGTAACTACACAATCGCTAACTGAGGAGCTACTCCCAGATTCGCCTTTTTTTTTGACAGATCAACGCCGGTTTGAACTTGAACCCCACTTCAAATCGTTCATGACGGAGATGAGGACAACGACCGGTCATCTAACATTTGGACGGAATTGTAGTCATTGAACAATTGACATTACTGGGAGTGTAAAACACAATGACATCGCACTTTCTTTCGTAGACTCACCCGAAGACGAACGCAAGTAATAGTACTTGTCACGACTAATTGCTAAACGATCGGTCTGAGAACTAATCCGAGAGTACAATAACCGCAACCGCAGAAGGAATTTGGTACTAAAACCTGAACTATTGTACCAATGAACAACGATATCCTGTCATTGTGCATCATTGTATTTTATCAATTGTTTACTCTCCAATGGAATTCTGACTATTGCATGACAGGTGTAACTATTTAAACCATTGCCGCAGAATAGGTGGCTGTTTTTGTAAAGAATCCTTTGTGCTTAATTTAGTTATGCACTGCGCTCTTTGCTTTCTGTTACAATGAACAGCTGCACTTAGCATTTTTGGACTAGACTAGCTAGAATTAAGGATTTGCGGGCAAAGGTTATAGGCCCTCCCTGCGAGAAACAGAATTCCATTGTTCTGGTGTATTTGAAATTTTATGTGACAATTGTTTTGTGATTCCATATTGCCGAATATTAATTTTATTCAATCTTTTTGGCAATTGAACATATTTGTTTTGGGTTCTACTTTTGAATTTTGAAGTAATATACATTGAGGTTCATGCATTGTTTTTACCTATAATTGGTGGTAATTCAAAGTCTGCTAGTTGCTCTGATACCCAGCAGCATGGCTACTTCAAGACGTAAACTAGGGTAACGACAAACGGAACGAACACCTGTTCCCTACTCCATCATCATCATCTGTGGTCATCCACTAACCAGAAGTTCACCCCTCCATCAGTATTCTTCCGCCGTCAAGATGGTCCAGAGACTTACGCACACCCCACGCTTCACACATCTACGACGCCCGTACACACAGCCCCCTTAGTCCCTTCGATCCATTGTCTCTCAACTGGCATACTAGAGGACATCCAACACTCTAGGGCACTTTGGAGACGAAATCCTAGCTGACATCGCTGAGATAGAACATCGTTTGTCAGAAAAACAAATGCTATCAGACACAAGCGAGAAATCAACCCAAGCCATTGTATAGCATACGAGCCCACTTAAGTTCACTTAATACCAGGGCTAGAATAGACCATGCCTGGTCTAACATCAGGAATTAAAATTGTCAATCCATACGCCCATCCTAATCATAAAAAACAGAATAGGAATGGATAGATTCCTGTAAACATGGCGCCACCACTTTTTCACAAATTTTTACTGAAAAAGGGATAGGTCTATCTCATTGAGGTAAATTAGATTATATTATTTCATATCAAATGAAAAATTGGTGGCGCCACATGCTGACATGGAAACTATCCATTACTTTATTTTGGGTGATACGATAGGGTAGGGACACTTTTTTTTTTTTTTCACCCTTTAAATTTTTAGTTTTAAATAGCCCGTGGGCCTACTTGTTTTTTTTTTAATCTCCTTTACTTTCATATTTTGCACTTTATTTCAATTTCTTTGTACAATTTGTTTGTTTACCTGCTTTATTGTGGTGATAGGATTAAATTGACTTTTTCATTATTTAGGCCCTACTTGATTTTTAATTAAGGTATACTCTCTATCATATCTATAGTCTATTTTTTTTTCTTTTTTTATATTTACAAATTCGGTACAAATTCTAGTTATTAATGTTACTTAAGTATGGCCAATTTAGAGTTTTAAAGTGTACCCTGTTCTATTTGTAGTCCTTTTTGTGGAACAGCCTCTCTGTAAGTTTGGTTGGGGTTGTTTACGTGTCTGTTTCGATTTCTTGCAGATTACGATGAACAAGTCTTTGGAAAGGCAGAAGCTCGCCTTTGCATTGATCAGAATCTACCAGTGGGTCAACCATGTAGCGACCTCTGGACTCTGTTTTTCAAAGTGGTTCAGCAAAGCTGGAGATGGTTGTTTCCCCATATTGTCGGGGCATTTGGGTTATCTGGGTATGCGGCAGGCTCAAATATATGCAAGTAAAAAATTTAAAGAGCAAGTGTGTTTTTTGGGGACAGATTTTTGGCAGCATGCCACACATCGTACGAGTGTTTGAGAACACTGTAGTCCTGTCCTGTAAATACGTGTAAATAACTATTCATTAATCAGAAAGATTAATGATTACAAATACTGTGAGCTAAAACTGTTAACATATAATTTATAACACTAATTAATAAATACCTTGGACGGTTTCAAGTCTCTGATTGGTCAAAACCCGGTCACGTGTGGGAGTGTTAACAGTGGTATAAAGAGCGGCTTTGGAAAATAGCGAATAAGTAGCCACTAAATCAGCATACATTGTGTAAACCTTGCGCGTTGCACTGTATCGCACGCTTATTTATATCCTTGTTAGTTTCATTGCAACTTCGCGCACTTACGCTAAAAATGTATCAATTTTGAGTGCGCGCGTGTAACATATGCGGACGTATAAACTGACGCCGAGCTCATGCGCGTGTTTTAATGCACAAGGAACAGCTATCGTCCAATCATTTGCCTCTTTTGACCCCAGTGAAGGCGCTAAACAGATCATTATTTAAAGAGTCACTGGTCTCAAAGATCAGTAATGTGATTACGGCACGAAAGAGATGGGAACCATCAAAACATCAAATATGGCCCCTGAACATGTCTGGAAGTACCACCGAGAGAAAAGTCACAAAATTTGGACAATTTTAGCCGTTTAAATCGCTAAAAAAGGGATTTATTAATCGGCTCGGCCCGTTAACAGCACCAGCCACCAACCCGGTCATTACCATGCAGTGAAGACCGGGTACGAACACTGTTATTCCCTGATTATAAATTTATCACTCAACACTTATTCTCACTGTACTGTGTTTTGTATTGTTCACCAACACAGATTATACACCAAAAACAATGGATTTTAACCGATCACATAAAAAGTTAAATATCAGCATCTCAGGAGGTAATGTTTTTATGGAAGCTTTAAAATATCATTATCTTCAAACGATGTAAGTTTAATGTAAATCTGTGGAGTTGCGTGTTACAACAGGTACAGACATCCTTCAACTGGCACATTTTACTTTAAAAAAATGCTTTGTGACTTACCACAAATGACAACATCCCATTTCCCGTCTACTTTGGATAGTCTCTTCTTCTAAGCTGACCCAGAAGCTGTTGATGGTGGGCAAGAGGTAAATCCTTTGTACCTGGAAAATTGGGTTGCACTAGAGCATCCGAGGTTCATAAAGGAACACATCATGTGAACCTTGGCATGCTGGCTCCCCCAAAAAAGGATAGCCGAATCCATGGCAAGGTCCCCCAGGTTTACACCATTCAACTGTGGCTGTAGCCTCCAAGTTTTGCAGTTGTGATTTTTCCTGCATTTCTGTAAGGAAGGCGAGCAAAACGTTTCAGTAAGATATATACAAAAATAGTACAACTTTTACTCACTCTTTAAATGTCTTAAAATTAGAAGTACCAAAATTCAACAACACACATTTTTAAAGAACACCATGTCACTAGCTCCAAGCAAGTTTGTCTAACAAAATAAAAAAGATGTTTGAAACATTCATATAGTGATTTTGTCCAGTGTCGATTGTGGAATTTTAAAATGAATTCCAATGCTGAAATACTGTCTAACTTTAAACTTTTAGAATAATGTAGACCTCTCACATACCCACAAAATGGAGGCCGCAATTCCTTGCCTTTTCAGATTGGGCCCGGCAAACGTCTCCACACCGATTGACCATGTGACCAAGAACTTTGGTTTAATCATACTACATAAAGCCATCAAGTTATCGTGGTAGACTATATAGCACTTATGCGACGCCATCTCTTCAGTAGCTGAACGACCTATTAACCTGTCTCCTTGCTCCTGCCTCTCCCCTTCTTGGTGCTCATCATCGTCGTCCTCTATGTCGAACACTACGTCCCCGATGAATACCTCTGGTAACTCTTTGATGTTTACTTGTGGATCATCTAGGCTGAAACTATGAGGAAAAAAATCCACCCTAATCACATGTTTGCAGTAGGAACTGTACCTACATGTAAAAAAGTAAGGACGTCAATGTTGATCAAGTGACAACCAAAGTGATTTATTTGTTCTTCGTGTAAAAAACTGTTCTTGATGTGACCATAGGTGTCGCAAAATAGTATTTACCTTGATGGTGTGACCAAACCCTTTTACGTACAGAAAGACCACCAATGTAATGTCTCATATGTTTCATCATCATTGTCTTCCTGGTCTGTTATTTCATCAGCAGGGCACAACTACCCTTTTGCAGGTAGTACACACTTATGCGCAACTTGGTTGAATTAAACCAGTTGTCAATAACTCAATAAGTTAACAGACTGACTGAACATTCTAAACGAATTCATCCCTAATCTGTAGACTGAAGTTGGTGCGTAACTGCTATCACAATAAAAGCATTTGATGTTACGTAACACTACCCACACTTGTTCAAGTTATTAACCCAAATTTCAATCTCAACCACTCCCCCCCCCCCCCACCCCGCCTGAACAATTTATGTTTTTACCCAACTTTGATACACACTAAGACACGATGCGTTTAAAAAAGAAAAGAAAAAAATATAGCATTTTTTGGGTGAAACAGACTTCTTGAGTCAAAGTTCCGGTCTACATATTATTATGTTGTGTCCAGTCTGCTTATCAAATTGCCGTTAAATGACAAATAAATGGTGAACTTACTTATACCCCGATAGCAGAAACATGTAAAAACTGACGTGATAATCATGTTGCTTTACACGTGTTTATGACGTCTTCAAATAACGTCTTTAAGACGTAAATTTGAACAGATGTAAGACGTCATGACGACATGTAAATTAAACGTAATAATCACGTCTTACAGGTAAAAATATGACGTCTTTTTTACGTGAAACACCTAAACTATGACGTCGTCCTGACATGAATATGACCATTTTTTAGTGATGCTTCCACAACATGCAATAAATAAAAAATTGACAAAAACAGCATATATTCTGAGAATTATCATGTTTATTTCCAAACATTCTTCAACTAACATGTGTTATGCAACCTAAAACAACAGTCATTAAATGTGACATTGCATTTTTCTCAAAATGACAATTAGCTTCCCAGCAGGCACAAGATGGTCATAGTAACGTTAAACCGACGTCAAATCCCGACGTCGGATGACGGTCGGCTCATGGTTCTATGTGAAAGTTTGTAGGACGTCTGTTATCGACCATGATACAACGTAATTTTTTCGACCACAAACCGACGTCGACAGACGGTCAATAAATGAACGTCATTTAGACGTCGGCAAACTTCCCAAAACATGACGTCAAATCCCGACGTCGGATGACGGTCGGCTAATGGTTCTATGTGAAAGTTTGTAGGACGTCTGTTTACGACCATGATACAACGTAATTTTTCCGACCACAAACCGACGTCGGCATATTGTCAATTAATGACATCGTTTAGACGTCATTAGAAGACCCCAAACTTGACGTTACATCAACATTTAATGTTCATTATTTATAGTTAGTTAATTTTTAATTATTTACATTATCAATTAATACAATGCACACTTGTATACAATCCGCTTGAACTCCCTTCGTCAACCTCTAGTCACTGCACCTATATACTATGCAATGGTACAGCATGTGTATATATACCGATCGTTTTCAAGAATTTTACATTCATGGGTGTTAAAGATTGTAATTAAAACTTTGTAGTTTTAATTAATATTTTGGAATTAAGCTGTCAAATTTAGTTCACACATTTAATTTATCACAAAATCTATTGATATTTAACACAAACAAAACAAAACATGTGTTTGTAGTACCTAATTACCGATAAATTTGTTGTAGTAACCACATCTTAGTTTGACCTCAAAATTTGCATAATATGCAAATGATGTCGTGACGGTAAATTGCCGTCACAAGATGACCATAATATGACGAAATACTGATGTACTTATTAAGACGTCATAATGACGTCACAGGTTGACCAAAATATAATGAAGCTACTATCTGGTTATACCACGAACAAAAATATGGCGTTTGTTTATGGTCGGCTTATGGTAATACAATTATGGTTACAAAGGGACATACAAAAGTCGTCTATGCAACGTCTGCTCAGTGACGTTACTATCTGGTTAAAGTACAAACATTAATGCGACGTCTTATTATGGTCAGACTGTTGTAATAAAACGATGGTTAAACTATGACAATAAAATAACGTCTAGGCAACGTCTGGTCAATGATGTTACTATTCAGTTATAAATCTACCTAAAATGTATCGTTTATTTTCGGTTACATTTTAGTTATCATAGTCATGACCATCTTACGACGTCCATACGACGTTATTAATTTACGTTTGATTCTTGTCGCCAATCTGACGTTGTATTTTAGTCACTTTTTGGTAATCTGACGTCGCGACTCAAAATCAACCATAATATGACGTCATAAAGACGACATAAAGACGTCGTGTGCCTGCTGGGTTTAATCACAACTCCAAATTAATGCAATTTTTCAAAATTGCTATAATAATGAAACTTTGGTCATTTAAAACACCAGCTTGCATGCACCTTCAAATTGATCATACGGGGGTGAAGGAGTGGACGGTGTACATTTTGTGGACACAAGTTGTTTACTCCATGCCTGCAAGACGAACACTTCATTTTTGTGATTAGGTTTTTTAAATTTGTAAATACTAATCATATCATCACGTGAGAGCTGTTAAAAAAATACTGCTGAAGTGTATACTTTCTGCCAATTTTTACGTGGAAAGGATTATAGTTTTTGCTTATGATGCTTTTAATCAAGACATTGATTATTCAGCTGTACTCTAGATAAATGACAGGGGCAGTCATCGATATTGCAGTCTAAGGTGATAAGTATAGATGCAACAGACTTTCCCAACTGGAATACCTAACTTAACATACACTTCACAGTAGAGTATATAGGGGAGAAATTGCGTCATGAAACACCTTTAAATTCTTCAAATAATGCTAAATACAACACGAAAACATCAGTCAACAAATATCTTTAGAAAAATACAACAATTCTAAAGCAACATGACTTTGATGAATCCACAGTCTAGCTCCATTTGCGGTTGCTAAAAATGTCAGGATCCTTTCTCTTCCCCTGTACGTAAAATAAATTGGCTGAAAATTCTTATGCCGCTTCCTCAAGTGTATACATAAACATATTTAAAAGAAAGCCCCTTGTTATTGTACAAAAAAATAAATAACTAGAAATTAGGTGTTTGTGAACAAACACAAAGCTGTTCCGTGTTCTTTTGCTTGGATTATGTGCTAAAGACCAAGGAGCCTGTAACTGAACAAAAGTTTGAAAATGTTGAATAGTGTCTTGAGTTATGGTGCCACTTCCGGTTGACCCGAAAGTAGAGGTCGACATGGGGTCACGGTAACCTAAGGCTAATCTCCTATGCCCAAGGGGTTAAAATCTGAAAAAAAGTTTGAAAATTGGTTGAATAGTACTTGAGATATGGTCCCACTTCCAGTTGACGCGGAAGAAGAGGTCAAAATGAGGTCAGTTTTTCCAAACAAATTTTAAGACCTAAGGAGTATATAACTGAAGAATTTTGTTTTAAATCGGTTGTGGACTTCTTGAGATATGGTCCCACTTCCGGTTGACCCGGAAGTAGAGGTCAACTTGAGGTCAGTTTTTTAAAATTAATGTCCATGCCCCAAGGAGTCTTCACTACAGACTGTAAAAATTGGTCCTGCACTTCTTGAGATATGGTGCTGCAAGGATTTTCACTGTCACTCGTCAATAGAGGGCGGTATATAAGATGAGTGGTCCCTAGTTGAATAATGTAAAAACTTGTATTTGACTCAGGATTGTTTGATTTGGTTGTTTCTTGAGTTCATGCCAGTATCTTTAGAGTCCATTGCCATGTGACAAACCACTAAGGATAAAATCTTTGTATTTATTTGGTTGGTGGTTTGATGTTTGATCTAGTTCGAGTGGATTTTACTGAACTCCTAACCACCAAACTCTGCACCTACGATCACCATTTTCCGCTTAATGTGCATGCGCGGAATTTAATATGCGAGCTTGGAAGCACACTAAAAAAAGAAATCCCTGCTAAGCGGTGTATTCCGCTTGACGTAAGCGCAGAATTCACTGCTTCTGCTAAGCACCTCAAACCCAACTACGACACTTGTCGAGATAAATTACGGATTCTTACGACTTGAGCCGCAAAGTGTTGCAAGCGCACAATATTATATGTTGTGAATAGTAAGAAGCAACACAACTCAGTGTTTCAACAGACAGGTAGTCAGGACAATTTTTGTAGTCAACGTTTGAGCACGATTATAACAGAGTAGAGAAAAATAGTAGTCGCGACTCAAATAATAATTTGTAGTCGCAACTCAAATAATAATTTGTAGTCGCGACTTTAACACTAAAACACACTAGTCACCCCGGCCTATTTGTGCACGTAAGTAAACCACGGGTATTATCCTGCGAATGCAAAACAAATTTTTAAGTCACTGTTGTTTTCGCAGTGAAAGTTTTGCAGGAGTTGAGCACAGTTAGTCAACTGTAGCATTTTTTATTGCGAATTGTGACGCTCAAGAACACATTCCCTGCTAAGCTGTTAAATATGCTTAGCGTAAGCACAATTCCATGCTTACGTAAGCACTGCGATTTTTTCCTTTAAAAGCCATTGGCCCAGGACCAAACTACACTAAAGCTTTTTAAACACAAAAAGGAGCTAAACACAGCAAATACAAGTACAAGTTGTGAATCAAGGTATTCTGCTCATCTGCATTTTTTTTAAGCAAAATTGTTTGCCTATTCATTAGTAGCAGCTCTATAACATTTAGCCACTATTCTGCTCAATTTCTGCATTTTTATAAAGCAACATTTTTTGCCTACTTATTATAAGCAGTTCTATACAAATGACCCACTCAACCACAAGAGAAACATCAGCATAATAAAATCGCTGCTTTTGTATCCCTGCCAAAGAGTTTTTGTATGTAATGGTATAATTTCCGAAAAGAAAGCGAAATACTTGAATTAGTTTAGGCAAGCGGTCCCCGACTTCACCCGTAAAAGATTCCAAATCCCACGCGTTCTATTTTCGTCGTCCACGCTCGTCGCCTGAAATGAACTTGGTCAACTCGGTCCCAAATTAACTCGGTCCCAGTCATACATTTACAGTTTTTTCACTCATTTCTCAAAAACGAACCCGGTCAACTCGGTACTAAACCAACTCGGTCCCAGTCTTACGTTGACGGTTTTTTTTCACCAATTTCTCAAAAACTCCAACACCACAGCAAGTAATATTTTAAGGGAAGCTTTCAACTATCATTATCTTCAAACTGTTTGAGTTAAGTGAAAATCTGTGGACACGATGGTGTGTCGTCGTCGTCAAAAACCCCTATTCAATTACGCATGTTCGTTTGAACGAAATCCCTAAATCTTCGTACTTCGTCGCATGCAAAGTATATGGGCCTGGAAGCCGGTTAGATTGTTATGGGTCCTGAACGATGGTAGGAAAACAGAATGAGTAGACCTCCTCTCAAGAAGTCACAACTCATGATAGCTACATACTGCATGGCATTTACCATAGAGAATGTTTAACGATAACATGGAAGTGACTGCATCGAGTTATGTTCAAACGGGTAGACTCATCTCAAGAAGTCACAACTCATGATAGGTACATACTGTACGGCATTTACCAAGGAGAATATTTAACATTATCATGGAGCGACTGCATCCAGTTATATTCAAATGAAGATTTCGTAGTTAATTAATTAAAATTTTAATTTTTTTTTACATTTTGAGTAAAGCTTATGTTCTAAGCTACAATTTGGTAACATAGACTCACTCTTTCGTTTTATGGTTTGGGAGATTAGGCTTAAAGAAAAAACGTGTACAAATGCAATGGGGTTTTGGCGAGAAACAAAGAATAATAATAACTAGACATTAAGTGTTTGTGAACAAACACAAAGCTGTTCCGTGGTATTTTGCTTGGATTATTTGCTAAAATGACCAAGGAGTATATAACTGCAAAAAAGTTTGACAAATGGGTGACGGACGCCAAGGGAGTCTGTAACTGAAAAAAAATTGAAAATCGGTTGTGTAGTTCTTGAGATATGGTCCCACAACCGGTTGACCCGGAAGTGGAGGTCAACTTGAGGTCACGTTTTTTCAAAATTAATCTCCAACCCTAACGAGTCTATAACTACAAACAGTTTAAAAATTGGCCGTGTAGTTCATGAGATATGATGCTGCAAAGATTTCCTAATTAAATATGCAAATGAGGGTCATGTGGTTAATTTAATAAAGAATGTACTCAAAATTCTATCATTGGCTGGAAACTATAAGGCTCCCCTGTGAGCGGGCCTTATATATAGTTTCTAGAAGTATACAGCGGCTACGCCATGGAAGATTTGTGTTTTATTTACCATTAAAATGGCCAACTTCTGAAAAGACAGGGCCAAAACCAACACGTCCTCACTTTTAAGGATTCTGCCGAGTAACCAACGTAGAAAAACGTAAACAGCAGCACCCACACAGACTCTACAACTGACATCACGTATTTCTTACAGCATGGCGTCAATGTCATTGCCTGAAGCATTGACAAGTTAGCGTTACATAATCAGTTTTTATAGACAAAACAAATTGCAACTGTAAGTGCAATCAGCTGTTTCTATGATCAAATCATTCATTAATCATTGTGTACCACTCAATTATCATCAACTCATCATGTACATGGATGGTACCTTCGAACGAACTATCAAAACCAAATTCCTTTTAATTAAAATACTCACATCTCTGACCTGTTATGTTAAACTATGCTGCAGTAAAGCCAAGAGAAATCGTTTTCGTTGTCTTCGTATCGAATTAATTTTGTTAGAATCGGAAATTAAAAGATGCAATGAACTTGAAAGGCTGAACAACAAGTCTCCGCCCATGTCAACAAAAACATTGTTATGATTTATCAGCTATGTTCGTCACGCCGACGGAAGTAACCAAAGCCAACCGAAGCCTCGGTGTTCCAAAGCGTTTGACAGCGAGCGCCCTCAATCTAAAGCCGGAGCCTGAGCCGCAAAGTTGAAGCCTGAGCCTCCAAGCCGAAACCGAGGTTTGAGAAAGGCCCCTGGTGCCTAATACAGTGACGAGAGAGATGCCAAGGTTTCAAAACTCTTCCTTGCCCTGAATAAAGGAACTCTCCCATCACAAGAAGGGACGTCATTGGACAACATCTTGTTGGATAACGTGTTGGGCATAACTTACAAATGTCGTTAAAGGCAATGGACACTAATGGTTATTACTCAAAATATTTACCTACATGTACTTGGTAATTACATCCATATTTGAGGATGCATTTTTTAAAAAATGCATTCAAACTGTCAATTTTACAATTTTTGAGATACCTCCTTCTAATTCATCAATTCTTTTTCTGTTAACTAACGATAGGTAAAATGCCTTCTCCCCACTATCACAACAGATGTACCTGTTTTCACGTAAAAGGTGCACTGCAATGTACTATGTCTTCCGACACCCCTGTGTTTTTTGACATCTTTTTGTTCTGCAACTCGGCCTCTATTTCGACATACCTATATTCCCGGCAACCCTAAGTTCCGCCACCCCTATATTGTGACACCCCCCATGTATCGCCACCCCTATATTCGGACACCCCTATGTTCCTCCACCACTATGTTCCGACAAGTTGTTTTTTCGTTGATCAATAACAAAAAGACAACTTGTATTGCAGCCAATTTTCCCAGTGAATTTCAGAACATAGTTTTTAAAAGTGATGGAATCAAATTAAGATAATGGAATCATGCACGCATTTCATTTTTTGTGGTTATAAACATGAGTGTAACCCCGAGAAAGCTGGCAATAAAACACTCGGTACTTTGCTATTGTTAGATGCGTGTTCGTGTTGATAACATTTCATGAGCCTTCAATTAATAAAAAATCCAACCCTCCCCTGCGTTTCTTTTGCCGCCCCCCCCCCCTCGTAAAACAATTTGTAACAATATTCTTTCAAAAACTCATAATAAGTAACTAAGTCCTACCAGTCCTACTCGGTCCTCTTCTAAAGAAACCGGAGTTGCTATTTTGTAGCAGCAGAATAACACTTATATAGGATTTGAGGCACTGCATGATGAGGTATCAATGTAAATTAATTTGGTTTGCGGTAACACCATGTTTGTATCTACCTGACAGGTAGACCAATTCAGAACTGATTCCGCGGCAGTACAGTTTATTACGATTCGATAAGCTGAAGTAGTAGTCCTGTCTATTTTCTATACATCCACCTTTCGTGTGACATGGGTGTTTTTTCTTTCATTATTATCTCTCAAGTTCGATGACCGGTTGAGCTCAAACTTTCACAGGTTTGTTATTTTATGCATATGTGACCCGCCACCACTGAAGGGCCGTATACCCGCACTTAAACATTTTGAGCAATCGTCGAAAATAGGGGGTCCGCCCGATAGTCCGAAGGTCCGTTAGTCCGATGGTGCAATAATCCGAAGGTTCGATAGTCCGAACGCACAATTGTTCCATAAGAGGGGGTTCATTAGTCCGAAAATGTAATAGGGTTGGTTAATCCGAACATATGATGCGATAGTCCGAAGGTTCATTAGTCCAAAGGTTCATCGATCTGAAGGTTAACTGGTCCGAAGGTTCGGTAGCCCAAATTTAAAAAAGGTTAGATGGTCCGAAGGTTCGATAGTTATAAACAAAACCGAGGTTCAGCAGTTCGAAGGTTCATTATTCCGAATCGACGATAAGGTTCGATAGTCCGAATTGACAATAAGGATTGATAGTCCGAACTAAGGTTCGATAGTCTGAATCGATAATACGGTTTGATTAAGGTTCGAAAGACGCACACCGCAGGGAAACTTAAATAAGAAGTTCGTTTTGTTCATAGATAAAAAATTGAAATAACTATATCGGACGCGCGTACATACACGGGTTCTGGCATGGGCCTATCTCCCCTGTTCACTTTCTGTGCGTTGCGGTGGTCACGTGACTTGTTGCCGTCGGCACGTGACATTTAGCATGTCTAAAGCCTAGCTCCTGTGTGCATTTTCTGCGCGTCGCCTTTCGAACGTGAAATTGTTACCGCGTCTATGGCGAACCAAAATAAATTCTACACAGGCAATGGTTCGTGTGTATTGTCTATTCGGACTATCAAACCTTACTGTCGATTCGGAATAATAAACCTTATTGTCGATTCAGACTAACGAACCTTATTGTCAATTCGGACTGTCAAACTTTATTGTCAATTCGGACTGTCAAACCTTATTGTCCATTTGGACTATCGAACCAAATTGTCAATTCGGACTACCGAACCTTCGGAATATTTAACCTTATCCTATTTTTGGACTAACGGGCCATTCGGACTATCGAACCTTCGGACTGTCCGACCTCTGAACTATTGAACCTTCGGACCAACGAACCTTCGGACTAACAGGTTAGAACTATTGAACCTTCGGACCAGCGAAGCTTCGAGCTATCAAGTGGTCACCGAAAATAGGTCGAGATGCACGTACTATGTCAAAAATACATTCTGTGAAGTTTGAGAGCCAAAAAAGTTTCAAAAATATTACAATATAGGAATTTACGTCCGGCATTTTACTCGAACAATGAGGGAACTTTGTTAAAACAATGAAGTAGTTGCGAAATTTTGCGAAACTTTGCCTCCAAGTTCCGACGCTCAAACTTACATGTAAGTCGCCATTTTGATCTATTTTGAGAGTTGAAGTCATTTACTTGTATTGCTGGCTTTTTATTGATTGGTTGAAACGGACAATAATAAATAACTTGCAAGAAATAAACCAATGAAAAAGACTCTAAGAGTGCCTTCCTTTGTCATTGAAGCGTCTGAAAGGAATAGAAGAAGCAAAGCGATTGGCCAGACAGGAGCATGCGGAGTTTCAGTGCTAGTGTAATCTTCTGGGTTCATGGTTCATTGCGTAAAAAAAAACACCATGGCCGCGATTTTAAACAGTAAAGATCGAGACATAGAAAGACGAACTTCAGAGACCATTAATGATGCCAAGTTACTGGATTTTAATGCCAGAGACTCAGGACGTGTGCTGGAATCATAAAATGAGTACTTACGTGATGGGGTCGATTCTGACGATGAAGATGTCACGCTAACTCCGGAGGAAAAGGCAAATTTCAACGATCATGAAGACGAAAGTGATGATGATAACAACGAAGATCAAGACAGTGAATAGAAGGAAGAGAAATCGAAGAAATTGACATCGACAGTGAGGAAGAAAACTTCTTGGTAACTGAGCCAGGAACCGATGTCATTCTTTATTACGAAAGATGACCAAAAGGTTTATTAATTTTTGGTTGTATTTTTTTTTTCAATAATAATATTCACCCACACTCAAAATGCCAAATGCAAGATTGTTAAAAACGAATCTTAAAAAAGGTTATCTATATATTTTTCTGTATCAATCAATGGATGAAATCTTTTACTCAGTCATCTAAAAAGTAAAACGAGCCTTTTGTTAAAAAATGTTCGATTGATGGAGCATTTATTTTTATTATTATTTTTTAAATTATAATATTATTTAGGCCTACTAGTTAGTTTGTGGCAAAGGCCAAACTGACCATCACAAAACCTGAAACGAGCGGTTTTATACCGCGTATGGGTAGGCTGATACTTTAATTGTATATTCGTTTTCATTGGCTTTTTAGGAAACCTGTGATGTCGCAGGTTCAGCAGCAACTGAAACCTTTTAATGAATCATTATCATAATTATTTTGTTTGTGCTTATTAGGAAATGGAAAGTATCAGGGTTCGCCGATGTCGTTATAAGAAGCCATACAGAGGCCTGGGCGAATCACAAATTCACCGATGACTACGTCTTTCGTACACGTCTCCGAGTGAATGCCCTTTACCCCGAGAAAAAATGATTGTTTTGCTTGGGTAGTTGTCCACCAGTGGAGTTCGAGCCGGACCAATGACGAAGACTAGGAAACAAAAACAGAAGGAGCGCCAGAACAAAAGGTCTATTATTTATTTATTTATTTCCAAGGGTCAGTGACAAATACATCACTAAGCTGACGAAGCACTTTGTTGACAGTGGACTGGAGGTTATGGAGAAACACAGCAGTGGGGCTCAGCAAAACACCACAAGGAGAGATTATGCCTAGTCCTGCAAAGACTGCAAGAGGCAAACCTGAAACCAAAAAAGTGCAAACTGTTTCAACAAGCGGTTTTTCTTGGCCACGTGGTCTCTGCGGATGGAGTTTCAACCGACCCGACAAAATCCGAGCAGTTCAAGACTCTGGCCACAGCCAATGACAAAAACAGACGTACGGAACTTCCTTGGACTCATGTCTTACTATAGACGCTTCATAAAGGGTTTCACCAAGATTGCTAGACCACTGCATCAACAACAGAAAAAGGAAAAGAACTGAGATTGACCGATGAGTGTCAAGGAGCGTTCGAGGTTCTGAAACCGTGTCTTACTTCGACCTCTATTCTTGCATACCCTATGGAAGGGACAGAATTTATTCTTGACACCGATGCCAGTGGGTTCGCTATCGGTGCCGTTCTCCCACAGACACAGAACAGAGGAGCGGGTGTTGGTATATGGCAGCAGAGCAATGACCAAGAGTGAGAGAAATTACTGTGTAACAAGACGGGAGCTGCTGGTGTTGACTTTCTTTATTTAGAAAGTATCCTCACTATCTGTATGGGTCCCATTTTCGATAAAGAATGGATTCCGACCGCTGAAATGGCTGTATGGCGTGGCGGACCCACAAGTACAACCCGCTCGGTGGCTCCAGAAACTTTCCATATACACCTTCACAATAGAACATCACTCAGGCAACAAACATGGGAATGCTGATGCCCTATCAAGGAAGTGCTTCCCCGAGTGCAATCACGCAGCCAGAAAAGACGAAATCCAAAATGGGACTGAACTCGAAGTTGGGCAGCTTCGTGGTAGGCAACAGATGGCCGTGTCTGTCGTCCAACAGTTTGGCTCCTCCGGCGGTACAGATTTCTACGCCGGTGACGGTTTTGCAAGTGTGGAAAACTGCGAAAACACAGATGCGAAGGCAAAAGAAACACTATGATCCAGATGTCAAACAACGGCTGTATAACTGTCGGTCGGTAGTGTGGCTTCACAATATCGCCAGAAAAAGTGGATGATCACCAAAGAAAAGTTTAACTTGGACTGGACCCTCCGTTGTCATTTCAAGACTGTCTGATGTAGTATACTGCATACGGAGAAGTCCCTGGGCTAGACCAATAATTATACACGTAGACAGATTGAAGCACTGCATTTGAGCAACTGTTGAAAGGTATGGGTTTCAAAGGTCTGCCTTGTTCCCAACAGCAACCGGTGAGGACAGCTTCAATTGTGCAGACAGTTTACCCACTGAAACCGCCGGTATGGTTGACACCGCCGGTGCCGCGCCCGTTTGTGTGGATGAAACCGCTGGTATGAATGACACAGCCGGTGCCGACGGCTCTGCTTGTGTGAATGACACCGCCGGTGCGGAAGGCTCCGCCGGTGCGGGAGGCTCCATCGGTGTGGAAGTCACCGCCGGTGCAGATGGCCCCGCCGGTGCAGACGCCAATGCAGTGCCCGGCCCTTCCACAGGGACAAGGAGTGGAAGGGCGGTGCGCAAACAGCACGATTTCTCCAAGTTACTTCACAACGCGTGGAGAGTGACTCACTTCCCCCCACAACATCGACCAGTCAACACCTATTTTCCAGCATAAAAACACACGAGCGGAATTAGTATGCCGAGTCTGTGGAAGCTTGTAGAAGTCGATGTCAAGCAGACGCAGGCATGAATAGTCAGCCCATGGGGAGCCGAAGTACCCGTGCGGAGTTTGCGAGAACAAGTACCGGCGGGTAGACTACCTTATTCGGCATCGGAGAAGCACGGCCCATTGCCTGTCAAGAAATCCCGACAGTGAAAGCAGTGCACTGGCAAACAAGAGCACTGGAAGTTCTTCCACCGGCGGCGACAGGAGTGGTTGAGAATAGACATTGATGGTGTGTTGTACACCTCTCGGTCCATACAGACCGTGGGACTTTCGCGATGTGAACCCCCGCCAGAGTACCGCCGGCCAGCAACAACCGAGATCGGGCTGCAAACGAACCCTGTTCTCATGAAAGATGAATTCGAGACTGAGATGTCGTAGACCACCTCCAAGGTGGGATTCGGACCATCAGGCACACTCACTCCATTGGGACAAGAGTGCCTGGAGCTATTTGGTGGAGAACCTGGAACCGTGAAGGCTTGGCTTCTTAGGAAAAAAAACAATTAAAACATTGGACTGGGATTGTATTGTTTCTCACTTTTTTTTTTAACTTGTTATTGGATTGTGTTCCTTATGGATTGTTGTACCATTGCTGAGTTGCGTAACCAATTTGGGGACCGATTCCAGCATTAATCAACATTCTTTGTGAATACAAGCCCCTTGTTTTTTAAATTAACGTTAATTAGCTCATACATGAGAATGAGGTCTGAACTTAAGCGGGGATAGTGTGACGGAGACTTCAGCCGCCGGAATACTACGCCGACGCAGCAAGGATTAAGCCGCCGGGGAAGTTGAACAATGGGATGAACTCTCAGTGAACTGGACTCCGGAAACGTTTGGACTGGCGTCGTTACTAAAAAAAGACTTGTTTTGTTAAGAACACCGGAAATGGGTGTAGCGTTGGCGGGAAACGGAGATTACAGTGTCAGTCGATGGTTGAAGCTTGATTAAGATAGACGTGTGCTTGAAACTGTGATTAAAATTTTGTTGTTAGTTTAGTTAGAACAGTTTGAATTGTCCGTCATTTCTGTGTGGCGTTTGGCACCAGGAATTACAAGAACCAGGAAATAAACCACGTTACACTACCATTTCACGCAAAAAGATACAAACTAGAGAGAAGTATTTTCTAAAGGTGAACCATGCAAACGAATATCTTTAACTGTCCATAACTTTATCATGCATTCGACAACATCTGACTCGTTTTCAAAGAGTGGGTAACAAATACATAGAGAATTGTTACTCTCTCACTAAAATACCGCCTGTAAATAATCAAACACGCCGATGCACACTTCTCTCGGTCCTATCTGCTTTAACTAACTCTACCTTGTCTTCATCTCCATTTGAACGTTACTTTTGTGTACAGTTTATAACTAAATTCTTCCATTTCCAAAAAAATATCTGATGTGCTATGTCAAGTTTGCAAGGTAAACTTCCTTCCAGTGTCCCTTTGCTCTCGTTTAATCATTGTACAGCTTTACATTTTGGCATTGATTTGCTCCAAATGCCTGGCCTAGGGACATAGCATGCAGCACTTGCACATTCTAATAGAATCGATTTATGCAATTGGAAACTTCGTTACTTTGCTTATTTGACCTCTCTAGGAAAATTACTCAAAACTCTTGTCAAATCTGAATATCCATTAATTAAACACCAGCAAAGGTAATGCTTTAGAATGCACTTGACCACTGAACGACTTAACCATTACGTGTAGCTGTTTTTGTTGTTGTGCACTTGGTCCCCCAAACAACTCCTTCAAAGCAGAAAGACGATTTGAATACACAAACCCTCATGGGACCAAACAAAATAATAGCATCAAGGTCACTCCAAGTGGACCCATTCCTCAACATTAGTTTGTCTGGAAGTGCAGGTTAATATTTGTAGCCGGTAAATGTCATCTGAGTTTTTTAAGCACTGATCATTATTTGGTGTTAACAAGTATGTTCAGGCAACTATGGATTGCTTGTTATTCTTTTGTTTCAGGTGCATTGCTCAAAAGGAGGTATGTAAAGTCTTAATCAGATCTTCGTTTTCAGTCGCACAGTCGAGCAAACTCGTTGGCGCTTCCATTACAACACTCGACGTTAAGCTATTTATAGTCATGCACTCTAACCATGTCCGCGACCATACCTTCCTATTACCTCGCCCGACCTCTTTGTTTTCCTGCCACTCATATAATGAAAGTCAACGGTAACTGGCAGTTTTCCTTGTAATTTTGCGAAGCCAAGGTTGCCATTTTCCCCGGGTTGTGTAAAACACAGAACCCCAAATCATAGCGTGCAACAATTGTTTTGGACATTGGTAACATGATTGTCCCTCGGCCTAAATGTTCCCTCGGCCGTTTTATACTCCCCTGGAACTGACCAACGATAGGAACAATCGAGGTGATGTACACCAGTTAATATCACTATAATAACCGACTCAAATTCACAATTTGTTACCGAGGTATAACAAGTACAACTTCCACCGCATGGAATCTCTCTACGCGTATTAATACGGACAAAATGAGGTTTGTTTGTATTGTGATACCCACACGCACACACACATAACACCATACGCCTTTTTGTCATCTCCCACCGGAGATGTGTTTATATTGTTGTTTATAATTAACAAGTTTCTGTTACGTTTACTAGGTAATCCTTATTGTGTTTAAAGTCAAAGGTCAGTGCACGCAGCCAATCGCCTGCGGGCATCTTAGAAATTTGGTCTAAGGTGTGGCAAGCCCTATTTTCTATACGCAGGTACCTGGGTGCCGGTATTTCTAAGTAATTTCTTTTCCTGGTTTCGTTTGGTGAACTTCGCCGTATTTTTCTTTGTCAACCCCAGCTAGGTTTCATCGCCGTTTTCGTAAGTAGTATTTTGTTTTATTGTATAATATTTAATGTCACTGATTCTGATTGTATTGGTTACTGTAAAATTGCTTCCTTTCCATTTCAATGATCTGGGCTTTTTGTAGTTATTTTTTGGTTCCTCTTAATGTTGTTTATGTGGGGTACAAAACAGACCCGTCGCTAGATTTTGATATAAGATTGATGGTGCCACTAGGCAAAGCTAGTTTATTCGTCTAAATCCTATTTTTTGGTACCCAACGTACTTGTCTCGTGTAATTGCTTCAGAATGAAATACTAAAAATCTGCAAAAATCCAAGTAGTGGAAGTCTGACTAATTTGCATAAATCCAAAATGGCTGCCATTTTAAAGGTTTTGTTAATTAATTCCGTCCTAAATCTCATACTAGGCGACATTTTTGGTGCATTAAATGGCTGAAGGCAAAATGTAAGGAATAGAGCACATGCGCAGTTGGTTTAACCACAATGTAATACAAAAAAGTAATACAAAAAAGTAATACAACATGTAATACAATAATGTAATACATTGTTAATACAAGCATCTACACTTTTATAGTGACATGCAGTTCCCAATGAAGTTTGTGATCGTATGCAAAGGGTTTTGAATACAAATACTGTTAACAATACAATATCAAGTCATGGGGAGCTGCTGTATTTGCAATGATTTGTTTGATGATGGCAAGCCATCTGTTGAGCTGCGAGCTAAGGGTAGTGATGGAGTTAATCGTGCAAGTAAAAAACGGGGGTAGCAATATAACCACAAATCCTGGACAACGTGTTCATCAGCATTGTCGTCGGGATTTCTGTGACCCTAAACGAATTGCAAATGAGACAGCTGCACAGAGTAATAAGGTTGAGAAGTGCTGAAGTCTTCATTCTCATAAAGAACTTTTTGACTTCAGTAAACACTGCATGTTCTGTGGTAATCCTGCCAAGTATGATGGCAAACGCAAAGGGTTTGAAGTTATCCCTGTCAGATCAAAGGACTTTCAGGACTCAATTGCACAGATTTGCAAATCTCGTAATGATCCATGGTCTCAGATTGTTTTTGGTAGACTTGCAATTGTTAATGATCTTCATGCAGCTGATGCTGTTTATCATTAACAGTGTTGTGTGAATTTCAGAACAGAAAGACAGATACCCCAGGCTTAT
Organism: Asterias amurensis; assembly: GCF_032118995.1. Classification (NCBI taxonomy): domain Eukaryota; kingdom Metazoa; phylum Echinodermata; class Asteroidea; order Forcipulatida; family Asteriidae; genus Asterias; species Asterias amurensis. The sequence continues at coordinate 8,551,135 of NC_092657.1, read as the reverse complement.
TCTGAAGACGACCCAAGCACCGCAAAAAGATAAAAATAGGCAGACCCAAAGAAGAGGTGAGAATGACAGCATTCTTACAGGTTGCAGAATTTCTGGAGGAAAATGATGATGAACAAACCACAGTAGGTGAACTAGTAGCAAAAATGACAGACTATCTAAAAGATACAGGGCATGAGGCCTATAGTGCGGTGTACATGAAAAAGAAACTACTAGAACACTTCGGAGATAGAATCATTGTAACCGAAATTAATGGAAAACATGGTGTTGTGACATTTGGCAACACAGCAAATTCTATTCTGTATGAATTTCACAAGCAACCAAAGAATGAGACACCGGAAAAGGAGAAAATGAGAATAATAGAGACTGCTGCCAAACTTATTCACAGTGATGTCAAGTTTCGGGATATCACCGCTGATGCATACCCAAGTCCGGCAGAAATGTCCTCTACCACTGCATCACTTGATTTTATCCCAGATTCACTTCAGAGGCTGTTAAGGACTATGTTTGCTGGCAAAAATGTAGACATCAAGCTGGCATCCATTGGGCACGCCATCATGCAAGCAATAAGGCCAAGGGTCCTCATTGCTCCCCTCCAATTTGGTCTTGGAATACTGATGCATCATCATTTTTCATCTCGGTTCCTAGTCGACACAGTGCACTCTCTTGGTTTCGCCTGAAGTGAAAAAGTATGAAAAAAGTGCAGCAGTTTCACAAGGAACAGAAATTCCTGGTTATATTCAGGACCAGTACATTCAGTATGTTGCCGACAATGTCGACCATAACATTTGTACAATTGATGGATTTGGTACCTTCCATGGAATGGGTATAATAGCTACAAAGACACCAGGTACAATGACCTGTAAGCCTATACCAAAAGTTAATGTAACTGCCGCAGATATTGCTGCTGTTGGGCGTATCAACATAGAATACTTTAAGGCCTCTCGTACAGTACAACAGCTGATGTACCAACCCATGGTGAATTTGAGAACAAGAGACCCAACAATTAACATTGATGTGCTTTGGAAGACATCATTACTACTTCGTTCCCCAAGGCCTTCATGGTCTGGCATGATGCAGATGGTCAATAAGGGTGAATACCCAGGACATTCATCAGTATCTTTTCTTCCTATGATTGACATGAATCCAAGTGACCCATCTTGTGTGTACTCAACACTGCGATTTGTTTGTGACCATGCTGCACAGTACAGTGTTACTCCTGTTTTGACTTTTGACCAGCCACTATGGTGGAAGGCACTGACAATCATTCGAAACCAGCCTAATGGCAGTGACATGAAGCAAATTGTCTTGAGACTTGGAGGACTACACACTGAAATGAGCTTCCTTGGAAGTATTGGCCATCTCCTTGTTGATGCTGCCCTCAATACCATGCTGGTTGCAGACTTGTACAATGCGCCTCTGCCAAGTAATGATGAGGAACAGTCTCTTGAAGTTGATGTAACCTGTGGCGAAGCAGATGTACGAGCAACAGATTTGACAGAAGCTCAAGACATTTATGAACGTGTGATGTCTGACACTGTATCAGTATATGAAGTATGCTTATCAAATGTAATTAACAAGATTCTTAGTCTGATGAAGGAAGCAAAGGAGGCCATGACAACACGTACATCACGTCTCTGGCTACAGTACATGGACATGATAGATATTCTGCGCATGTTTCTGAAAGCTGAGAGAACAGGAAACTGGGAACTGCATCTGCAGGCTGTCCATGATATGCTACCATACTTTGCTGCTTCTGGACACTCGCTTTATGCCAAGTCTGCCTATATATACTGGCAATTGATGCATGATTTACCAAATTCACACGCAGATGTTCACGGAAGGTTCCAAGATGTAGTGAGGAGAAGTGATCGTTACTGGGCAGGTTTGTCCACAGATCTCATTATTGAGCAGGTCTTAATGAGGAGTATCAAGACAAGTGGAGGGCTAACCAGAGGAACTGGAATGTCTGAAACTCAGCGGAATGTGTGGCTCCTGTCACTGCCATCAAGGGCATTGGTAAATGATGCAATGCAAGACCTCACAGGTGTTAAGAATGAGAGTAGTGATCAACACAAAGATATATCATATGCAAGACAGATTAGGGATGTGAGAGACACAATACAGTTGCTACACTACATCAGAGAACGAAGCCCATTTAACTCAGAATCAGATCTGCATAGTATTGCAAATGGAATGACTACAGAGAGCAAAGTAAATGTAGAGACCAATCCAAAGACATAGGACAAAAGATTCTGGACTCCATGGCTGGAAGGAATGTGGAGGAATACACATTTAATAAAGCAGACCAAGCTGTGACACTCGGCTCAAGATCCTCCATAAAAAATAAAAAATTAGTCTGTTCAGGTGGACCCACAACTACTTCTTCAGAGACTAGTGGCTGTAGGCAAGGAACGCACGGATGATCTTCCGTCTCTCTTCAGCTATGAGTTGTGTAGTTATCAATCTGCAATGTTCGAGTCGTCTTGCCTTCCCCTCCAAGCCTACTAACCAGCCCTTGCAGATGCCATATGGAAGGTGTTTAAGCACGAAGAGTCACAGCCCATTGGCCAAGTGCACTATGTTTTGGACGGTGGGGCACTTCTGCATCGTCTTCCATGGCCTCGGGCAACTACTTACAAGAACATATGCAAGCTGTATACTGAATATGTTACTCAACGATATGGAAGACCAACCATAGTTTTTGATGGATACCATGATGGTCCTACTACGAAGGACCCTACTCATTTTAGAAGAACAGGAGCTTGCTCAGGCCTGACGGTAAACTTTGCTGGTGACATGATTATAAAATCAAGGAAACAGAAATTCCTTGCGAACAACGTCAAACAAACAACATTTTATCCATCTCCTCAGCGACAGACTGCAAATGGCTGGATGTGTCACAGTTCATGCAAGACATGATGCAGATGTCCTGATTGTCAGAAAAGCAGTGGAGTCTGCGAGATCAATTAGTACCATTCTAGTTGGAGATGACACCGACCTTCTTGTCCTCCTTATCTTCCATGTTGAACTAAATGCAAACAACATTTACTTTGCACCTGAGCCAAAGACAAACTCAAAGAAGAGTAGAATTTGGAACATCAAGCTGTTGAAGGTAACTTTGGGAAGCACCGTGTGTGACAACATTCTCTTCATACATGCTTTCCTTGGTTGTGACACTACATCACGTATGTTTGGACTTGGGAAGGGTTTGGCCTTAAAGAAATTTATGGGGAAAGCAGACTTCTGCGAGCACGCAAAGGTATTCAATCAAACAGGATCAATTTTGAAAGAGGACATTATCAAAGCTGGGGAGATGGCTCTGGTTTGGCTTTACAATGGTAATTCAACAGATGATCTAGATCTTTTGAGGTACAAGAAGTTTTGTGTGAAGGTGTCAACAAGCACTTCCCATGTCGAAGCATCTACTTTGCCACTAACCTCAGCAGCAGCAAAGTATCATAGTTTCCGTGTCTATTATCAAATATTAGAGTGGAAGGGGTTGACAGATGATACAACTATATCTTCAGAAGATTGGGGTTGGCAGATCGTAGATGGCAAGTATCTACCCAAACAGACAGACCAACCACCGGCGCCAACAACACTACTTGAGGTCATCAGGTGTAGGTGTACAAAAGAATGTATGAACAGAAAATGCACATGCCGAAAGTACGGTGAATGCCGTGGTTCTAGTTGTGCCAACTCACCGCCACCAGACCTAGATTTAGATGGTTCTGAAGATGAGGGTGACTCAAAAGTCAACATTTAAATAATGTAAGGAAATAATTTGATAATTTACAGAGATTGACAATGTTTATATACAGAAATGTGGAATTTCAAGGTTGTCCATCCATAAAAAAAAAAAAAAACCGATAATATTCAGAAAGTTAAAAAAAATAAAACGGCAGCCATTTTAATTATGCAAATTATGGCAAATTTTCAAACAGTTTCCGCATCTCGTGAACCACGGATTTGTTATCTATCATGAAATATGCATTTTAGTTATTTTAGTTTGGATATACGTTACCTTAAACAAGAGTTACATTCAAATCAATGAAAAACTTGTTGAAATGGCGGCCATTTTGAAATATGCAAATTAAGCATATTTCCACTAATTGGATTTTTGCGGATTTTTAGTATGTCATTAAAAAGACCTCAATAAAATGCACTGTGGTAAAAAAAAAAACTGTTGCAATTTGTTTGAGGTCAAACGGTATATTTCCTGGACTATAAGAGAACAAAAGACATTTGAATCTGTTGAATACTTCATACACAGGTTCAGCTGTTTACTTCCTGACAGGTCATTGGAAACCCAACTTGAACAAGAGTTTGCCTTATACCAGGTAGAGGAATTAACACCAGAGATATTGAATATGGGCAGGGTAGATGCACAGTGGCTCAAAATTGGCAAATTAACTTCGTCATTGGGCAAGCCTACATATAGACAATTGGCAGGTGTAATGATGGGTATCCTTGTCATCCCACATTCAAATGCTGGTTGTGAGCGTGTATTTAGCACAGTGCGCAAAAATCAAACAGCATTCCGTCCAAACTTACAAAGAGACACCCTGGAAGCTCTGCTTGTCCAAAAAAGCACTATGTACACCCCTTGTCGCAAATACAAACCCAGCAAAGTTGTGCTTCATAGAGCAAAACAGGCCACATACGAATCTCTTGTCAGGAACAACAGGTTAGTACATCATGTATTTTATAGGGCTGTCCAATGCTAAATTGTAAAATATAATCTGAGTCTGAGGGCAAATTACTCTTTTTGAATTTGAAATGTTGGCATCTCTGGTATTCGCAAGTGTGCTATTTTCCGGGTTCTTTCAGCTTCAATAGAATTTAATTGTGCCTTCCCTCTTGTAAAATCAGGTATTTACACTTGCACACATCAAACCGACACCGTCCTGATTATCAAATCCTCGATCAGCTAAAACTAACTCGAGGAAGCAATTTGTCTAAAATGTTGCATCTTTCAGTGATATATTTATCACTTGCTCCTCCCCCCATGCCTTTCACAAAAATGATATAACACCTTGTGGCGTGATGCCTATAAGAAATTTGATGGTGTTATGATGATTGTAGGAAGACCATGTGGAAGCACGAGCTTTAAGATTAGATAGTCTTCAATGAACACTTCAAAACAATCAATAATAATTGCAACCTTGACCCTAAAGTATTTCCGAAATTCTATTGGCATTATCTTTCTAAGAGCCTCTCTTTCAGGCCAAAAATAATAAGTTTTTTCATCTTGATGTACATCATCTCTATTGTATTCAAAAATATTCTAGAAACAGTTGATTTTGAAACAGAGAACCTGGAGGCAAGATCTTGCACAGACAGTTTAAGCCTTAATTTCATTAATACTAAAATAACCTTCTGGAACTTTGTTAAAGGGACACACCGGCCGAGTTGGGCTATTTGGGCTACAAAATAGACTAAGATGTGACTTCAACAGTCTTCCAGGAATGAAGAACAGTCCTTAAAAAAAATCATCAAATTTAGCCGGTTTTGAGAATTTTAAGACAAATCTAACCAAAAAGTGGTACAAACAATCACGTGACCTTCCGGGCTAGTCTTACTTTCAGCCGTCTAAAAGTAACTTACTTAAGCAAATTTAAATCTTTTTTTTAACAAAATTATTTACGAATAATTGACGAAAAACATCATGTGTTCAAATTATCGCTACAAAATGTAAATAATGATGTAAATTCTAACGTAAGATTCACATTCAAAGAGTCCGTGTAACTGAAGCTTGTTATATGGCCGCTTTCGTTTTTTAAAATCATTTTTCGCTAAATACGTGACATTTTGATGATTTTTTTTTCAGCAACCATCTATAAAAACATTATTTATGATTCTACACCCCTAAATTGCGTAAACGGTGAGCCGGTGTGTCCCTTTAATGCAGACCTTCCATTTTCATTTATGTGAGGCTCCAAAAACTGGAAAACTGCCATTAAATAGTAAATGAGGCCAGTCCAGTGTAATGCTTGACCTTGTGGTCATCAGTTAAAGACTCGGTAGTAAATTGACTGTCTAGGATTTGCTGTCTCAAGAGTTGATTATCAGTGGTTAGTCGACTTATTTCATCTGTCATTAGCTTTCTCTTCTTGGCTTCATCGGGCATCTCAAGTGATTACTCACTTTGCTTTGTAGTAGACATTGAGGGTCGTAGGCTGCCTGAGAGAAGAAAACTGCAGCCACGATGGCCAGCTGCAGGTTCTGCTCTATCTTTTTTGGATGATTTCTGTTCTGCATAGATCTTCTGCTTACGGCGACTTACGGCACTTTGGTGTCTTGTTGGACTCACAAGTGAAGTCATAGCCGAGTTTAATAAAAGGCGCCCAATCAGGACTTGTTGAATCATGGAGATAAGATGGCTTGCCTGTTGGAGGACAAAAAACATGTGTTTTTAATAAAATGATTTGGGGTTGAACAAAGAGCAAATGAATGGAGTGGGATTTGAAACAATGACCTCCGGATTAACATGCCAGCACTTTACCAACTGATCTAGCCCTATGCTTGCGGATTTTATTTATCGGGCGAGTGAAAAGGATACGGGGGCAGTAGTCGCCCATTTACAACAAACTTACGGGTCAGGTTGCGTACTGGACTTAGGCCACTTCCCACCACAATCTCCCCGGATTTCACCTTCAAAGAAATCCTTCCCCCCAACAAAAATTAAACATTTGTTGTCAATAATAGCAATAATTTGGGTTAGATTAATAGTAATTAATAATTTTAAAAAGATAACCACCCAAAATGGGGCCAGCCCCAAACTCCAAGTATGTTCAACAAGGTTTTAAAAATGATTTTTCATTTAGAGTTACTTAACCCTAGAATGAGATGAACTTCCAATGGAAATTTAGCTTCCTAACACCGGCAGCATTACAGAACTGCTAAATGTGATGCTCCTGCTCTTTTCAAATAAATTTTTGAAGGAAGGTCATGGTGTGGTGGCCATTTAATTTAATAAACAAAGCCTAAATTTACCCATGTCAAAGTTACCTTGCTCTATGGTTTATAATACTACCTACACAATAGCACTCATTATTACTAAACAAGCACAGTAACTAGCCGGCCACAAGTTCACAACAACCGGCCGAGTCCAACATTATAAACAAATGTTTACTTAATATCGAACAACAACAATCATACAATGCGCACGACAATCGAAAATAATTCGGATACAATGTATTCCTAAATCTCGGTGATGGAGAGCCTAAATATTCACAGTAAAGTTCGTGATGAATAAAACATTATCACAGTCAGAAGTACATAACGAAAACGTACTTACCTGAGTAAAAATGATCTGAGCAAACACTTGAACTGCGAGGCGGAATTAGATCGCCTTTTCGGTGAATTCTTGTCAGCCAGAGCTCACGTCTTTTCTGCGAAAATTCTTTCGTTCCATTCCCTTGATTTGTAATTGTGGCCGGTATTGAATAAAATGATTTTTTGTACACGATTTCATCGGTTCTGACAACCTTCAATGCAGCAAGTGTTTACAATGTTTACGTTTGTGAGAGTTCATGTGTCAGAGGTTAAAGCTCTATTTTTAACAAAAATTCGGCCTAAAAATCTCTCGCCCCACTCTCCCACACTTAACTAAATAACTGCGTCCTCGCGTTTAGCCATAAATTTAAAACAAATGAAAACAGTGAATTGACTAATTAATATTTTCAGGAGCATTTGTTTTTGCTCAGGCCTTTTTTCAACACAATTTTGTGGATCATCAAAAACGTATTAATATTTCAATCATCTGAAAAATTCAAACCTATTTACACAACATCTCTATTTTGTTTTTACCAAAACTTCTGTTCAAAATCAGTGACTCTCGCTCAATTTCAATAAATCGATCATGAACGTGAAACAATGGTGGTACCACATCAATTTATAAGAGATTACCAATACGTCACTGTGAAACAACTTAGTACCAAAATTCAAGTTAAAATGTTAGATCGTTTGGACAGAGTCAAATTATCAGTTTACAAAAAAAACGCACAGAAGTTACAAACCAAGTCATGTTTGTTCACTACAGGCATTGTTAATATGTCCACTGCACACAACGTGACAACATTTTTTATAAATAAGTCTGTGAACTTTCACACCATGACGGTGACCTCTTTGGCCGGAGAAATGGACACCAAGGTCGCCGTCAAGCAATTGACATTCCAAAACGTTTTATACAAAAACCAAAAGCACAACTTACTTTCATACTCGGAGTAGGGGCCTACGTTAAACTAGTACTCCACGCGACTGGCGTGACCAACGTGATGTGACCGCACGTTATTTTCTAGCTTAAAATTTACGTCCGTGCGCGTGTGCAAATAAAAACTTTACCTAAGCATGCCTGGAAACCACCTTTAAGCTTTTCTTTGACAAAAGAGTTTAGTACTTCTGAGTTTTGATGTCCTCTTCTTCAAGTACAACATTTTTTTTTGGAACTAGTGTTTAACACTTTAATTAATTTACACTATTTCAATTTGGCTTACTGCTCATGTTGGGCGAGGTGGGGCTGTCCAGATGTCCATATTCTGGGTCGGTTCGGTTGAAGGGACTGGATGGAGAACTCAGTGAAGTTGACTTTGAATTCCCGCCAATCGTCCGTCTCTCTTACAGGGCGAACCGTGACTCCAAAGTCAATTTCATTGAGAATGTCTCTGCGGGTCGAAATCACTATAGGAACGGGAGTGAAATATTCTTATTAACATTTTAACCAGTTAGTAAACTAGGTCTCAAATAGTCTTTAATAGAAAATACAAAACGTTGATTACACATTGCTAGCATTATCTATAGGTTAAAAATATACATACATAATTGATAATTCAAAAATTTATTAAACCAAATCCGCGAAAATATTCAATTTTAATTAGAAAAGTTTCTGTGCGCTCCATTCATTAAGAAATTTTGACAAAATAAACCACGAAGGTCAAAATGTTATGATTAAGACAAAAGAGTCCTAGATACTATAAAACTCGCTTATGCAAACAACAGAATAAGATCCACTCTCCACTTGCCTTGGTCAGGAATCCCGCTGCCTGCACTAGGTTTGTCTTGCTGAGAGGAACCTTGTAGCCATAACCTCGGCAATTCCAATTCCGATATTTCAAGATGTGGATCAATCTCTCAATTGTACGGATACCCTGCACTGTAGCCTCGCACCCTTGAAATTTAAAATTTTCAAATTCGCCTTGCAAACTCCAGGCCGTCAGCCGTTGTCAAGGTCGAGATCTGCCTCTTCAGTTTACCTTCGTGTTCTCATTCTGATCTTACTCCCTGCATATACCTTTTCATCCTTATGTCCATCAGTCGCTCAATGTTAACCCATTCGACGGTACCCAGTCCAGGAAGTTTAAAACACATGTACTACTTCATATGACTTCTTGGTGTCCGACAGAAGCACTGAAAGTTTTCTTCAACACAAAGCTTTCTTGCAGCAACCATTCTCCTCGATAGATGCGATGAGAGGATACATGTACATGGGTTAGCTGATGGGGTCTTTCTTCCACCGTGACCTTGGGTATGATTCCCATCCTCAGTCTGATGTTTGGGTCGCGGCAGCACATATAAATGAGAGGGTGCATGGTTTTGCTGACGGTACCTTCCTATCTCACGCTTTCTGTGAGCAATCTGTGCACGTGTCAGTCTATCCTGTGAATTGAAAGCTGTTGTAAAATCAAAAGTATTCCCATGTCACCGCTGTATAAGCCCTGTGAGCGACACGCGGTTTGCGCGCATGCGCGAAATATCAGCGAGGTCATTGGAGAATGCATATTCATTAGGCGTGACCTCCAGCGTATTTTCGCCTTGGCTTCATTGATAAAAAACGCCATTTACATACTGAATATTCATATTAAAAAGGAAATTAACCAATAGGATCTCGAAGAACTTTATCGTCTGCAACTTATGTAGTAAAGAAACATCTGAGCGATGACGGAACCCCGCGAAATTCGGGGAAATCTGTGCCGAAGTTTGTGTCCAAACGAGACGAGCGCAGGCTGAAATTTCACAGATTTGGAGGCGGATTTCCTACATGAAGATGAGTTTTTCTTTATACGTGGAAAGTAAGATATAATAAGTTAGCCCTTCCTTTACCTAATTGATACTTTTTATATGAGCAAACCCCGTACTTTGTCTTAAAATGGTGGGATTCCCCCGCAGGTTTTACTACGGCAAACAAGATTTCTGGGGATTCCGTTGCGCGTTGCCCATACGTTTGTACACAATAGCCTGGCCATATAATGTAGTGTTTGTTTGTATTAAAAAAAAACTGCTCACTGTGCGTTCAGACTTTGAGGGGAAAACTTTGATTTCTAAAAATATGAAATTGGGGTTAGCTGGTTTATATTAGATTTAGACTATGTTCACCAGGAAACGGATAGTGGTTTCTCATATTTTAATTCACATTAAACTTTAAAAGGCTAACAAGTCATCAGATGAAACACACCAATGTTGGTACTGTAGGCCTAAAAATAATAAGTTATTATTTGTTTATAAAAAAAAAAGGCAGGATGGGGAAGCGAGCAATTCCTAAACTCAATTTGTGTTTTTTTTCTTCTAGTAGACCTACAGACTTCATATGTTTAAAGGAGTCAACTGGATGTTTAAGTTACAATGAAGTATATCTTAATTTGCAAAGCAACACATCTAGTTATAAAATTTACATTTTGAACAAGTAATGGCCGAAAACATGCACAATTTATTTACTAAAAAAACAGCTCTACTGCAAGTTTGTTACATATTTTTTTAAACACCAAGACAAAAAGACTCTACGTAAAACTATTTTACTACTTTAAGGCAAACAAGTCATCAGATACAATAAACTGGCGTTAATAACTAAATGTGTTTAAGATAATTAAACAATTCTTTGAATATTAACTGTTTAAATTTTACCAAAATATTTTCAGATCAAACTCCATAAAGCCTGTAATCTCAACAATGGAAGATCACATCAACAATTTGAAAAAATTATGCAGAGTTTGTGGCAACCGGGTGCAATCATTCAAGAACAAAAATACGAAGAAACCTTTAAAGTCCTGCTCTCAGTATGCAGATAAAATTAAAGTGAAGTACCACATTGACATGACTAGTGATGAAAGTCTTCGCCATCCTCTATTTATCTGCCATCTGTGTTATTCTAATTTATTTCTACCTACATCACGGGTAATGCCCAATGACTGGAGTGTTCATCCACTTAAAGGTGAATGCAGTGTTTGCAATAGAGTGGTGTGTAACAAAGGTGGTCGGCCAGCCAAAACAAAGTACCGAAGACTGGATGACCTAGAAGAGACTGAAGAGAACAACAAAGAAGAGGTGTTGGCTAGGTTTCATGAGTTGTCGGAAACAACCACTCCATACCCCAATTTGAACTTCTCTACTGATGATGCACTGTTTATTTGCAAGTTGTGCAACAACTTGTTATCCAGACCAGTCGAGACTACTTGTGAACACGTTTTTTGCTTATCGTGCCTGCAGAGTATTTTTGTCACAACATCATCTTGCACTATTAAATGCACTGTATGCAAAAGCAATTTCAGTCTTAAAGAAATTAACCCCCCTAAACAATATTTCATGAATGTGCTACAAAATGTAAGGGTTAAATGCACAATGTGTAAGATGAGTAGCTGGTTAAGAACTGCACATGAACACACTTGCTCTAATCCTGACTCGTCAATACCAGTAGATGAAGAGGCATATAAAGACATCCTACTCGGTAATGTTGCACCACTTGGGAAACTGGGACAGCAACTGACATCCCACCTTCTGAAAAAATGTATGGTCAACTCGGGAGGAACAGTGCGGCTAGCAACTAAGGGGGCAGTAAGTATTGCTTTGTGATAAATTTCATTGACAAATTTTGAGCATCTTATAAACAACTTATTTAAATAACGCTAACGCTAACTCTGAAAGAAAGAAATCTTCACTGTCTACTTCAATAAAAAAGCAAAATGATTTGTTGCCCTTATCGTTTCAATTCTTTGGCAGTTTCCTTTATGTGAAAAACATGTTTCAACAACCACAACCTGTTTTTGTTTTCTAAATAATACTAGGCCCTGTGTGTTCAGCGTGTTCCCACTGTTCACAAGCCAAGCAATGATGTCCACAAAGGAACCATCCAGCGTCGCACCAAATACCTAAAGGCTCATCTGTCGGACATAAGCGCTGGACAGTCTGATGTACAACTAGGACATCTGATCAAGACAGCCTCCAGAAAATCCCTTCAAGATCTCCTAGGAAAGCTGCAACTGAGGATACACATTCCTGCATTGAACGAACTAGCACTAAAAGCAGACTTAGGGCTTTCATGGGCTGGACTAAGAGAGCTCAAGTTGTAAGATTTGTATTTCTCATCTCTCATCTTACATTGTGTTCATATAATTTGTATATTTATACTACAAAAGTGAGGTATAAGAAGGTGGAGTAATGAAGTACCAACAAAGTAGGCTGTCTCTACTGATGATGTCAACATTTGCTCTACTACGGTGTAGTACTGGATTTCTGACAGCTGTGCAGAGACACGTTGGTAATCAATTCAATAGCAAGTTCGGGACATCAACAGTACAGGGGTCTATGAAGTTGTGTGTTTTTTCGAATACATAAATAATACCTTGTTTTTTTTTCATGCTGTTTAAATAGGTGGCTGCGTCAGTATAAGATTGTGATGGCGAATGAGCAGGAAAGTAGGAAGCTCGGAAAGGCCTCTGTTGGGCAGGATGTTCTGGAGGGGGATAGGCTACCGTTCATGTGTAGCGAGCAGACTGGCCTTGTTACTAAACCGGCTGCTTGTGTCTTCATAGCAGACCTCCAAAAGTACATAATCGATCTGCTGGAGGAATATCACAGGTAGTGTTTTCAAGAATAATAATAATAACAACAAAAAACAACTAACAAGAAAATCTAGCGGCCCTTGTGTTTATTATCTTTTATTTGTAGAAATTAAAAGAAATTACCTTCCCTGCAGATCTGAAAGGTTGTACTGGCATCAGGGTCAGCCGAAAGATGAAGTTTGGCTCAAACTTGGAGGAGACAAAGGTGGAGGGAGTTTCAAATTTATGCTGGAGATAGAAAATACAGAAGCCCCCAACTCCAAGAACAACACAATTGTCCTGTGTGCATTTGAAGCCACAGACACATCAGTGAATCTCCACATGGCCCTGGATAGGTACAAGACCGAAATAGAAGCAATAACGAGGATGACATGGAGGTATGTTGTATCAAATATTTGGCCTCCTAACTTAAATATCTTTTGGACGGAGGAAGTAATAAACATGAACTTATATAGAAAGGTTTGCGGTAACACCATGTAATGACTATCTGTAATGAGTTGGGGTGGTTCTGAAACGAACCATTGGTTTAAACTCGACGTTTCGATCAGTATGCTCTGATCGTCTTCTGGAGAAGATGATCAGAAGACGATCAGAGCATACTGATCGAAGCGTCGAGTTTAAACCAATGGTTCTTTTCAGAACCTTTCTATATCATATTTCAACCATGCAAAGTTTCAAACCCTACTTAAACATGAACTTATTTTACATAATTCCCAGGGGAAAGAAGCTCATGGTGTATCTGTTTGGCGATTATGAATTTTTGTGCAGAATGATGGGAATATCTGGTGCAAGTGGTAAGTTATGTTACTTCACTTTAACTAAACCTAAACCCATGTAACAACAAAATATTCTTTTAAGGTAAGATTGATCCCACCTTACATAATGTGAGATTTTTCTCTTAAAATTTGACAGTTTGGTACCTTTGTCTTCTCAGGTCGGCATCCCTGCATATGGTGCAACATAACAAGTGCTCAGATGGCAGTCGACAAGGCAGTTCGCCATCCTTGTAACATCAGATCACTTGAGAGCCTGCATCATGATCATGAGCAATTTCTGGCTTCTGGAGGACAAATTAAGAAAGCAAAGAACTACAATAACTCGATTGACAAGCCATTCTTTTCTATCCCCATCACCAATGTATTAATATCAAATTTAAAAAAATGCAATGAATGTGGTAGACCATTTATTTCTCTGTACAGATAATAGGCATCGTCTGTCTTTAAGAAAATCAATGCATTTAGCAATATAGCAACCTGTTTCTGCGAACAGACATTTGATTTAAACGTTTAAAATAATACTGTACAAAAACAACTTTATTTTCACAGGTATGCCCACCTACTCTACATATCAGCTTGGGTATTTGGTTCAAGCTGTACACCATGTTTGAGGCAGAATGCAGGAATCTTGGAGAAGAAATTGCGGGAGAGCTTGCAACTTCAAGTGCAGGTGCAACTGACTTTGGAGAAGGACCATTCCCTCTGCACATTGCCCAGCTGTCTGAGGTCCACACGGCCAAGCTAAGAGCAAGTAACATCAGTGTTGAGATGGAAGTCCTTCAAGAGCAGCTTGCAGTAATTGCTCTGCTCAATGATGGTGTTGATGCATCAGAAGTTGTGGCCGATGTCACTGCCCAGATGAGCAGCCTCACCGACGAACTAAGTAGACAGGTAAAAGCTGAAAATTAAGGAAGTAACAGTCAATTTAATTAACTGTCCCTTTGGTTTGGTTCATAAACAACAGTGGCCCGCCCACCAATCCAGTCGTTACTAGGATGTGGTCCTCACACTGTAAAATTATCTTCATTAACGAAAAATATCACAAGTAGTTAAAATGTGTAAATTTAGCATTGTCTTTATCTTATTATTAAAGGAAATTCTTGGAAACACAAAAGTGGACAATCTACAAGATCATCACAACCCCCTGTTGAAGAGGCTAGACCTGACTCTACAAGACATAAAAGTTAGACGCCAGGCCTACTACTCGAACACTTTTGTCGGAAACCACCTACACAAATGTCTCAAGGTAATATATTAAACAACAATGAAAAATAGAGAACAAAACTTATACTTTCTTCTTGCCATTTAATTTTGTGTACTATATTGTTTTTTCAATCACACAGGAAATGAACATCAAAAAAATAACAGAAGCAGTAATTGTGGAAGTGGGAAAACTTTGTCCAGCCAAATTGAGCAAAGCAAGTACCATTGTTCACAACTTCTCTACTGTATTTTCCTTGTTCTCCAACTGTCACAACAAGTACAACAAGGTGGAATACTTCAGTGATAATGATATCACAGACCTTGGTGAGTTTCTTGTTCAATATTTAACATGTCATTGAATGCAAAGGTAAAACAAAATTAACAATGTAAAATAACACTAACATTTTAGGTTGCACAGCATTCTTAAGATACAAATGAGAACACTTTTACATGTGAGTGTTTAACTTACTTTTTTCTCTCTTAGACGAAAGCATCAAGCTCTTCATGGACTTCTTCCGCACCACGTTCCCCACCAAGACCATTCCCCCCAAAATGCATATGCTTGAGGAACATGTCTGCCCGTTCATTCGCAGCACGAAGCATGGTTTGGGGCTGCTTGGTGAGCAGGGGGGAGAGTCCATGCACGCTCATTCAACATCCTAAACAGACGATTCAACGGTGCCAAAAACACTTCAAAACTGAACCCCAAACTTCACAAACTCCTCTGCGTCATGCGGGAACATCATCTGTGCGTAAACCCATCCATAACAAGTCTCCGTCCAAAGTCACGACCACGTAAGCGCCGCTTACAACCTGACAAGTCCTAGAATCAAGAAGGTAGTATAGCAATAAGCATTAAATAAACACCTCAACAAAATCCAAGGGAAAAAATATCTGAAAAAAGTAGGCAAGTCTGAATGTACTACAAGACAAGATCAATTAAAGTATATATTTGTCAGAACAATGTGACTTGACATGAATTGTTTGTACCATTACTACTCATCAGGTGGTGTGATGAGTTATTTAAATGCTTGTGTCATGTGTGTGGGCCTATAATATTGAGCTGTTTTTAAAATTTATACTCATGGCTTAATTAGGAAAATTAATGACATAATAATAAAGTGAACTAAATAAAAAAAAATAATAATAATCTGTGGGGGAAAGCTAGGAATAGGCCCTATTACTAATTTAGTATAGTAGTAAATATAATTTTATAATGTTTTTTATTATTTATTAAAAATTATTAACAATCATTAATAATGGAACCCCAAATAATAGCTCAAAACATTTAAACTTCAAGCGACCTCCATGGGACCACTATTACACCATTGTACACGTTTGAAACCCAAGCACACTGTGAAAATTCACTAACAATGGCGACAACGCAACCACGGTGTCGCGTAAAAATCCCGTTTCTAAATGGCTGGCCACGAGGCTCCATTGAGGTTTGCTCAGTGCTAAGTACCATGTACGTGTTCACAATGAGTCAGTCTTCCCTCCTAAACTTATTTTGTCACCAAGAAAACTCATGATCGACCCTTAAAAACGCCAACAAAGGTACCAATATTTACCTTGTTCCTCGATCCATCAAAAGCTGGCTGATCGTGACATATTTTTGATGTAGTTTGAGGATCAGCTGTGCAGCCCGGACTTTGTCAAACGAAGCCATGCCTGATACCATTGTCTCCCCAGCTTTAAAATCTATCGAACTATGACCTTTGTTAAATATTCATGTGACCGTCTTGCTTTAAATACGAGGTCGAATGACATCATCCGGTTGGCTGGCCTACGACAAAACGCGATCGTGTTTACTCATAACCAAATCTAACCACGAGAGGGCGCTAGATAGAACTAAAATATCCGCGCGTGCGCGCAACCGCTTGTCGCGCTGCAAACAGCGGTGATGTGTACTTGTTTCAGGAAATGATGATTCTAAGAAATCCTGTATGCCACACGCTATTTCACTGAGCACTGGTAGTTTCGAACGCCTTTTGGAGCAAAAATATCTTTGCCTTTCCGTAGCAGTGACTCTTTGTTGGCAGTCTTTTTCCCAAGTATACGCTTGCTTCGTATTCCTAAGCCATTTTGCTTACGCACCTGGTTGCCTTGATGTATCCATTCAAGTTCAAGCTTCCTTGACAATTTTTATCTTCTCTTGTTTCTTTGTTATGTCCAAATGTATACAGGTTGAGGAATTCTGTACAGCACGTTGTTGTGTGTTTTAAATTTGCCGAGGACAGGAAAATCTTTGGGAAGGCTGTGTGACTGAAGTAAGGCTTACCTTTGAGCTTCTTCTCTACTGTAGATTTACTGTATTTTCAGCATTTATTTCCAACAGCTGCACTGGATTTATAGATCCGCTGGTTTGTAGCGATGACTTTTACATTCCTCAACCTGTATACATGTGTAATACAGTACAATCCTCAACATTTAGTACTTTAAATTTGTACAATTACAGTCGTGGAAACATTCCCACTTTAGGCATGTTCTCTTCATAGAATTACCTAAACGATTTTACACGTTTTAGATCAAAGAAGTCATGAAAGTACATACAGTTGGATAAGGCTCCTCTTAATCAACTGCGAAATTTCTCTTTAATTTAAACAATTTGGTTACACTTCTTAAATTGCACTTTTATGTACAAAACAGGTAAGGCATCTCAATGGGAAACTTCTTAAACAAAACACGTTTCAAACTGTAGTAGACTACTCCTAATATTTAAAAGTACTTGGAACACTCAATCGTATTTGTAATTCTGAACTTCAAAGCATTTATTGTGAGCTGAACAACATTCCGTGTTACTAACATGTAAACATGAGCTAAACATGGCGGCGCCCGGTGCGGGCTACGTGACGTCACTTAACAACCATTAGACTTGTGCAAGTCCCAACATCAATACATTACACTCCTCCACCCTAATGTTAAACATCAACAATAATAATAATGCAGTCAAGTTTTTAAAGAAAGTCAAGTTATTTAGTCCCAATCACTGCATTAGGGGGATCCATGGATTAACAAGAACTCTAACAAACTTCAACTGCAATGAACAATAAAAAACATCGAGCACAGGGGTGGACTACCCTGTCCCGAAATAATAATGCACTGAGGATTATTCTGCCTCAACAATGTGCAGCGACATCCTGTGAAACTCAACAGTTTATGTGGCCGAAAATCCGTAGCGATTTGGGGCATTGTGGTTGCGGACCGGGTTACGACCTACGGGTTGTTCGGTCTCCAACGGTGGATGATACTGACCGTCAATCTGCTGAGGTTGTTCTTGGTTTGGGTCTTCAATTTCATTGTCAATGGTGACATCAACCTCATCCGGCACTTGCTCCCTGTCTTTCCCTACAGGGTGTTGTTGAGGCATCTTATCAACTCCACGAATTTGGTCAGCATGACGCCTTATTACAGAATCATTCTCCTGCAAACGGATCCTGTATGACACTGGCCCTGCATAATCGCTCACGATGCCTGGTAGCCAATTGTAACCAGTTTTGGTGTAGTTTCGCACCCATACTGTATCTCCAATCGCGAATGATCGAGCCTTGGCGTGACTGTCATGATGATATTTCTGTGTCATTTAGTGTTTGTCCACAGTTTTGGACACATCTGGGCGGAGCTGATCCAAATGGGAATGCAAGCGTCTCCCCATCAGTCACTCTGCTGGTGATACTCCAGTGGAGCTATGCGGCGTGATTCTATATTTGAATAGGAAACGTGACACCTTGGTTTCTACCGTTCCTTGGTCCATGCGTTTCATTGCGTTTTTGAATGTGCGTACCGCTCTCTCCGCAAGTCCATTTGATGAAGGGTGATAGGGTGTTGTGCAAATATGAAGAATACCATTCTTCGTCATAAATTCCCTGAACTCTACGCTTGTGAATGGTGTGCCGTTGTCAGAAACTAGTTTGTCTGGCAAACCATGGCAAGCAAATGCTTGTCGAAGTTTCTCTATGGTTTGCTGTGATGTAGCATTGTTCAGTGGAAACACTTCCATCCATTTCGAATGGGCATCAATCACGATCAAAAACATCTTACCCATGAATGGCCCTGCGTAATCAATATGAAGGCGGGACCAAGGTCTATTGGGCCATCTCCAAGGATGAAGTTCATTTTTCGGTGGCATAGGTTGGGTCTGTTGGCAATTATGGCATGCCTTCACTTCATCTTCAATGTCAGCATCCATTTTGGGCCACCAAGCAAATCCTCTAGCAAGGCTTTTCATTCTAGCCATTCCTGGGTGTCCTTCGTGTAGTGACCTTAGCACACGTTTACGGCCTTGCATAGGAACGATAACACGACTCCCCCACAACAAACATCCTTCTTGTACTGAGAGCTCTGTCCTGCGCAAAGTATAGGGTTTAAAATTGTCGCCCAAATTCGCGTCAGATGTCCATCCTTTCTCCACCAATGGGAGCACTTGAGAGAGCAGTGGATCACATCTAGTCCATGCACGAGTATGTGTGGCGGAGAGAGGAGATGCTGCAATGTTCTCCATGAGCAACACAGTTTCAGCCGGCTGAGGGACTGCAGGAGTTGATGCTTGCAGGGGTAAGCGGCTCAGGGCGTCAGCGTTTGCATGTGCTTCCATGGGCTTAAACACAAGCGTATATTCATAAGTAGCTAAAGTCAGTGCCCATCTCTGTATGCGTGCGGAAGCTTGGGGTGGAACAGCACGTTCCTCGTTGAACAAACTGAGCAAAGGTTTGTGATCTGTCACTAGCGTGAAGTGGCGTCCATAGATATATGAATGAAATCGTGTCACTCCAAAAACACATGCCAAACCCTCCTTTGATTTGGGCATACTTTTTCTCTGCTGGAGCGAGGGTGCGTGAAGCAAAGCCAATGGGCTTTTCGGAGCCGTCGGGCATGCGATGAGCAAGGACTGCACCAATTCAGTATTGGGACGCGTCACATGATACTACGATGTCCTTCCCAGGGTCGAAATGTACCAATAACTGCGAAGAGAGAAGTAACTCCTTCGAAGCTTGGAAAGCGCTCTTTTCTTCTGTACCCCATCTCCATTGGACATCCTTGCGCAATAATCGTTACAAAGCAGCTAGCGTGGTAGAAAGCTGAGGCAGGAATTTGCCATAGTAAGTGAGCAGCCCTAGGTAGGCCCTCAGTTCGGTGACATTCGTAGGTGCTGGTGCATTGCGAATTGCTTCGACTTTGTCAGCTGTAGGGTGCAAACCCTGGGCGTCAATGGTATGCCCAAGATACACCACAGAAGGGGCCATGAAAGTACATTTACTCAACTTGAGCCGTAAGTCCTGCCTGTTCCAAGCGCGACAACACAGTGGCGAGCGTTGAAATATGAGACTGGTCATCTGACCCAGAAATCAAAATGTCATCCAAGTAGAGGATCACATGTGGAATTCCTTGAAGGATATTCTCCATAGTGCGCTGAAAAATGGCTGGAGCTGAGGCGATTCCAAAAGGCAGGCGGGTATAACGAAATAATCCCTTGTGAGTGTTAATCACCACATAGTTGCGTGATTCCTCATCCAATATCAGTTGCTGGTAAGCTTGCGAGAGGTCCAGCTTCGTGAATTTCTGTCCTCCAGCCAGGGATGCGATCAAATCTTCAATTTTCGGAATCGGATACTTATCCAATTTGGATACCTGATTCACTGTTAGTTTGTAATCACCGCAGATTCTTACAGATGATATATCTGCCTTCATTACAGGCACGATGGGGGCAGCCCACTCTGAGAACTCAACCGGTTCTAATATTCCAGCAGTGACAAGGCGGTCAAGTTCTTTCCCTACTAACTCTCGCATGGCATATGGAACCGATCGTGCTTTGCAAAAGCGCGGTTGAACCTGCTTGTCAACATAGATCTTGGCAGTCGCACCTTTCAACGTGCCCAACTCATCTTTAAAAACCGCAGCATGTCTGTCTAGAACATCCTCCATGTTGCTACCGTAAAGCACATGGATTTGTTCCCAATCCAACTTAATGTTATCCGGCCAATTTCGACCAAGGAGGCTTGGGCCATTTCCTTTCACCACTAGCAATGACAGTTCAAAGGCTTGCGAATTATGCACAACTTCTACAGTGAATTGGCCAAGCGTCGTGACTAGTTCACCCGTGTATGTTCTTAGGTTGACCTCTGATGGACTTAGTTGTTTGTTAGGCCACCCACACTTGAAAACGTGCTCCGACACCAGTGATAATGATGGCCCTGTGTCTACCTCCATCACAAAGTCCTTGTTTACCAATAAATTGATTCGTATTGGTTTCATTCCAGGTCGACTGCAAGTAAAGAGTGAGTAGACAGGATTGTCATGTTGTTGCTCGACTTCATGTGTGTCATGATCATTGGTCGTAGGTACAGCATTCATGTTCTTTACATGTGAAGCCTGGTCCCCTTTATCAGAACTGCGACACACACTGGCAATATGGCCTTTCTTCTGGCACTTAAAACATGAATTGTATCGAAACCGACACTTACCTGATGAGTGGTTGTCTTTCCCACAACGATAACAGGGTTGAGTTTTGCACCTCTGCTTATTCAAACTCACTTGATTTGGTGTGGAGTTATCATGAAACACCTTGTTCATCACTGTATTGCTATTTTCATTGCTGTTTGGTTGTGCCACCTGCATTTCTTTCATGTCTTTGACGTTCTTTGTTGCCGTTTCAAAATTTTGTGCTATGGACAAAGCCTTTTCGAGAGAAAGTTTCTTCTCAGTCAGTAGTTTTTGTTGGATGCGGTCATTCCGTAGACCGCAGACAAGCCTATCACGTAGCATATCATTTAAGGAGGTACCATAATTGCAAAAGTTTGCAATAGAACGAAGTGCAGCAACATATTGAGCAATGGACTCTCCTTCCTCACGGAAACGGCTGTTAAACTTCACGGCTGTTGCACTATTTCAGACAGTACAGGGTTGTGATGTTTAGTCATTATTTTTATGAACTCATCGTAAGGTTTGTCACCAGGTTTGTCAGGAGAGACCAGACTTCGAAGAAGTTTGTATGATTCAGGGCCAATAACAGTTAAAACAACGGCTTGTTTCTTGGCCGATGTGGTGACATCATTCGCTACGAAATAAAATTCCAACCTTTCAAAGTAGTGTGTCCAGTCCTCCGTTCCCTCTCGAAATTCATTGATTTTCCCGATCAGGGCAGCCATTATGAACCAATTATCCTCGTCGCCAATTTGTAGTAGACTACTCCTAATATTTAAAAGTACTTGGAACTCAATCGTATTTGTAATTCTGAACTTCAAAGCATTTATTGTGAGCTGAACAACATTCCGTGTTACTAACATGTAAACATGAGCTAAACATGGCGGCGCCCAGTGCGGGCTACGTGACGTCACTTAACAACCATTAGACTTGTGCAAGTCCCAACATCAAGACATTACACTCACTCATTTGGATGGTTGGCAAATTTGAATTGTCAAATTGAGCCAAAGTTACCTAGTTAAATTTTACCTGAAGGGCCTTACTCCTTGTTTCTTGCTATCTTGTACACGCGTTTCGTCATGTCATGACTGACCATTCTCGCCTTCTTGTCGTATGATTTCACCGTCTATTGCTACGTTACATTGACAAGTTTCTCTTCAGCAGCTTCTCCAAGCGTTCCAGTGTCCATCTGCATGTTCTCTTTGTTGGGATCTCTTCTATTTCTTCTTCGTCGGTTTCGTCGCTGGAGACACTTGCCTCCTCGTCGTTGTGGATCTCATCCGGCCTGATAAGGTTCCCTTTTCTATAGGGGCT
This sequence comes from Asterias amurensis, assembly GCF_032118995.1. Lineage (NCBI taxonomy): Eukaryota > Metazoa > Echinodermata > Asteroidea > Forcipulatida > Asteriidae > Asterias > Asterias amurensis. The sequence goes on along the minus strand of NC_092657.1, from coordinate 8,528,589 downwards.
CCTTGTAGGCTCCTGGTGCTTGTGAGCCTCCGCCGCTCGTTCATCCTCCTCATCTGTCATGTTGGCATCGATAACTACCTCTACGGCTTCCAGTGAAGCTGTCTGAGCTGCCTCGAGCTGCTGTTGGAGTAACCTGCTTCAATTGGGGCTGCACCCACTCCATAGCCTGAATATTTTGACGGTGGTCAGTGGCGTAGTGCCGTTTCAAATGATTACTTCTCAGATACGATTGTGGCATTGACGGCAGTGGTACCTTACTCTGTAGTTGAGGGGGGTGGCCTTATCGCGATGGAAATTATATCTCTTCCCAAACATATATCCAAATTCTTCACAAGTGAAAATCCTTCTCTCCTGCATGATGTCTTGCATGTCTGCCAATTCTATCGTTCTGTATAAACGAGACTCTAAAATGGAAAAACACTGTTATTAATATTACTTATACTCCTGCCTGGATAACATAGGTCTAATCAACTAATTTGAAGTGAATGCTTAGTCCACGTATTTCCTCCCGGTATCTTCTTTGATTTACTTCGTTGGCTCCTCTTAACTCCTTGTATTTCTGTTATTACACTGTTTTATAGGCTGTCCCCTTATAGCAATTCACTGTAGTTTTACTATAAAAAATAATACAATTTAATTGCAGTATAACTAGTTTTATTGAAGTTTCACTACACTTTTATTTCAAAATTACTCCAGTAATTATACTTATACTATAGTTATCCTGGAGTTATACTATAGTTGTGGCGGCGACATGCACAAAGTGTACAGGTATCTATGTATTCACTCTGTTTACTGTCATTGACTGTGTTCAGTAGGTTCAATAGGTTCACTACGTAGTTCACTAGGTTCACGTAAAAACTGCAAGTTAAGGAACAATACACTCATTAAGTTTCAAGTAACTGAAGCAACATTAAACTGTGCTAACTATCTATCACTAAATAGAAACTGCTTATAACATGTGCATTTCAACTCCAAAAAACGTTACAGAACTTCATTAAATAAGTCATTAAAAAACACGACTTTCAAATAGTCCAAAACACCTAAAATTACTGCAAATGGAACTATGATACTCAAAGATGTATTTACCTGTGTCCAAGGTCTGTGGTAGAATGGAATGTGGACACGTTTAGATGGCAAAAAGGGGCTCAGAAATCTTAGCTTTAGTTTTACAATGTGGCTCGATTGTTTGTGGCTCGGCTGAAAATAGCGCCCTCAAGAGACAAGTCCGAGATAGAAAAATCAACATACCTGCTGTAACAATAGTACTAACTGTAGTAAATCTATACTGTTTTCGAACATTTTGTATAGTAAACCTGCAGTATAATTACAGTATAACTACAGTTTGATAGTACTGAAACTGTAGTATTACTTAGTTTAACTATATAGTATTACCACAACATAACTGTAGTTTTACCACATCATTTCATTTTGGACAGTACACCTGCAGTATAATTACAGTAACACTGCAATTCGATTGCAGTGAAACTGTAGTATTACTTAGTTAAACTACAGTATTACCACAACATAACTGTAGTTTTACCACATTAATACTTTGTTTACAGTAAACCTGCAGTATAATTACAATAAAACTGCAATACAATTGCAGTGTAACTATAGTATTCCTTAGTTTAATAGTATTACCTTAACTTAACTGTAGTTTTACCAGAAAGCAGTGTAAATAAAATACATGCAGCACCTTTTTAAGCAATATCACAGGACAGGATTAATCTCTTTTTGGAATAATTATCTTGAGGAAGACGTAGCCTAAACACCGCGCCATGCTTCATTGCCAGCTTTCTGTTGATGGTGATGTTGATTGAGTTGTCTTTATCAGAGAAGCACAAGATCTGTAAAAGAAGAAATTGGAAAGTATGTGTCAGAAATAATAAAACATTTGCCAAAAACTATTAGGTTTGCACAATTCTCCAGTCTGTAAAGTCAGATGAGGAAAGAGGTTATCGACTACTCCAGTCTAAGTACTTTCTGTCATGATTATGAACGTGACAACTAATGTTTAACAAAACCCACACTATCAAATATTAATTTGGGTTTAAATGTCGGACCCAAGGCAATTTTTTTCCTAGCCAAGAAAATAAGTAAAGTAGTGCCAACAAAAATAATTAAGGATTACATAAACACAAACATACCATACCACAGTTTTATTTTTTTTAATAACAAAATTAAATGAAAACTAGTTAACCTCACTGCAGCGCTTTGCCTAGCAATAGCATGCCTAGCCCCGCTTGTCATGCTTCTTCTCATGCTTGTGTGGCCGAATGCATCAACAAGAGTCTGCATTCAGAAGTGTTAAGAGTCTTCTACAAAAAAAGTATAATTCAGGGCCTTCATTCATGAGTTTATACACTGCAACTAATAAAGATAAATTCATGAATGGTGGCTCTGATTCTGAATTATAATAATATTAATAACAGGTACAGGGTAGACCAAGACAGCATGGACAGAGTATCAAGTAGGCCCCCCTATTATGTATGAATCTTTTCACCAAGAACACTTAAAATTAATAGAATAATCTTTAACGTATCCCTCATAGGTTCCAAGTCCAACCAAACCAAAGCGATTAATTACACAAAAAACAACAATTAGGCTAAAATCTAACACTTACCAAACAAAAATGATCACCGACATCACTCTCACGGTCACGGTACCTGACGGACGTCGATTCTCTCTTGCTCTTAATTTGTCAGTGTGAAATTCACATTTAATCAGCCCCCACACAGTCAGCCTTTACAATTCACTGGAAATACCTCCATAATGTACAATTGTCATACACCAAAACTACAACATCATCACAGAATATAGAATCCGTTGGTGTCTGCCGTTTGAAACAGTTTGAAACTGACTCTGACTGATAGATAGACGGGCTCCACATGTTGTGCAGAACATAGCTCTTCAGTTTACATAAGCGAAGTCTAGGTGCTGACCTGTTATACAACCACTTATCGTATAGCGCCCTCTATTGGTGGAAAAGTGTCCTGTCATTATTTTTCGAGCTACAATACAAAGATCTTGAACTCGGGGGGGGGAGTATGTTTAAAAACATTTTTGTTTAAGCTGGGATTCTACTTTTGAAAAGGTTTTTAAAGAAATGTTTATAATAGAAACTAAGAAACTAATTTCTATAGAATATAGACAACCTGAAACTTTTAAAAATAAACGCAATTGTAGGAATTTAGATCCATAGAAAACTAGAATTCTTTAGTAGAATCTTAGTACTACGTTTTACTACAGTTTTTTTTTTAAGTTTAACCTCAGTTTTAGATAAAGTAAAACTGAAGTATATTCAAAATATAAAACTATAGTTTTACTTCTGATAAACTACAGCTATATTGTAGTTTTACTGAAGTACGTATTTTAATAAAACTACAATAACTTTACTCTGAGGAAACTTTATTTTTTACTATAGGTATGATAGGAAACTTTACAAACTATAGTGAAACTATAGAATAACTGTGGTAAAACTACAGTGAATTTTAACAGTAAAACTAAAGTATATTCAAAATATAAAACTGTAGTTTTACTTCTAATAAACTACAGTATATTGTAGTTTTACTGAAGTGCGTATTGTAATAAAAACTACAGTAACTTTACTCTGAGGGAAACTTTATTTTTTACTATAGGTATAATAGTAAACTTTACAAACTATAGTGAAACTATAGAATAACTATGGTAAAACTACAGTGAATTTGTAAAGTAAAACTGAAGTTTATCCAAAATATAAAACTGTAGTTTTACTTCTAATATACTACAGTTATATTGTAGTTTAACTGAATTACGTATTGTAATAAAACTACAGTATCTTTACTCTGAGGGAAACTTTATTTTTACTATAGGTATTATAGTAAACTTTACAAACTATAGTAAAACAATAGAATAACTATGGTAAAACTACAGGCAATTTTTATAAGGGTCCTTCATAGACTTTCAGCCTATCTGCATGTACAACAACGAGTTTACTTGGTCCATTCTTAATTCAAAAGACGTATTAATTCAGTGAGCTGTTTCACTAATTGATATGGTCTTTCCCAAGGTATGTCAAGTTGTCTACTCTTCCCTTTACTCCAAATGGGGCTATGGAACGGGTTATGTAACCATACATAAATTCCCTCAACAATTCTGCAGTCAGCCGCTGTACGATTGTATTGTCTCTTTTGGCTTCATGAAGGCATTTCCTTGCTCTATTATTATTGCTCTATTATTTTTGCCATAGGCAAAATTACATTGAATTTACATAATTTACAGATAGAACAATACAATTACAGACATAACAAAATTGGGTTTAACATGAAAACAAGGGGGCATTAAAAGTACTAGGGAATTTAACTTGGCGAGATGAGCAGGAAAATATTCATTCATTCATTCATTCATTGATAATTGGTTTATTATTTTAAAAACAAATTCCCATGGCGACCGGAGGTCGAGTTACAGGAAAATATACACAGATTAAAAACTAAGAAAAAATCACACCATTTTATATTATTTAAAAAATAATTGATTAAGGAAAGACAAATATTTAAAATGTATAAATTAATTGTTCTGAAAGTTGCGGGGAAAAAAATTGTTAAAAAATATTGCTGGCACAATCAAAGGGCGCATAAAAAGCTGCATTCTATTGCAAATCAGTTATTAAAATGGCGTGTGAGGTGAGGGAGAGGGCTCTTTCTATAGCGCTCTGTTGAGGGCTCTTTCTATAGCGCTCTGTTCGGCATTTAAACTGACCCAGAAGTCCGGGGTTCCTAAGTTGGTTCCCACTTTCATACCTCTGTGGCAAGAGTCGATTGAGGACTGATGAAGGGAGAGTTTTGGCAAAAGATTGGCATAAGTGGTTACGACGGCATACCAGTGTTTCAATATTGCACAATTGTAGAGCGTCTGAGTAGCGCACGTAGTCATTGGCAAGAATAATTTTGCATGCGCGTTTTTTACTATAGGTATGATAGTAAACTTTACAAACTATAGTGAAACTATAGAATAACTGTGGTAAAACTACAGTGAATTTTTAAAGTAAAACTAAAGTATATTCAAAATATAAAACTGTAGTTTTACTTCTAATATACTACAGTATATTGTAGTTTTACTGAAGTACGTATTGTAATAAAAGTACAGTAACTTTACTCTGAGGGAAACTAGAGTATTAGATTATATTACAGGGATAATTTAAAGAATCGATATTTAAACTACTCCTGGATTTAAATCTTACAGAGTTTGGATCGACACTTTTTCTCTCTGAGATAGAGCTTGGTGGTGCTTGCTTGCTTTCAACATTGGAAGTGGGCGATGAGTCAGAATTTGGCGGAATTGGAGTGGATTTTGTCGTTGTTAATTCCTTATTAGCGAGTTGAGATTATTGGGGTCTTGCGTCAGTAAATAGTTTTCTTTTCCCTAAAAGTAGCTTCACTATTTTTTCCCCTATTTTTCGTTTACATGCCCTTACCCAACTTTGGTGTACACCAATGATTTTGGTGCTTATATAGTGTTCCATTGGTGTACACTAAAGGTACACCAATGTACACCAATGTCTTAAACAAAACAATTCTGGTCAGCTTTGCACCAAATTGACACCAAGAACACTTAATCATTTATGCACATGCACCAAAACAGCACCAAATAAAAATAGGAAAAAAATCTTAACACCAAATTGACACCAAAAAGATTTTTGTCATTATGCACATGCACCAAAATAGCACCAAGTAAAAATAGGCAAAAAATCTTTACACCAAATTGACACCAAAAAGATTTTGTCATTAAGTACATGCACCAAATTAGCACCATATAAAAATAGGCAAAAACCTTTACACCAAATTGACACGAAAAAGACTATGACGGTAATTAAAATAGCACCAAATAAAAATAGGCAAAAATTCTTTACACCAAGTTGACACCAAAAAGACTCGAGTTATTTCCATAAAAAACAAAACCATAGCTTCAATATTCTACACCAAAATTACACCAAAATTACTTGATCATTATATACCAAAACACTTTTTACAAAATCTCTATGCAGAAGTGATACACAAAGGACCGTCACTTAAGACAGTACACGAAAAAAACGATGGAATTACTTTATTGTATTTAAAAACAAAATAAACGACTTAAACTTGCTTCAGTTGTTTTACACTCTAAATACATTCTATTTCATCATTCCACTTGAATAAAGTATATTGCAAAAATGTAATCAAGGATTTGAGTACAATTCAACTGGAATTGGTTTGCACTTTTTTTATCATTGTCAAAAGTGTTGTGAGTGGTAGACTTACATATATTACAGCAGGGGGATCAAGCATCACAAGCTCCTGTATACCTTGTGTACTGTCTTGGTTTTAAGTTTACCTATTAGAACCACTATTATATGATTACGTGGAAGGCATTCATATCTCTATCATCCAAGTTAATTTACAAAGTGGTTTACATCCATCTCTGTTCATAAATTTTGTATTCACATCCCTTTATCATCGAAACAAATTAAAGGCACTGGACACGTTTGGTAATTTGATAATTACCAAACGTGTCCAGTGCCTTTGAACCGATCTTCAAGGAATTTTACAGAGTTATGTGCATCTTTCTCAAAACATTGCTAGCAGTCATGCTTTTCATGGAAACTGCATTGAATACAATTGCATCATGCAATCCAACAATTGAAGCAGTTAAACATAGTAACTATTTTCATTGTGGCTGTAATCAAACTTGTTCATGTTCAAACACATTCGTATATCTGGCAATCAACTGTGTTCCGTCAAAGGTGAACGGCAAACAGACACACATTTCCTGGATAGAATTCACTGGTACAACTAACTGCCTTTTATTTGTTGTTACAGCAGTTTAATGATCTGCCGACAGTTTAAGAGAGGTGTGTATGTCCAGAACATCAATTACTGCAACATATGTAATACATGCATTTAGATTGCACTGTAAAAAGTACTGAATGGGACCAATTAATTTACTATTTTCAAAATCGAAAAATACTGTATAACTATTTCGACGAGATACAGCTTTGTAAACTTTTGAATGAATGACAGTTTTGTTTAACATTAACCTCTCAAACTTGTATATTATTAAGTCCCCGACAAAGCTGAACATGTCCAAAATTTTATCATACACTTCTTTTTTCACAGTGCAGCGTTTCAAAGTGCCAATAGCATGAATGCCAAAACATACCTCAGTTAATACACTTTTAATTCTGTGATAGCTGTACATTTGTTCATAGAATGCAAGAACCTTCGATCTTTCACAAAGTTGATTAACCATTTCAGGTATCTTTTGATGAACAGAAACTGCCTGAATGATTTGTTGAGCAACATTCTGTGTACCGTGAAATAAAATTCTGAGATCTTTATTAAGATCTTTGAAAAAAAAACACAAGAGTGTGGCCAGAGTGGACCAAGGTCTCTGACCTTTAATGATAAATGCAACAATGCATGAACATTACTTGATTCAAAACATTCATTATACAGTTCACTAAACATTGCACAAAACCTAATAATGGACTCATGAGCAACTTTCAATTTATCAGCACTAATTGATGTCTCAAGCAAAATAAACACAGCTTGAACCAAACAGCCCAAGTGGTTTAAATACGATGCAGGTAATATTCCATAAATCCTGTATTCTGTAGCTTTCCAGTTAGGGAGATCACTTATTGTTCGAGGCAATCGTGAGATTCGGTTGGTTGGGGTCATAAGAAGAAGACGCTTATCTATTTCTTCTTTAGATGATCCAACATAACAAGGACATCTTTTGTACTCGGTATTAGTCCACAAACGTATTAATTTTTTTGTAACGCAAATACATACACAGTGCATATAGTCCACAGACACCCCTGTAATGACATCAAACATGGGGCATTTCAGTAGCCATGTGGCTCCCTTAACACCAAATACTGTTTTCCCAGTCGTCTCTGCCTCTATTGCATGGGATACAGTATCAGGGTGATTCGTCAATGGCCCATGTCCACACGCCATATTTTAGTTGTCGAATGGGTACGTATGTGTCATTGTGCCTTTAAGTGTTTTGGACGAGTTTTCTCGTGCCAAGCAAGTTGGACATCCATAAAAACCATTAAATTGTGTAAAAATCTGGGCGAGACAACGAGCAGGTGCATCGCACACACAGGACATCAGGATAGCTCACAAGAGCTGATTCTTTCCGTTATAACAGAGCTTTATTCCTGAAAGAAAAAAGTAAAAATGCAACTCAATATGCAGTTTTTTTTTCTATTTGCCAACCCCAATTTAATTTCAAAACTGACAAGAAAATGGAGGAATGTGTGTAATTTTATGTTATTAAACCATTACACTTCCATAGTTTATGTATTTTGTTTTTTTGTATAAAAAATAGTCGTACCTCCAATAAGTTGACAACCAATCTGCTAGAGCAGTAAATGAAACCAAAATAAACCAACACAATTAACACCATATAGGTTCTGCCTTAACCTACCACCCCCCCCCCCAAAGTATATATTTTGTATGTGTTGTTACAAGTGGCCGAAGCCCCTCCCCCCATTTGAAATCTGAACTTTTGAGACAAAGAAAACTACCAGAATATAAAATTTTGTGCTTTATCAGTTGAAATCTATGGTTAATTTGCCAGCAGCACCCCCCCCCAGAAAAAGTTTGGTTACCAGAAACATAATAATGTTTTAAATAAAGGCCGTACATGTATTACTGTAACTTTACACTGCCTACACAAATGGTTCTAAAAGCACACATAAATAAACAAAAATAACCTACCTTTTTCATACAAATTCAGGAGCTGTGCACAGAACACTCTGAGAAAAACAGACTATACGTAGTTGAATAATATTTAGCACCAACAAATATGTGACGAGATATAGTGACTGGCTGGGACCAATTTCTGTTTCTAATAATGATGGAATTGTTGCTGGTTCTTTGTTCATTCATCGGTTTGAGATTTAGCATGTACTCACAATGGCTATAAATGAGTGTTCAAGAAGGTGGCGCATATTCTGAAATCGGCAAAGCATCACAGTCACATGAGTGTGCAAGAAATATAAGTGTGTACTTGTTTACCGATTTAGATAGTTCATGTAAAAAAGATGTTGCGCTGTGATTTTTAAATTTATATTTACAATTTGGTCTGAAATTTGTATGAATGAACTGTTCGAGTCTGTCCAAAATCATTGACAACTGGTGACGACGAAAGGTTTTGAAATAAGACAAATTGGCAAGAATTTGTTTTGTGGATCACTGACAATAATTCAAAAGGTGCCATTGTACTTTACTTTCAAAACAACAATATTCTTTACTTTCAAAACCAAGCTAGAAATTTTATAAAAATTTGACAATATTGGGTGCTTAGTTTTTGTTTGTTTTTTGAGATCGTATGGATGACTATGAATGGCTGGTTGAATTTGTAAAAATAGTGATTGAAGCACACCAAAAGTGAACTGTAACATTGCAAAGAGATCAACAAGAGTCTTCCCTGTGAATGATGAGTTCGACACACTGGGTGATTATGACTAAACAAACAAGTTTACCACACTGAACTAGATACTGCAAATGAAGATTGTGAGGTGCTTGTTCCCAGTTCGCAGTTTTTCTTGCCCCGACATTTCTTCCCCTTTTTCTTCCCCTTACATCTTACCATGTTAATCCTAATTTAAATGATTTTAAATCACAGATGAATCTACAGTGTACTGCCTTTGCCAACAAGGAGAGTATGGGCGGATGGCTCAATGTGATAATCCAGAATGCCGAGATGTTTGGTTTCATTACCCTTGTGTAGGGATTCGCAGAAAGCCCCAGGGGGACTGGAAGTGCCCGAATTGCAAAGCTGAATAGTGTTATTACCCATTAAATCTAAACCATGCTAGGAGGCCGGAACTGACATTGAACCACGATGTTGAAACAAGGGGTATTGCAGTTTTCTTGTGGTATTAAAGGGACTGTTTCATCATGATCAAAGTATGTAGGCCTATGGCTGTACATGGAATGACGAACTCTCACCTAGTTACAGAATGTGTGTGTGCTCTCTCCATAGATGGTATGGAGGAAGGATGCACGTGTGCAGTAACTTGGTGATAATTCATAATTCCATGTGCAGCCACAGGCCTGCTTTGATCATGATGTCACAGCTCCTTTAAGCTAGACGTCACTCCATGGTTAAGCCTTACAAACAGTCACCAGTTGTTACTAAGCAGTGATGTCAAAGTTTCTCCACGCAAAGTTCTCCAATCAGTCCTACTATCTACTATGTAGATGATGCAACATTTGCACTATGCAGCTACCCATCCCAACTTTGCCAATCAGTTATTAAACACAATAGGCTTAAACTTACAGTAATTTTATCGTAATATCCCATTTTTGCAACAAACTCAGAATTCTTTTAAGCAATTAATTTTATTGACTGCAAACATTATGTTATGGTGCTTTCCAAAAGTTGGTTTAAGTTGTATTTTTAACGAACCTTTGGTTAAAAAGGTCACGGCCAGCTGGTAAAAGCGTGCTTTCCATTCCAAACTTCCTGTAATATTACATTTGAACATGTAAATATTGTTTTAAATATTCTAGTTCATATTTGAAACTCGGTTAATTAATGGATCTTACTTCACTCAGGTTTTTTAAAAGCAGTTACCTTCATTGACTGTAAATATTATATGGTGCTTGATTTGATAATTGAGTTGTTTTTTAAACCCCACTTATGGTTAAAAAAGCGCACGGTTAGCTAGTAAAAGTGTGCTTTTCATTCCAAGCTTCCTGTTAATACAAAAAAATGTATTACATTTGAACATGTAAAAATTGTTTGAAATATTCCAGTTCATATCTGAAACTCCCTTAATTAATCTTACTATACTCAGGTTTTTTAAAAGCAGTTGCCTTCATTGAGTGTAAATATTATGATATGGTGCTATCAAGAATTTAATAATTCAGTTGTTTTTTAAACCCAACTTTTTTGTTAAAAAGCTCACGGTTAGCTAGTAAAAGTGTGCTTTCCATTCCAAACTTCCTGTTAATACAAAACTGTATTACATTTGAACCTGTAAAGATTATTTGAAATATTCTAGTTCAAATTTGAAACTCCACTTACTTAGGGATCTTACCATTATCACTCATTAGTGATATATCTCAATTTCATTCCAAGTTGATTTGTTAAATGTTCTCTGACAGCCATGATTAAGCTGTCTACCTTTCTTAGAAAAGGATTTTTGCATTTCAAAATGTTTACTATTGTTGTTAAAAGTTGTAGACCTTGTTGTAAAGAGTAGGGGATCATCCCACGGTTACGTTACATGCACTGGCCCACTCTACTCTAGATCCCAGAGTAAGGACCCCATTGTCAAGAAACATAAAATCAAACAACACATATCCTAGTTTACTCAACACATTTCTTGCAAACAAATTAACAAACCATGTTTGTTTATATGTAATATTCCCAATACATTAATAATAAAAACTAAGATATCTCAGAAAATATCCTTTTGTTGTAATGTTTGTTCTTGAACTCGCTTTTGAAGCTTGACCGACTTGGGCTTATCATGGGCTTATAAAACCTGGGAACTGAAATATAAACAAAAACATGCATGTATGCATTAATAATGAAAGCTGATTTTAAAAACGAAGACAATTTAAATGTTCAGTCCTGATCAATACGACCTCATCAAGCACAACTGCGATCGCGAGTGAACATTTCAGCAACTGGTCTACATCATATGTACGGCTTCCTTGTGTTGAAAAATAATCATGTTTATTATGCAAATGCCGGGTATTGACCGAGCAAAGCATTCTGGGAAATATGAAAAATGGCACGGCACAATCGTACACCTTGAAACGAGGTTGACAAGGTATTGACCCCCAAAACAGTGGAAATGATAGACGCACATTAATATGCAGCTGAGCGTTCCGATCTGCAGCTCTCTGCTGCAAGCAAGGGGTAAATAGCCATCAGACAGAACAAATGCCCCGCATGTCGGGGCCGGGATAGTGCAAGGTTTGTAACAAATGCCCCGCATGTCGGGGCGGTTACACACTTATATTCCGACACCCCTATGTTCCGGCACCCCTATGTTCCAACAATTCAGCCTATATTTCGACACCCCTATGTTCCGACAGCCCTATATTCCGACACCCCTATATTCCAACACCCCTAAGTTCCGACAACTGAACCTATATTCTGACACCCCTATGTTCCGACACCACTGTATTCTGACACCCCTATGTTCCGACACCCCTATGTTCCGACAAGTTGTTTCGCACATTATTACTCTGTTGATCAATAACAACAACACAACTTGTTTTACAGCCAGGTTTCCCGGTGAATTTTGGCCGGGATTAGGTTTGAACATTCATAAGATGAATTTGTACTGTTTTAAAAATGATGGAATCAAATTAAGATAACCGGTGCTTTGCTTGTGTTAGATGCGTGTCCGACGTGTTGATAACATTTCATGAGCCTTCAATTAATAAAGATTCCAACCCTCTACTGCTACATAAAAATAGTTTACCGGTACGTTTATGGACTAAATTGCGGTCAGGTAAATTTTCTTTAAGTCGCACCGTTTTTCTTAAAAAACCAATGACAAACACAAAATATTGGTGCAGGTTGTCGGAACATAGGGGTGTCGGAATATAGGGGTGTCGGAACATAGGGGCGTCGGGAGTATAGGTTGAGTTTTCGGAATATAGGGGTGTCGGAACATAGAGGTGTCGGAACATAGGGGTGTCGGAACATAGGGATGGCGGAATATAGAGCAGTCACCGTCAGGGCCGGGATAGTGCGGGGTTTGTTATAAATGCCCCGCATGTTGGGGCCGGGATCGTGCGGAAGTTGTTATAACATGCCCCGCATGCCGGGGCCTGTGTATAGCCGGGGATGTACCAAAAATAAGTGCCCCGCCCGGCCGGGCCGTAGCGGGGCATGGCAGGGACTATCACGCCAAGCCATTTTTACATCCCCGGCCAAGTCGCCCCTAGTCCCGGGTCCCCCAGGGCCGGGACTACAATTGATACGTGCATTAGTTAATCTACTCCTACTACTTTAGCCCATGTAGAGAGTAGAGAGAGAGAGTAGGATTAGAGTAGAGTTGGAGGACTTAGTCTTACCTCTTTTCATGCTTTTTAGCTAGTTCAGATAGGGTATTTTTTTAGTTCGGAATTCGACTGTTAAATTAGATTGACTACATCATGCTAAACAGTTGTAAATGTAAGTTTCAAAGCTCAAAAATCAACATCTACACAAGTTTTTAATTAAATTGAATGATTTGGGGCCGAAAAAAAATTACTATCCCCTAGAGTTGGATTTGAACCAACGACCTCTGGATTTTATACCTAGGCCTACATGCTAGTTCTCTATCGAGAGTGCCACTGCCAGTCAGAAGCCATGCAGTTAACTGTACTGCCGTGTCAATAGTCATGTACGTTTAGCCACACAGGATAGCACCCAAGTTCTTATAAAAAAAAGTCACAACAACAATGATGACGATTTGGCCAGGCAAACACTACGGGGAGTACGAGGCAAGGCAAAGTTACTGAATGTCGGGGCATTCTGCAGTGAATGTTGAATACCTGGGTTACGTGTCACGACTTTATCATATTATATTAGGCCTAATGCTTTTTTTTTTTTTTTTTTTTTGCCATTATGATGTGCAGTGTGGGTGACAGTTCATTTCATCGAAGATAACATTCGGCTCGTCATTAAAGATGGAAATGCTGAGTCTCAGTCAGACTCGGGGATGATCAACATTGGGGATGAGGTAATGGCTCTGTACTCCGACAAAAAAATGTACCCAGCTACAGTGCTGGAAATTTCGGGTAAGTTCATGGCAGCTTGCAAGATATGTTAAATTGTTTATGGTTTTAAAATACAAGGCCTTGCTTGTGTCATTGGTTTTTGGTTTTTTTTTTTTCCTTCTTCAAAGTTTTGTTTTCCTTTTGGTTTGTTCGTTTTTAATTGACATCCTATTTGGCTTAAATCTTGTTACTGTTACTTAGTTCAAATTTTTTGAGAAAATTCTTATTAGATATTTTTTAGTAGCTCCGTCTGGCTTCCTGTTAAAACTTCAACTCTTTCAATGCATCACTTCAACAAGTGCAAGTGTTAAATAAAAGTTTTACAAAAATCAAGAAAGGACACAATATGTGATGATTTGTAGATTTACTTTAAAAAAAATATTTTTTAGATGGGCCTTGACGGGGGGGCGGGGAGGGGGAAGGAAAGCTGGATTGTTCGCTTTATTATCAAGAGATGGGTATTTTTTAATTTTCAGAGGACAAAGAAAAATGTATTCTAGCAAAGATCAAAAGGGCACCCAAGACTCAGAAAAAAATGGGAAGTAGTACACATGTAGGCAAAAATTCACCATCCCATGAACTTCCACGTTCCAAACCGCGATCTTTAGTTCTTAAACTGCATTAATTGTTTTGACTGAACAAAATATTGATTCCAAATCAATTTTTTTTATCCCTTTCAATGAAGGGCAGCAACTAGAGCCACCAATAGAAAGACCCCAAAAGCGTAAATCTACAAAAGGTAAAGAAACGGTCAACGAAGGGCAAACTTACAGTAGTTTTTGTTGGTAGAAAACACAAGTAATAATTATACATGTGCAAAACAATCTGGTATGATGTACCCAAACAGATGAGAGACAGCATATCAAGAGGTCAAAGGTTCAAATCAGGTAAAAGTAAAAACCAAGCGCTGTATATAACCAATCTTTTGTATGTGTATTAACTGTTTTGGATTGAGTAGACTCTCAATAAAAACAAACAGTGACGTATTTAGTTTTAATTACAGCTGATCTACAACAGCGCTTTGAGCTGATCGATCCTGCAGTCAATGACAAAACCACAGAATACAGCAGACCTCAGGCAGGATTTGTTGATGCAGAAGCTGCAATGAAATATAAGGTATGTAGCTATACAAATTATGGTCGAAGTGCAAATCAAAGAAAAACAAATTTATAATTCACAGTTCTTTGTTTTATTTCGAGAAATTTTTTTTTATAACAAACTTTGATGAAATAGTGGTTCGTAATGCAATACCAGTTTGTTTATAGAAAAGTTCTTAGTGAAATCTAGGCTTGCATCCTAAAATCAAGTGCATCAGTAGGACTATGCCTAGTTGCAAAGTCGGGGTATTTGTGCTCGAGTAATGTTAACTGTTTATGGGAGCATTCATAATGTAAAATTGCTTCACTATAAAACCCCTCCCCTTTATTTTATTATAAAAAAACAAAAGGGTCATTTAATTAATTGTCCTATTTAAAAGTAAATCATGTTCTCATGTTGATATTTTTGAAGATGACTGAGCTTGCTCCGATGAGTGATGTTTACATACACCCAGAGGATGCTAACAGTCTCAGTGGTCGAACTGATGGTAAACAAATAGTGAGGCGGCTTTTTAGCTTGATGTTCGACCAAAATACACTGTCACAAGCAACACTGTGCCCCGGTTTAAACCAGCTAGACCCTGTCATTTTTTCTGCTATATTTGGTAAGATAACAAAAGTTTACGTACTAAAAGCTTCCTTTAAAGATTGTTACTAAGTTTAAATTGAATATTGAAAATAGGTGCTCTTTCATGAAGCTGTTCTAATGCAATGTACATGAACAACTAGTTGATTTATTATGGCTACTGTGTACACTTATGAAGACAGTTAAAAAACAATTACAAGTTTATTAAAACCTAATGACTTTTATTCTCTTTACCTTTTGAATACTATGCAGCATACACCATGGCCAATCATAAAACTACCTTCACCTTGTCCCACCTCAGGCAAGCAGCAAACCAAAAGTTAACAGCCTTCAGGCATTATTCTAAAAAAACAACTGTGATTGCGTGAGCATGGAGGTATTTCCATGATGTGACTGGGCCTCTTGAATCCGTGCTGTATGCTAGAATCCGTGATGTTTGCTTGAACAAATTTATTAATACTAAACACTAGTTTAATGACTCTGAAAATTAAAGGCAATGAAAACTTACTTGGTAAGAAGTACAACAGCTTCGGATAGTATAATGCATTTTTAGAACATTTTCCCTTCGAAGAACTGCAGTATCGGAAAAACATATCACTTTTTATCCCCTAAAACAGAAATCTGAGAAGCGTTGTGGCCATAAGGTTTCTCAGACTGTGTATACAGGAAATATTCTTCCTGCGTGAAAATATTCGCTCTGGTTTTTCGGTGATATTTCAAGAACGCGACCACATTTTGGAGTAAAATTTTCGCAGGTTAGTTTTAATTGTATACCTGTATTTAAACAAGATTAACACAATCAGTAGGCTCTAATTACTGTAATAATAGGCACGAGACTCTGACTGAGAGTACGAGTACGATGTTTATTGTATCATGACTAAATCCTAGATGGCCACTTACACCAAGTGTTTACATGTGACGCCTAACCAATACTAGTCACAAGAGGGCGGTATGACAATATACAATAGATGTGTATATGCTCATTCTACATCTCCCCTTAAGTTTGATTATGTAACTTTCCAAATGAAGTACAGCATTTCTCCCCATTTTTTTTTTGGGGGGGGGGGTATTTTCATTTCCCCACAAATTCAACAACAAACTTTCCAAAGCAACTTTTTTTTTTTTTTTTTTTTTTTAGAAAGTTGATGTTTTCAACTTTTGTTTTGTTTTGAAAGAATCTAAACAATGGGTTATTTTGCACAGCAAAACGACAACAGATTAAATGTAACCAATAACAAAGGCAATGTTTAAATGAACAACAACAAAGTCAATGTTTCCGTGTCAACAGTTCTTAAGTTCACAGTTCTTAAGTTCACAGATCCAAACGGGCGGGGGGTTTCACGATACGCCCTGAGCGAGTTTTTGTTTCCACGACTGGTGGATTAGTTTGCTGGAGTTTGAGTGTTATCATGAGTTATTGTGGGAGTGTTTGGAGTTTCCAGGTGATGTTCCATAGGGACTGGAGTCTCAGGTGTTGCGCTGGGTGTGTGAACTAGTGCACCGCGGTTGCGTCGTTCTGTACCCTGGTCACTTTTAACAATGTATGACCCGGGTGAGTGAGTTTTTTCCACTATCTGACCTGTGCGTTTTTGGTCACGAATCCACACAGGGTCACCTGGTCGGAGAGTGGGTAGTTCTCGCGCACTGTGTCTGCGGTCGAAAGAGTTCTCTTGGGCCAATCGATAGGCGTCTTCCTTTCCGCGTACCTTAGCGTGATTTGGCACACTTGGCGCGAGTGTCATTGGTAGGACAGGAAGTTGTGTTCTCAATTGCTTCCCATCAGTAGCTCACTTTTGTAGTGGGGTTGATCTATAAGTGAGGAGAGCAAGATATGGGTCAGAGTTCTTCTTCAGAAGAGCTTTTGCAGTGCGAACGGCTCTCTCTGCCTCACCATTAGCCTGTGGATACCTTGGCGAGCTGGTCACGTGTGTAAATCCATAGATTGCTGCAAACTGTTGAAAAGTCTCAGCACTGAATTGGGGGCCATTGTCGGAAATCCTGTGGACTGCAAATATCTGTTTCAGTACATTAATCACGCTCTGTGATTTTTGTTGATTGAGCTGTTTGATTTCCATCCACCTGGAGTAGTAGTCGATCACTATAAGATAAACTTTCCCTTGGTGCTGAAAAAGATCTGTACCTAACTTTCCCACGGGCGCAATGGAAATGAGGCTGACATAAGCAGTTCCTTGATTTCGGGACGTTCCCTTGCACATATGGTGCAATTTGTGACCAGTTGCTCAATACTTTTTGACAGTCCAGGCCACCATACTGATGTCTGTGAACGTGCTCAACACTTTGTGATGCCAAGGTGTCCCTGATGTATGCAGTCGAGGATTTCGAGTCGCATTCTTCTGGGGATCACAATGCGTTCGTCGTACAGGAGCAAATCATCGATGATTGCGAGATGGTTTCTGCTCTCCAAATATTGTCGAAGCAACGGTGAGTGGGGCATGTATGTAGGCCAGCCTTGTGAACAGTACTGTCTGATTTGCGAGCATTCTTCATCTGCTTGCTGGGCTTGGCCGATGTCACGGAGGCGTAGCGAAGTAGCAGGCAATGCATGTAACACAGACGATGTGAAATTGTCGATCTCTGCTATGAGTTCGATGACGGAATTTCCTGGCATACCGACTGGAGCTCGTGAAAGTGCGTCTGCTGTGAGTTGATGCTTGCCAGGCACATACATGACTATCGGGTTGAACCGCATTAATCTGAGGCGAAACCGTAGAATGCATGGAGGCATTTTGGAGAGTTCGGTAGAACTTAGTAGAGGGACCAAAGGCTTATGATCGGTCTCTACTGTGAAGTGTAATCCCACAACGTAGTCGTTGAATTTCTCACATGCCACAGTTGTTGCCAACGCTTCCTTTTCTATGACAGCATATCGTTTTTCCGTGTCACTCAGGGATCGCGATGCGTAGCAAATAGGGCGGCGCTTGCCATCATCCTGTATTTTTAGCAGAACTGCACCGATACCTGCTTGAGAGGCATCGGCTGCGATGATCGTTTGGCGGTTTGGGTCATAGTGAGCGAGTATTTCAGACGAAACTAGCATGTCTTTGATTCACTGGAACGACTTCTGTTGCATATCGCCCCAATACCAGCAATTGTCTTTCCGTAGTAGTTGTCTCAGTGGTTCGTTGAACTCAGCAATGGATGGAATGAATTTTCCCAACTGATTTACCATACCCATTAAGCGTTGTAGCTCTGTAATGTTAGTAGGTACTGGGAACTGAGAGATTACTGTTGTCTTGCGTGTGTCCACACTAAGTCCAGATGAATTGACAATGTGGCCAAGGAACTTGATTGTTCCTTTTGAAAACTCGCATTTGTCATTAAGTGTCAGTCCCGCGTCCTGTAGACGTTGTAGGGTTGCTCAAACCCGACTATCGTGTTCTGTCTGATTTGTACTGTGGATGAGGACTTCATCCATTTGACAGATGACTTCATCAAGTCCCTCGAGGATTAATGACATAGTGCGTTGAAAAATTTCTGGCGCTGAGCTTATACCAAATGGCCCGCGAAGGGATTGGCTTGTCGAGATAAGTGTTAGTCCAGATAACCATGGCTCATTGTCGCTAACAACGGAAACTGTCGCTCCTGTGTCCAACTTGAAGCGTGTGTTGTGTCCGTTGACAGATATGTCGGCATTCCAGTAATCCTTATTACTGGAGATTTCACCAAGAAATGGCAAATCATCATTATATTCGTGATCTTGCACTTCATAGTCATATTCGTGATCCTGCACTTCATGTACTCTTGTCGATGTGTACATTGGACTGCGGCAAACAGCCTTGTAATGTCCCTGTTTTTTACAAATAGCACAAATTGTTTCTTTGGCTGGGCAATTTGAGCGCTTGTGGCGTTCTTTCCCACACCACTGACATGCAGTGTCCTGGCTGGGATGTGGATTAGACTGTGCACTTTTTGATTTTCCAGCTGTACTCGTTCCCTTTTTCTCGCGATAGGATGCAGTGGACCGGAGGTGATCAATTTGTGTCTGTTGTGTTTCGCCTCTCACAATATCTCGGTTCTGTATACGAGACTCAGCTTGCCGGCAAAACTGTACAGCTCTGCCAAGAGTGAGGTCAGATTTGGATTGGAGATTATCAGAAAGTTTATCATCGGTGACACCAACGACAATCCTGTCTCTGATTAGGCTATCTTTGAGTTCAGCATACTCACAGTGGTCTGCCAGCCTGTATTGGTCTTGAATAAATACATCCATCGGTTCCCCTGGCTGTTGCTTGCGTTTATTGAAGCGAGCCCTCTCCACAATAATATTTCGGCGACCTTCATAGTTGTTTGTTCAATGCTTGTACCACTTCATCAAATTCTGCGGTGTCTTCCGAGATCCTTAAAGTTATTAATATGTCATCGGCACAATCTCCCATAGCATACATAAGAGTGCTAACCTGTTCGTGGTCCGGTTTCTTTGTGAGACCCGAAGCAACACGATACTGCTCGAAACGTCTGATCCATTTTGGCCACAGTTCGCTTTGTTAAGGTCCGTTTCCGCCATCGAATTCAGTCGGAAGTGGGAGTTGAGTTGTGACCTGTGGCTGGCAAGCTTGTTGTGGAGTTGTTGACATGTTTTAGGTTGAGATCACCGCTGCCACCATGTAATAATAGGCAAGAGACTCTGACTGAGAGTACGAGTACGATGTTTAATGTATCATGACTAAATCCAAGATGGCCACTTACACCAAGTGTTTACATGTGACGCCTAACCAATACTAGTCACAAAGAGGGCAGTATGACAATATACAATAGATGTGTATATGCTCATTCTACAATTACCAAGCGTTTACAGCACCTTTAAGCTTACCAAGTCTATTTTTCTAATAACTTTGGGGGGGGGGGCGGTGGAGATGTAAGCTTTATAAGATTTTTGAAGTGTCATTAGTAATGATGACTTGTTATTAAAATTGTGGTGTATGTTTACTCTACGTCATTTTATAACCCTTATATGCCAAAATTGGTTGTTTATCTTTGGAGTTAACATCTTTGCGAAATGCAAGTTTTCAGTTGAATGACGACCTGTCATAACTTGCTTAAAAGAGCCTGAATGTACACAAAGTCAACGGACGCAGAGGCACGACACTGTCTCACAGAGCAGTTTCGTGCAAGACACAACCTTGTTGCTTAAATGGACTTGTTGCACTGAAGGGATGAAGTTAAATTAGAGTCACTTTAAATACTTTCTGGTTTAACATTCTTTATTTGTATAGTTTAAGTGGAAATAAACCTCTTCCAATTTGTTCCTGCAAATTTATGTAAAACGTGAATTTCTTTCTGTATTGTGAATATTACAGCCTATTCATACCCACATTTATCCGCCGTAAGCAGAGGTGAAGTTTTGCGCACGATACTCTTATTGTATGTACTATTTAATAAGAACATTTTCTAGGGTTAAATATTATGAGCAAAAAGTGCATATTATATCTCTCAAAATAAACAATTCTCCAGCCAATAGCAACCTTCACCAAAATGCCACCAATTTACTGCAACATATATATATATAAAACACTATTGATGTAACTTCAATTTCAGAGACACCACTAGTGCAAAATTAGTGCTAGTTTTAATTATAGACCGCACCTAAACTGCACCAATCAAAAACACCAAAGTGGCACCAATTTGCTATACCCCAATTTGACACCACTGGTGCTATATTGGTGCTAATTTAAATAATTGGAACGCACCAAAACTGCACCAACATTGTAAGCACCAAAATGGCACCAATTTTCTCTACACCAATTTGACACCACTGCTGCTAAATTGGTGCTAATTTACATAATTGGAACGCACCAATACTGCACCAACATTAGTCTTGGTTCCAAGACCATTGGTGTTGCGCGGTCACACACAATCAACGTTCCGATCTATGCACGGCAAAACCTGTACACGCTTTGTAATGACCGAATGCTAGCGGGCGCTCTGTTTCTCTGATTTTTCGGATCTCTCTCACCATGATCTCACCATGGTCTTGGCTATCTGCAAATCGAAGGCGGGGCCAGACTATGCAAATGACTCGTAATGCATGCAATATTCATATCACGTGACGGGTTGAAGGTGACTATTCAAACTGATGGAGTCAAAGGTCACGCGTTGCTGTGTTACGACGTATAGTTAGTAGTAGTGTGTACACATATCACAATCATCATGGCGGCGTCCGTGAAACTAAGTGAGACCGATATATTTCAAGCTAAAGAACATGCCTGCAGTCGCCTGGGCTTGAATGCTCTCAAGAAACAACAATCTGAAGCTCTTGATGCCTATCTTCGCGGGCACGACGTATTTATTTGCCTCCCTACTGGCTTTGGAAAGAGTGTTGTATTCCAAGCAGCGCCAATGTGTTGGGACTTCCTTCAAGGCAACAATGTTGTCGCAGACGATTCGAACATTCCAAAATCTCTGGCCATAGTTGTTGTCCCCTTGAAGTCCTTAGCCATGAACCAATTGGAACGATGTCAGGCGATTGGTCTGGAAGCTGCCATTGCAATTGCAGAGATTTCAGATGAGGTTTTAGAATGTGCTGGTCAGGGAAAATACTCTGTATTGTTTGCCAGCCCGGAGGCTTTGCTGAGTGTCAAAGGTACTGAGTTGCTGCAACTTCAATCTGTGTACAGTCGGGTGTGTGGCTTGTTCATCGACGAAAGCCATTGTGTTACTAAATGGTAAGTCCAAAGCATATAGCACCATTCCATTCATTATTATATAGACCACACAGTGCTTTAAATAGTATAAACAGACAATAGGGCCCTACTACTATTTACTAACTTTAATATATTTACTAAGGGACCTTGTCAAAACTCATCCTGGACAGCCAACGGACGGGCACCCGTCCAGGACCAGGTTTCTGTCCCATGTTCAATTCCCTTGTAGTGATAACTTTATCGGACGGACTATAGGACGAGCTCGCAGTGACTGGCCTTCACAAGGGATCATTTGTTTACAAACCGCAGAGTGTTTAGATTGCTATCTACTGGAAAACAAGCAGGAGGTCTCCGAGGGCCAGTTTGCGGTTTCACACTGGGCTTCAATGACCTTGAGTATTTACTACAGACAAATTGGTCATATAAGCTCTCTGTGCATTTCAATTTGTAACTTTTTAACAGGATGGGTTTCAACGTTTTTATTTCAGTCTGTGGACAAAATTGCAATTGTCTTTATTGTCTATGTTGTTCTTCTGCGTCAATAAAAGCTTATTTAATTATCTAATGGGACAACCCCTTTTAAAATCTTTAGATTAAAATCTAATTATTTGAGAAATCCATGTTATTAAACAGCACCTTTACAATGATGTACCCCTTTTGATGTATCGTGATTGAATAGAAATTATCCTGAAAGTATATTAGACCATAAATAACCTTGGAAACATCACCCCACGACCCAACAAGTTTGGAGTGTTATGGTCCATTTTTGAAAGGTAGAAATCTTTGAAGGGAATTTCCTGTGTATGAACGGGTGGCCATGATTAGCATCCGTGTTTTTTTTTCAAGATGGTGGATAATTTCACCAATATTGCAAAAAGTTTTCTTTTGATATTTATATTTTTCATTAGTTTAATTTGTATAAACCTATACAATTCAGGAATGGAGAATAAAACACTGTTAACGGTTTACATGAGCTATGCTAGTATAATCTTTCCTACAGTGACCTCCAAACAGTCAGTCCAGATGGTCCAGACTTGCCCCTAACCGCAAACCCCAGGTTTGTTTATCTAGTGTTTAATGAGCCAGTGAAACCGCAGAGCGCTCAGTGGGGTGCCTTGGGCACTGTGTATCGGACGGGAATACACATTTCATCGTGTGGAACCTTATTCCGTATGAACTCCCATCCTGTGGCCCGTCCGACAAAAATGTGACATCGGACGAGCCTCGTCCTATGGTCTGTCCAGGATGAGTTTTGACAAGACCCCTAAGTATAATATATATAATGTAGTCTATACTAAATAATAATACTCAAAGTCTCTGACCTGTCTGTGGAAGTTTGAACTCGATTTGTCGTAAAATTTGCATGAATCAAATATTGGGCGACGAACTACATAAAATACTGGCACAGTACTGCAAGACTTGATATGTACAGTATGAGATGGGGTTGAAATATTGTTGGTACATTGAAGCTTAAGCCTGTTTTGGCTCGTATACGAGGTTGAAAAATTATTCTTTGACACCCACGGTTACGGTATCTCTGGTACCGTGCCAGTATTGTTGTTCATGCGAAGTAGTTAGTTCAAAGTGGGTGCTTGCATAAAGTAAAGAGCCTCGGGACAAGCCTAGCAATGAACAAATTTAATGGCCCGAAGGACAAGGTTAACATTCAGTTTCAAAGTTTTAACATTGCACATTGCATTGTTTATGTGAGGTGGACTACAACAATGAAATGAATTCTTCAATTAAATATTGCAATGCACAATTGGATTATTACAATACATTTGAATCTACTACAAACTACGATCCACTAAATATAAAATCCTCCTGTCTGTGAATGTATCTAACTTGCACGTTTTCTGGTATTTTACAGGGGCCAATCTGCAGGGAAAACAGCAGCATTCCGAAAGTTATATGGGAACATAGGACAACTGCGGAGTCGCCTCCAAATGGATACGCCATTGATTGCGATGACTGCCACAGCCAGCAGTACTGTCAGGAAAGCTGTAGCAGACAGTCTGTCATTGAAAAATGTTTTCCTAATTCACACCAGCCCAATACTCCACAACATGAAACATACCGTCCTAAAAACCAAAAGTATACAACCTAAAGATGTGTTGGGTTGGTTGTGTCTGAAAATTTCTGAAAAGGGTGTTAACACTGGACGGGTGATAGTCTACTGCCAAAGTAGAAAAACCTGCAGCGAGCTCTATTCCATGTTTAAGTGCCACGTCCCTGCAGATGGTCATGTGTATTTCAATATGTACCACACGAACACACAACCAGAAGTTCAAGAAGACATTCTGAAGAGCTTTTCTGATCCAAATGGAACTGTTAGGGTTCTATTTGCAACAATTGCGTTTGGATTAGGTGTCGACATTAAGGGTCTTCGCCAACTGATATCGATGATTACGTTCAGCTAAGTGGTAGAGCTGGGAGGGATGGTCAACGGAGTTACTCTATCCTGGTTAAATATCCATCTGCAAGTGGCGTCCCCATCAAGGAAGAGATGAAATCATTCTTGAACACCGATTCCTGCAGGAGAGACATAATTCATACGGCGTTTCCTGGGCAACATCAGACAGCTCCATGTAACAAGGCACACAACTGCTGTGACAACTGTGCGCGTACATGTTCCTGTAAAGGAGACCATTGTGCTTCACCAACAAATTTTGTTGAGCAAAGTATAAAGGATGGCCTTTATTCAGGGCCAAAAGGGTCTGAAGTCCCCTTGAGAGATGTACCAAATGAAGTACAGGACAAAATATGAGAAGAACTACTTCAGTTTCAATCACAAGTCAAAGGAACATCTTCAGAGGAGCAGCAGGATGACCACATCTATAGTCAAACAGTCAAATGCCAGTCAAAATGCCGGATGTTTTATGCGATAGTTCTTCAAGTGATAGTAAGAGCGACGAAGATGAAGTCTCAGATGAGTACAGGGAACTAGTTATTGTTTACAGTGACAGTGATTAAGTTTAAGTAGTGTTAACGAAGACCCCACCTTCCAATCATTAAACATACTATAGTATAAGTGCTGCTTTGGTTTACAATAGGCCTATACTTTTTTTTAATGAAGTATTTTTTTATGGAATTTATACGTTTTTTCAATTTTAAGCTTAAACTTTTTTTCTCAGTTTTATAATTTAAAGGCACTGGACACTATTTGTAAAAACTCACACTAAATGTTAACATAAAAATTTACTCAGTAACAAGAAATGGAATGCTGTTGATGAAGGCTCACTCTTAAGTGATGTAGGTTTCGAGAAAGAAGTAATTTCTCACTAAAATATTTGAATTGATTTCAAGACCTCAGCTGAAGTCTCTAATTCAAGCATCTGAAGCCACACAACTGGTGCACGCAAGGATGTTTTTCCTCCATTATTTTTCCACAACTTGACGTGTCCAGTGCCTTGAACAACTCTCTGTATTTTCCAGAAATTATAACCTAGGACACGATTGATGGGTAAATTTAAGTGCACTATCGTAAAGCTAAACCTAGAAAGGAACTTGAGTTTAACTATTTTATCTGATGCAATATGTATTACAGGCATGATGTTCTTCCTACTTTAGTCTGATTTCCAATTGTTGTTTTGACAAATTGAGAATAAAGAGCCTGAAAATTCTGTTCAACCCTATAACACATGAACAAGTACATGTACATTTATCTTCAACTACGTGCTAATCCTCAGATTCGCAGAATGGAGTGGTGATAAAAACCTATATTGCACGGCTAATATCAACTACCATGGGTCTTGTGTGTTCTATGTCACACGCTAAGTTTGCCTGAAGATAAATACGTTATCACATTTAAAATACTTAAAAAATAGGAAACAGTGATCATTTGCTATTTATCTTGGTTTCATTTATTCTTATTTTTTGCCATTTGTCCACATACATGTACATGTAGTGCCTGTTAAAATTATCAGTAGCTGTAATTAGGAACCACTGGCATTGTCACACAGAGTAATATATGTTCAAGGCAATTGGAGGCAATCAACTGACTGTGTACACAAGGAACAATTTGGGCAGCACAATCGACATTCTTCTTCTGTACAAAAAATCACCTAAATAGTAAGAAATACATGTTGGAGATTGCCTGGAACTGGTTGCATTTAACTTTACTCATGTGACATGGCCTCATTACAAAATGTACTACAAAGAATTTTAATTTACTTGAAGGCAGAAAAGTAACAAAATTGTCCTGGGCACAAATTCATACATGTACAGCTGTTCAACTTGACACATTGCCTTGGATTGGGTTGGTCTATAAAAAATGTTTTAAACTTTGTTATTAAATGCACATGGTTCAGAAGATTTTTTAAAAGTACACGTAGAATGTAATGATCCACACAAATATGCCTTGAAGTTGCGTGGTTTTCCTTTTGGTGTGCAAATTTACACGGTCGGCATTTTTGTTGAGTGTATGTTTACAAAGGTAAACAGTGCAATTTTGAGGTAATTTTATGTGGACCAATAATAATTATGATCCAACCAGATGCACTTGTCTTTATAAGAACAGTTTCAAACGCTTTTCACAGACAAACTTTCACGATCCAAGGCAGTGTGTCCCTTTAACATGTAGAGATGGTAGCTTTAGTAAACACAACAAAAGTTTATGATTCTTGTGTCTGAAACAATAGGTCTAATATTTATGAAGTTTTAGGAACTGGACTTTTTTGTTAAATTTTCAAAGACCAGTATACAAAATAAATAAAGATGTTCGCAATGAATGTTTTCTTTCAAAAATCAATGACACAGGTGTATATATTTTGTACACTATATGCAGGGAAAATTTGGAATGAGAAGACTTTAATAAATTTGTTTACTTTGTAGTGTGTTATATACATGTAGCCTTAATGTTTATTTACAATATACATGTACTTTATTATGTTTATTGCCTAAAAACAAGTTAAACGTGAATTATCTTCACACATGCGTACAATGTACATGAACATCTTAACTACAACCTAGTTGAAAAAGAGAATTTGAAACTGAGCATGACATGACAACAGTCAACTGGCGATAAGCAAAAAATTAGCTTGACGAATTCCTGTTTGTTATCTTACATGATTTGAACATTGTTTGATGTAACTGTAGTAATGCTCTCAAAATGTGGTGGTAGTTCATACATGAGATATACATGTACTTGTACACGTACATTAAAGCCCACATTAACAAACATAAATCCTCAACATAGACTGGCTTCTAACCAACACAACAATGTTAATCTTCAAATTATTATATAATATACAATGTACATGTAATCATTTAGTTTTAGTATGTTCTTCAAAGCATGGGCACTCATTGCAGTGTAATCACACACAACTGAAATTCTACATGTATATATGCATACATGTATGATATTGAGTTTTTGAAGCATTTTCTGCTAAGCATTTTCTGAAAAAGAAAATTTATAAGGAAATGGTGTGTTTTTCAGGAAAAATAACCAGGGCATACATTTATGTATTTGTATGCTTGAAATACAATAAACTATAGAGAATTGTATACAGATGTGTTTGCTTAATTATTATCTGTCATGTTGTGTTGTCATGGAATCACTACATTATGCCTTTAATCAAGAACCCTGTGAGCAGTATCCCCAAGTAATGTACAATGTTAATCTACAACCCCCCCCCCCGAAAAAAATAATAATATAATTATAATAATCATCAAAAGTAATGTGCATTGAGCACCTTGTTTAAAGGATAAATGTAAATGTACGTACATGTATCATGGTATACTATGCTTAATTTTAAGGGATGTGTAGACGATTGGTGCTGTTCTGTAGTTCCTCAGAGATCAGATAGGCAAATATTAATCAGAAGTTTGGTTGAAAGATAAATATGAAACCAATACTCGTGTCAAGTCAAACAATTAGAATGTTATGTGTTTTACATCATTCCCGTCGCCCTCAAAAAAAAAAAAAACTGTGATAATTTGTTGAAAACAAATTTTTGTTCCATTGAATGTGCAATGCATAAAACAAAATAACACATCCTAAATTGTAGATAGCAAATGCTCAAACTTAAATTACCAATGGTGAAGCATCCCTTTAATGCTTGCCTCTGATTGTTCCTGTTTTGTTTACAAATCGATTCCATGTTAGGCTGTGGGCTAATCGTGGTGAAAGGACCCAGTTGACTTAAATGCTAGTAGTCTGAGAACGTGGTAACTATAGTTAGGTTTTCCGCCAGCTTTGAAGTGGAGAAGTAAGTGCTTGTAGATGATCATTAGTCGCTCACCATCACCCAGTCTCCTTGCATCTGTAAAATCTAAAGCAAGTAGCCCCATACTTAAGGCACATCTTGAATAGTTAAACACGTGGTCCTGAACAGTGCTGTCGTCAGATGAATGTTGTGACGTGGTGGTGGTCCTGGCAGACTTGATTGTAGAATGTTTATCTCGGATGTGTCTTTGAAGACCTTTCTTTGTTTTGTATGACTTATCACAATGATGACACTGAAACCGAGGAGTCTGGGTGCTCAGTTCATCATTTGAAGGGACGACATATGTACTGACAATTTTTGACATGGTTTCCATGACATATTCTTTCCTGTTGTGATGAAACTAGCGAATAAATGGCCCCTAAACCAGCGTACATGTATATTGTGTACAGCTAGTGTTTGCTAGTTTCATTGGCACTTCGCCCGAATGCGCTGAAAATGTATCAATATTTTGATGGAACATGTGCTCGCATTTAAAACCATATGTACATATATGGTCTTGTTTACATTCACCAGGGCTCACAAAAACGCAAAAAAAAGTTTCACATTTTGACCGTTTTAACCGTTTGTTTTTCATCAAAAGGTATTTATTAATCGGAATAACAGTGTGAGGACCCGGTCTTCAATACAAGGTAATGACCGGGTTTATGGCTGGCCGCTGTTAACGGTTGGTCGGTTAACAGCGGCCAGCCACCAACACGGTCATTACCACGTATTGAAGACCGGGGTGCAATTTCAGAGAGCTGCTAAGCACAAAAATTTGCTTAGCATGAAATTTCTTCATTGATAACAACAGGATTACCAACCAAATTTCCACGTGATTTTTAGGATAAGCAAACAATAGCTTAATACCAGTAACAAGCAATATGCAACACATGGAAATTTGGTTGGTAACCCTGTTTTAATCAAGGAAGAAATTTCATGCTAAGCAAATTGTTGTGCTTAGCAGCTCTATGAAATTGGGCCGGGTCCTCACACTGTTATTCCCTAATTAACCAGAGAAAACATTGCAGTCTTGGTAATGATAATGATCAGTCTTGGTAAAAATAATGATAGTTTGATTGGTCATTTTGGGGATAGAGATGTGTAGTGTTTTGTTCTTTGTTTTCCCTTTTGCTCACATGTGAATGTATTTTGTACCCTAAATGAGAAATGACTGCCGCAACCTTCAGTATAATCTCTAATACCATAGATTATAATTACAAATGTTGCATAGGGTTCGGAGGGTATTAGATAACCACAGGAACCATTTTACTCCTGGGTGATGAGAACTTGATTCTGTACATTATGCTTCTCTAAGAATTACACCAAAGGTTACCCTCACCTTTCGACACTTTGTCATCTTCTCAACTGATGCCATCAGTTTGTCTGCTCTTGCATTTAGTTGCTCCAAGGTTTGCTTTATAACCATGCAAAACTCCATCATGACCTTTACAATAAATAATATATTTAACAATTACACAAACAATTACACTTTTTACACTTGAAAAAAACTAAAGTGTCAACTGAAGTGCAGTACGTATATGCCTTCAAGGCTATAAGACTTTCCCACTGCACCAAGTGCAGTTAAAGACTCATCACAACTCATGACCAAATTTAATCATCAGATATATTTTACAAGCTAGTCCTAATAATATTTATCTTCAAGCAGGCTTGAATCCTTGATTCTGATTGGTCGATCCTTGGCAACAAGGAGTGTGATATACAAATATTGTCTGCTTCGAGTGCTATGGTTAAAACTACGGTGCCCATGGTGATTCCTTGGCGCGTTCAATTTTCAAAGCCTTGGGAAAATAGAGCGCTATGGGGATCACAGAGGGAGTTTTAAAAAAAAAGTATTAAAGGCTAAAAAGTATTTACTCCATATTTTCTATGTATAAGGAATTACGGGGAACTGCCTTATAATTGTGGATTGCCTTCTTAAAGATAAGTTTGACATCACATGCGCACTTCGGTCTCGTTGGGTACAGGATTCCACTCACTTGTGTGATTAATAATATCTACTTAATAATTATCACCTTGACTTACCCATGGCTCATTTCCTTCATGCTTTATGGACACGGGATATTTGGTGTGCATTTTCTGACCAATAGAAATGAGCACATTCATCTATGAGTTTGCTCCAAACAGCTTTTCCTTGACCACAAACTAGTTGATCACTTAGGTAAGGACTGAAGACAGGGAGACTGATATCTTGGCGAGACGTTTTCACTGAAAAGGGAATCGGATATTAATGGTACAGTTGTCCAACATAAGACCAAAGCTATTTTGAAAATGCCCATGAAGTGAATATTTTTAGGAACACAATCCTGTGAAATGTATGAAAATTAATTCTTTGAAGTGTATGAAAACTATCTGACATCCAATTCAATTTGCTCACAAAAATGTACACTGATTAAAAAAAAAATAAAGTGAAAAACAACAATAAACTAGACTTTAAGTGTTTGTCAACAAACACAGCTGTCCCGTGTTGTTTTGCTTCGATTAAGCGCTTCAAAGCTTTAAAGTTTGTCTGATTTCAATATAGAAGACTCTTGACGTTTGACAGGCCCGTTTTACTTAAGTCTGCCTAAAAACCTAAACCTGGTCTCCATTCCGATACTGACTCGTAGATTTAAACCAGAAAAAGGTCAAAATGGGTCCATGGTAACCCTTGTCTAACCTTAAATGCTCAAAGGGTTTGTAACTGAAAAAAAAAATTGAAAATCAGGTGTGCAGTTTTTTGATTAATAAAAAGAATAAAAAAATATCGAAGAAAACAATACTTGTTCCGACAGTAGGGTCAGAACAGCTAAAAAGGGTAGACTACTACTAGCAATAACAAAATTGTATACAATTTGTTTTGAAAGTAAACAGACAAATATACACTGAAGTACCTACATGCACAGTACGAACTGCTGACTACAGAGGTTGGAAGGCTGGTTTCATGGCAAGATGTTAACATTTGTCCATCTCCCTCACTGTGTTTGCCAGAATCCAAAGCTTTTGATGCTGCTGCAGTCCATTTCTCACCACTGCTCAGGCGTATCAACGTCTTTAATTGGATTGTCATGAGAATCTCATCATCGTCTACACTGGTACCATCTTCTTCAAGCACCACACTAAATGCCTGTATGTTCAATTTGACCCCTCCTAAAACATAACAAAATTGAATAAGAACAAAATAAATAAACTGTCTGATTTCATTTCAATGTGCTCATCAGATTTCAGTCTGATATAACCGGACTTATATCCAACTGTATAACCTTTAAGTTTTCGTATGCAACCCAAAAAAGACTTCAGTACAACACCACTTTCAGTACAATGCTAGGAATTAGAAACTCACCTTTCTCCTTGAGCTCATCCACAGAGTTGCAGACGACCATACTCTTTGCCAGTCTCTTGGAGTCCCAAACTTTGTAAACAGGCATTGTTACTCTGAGGTTTGAATTGTGCCAGATTGTGTTACATGTAAAAAAAAATATGAAGTGCTCACATAAGAATACTAAAAATTAAAAAAAAATACTTTCTTCGTTTTGTTCGCTAATGAAGTGAAATTTGGTGTAATATTGTGGGTGCAACATGAAGTTTGTCAGACCTTTTTTTGGATGGTGCAAATAGTGCACTCATAATTTTCCCACAAATGTTTACTTTGTCATTATCTTTCTGCAAAAGGATTAATAGTTATCATTACTTCATTCAGAGGTGAGAGTACTGATTTATCACTGCACTATGACCAGAATACAGGTGAAAACTAAGCGGCCATTTGGAACTCAGGTTCTTGTAAGCAACAACTTTACACCTGCCGGACCCACACAAAACAAAACAAAACCCTTGCTCCTCAAAATGATCAACAGTCATCTCTTCAAAAACAACAAATTTGTCATGGTTGCTAACTAGGATTTTCATCACCTTTCCAAATTGTGGAACCTCATCTTCATTAAAACCTAACCTTACACAGCACCCTGTTCGAAACTTGTGACCATGAATTGTTACATTATCGGACAAGTAAACAACTGTTGCTGGATCCCTGAATGTAGGTGAGCTACCCTCGGCACATAGCTGATCAACTAATTGAGGGAACATATCATGCAACGACACTTCAGATCCTTCATCCACTTCATAGAGAAAGTTGGTCTTACTGGTTTGCAAATGACACATAAGCAACTGATGCTTACGACAAACACTAAGGGGAAGGTTTTTAAAAATTTTCCACTTACTTGACTTGGTGTGTGTATGTTTCCCCTCAAATCGCATGCACCAGTGAAACCGACTTGGGCCAAACTTCAAAATCTGAGCAGGTAGGTGGACACAGTAGTGCATCATTGGCGTAAAAGATGCTCGTGGGTATTCTTGCTGAAATACAGTGTAAATCAATTGCTGCAGCTGTCCAACTGTATTGCGATCGGCACATGGACTGAGACAGAGAAGCATTATCTTAACCAAACAAAGGAAGTTTAACCACTTTTGCATTACCTTGTGGAATGCAAGGCCCAATAATAAACGGTAGGATGACCGAAAGTGTATGCATAGATGCTGCTGTCTGTTTTATACGGTGATCACTATGCAAATGGCCTTTGTCAATAGGGACAACTTTTGTAGACTGTTCTAGGTAAGTGTAAGGTGTTAGTTTTCCATTGAGCCACTTTTGTGTGAAATACTTCTGGACAACAATGAATTCATACAGCATACTCTTCATCTCATATGGAATCAGTCCTTCTAAGAATACATGCATTGGGTCATGTACCAAGGAAGAGCACACATGAAAATTAGGAATATCAAGCAAACAACTAGCACTATTAATGCCCCACATTGTACTCCAGTAATTAAAGGCAGCAGGAGTAAGATTAAGCATCAAGTTGCATCGTTCCCTGTGCACATCTTCATCTCTTATTGGGAGTTCATCCTGGTGTAGCTCCCTTTTCATGTCTTCATGTGAGGTGTCACAGGTTCTGCATGCTTTAAAGGCAAACCCTACACCCTCTTTGAATCCACCTAACCATTGAGCTGCGGGTGTATCACAGTGGCAAAGTGCCAGAAATCCTTCCACTAATTGTTGTCTGCCATTTATCTGCAATTGTACACCAGCATTTCCAAGTCGACTGACAGCTGCCACAAAATCCCTCGACAACTTCTTACAACCAAATTGACGAAATCTTATATCCTGTGTTTTAGCAACAGCAAGGAGTTGGATGCTGGATAGACGGGAACGATACTCGGGAGGAAGATTTCCCAAGGTCCAGTAAAACATTGACAACTTATGTTTTTTAACATGAACACCTATAAGATTGACAATTTCAATATCATCACAGTTGACGATGAATGTCAGTGCATTTGGGTTATTTTAGCATTGTTTCGTATAGCCTCACCGCCACAGAGATCATACATCATGTCTGTGGTACTTTCATGTGAATTCTCTACACACCTTTGAACCTCCAGTAAATTCAGAAATTGTGCCAAGTTTGGTAGTAAGGGAATAAAGTATCTAACTCTTTTAACACGTTTGATAACTCCTTTGATGTGAACTGTTTTGTGACCCAAAGTCACACCCACTGGTTTGATAAGACCAAAATTTTCTTCATACATTTTTAATCTGTTGTGAGGGGTTTGGTAACTAGAGAAGACAATGATAACTGTTCCGTGTAAGACACCAATGGGATTGATACCTTCATTCAAATTCCTACCATCTACAGCAAGCAACTAATTTTGTGCTGCAGAAATGACATCTTTAATAAGAACTGAACTGAAGCAACACGATCTCAACCGCTTACAAAAACTCCAAAACAAGGCAGCCCGACTGATCCATAAGAAGCCAAAGTATTCCCATGCCACACCTCTGCTCACGGATCTCCATTGGCTTCCGGTCGACCAGCGGATCAATTTTAAGACGGCACTGAACATGTTCAAAACGTTGTCCAATACCTTCCCATCTTACATTTCAGACACACTTGATCTCAGCAAACCCAAACGTGAAGGTCTTCGTTCTCAATGCAATCTGGTGGTACCTCGATCCTCAAGGAAGTTTGGAGACCGTGCTTTCTCCATCGCTGGTCCCCGCAACTGGAACTCACTCCCAACAAACATTCTTCTGTAGAACAGTTTAAAGGACTTTTTAAAACGCATCTGTTTAATCGTTCCATCTAATGTGTTTTTGATTCTAGTCATTCTCTCTTTTGGGTTTTGGTTGCATTATCCCTAGCGCTTTGCATCCTTTGGAAAAGGCGCTTTATAAATTCGGTTATTATTATTATTATTAAGGGAAGTTTTCGCAAGCACAGATGACAAAGCGACATCACTGAGGCCATGCTGAGCCTGCAGAGACATTGAAAAGCCACCCATCCTTCTTTCAAGTGTGTTGTTCTCATTTTCATTAATATCCAAAACCTCTGGGCCAAATTCATCATCTGAACTGTCTGACTGGTCATCTACCCCAACTATATGTCTGTTGTTATGCTTCCGCCAAACATGGGTTCTAAATGCTGGCCAACTTTTTGTTGAGTAGTTGCAAAGACCTATTGTACAAGTAGCTATAAAATGAGGATCATTCTTATGTAGATGCACTGTATGTTTTTCAAATGCTTTGTACGCATTTGATCTGTAGTAACACATACTGCATTGACACATGGTCTTCTCAGAGAGTCATACCTCTTGCAAAGTAAGTTAGACCTTGAAATGAAAGACAGTCACAATCAAATTTAATATTAGAGTTAAAGTGAAATGCCTCTTTCATGATTAATAAAATAAATTAACTTTGATGTTTTTGTTTTGTTTTGATTTTCTGAGTTTTACTTTTCAAGACATTGGGTCCAAGAACTCACAGCACCGTTATACGTATAGTACAAAATGACAAATCGAAATGATTCACCATGATTGATACTTTAGTAGTGCTAAATACCAGATTTTTATTATTTTTTTTTTTTTTGGGGGGGGGGGGTGAGGAAATGAATTTGTAGTACTAACACTAAGAGCAAGTGCCCCACATTGTGGAATTGTTTTTGTATGCAGCACACGTCGGCTACTTTTTTCTGCAGCACACGTCGGCTATGGAGTCAACAGTTAAGGGATAAGCTGTTCTTCCTATCCCTTAACTGTGGACTCTATAGCCGACGTGTAAACGGCTACTGAGTCAACAGTTAAGCAACACAACAGTTACGCTGTTCTTCCTGTCCCCATGATCCCTCAACTGTTGACTCTATATAGCCGACGTGTAAACGGCTATGGAGTCAACAGTTAAGCAACAGTTAAGTTGTTCTTCCTTTCCCTTAACTGTTGACTCTATAGGCCTAGCCCGTGCACACGTTAGCTATGGAGTCAACAGTTAAGGGATAGGAAGAACAGCCTATCCCTTAACTGTTGACTCCATGACGGAGCCTTATAGCTTCTAGAAGTACGCTAGGCCTACTCTTCAGTTAAATAATACTTTTTTTAGCTTCCCTTCAGCTCCGGTTACTTCTTGGGTTCGTACGTACGACTCAAAGAGCCGCACCACAGCCAAACGACGACGGGACTGTCGTCAGAAATGTATGTAAAATACTAGCCGTATTAAACACACACACACACACATGACGCGACGAATGATGATCATCGAACGATAAAACATTTTTACCGCCCAAGCACACAATGACGCTGGCTCCGTGCCAACGATCGAATGCAAATGCAGTCATCGCGAAATCTTATTGGTCAAAAAAAGTTTGTTTACTCGGCTGTTACTCATACGTCACAGTAACATGAACTTATCGCATGTAAAATTACGCAACACTGTGTTTATTTGGCGTTTAAAATTAATATCAAAGAGTAACTTATAGCCTCAATACCGTTACTTAAATTAAACTACAGCTTTAACACTTGATGACTTAAATCCAGAAGAATTTCTTCAAAACTTAGATCAAATAATATCAAATGTCTGATGAACTTACAGCAGGCATTTATTTTATTGTTGCCCCTTTTTGAAAAAGAGGTAATTATAAACACCATCGGTACATTGCTAACTAAACAGACCCGTTTCCACTCGATGTTTCTGTTCTTCACAGAGTGTTATTTTTTTAAACACGTCACGTGTTCAATTTGTTTACATTTACGCAACACTGTTTATTTGGCGTTTAAAAATTAACATCTTAAAGTAATTAATAGCCTCAATACCGTTACTTAAATTAAACTACATCTTTAACACGTCGATGACCTAATTCCAGAGTTTCTTGAAAATTTTGATTAAATAGTAAAAAAGTGCCTGATACACACAAAGAGGCACATTGCCAACTAAACAGACCCGTTTAAATTATTTTCACTTGATGTGTTTAATTTTTTCACACGATGTTTACGTTCTACACAGATTGTTATTTTTATAAACACGGCACGCGTTCAATTCTTTTTTACAGTGTATAGAGGTAACTGTAGATGGTATACATTTCTGTCTCAAGGTCAATTGAGCCATGGAGGAAGGAGACAGGTTGTGGCCATGAACCCTAGTGCTCCCGGTTCAATGTGCTGAAGTTTAGATCTGAAAGTGAAGACCTGAAGAACCAGGTTGTGAAGAACTAATTGACATCTGTGTGAGTCTTATCCGTCTTCGCATTCCTCTTGGGTATGACACCCATGGGTCTCAGTCTTTGTTTCCGTTCAAGAGTAAAGATTTTAACTTATTGCATAATTATTAAAAGCTCTTTCTCTGATAAGGGACAGTTGTTATCAGTGTTGTAGGTCTCGAGACCGTTATTTTTGCGGTCTTGGATCTCGGTTTCGGCCTGCAAAAGTCTTGGTCTCGGAAGGGGATGCCTCGGCTGTCAATGCCATGGTCTCGACCCTCGAGACCCTACAACAAGTAACCTTATTTTATGCACAGAATTAAGTTGAGGTTGGCTTGGCCTAGCACAATTGTCCGACAAGCATCGCAAACAACTCATCAACTCATCAGACTTCGAAATGCCATCGAAATTGGTTTTTCAACCCTCGGCATAAATACAGACATTATGTTCGCTCACCCCCATGCAAACATGCAATGTCACATACATTCATGCAGTACAAGAAGGAGGTTTTGATAAAAATTCCACACTTGGTTAAATTCCCCATTGGCCCAAGTGGAGAATTTTGTCAGTAAGCTCAGAATTCTGCAGTATGCAGAGTCATTAAAGTGGGCCCAGGTTGGTGTATAATAGTGGATTTTCAGCCCTAACTGAAGTCACAGGATTTATCTGAACTAGATTTTTGGGTCAAATAAATCACATGATCTTTGCAGTTAGTTCTACTTGTAGTGGTCTAAAAAGTGTATTATAACCAATTTCAAATCTGATTGTTCACATTTACCCATTTCAGTTTTTGAATAGTGAAATTTGCCTATTTTCTTTAAAAGTTAAAGGTTAGGTTGGTCCTTACTGACAGCATTGAATGTATTTTAAATAGTCACGAGGTGTGGCAGGGTTATACCATCAATTTCAAGTACCGGTAGGGGTGTTTTGGACTGTTGTAAGTGCTCAACATTAACCGCATACTATATTGTTGAGATGAGACAGTGGTCTTGTTGAAAATAAACAAATCAGCTTGTGGGAAAACAATTTATTCTTTGCAGTGTTACCAGAAATGTTTCCACTTTTGGCTTGAGTTTTAATGATGTGAAAACATCACTTACGGTAATGTTATTAAGATTTATTGAAAATTAAATATTTGTTTATCAAAATAGTTTGGCTGTAATGATAAGTTGCAAAAAGGCACTGGAGTGTTGCCGTAACTGCATTTTAACTTGCTAACTTTATGGTCAATCTTTTTTATCGTGGATTTTGTTTTCCATGAATTTTGTTTATTGGTCATATTTTCTCTTGAAGAAAAGACTTCTGAACAAATTCCTGGAAAAATACCATTTTTACCAACAACAAAATAAGGCGAGATGCCGTTAGCAAGTTAGCAAGTCACGTGCCGGTCAGCTGCAAGTTGAAGAAATCACAGAAACATACTGTGTGTGTGGGGGGGGGGGGGGGGGGGCAGCATTGATCCCCACTGCGCTTTGTTCAGGTTAAAGCCCAGTGATGGCAACACTTCATCTCACGGTTTTCATACTTGAAAAAGTAAAAACAAAAAAAAACTATTTCAAATGAATGGCATAACCCACCTGTGTGCTGACCCAGCCACATGTTGATTATTTTATATATACATTTTAAAGGAAAATTTCACTTGGGTAAAGGGTGAAACCACCCTGAAATAGTTATTTGTGCTAGTCTATGGCAACAAGTTGTTTTTTAGGAAAATGTTCAAAGCAAAGGTCAAACAATGTAAGTATGAAGGAATACTGTTTTTGACCGTGGCCACCCTATGTTTAGTATTTACAGTCCCTTACTCTAAAGGTCTCAAAACTCGTCTTATGATTTACTTCAAAATTGTTCTCATTAATTTAAAAAAGATTATGAGTAACTAATAGTACCAACAGGGATCCGAAAATTATTGTTTAATTTTTTTAATGTTGTTTATTAATTTTTTTGTTTCTATTATAAAAAAAATAAAAATGTTTTATTATTTTTTTTTGATTTATTTGATTTAGGATTGAAAAAAAAAAAATTACTAGAGCGGGATTTGAACCAAGGACCTCCGGTTTAACGTGCCGGCGCTCTACCAACTGAGCTATCTAGCCCTATGTTGATGGTCTCCCAATTTTTTCAGTGTAGCCAGGGATCACACCCGGGTAACGATACAACCTGGGAAGCGGCAGACAGGGGATCACCTTAAGGGGATGAGACTTTTTATATCAGATATCAAATAATAAACCACAAGGGAAACTGACTGGGTACATTTTTAAATGATTTAGGATTGAACAAAGAAAAATTGACTAGAGCGGGATTTGAACCAACGACCTCCGGTTTAACGTGCTGGCGCTCTACCAACTGAGCTATCTAGCCCTATGTTGATGGTCTCCCAAATTTGGCAATATCTTTGTTCGGGGTCCCAATTTTTTTGTGTATTTATTTATTTAATTTTTTATTTATTTTATTTTGTATTATTATTATTATTATTATTATTTTTTTTATTTTTTGGTTTTTATTTTTTTTTGTTTTTGGGGGGAGGTGGCGATCATGGTATCTAACCAGGATAAACCAAACTTATTAGACATATTAGATAGGCTTCATTTTGGTAGCCCAACTGGATCTGCCCCTGAAGGCTACTACCATGAATTTTGTAGCAATTTTGAAACTTTCTGGAGCCTCCGTTTTTCGTTGCGCAACAACATACACGAGGAAAATTATTTTGTTGCCAAGTGCGGACTATGCATATTGTAAATTGCTTTCATATTTCAAACATTTAACTTTCAGGACGTACAAGATGACGAAGTCGATGACACCTTGAAAACTGAAGATAGACAGCCACCTAAATTCATGATCATCAAAAGTGACGGCAAGATCAGGGGAGTTTTCATCATTGGAGATGGTGTCCACATTTCATGTAGTAAAACAGTGGCAATTGCTGTAATCACGCTGCTGGGTGTGTATTATGTTTTTGATTTGGAGTACCCAAAAATATATTCACAACTGCTTGGTACACTCCAGACTCATTGTATTGGTGGGGTGCAATTTGAAGGGAAAAAATGTTCAAAGTATAGGGTCTTCAGCTACACACTGCGCCAAAAACTGGCAGTAGCATCATCATCAAGTTTCCATCAGTGGAAAATCTAATCTTTTAAATGTTTCAATTTGGCAAAAATTTAAAGTATTTCGCATTGGATTCCTGTCTACTTGCGCATTTTCTGAACAAACAAGTTTAAAGTTTCACAAGTTAGCTTCAGTATTTTGATTCTGATGTTTACAGAACATTGAATTATACCTTTAATTTCCGAAAAGCTTAAGTAAAGTTGCATGGCCCAAATTTCGATTTAGTGTAGTACTGTTGTTTTATTTCATGGTTTCTGGCCTTCAATACTGACACTGAAAATATTGTTCGCTACTGTGGTTGATACTCTCTCCAAATTCGCTCACCCGAAAAATTCAAATTTGTCTCCTTTTCTACCGAAACACGGACCATGCAACTTTAATACCTGAAATATTGTAAAGTGAAATGTAAAACGTTTTGGGGCACAAAATCTTTGCAATGTACCTTTCAAATTAAAGTTTTTTTTTTAGGCCTGGACGATATGACGATAATATCGTCACGATACGATATTGAAAACAATATCGCCAATATCGATGTTGGTTTTGAATTTATCGAAATATCGTCTCAAAACGATATTCTTTTTCATAGACGATATCTTTCAAAATATCGAGTATTTTCCTACGGATTTCTTACAATCTCACAGGTAAATAAGATTTGTTAGGGCTGATGCCGTCTTTTACGACTTCGAATGAAAGTTGTGGTTGAACGCATACCTTGTAAACATCATCATATCTGGACATGGTGGTCTCTCTTTGCAGCGCTGAAGCATGACCAACGTTCTTGAACCGTTTATGTGCTGTGTGAATACCCGGAGCAGTATCTATCACCTCGATCCCACTGTTATTATGGGACTTTATTATTGGGGGATGCATGAACTGAGTGCTGCCGTGGCCAAGCGTGGGTGCAAAGCTGTAGGGGAAATTCCCTTGGCCAGAAACACCACGTAGCAGTATCCATCACCTCGATCCCACGGATATTCTTACAAGTTATTATTAGGGGATGAATGAACCGAGTGTTTCCGTGCCCACAAGTGGGTGCAAAGCTGTAGGGGAAACTCCCTTGACCAGAAATCACCACGTTGTCGTCAGGAAATGTCGGACGCACTGAAAATACGGGTCCAACTACTTGCCGTCAACTCAATGTCAACTCGCTAGGTGCCGTAAACTCACCATCAAAACCTCCAGTAGTATATTTAAAATCCACAAAAGAGTCATAGAAATGTAAAGTATTAACCAAAAGAGAATTTTTACTAGTTTTGGTTACATTTCGGTAATAAAATGAGGGTTTTTTTTATCGTGAAAAAAAATTATCTTGAGGCGGCAAAAGCCTTCGGCCGCCATCTTGCTTCTTCACAGAGCTTGTATTGTACATCATGGACAACAGAGGGCGCTTTCCTGCATTTGGAACTGTTTTGGCCATACAGCTATATAAAATAGCATCGGTCGTGTTGACGGTGAGTTGACCAACACTAGCGAATCGACTGTGAATATCCATGCACAGCTATAGTGATGATTGTGAACGCATTGGAATAAAAATAGCGGCACCAGGTTTTTCCTCCATGGGTTTTTAGAGATCGCAACACTCCAATCGATTGAGGTACAAATATGATTTAATTGCTTAAGAGCCAGTGATGTAAAACAAAAAAATATTACGTTTTCTGTTTCATGGAATATGGATGTACTGTTAATTCAGTAATTTTCATAAAGGCGGTTTGAAAAAAATTTATCTAATTTACGCAGTCCATTTTTTATTGTTTTTTTTTTTTTTTTTTTTTTTTTTTTTTCTTTTATACACAACAGTCATGTTTTGTTTGTCTTGTCTTCGTCCTTGCGGTAAAACTGTTTTTAGCGTGCGATTGAGCCATTGTTGTCCCCTTCTGAAGGGTACTTTCAATTTTCAAAAATCTTCATATATATCGTCATATCGGCGATATTTATGTGACGATTTATCGCCAGTCAAAATTTTCGATATCGTCCAGGGCTACAATGTAGCTTGATGCTTCTAGGCTGAAAGTTCCTGGAAGACTAGTTTTTCCAGTGTTGGTGGCAGGGATTCCTGAAGGTAAAGCTTCTTTGGCGAATTTGGCAGTTGAAGATTTCTTGCTAGTTGGAACGCCTTCAAGCTCCAGTTGTTGTTTGGTGCTACTTGCTATTGAACTTTCCTTCTAAGATGGTGCTCTTTGAGGCTTCATGGCTCCTTGAAGTTGGCTTGTTTCTTGAAGCTTGGTTGCACCTTGAAGATCCATAGGTCCTGCCATTGGCCTTCCAGACGCAGTTGCTCCTTGAAGCTTTGAATATGGTTGAAGCTCAAATACTTCTGTTCTACAGCTTGTGATTGCAGGTTCCTTGCTTGATGAAGATCCTTGAAGTTCCACTGCTCTGTTGTTTGATGCAGGAGAAACACATGAACTCAAAATTATTTGGGTTTTGGACCTGTTCGGGACTCCTCATTGAGGCTTCTTGGTGGGCTTTACAATGACAACCTTGTTTGCATTTGCTTGAGGATGGCACCCTAAAACATTATAATAAACAAATACAAATATATATAATTATAATGGCCCGTAGAACAGTGTGTTAAACCCTCTTTGCTGGAAGTTACCTTTCAATCCTTTTCCGTTCGTTCAAGTATACATCCAAATCTAGATTTCAATATTATTTCGCATTACATGAACTGAGCGCCTTGCAGCTGCCAAGTTTTGCTCTCCTAGTTATCTGTTCATTTGTTCTACTTGTCTCACATTTGGAACAAATCTTTTCCAATTAACTTGGATAACATCATTGACTCCACTGGACAAATTCTGGCATGATTTGTGCTTCCATTTTCATGCATTTAGTGAATATTAATTTTCGCCTCCTTCAACACTTGGGATATTGGCTGTAAATCCTGCTCAGTCAGCCAAACTTGCAAGTGACAGGAAAGCAACCCAACAATGACACTGGTCAGGACAATGACTACCATTCGACTATTGTTCATTGTGAGTCTTCTTGTATTATGTGGAACTGATGGAGTGAACAATGGATCCCTTTGTACCGAAGACAAGCCATTGCAGCTTACCCATTGTGCAAGGGTTAAACACATTGGAAGGAGAATCCAATACTACTGCAATGCTTCACCAACTTTTCGAATTCAGCTTATGCAATAATAATAATAATAAGACTTGTAATGCGCACATATCCACCCTGCTGGGTGTTCAAGGCGCAGTAAAACCAAAAACAAAACAAAAACAAAACACAACACAAAGAAAAACAGACACAACAAAATTAGTCATTGAAAACCTGTGACATAAGATAAGTTTTGAGAAGAGACTTGAATTTTGCAGTACAAACACAAGATCGAAGATTAAGTGGTAGAGAGTTCCAGATGCGTGGCGCAGCTGAAGAAAAAGACCTGTCACCCCATGAGTGTCGAGACTTGGGTTCAATGAGGAGAAGCATAGAACTTGATCGAAGATTCCTTGATGGAGTGTAAACGTGAAGCAGTTCAGAAATATAGTGGGGAGCTTTGCCATTAAGAGCTTTGTGGACAATGAGCATCAGCTTGAAGATGATTCGTTGAGAGACAGGCAGCCAGTGTAGTTGTTTCAGAATGGGGGTGATAGAACAGGATTTTCTAGACAGTGTCACAATGCGGGCAGCAGTATTTTGGAGCCGTTGAAGTCGGGAAATCTGGTTGTTAGGAAGACTGTAGAGAAGAGCATTGCCGTTGTCAAGACGAGAAGTAACAAATGCGTGAATGACCTTTTCAGTGGCACTTTTGTCCAAGTACTTGCGAATCTTACTTATATTCCTGATGTGATATGATGATAAACGAACAATGTTGTTGATGTGTGGCTGAAGTGTCATCGATGAATCAAAAATAACCCCTAAATTCCGAGCTTTCAGCGAGGGAGCTATCCGAGCATCACCGATGGAGATGTATGGCACTGAAACCTTAGTTAACTGTTGACGTGACCCAAATAGAAGGAACTCTGTCTTATCATCATTTAACTTCAGGAAGTTTTGTTGTGTCCAACGTAGTTCAAAACAACAGGGTGGAGGTATCCAACCCAACCCAGGTCCATCTTTGCAGAACTCTACATCAGACAATCATGAACAAATCATCACTAATTCACACAATGCTCATGTGCAACCTGATGGCAGAATAAGACATGATAATAAAACCTTGCTTAGTCTCAACAATGTTCACCGCCGGGTAGATAATACAGTCTGGACTACAATCAAAAATCTTCAACTGAACAAAAGATCACCTACACGGAGAGGTTCAAAAGGTCGGAAATGTCGTCATAATTTATCTGGTCAAGATCCTAGTAGTAACAGAGCACCACTGACGAAGTTTGCCTTATGGAATGTAAGATCAATAAATTGCAAGATCCCA
The DNA here is from genome assembly GCF_032118995.1 of Asterias amurensis. Taxonomy (NCBI): domain Eukaryota; kingdom Metazoa; phylum Echinodermata; class Asteroidea; order Forcipulatida; family Asteriidae; genus Asterias; species Asterias amurensis. Next base: position 8,484,282 of record NC_092657.1, on the reverse strand, counting down.
ATGATTTGTGTGATTTTATAATTGAACATCACATTGATATATTTGCTGTCACCGAAACTTGGTTGTCCGGAGATGGACGGGATGATCGTCCACTCGCTGATTTAGCATCCACCCTCCCCAACTGTCAGTTCTACCACACTCCTCGCAAACATCGTACTGGGGGTGGTGTTGGTGCATGTATCCACGTTGGTTCTCAAGTTCATCAGCTCCCCACCAGACACTTCTTCTCATTTGAACATATTGACCTACAACTTACAGCTCATCAACATTCCACGCTTCGTCTGTTTGTTATATATCGACCACCAAGATCACTCAGCAAGTCAGCTGACGAACCAAGAAAACTTCTTTCAAGAATTTCCTGGAACAGATATCCTTTATTCCGAATCCGGTTATGGTTGTGGGCGACTTCAACTTTCAGGTTTATAATGTAGCTGACCGTAATAGTTCAATAATTTGGCTTAAAAAATAAGTGAACAGATGGATTTCAAAAATTTAGGTTACATATCGAACATAACAATTATGGTGAGAGTGTATTTATTTCCTTAATAGCAAGACTTTTTTATGTTTCAATTAAGGTATCCGCTGCCAAGCTGTTTAGCAAATACAGCTAGGTCAATCACATATCTTGAGGGCAGTTTTCATTGATTTATCATTTAATACAACAAAATGTTTTAAAAAACAAATGGTTTCACAAATTAAATATGACATGTGTATGTCTAGGACCATAAAGAACTACATACTGTATACAATATACATACAGCTCTTGACGAATCAGACCTTGTCCTCTCTAAAAAACATTCAGAGATTCAGTTATGTCATTTCTTTAACTCAGAATTGTTTGCATGATAAGGCTTAAAAAGTATGAGCAGAGTTTTTTTTTAAGTAAATGACTGATTTTCTATTGCACTCCTTTATTTTCCACCAATTTTTTTAAGGGGACAAGATTTCAGAGATACCTACAGTCATGTAAGGTGAATTGTGGAGTATGGTCAGTGGAGTGCCTTCTTTAGTCATGACAGCAACAATGCCATCGTCACTGCTGGAGGAAGTTTTACTTTATTTCCAGTCAGGGAACGTGAAAATCGTTGCCCAAAATCCTGATAGGTAAGAATGAGGTTCCATTGTAGAGTTCCATTGTAGTAGTGTGAACCTGTGCATGTACTGGGTAATTACTTGTCATGCTTGTGGTTGGCAAACTAATTATGTATACTATTTTTTCTTCCAGGGACGAAATTATTCAAAGTTAAAACCTGGATTATTGTACAAGTGATAAAAATTGCTGTGTCCATGTGTAAAACTGAAACAATTATTCATCTTAACATGTTTTACTGCATGATGTGATAACCATGACAGATAGTAGTCTGGTTTAATTTCAATTGTTTTGTAAAACATGTTATTTCAGACGTAACATATTTCTCCAGTGTGTGAAGAGGGAAACCAGAAACATTGAACAAGCCAAGGAGATTAACTCTACACTTCCAGACCCACAATGGCTGAAGGATTACGTTGAAGGGTTAAGGACCAATGGCTCAAAGGCTAAGAAAGGCATCATATACTGCAGGTAAAAATGATAGCAGAAGAAAGTGTTTAGTAGTGAATATTTACAGCTTCAATTCTATTCATGTCATACAATTGTTCAGTGAAGTTTTAACTCATTTATTTGTTTCTAAAACAGGTACATTAACACAGTGTCTCAACTTTGGCCTCATGTGATGCATGCTTTGGGTGCAAAAGCATGGGTAGTTCCTGGCTCAAAGCAAGCAAATAACAAAATTGCTGATATGTATCACTCCTCCCTAGACTTAAACAGTGTGGCGCCTCACCCTCCGACGTAGAGGGCGGTGCGCGGACGGCAACGACGAGAACGTCTCCGAGCGGCTGGAGACGAGTCCGTTGGGATGGATGTATACCGTCCCGAGAAAAGGTACATGCAGGGGTTGAAGGTGGCTTCTCAATTACAGGAGACCGACAGCAGAGGGCGCCCTTTCAGCACAAATGACCTGCAGACAGCAGTACCAGCAACAACAAGAAGGGGCACAGCGCTCTATAGCTCAGCAGTTAGCAGACCAGCACCACGCCAGCAATGACTCAATAAACCCACAAGCTCTGATTGGACAATGTAATATCGTTATTGGACCATAGAGGATATCACCACGAATGGCAATAATCCCCTCAGAGGACTCCTGAAGGAACCCTTTTCGCCGCACTACCCAGTATGCCCCTCAAGTGAGGAACCTATTCGCCGCACAACCCAGTATGGCCCCTCAACTACACTACAAGGTCCCCTCAATTTAGCTCATATACAAGAACCGTTACAGCCGACTATAGTCAGCCGATTCCCTTGCACGCAGCAGCCCCTCAGTCCACTTACCTAGTAGACGGGACACAGTGCAGTCAGAGTGTGGCAAGAACAATCAGTATTACTTGATTATCAGTCCAGCCCCTCATCACTCTGCACGTCGCTGCTTTTATAGCATTCGGCCACGTGCACACGTGATCGCGCTAACCAATAGCACGCGCTATGCGGGGTCACTGCTGTTGGGATGGTTCCATTCCTCGTGCAGGGGCGTTCTACCTCTGTTGCGCCACAAAGCCTCCTGACAGGCCTGGAATGTCCCCATCCAGATAAGCCGATATATATTTTATTAAAAGCAACAGAGTACACAAAAATAATACAAACCTTTTTTTCTTTAATACAGGTACGAAAATAATACTTACTCTTTAAACGCTTATAGAAAAGTTAAACAGCCTCCTCTTTTATCAAAACTTTACTTTAAAGAACTTTTATCAAAACTATACTTTAAAGAACCTTTATCAAAACTATAAATTTCAGGAAGAATTTCTTTGGCAATTAAATATTCACACACTGATTAGTAAACTGATTAGACCTGATTCGTTTTTAAGAAAGATAAACTGGCAAGGAGTTACGCGAACGCGAAGACGGTGGGGAACATCCTTCAAAGGTTCCTAGGTGGCGACTGCGGCTTGCGTGGTCCCACGTTGTTCTGCTGTTGCACCTTTATGGTTTCCAGAGCTCTCATGCAGTCTACCAGCACGTCCTGATAGTATGTACGCTGCCTGGTCTCTTCATGAATCATCACTCCTCTTACATACGTACGAGTCTTGATGTGTTCCACGATGGTGGCCACCTCTGGGCACTGGGGGCGAAGACGCCGGATACGGATGGGCTGTTGGTCGGGGTCAGGGCTACTCTTCCCTGATGGGCCGGTTGGCGGGGTGTTCTTCGGGGCGATGGGGCGCCCTGCCGTTACTGGGGCTCTCACTGGAGAAAGGCGGGGCTTCGAAGTCACTGATGCCTTTGGGGACACAGGGCGTGGCCGTGACGCTTCCGGGGCCTTGACGGACGAAGAAGAAGGTCGTGGCTCCTCTTCCATGGCTTCTACTTGGACCTCCATCTGCTCTTCATCTTCCTTAACTACTATATCCAGGCCAGGCAGTGATGAAACGATGCTGAGGGCATCGTCATCCCATTCCTCCTCATCTGAAGGAGATGGGTGGAGGGGCGACACGGCTAGTGGCATCTTCCAGCGCAGCTGTTGGAGAAAGGGCTTCTTAACCAGCTCGGCCTCCTGACTCACTTCACCAGTCGGTGGATCTTCGTTGCTATTGACAACTCTCCGCACCTCGTGGGGCTTGGCGATGTCTTGTCCGGGCTCCTCCCTTACCAGGGGTTTTGCTTTAATCTCCGTGACCTCGTACACCTTCTCTGGGTGGTCCGTCTTATAATGGCGCCTCAGATTATCTTTTCTTTTATCCGCGTACTCGCAGATCCGGCAATGGAGGAAAACTGGGGGCCCGTGGGTATACTTCCGGTGACGGTTTAACCCCTTCTGTTGGGTGAATGCCTTGTCGCACTTCAAACACTTGTAGGGCTTTGGCTTCCAAACTGCCCTCTGGATTTCCATGATTTACGAATATTCTCAAATCTGAAACGACAATAATAACAACACCATCTCGTTGTTATAACCTTTATAAGGTAAATGATCAGCCAACTGGCTCAACAAAACTGATTATTTGCATATTCATAATTCAGCCAACTGGCTTAAAACCCAATGCCAATTTGCATATTTATAACTCGGCCAACTGGCTTAACAAACTTAATGTCAACTACCTCCCAGCTTAACGGTACCGCAGGGGCAGTTTGTGCGCCCTCTTTGGGTATCTAGAGTTAGGTTTGCTTGGGGTCAAAGGGGTCACTGGCCTGCTGTTGCCTGCGCCTAGTGTGCTACTATCATCTTCCTCCAAAGACGCCCCGACACCTTCCAAAGGTGCATCTTCATTATCCGCTACAGTTTGCGGGACCTCAGGATTACTTATCTGCTCTACTGGTACTTCTTCGGACGTGACTTCAAGCACCTCAATCTCCTCAACGGGATTTGCCATGGGGATATTCCATGCGTCAAGAGGGTCACCTTGATAGGGTTTCAGTCTATCCACGTGCACTACACGCGGCTTTGCACCTCTCGCCCTCTGAATTCGGTATACTACATCCGACAATTTCCTCAGCACAAGATAAGGTCCTTCCCACTTAAGCCTGAGTTTGTTGCACACCCCCTTACGTTTCAATGGGTTAAACAGCCAAACGAACTCGCTTTCCTTAATCAAAGGGTCCGTAGCCCTCCTGTCATAGTTCTTCTTCTGGCGCCTCAAATTCGCCCCTAGGCGACCCTGCGCCCTATCATGAGCCTTTTGGATCCGGCTCCGTAACTCTTCTGCATAATCAGTCTTTACATCATCTTCTTCGATACCCGGATGTTGTACTGTTAAGTCCACGGGGAGTGTCACCTCCCGACCCAGCATCATCATATTGGGGGATTCCCCGATGCTCTCCTGTGCCCTACATCTATATGCACTTGTCGCAAATGGGAGATACCTGTCCCAATCACGCTGATTCTTGTGGGGGTCAATCATCATTGACACTATATTAATGAGAGTTTTATTAAATCTCTCTATAAGACCGTCCGACTTAGGATTGTAAGCCGTTGTTCTTGTCTTGCTAATACCCAGTACATGACACATTTCCTGAAAAACCTCTGATTCGAAGTTGGACCCTTGGTCTGAATGGAGCTCGCTTGGTACCCCGTACCGACATACAAATTCACCAACAAACTTGGCGGCAACTGTCTCGGCCCTTGCATCCGGCAGTGCATATGCCTCCATCCACCGTGTGGAGTAGTCTCCTACCACCAAAATCCACTGGTTCCCATCCTCTGATCTTGGAAGGGGACCAACTAAATCCATTGCTACTCTATCCATTGTACCTCTTATATTGTACTGCTGTAATGGTGCAACCCGCCTCTTCGGAGGGGATTTTCTCTTTGCACATTGGTTACACTGGCGAAGACATGCTCTTACATCAGCAGCCATTCCCGACCAATAGTATCTCTGCCTTACACAAGACAGGGTCTTCTTCAATCCAAGATGTCCTCCAAGCTTGCCACCATGCAACTCACTAATGAACTCACGTCTATACCTTTCAGGCACTACTAGTCTCCATCGGATGGAACGCCCATCATCCGTTTCCCATCGTTGGTGCAACACCCCATCTCTTATTTCCAATTGGTCCCAATACGACCAATACGTCTTACAGGCAGGGGCCATATGAACAATGTCTTTCCATAGAGGGCGCTCTTTACCTTGCCTCTTGGCATTTATCAACCAGCTCATGGTCCCATCTGCTACCTGAGCGTCCTGAAGATCCTTGTTCCCTAGCAACGGCTCCAAAGCAGCCACCCTTGCTTCCATTTTATTGTTCATGTTGTCAATGCGGGGACATTCTCCCTCCTTGCTTTCACAAATACTTTCACTGGTACCACAATGCGTGCACTGTCTGCACGGCCGCCTTGACATACTGTCGGCATTCGTATGCTTAACACCGGGACGATGCTGTATGGTAAAATTATACTCAGAGACTATTTCTAACCAGCGGGCGAGTTGACCTTCCGGGTCCTTTGAGGTCATCAGCCACCTTAGTGACGAGTGATCTGTCCGTACAGTTACCCTTTGACCGTAAAGGTACTGCCGGAAGTACTTCAGATAGACAACAACTGCAAGCAACTCTCGTCGAGTAACACAATAGTTCTTCTCAGCTTTACTAAGTTTTCGACTTGCGAAAGCAACTACCTTCTCCGTCCCCTCATGGACCTGAGACAACACTGCTCCTATACCATCCCCACTTGCATCTGTATCTAATATGTATGCACTCCCAGGCGATGGGTATGTCAAGACGGGGGCTTGCTGTAACTCTTCCTTTAATTTAGAGAATGCATCCTGGCATGCATCATTCCACAGAAATTCCTTTGACTTTGACGTCAGAGCATGTAACGGACTCGCTATATTCGCGAATCCCCGAATGAATCTTCGGTAATACGAAGCGAGACCTAAGAAACTTCTGACTTCTCGTACATTCGTTGGGGTGGGCCAATCAGCAACAGCTTTGGTTTTGGCGGGGTCTGTCGCAACGCCCTCACTCGATACTATATGGCCAAGGTAAGTCACAGACTTCTGGAAAAGCACACATTTGCTTGGTTTCAGTTTGAGCCCAGCGCCTCTCATCCGTCCAAACACCTGGCGCAGGCGCACTAATTCTTCTTCAACTGTTTTCCCAAACACAATGACGTCATCCAGATATACCAACAGAATATCCCATTGTAAACCTGCCAATACTTTCTCCATGAGGCGCTCAAACGTAGCGGGCGCATTAGCAAGCCCAAAAGGCATGACTTTCCAACGGTATAACCCATTACGCACCACAAATGTTGACTTCTGTTGAGCATCTTCATCTAAAGCCACTTGCCAATATCCGGACGTAAGGTCAAGGGTCGAGAACCACTTAGATCCTTCAAGTGCATCCAACGTCTCATCAATCCTCGGGACAGGGTATGCGTCTTTAATTGTAACCGCATTTAGCCCCCTATAATCAATGCACAGCCGTTTCGATCCATCCTTTTTCCTCACGAGTACTACGTTAGCGGCCCATGGGCTATCAGAATCCTCAATCAGGCCCCTCTCTTTCAAATCTCCCACCTGTCGATTAATTTCTTCAAGATTACACATGGGATGTCTCCGGGGCCTCTGTTTGACTGGCCTAGCGTTGCCCGTAGCAATGCCATGCTTCACCTGATTGGTATGGCCTATATCATCACTACCCTTGGAAAACACATCTTGAAATTCAATGAGGCATTCCTTCAATCTTATATGGTCTGAGGGCCCCAGATTCTCCTTACTTCTCTCATATAGTCCTACCAAATGGCTTGGCAACCCCTCACTGGATTGTCTTCCCTCACCTTCGTATGGTTCAGCTTCCACCTTAATAGGTGTAACTGTGGCGGCGGTTGTTCCTGCTCGAATCACACGTTCCTCCTTGTTGGCATTAAGTACCCGAACGGGCACTACCTCAGTCGGTACGTTAACCAGTGTTCTAGCCAATACCAAACCTCGCTCGCCTAACTGTCCTCCGCCCTCAATCGGCTCAACAAGGACAGGTCCGTCCAATTCTTCACATTGTCCTACCATGGTTCCCGCCACAACTGCCTCGTGACCCGCTGGTATTACTGTTGTTTCTGCTACTACTACTCGCCCAACAAAATGGTTACCAGCACTTCCAGTGCATTTAATTCTCTCCCCATTCACGCATAATTCTAATCTGCCGAAATCAAGATTACCGCCGGTTTGCAACAACCAATCCATCCCCAGCATTGCAGGGGTTCCAATATCGGCAAAAACAGCTTTAATTGGGTGTACTGTCTTCCCAATTCGTAATTCCAACCAAGCTGAACCATACACTTTCAATAGACTCCCGTCAACCTGTCTGACCTTTGACTCACATTCCTGCAGATGAGGTCGTTGTTCATTCGGTATTTTATGATACACCGCCATACTCAAGAACGTATCGGTTGCACCAGTATCAACAAGCAAACGAAATTTAATTGATCGAATTGAACCTTCCACAAACAACCCATACGACGGCCCAATTACGGGCGCCGCCGAACCACAAACCGGAACACTGTTTACATCTGTTGAGGGCCCTGCTCTTCTCTCAGTCTTCCCGGGGACCCACCGGTCGACTGATCCTCGTTTCCCGACACATGAGGGCGCTTTCTTCTTGGTAACTGGCATTCCCTTGCAAAATGCCCTTGAACCCCACAATTGTGACACTTCATAGACGCCTTATACCTCTTCACCGGCGGTAAACCATCAAATTGTCCGGGTACCGGTTGTGCCCGTTGCTGTGGCACTAGTGCACCTAATATCCTATCCAACTGTTGAGCCATATTGCTCACACACTCGGATTGTTGGCTTAACGTTCTTTCAACTGACCGGAATCTAGTCTCTACCTCATCGTTATCGTTCGCCCCTCGAGCAAACTTATAAGATGGTCTTTCCCCAACTCGTTGGGCTTCAACCTTATGAAAATTGTCTGTTTCTAAGGCGGCTTGTAATGCCTCTGATAAATCTCTGGGCCTTGCCCGAAATATCCCCTCACGAACAAACTGGTCGGATACAGCATCAACAAAATGATTTTTCTCCAGCCGGTCCCTTGCCTCTTCAGGTATTTCAGGGTATGCTTTCACGGCTAACTCATGTATCCCTTGACAAAGTTCTTGTAGTGTTTCTTTCGGCTTCTGCCGACGATGACGTAATTCTACCAGAAAATTCTCTGCCTGATGACCAGGCCCGAATCTCCGCTTTAACAACATAACCATCTCATCATATGTCCTCTTGTGCCCCTCGTGTGAGCCCAAGATGCGGACTGCATCTCCTTGTAGACTGGCAGCCAAAAATGCAGCAGACTGCTGTTTATCCCATTGGTTCACCATACGACAACTCTCAAAATGCCCGTAATATTCGTTCCACGGGACTTTACCATTATACCTATCAGGCATAATACAAGGACGTCGAGGACCCTCTGATTTCTCAATAAACCTTGCCTCCCTTTTCAACGGCCAAGGCCCAGCCTTGTCTGCCTCAGAGTCATCAGCCATCACCCTTTCAGCCATAGCCACAGGCGGGCGCGTAGCAAAACTCATTAACTCACTACGGAACCTTTTTGGATCGGGCGTGCTCACCGCATCCACAAATGGGTTTCGATTGGGACTTGGAACGACGGGCGGACCAGACAACTTATCCCTCGCTAACGCCGACCAATCATAAATACCAGACTCACCACCCCCCTCAATGGGATGGGATTTCGACGAGGGTTTATCACCAGATTCTGAATCTTCCAAAGAACAGTACCCAGACGCCTCCTTCCTAATCTCAGCCAGCCCCTGGCATGGCAGTCTAAACTCAACATCCGGATCTATCCTGACGTGTTTATGAACAGTACTTGGGGCCTCACTAATTGGGCTTACCCCAGACGGCTTTACTTCTTCCAACGCAGCCTCCAGTTTCTTGATTTGTTCCAGATGCAGACAATTTTCCCACTGTAACAACTGAAACTCCAATCGGGACCTATGTAGGTCCTCCCCAGATGGGACTCCAGACATTTTGCCCAATTGCTAAACGGGTGTATCCTCGTAATCGTTCCGTTCTACAGATACTGGCCTTGATAACCAACGAATACCCCTTCTCTGTCTCCTTGTCTCACGGCAAATACACCAACTGAACCAAATCAATTCAACCGCAAGGGCTATCAACAACCCAAGTAAAACACAAAGAATCCAACTAGCCCACATCAATACAACAACTGTCTTAACTATTTGTAAGGTCTGAAACTAAGGTAGACGATCAGTGCAGCAAAGAATGACAAAAGCACAAAAAACCAAACCTTCATTCCATAACACACCATAACATGTACACAATTCAAAATCCCACTTCTGACACCAATTTGTGGCGCCTCACCCTCCGACGTAGAGGGCGGTGCGCGGACGGCAACGACGAGAACGTCTCCGAGCGGCTGGAGACGAGTCCGTTGGGATGGATGTATACCGTCCCGAGAAAAGGTACATGCAGGGGTTGAAGGTGGCTTCTCAATTACAGGAGACCGACAGCAGAGGGCGCCCTTTCAGCACAAATGACCTGCAGACAGCAGTACCAGCAACAACAAGAAGGGGCACAGCGCTCTATAGCTCAGCAGTTAGCAGACCAGCACCACGCCAGCAATGACTCAATAAACCCACAAGCTCTGATTGGACAATGTAATATCGTTATTGGACCATAGAGGATATCACCACGAATGGCAATAATCCCCTCAGAGGACTCCTGAAGGAACCCTTTTCGCCGCACTACCCAGTATGCCCCTCAAGTGAGGAACCTATTCGCCGCACAACCCAGTATGGCCCCTCAACTACACTACAAGGTCCCCTCAATTTAGCTCATATACAAGAACCGTTACAGCCGACTATAGTCAGCCGATTCCCTTGCACGCAGCAGCCCCTCAGTCCACTTACCTAGTAGACGGGACACAGTGCAGTCAGAGTGTGGCAAGAACAATCAGTATTACTTGATTATCAGTCCAGCCCCTCATCACTCTGCACGTCGCTGCTTTTATAGCATTCGGCCACGTGCACACGTGATCGCGCTAACCAATAGCACGCGCTATGCGGGGTCACTGCTGTTGGGATGGTTCCATTCCTCGTGCAGGGGCGTTCTACCTCTGTTGCGCCACAACAGTCAGGAAAGAGTAGTGGATTCTTTCACAAAGACAGATGGTGTACTTCGCTGTGTTCAATGTTGCAACAATTACCTTCGGAATGGGGATTAATGTACCCACCATCAGGTATGTATGTCACTGGGGCCTCCCAAAGAATATAGTCGATTACTGGCAAGAAATTGGCCGCTGTGGAAGAGATGGAAACCATGGAGAGGCCATCTTGTATTCGGCACCAACACGAGGTCACATAAATACAGAGAGATTGTTAAAGGCTTTGAGGATGGAAGACAAACATGTATGAGACGCCCTATTCTCTCTCAACTGTGGCTAAAAGAAATGGGAGAACAGGTGACTGATGAGGCACTACAATGCGACAAAATATGTGCTGTTAAATGTAACGTTCACAGTGTGTATGTTGTTCAGTTTGCCGTAATGCATGCAACTGTTACACTCTTAAAACACTGGTTAATATTCCACTTGTTAAAAGTGAATTGGTTAAAAATCGCCTTATATTGGTTAGATATGATTAATTTGGTAAAATACTTTTAAATAACTGATTGGTTAAAGTAAGATATGCTTTCGGTCTGGGTAAAATCAAGGTTGGGCGATATACAAGTTATAATCAACCATGGTTGGTTAAAACGTACACTATCTTAAACAACTCATTTTATACAACCCGTCCTTTCCCGCGCTGTTGGGGTTTGCCCAACAAAGGTCACGTGCTAGCCTGCGTGAGTTTTCATTGGCGCAATGTTTGCCGCGCAGGCAGCAACAAAAGTTCCACTTTTTCAGCAGCAGGAAAATGGCGGACTTAGCGACAGCAAAGCTTCGAGAGTGGGGGCTGGAAAACCTGATAGAGATATTTGAAGGTAAAAACACAAGGTGTACTTTTCTGTTCGTGTACTTTAAGTAGCATAGAATAATGTTGCTTGACTGGGGGTGGTTGCTTGTTGCCCGGAGATAGTTTGAAGGGGGAAAAAATCCCAGTGATTGGACTCTTGTTCCAACGGTCATGTCCGTTGTATTGTTATACGGGCCTAACGTGTGTGTTTAGGCATACATAGTTACATATGCACACACGTACAAGTTAAAATTCAAGTTAAAAATTAGAACGACCGGGACGGAGTCCATATGCTTGGAAATCAAATGGAATTTAAACATTTTTACATACAATTGTTTGTATATTTTCCGGATCACCAGCCAGGCTTAGAAATGTGAAATAACCCAAGACCTTTGTTGGCTTTGTCATAGTTTGTGATCTGGTGATAAATCAGGCCTGATTTTTTACAAAATTATACATTTTCCTGTTCACGTTGTGACTTCTTTTTTCTTGTCCTTGTGGGCATGTATTTCCGCGACACTATGCGACATCTGGGCCCAATTTCATAGAGCTGCTTAAGCACAACTAGGCCTATAACTTAACAACAATGGTTACCAGAATAAGGTTACCAGCCAAACTACCATGTCACATGTACAATTTGTGACTGGTGACCTGCTCATTTCTGCTCAGCAAAACATTGTTAAGCAATATTTTCTGCTTAAGCAGCTCTATGAAATTGGGCCCTCGTCATAGACAGAGCTGCTTACTTTTAACTTAAGCGAAAAAAACAAGCGAAAAGCACAACAAATTTATGCTTACCAAAATAAGGTTACCTGCCAAACTACCATGTCACATGTACAAATTGTCACTGGTATCCTGCTCATTTCTGCTCAGCAGGAAATGGTTTTAAGCAATATTTTCTGCTTACTTCAGCAGCTCTATGAAATTGGGCCCAGTACATGCGGCTTGCGTGTGTGTAGATTTACATTTACATGCGCGCAAGGTTGACATTGTTTTTATTACATAAGCGTTATTATTTAAAACGCGGAATTAAAACACCCCTGTGTACAAAATGGTATATACCATGAAACTGTTCAGGCTCGCACAGACAACACGCGCTGTGTGTGTGTACACTGTATGGTATGAGTTGTTTACGTGGGAAAACAAGTTGACATTAATTTGTACACGACAAATTCATATGTACTCACTGCTGTATGCAGGATGATACTTGGACTGAATGAAGTTAACTAAACTTGAAGAGTGCATAGCACGTACGATCTGGCCGCCATCTTTCATTTGCGCATGCGCGTAATTTTGGCATTAATGATGCAAACTCGGAACCCGGAAATGAATATGCAATTCAGAGGGTCATTTAAATCCAATCCAATCCTCTGCATCTACTCATGAATATGGATTTTTTTTTAAGACACGCCCACTTTACCTCTTTCACTATCATGTTAAATGAGTTTTGATTTGTTTCGGCGATATTTTGTTTATGTTTTAAAGGACTCTTGTAATGAGTAAAAAGTACCAAAAATCAGCGTTTTTTTTTATATTAACGTAATTTTTGATATTTTACGATACTTGGACTTTTCTCAGATTTACACAAGTTTATATTTTGTTGTCGAGGGTATTTTTTACCACTTCCGGATGAGAAAAGTGTGCTCGAAATATTATGTGGGAGCTTGCTTGTGTCGGATTGACGTAATATTGAGTTAAAAATTAGCTTTTTAAAGCCTTTTAGCGTGTGACGTCGTCGCTTTTGACTGTCACTGGTAAGGAATGTAAGTATATTTCAAGCATTTTTACTCTATTAGGGTGTATATGAGACTTTGCTTTCCCTGTTTGAATATATGTCGCACCCATTTTTACAACTTTTAGTATTTATTTTTGCTACCATAGCATGAGGTAGATAAAAAAAGACTAAGGTTGCACTCGCTGTGCATGCTGGACTTGATGTCTGGATTTTAATCCAGGCGCTGTTGTAAGCTGCCACACCTGTTTTATTCTTGAGCTCTGTCTTGCCATTTTAAATCTGTAATTATCACTTTTTATACATGCCATCCGTTAACAATCTTCAGATATTTGAGATGCTGAGCATTTGTTACTCACTTTTACTGTCATCATTCAAGATTTCTGCTCCAGATTCGAGAATTATTTGGAATTTTATGATCTGTAACTGTGATGTACGCTGTGAGTATTAACTTTTAAACATGTCTGCAATGGGGTACATCATCAAAGTTCTCCTAGCTCTCGTCATATGTGACAACTTTATACCTCACCTTGCAACAGACCAGGACTATAAGACCTACCAAGCCCAACTTAAAAATGAATACCTGCAAATACCTATATTTCTTAAGATCTGCATTAGTTAACATCACAATGGATCACACGGCCTATCCCAAATCAAGATCCCTCTGGTGAAATGGACCAAAGGGGGGTATACATGTCTGTATATACCAAGCCATCAACCCCAGCTTGACATTACTATATTCATGGATATTCAAACAAATCCTGGACCTGATTATGCGAAAACCAGAGAAACTCAAAGCGGAAATGGCTACAACGGTACTTCAAATAAAGCTTCAAATGGACAACTTATTAAGTACACTAGAGAACAACTCTACAAACTACGCAGCTCCGCAAGTTCGACAGCCCCACAGCCGCAACTTTTCAGAAATCTTAAGGTAAACGGTCTGCTGAAATTTCGGGGGAATAGAGGTGGCATTCGAAATCATGCACAGTCTACAAGTACTGTGTCCAAACACAATTACTATATTGGCTCGTTTCCATCTGAAACTGACACTGGAGAACTGGAACAATCATGTTCTCAATTAACAATACCTGTTAGGATCACAGAACGCCACGACCTGCTACTTAAGAACATTAGATCTACACACGATGAACATCGTCACCTAGTGCGAATAAAGAAAGATAAACCTATAAGCACCGCTAGCCAAAGTATTAAATCTCCATTACTACCCTCGATGTTTCTAACTAACGCCAGATCCTTGAACAATAAAATGGACGAGTTTGAACTTCTGCTCGGCTCAACAAAAGCAGATATTGCAGTCATCACGGAAACATGGTTTAACGAAACAACTATTGAAAGAGCCAACATATCTAAGTATGCTTTATTTGACAAGTCTCGCACCAATAAAAGGGGTGGTGGGGTAGCAATCTATGCCAGAAGTAACCTCAAAGTTAAACCCTTATCGCACCACATCTGTAACTTCGAATGCATATGGATAAAACTTGATCTAAAAGATTCTAAGCGTGCTAACCATCCATCAGCGAATTTGTACCTTGGAGTCATCTACTTTCCACCAGGATCGACATATCAACATGAACTTTTAGAGCACATCTACCACACAGTGGACAGTATCCGTACTAATGATATGTCTGCAATCATAACTGTTATGGGTGACTTCAATGAATTAAGATGTGTTAACATTGAACTTAATTTGGGTATGACCCAACTTGTATCATTCCCCACCTGTCAAAATGCTACACTTGATAAAATCTTCACCAATTACCCGGTGTTGTTCAACGAGGTGGAACGGTTAGCACCACTCGGAAACAGTGACCATTGTTGCATACTCGTCAAGCCTGTTACTGCGCTCCCCCGGCCACAGATAAACACATCCCACTGCCGACCATACAGAGATTCATCTATTAGGTCTTTTGGTAGATGGATAGTTGATTTCAACTGGGAAAATGTTATCAATGAATTGTCATCCACTGATAAGGTTGCTAATTTTCTGTCTCATACTGAAACTGCCTATTATTGCCACTTCCCCCAAGTCAACCGCAAAAAGACTAACAATGATAAACCATGGATAACGAGGAAAATCAAGCGTCTCATAGATCAAAGGCAACTAGCTTTTGCAAATAAGCAAAGAGATATATAATGGTGGCGTTCATTACGTAACCAAGTTAAGTACGCCATTCGTGAGGCAAAGGGATTGTTCTACAACAACTCGGTGAAAGATCTAAAGAATTGCCAACCTGCACAATGGCACCGCCAAATACAAAGACTGTGTCAGCTAAAAACTAAACACTCCACTATTCCTGGTGCTAATTTTGATCCTACTGCGACAGCTGAAGCCATCAATAATAATTTCACCAACATCTGTAATCAGCTGCCAAGTTTGAACCTGGAACTTTTACCATCGTATTTACCAGCTGATTCACCACCGCCGGTAATACATCGCCATCAAGTTCTGAAAGCACTTGAAAGAATAAAAGTTAACAAAGCTGGACATCCATCAGATCTTCCACTTCGATTAATCAAGGAGTTTGGCATTGAACTATCATATCCTTTGACAAATGTATACAATGCCTGCATTACCGATGGAATCTTCCCTGATGTCTGGAAAACTGCTACAATTGTTCCAGTTCCTAAAGAGAAGAACATTTCGTCTCTTGACCAGCTCCGCCCCATCTCGCTTACGCCAATATTTGCCCGTGTTTTTGAAACATTCATAGCTAAATGGATTTTGCAAGACATTTCTACTAAATTGGATGCTAAACAATATGGTAACATTAAGGGCAGTTCCACTACACACTATCTTGTTGAAATGTTAAATTTTATTGTTGAAGGACTGGATAAACCCGGCCATTATGCCCAACTTTGCACAATTGATTTTACTAAGGCCTTCGACCGTGTTAACCACACTATTGTTATTCAGAAACTTTTGAATCTCGGAGTCAGACCGTCCATAGTTCCCATCGTCTGCAGCTTTCTCAATGGTCGCACACACAATACTAAACTCATGGGTCATTTTTCATCCACTAAGTCAATCTCTTGTGGTGTTCCTCAAGGAACAAAATTGGGGCCAATACTTTTCCTTGTTCTTGTCAACGATGCTTCAATAGATTGCTGTAGACGATGGAAATATGTGGATGATCTGACTCTGGGGGAAATTGTCCAACATGGGCAACAGGAAAAATTGCAAAGTCACCTTAACAACTTAACTATTTGGTGTAAGGATAATGATGTGTTACCTAAGCCTTCCAAGTGTAAGAGTATGGTAATTAGTTTCTTAAAGCGCCAAGTACCTGCTTCACAACTTATCATTAACTCGAGTAACTTAAGTCAGGTGTCTCATTTGAAATTACTGGGAGTAACCATTCAGAGTGACCTTAAATGGAATTTGCATATCACTGACATTATTTCTAAAGCTTCTCGCAGACTTTACACTCTTTGTATTCTTTAGAAAGCTAAGGTTCCTGTTTTTGACATACTTGCTGTTTACATTTGTTACATAAGACCAGTTCTTGAGTATGCCTGCCAAGTATGGCACACTTCAATAAGCAAGGAGCAAAATATATCTTTAGAGCGTGTGCAGAAACGAGCCAGTCGTATTATTTTAGGCTATGGATATATTTCCTACTCACATGCTCTGACTAGTCTTAATATTCCCACTTTAGAATCTAGACGCCATAATCTGTTGCTTAAGTTTGGTAATAGTCTTCGTTGTTCTCAAAAATTTTGTCACTTACTACCTCTTGCCAGATCTAACACCACTAACATGCATCTCAGAGCAGCCTCAATTACTAGCTTTCAAATACCTAAATGCAAAACTGAGCGCTATAGTAAATCCACGCTACCCTCATTAGCTAGAATATTGAAATAGATTTTGGGGCTGCTTGGCAAATTTTAAACTTTTTGTCTGTTTTTTTAATGTATGTTTTTGCCATTTTTATGCCGTGTTTTCTGCCAGATAATGTTTTTTTTTCTTTAAATTTTTGTGTATTTATGTATTGATTTTGCCTGTTTATTGTTAATTCCATTTTTCTTAATCCTGTAAAAACTTTATAAATTTGAATGTTGTCAACCTTTTGGTTGTTTTTTATTCAGATTAAAATAAACCATTAATAATAATAATAATAAAATTGTAAACATGTAAAAAGTAAACTGGAAATCCATGTTTCGTCAACTTCTTTGTAATTTTGACTGAGCAAAAAACCCCACAGATGTTCATAATGATGACATGGACAAGATTTCTCACTGAAAATAAACTCAGAAAAAGCTTAAAAACTAGATTACGGCGTTATTTCCATGTGTTATTCTTCCCCATGAGGTGCGCACAAGGGACTCGTCTGGATCCAATGGGATGTGAGAACAGCCTTCAGTATAGCTAAATCAACACTGAAGCCTCTGATGTCTTGACGAATGCTGTTCAAACGAGCATGGACTCCCTCCCACCTTGCTCTCCCAAGAAACCAAGACCGAAGTGCCACTTCCTGATGAAGGGAACGGTATGCTCATCAAGCATATGGAATTTTGGAGGTATTGTTTCCGATTGAAACTCACTTCTAAAGTACTCGCAATAAGATGTAATATCTTGTTCTGCAACAAAAATTATGAGTAAAGTGTGTTAGTAATTTAGAATTCAGGATGTGGTGAGCAAAGTGAATACATGTATATTATATTATATCACGACTCACATGTGATAAAATATTTACTGCTAATTTGTTTTTTCAAGTACAATCTTACCGAGCTTATCTATTGTAGCATCTGTCATAATGTTTGTATTGTACACGTTATGGCACTCTGCAAACTTGCTAAACAGGAGGTGGTATTTAGCCGCCACTTTCTTAACTTCAGGGACTATTGAAGGGCAGAGGAGTTCAGCAGTTCTTGTAATTGAGGATGTCAAAAGCTCAATATTTTCAGGCTGAAAAAGAAAGAGTGCAATAAATGCGATATTATTAACAGCAGTCAGGTTACTTTATATTTGTTAAACTTTCAAGTAGATTGTCGAAACATTAAAGAATTTGAAAAAAATATATGTTACCTTGCAGCACTTGTGTACATGGTTGCCGATAAAGCTCTTGCCATGATAGGCCTGTCGACAAACTCTGATGCTTTTCAGCGTTGTGTCTAGTACACCAGAAAGAGGACCCTGTCCAGGTTTCAATGCAGAATTTCTGGATGTCCAAAAGGCTTTTGCTTTGGCGAGCTGAAGGTAAGTAATAAAACAATGAATGAAAAAAAAAACCGCAAACATAATAACACAAAAAAGAAGTAATTGTTGTGTCATAAACGATTTTTTTAATGTTTTTGTCTGTTTTTGTATTTTGGTAGATTGTGTTTGGGACAATATTGTATTTTACTTTTAATTAATCTTACATGGTTGTCTCTTTCTTGTAGGCTGTCACCATGAGCCTCCAGCAACATCTGGACTACAGGGTTTGCCGGCTCGGTCTCAACTGCTAATGATGTTATTTGGTTCATCAGGGCCTTGCTACTTTCATCGTAAGCCTGCGCCTGGACTTCTTCTTTTTGCGCACAGTGAGTAATATGAAGATAGTGCTTGTAGCTTGAGGAGATGGAAGAATCATGGAGTTTGGTGTCTGCTTCGGAGAGTCTGGTGCTCATTTCTCTGTCCAGCACATGGCACGATCTTTCAAAACTATTGAAA
Organism: Asterias amurensis; assembly: GCF_032118995.1. Taxonomy (NCBI): domain Eukaryota; kingdom Metazoa; phylum Echinodermata; class Asteroidea; order Forcipulatida; family Asteriidae; genus Asterias; species Asterias amurensis. Next base: position 8,465,417 of record NC_092657.1, on the reverse strand, counting down.
TGTTTTAAAAACAAACCAAGGCTGATGTGTAGACCCGGAACACACACCTGCAAAAGTGGCACACCCATAAGTGGCTCACGGACAACATTGTGAAACTCCTTGGCCCTGGATGGTTTGCTGCCATGAGATTTGAATTTTTCGAGACAGCTTTTCATTGTTTCCAAACTTCTCTTGTCACACAATTTAGTGCGCTGGTTTGAAGGAAGGAGCATGTCGGAGTGTGATACTGTACACCACAAACAGCTATGTCTACCTGTGAAAATAAAATAAAAAGTTTCAAGGTATGAAAAGATGCTGTTACTAAGATAAGACTACAATGAGTGTTATGACAGTGTGGCAAACCTACCTGAAGGTCCAGTGAGGCCGTATATTTTACACAAGTACTCGTAATCACCAAACACGAACAGTCGAAACTTGTAACCCCTGTACAGAGGGCAAAAACAAAATTATGTTTAATTTTGATGATATACATTTAATACATGTCTTTTTCAAATTCTGGAAAAAATAAGGGACAATGTTTACCTCCATTGAGATGTCATTAGCTGGTCCACCTGATCGCGGAAATGAGCTAGACCCACATCAACGTTGTGCTGATTATCCGAAGCTTCAAATGCGCATACTACTACTGTGTGTCGAGGTGAGTTTGGGTGGTCAAGGTTTGCTACCTGTACCATTTGTTTAAAGGTTTTTCGCCTTTATCGCCTCCTACCTTTAACCAAATTTCGTCTTCAGGTATGAGGCCATTGTGCCACGTTAGCTGTCCATTTCTAAAGGGGAAGAAAATAAAGCTGCACTGTTACACATTTTTATTTTGTAATAATGTAACATACATCTAGTATATCAAACATCACAGATAGCTTACCAAATTATTTCAACTTGGATAAAAAGATAGGTGTGAATTTATCCCCACTCCCGCATTTTTAATAAACATGCTTAACACAAGTGAAAGGCATTGAAATAAACTTACTTGTCATAGGCCTCCAGTTGTTGTTAGACTTTATTCATCAGGGATTTCACTTGTACACAGGGTGTGTCCCTTATAATCACTCCCCCATTGACGTCATCTGGGTGTTGCATGGGTAGATATTGGGCAAGGACATTGTCACCAATGATGGCTTTCTGTTGTGATCTCATTTTACGCTCGCTGTCCGTTTTAATTCCATACTGAGTGAGCCACCGTTTAAGTTTTCTGTTTTTGGTCCATGAAAATCCAAGATGGTTTTTCATGGCTAGTGCACTATTCTCTTGTGTTGATGACACCTTCTCTGTGCTCTTACTGCAGGCCCCACCGATGATACCTTCTGCTGTTTGCAGTACAAGTTTTCGTCGCTTTGTGGTGGAAGACGAAGCACCAACTGTTTCCACACAAGCTCGAGGAACACATACCGCTGTGATTGGCTGAAAAGAATTAATTTATTTTTATTGCAAACTGTGCTGTATATTTTGTTACTCCTAACTACCATCAAACATCAAGAGTTATTGACAGTTGTAATGATAAACTTAAATGATTTTGATAAATTATTTGAATACATATGTTGTACATAGGATGAAGTTTTAGATATTTCAGGGCTCGAATTTGGGGGATTATCCACAAGATCTCAGGGCTTGTAGCTCAATATTTTAACTGGACCAGAATTTATTTCACAAGGCCAGATTCACTGAGAGAAAATCTATCTCATATTTGTCTTGTGTGTAATTATTGAAATTATTTGTATATATATAATAATTATATTAAGCATAAATATTTAAATACTTTGTTGAAAGTTATAATCCCCAAAAATTCATGTTAAGTATTTTTATTCACCTGTCCCCCAGTTGAAAATGTTGCTGTCAGTCCTTTGGATTGGTGAAGTTTTGTTTTCAGGATGTGAGTTGCCACCTTTTCCATTTCTTTAGTGACAGGTGATGTAAGTGGCCTCTGAAGTATTTTGTCAATACTTGTGGGCTGGGGTTTAGGGGCATCCTCTGTTGGAGTTATGTTGGGACGTCTGCCAGGCCCTTTTCTTTTTAGTTGGTCTTTCCCCTTTACATTGGTGGAGGTATCTTGCGCATACCTGGCAATCGATACAATGTTGTTGCCAAGAGACTGCAATTTCTGGGTGTTGAGTGCTGTACCCTGTCTTTGAAAGACATGCCTGGCACATGCACTTTGGATGCACATTTGGGTCATCCCCGGCCATATTAATTGAGAAGGTATTCATTATTCTTGTCTGCAGGCTTGCCGTTATCTTTATTACACTTTTCCCTTTCTGTTTTTGAGCTAAGCTAATGTTCCTCTTGCCACAAACACGGCAGAGGGCGCTTAAAACTGCCATATGTTCGTCCATTTTTGTTGTTCTGAAAATTATTTAAAGAAACATATTTAATTTCGAGTAAACCAAACACTGTACATTGAGGTTAATGATAATATTCTCTGTGTACGTTTAATTAAAATTAGTCCCCCAAAACTCCAAATCGTGAGATAATTTTGCTTAATTGTGGACGTTTTTCCGTTAAATAATATGTTATATCCTACCTTTAGCAACCGGTAAATCTGTTATTTTCGTCCGATATTTATATTCTTTGGCGTGAATAAAAACTTCCTGATTTCATTGAGATAAGATAGTCTACATTTTCGTAGTTTTTCATCAGAGTCCCCTTTGAAATCCCCGCGAAAGTCTCCTCAAAAAGTTATAAAAAGTCATTGTTTACATAGGTATGGTAGCTCTGACGGGACACAGCAAGTCGTGAATATTTTTGCGACGTCGTGAATTTATTCACGACAAGTCGCGAATATTTTTGCAACGTCGTGAATATTTTTGCGACGGCGTGAATTTATTCACGACAAGTCGCGAATTTTTTCACGACTAGTCGCGAATTTTGTCACGACTAGTCGCGAATTTTTTCACGACTAGTCGCGAATTTTTTCACGACTAGTCGCGAATTTTTTCACGACTAGTCGCTAACATTTTCATGACGTCGTGAATATTTCTGCAACTAGTCGCGAATATTTTTTCAGTAGCTTGAGTGTGTAGTTACTGTATTCGCGTTGACGGCTTAGTAAGACTAAGTAAAAGCTGTCCTGTACGATGATGATGGATCCGGAGGAGAAGTCCGACTCTTGCAAATCGATGGTGGGTTATTTAAACAAAACTAACGTTGACGTATGGCCCTTACGGTAGGCCTAGGCCTAACGTTATAGTTTTACTAGTACTTTTGTAGGAGTAGGCTATCCTATGCTAGGCAATAAACGTTGGCACTTTCACTCTTCAGATAAAACATAACGTTATATGTCACCCGCTCCTTCTTAATGATGAATATCGAGTACATTTCATTTTTGAGTTTATATCATAATAATCCCAACAAGCAAATCTCAACATTTTAAATAAAATAAAAATCATGATCATACGACCTTCCTGTCCAAAATAATATGTAGTTTTCGATGACCTTGACACCATAAATTTTACGACCCGTTTTGAAAAACACAAACGCTAGAAAAACTTACTTTTAAAAGTGCGACGTCTCACCCACTCATGAAAACAACTATTTTTTTACGAAATGAAAACCCCGGCGTAGTCAGATCAACAATAGGTAAATTTTACAAACAACCCAATGATAAGTTTAGTTATAATGTGTTGACAATTTCAGCAAATAAATTTGAAAATCTTTACCTGAAATGTTAGAGCAATTTGCGTTGTTATTTCCAACTTGAAACGCGAGTTCATTCCGTCACGGCAGGGTGCAACGCATCACGTAATCCCCCACCAAGTTTAACTGAAAGATTAATCCCTTTAGCATTCAGAATTATTTGGGTTTGGAGCAATTCAACCTTGAAAACCCCCAAAATATTGATGAAAATCAGACACTGTTTTTTCGAACTATGATAACAATTCTACTGGATAAAACATGGGCCCATTACACATAACCGAGTGGCTACAATCGTCATAGATTGGCTCTCTACGCGTGCCGTGTAAGAATTACACACTCAAGCTACTGGAAAAAATATTTACGACTAGTCGCGAATTTATTCACGACTAGTCGCAGAATTATTCACGACGTCGTAAAAAATATTCGCAACTAGTCGTGAAAATATTCGCGACTAGTCGTGAAAATTTTCGCGACGTCGCGAAAATATTCGCGACTTGTCGTGAATAAGTATACGACGTCGCGAAAATATTCACGACTGGCTGTGTCCCTTCAGGGCCACCATACATAGGCGTGGCTATCGTTGGCAAGGTCGCGAGTTTGCATCAATTATTCGCGCATGCGCGTTAGCGGAAAACTAAGTGACCGCACAACCCCGCACGCGAGATCGTACGTGATAGCTAGCCTAGATTTGTAACTATTTCCGGTTACATTTGTTCACAAGTAATTTGTGTTACAGTGTGTATAAAGTTCCTGAAATGGAGAATGCATCATGGTCATGTTTGTTTGATAAGATTGTGTCAAGACTAGGACTTCCCCTGTCATCAAGTATTGTACAATCAGTTGACTCAGCCCACTGCTTACTCTTGAGATGTCTAAATAGTATTTAGTCGTAAAGACAAAAAGGAAAATGCCCCCCACTGTAAATTTGCTCGTTTGGAGTCTCCCATTGTCCTTTATTGCCCAAGGTCTTTAATCTCTCATTACCATTTTTCTTAAGTTTAAATGTTCCATTTCACTTTCATAAGGGGAAAACTATCTCTTGGATTTTTTTTGTGACAGGAACTGTGGTTTATTAAAGGGAAGAAAGGGAGACCTGCAATTGGTTACCTCGAGGATCGCCTGTGGTATATCAGGAAAACTTTGATTCATGACAACACAGAAATCAAGGAAGCTCCCCCAAAAGATAAACGGCCTAAACCTATACAGGAAAACCAAGGTACCCATTGTCAATGTGTTGTTCAAGCATTGCAGCGCTAGACTCTCAAATTTAGTGGGAGGGGGACATGTGAGAGGCAAAAACATAGTTTGTTTTTCGGGTTGTTGAGGTGTTTGTTTGTTTGTTTGCTTTTTGGGGGGTAGGGGACAGTTTTTTTTTTTTGATTTCCGAAGGCAAGAAATTATGTTTTTCCTCGAAAAGAAAGGTTGGACAAGTTAAATTGAATGAGTAGAAAATTAAGGCACAGTGCAGCGAAAAACAAACTGATCATGAAATAATTATACAGAACTGTATTTTGCCTAGTTCCGGATAGATCTGTTTATTACATATTTTATATATTTTTTTATTCCTTTTTTTTTTTCCAATTTGGGGGGGGGGGGGGGCTGGGATGGGGCTTTGAAACCCCTCCCACTTGCCCTCTGACACCAAAACATTAAAAAAGAAACTGCGATGATTGTTTTCGGACATTTAAAGTCTGCAGGGCTTGACACCCCCTAAAAAAAATCATGGATTCTCCCCCCGACTGGTATTACAATTAGTCAATAGACACTGAATATTTCGACCATAATTGATAAAATAGTGTCTGTAAGGATGCATTAAACATTTTAACTCGTTAGAACTAGACAAAACATAAACATATCTTCATGTTGCCTGCCAGGCCTGGCTTAGGATGACTTTATATCATTAAGTTGGATAGTAACGTCCAGTGTAGCGGAAGAGCAGCCATTGATCAAAAACAATATCAATTATGATATTGTTGTTTTTATTGTTATCATTATTATCCTCATGAATACATTTTGGCTTTTAGTGTTGCTAACTGAGGAAGAGGATAATGAAAGGGTGGAATGGATGAAACATAACAAGGTGCCAGCAAAAAATGTTCCCAATACATGATGGACACAGCTTGGTCTCGTCACGCGTGGATAAGACAGAAGGAAGTTGATGGATCCCGTAAATCAGTTGCAAGCATTCTCGAGAGGTATCCACGTCTCATTGACAATGGAAATGTGAGTTAATGCTTTTCTATACCTTTTATATTACTATCAAAAAGAACATGCTTCCTCTTTTCAGACTTCATGATCATACAAGACAGCAAAGTTCAAACTTAAGCCTTCGAGTAGCTAGCCTGGCAACCTAGTAGCTGAGTGTTTGGGAGATAATAAGTGTCCTTTGCTTTGTAAAGAGTAACATGAAAAGTAATGTGTGTTTTAATACTTTTACGCCCCCACCCTCTCCTAAAAAAGAAAAACAAAAACAATGAAAACATCAAAAGAACAACAAACAAAGCATGTTTGATGTTTTGAACAATTCCTTATGTAAGGATCCTTGAGAACATCATTTTTTTTCCAAATACTGCTCCAAATGTCCCAGAAACTCAACAGATAATAGCAATTTACTACAAGCAAAACTGAGACTGGTTGGTTTACAGAAGAACTGATAAGCACACATGGTTTGCAAAATTATAGGCCCTGATACAAAGCACCTATTTAGGTAAATTTCATGTGTTATGATTGCAGATTGAACAGGATTTTACACACACTGTATCCTCTAACTCTGATCTACTCTTTGCGAAGTGGCCAGCACTGTCAAGTTCTGTGCTTCACTATGCACATCAGGTAGATCCTTCGTGGAAAGAACAGTTGATGAATAATTCATCTGTTGACATTTCATCACTATCAGAAGGTCAGTAACTGTTTTGAATGCGTGTTGTTGAGGGGGCTAATAAAATATTGACAATCTTCATGTGGAGATTTAAGGGCAATATCGTGTGTCTGCTTTTCAGGACTAAGAAATTTTCCTCAAATAATTTGCACCAAATTTAAAGTAATAGATTGATTGTCCGGCCAAAGTCATGTGACCTATAGTGGGTGTCAAACATCAACAAACACTGCGCCCTCCATAGTGCCGCCGTTGTAAAGTACATAATGATTGTTGCATTGTTCAGTTGAGGCTTTTCTATCTCAAAATCTCTGAAGAATAGTCCGGAGTTTCAGTTGCGCATACCTCTGCATCAGCTAAAATGACATTGGTTGTGCAATCGCTCTATTCTTATGAGGTACATGTTCTTTGAAATTTACAGAGGAAGAGAGGAACCTGGCTTTCAGTGTCCTCCCTCTCATTTTTCGAGGGAGAGCCAAAGGGATGAGAGGGAAGTGCAACTTAAAAGACAGCTTGCCAGCATTTATTGATTTCCAGCCGGTTAGTGTGTTTTGACGTATATTTCAGATTTCAAGTTTTGTTATTTAATTTGCGTTTTCTTTTTTTTGAGTGCTGAACAGTTTGAGAACAAAATAAATAAAAACCTGACAAAGTGGGATTCCATTCTAGTACTAAATAAATCACTACAGTTGCAACACAATTTGGAAAATCATCTGCACCCTGATCAGTTTCGTTACTAAGTGTGGCAAGTCATTGTTTTTAACATTGCTGAGCAGTTTTAATGATGTACAGGATAATGGGCACACGATTTGGTTCTCAAGGCCAACAATAGGATACGCTCATCTGCCTCATAAGAACGGTACTGTGGAGCTGATTGAAACATTGCAGTAAAGTTGGTCAGGTTTAAAGTCTGAAACATTTGTCTTGGCTGGGTACATTTCATCAAAATGCTTGTTTATGTGTTGTTCCAACATGCAGGAAGGGACCAACCTCAATGTGTTTCTCAACACCATTGACAAGACTTCAAGACCTCAACCATTTATTCTTGTAATTTGTGGGAGCAGACTGAGACCTGGTCAAGTCTTCAATGTCTTCAGACATTGACGAAAGCAGTGGATTATGCGTTTAAGTAACGTATGTTTTCGATCTGGGTTATCAGCCTCTGTCCTTTGCTGTTTGGCAGTTTTGGGAAGATATTTACGAGTTGCCCCAAGAGAGATTACTGGGAAAGAAACAACTGCTACATCGATTCGATTTGAACCGAGTAGTTTTCAGCATTTACAAAGAATTTTGTATTTTTATGTTGTGGCCCTAAATGTTTTCCATTACAATTTCCAAAAAAGTTCCACATTTAAATGTTCTTAAAATATGCATGAGTACCATGCCCTCTATGGTTGTTTCCAGGCCAGTTGATAAAGTTATCGTGATCTCATGTAACTGAACAACAGATGTTGGAGATCACATTATGATGGAGAAGTTGAAGAATCTCCTTCCACCCCCGGTGCTAAGATTACCAAAAAAGTACATTTTGTGCACATCATAATGGGAAAATGAGTATGTAATTTCATCATTCTGCAGAGCTACTTATTTATTCCCTTATACAAACTTGGTTTAAGTTGGCCAAGATTATGGCCTACCGACTCTGTGTTGTGGGCCTGGGTTGCTTACATGCAAGGTTTATTAAATGTTCGTTTTTGTGTTTTGAGACATTAATAGTCCTTATATGATCCAAAACATAAGACGTTTGACTATTTTATGGCCTCATTTAATTGTGTTAATTGAAATGTGGCCTCAGAAACAACTATTAGCCATGTAATCATCACCTTGGGTTTATCTTACATACAGTCATGTAGGTACATTCAATAGAATGGCTGAAAAGGAACTGAAATGAAGCCATTATTTAACTGTTATGCCAATAGTTAAAGGCACTATAATTCTATTGTAAGGCACGATAACTGTACTGCTAAAACTCCAATCCTAATAAACAAGGTGTACTAGTGCTGATAGTGAAAATACATCCATTGAGTCTAATGAAATTTAAAATACATTTTTAAAGACTGTTGCTAGTGAATTTTTATTGTAATATTAATTAATGTATTAATTTTTTTCAGATACACACAATGTTCTCTTTTGGACACGTGGGTCAAGTTTGGGTCCCCTTATTGACTTCAACAGGTATTATATAATTATTGACTGCTGACAGGGGGTAATTTCATCTAGAGCTGCTTACGTACAAAAAGTAGACAGCGCAACGAAAATACGCTTACAAAAATAATGTTACCAGCTAAAATACCATATGGGACTAAAATACCATACATGTACCATCTGGGACTGGTTTCCTGCTCATATTTGCTGTGCAGAAATTTGTAAAGAATAACTGTCTGCATATGCAGCTCTATAAAAATTTGTCCCAGTCCGACAAGTCCAACATAGATTAAGAAAAAACACTCATTTTACAGTTGATTAAGTCCATGTTGAAGTGTGCTAAAAGGAATTCAAGTATCTTCATGTCCAAGGTGTTTAAAATATTATTTAATTTGATACCTTTTCAGAGTGATGTGAAACATTGGTGTCACTGGCTGGATTTTTTGTATGATAAATAAGTATCTGTAGGAATTTTTCGCTTGTCAAAAAGTCCATTTTAATTCAGATTTGATTGAATATTATATTATGGAGCTTCATGGATAAAAAACAATTTCCTGAACAAAATAATACAAAAAATAGAAGTTATCAAATAGTATGTTTTATACCACTTTTATAAAATGATGCACATAAAGAGGGGTGGGACCAGGGGAGGTAAAGGGATAAATGCAGAGGGGTGGGATCAGGGGATGCCAAAGGGAGGGGAACTTGGTGTGGGTTGAGTTGAGTTGGAGGGAATGAGGTCAGGGAAGACATGTAACTTAAGTGAAATGTTTTTAAGAAAATGTTTTTAAGAAGTTTACTTGAAGTTATGGAAACTGAAGTTATGGTTTGGTTATTACAGGTTTTTTCGGAGTTGAAAATAAAATAACTTGTTGCTGAAATTACAAAAATAGTAAAGTGTGTTCAATTATGTATGAATTATTAGGTGAACCCTGAATTAAGCATTATTTGGTTAAATGATTGATATTAATTGGGTAAATTAAAACAAAATTTAACAAACGGGTGGTTAAGATATAACTAATGCTTGCCCAACCATTTAAATATAACCAACCAATGGTTAAACTTTGCCCAACTCTGGGCTATTTATTTCCCAAATTTTGACAGAATTCAACCAACAGATGGTCAATATTTAAACGACAGTTGGGTGGGCATGAATTGCCCAACCATTATTTTTGACCAACTAATGCCCAACCCTTTCTCCAAAATGCCCAACTTTTTTTACACAATAGGCTGGTTAAATGGAGTTAACCAATAATTGGTTTACCTTTTTGACTAACCACTTATTAAAAAGCTACCCAACCCTGGTTGGTTGGCACTTTGCCCAACTGTTGGGCGGTTCACCTGGTAATACTAGGTTGGTTAAAATTGTATCCAAGTTGGTTAAAAATTTTAACCAACGTTCTGAGAGTGTATATTAGGGTTTAATGCGTAACGCAGTTAACCAATTTAACACCAGGAAATATGCATAATTATAGTCAGGTTGCACAGTCGGGACTATAAGCGATTGGGATTGTCAGGGCGCATTCAGACGTGGTTCCATTGTTCTTTTCAACCAACCAAAGCAATGCATTTGGGGAAAGGGTGCTTGTCTTTCTGGGAACCGTCATTGAGTATTCTGCCACCGAGGATTTAAGATAGATTGTATAGTTTCGCAAAATTCGGTACCTTCTTGGCAACTCGCTGGAAGTGGGAACCGCATTGAAGAAATCCAAGTGATACCTGATGAGGAGGGCGAAGATAGGCGGCTACAGAGAGTGGTGAAGCCGATGGCTTACTAGCCGGGCCAATCGGGTGAGTCCCTACATTTTCAGACCTAATGCTGGGGCAAGTACAGCCCCAACAGTAACGCTAGTAGGTAACACGAGTAACTCGGGGTATAACGGACCAACATTCTCAAAGCATGAGTACAGGTATACACAAGGACAAGAAAGGGCGGACAATCATAATTTTTCTGGCAGCTTGCCGTTTAATATGAAAGTTAGTCAGAGTTTGTGTCAGTCAGGCCAATCAGGAATAAGTAAGCCTAGTAGTTTAGTGTACAACTTGGCAAACTCTAGTCAATATTCAGGGTTACATTCCATACATAACAGGGATGGGGCATGTAGTAGGTTAGGAGGGACATCATCTTCAATAGAACTGGGTGGTGCCCAACTTTCAAATGCAGGGTGCAAAATAAGTACAGTAGGGAGCAGTATCATGTTGGGGTCCATTGATTGCACAGCGGGCTCTTGAAGCATACCGATGGCGAGTAACATGCAGCATATGAATTAACCATCAACTCCCTTTAATCCATTGATATCGGTTTGTAGCGAATTGGGCGAGGGCCTACTGCTAACCTTACAATTTTTAAGATTATTCATAGCGAGTTTGTGGATTTCGCTGTGATCTTATAAAGAAGAGTGACCCTATAGTATAGTACAAATAGCCTACCGCTAACCTTAAAAATTTTAAGATTATTCATAGCGAGTTTGTGGATTTCGCTGTGATCTTAAAAAGCAGAGTGACCATTATTAGGCACTAAATGGCCAGCTTCCATAAATCAAGGGGTAGCCTATTGCATAATATTAAAATTAAAGACCTTTGCATCTTCTTCCATTGGTACATACGTATCTGGTATTTCATATGTTTAATGAATAGGGTATAGATGGCCTTAGCTTTCGATCCAAACTGGACCTAGTTCAGAGGCATAAAACAAGTACAAACAAATACATATCCATTCATAGACAAAGAGAGGGAAAATGGATTAAATGAAGAAAGAAGCGGGAAAGAAAGAAGCGGGAAAATAACAGCCAATCAAAGTTTCTATTTCAGAAACAATTGGTGGCTATGAACCAATACGAGTAAAGTGGCGAGGACAAAGGAGGTTTCATATGAAAGGATGGATTACTGGGCCATAAAAGTGGTAAATGCATTGTTCGTTAACAATGCAGGGAAACATGGAAGGGTAGAATAAGAGAACAAGTTGCATCATGATGCAATTAACAATGGTCAATTAATAGAGAAAAGCAAGATCAAAGGTACGATGGTATTAAAAATAGGTATGAGGGACCTGTGGAAAAAAGAAGGGGGGTTACTTACATGAGATAGTTATAGTAACAAATATATAGGACAACTTTAAAAAATTAATTTTTACTTGAGTTACAGAATATAAACAACATTATAGTTCTCACGCAGAAGTGAAGTGGGGGTAACGGGAAGTTATTTAACACCAGTGTTTATGTTTAGTCCAAAGGGTTTGACTGTCTTGAGTTGGTGAATCAAGTGTGATTCTCTTTGCTTGCAGTTATATTTCATATGTTCATAAATTGCACAATTAGGAGGATCCCACGGGTAGTTTCATTGTTTCTAAGATGAAAGAGGATTGTAGAGGCTTGGACCCTTGGCAAGATTCAAGATGTTCCATTACATTTCCAGTGCTGAGCAGTCTGGTTAGTATTTTACCGCCAGTCTGCAAAATATTGAATTATTCGGTTGGGTCCTGTGGCGAATTAGTATAAATCTGCTTTATACTTGTTATGTATAAAGAGTTACACGGTTCAATGGTTTGGCGGGAACATTGAATAGGACTGGGTGCGGTACCCAGGGTAAGGCTTATCTGGCTATGCTATCAATATACACGTTAAAGCTTTGTTAATTTAGTCTTTTCTTAGTCATTATATAGTTTAAGTATCATCGGTAACGCTAGCAGCTACCATAGCTTAGCAGGGAGTTCAGTACTAGCTTGAACCTGAAAGCATTGATTTGCATAGATCAGGTGTACGTTTCCAATATCGGTTGGTTTTTCGTATCTGGCGGTCAACACAGCTCTGATGTTCCATGGCAATGACACGTGTCGTAAAAATGTCGGTACAAAATGTTACGAACAATGGAGGCGGGCTAAACCGTAAAGCTTACGTATATGAAAAACAAAGGCGCATGATTAAAAATTATCAGTTGATCCGGTTATTCAAGTTACAGGGTGTAATTATTGTCAGTGAAGATGAAAATTCGGTCGTTACAAAAAGTAACAAACATTATAATGTGGGACTAAACGTACAGAGTATGTACATGAGATGAGAAGACGCATGATTAAAAATGATCGAGTGATCCCGTTATTCAAGTTACAGGGTGTAATTATTGGCAGTGAAGACAACAGTTCGTAAAGTGGTTACAAAAAGTAACAAACATTATAATGTTGGATTAAAATGTAATAGAGCATACACATGAAATGACAAGATGCATGATTAAAAAATAGGTTCAATTACAGGGTGTAATTTTTACAGTGAAGACAAAAATGTTCGATGCAAACGTAGAAGAGTGTGAAGATGAAAAGAGAAGATGAATGATTACAAAGGAATCAGTTGCTCCGGTTGCAGCATAGCTTGCAGACATCTTCGTCCGGTTGCAGCATAGCTTGCAGACATACCATATTTGACTTAAAGTATAATCAGCATATGAAGCTCTGCTGTTAAAAGCAGCATTCTTGGTTGCCCTTTTCGGTTATTCTACAGGGTGAGTGAGTTTACAACTCACGATGGCAAGTTCCCGGGCGTTGCGTATTGGTGATATTTCCTTTAATCAGGAAGGGAATTTGCAAGTAGTTCTAAGATATTCAAAAACGGATCAAGTGGGTAAAGTTCAATCATTTCTATTGACAGGAATGCCAATACTGAACTGTTTGTACATTGAGGGGGGACCCTATGTCAGCCAGACAAATTAATCACATCTTAAAGCAGGGATTAAGGCCATCAGGTAAACCCCACACCCTTTTCAGTTCATAGTTGCAGGATATGTTTGGGGTTCGGGAGGAACAAATCAAAAGTATGGGGAGATGGAAGTCTGGAGCACTTGAACCCTACATTAGGCCAGACTTAATGTTTTCAATTGTCTAAAAGGGGGTAGCTTGTAGCAAGGTCATAAATAAGCAGTGTAGACAACCGCTTCTTTAATTAGCATATTATTGCTGTTTAAGATAAATAATCATTTACAAGATTGGTGAATGTTGAGTTGGTTGTTAACAAATTGTGTACAACATTTTCAACTACATACAAGACTTTGACAAGATAAAATATTGGTCAGAACAGATTACCCAGGCTGTTTTTCTTTGAATTTGTTTTTATACAGATGTTTATCGGGGACAGTATCATTCGCCACAGCAGCGGCACAGTGGTGGTACAGTGACATGGAAAGGCGTGTCTGTGGCACGCTTGGACGGCTGGGACTAGGCTCAGGAGATACGGCAAAAGGTTAGGTCCCGACGACAATAGTGTTACATCTAAGGACCAAAGATATCGTGAAGGAAAATTCGGGACAGATAAGACATAGGGTAAAAGTGAGCCTAAAGATGTTCATCAATCCGATGCAAGAACGTGGGTACGGGGACAGTATAATTCGCCACAGCAGCGGCACGGTGGAGGTACAGTGACATGGAAAGGCGTGTCTGGGGCACGCCTGGACGGCTGGGACTAGGCTCAGGAGATTCCTGGCAAAAGGCGAGGTCCCGACGACAATAGTGTTGTATCTAGGGACCAAAGATATCTTGAAGGAAAATCGGGACAGAGTAGACATAGGGTAAAGAGAGCCTAAAGGTAATTAGGAACATCCTACCCAACACACGGTTAATTTGGTCAGACATTTTGTTAAGGGCGAAGTATCAAGGTAAAGTTAAAGGAGGGCAGACAAACGCTGCACTTGGGATTTAAATATGTATGCAAAGAAGATACTTCGGGAGATGCAAAACGCACATGTTATAAAACACCCCCATCTCATTAACCCTTCCCGGAAGGTGCGTACTGGCAAGACATGATTCATTTGGTTCCATCAAAATTTATCAGACGGGTTGAGGTTCTCCACTTCACACTCGGAGAAAGTTGTGGAAACAAAAAAAAACAAAAAAAAGTGGGGGGGGGGGGTGTTTGGGCAAATTTTTATATCAAAATTTGCTTTGGCGGTAAGTTTAGGTTGTTCCTATGAACAAGTAGCTAATAGGAATTGTAGCCTGTGAGGAAGTGGTAAATTAATTTATGTGAATTGATATGGATAAATATGGTGGTAATAAAATGATGTGATTGTATATAAAGAAGTAGATTAATTTGGTACCTTCTTGGCAACTCGCTGGAAGTGGGAACCTCATTGACCCGGAGTTTTCGCCAGTCAATGAGTGCATTTATAATTATAATAATTGTAATTAGTCTGGTACCTTCTTTGGCAAATCGCCGAAAAGTGGGAACCTTTGCGGATTGGAAATTTACCGTTCGCAAAGTGAGGAATTGGGACCCTTTGCGAATTGGTCGCTAAGTGTATTATAATGGGAACTGGTATACTTCTTTATGAGTGGATATCACTGGATGGAATTAAATAAAGGGAAATCCCTTATATTATTATGAATTGGCGTTTTACCACGGAATTCAGAGTACGGAATAAATTAACTCTTGGCAGAGTTCACTACAACAACAAATCCTTGTGTCTGTGTATATTTATCAGGTGGTAATAAACATATTGAATACAACTAAACTACATGCACTGTATAATATCTAATGATATTTATCAGAGGTATTTGTACAACATTTGGTGTCAGAAATACTCATTGGTAATCCTCCAGTTTCAATAAGCACATACCCACAAAAATTGAATGGGAGTAGTTGAACATAGTTGACCCACTTGCAATAAAAAAAAACACGATTCTGTTATTGTCACTGATAAGTTGTGCAGATGCTGCACTGCATGTAATGTCAGAGCACACCCATGTACACTCATGAACATGTATAGATGTACAAACTATGGCAACATGTAGGCCCTACACTGAGTGTTCAGCTAATTGTTGTGTCAAATTATTCTTAAAGGCGGGTTATACAAACTTATGGTCATCGTCACTCCACAAGTTCATGACCATAAAAACTGAATTTGTAAAGAGCACTGAAGAACTGTTCAAATTAAATACATTGTTAAAAAGACTCACTGGGAAGTAAGGTAGTTTAAAAGAAAGAGGTAATACCACAAAATTTAAGTCTAAGAAAGGCTTCAGGCATCTGAAAGCACACAATTCTATGCACTTATGTTAATTGCTATTTTACAATCTGTTTCAGCTTTATAATAAAAAATTCAGCCTTAATTTTCACACGTTTGTTGAATTTGTAGAGATACACCAAGTTAGGAAACTGATCTTTCACAATTGCCAGAAGTGTGTCCTGCCTGTAAGATAATAAAAGACAACCTGGCAAAATACATGTCTATATGCCAATGGGGCTTGATTATACTGTTGTATTGGTAACTGTATGATTTTACTATTCATAAAGTAAAATGTGCCAGTGTCCCATTTCATGATGCATCAATAATAAAGCCTCTTGAAAGTATGCAAATAAAAAAGCTGTGTACATGACTTGAGGCACTTATGTTACTTATGTTGAATTTTAAAATGTTTACAAAACTAAACATGAATGCAAGGAAAAACACTTTGAAAAGAATTTCAACATCCCAGAGGGCTGTTTGTGGATGTTTCTAGTAAACAAAGTTTTTCCAGGAGTCCATACACTTGCCTAGACGGATCAGTTTTCTCTCGAACTGTTCAGGGGACTTTACATGAACAGATTTTTTGTAATCTGGAAAGGAGCTATGATGTCGACCTGGTACAAAAACACAATCATCCTTGTAGCCGACTACAAAATCCTGAATAGCTGGATGCAGTTTTGCACCTTGGTGCCTGGGTGGCAAACCTTTTCCCCCAGCTACTGAAGTAAGAAATATGTCATCAAGATCACGCCCAAAAGCTCCACTTAGTAGACAACATCGTTGCACTTGTTCCTTGGTGTAAACACCCCGGGAGTGTTTAAGTATTTCCTTGTAGTCCCTGTTAAGAAACTCATTTACAAGATCAAGACCAATGTTGCCATTTTCTCTACCTGTCAAATTGGCTACTCGGTTCCAAATGACATCATTTGCAACTCGAGATGGAAAGACACCATTAATTCCTGCCGGCATATTATGTGTGAGAATTAAGTATTTATAGTGGTTGTAGTCCCAGAACTGAATACTATTGATTCGCTAATGGCTTATCATGGCTGGACCATCTCCTTGACGGATTGCCTCCTAGAAGACAATATGGCACAGTCCTTCAAACAGCAAGGCCTTCGAATATTCTAAGACGCCATCTTTAACCAATTCATCAGCACCCCGCTGCTCACATGCAATACAACAGAACCACTTGTCTGGAAGGCTGTCTGGTGCTACAACACAGTCTAGGTGGTACCACTCTTTGAGTAAAGTTAACACTGGATCATATCATCTTCCTTTCCAGTCTTCTTGTGACAAAAACAGTATATGCATAGAGTAAGGACAGAGAATATGTAAGATCTTTCAGCCTTACACTCTCGAGAATACCACCAGTCTTGCTAAGGAACTTCAGAAAGATGTACACAACTGTAGTGGTACCACCCACACTCATTGCTACAACAGCGAACCATATCCTCACCCGCGTTTTCTGCACACTTGCAGCAGCCATCTTCAACTGCACCGTCGATATATGATGAGCTGATGTGAGCTCCCTCAATCTCATCTCTGTCTTGACGACTAGCTATAGCAACATCTTGTAATGGAAAAGCAGGCCAAATGAATCAATGATTTTCAAAGCCAAATCATTCAACCATTCAGCTTGTTCCATTTGGTCATGGTCAGGAAAATTTTCAGGAGGTTCATCTTGATTCTTCAAACTCGTGCAACATGCATGGGTTGTAAACTCAAGGAAATCTTTAAAATGATTGAAATTGTCCATTACCTTTTGTTTTACTGTCTTGTGACCAAAATCCTGCTTCAATTGATAAAGAGTACCCCTGTCAGATGCACTATTAGCCTTGAACATACTCTTTATTGTATCCTGAAAAAGAAGCCCGCTCCTGTGAAATTCCTGAGGACATTGAACAAGTCCCTCCAATATATCTTTAGCAGTGGCCCCTCCTGCCCTGGCTCGTTTGGAGTCAACCATCCTTTCCACAGAAAGGCCATCCCAAAAACATATAATTGGGTACATTTTTTCACCAGCTGTTGGAACAAAGTTCCATTATTCGAATTGTTTCAGGAGTACTTGAGGGATTTTCCTCAACAACGCCCAAATTCACAATTTCACTTTTCTGTGACATCTCTTGAGCATATCTGTGTGGAGGTACACCAACACATTTAACCCGGTTCAAGAATGAAAAGTTAGATTTCAGAATCCCCTCAACAGCAACACAAGCCATTTCTTTAAGGTCACTCCAGTCAGATTCACAAGGGAGAAACTTTGTCAATGGAATCTCTTCTGCTTTCATCACGGACTTGTTGCTGTCGCTACTGAATGATACCCTATTTCGGGCAGCAAAGGTCAGTGCCCACATTCGGAATTGGTTTCCCCAATCACGACTTTGGTGTCTCATAGTAGTTTGTTTTTGCACATTGTCCCAAACTAAGCTATAGCCGGGCTCAGCCTCCTTGTTGTTAGTCTCGATAGCTGATGGCTTTGATCCTAACTTAATTTTAGCAACGCAAACATGTTTGCTGCTATCTGTAATTGGAATCAAACCATCTTTAACACTATTGTAGCGGCTCACCGTCTTGCTGATGGTGATGGTGGTTAGGCCCTACAAAAATGATTGAGGACAGGAATGCCGATTGTCAATGTTTCTGCATCTTTAATCATACCAGATGTTCACAAGAAATGTATACCCCCCCCAAAAAAAAAAAAAAAAAACTGTAACACAACAGGCAACAGGCAACAATAACAATAACAATAACAATAACAAAACATTGACATTGACATTGACAATGACAATGACAATAACAATAACAATAACAAAACATTGACATTGACATTGACATTGATGATGGCGACGACGACGACGACGACGACGAGACAGTAGCAAGAACAAGAGCAACAGCAACAGCAAGAGCAACAGCAACAGCAATAGCAATAACAATAATATGGATTTATAATGCGCACTTGTCCAGAAAACCGATCAAGGCGCCTACACAAAATGAAAACATTCTGCAATAGAAAATGAAGAATAAACAAAACATAATGAAACCCAATAAAAGTCTCAGTGAACAAGTGTGTTTTCAGTTCCCTCTTGAAGTTGTTGGGAGATGTTGTTTGGCGAAGTGAGACTGGGCAGGAGCGAATTGTTCTAGACCTTGGCTCTACCAGCAAGTGAGACCCAGCAAACTGTAAAGCACGACTGCTGTGCTTAGTGAAGATGAGTTCACAAAGATACTGTGGGGCTTGTCCATGCAGAACTTTGAACACAAGGAGTGTATTTTGAAGGTGATCCTCTTTGCAACGGGGAGCCAATGTAGGCGTCTTAGGACTGGCGAAATCCGATCGTATTTTCTGGCTTGGATAACGATTCAAGCGGTATAATTGTGAACACGTTGGAGAGGAGAAGTACACGTAGCTGGAAGCCCAACCAAGAGCGAATTGCAACAATCCAAGCGGGAGGAGTCCAGAGCATGGATGACTTTCTCAGCTGTATCCAGAGACAAGTATTTGCGAATTTGGGCTATGTTGCGAAGATGGAAGTTAGCGCTTTTGCACCTGCTTGAGATGTGTGATTCCATGTTGAACAGCTTGTCGAACACAACTCCCAGATGGCGTACACTTTTGGAAGCGGACAGAACTGGGTTGTTGATTGAGAACTGTTGCGAAGTAAACTTTGCATGGTCGTGTCGCGATCCCTGTGTCTTTTCTGCATTCAGTCGCAGGAAATTATGACTCATCCACGTTTGAATATGGCTGACACAGTCGTGCATCTGCTTGAAGGACTCATCTGCGGTTACACCAGGAATGAAGGATATGTACAGCTGGGTATCGTCGGCATATAAATGAAACTTGACGTTGTGATGTCTAGCGATGTCACCTAGTGGTAGTGTATGTCGTAAAGAGAACAGGACCAAGAACAGAGCCCTGAGGGACACCACAGTCTAGGGGCATGGATTCAGATCTGCTTTGAGCAATGCACACCGTTTGAGACGTGTCAGTAAGGGACCTTGTCAAAACTCATCCTGGACAGCCAACGGACGGGCACCCGTCCAGGACCAGGTTTCTGTCCCATGTTCAATTCCTTTGTAGTGATTAATTTATCGGACGGGCTATAGGACGAGCTTGCAGTGTCTGGCCTTCACCAGGGATAGTTTGTTTACAAACCGCAGAGTGTTAGGATTGCTATCTACTAGAAAACAAGCAGGGGGTCTCCGAGGGCCAGTTTGCGGTTTCACACTGGGCTTCAATGACCTTGAGTAATTTACTACAGACGAATCGGTTATATCTTAAGCTCTCTATGCATTTCAATTTGTAACTTTTTAACAGGTTGGGTTTCAACGTTTGATTTCAGTCTGTGGACAAATTTGCAATTGTCTTTATTGTCTATGTTGTTCTTCTGTGTCAATAAAAGCTTATTAAATTATCTAGTGGGACAACCCCTTTTAAAATCTTTAGATTAAAATCTAAGTATTTGAGAAATCCATGTTATGAAACAGCACCTTTACAATGATGTACCCCCTTTTGATGTATCGTGATTGAATAGAAATTATCCTGAAAGTAATTTAGACAATAAATAACCTTGGAAACATCACCCCACGATCCAACAAGTTTGGAGTGTTATGGTCCTTTTTTGAAGGGTACAAATCTTTGAAGGGAATTTCCTGTGCATGAACAGGTGGCCATGATTAGCATCCGTGTTTCTTTTAGCAAGATGGTGGATAATTTCACCAATATTGCAAAAAGTTTTCTTTTGATATTTATAGTTTTCATTAGTTTAATTTTTATAAACTTATACAATTTAGGAATGGGGAATAAAACACTGTTAATGGTTTACATGAGCTATGCTAGTATAATCTTTCCTACAGTGACCTCCAAACAGTCAGTCCAGACTTGTCCCAAACCACAAACCCCAGGTTTGTTTATCTAGTGTTTAATGAGCCAGTGAAACCGCAGAGCGCTCAGTGGGGTGCCTTGGGCACTGTGTATCGGACGGGAGTACACATTTCATCGTGTGGAACCTTGTTCCATATGAACTCCCATCCTTTGGCCCGTCCGACAAAAATGTGACATCGGACGAGCCTCGTCCTGTGGTCTGTCCAGGATGAGTTTTGACAAGACCCCTAAGGTATGACTTCATCCACTGCAAAGCAGAGCCAGTCACGCTGAGCCGCTGTGATAGTCGTTGCAGTAGATAGTGATACATATAATTCGCAACTAAAATCACTTGCATCCGGCATTACACAACTAAAGTTATGCTGTTTAAAGGAAATGACTGCCATTTTGAATACATTACGTCATAATAAGGTCAAGGTCATTGCAATTTTTTTTAGCATCAACATAGTCACCATAAAGGATATTAACTTGTTACAAACTAATACCGTCCTCGTTAAATTCATTGGCCTAAGAAACATAATATTGGCATGTAGAAAATTAACCATGGTATTTCCGTTTGCTTTATTACATTAAAAGACGTAGTGACGTCATTATGACGTAGTTTAAAGGTCATCTCATGCTCAGATTTTTTGGAGTATGACTGTTTTGAAATCTATGGGACAAACTGATACTTTGGTGAAAATTTGGTGCTTTTGTCCGCCGTGTCACGATCTTCGTGTTTTTGTCCTTAAAGGCAGTCTGCTGTAGTGTGTACAATAGGTGGAAGTGTTATTAACTTCGCAGCGCTTTTTCTAATCGAACATATACGTATAATAACCAACCTGTGAAAGTTCGAGATCAATCGGCCAGTTGGTATAGGAGATAAAAGTGAAAAAACAGCTATATAATCCCGTTCTTCGTGCACGTCGTGTGAATTTCAAATGCTTGCACAATTCCTAGGACAGATTTTTGAATGTCGCCCTCACGCGTTTGAAACAAGAAATCGACTACTATTTTATGAAAGATAGCGATTTTATTGTGAACGGTCGTTGCTCCTACTCAGGCTTCGGGCAGAGAGTGCCGTCTGCAGTTGGTTAGAAAGGTCTCGGCTTGCATGCTTCATGCAGTACAAATAATGCTAACTTTCTAGCTATACCAGCGCAGAATGACAGTGAAGACAAATTCTAATGGACGTTTTAGGACTATTTTCAACTTTCTTTTTCATGGAGATAGAATTATATTATCAACGCACACCATGACCATGTTGATCGTCAAACTACAGGGTCATGTACCGAGATAAATGTGGAACTTGCATATAATGTCCATATTAAACAGATATTTTTTCCCCTTTCCCTACATTGTCACAGACGGCAATTTACAGGCAACCAGCTCGCATCTGCAATTTCCCATAAGAAAACTCATTCACATTCCTGTTTTAATTCACAAAGGACATCATTTCTAGTATTACATTTTCCACACAAAAACAATAAATCGACAATTTATTACAAAAGTCTCCTCTCTCAGCCGTCCTCCGAGACGACATTCCTTCATTTCAATCGTGTTTCTCAAAATTTCTAAATTTATATATTTTATTTTGTAATTTTAATTTGCCTCTGTGGGGTCGAAGAATATTAATAACTAGACTTAAGTTTTTGTCATAACAAAAACAAGGTTTTCGGCAACCGGCAGTGCAATAATACAAGCCTAGTGGAAATTACAAAGCGACAATTCCAAGAGGTAACGCATATTTGTGAAGTACGTAAAGCCCTTTCATATGATGTATAGATTGTCAAAATAGCTTTAGTGGTTAAGGAAATAGGAGCTGATGAGTTATGACGACTGGAGAAGAGACTAACTAACCGGAAGAGAAATGTTGGTTGAATGTTGAAACGCCTTGAAAACGGACAACGTACGAAAAAGCCCGTTCATATGATGTAGGCCTATAGATCGTCTAAATAGCTATTGTGGTTGAGGACATAAGAACTTGTGAATAATGACGACTGGAGAAGAGACTTACTAACCAGAAGGGAAATGTTTGTTGAAAACTCCTTGAAAACATACTATGAACGAAGCTGTTTATACAAAATAAAAGCCTGGATTAAATAACAAATATTACACCTTGCTTTGTTCTCAAGATTTGTAATAAATGATTCAAATTGTAAAAACTGTCAAAACAACATGATTACTCTAGTAAAAGTGTATGTTTGGTGACATCATCGGTAATATTTGTTTTAAACCAGAAATTTGCCAGACCTGTATGCTGTGATGGTAAAGCATCAAAGGATGTATATTTCAACCTAAAAGGCAAAAAAACAACGCCCTTTCAAATCATTTTTCAATCACTTCCGGCTTGAACAGGTCAAAAGGTCAACGAAAGTTCACCAACATAGCCAATTCTGTAAAGTACGTAAAGCCCTTTCATATGATGTATAGATTGTCAAAATAGCTTATGTAGTTTAGGAAATATGAACTTAGGAAATATTGACGACTGTAGAAAAGACTGTAAGGGTCATGTATGTTTTAATGGCTTGAACGAAGACTATTCGTGAAGCTTTTTCGCGCTCTTTGAATGATCACTGGAGCGTGACTCTCCCGCACAGCTAATACACTACACGTTGTGTGTATGCCGAAGTGTAGTGTTTACGCACATACCAATGGGGGATTTACGTTGTTCTTTAAACATGAATTTTGAAATTTTCAACGTCTCTTTTGAGCCGGAAGACAAAATCATGTCTGTGAGGCGTTTACGGAGTTTTTAATGCCCTTTCCGATGATGTATTGATTGTAAAAATCCCTCATGTAGATCAAAAGTTATGATTTTTTGAAATAATAAACTTTGAATTAGTGTATAGTGTTTGTAGAAACAAACACTAGGTGTTCGGCTATTGTTGGGTCAGTGTTTGAATAAATGAGACGAGTATTGTAAGTATCCCGTCAAATTACAAAGAAATCAAAACCAACAGTCTTCTTGATGTGTAATAATTTTATGGAAAACGCATCAAAAAGTGTACGTTTCAACCTAAAAGGCTTTAAATAATGACTTTTCAAAGCATTTTACAGGCACTTCAGGTTTTAAAAGGTCAAAAGGTCAAGAGAAGGTCACCAACATACCCCTTTCATATGATGTATAGAATGTGCAAAAAGCTTTTGTGGTTGAGGGCATAGGAACTTATTCGACATAATAACGACTGGATAAAAGACTAACTAACCGGAAGGGAAATCTTTGTTGAAAATGCCTTTAAAACCCTTTCATATGATGTATAGATTGTCAAAATAGCTTTTGTGGTTAGAGCCTTATGCATAATGACGACTGGAGATTAGACTAACTAACCGGAAAAGAAATGTTGGTCCAAACCGCCTTGGAAATAGACTAAAATGAAGCTTCCGGTTTTAAAAGGTCAAAAGGTCAAGAGAAGATCACCCATTTTTGTGAAGTACGTGAGGCCCTTTCATATGATGTATAGAATGTCCAAATAGCTTTTGTGGTTGAGAGCATAGGAACTTATGCATAATAACGAGTGTATAAAAGACAAACTAACCGGAAGGGAAATCTTTGTTGAAAACGCCTTGAAAACAGAATAAGCCCTTTCATGTGATGAATAGATTGTCAAAATAGCTTTTGTGGTTGAAGCCCTATGCATGATGACGACTGGAGATTAGACTAACTAGCCGGAAAAGAAATGTTGGTTCAAAACGCCTTGGAAATAGACTAAAAACGAAGCTATTTATAAAAGAAAAAATAAATGTGGGCATAGGAACTTATGCATAATAACGAGTGGATAAAAGTCTAACTAACCGGAAGGGAAATCTTTGTTGAAAACGCCTTGAAAACAGAATAAGCCCTTTTATATGATGAATAGATTGTCAAAATAGCTTTTGTGGTTGAAGCCCTATGCATGATGACGACTGGAGATTAGACTAACTAGCCGGAAAAGAAATGTTGGTTCAAAATGCTTTGGAAATAGACTAAAAACGAAGCTATTTATAGGAGAAGAAAAAATAAATGTGGGCATAGGAACTTATCCATAATAACGAGTGGATAAAAGACTAACTAACGGAAGGGAAATCTTTGTTGAAAACGCCTTGAAAACAGAATAAGCCCTTTCGTTTGATGTAAAAATTGTCAAAATAGCTTTTGTGGTTGGGGCCCTATGCGTGATGACGACTGGAGATTAGACTAACTAACCGGAAATAAAAAGTTGGTTCAAAACGCCTTGGAAATAGACTCAAAACGAACCTATTTATAGGAGAAGAAAAAACTAAATAAAAGCAAAGATGTGTTCCCGAACACCTAAAAATTGTTAAAATGAACAGCTACTCTTTTTGTCACGCACCATCAATTATCTGACAACTGGATTTTTTTCAAACCAGTTGAATCCAACTGGTACTAGTTGGACACCAGTTAATTCCAGTTGAACCCAGTTGAAACCAGTTGACTGTTCAACTGGTTTCAACTGGATTTTTCACCTTGGGTGCCATGAATTTTTTAACATTGCCAATGGGGAACCATTCACCCCCCTTGATGATCCCCAAAATATAATTGAATTTTGCCGGCCTTCATCTTTCAACTTTTTCAACAGCCTGCATGAACCTTAAAAAATCTGACACTTAAATAATCATATCTCCTGAACAGCATGTCATAAAATCATAATTTGAACACCTCAAATTTTTTATCAACAAATTCTTATCAATAGTTATTACTTTTTTTTTACCCCCCCCCCAAAAAAAAATAATAAACTAGACATGAAGTGTTTGTGAACAAACAGGAAGCTGTTCCGTGTTGTTTTGCTTGGATTATGTGCTTCATTGCCCAAGGAATATATAACTGAAAAAAGGTTTCAAAAAAGTTGTGTAGCTCTTGTGATAAAGTCTTACTTCCCGGTTGACACGTATAAAGTAAAGGTTAACTTGGGCCAACAGCTACCAAAGATTAATCTGCAATGCCAAGGAGACTATAAAATCGGTTGTGTAGATTTTGATTTATAGTCCCACTTCCGGTTGACCCAGAAGTAGAGGTCAACTTGGGTTCACAGTTTTCCAAAGCTAATATCTATTGCCTTAGAGTCTATAACTGAAGTTTGAACATTAGCTTTTTACTTTTTTAGATATGGGCTCACCTCCGGTTGACCCGGAAGTAAAGGTCAACATGGGGTCAAAGTTGTTTCAAACTAATCGTGAATGCTTAAGGAGTCTATAACTGAACAAAAATTGATAATCTGTTGTATAGTTCTTGAGATATGGTCCCACTTCCGGTTGACCTGGAAGTAGGGGTCAACTTGAGGTCACGGTTTTTTAAAGTTAATATTTTATGCCTAAGGAGTTTATAACTGAAAATATTTTGAAAATCTGCTGTATAGTTCTTGAGATATGGTGACACTTCCAGTTGACGCAGAAGTAGAGGTCAACTTGAGGTCACAGTTTTTTCAAATTAATCTCCAACCCCCAAGCAGTCTTTAAGAACAAACAGTTGAAATGTCGGCCGTGAAGTTCTTAAGATATGATGCTGCAAAGATTTCCTAATTAATATGCAGATGAGGGTCACTGGTGGTTAATTAATAAAGAATTTTAATATGTTTTATGATAGGAATTAAGCTAAACATCCTTAAGCTTCCATTTGATATTATTTTACGTGTTTAAAAACACATAATTAATTTGTAGGATACTCCTTTATTTTCCAACTCCTGCCGATAGGGGGCGCTCTAATGAGACATTTCAATTGCACGATTTCTGCACGGTAATGTCTGTATCTGACTCTGTATTTATATAATTAATAGGGTAGATGGCCTTAGCTTTCGATCCAATCCGGACCTTCTTCAGAGGCATAAAACAAGTACAAACACATATCCACTCTGTGTTTATATGTGTACCTCGCAGAGCCCAAAACTGTCATAAAATGTCAAGCTATAATTTCCCCTATAGAACCAACCAGTTTTATGGCTCTGTCTGCTTCAACCAAACTCTGCCCATTTATTATACAACCACCATTCTCCGCTTACTGTGCAGGCGCTGAATTATCTGTGCAATTAGTTCAAAGCAAAGATTACATATGATAAGTTTCCCTGCGCACAAGCAAAAATATCCCTGCTAAGCTGTGAAATAAGCAGTCTATTTCGCTTGACGTAAGCGCAGAATTCAATTCTTCTGCAGAGCACTGAATCTTTTTCATTAAGCAAGTTCCCATCATGACTCGACTAGTCGCACCTCAAACCTAACTACAACACTTGTCGAGGTAAAATCCAGATTCTCAACATTTGTGCCGCTATGTGCCGCAAAGGCAATATTAGTTATGTTGCGAATGGGTGTGACTAGTGAATTTTACTACTCGACTAGTCGCACTTCAAACCTAACTACGACACTTGTCATGATTAAGTACAGATTCTCAAGATTTGTGCCGCTATGCCGCAAGGGCAATATTAATTTAAGCAACACAACTGGTTCACCAAACAGGTAGTCAAGACAAATTTTGTAGTTGATGTGTGGACACGATTATAACTGGAGTAGAGAAAAACAGTAGTCGCGACTCAAATAATAATTTGTAGTCGCGACTTTAACACTAAGCACACTAGTCGCCCCTGCCTACTTTTGTCTAAAGTAAAGCACAGTTTTTCCTGCGAATGCAAATCAAATTTTTAAGTCACTGTTTTCGCAGTGAAAGTTTCGCAGGAGTTGAGCACAATTAGTCAACTGTAGCAAATTTTTTGATGCGAATTGTGACGTGAAGAACAAATTCTCTGCTAAGCTGTAAAATACGCTTAGCGTAAGCACAGTTCCCTAATTACGTAAGCGCTGCGATTCTTTCCTTTAAAAGCCATTGGCCCAGGACCAAACTACATAATAGCTTTTTAAACACAAAAGCAGCTTAACCATGCCTCATGTTCAAGTTGTGAATCCAGATGTTCTGCTCAATTTCTGCACTTTTTGTAAAGCAGTATTTTGCGTTACGTTCGGTAATTAGACCGTGACAAACAAAAACTTTTTGACAGGAATACAAAAGCAGAGATTTTATTAAGGTGACGTTTCTCTGGTGGTTGAGTGGCTCAGTTTTATAGAGCTGCTTATAATAAACAGGGAAAACATTTTCAATAGCTGTTCCGACTGGATCGGAACAGCTAATAAAAATCTCGACGAAAACAATACCTGTTCCGACGGACGGTCGGAACAGCTATCAATAAAAATAATAAAAATCTCGACGAAAACAATAGCTGTTCCGACTGGATCGGAACAGCTAAAAATAATAAAAATCTCGACGAAAACAATACCTGTTCCGACGGACGGTCAGAACAGCTTATAATAATAAAAACAATAAAAATCTAGACGAAAACAATACCTGTTCCAACGGACGGTCGGAACAGCTAATAATAAAAATAATAAAAATCTCGACGAAAACAAAACCTGTTCCGACGGACGGTCGGAACAGCTAAAAATAATTTAGCTTAACTGCATTGGCTATAGTAAAAATAATACCGGACGGAGTAACTTTTAAGTGTTTCGTTGTTGAAGAAGTTTTCCAAACGACTGTTTTGCAATGTGAAAAACTACTTCTATATAATCATTCCCTACAGAGTTAAAAAGAGTACATTCTATAACATTTTTCTTCGGCCTTTTTGGAGAGCTTATTAATTGAATGATTTGATTTTCTTGACTTCAGCATCTGGGCCAGAAGGTGCGTATATAGTTGAGCAAGGCCTCTGTCCAAACGAAGGCCTCTGTCCAAACGATTAGTATTGTATTCCACAAATTAAATAAATTGCACGTCATACAAGTTTTCCAAAGAATTAGGAAACAATCGTATAGATGACGAGAATCTAATTAACTGTAAGGATGAAAACGATATAAAAAAAAAAAATTACCATAAGATTCAGTCTGTCAATAACATCATTTAAAATACTTTGTTTATTGGAAAATACTTTCTTTCTTTTTGTCCCCAGACTTTACTTTTAATTTCCCTTGCACACTTTGTTGCTCTGTGGTATCACCATCAACAAGGTCATGCTTGTTTGATCTTATTGCGTACGGATAAGAGCGGCCTGGTTACTGTTTTTTTTTTTTAAATTTAAATCACAATAATGGAAAGAAAAAAAACGGCCCCAGAAACAATACGAATTTCACCAGAGGTAAGCAGATATTGTGTATAGAGAAGAAAGTTGTGTAAGATAATATATTTTACTTTTTTTTTTTTAATTTGACAATTTCGTTCAACTTAAGCGTACAACCTTATAATTAGTAAAACAAAAATTTGTCGGTTTAAAACCTGGATTCGAGAGCAATTTTCAGACTATAATGACGATTTTCTCTGTAAATTTGAAAAAATAGCAAAATATTCAAAGATGCAAATAAATGTACGTGAACCTGTTTAATAAATTAAGTTGAAAAATAAAAATCAATTCCCCTTTCCTTTCAATCCTATGATCACTGCACCAAGCAAATCGGCAGAAAATTCCAAAATGGCAACACAAATAAATACTGAAAAAAATATTTTTCCTTGCGACAAACTCTGAAATAATGCTTCAAATTGAAATTGAATCCCTTGCATAAGCAGTACGCGAAATATTTGTAACTGGCGCGATATATATCATTGTTGAAAAATTAGTACGTATAATCAAATGGGGATAACATAAGGAAGTTAATTGGATACAATTTCCATAATAACGTTTCATGAACAAACTGCTTAGATACAAACTACGCTCTGTGTTTTTCAGACCAACTGATTTTCCAATAATCCCCCCTTTTTTTTGTGTGTGTTACGAAATAGTGGAAGAAATCATCACCAATATCAACGACAATTACTGTCTTACAGAAAACAGGTGCATGGAAAAGGTCTTTAAGATGTTACGAGGCATCGTTTGTGAATTCCTTCCTCATGGATGAAACTATGATGAAAAGTTGACCCTGTGCCGGTTAATTTTCTGTCTGAGACATCTTCGTGTTTGTTTGTGTGTCGTTTGATTATAGCTGCGCCTATTTTTTTTCTGATGTTTTAAACAATTAATGTTTCAATTAAAAATACTTAACATAAGTAACAGTTTTTGTTGTGTGGTAATATTATGTTTACTTTGAACACAGACAGAAAACAAAACGCCAAAGATTATTTAAACAAGTTTTTCGTGAAAACACAATCATGTCAGATTTTATCGCGACCCGACAATCTGGTTCTTTAAATTAACAAACGTATTTATTTTTGTAATCTTGATATGTTTGTTTTGGTGTTTGTTGGTTTGTTTGGTTGTTTTTTGTTTGTTTCACCCCTTGTTTGTTTCTTTGCTCGATTGTTGTTTTGAAACGTCGTTGCAACTGATTTGTTTACCTCCATGGTTTTCTTACTTGGTAAAAATCTTCAAAATAATAACGTTTTGTTTCTTGATGTTGTATATTTTATTTGATCGAGCATCATCTGCGGCATATGAGTCTGAAGAATGTTTTATTGGTACGGTTAGGATACGTGTAAGCAAACAAAAATTAAAGATTAATAAGGACAATCTTTAAGGTTTATTGAAATGGCTCAGTCTCCTAGGAGGTGGGCAGATAAATGGATAGATAGGTAAATAGATAGAGGGCGCTCCCATTTGGGTAATTGCATAACTCCCTGACTTAATTAATAGTAACATCATTGCTATCAGCGGGGAGGGCTGAGTGTGGCTTAGTCAGGCACTTCTCATTTGTTCGTGTACCTCAGGCCCAATCCGAACTGGCGGATATGGCTACGGCTACGGCTGTTGCTAAGTGTGTTGCTAAGGGCGTCCAATACCTCAACGCATGATGACACGTAAATCTAGCCATAGCCCTAGCTGTAGCCGCTAATTCGGACACGACCCCCCAAACCTAGCTGTGCGTGTTTGCGACGGATTAAGGACGTCCCTGTGTTTGGATTTAGCCATGGTCACACGTCACACCAAGATCATGTCACACTGGAGCTTATAGCCCTAGTAGTAAGACGTTAGTCCAAACATGGGCTACATGGAGCTATCGTCACACAGGTAACACAACTGCCCATACTGGATAAATACAACACGGATGTATTAAGTGTCAAGTCTAGATTGACAAAAAGTTGTTTCTCTGAAAAAAAAGAGAAGGAAAGTCTACGGCACCCAGTAGTGACTCGGCCTGTCGCTGCTTAACTTTGGTGATCAGACGAGAACCGGTGTTTTCGGCGTAGTATGACTGCAGACACCAACTAGACTTAATGCAGGGGTTTAACTGTCAAGTCTAAAATTACAAAAGTTGTATCCTTGAGGAAAAAAAGGGTAAGTCTACGGCCCCAGTATTCCCAGTAGGTCTCCCATCCAAGCAGTGACTAGGCCTGACGCTGCTTAACTTCGGTGATCAGACGACAATTGGTGTTTTTATCATAGTATGGTTGTAGACACTCGGTAGACTCAATGCAGTGGCTTAAGTGTCAAGTCTAGATTTACAAAAAGTTGTTTCTCTGAAGAAAAAAAGAAGTATGCCTGTAGACACCAACTAGACTTAATGCAGTGGCTTAGGTGTCAAGTCTAGACTGACAAAAAGTTGTAGACACTAACTAGACTTAATGCAGTGGCTTAAGTGTCAAGTCTAGATTTACAAAAAGTTGTTTCTCTGAAGAAAAAAAGAAGGAAAGTCTACGGCACCCAGGATTCCCAGGAGGTCTCCCATCCAAGTACTGACTGGGCCTGACGCTGCTTAATTTCGGTGATCAAACGAGAACCGGTGTTTTCAACGTAGTATGGCTGTAGACACTAACTAGACTTAATGCAGTGGTTTAACTGTCAAGTCTAAAATTACAAAAGTTGTATCCTTGAGGAAAAAAGGGAAAGTCTACGGCACCCAGTATTCCCAAGAGGTCTCCCATCCAAGCACTGACTAGGCCTGACGCTGCTTAACTTCCGTAATCAGACGAGAATCGGTGTTTTCATCGTAGTATGGTTGTAGACACTAACTAAACTCAATGCAGTGGCTTAAGTGTCAAGTCTAGATTTACAAAAAGTTGTTTCTGTGAAAAAAAGTCTACGGCACCCAGTATTCCCAGGAGGTCTCCCATCCAAGTACTGACTCGCCCTGACGCTGCTTATCTTCAATGATCAGACGAGAACCGGTGTTTCAGCGTAGTATGGCTGTAGACACTAACTACACTTGTGGCTTAAGTGTCAAGTCCAGATTTACAAAAAGTTGTTTCTCTGAAGAAAAAAAGAAGGAAAGTCTACGGCACCCAGTATTCCCAGGCGCTCTCCCATGCAAGTACTTATTCTATAACCAATGAGCCAATCATTGAGCCACGTTGAGCACAGCCTTTCCTCAACAGACCAATTTTTGAGCGATGTTGAGCAAGGCCTCTGCTCAACGGACTAATCAGCGACCAAATGTTGAGCCAGTTGACCTTTCTTCAATCGGGTCAATTCGCAACTAAGATGGCAGCCTCCATTGTCGCGTGAGTTCGCTATGCTGTGACAAGAACAACACGAAGAAAATCTGTCGTTTTTTGAGGACATTCAAGCTGAGTAAGTGTATTTTAGGTATTGTATAGCCATCGCCACTTTGTACTGATTTTTATTTATGTCGTACTACTGTTTTAAAGTTCCTCAAGGCAGTGTACTCGGCCCTCTACTCTTCTTAGTGTACATCAATGACCTGCCTGACTGCCTCTCAAGCTCAACAACTACTTGTAGGCTGTTTGCAGAAGATACTGTTGTTTACAGACCCATCTCTTCAATTGGCGATACCATCAGCCTCCAGAAAGATATCGACGCCCTCCAAGACTGGGAAAGGAAGTGGCTGATGCGCTACAATTCAACAAAGTGCCAAGTAGTCAGAGTCACCATCAAGCGGATCATTGTCCCTGCCTCTTACACCATCCATGGGCATACCTTGGAGGCTGTCAACTCCGCTAAATACCTGGGAGTCCACCTTGATCCAAAGCTAAGCTTCAACACCCATGTTGACAACATCTTAAAAAGAGCCACTAGCACCAAGGCTTTCTTCTCCCGCAATCTGAGCCACAGCAGCCAGAAAATCAAAGAAGCTGTCTACACCACCTTTATTCAACCAGCAGTCGAATACGCAGCAACTTCATGGGATCCCCACACGCAATGTAACATCAAGAAGCTAGAGCAAGTCCAACGAAGCTCAGCTCGATTCGTCATGGGAGATTATAGAAGAACGAGCAGTGTTACCTCCATGCTAGATCACCTAGAATGGCCCTCTCTTCAGGAACGTCGCTACCAAAGCCACCTTCAAATGATGTACAAAATAAGTTTCAACTTGGTCGACATCCCTTGGAACACCCTTCTCACACACTCAACCACATCAACAAGAGGCCATGGCTCTCGTTTCACAATCCCACATACCAGCTCTTCAGCCTACGCCAGCTCCTTCTTCCCATGCACCATCCGGGACTGGAACAACCTCCCAGTTGATCCTGCGGCGTACCCGACCCTTGACGCTTTCAAACTGGCGTTAAGGGACCCCCGACTGAAGTAAACCTCATCTCCAGCTTTTTACTCGCACCTGTACATAATTCTATCTGCACCTGACACAAATTCCTGTTGCCCAAGTCAACACATGCGCTCACACGCAGTGCATACATCTTCAACCATTTGAAGGCTGCACTTTACAAGGAAGAAGAAAGACAAAAAAAGCATCAAAGATAGCTGCTCGTTGGGCTGTGAGTGTCGCTATTTTTATGAGATGATCATGATGATTGATAGTATACGTTCATTACGATACGGCGTCAACGCTGTGTACAGTTGCATTTATACCGCTGTTGCATTTATACCGTTGTTGCAAGCATGTCAACCTTGAAGGTTTGTGTATGTAAAGATATGCTAACTTTTTATTATTTTATGCAAATGTTTTAATACTTTTCTCGTGAGTCTCATGAATTTAATATAGAAATTGATAGTGAATTAATCATTAAATTTGGATTGTGTTTTACATAATTTCAGAATATCATACTAATCATGGACCATCGAACATGCAGGAGCAATCTATTAATATAGTAGATGTAACATGTATAAGCTTACTAGTGTCAGACTGAGGTTGAGAGGTATATCCAGTAATCCCTCAGCCATTATGGTCTGTCAGTCATCATCTTCATCACATGCTCTCATTTCTCATCATCACTGCATGACTTCATGTGACGTGTACATTTTGATATGCAAATGTATAATAAACCAACAAACCTAGACTTTGGTGGAATCTCGGCTTTGTCTGAGATTTGACGGTTCGAATCCATCGCTAGCTGGTTTATTAAAAATTTGCGTGCATCATGTACCCGGTAAGATTAGGGGTTTCAGGATCTGCAGAAGATTGGCACCGTACATGTGTAAGTACAAATCAGTAAGAAACATTTGGTACTGGTACGGTAACGGTATCGCATCACAAAGGCTGGAATATACACCCAAGAAGATGCCTAGATTTTACAGGGACAGGGTTTTGCAATTCACAGCCTCATTTTGGAACACTCAGATTTCACAGAAATTATGTACAGATACATGTGAGATAAACATAGAGTTGATTATGACCTTGATCATGATCCAGAATAGTGTTTGATTTGGTTAATTACAGGTCATCATGGAACAGTCTCAGGCCTGTCCCAAGTGTAGTAAAGTATTCAGCAACAACTCCAACTTGGCTCGTCACATGAAAACGCATGATGCAACCTTCATAGAGTCATTGCCGGCTTGTTCGATTTGCCAAAAAACATTGGCACATACCCAATCATTGGAAAGGCATATGCGACAAAATCTGTATCCCAAAATACCAATGTACAAAACTGGACAAGCCCGACTGAAATGTTCTTCAGAAGCTACAGAGTTTGCTATAAAGCAGAAGATGAATGTAGACAAAATCTGGTGGGATACTAAGACCGCAGAAAAAGCTGCCAAGGTCACAGGCGATGATCTATGGAGATCAAACATTGTATTGACTTTCGGGAAATACACAGGTTGCACCTTCAAGTGGGTCATGGAAAACGACATTGGTTGGTCGGTGTGGCTGTTAGAAGCGTACAAGCAGCACGGAGAGACAACACCTCGTCTTAAGTGGCAGAAGGAGTGCCTATTGGAGTACGCCAATGATTTGGTACCTTGACCTTGACTTTGACCAACGTCAGAAGGTAAGGCCATATCCTGTTGAAACGAAATCAGGTGCAAATCCTTGCCATATGACCTTGCTCTGCTCACTAATTTTCACAGTTTCTGAGTTGACTGAGTGAGTAGTTTTAAATTTTGATTTGTTATATTTTCCCCTCATGTTTTCAATTGTAGGAAAGGGAACAGAGAGAAGAGCGAGCACGTCTAAGAAGTATCACCAACACCAACCCTGATCCTGATTATTTTAAAGATGAAGAACCTTTGGCCGCTGCAGGTAATTTTATATCATCAGATAAGAAAAGAGTTCTTGATTAATTAATCTTGATATTATTCAAGTCAATGCAGTGAAAGATATGACCATGGATTCAAACCTATATACTGAAGAAAGGGTGTTTTTCTGACATCGGACGGAGTATTCTAACATGTTAGATGAAGATTTAGATTATCTTAGCAATTGACAAAGAAGAAACCATTGTTTGGTAGTCAACACAACGGTGCAAGTTGTTTCATGTATGATACCTGACTGACATTGCAACTGGAGCAAAAAGGTGGGTTTGGTTTTTTTTTATAATTATTGTGACTTGGTATTTTTATCAGTGTGTTGGTGCTCTTGATTACTTTTCAGAGAGTACACTTCCTTGAGTCCGAGGTTCCTGTGGTTACCCAGATAATTACCGTCGGTAAACTACTTCCTTCAGAAGATGCATCTTCATCAACAGAACAGGACGACCGGCCAACGCCATCATCACAGTCACGATTGGATGACTCCGCAGTGCTAGAAGGATGGCAGTTACTATGGGACCAAGGCATGTACGCACCAAATGTCTGTTGGCTCAAGTCCGATGGCCCTTATGGAATCTTTGAAGCTGCAAGACGATACACAACTGCCAAGGGAACTACCATGACCAGACAGCTCTTCAAGAAGAGGATGGAATTCAACCCTCCACCACTAACAACCACAAAACGGGGATCGCTGCCTACAATGCTGTCCTTCTTCACCACGCCTGTCTTGTTTTGGAGGCCTGTTGGTGTTTTGGATGTCAAAAAAAAGTGCCCCAATGCCAGATGCCCTGCACCGCCTAATACATTTTTGACTAAGAGTGGCTATGGAAATGTTGCTAGGCAGGTGTGTGGTATGAGATACAACTACACGTTACTGACTGAACGCTTGAAATGCAACGAATGTATGCTGGCTCGCCGGCAAGATGCTAGTAATGACGAGCAGCCACTTCAGTATGTATGGCATGCATACAGCCCTAACATTCTCATGAAGTTAGCTCCGGCTATCGAAAGCTTGTTTCCAGCTGTTGTCTGTGGGAAGCGTGCCATTGACAAGAGTGTTGTTACTCTTCTTCAGGACAGGCTGAATGCAGTCTCAATGACGAAGGTTCAACGGATGACACAAAATGGTCATGATGAGTGGTACGCTGAGAGACGTGACCTGTATCAGACACTCCTGTACCAAGCTCACACTGCAAGCAGTTCTTCTTCACAGCGAGGAATACTTCCCTACACTGGCATCACCTACACTCCTCCTATCAGACCAAGCCCTCTACCTTCACCTCGTGTCATTCGTCGAGCGCACCTGATGTTAGAGATGGAGAAGATGCACGTGTACAGAGCGTCAATCCTCAGCATGACTGGAGAGATTCTATGCATCGATGGAACCAGACAGGTATATATATACTAACAAGATGTGGCTAGGTTTTGTGACGCTGCTAAAAAAAAGCTGAATAATAACTTCAATCAAAGACTGGAGATACAGGCAAGGGAGTCATAATATTAACCCCCATGCCTTAAAGTACAGAACTTCAGAGTCACTTTTAGAGTAAAAGTGGAGTTACTTTGTGGGAGCCAAAGTTATATGTTGCCAAGTCTAGGAATGGTCTACATCTGATGAGCATTTGTTGACATGAACTTGTCTTTGTTTTTTCATACAGCAGGGCACTCTACACTTACACTAAATTAAGAGTGAGTGTATTTTTTTTAAATGTTTTGATTTACATGTAAATTTCCAGATCCTGAAGAAAATATACGGGGCTGGGAGAGGCACCATGCAGTATG
Organism: Asterias amurensis; assembly: GCF_032118995.1. Lineage (NCBI taxonomy): Eukaryota > Metazoa > Echinodermata > Asteroidea > Forcipulatida > Asteriidae > Asterias > Asterias amurensis. Next base: position 8,428,786 of record NC_092657.1, on the reverse strand, counting down.
TGACCAGCGTCCTGAATGAATGGGGCCAGTTCCTGACTACAGTGGTGGTGGCAGACGAATCAAAAGGTTGCTATGAGCGCATGGCCCGTGGGTTAGTCAGCCGATTTAAGCGTGCCAATGCACCTTCTCCCAAGATCATTTATGCAGACAACAACTGTTGTAGGTGAGTTGACTTCTTATATGTACTTCTTATTTACAGCATGTTCAAATTTTAACCATCAAAGCATTGCAGTTAATATGAAAGCACGCAGTTTCATATGCAGATCAGCATTTGTAAGCCATTTTATAAAAGTTAGAATTCAACTTTGAAATCAAATTGGATTGTACTTGGGCGTGTACAATGACAACCGCGAATCAATGTGAATGTCATTGTGATCTTTCTTTTCAAACATAACAAGGCACCATTGACTATGAGAGGACAAAATGTCTAACTATTGTAGCGAAATATAGGGCGCCCTCTTTCCGTAAATTATATCCCATATTAGATACTTGAGTGGTAACCGGACGTCTTCCACTGTTGAAGACGCGGGCGTGTAGAATGTCCACTGTCAGGGCCGCACGGGGTATATAAGCACGAGTCGGTGACGGCAACGTGGTCTTGCTTGTCTTGTTCGCGTGGTGTTAGCACCATTGTTCTAGCGTGCCGACGCATCTGCCTTCTGAGATCCCTACGGGCGTACAGTTCCCGTAAGTGTTTATTATTTCATACTCCTCCCGTGCTCAAGGTTTATTCTTGCCAGTAATTCCGTTATTAACCAATAAACAACCAAAGCTGTTGCATTAAAGGGGGGATACAGAATTGGTAAGAAAAAACCTCGTTAAAAATTCCTAAGATCACAGATTTACATAACACACGGTTTAATGATGATGATAGTAGAAAACATCCCTTGAAATATTTTCGTCCGAAATTCCATATTTGATGAGAAAGAAAGAAAAGTAATTTAACGATCGGACTTTATCGCTCCGGTAGCGTTTTATTCATTTTTTTGAATCAATTTCGTAGATACTGCCCTCACACGACAAATATAAGCTATTTTTTCACTCAATTGGGCACACGTAAATAATTCGCAATCGGTCGGTTTCTATGGTTCGCAGTAAACGTCGTTCTGAATGATGATCGATCTCGCCGCGGCTATAACACTTTAAAAACTTTTTCGAGCGCGCCAAATTAACCCACCGTTGCATACGAGGTTGTGTTGTGTACATACACGTAGTCTGGCTCCCACACCCCAAATCTCTGACTTATGTTTACATTAAAAGAGGTCAAGGAATATGTGGTCAGGGAACTAGACAAACTTAAACTCGTGCACCCCATCCAGTACACACACGCACGGCCCATTGAATACTTTTGGTGCACACTCCATCCACACTCGGCGCGCTGGGGGGGGGGGACTACCGATGCGATCAACCAATATTTGTCAGCAACAATGGATGATCGTACCAAAAAACAAAAAAAAAAGATCAAAAGCAAAATAATTATAACAAAGACCATAAAAAGCCGCTATCTCTGCTAAACACATCGATGAAGCTTCCAGTTTCCGTTATGCAGAGATGGCGTCGAATATCAGTAGAAATGAAAATGTCGTGTGCTAGTACTTAGTAGGTTGGCCACGTTTTTACTGGATAAACACGTCGTCAGCCAACAACATGCACCATCGAGGAGAAGAAGCAGCACCGCCAGTTCCAGCCCTATGACGTGAGTATTTTGTATTTTAGAATCCAACAAACCTTTCACATCATCCACATCATATCGAGAAAAAAAGAAAAGATTCATTAAGAAAATCTTCACCGTCAATACTCACTAGCACTCTGAAACCCCTGTGAATTCATGATTTTATTTTTATTTCCCTTTTTTATTTATTATAATGTTATAATTTAAGGGAACCTTGAAAAACAAAATCTAGACAATAAGACTGGCCTCTGTATCGAATGTGTTCAGTCACTCACTGACAATATTAATTAAAGCTATCTTATTTATTTCCACATCTAGAGGCCTACCAATGGCTGTTTCAAGTTCAACACCTGTGGAGACAAAATCACTAGAGACTATCATGACAGTGACTCCATTTCCTCTGGATTGTAAGTTAATTTTACTTCTATGTTTTCGCATTGCAAATAATAAAGTTAATCTTTTCAAATCTCCTTCAAAGACACTTGACACTGGTAATTGTCAAATACCAGTCTTCTCATTTGGTGTTTCTCAACATACAACAAACCTGTGAAAAGTTTAGCTCAATTTGTCGTCGAAATTGCAAAATAATAATGAAGGAAAAAACACCCTTGTCAGACAAAGTTGAGTGCATTCGGACGTCAGATGATTGATTTCGAGACCTCTAAATCAAATTCTTAGGTTTCCAAATCAAATTCGGGGAAAATTACCACTTTCTGGAAAAATACGTCACTTTAGAGTACATTTCATGACATTTTTGTAATCTTAATTTTTTCAAATTTAGCATCAGTGTCAACTACAAGGTTGATGGGCAGTTTATTTACCCCCAGGAATTTGAGGGTGATATAACCCTACAAGATGACGAATTGGTGAAGCCAGTGATGTCATGTAAAATAGGGTCAGTTTTTTGTCTTGTTTTTTAAACTAAAGTACCGGTATGCAATTACTTTTGTTGTACATACACAGCTGGCATTATTCTATACACAGCTGACATTATTCCATGTATTTTTTAGAAAAAGCTGTGAAGGACTTCAAGTGGTTGCACATGCTGAACAAGTCCACGGAATAGCCGACGAGGATGAGGAAGAAGCTGCACAACTTGAAGATGAGGTTGCCTTCACATGGTCGGGTCTACACTGGATCATTTTAGATCTCACAATGTTTTATACTATGAACCTCTCCCCATTACTCGTTACCAAGTAAGGTTTTATGATAATAAATATTTTGAGTAATTACCAATAGTGTCCACTGCCTTTAAAGTGCAGTATTGATTGAAAGTTGCTAAATGTACATACTGGATGTAAAGAAAGGCAATGCCCATAAGTATTTCTGCAACAAATACATTCCTCATCTGTTGGCATTGGTCGGCAATGTGTACAAGTACGTACACCACTCTAGAACTTGAGCAGGCCGAGGTTGGGCTGGCTGCTCTGGTTGCTCATGCAAAATGTCGAAGATGAGACCTAGGCTTCTCTCTGCAGCTTGCAGCAGCAACTGCCGAACTCCTTCGGTTGACATATATTTGCAATGCCCTCCTGCGTAATTAGAAATTGGCAATGTTTAATTATTTTGATTTGAATTATTTTGAATCTGTGCAGGTTTATGAGCTGTATACATGCAGTTCGTGCTGTAGGGTTGTCACTACCTACAGCATCCATCTATGTACACCTGTGTACATGAGTCCCAGTATGTTGAATAAACACAGTCTTGGATGTGGTTGGTTTGCAAGTAAAAGGGGTCCAAAGTCTGCAAGTCTACAAAATCATAAGTTTCAATAGAAATATACAATGTACATGTGGGTTTGTTTTACCTTCAAAACAAACTTGTGCATTTCAATTATCTGCGCTAGTTGTGTACCCACATTTCTTGCTAGCAGTCATGGCTGATGTGTTTAACATTGGTATTTAATTATTTATTTGACAGATTTGACAATTGAATTGATTGTAATCAAGTCCAACAAGAGCTTGGATTTTGTTGTTCTTAGGTGTGAACATTAATTAATGTAACTCTACAGTTTGATTGTCGAGGGATTTATCAACCATGGTAGAGCCAGAACGAAAGTTATGATTGGGTGGGTGGGGGGGGGGGGTGAATCCCAGAATTCTAGTAGTGAATTTGTTCTGTTTACATGTTTTTTTTATCATAGGCCTCTCTGTGTAGTAAATAATTGACGAGGAATTTAAAATGTCAATAAAAAGTTGCCCAACTTATGTACCACTACTAGTGAATTAATTTTAAATTGATGTTTACCCTTAATCTTTGCTGCCTCTGTTCACGAAGAACAGTGACGGCCTGGGCTTGTGGCAGAGGTTGCAGTGCCGCAACCCTTCTGCCTCTAGTGCCCCTGGCTGCCCTTCCTCTCCCCCCTCTTGATGATGCCTCTCACCTTGTGCTGCCTTGTCCCCTTACTGTGCCTAAGCTTGTCCCCTTGCTCTTCTGCATTGCCCCTTCCCCTGCCTTGCCCCCTTCCCCTGCCTTGCTCACTTCTTCTGCCCTCCCTTCCTCTGGTTGTTTGTAGGTTAAAGACATGATATGACTTTTTATATTCAATGATTAAAAAGAAAATAATTCAGTTCAGTCTGAAAGTTTACTATCTGTTTATAAATAATTTAATAAAAGTATGTATCATCAAAAGTATCTACAGAGAAATAGTTTTGCGTATAAATAGCTTGAGATGATGTGAAGGCTTACTAATATGCGACTGCAACAATTACAAAGCTGGACCTCAAACATAAATTTTTCGATTTCTTTTTGGTTGAGAGGTTTATTGGATCAGTGTAGAAAAGCACAAGGTTAAAATGAATAACGGTCACTTCAAACATGCACACACGCACGCACTTCACAAATAACGCGCACACATGAGCCCATCATGACTAGTGATATAGTATAATAACTTATTTTTGGCAAATTAGTTATTTTGTCTTCTGAAATCTGAGTTTTTTTCTAGCCAGACTACACTCTATAGGGCCATTGTATCCTTGGATTTTTCATATTCATGGTGCTTGAGTAAGCATGGATAGATGTGTACGAATTGCATCTCGTTCTTCCTAAAGTCGGAAACTTAGATTTCACATAAACACAACACTGGGTTGGGGGAGAGGGCTATTTATGTCATCGATTCCTTACTTGACTTTGTCCTTCCAATTCAGGTGACCACACTTCTTCATCGGCATGAACCACTTGTGAAGAATTCGAACTCATTTTAGTTTGTAGGCTACTACACGAGATACAGCTAGGACGACTGTTTTGTGCAATAATATACAACATTCATTCACAGGCGCGTGTACTGTGATGTGTAGCTGCGTTTGTTGCTAACTAAAAAAAAATATCTTCTGTAAACTAATGCTATATATATACTACCCTCCATTCTTTATTCGAGGAAATTTATATTATAATGGAACCAACCCCCTGTTATGCACTTACTACTAGAAACACACATTCTACCTCTACTCAAGACCCATGGTTGAGAAAGCCGATATGGATTAATAAAAATAAGTGTGTAAATACAAAAAATTACAAAGAAATAAATGAATCACGTGAGCCTACACGATAAGGATAAAACTGCCATTGCCACTGTCAAAAGACATTGTTGAGGCAATATATAGGCTATGTACAGTATACCAAGTTATAGAACCACTTGTCGTAACCCCCCTTTCAACCTTGATTTTGGCCCAAAGTTTTTTCCCTGTTTTTGTTGCTCGAAACAGAACAATTAGCCAAGACAAAGAGACAGATTTTTTAGAATGGCAATAGTTTCCGTGTGGAGGGATGCGTCCGGGCTCGCCGGCTGCCACAATGCCGCCCGACGGCTGTGTAGTCGCGGCCCGCCCGGGTTGCTTTGCGCCCGTCATATTGTGTGATGATCCCAGTATTATTTGTTGTCGTTGTTTACGTTTTAACATAATCCATGTACTTTACCTTCTAAAATACAATGTAGGTATAGCTCCACGGACACGATTAAATTTCATTTCATTTGTAATTGAGGAGCTCATACATAGAGCTCATGAGTGATGGCACTGTAGGTCCGTAACTCCCTCCGACGAGAGGGTAGTTTTGGGCCAGTTACATAAAATAAAGCAGCTATTAGGTCTATTATATCATGGATCAGTACCTCAATGATTATTTGGTCAATCGTGGAAGAAGATTCTAAAATGGTAAGGTTTACTCCTTGCTCATATTGAACTAAAGGCCTGACTGACTGGTTGCTCCATTTTTAATTTTTTTTTTATTATCTTACTGTGAGTGATTCCTCTTGTTTTATCTTATTAGACACGACACAAATGTATGAAAATAAACTTCATAATTATCATTTTGTTATAAATTATCTAACAGGTTTTTCTCCATGTTCATCGACAGCACTTTTTCATTTACGTTACAAGGATAATTATTAATACAATTGTTTATGATGGAGTGTCCCCCCCCCCCGGCCGTGAGCACCATCAACCCTGTTCAAGTTGAAGTAGTAAAAGAGTATGCTGATGCTGTGTATGTATCAAAGATATAGAGCTCTATGATGTTAACCACACATACATGATTGTACACGCACACACCGCGCGTGTGACGGAGGGCCTCATTATTAATGCAGATGAACCTTCGGTGACCTTTCAGTACACAACCGCAAACGGCCAACTCGCAAAACCCTGAGTACGAATGAGTATTTCAACGGCTGTCCGTGCTGAAACGCATGAGGGCGACATTCAAAAATCTTTCCATGGAAATTTGCAAGCCTGGACCGTGCATGGATATTCGAATGATTTAGCGGCAAAAGTGTAATCGGTTTTTCACTATTTTCTCGGGACCCAGATGGCCGATCGATCTAAAACTTCTACAGGTTTGTCAGTTTATGTATATGATGAGTAACATAAAGTGCTTACACTGCCAGCAACTATGTTATTGGTAAAACCAATTCTGTAACGTTCCTTTAACGTGAAATCACCAGACTAGGAGTAATTATACCTATGTAGGCGTCATCCTATTTTTAAGGTTCTGGTAGGGAATAAAAGAAGTGAAAGGTACAACTCTTGTGTTTTCTAACAATTATTTAACTGAGTCAACCCCGTCATCAGTCCCGCTGAGTGTGAGGAGGTGTCTTAGGCGTGTAGGTTAGAGAGGAGCTTAGAGCGCTTGGTGGTAGACTGCCCCAAAACGGACCTGCCCCTCAAGTTGAGTCGACTGAAGGCAAGCCGGGTGTGCCGTCGAGAGAGAGACCGCCACAAAGGTGTCAGAAGTGGGATAGGTGCTGAAGCGAATCTTAGAACCTACGTTATACACTTATCGCCACCTAAATAGGAGAGAGCACCTGTAAAGGCGGGATGGCGAAAAATCTACTGATAAACCTCGATGAAGAGCTGGTAAATTCAGTGTTGGACAGACAAAGTATTGAGGACTTCACAGTGAACGAAAGATGTAGGCTGCTTGAGACGGAGTTACGGATGATCAAGCTGCATCTTCAGGCGAGTGACATGAAGAATGATTCAGGCTACGGTGATTCTTTAGGACAGCCGCCACTGAAGGCGTCGATGAGCACTGGGGAGGGAAATTCGGGTATGCAGTTACTGACACCTACTTCAGTGCAACAGGGGCAAACAACGCCAAAACCACGGGCCAGATTTCAAAGTACACCAGCACCTACTACGGTTCCAGGTACTGCAACGGAGAATGATATGTCGCTGACCGGAACTACATTGGGAAACAGTCTGAAGGAGGACGCCCGTCCTGCAGGACTGACGGGCTTAAGCAGTTTGATATCTACCTGTGTTAGCGATGCTGGGGATTACAAGGAGCCTCAACAAAAGAAAGATGACGCCTGTTCAGGCAGAAAGCCCTCGTCTAGGGGAACTACCAAAGATGAACAAGCAAGACCGGAAGTGGTGCTACCTTACGGCGACGAAACATCACTCCCGACCGATAAAACGGGAAGACTTCATTGAGAGATTATTTACAGCATTTCCAGGCGTGCAAGTCGGTGAATGAGTGGACGAAGGGCCAGGCTAAGGTGTTTCTAGCGGCGAGTCTACAGGGCGTTGCACTAAAGGTGCTTGGGAGTGGCACCTGTAATGGAGGTAAACAGACATACACCGAGTTGGTGGGCAGTTTTGAGAAGAGGTTTGGACCAGGGCGCCTAGCTGAAAATCATTTGATGGAGTTGCGCCACATACGACAAGGCCCCAGAGAGACCCTTCAAGAAATAGGCCAATCTATTAAGGAGCTTTCGGCCCTGGCTGACCCAGAGCTGACGGATGAGGGCCGTGATCGTCTAGCGACGGGGCATTTCTCGGACGCAATTGAGAGTCAGGCAATTAGAGAAGGTATTTTTCGCACTAACCCTTCTACGCTAGAAGAAGCAGTGAGGGCTGCACTAGCAACAGAAAACTTCCACAAAATAGAAGAAAATCGAGAGGGTAGGAAACTGAAGTTCGCCAGGGTACTGGAGGAAAATCCTGATGCCGTTTTTAAGGAAATGAGTGAGAAATTCCGTCGGATGGAGAAGAACATGCTTAAGACACAGGAAGAAATGAAGGCTCAGATGGAGATGCACGCCTGCCAGCGATAGGCCCAATAGAGCAGACGTGGACAGAAAAGGAGATTTTTATTTGTTATAGGTGCCATGGGAAGGGGCACTCTGCCAGGAACTGCGGTTGCCCAGCCGTCCCAAAGCGAAGTATCAGGGAAACGACCAACAGCCTACCCAGGGGTCCGAGGGGAGGCTGGATGTACACCAGGGCCAACAGGTGAAAAAAGATGTGGAGGAGAGAAATTAGAGACTGCAGGCACCGATGGTCTATGTATGTCTCCGAGGACGGCAGGGGTTAATAGCGGCCTGTACGTCCCAGGTATAGTGAGGGGAGAGAAGGTGAATCTTCTGGTTGATACAGGCGCCACAGACACAGTTCTGTCGTCCACATTCCACAATGAAATTCTGTCAGAGAAAAGGCCGAAATTGAGGACCGTAGGTTCCAGAGTGCGAACGGCCGATGGTAGCCTTTTGCAGACCATTGGGAGCGCCTTGGTTAAAGTACAAGTTGGGCGAACTGCTCTCTTATTGGACGTAATGTTTGGCAAAGTGAGGTGCACGGACACCAACGGCTACAAGTTTTGTGCTAGAGTGATTGTAGAGAAAACGACTATTATACCACCTGGACATGAGGCTATTGTGCCTGGGCAGGTAGCCGGGAAGGTGAGGGTGACTGGCCTGGGCATCTTGGAACCAGCGGAGAGAGCAGAAATTGCTGACAAGGGCATGGTGATGGCACGATCATTGGTGACCGCTACTGACCAGGTACTGCCTGTTAGGGTGCTAAATCCCGGAAGGGGGCAGTGCGTGCTAAAGAGAGGAACAATGGCAGGGTTTCTCACGTCAGTAGGCGAGGATGAGGTTGAAGAAAGACAATTAGGATCGCCCGAAGTCGGTGACAGCAATAACATCCCAGAGCACCTAAAAGACCTTTTCTGGAGAAGCAAGGAAGGAGTAGGCGCCGAGTATCACGCCAGGATAGCTAAATTGCTTCTGAGTTATCAGGATGTATTTTCAAAGGGGGATATAGACATCCGACGAACTGGTCTTGTTCATCACAACATAGAGGCAGGCGATGCTCGACCTATACGGGAGGGCCCAAGACGTTATCCTACCCAGGAGCAACAGGAAATTAGCGCTCAAGTACAGACAATGCTTCAAGGTGGCCTCATTGAGCATAATGTAGTCCTGGTGAAAAAGAAAGACGGCACCAAAAGGTTCTGCGTTGACTACCGCCCCTTAACAGTGTAACCATCAAGGACGCCTACCCAATCCCGAAAATAGACGATTCGCTAGACACCTTGTCAGGTTCGAAGTGGTTTTCCAATTTGGACCTGGCATCGGGCTATTGGCAGGTGGAGTTGGATGAAGAAGCGAAGAGAAAGTCAACTTTCGTGGTGCGTGGAGGACTATTTTCATGGCGTGTAATGCCTTTCGGGCTTTGCAACGCCCCTTCAACATTCGAGAGGTTGATGGAGAGAGTTCACGCTGGACTTCGTTGAGAAACACTACTTGTATATCTCGATGATGTTATTGTCTTTGCTAAATCGCTAGAGGAAAACTCGCCCGCCTAGAGACGGTGTTTCAGCGCCTTAGAGGAGCGGAACTGAAGCTTAAGCCAAAGAAGTGCGAGCTGTTGAAGAAGAGTGTCCTGTATTTGGGGCATATAGTGTCTGGTGATGGGATAACAACAGATCCGGCAAAGATTACTGCGGTGAGGGACTGGCATGCGCCTAAAACCGTGAAAGAAGTCCAAAGTGTCCTAGGCTTAGCGTCGTATTATAGACGTTTTATCAAAGGTTTTGCAGATGTGGCCCGCCCTTTACATATGGAACGAGGTGACAGAGAAATCATTTCGAGAACTGAAGATGTGCCTTCAAGAAGCGCCTACTCTGGCGTATCCAAACCCAATGGAGATTATATACTCGACACTGATGCGAGTGGTGTAGGCATAGGTGCCGTGCTCTCCCAAGTATTGAAAGAACTGGAAAGGGTGGTCGCCTATGCTAGTAGGGCTTTGAGTAAATCGGAGCGTAATTACTGCGTGACCCGGCGAGAGCTTCTAGCAGTGGTCGCGTTCCTGAAGAAGTTTAGGCAGTATGTATTGGGATACAAAGCTCCCTTTTGCAACTTTCGCCTACCGATCAATGCCTCAAGAGTCCACAGGCGAATCACCCAATATGCTGATGCTAGGCGGCGAAGTTAAGCTGCCAATTGATTTGACAACTGAACTACCTACGGAGGAGAATGAAGAAATCACAACTGACTATGTGGTGAGGCTAAGGGAGAACATCCAGTAAACAAAGCGCTAGGCGCCAGAAGAGAAACTACGACAGGCGTGTAGTTGAGGGAAGACTTTCTATGGGGCAGTTCGTCTGGCTGCATAATCCAGCGAAAACTAAAGGACTGTCACCTAAGCTACAGCGTAAATGGGAGGGACCGTACCTGATTTTTGACAAATTGTCTGAAGTAGTATTCCGAATCCAGAGTAAGCCACGGATGAAAGTGATCCATTACGATCGTCTGAAACCCTACGAGGGCGAGGCCTTAGAGTCATGGATTGTACCCGAAGAACCGGAACTTGAGATTGTTCTGCCTATGAGTAAAGTGAGGTCTGAGGAGGAGAAAAGAGACGTTAGAAATCCAAGTGTAGGCGTTGGAAAAGTTACACTATCTCAGTCGACTGCCTCTGCATGACAGGAAGATGTAACAACCCTGAATGAAGTGGAGAGACCTGCTCCTATACAGGAGTCTTCGGCAACAGAAGATTTGCCAGAAGTTGCAGAACAGCAGGCCGATGTACAGACAACGCACCCAACAAGGCGAAACCCAGGAAGCTGGAGGAGAAACCTGCAGTGTTTCATGAAGTAGGGGATAGTCATAAGAAGGGGTAGTTAGGCCTACCAACCAGTATAGGCATAGGAGTTTATAGCAGTAGGAGTGGCGAGTAAAAGTAGCAGTGAAGTAACTCGTGGCTATTTTGTGTTGTTTCTCTTCCAGGCAGAGAAATGGGGAGAAACAAGGAAAAGGCGGGATTGGAGCACAAGGAAGAGAAGGTGGAGTGCCCTAAATGTCAGATGAAGATGCTCAAGAAGTGCCTGGACCGCCATGTGAAGGGAGAGCACAGTCCAAGACTCCGCTACTGGTGCCTGCGGTGTCCCAGCAGATACGGCCGAAATGACAACCTTTGGGCACATTACAGAGAACGCCATCCAGATAAAATGGGGGAGATGGAGCGAATTAAAGGCGAGACCTATGAAGAGCGGGACCAGAAAGGACGCAGTAGTGGTACCCGTAGAGAACAACCCAGGTCACCTAGGTCCCCGGAGAGAAGTAGCAAGAGAAGAGAAACTCCACCTAAGAAGGCCCGTCCATTAAGAAGCCAACGAAGGAGGATGTGCAGAGTACAGAATCGAAGAAACGTGGGCTGAATACTGCCGAGGGTGAGCAAGCCAAGAAAGAAAGGGTGAAGAAACCTCAACCGTGTACATTATCCCGAGCGCCTGATCTACCATTGGATTTGTCATCTGCTGGGAAAAAGGCACCTAGACAGGTGGTGACTGATCCGACCCCCTGCACGCAAGAGATGCCGGAGGATTTGTCTGTGAATGACGCACTGATCGTGGACGCACCAGAAGTTGCAGTAGAGGAGGAGGTACCTACGACAGTAGAGGAAGTCCGGAATTGGCCGTTCTACATCTGCCTCCTACACCTATGGTATGGGACGAGGAGAGCCTACCACCGACAGACAAGGCACCTAGACAGGTGGTCACTGGGAAAGCATTGGGTATGCTGAAGATGCTCCGGGGCAGTAAAGGGGATCCTGTAGAGTCAAAGGGAAACAGCAAGTCGTCACCAGGAGAGAAGTCAATCCCGGCCTGGGCACAAACCATGCTCCCGGAGAAGCTGTTACCTGGACAGGCGGTTCGGGTGAGGGAGATATGAGAGACATACCTTTATGGGGAGGAAGGCAAGACCATCTGTGGTGAGGTGAAGCGTGATTAAGAGATGGTGTTCTTGCGACCGATACCCGTGGAAAAATCAGAGGGGTCTGGGGTAGTACCAGAGGTGAGTCGCATTCGTCACCTAGTTCGAGGTCCAAACAATGAAGTGGTAACGGCCGGTCAACCCCCATTTCAGGAGCAACTGGAGAAAGTTATGCTGGGGAGGATCAGCAAGGTAACAGAGACAGCCTCCAGGTGCGTATACAAGGACGGAGTGAAACTGACGAAGGACAAGACAAGGCGTACCTTTGATGTCAACTTTCTGATGGGAGTGGCTGGTGAACCTGCCGGGAGAAGAGGAGCCTTAGGAGTCCGTTACTCGTTAACTTAAAGTTAATTGTTTTTCCAAAGTGTTCTATGCCCATTTTGAGTAAAAGGTTATTTGTTGCTTTAACCAAAGTTTTCATTGTTGCACTAAAGTTAATGTTACGCCTATTAGATGAAGTAAGAGGAAGTGATGTAAAGTTGAGGATGACGCCTAGTTAAAGATTGTATAAAAGAGTTTTATACTAGAGTTTGTATTTTGCCTTTATAGGTTGTCAGATTAAAGGTCAGGGACTGACCAATCTTGGAGCGTGGCTATGTAGCGAAACATACGGCGCCCTCTTTCCGTAAACTGTATCCCATATTAGATACTTGAGTGGTAACAGGACTTCTTCCACTGTTGAAGACGCGGGCGTGTAGAACGTCCACTGTCCGGGCCGCACGGGGTATATAAGCACGAGTCAGTGACGCCAACGTGGTCTTGCTTGTCTTGTTTGCGTGGTGTTAGCACCATTGTTCTATCGTGCCGACGCATCTGCCTTCTGAGATCCCTACAGGCGTACAGTTCCCGTAAGTGGTTATTATTTCATACTCCTCCCGTGCTCAAGGTTTATTCTTGCCAGTAATTCAGTTATTTACCAATAAACAATCTAAGCTGTTGCATTAACGTGAAATCACCAGACTACGAGTAATTATACCTATGTAGGCGTCATCCTATTTTGAAGGTTCTGGTAGGGAATAAAAGAAGTGAAAGGTACAACTCATGTGTTTTCTAACAATTATTTAACTGAGTCAACCCCGTCATCGGTCCCGCTGGGTGTGAGGAGGTGTCTTAGGTGTGTAGGTTAGGGAGGAGCTTAGAGCGCCTGGTGGTAGACTGCCCCAAAACGGACCTGCCCCTCAAGTTGTATTCAACTACCGCTCGTTGAGTCGACTGAAGGCAAGCTGGGTGTGCCGTCGAGAGAGAGACCGCCACAATATCTTAGAAAGTCTTTCATCAAGCTCAATTACACTTGTAGTAATTACAAATACAAAATATATCTCTTTTATTCTAGTGCCAGTGGGTCAGCATGGCTGGAGTCCCTCTTTACTGACTGCATGGGCAGAGGAAGGAATGGTGGTAAGGCTGGACATATGACACTGGCTTCACAGATGGGACAGTTATGATAAAACAGAGTCATGCAAAATACGGCATCTTCATTAGTGCTCTTGCTGGTGCCATACTCGCTTACAACAAGGAAGACATCATGAAGCTGGTGAAAGCTATCCGCAAGGGTGAGGAGGAGCTGTACTCCAAGTACACTGATAAGAAGATGAATTTAGATGATGTCCTTCATCAAGCATCATCAGTGGAAGTGCTAGGTCCGTCGAGTAACACGTGGTGTGCAGGTCAGCAGATTTTCAGGTTTAATATTGCATAAAAAGCTCTGTATAAATTTACAGATATCTAAGCATGGGCTACCTACCAATTGTTGGGCTCATTTAGGTGTCAACCTCATATTTTGAACTATAGCATATGAAAGTTGCAGCATAAAATAAAGCTTGTCTCATGTATATGCCATGAAATGAGAATTGTTGATTTTTTGTAAAACCTTTGTTATGTAAAATTATTGAATATTCCTGGAAATGTAATTTCTTTGAAATGAAAGAATAAAGACCCATATACATGCAGGTTACCTTTCTGTGCAACAGGTTTAACTGATATCTTTGCTTTAAGAACCAATAATGCAGTACTTGAAGAGAGAATAATATTCATTTCTATTCATTTTATTTTGCAGGAGAGTGCAAGTGCAATTGAGGTCATCCTACGAGAGTTCAAGGGCCCAGCTGGTCTTGACATTGATGGCATTCCTCTGTTCAAATCCCATGAGGCAGTTGACAGCCACTGGATTACTGCTAGCAAACATCTTAACTGCATGCAGGTGAGTTTGCAAGGAATTCTGATTTTTTTTCTTCAATAAAAAACAAATAAATAACGCTTAAGATATACACATGGGCATACATCCCATTACAACTGCAGGCTGCAGCGGACGGAAGGTCTGCCACAACATAAGGATAGATTCTGTGCTTTGTCATTACTGGAAAAACAACAAGGAAGTCAAGTTTTTTTTTAGGTATGTTAGTCCAGAGATAGAAGTATTTGAAGCATATATAAAGCATAAGAAATGGATATGTTTATGTTTGTGCTTGTTTATGCCTCTGACGAAGGTCCGGATTGGATTGAAAGCTAAGGCCATCTCCCCTTTTGACTTTAAAATATATATATCTATATAAATTAAATGAACCATTCCTTTTTCATTCTGTAGGATCCACCCAACATCCCCTTGTATGTGGCCAAAAAAACTGTGACTCTCAACGGTGTGAAACTGAACTACTACAGATGTCGTAGGGGCAGCAATTCACTGGAAGGTCTCCACAGCCACATGCACAATGCCATACCATCAAAACGATGTGGAATCATGCCTTGGCAGGTAAACTTTGTTTAGCATTATTACTTTCAGAACAACATTTAAATTATTGGCCAACTCATTGAAGATTACTGTTCCACTAGTCTATATCCTGGAGTAGATAGAGAAGAGTCAAAAGTGTGCATGGGATTGCCTCATAAGAATGATACGATATAAAATTAAGCTAAAGTTTTAGTATGAGCTCCTTTCCTTAAAGTCTAGGAAAAGTGTAAGTTATTTTTCTTCATTTACTCACTAGTCCAAGAAAAAAGGTAATGTTTGTTCTTGTAATATAATGCTTTTTAGCTTTCTATGCTCATTTATGATTGTTATCTCTGATTTTTTATCCATTTTCTTCAGGTCTACCTCATCTCATTTGCCGTGCAGTGGAATAGCAGGATGGAATCACTCAAGGTAGCTGGGGGACATGGCCGACTAACTACCATTGTTGATCCTTGCCAGATCCAGAAACTCAACTCACTGTCGTCTGTCTTGTTCGGTGACGAACATCTCTTTGAGCCAAACTTCTCTGCTCCCATGCCCTACCCTGAGAGATATGACAACCCTATTGAGGAAGAGCTACTTGGAGTCGAGTACGCCTTCTGCCAATCTAGAGACTTCCAATCCAAGGAATACTACATGGAAAAAGGTTTGTTAACCCTTTCTTGCCCTATGAAAACTGTATCAACTTGTGTTTGGAAATAATAGACATTGTAGCCTGTGTTTAACATGTTTAGATGTAAAGTGATAAACATCATGTCTGCAATTTTTGTCTTCACATTCGAATAAGATAACAGTAAAAAATGCAAAAACAGTATTCAACTGGTAAATTTCAAACACAAAGGTCAGTTTTCCTGTCTCTATGATTGATTATTGATTATTCTGTTTCTTTGTTTAGGACACAAGGGATGAAGAGTGAAGAGCTCAACACAAGAAATCCACACAACTTGACTATGGTCTCATACATGTATTTTTTGTCATTTGTCATTTTCTCTTCTGCAGTGAATGAAGAACAGTCAAAAGCTGAGGAGGAAGACGCCAAGGAGCAGACAGATGACAACAAAGAGGAAGATGTTTCAGATGATGAGGGTGTGGAGGGTCTGGACTCTGAAGAATCTGAAGATCAGATTGATCACATGAATACTGACCATGCTTTTCTTGGCAGTGAAGAGGGTGTAAAAGCGGAGGTTAGTCCAGCCTTAGAGGATGGTATGATGAGTTCCAGCCACCTTCATCTACCTGGTTATGAGGAAGTTGAGGGACTAGCCCTATTACTTCTTGAGCTGGCAGATGACAGCAACGCCCACATCATCCCAGCTCATCTTCGACAGAAGATCACTAAAGCTGCAGGACAGCTCCATGAGCATGAAAAATCTGCGCGTAATTTTGTAAAAAAATACGAGTCCAAATGGGGGTATACCATTTTTGGCAGATGTTTGGGTGCTAGCTCGGCAAAAACAAGTGCAGCACAGAAGACCAAGTTTGGTTGGATGAGATATGCCCAGGCAGCCCACATAAATGAAGAGTCGCGTCTCCTTTATTTACTCATCAAGATGTTAAAAAACAGACCCGTAGTTTCTGCAAAGTCATCACCCACCAAAGTAGCCAACATAGTCAAGGGGCAATACAAGCGTATCGTTGACAGGGTAAGAGATGACCCCATCCTGGCAGAGCAGGCCATACCATTGCCTAACATCAACGCCAAGTCCATCCCCAGCTTTCTTAATAAACAGGAGAAGAGGGCAAACTACTTGGCAACATCTCTACCAAAAGTCCAAACCCATCGGAGAGTGGTATCCAGTGCCCCTGTACCGCAAGCTGCTACCCTCCCTTCTTCTCTCCCGCCACCTTCCCACACGCAAGTTCAATATTCCAGCAAGCCACCTGAATTTGGAAGGAGACGGGGTGAAAAGAGGCGCTTAGAGTTTGATGATGATGAGCCCCACCCTAGCCAGACTAGCATGTCAACCACACCTAACAATCCATCAACCAGCACCAAGTCCAAGCTACAGTCACTAGCCCCAAACCCAGCTTGTCCAAGGCATTTGGTGCACCTATCTTGTTGGTTGTGCCATCACAGCCAAGTGCACAGTCAGTCAACTTAACAAAGCAATCAGCAGGTATGCCATTCACCTTCCAAGCTCCACCACCTCCACCTCCAAAGCCCAAACCTCAGATCCCGAAGGCATCCAGAAAACCTTGCGCTGCCTGTCAAGTACCGCAGTGTGGGGGACTGTGAAAGCGGTACACACCTTCAAAGGAAAAAGCAGAGGGCAGCAAGCACAAGATTTTCACCTTCTGCCCAACAACAAGAAAGTCTGTAACTCCAGGATTTCAGAGAGTGTTTAATGATTTTGAACACTTCAAGCGAGAAGTTGATGAAGAGCTGCAGAGGAGAAAAACGCTTTTAAACAATAAAGTGCAGATAACTCAAGCTAAGTATTTGCTGAAAGAACTTTAGTAGTGATACACTGATTTCCAGTAAACACTCCCTCCAATGCCGGAGTTGTTGACTTTCTTGTCTGTTGCCTTTTTAATCGCTTTTTTTTTTAATAATGTGAATGTGTATGTTTAACAGGGTATTTTTTAAGTCAAGCATGTCATTTATGGAATACTTTCAAAACCCGCTTTTTATGTGTTCTTGTCAATCTCAAACGAGAGAACAATAAAAGTACTGTAATTTTACACTTTTATATAATACATGTATTTTTCATTTTCGAAGAAAAAGAGATTAATGCAAGTGCTGTCATTTTATACTTATATTTATTATTTGACAATGCCAACAAAGATAAAGATAGATGACATAATTGTAACTAAGTATAGTTATGTGTTTTACCATCAAAACAAGTAAGTGAAAGAGTAAGACGCATTCACTAGTATTGGATATCCTCACTTATAGTTCAAAAACAAAACAATGATATCGATGTCCACTTCTTTCAATCATTAAAAAAAATGTAAGGATACCCTGTGGTCAAATTCTGTCATTTTACACATTTATTGTTATATAATACTTGTCATTGTCAACCATGTTAAAGAAAGAAAAGTGCAGATGATGTAATTTTGCACATTTATATGTTGAATATTTGACTTTGCCAACAGAAAACAAGAATTAAAAGAAAGATGACACAATTATAACTGACCTATAATGCCATGTAGTTATGTGTGATTTTATTGTATTATGACAATAGGATATGTCAAATTTTGGGGGAAACAAACTTCTCTTCTTTACAAAAAGACCCAAAATCAATTCTCAAACTGACTTTAAAACCATCTCTGATATTGAAATTATCGTTTTACAAACTTTAGAACGCACATAAATATACGTTTTTAGGATTACCGGGCTTATAAATCAATAGGGACTAGGGGCGAGTATAAGCACACGACGCATGCGTAAGTAGTTAGATCACCAAATTTTGGTGATTCCTCATCCCAGGATAAGTACTTGCAGGGGGGGATGACCCATTCCCAGGAGGTCTCCCATCCAAGTACTGACTGGGCCTGACGCTGCTTAACTTCGCTGATCAGACGAAAACCGGTGTTTTCAGCGTAGTATGGCTGTAGACACTAACTAAACTTAATGCAGTGATTTAAGTGTCAAGTCTAAAATTACAAAAGTTGTATCTTTGAGGTAAAAAAAAGGAAAGTCTACGGCACCCATTATTCCCAGCAGGTCTCCCATCCATGTACTGACTGGGCCTGACGCTGCTTAACTTCAGTGATCAGACGAAAACCGGTGTTTTCAGCGTAGTATGGCTGTAGACACTTACTAAAATTAATGCAGTGATTTAAGTGTCAAGTCTAAAATTACAAAAGTGGTATCTTTGAGGGGGAAAAAAAGGAAAGTCTACAGCACCCAGTATTCCCAGGAGGTCTCCCATCCAAGTACTGACTGGGCCTGATGCTGCTTAACTTCGGTGATCAGATGAGAACCGGTGTTTTCAGCGTAGTATGGCTGTAGACACTAACTAGACTTCATGCAGTGGCTTAAGTGTCAAGTCTAAAATTACAAAAGTTGTATCCTTGAGGTAAAAAAAAGGAAAGTCTACGGCACCCATTATTCCCAGCAGGTCTCCCATCCATGTACTGACTGGGCCTGACGCTGCTTAACTTCAGTGATCAGGCGAGAACCGGTGTTTTCAGCGTAGTATGGCTGTAGACTCTTACTAAAATTAATGCAGTGATTTAAGTGTCAAGTCTAAAATTACAAAAGAGGTATCTTTGAGGGGGAAAAAAAGGAAAGTCTACAGCACCCAGTATTCCCAGGAGGTCTCCCATCCAAGTACTGACTGGGCCTGATGCTGCTTAACTTTGGTGATCAGATGAGAACCGGTGTTTTCAGCGTAATATGGCTGTAGACACTTACTATAATTAATGCAGTGATTTAAGTGTCAAGTTTAAAATTACAAAAGTGGTATCCTTGAGGAAAAAAAGAAAAGTCTACGGCACTCAGTATTCCCAGGAGGTCTCCCATCCAAGTACTGACTGGGCCTGACGCTTCTTAACTTCTGTGATCAGACGAGAACCAGTGTTTTCAGCGTAGTATGGCTGTAGACACTAACTAGACTTAATGCAGTGCCTTAAGTGTCAAGTCTATATTTACAAAAGTTGTTTCTCTGAAGAAAAAAAAGGAAAGTCTACAGCACCCAGTATTCCCAGGAGGTCTCCCATCCAAGTACTGACTGGGCATGACGCTACTTAACTTCGGTGATCAGACGAGAACCGGTGTTTTCAGTGTAGTATGGCTGTAGACACTAACTAGACTTCATGCAGTGGCTTAAGTGTCAAGTCTAAAATAACAAAAGTTGTATCCTTGAGGAAAAAAAGGAAAGTCTACGGCACCCAGTATTCCCAGGAGGTCTCCCATCCAAGTACTGACTGGGCCTGACGCTGCTTAACTTCGGTGATCAGACGAGAACCGGTGTTTTCAGCGTAGTATGGCTGTAGACACTAACTAGACTTAATGCAGTGGCTTAAGTGTCAAGTCTAAAATTACAAAAGTGGTATTTTTGAGGGAGAAAAAAAGGAAAGTCTACAGCACCCAGTATTCCCAGGAGGTCTCCCATCCAAGTACTGACTGGGCCTGACGCTGCTTAACTTCAGTGATCAGACGAGAACCGGTGTTTTCAGCGTAGTATGGCTGTAGACACTAACTAGACTTAATGCAGTGCCTTAAGTGTCAAGTCTATATTTACAAAAGTTGTTTCTCTGAAAAAAAAAAAGGAAAGTCTACAGCACCCAGTATTCCCAGGAGGTCTCCCATCCAAGTACTGACTGGGCCTGACGCTGCTTAACTTCGGTGATCAGACGAAGGTGTTTTCAGCGTAGTATGGCTGTAGACACTAACTAGACTTAATGCAGTGGCTTAAGTGTCAAGTCTAAAATTACAAAAGTGGTATTTTTGAGGGAGAAAAAAAGGAAAGTCTACAGCACCCAGTATTCCCAGGAGGTCTCCCATCCAAGTACTGACTGGGCCTGACGCTGCTTAACTTCGGTGATCAGACGAGAACCGGTGTTTTCAGCGTAGTATGGCTGTAGACACTAACTAAACTTAATGCAGTGGCTTAAGTGTCAAGTCTGAAATTACAAAAGTTGTATCCTTGAGGAAAAAAAGGAAAGTCTACGGCACCCAGTATTCCCAGGAGGTCTCCCATCCAAGTACTGACTGGGCCTGACGCTGCTTAACTTCGGTGATCAGACGAGAACCGGTGTTTTCAGCGTAGTATGGCTGTAGACAATAACTAAACTTAATGCAGTGGCTTAAGTGTCAAGTCTAAAATTACAAAAGTTGTATCCTTGAGGAAAAAAAGGAAAGTCTACGGCACCCAGTATTCCCAGGAGGTCTCCCATCCAAGTACTGACTGGGCCTGACGCTGCTTAACTTCGGTGATCAGACGAGAACCGGTGTTTTCAGCGTAGTATGGCTGTAGACACTAACTAGACTTCATGCAGTGGCTTAAGTGTCAAGTCTAAAATTACAAAAGTTGTATCCTTGAAGAAAAAAAAAGGAAAGTCTACAGCACCCAGTTTTATCAGGAGGTCTCCCATACAAGTACTGACTGGGCCTGATTCTGCTTAACTTCGGTGATCAACGAGAACCGGTGTTTTCAGCGTAGTATGGCTATAGACACTAAGTAAGCTTAATGCAATGGTTTAAGTGTCAAGTCTAAAATTACAAAAGTTGTATCTTTGAGGTAAAAAAAAGGAAAGTCTACGGCACCCATTATTCCCAGCAGGTCTCCCATCCATGTACTGACTGGGCCTGGCGCTGCTTAACTTCAGTGATCAGACGAAAACCGGTGTTTTCAGCGTAGTATGGCTGTAGACACTTACTAAAATTATCGCAGTGATTTAAGTGTCAAGTCTAAAATTACAAAAGTGGTATCTTTGAGGGGGAAAAAAAGGAAAGTCTACAGCACCCAGTATTCCCAGGAGGTCTCCCATCCAAGTACTGACTGGGCCTGATGCTGCTTAACTTCGGTGATCAGATGAGAACCGGTGTTTTCAGCGTAATATGGCTGTAGACACTTACTATAATTAATGCAGTGATTTAAGTGTCAAGTTTAAAATTACAAAAGTGGTATCCTTGAGGAAAAAAGAAAAGTCTACGGCACCCAGTATTCCCAGGAGGTCTCCCATCCAAGTACTGACTGGGCCTGAAGCTGCTTAACTTCGGTGATCAGACGAGAACCGGTGTTTTCAGCGTAGTATGGCTGTAGACACTAACTAGACTTCATGCAGTGGCTTAAGTGTCAAGTCTAAAATTACAAAAGTTGTATCCTTGAGGAAAAAAAGGAAAGTCTACGGCACCCAGTATTCCCAGGAGGTCTCCCATCCAAGTACTGACTGGGCCTGATGCTGCTTAACTTCGGTGATCAGACGAGAACCGGTGTTTTCAGTGTAGTATGGCTGTAGACACTAACTAGACTTCATGCAGTGGCTTAAGTGTCAAGTCTAAAATTACAAAAGTTGTATCCTTGAGGAAAAAAAGGAAAGTCTACAGCACCCAGTATTCCCAGGAGGTCTCCCATCCAAGTACTGACTGGGCCTGACGCTGCTTAACTTCGGTGATCAGACGAGAACCGGTGTTTTCAGCGTAGTATGGCTGTAGACACTAACTAGACTTAATGCAGTGCCTTAAGTGTCAAGTCTATATTTACAAAAGTTGTTTCACTGAAGAAAAAAAAAAGGAAAGTCTACAGCACCCAGTATTCCCAGGAGGTCTCCCATCCAAGTACTGACTGGGCCTGACGCTACTTAACTTCGGTGATCAGACGAGAACCGGTGTTTTCAGCGTAGTATGGCTGTAGACACTAACTAGACTTAATGCAGTGGCTTATGTGTCAAGTCTAAAATTACAAAAGTGGTATCTTTGAGGGAGAAAAAAAGGAAAGTTTACAGCACCCAGTATTCCCAGGAGGTCTCCCATCCAAGTACTGACTGGGCCTGACGCTGCTTAACTTCGGTGATCAGACGAGAACCGGTGTTTTCAGCGTAGTATGGCTGTAAACACTAACTAAACTTAATGCAGTGGCTTAAGTGTCAAGTCTAAAATTACAAAAGTTGTATCCTTGAGGAAAAAAAGGAAAGTCTACGGCACCCAGTATTCCCAGGAGGTCTCCCATCCAAGTACTGACTGGGCCTGACGCTGCTTAACTTCGGTGATCAGACGAGAACCGGTGTTTTCAGCGTAGTATGGCTGTAAACACTAACTAAACTTAATGCAGTGGCTTAAGTGTCAAGTCTAAAATTACAAAAGTTGTATCCTTGAGGAAAAAAAGGAAAGTCTACGGCACCCAGTATTCCCAGGAGGTCTCCCATACAAGTACTGACTGGGCCTGATTCTGCTTAACTTCGGTGATCAACGAGAACCGGTGTTTTCAGCGTAGTATGGCTATAGACACTAAGTAAGCTTAATGCAATGGTTTAAGTGTCAAGTCTAAAATTACAAAAGTTGTATCTTTGAGGTAAAAAAAAGGAAAGCCTACGGCACCCATTATTCCCAGCAGGTCTCCCATCCATGTACTGACTGGGCCTGGCGCTGCTTAACTTCAGTGATCAGACGAAAACCGGTGTTTTCAGCGTAGTATGGCTGTAGACACTTACTAAAATTATCGCAGTGATTTAAGTGTCAAGTCTAAAATTACAAAAGTGGTATCTTTGAGGGGGAAAAAAAGGAAAGTCTACAGCACCAGTATTCCCAGGAGGTCTCCCATCCAAGTACTGACTGGGCCTGATCCTGCTTAACTTCGGTGATCAGATGAGAACCGGTGTTTTCAGCGTAATATGGCTGTAGACACTTACTATAATTAATGCAGTGATTTAAGTGTCAAGTTTAAAATTACAAAAGTGGTTTCCTTGAGGAAAAAAAGAAAAGTCTACGGCACCCAGTATTCCCAGGAGGTCTCCCATCCAAGTACTGACTGGGCCTGAAGCTGCTTAACTTCGGTGATCAGACGAGAACCGGTGTTTTCAGCGTAGTATGGCTGTAGACACTAACTAGACTTCATGCAGTGGCTTAAGTGTCAAGTCTAAA
This sequence comes from Asterias amurensis, assembly GCF_032118995.1. Classification (NCBI taxonomy): domain Eukaryota; kingdom Metazoa; phylum Echinodermata; class Asteroidea; order Forcipulatida; family Asteriidae; genus Asterias; species Asterias amurensis. The sequence continues at coordinate 8,405,355 of NC_092657.1, read as the reverse complement.
ATTACAAAAGTTGTATCCTTGAGGAAAAAAAGGAAAGTCTACGGCACCCAGTATTCCCAGGAGGTCTCCCATCCAAGTACTGACTGGGCCTGATGCTGCTTAACTTCGGTGATCAGACGAGAACCGGTGTTTTCAGTGTAGTATGGCTGTAGACACTAACTAGACTTCATGCAGTGGCTTAAGTGTCAAGTCTAAAATTACAAAAGTTGTATCCTTGAGGAAAAAAAGGAAAGTCTACAGCACCCAGTATTCCCAGGAGGTCTCCCATCCAAGTACTGACTGGGCCTGACGCTGCTTAACTTCGGTGATCAGACGAGAACCGGTGTTTTCAGCATAGTATGGCTGTAGACACTAACTAGACTTAATGCAGTGCCTTAAGTGTCAAGTCTATATTTACAAAAGTTGTTTCACTGAAGAAAAAAAAAAGGAAAGTCTACAGCACCCAGTATTCCCAGGAGGTCTCCCATCCAAGTACTGACTGGGCCTGACGCTACTTAACTTCGGTGATCAGACGAGAACCGGTGTTTTCAGCGTAGTATGGCTGTAGACACTAACTAGACTTAATGCAGTGGCTTATGTGTCAAGTCTAAAATTACAAAAGTGGTATCTTTGAGGGAGAAAAAAAGGAAAGTTTACAGCACCCAGTATTCCCAGGAGGTCTCCCATCCAAGTACTGACTGGGCCTGACGCTGCTTAACTTCGGTGATCAGACGAGAACCGGTGTTTTCAGCGTAGTATGGCTGTAAACACTAACTAAACTTAATGCAGTGGCTTAAGTGTCAAGTCTAAAATTACAAAAGTTGTATCCTTGAGGAAAAAAAGGAAAGTCTACGGCACCCAGTATTTCCAGGAGGTCTCCCATCTAAGTACTGACTGGGCCTAACGCTGCTTAACTCCGGTGATCAGACGAGAACCGGTGTTTTCAGCGTAGTATGGCTGTAGACACTAACTAAACTTAATGCAGTGGCTTAAGTGTCAAGTCTAAAATTACAAAAGTTGTATCTTTGAGGTAAAAAAAAGGAAAGTCTACGGCACCCATTATTCCCAGCAGGTCTCCCATCCATGTACTGACTGGGCCTGACGCTACTTAACTTCAGTGATCAGACGAAAACCAGTGTTTTCAGCGTAGTATGGCTGTAGACACTTACTAAAATTAATGCAGTGATTTAAGTGTCAAGTCTAAAATTACAAAAGTGGTATCTTTGAGGGGGAAAAAAAGGAAAGTCTACAGCACCCAGTATTCCCAGGAGGTCTCCCATCCAAGTACTGACTGGGCCTGATGCTGCTTAACTTCGGTGATCAGATGAGAACCGGTGTTTTCAGCGTAGTATGGCTGTAGACACTAACTAGACTTCATGCAGTGGCTTAAGTGTCAAGTCTAAAATTACAAAAGTTGTATCCTTGAGGTAAAAAAAAGGAAAGTCTACGGCACCCATTATTCCCAGCAGGTCTCCCATCCATGTACTGACTGGGCCTGATGCTGCTTAACTTCGGTGATCAGATGAGAACCGGTGTTTTCAGCGTAGTATGGCTGTAGACACTAACTAGACTTCATGCAGTGGCTTAAGTGTCAAGTCTAAAATTACAAAAGTTGTATCCTTGAGGTAAAAAAAAGGAAAGTCTACGGCACCCATTATTCCCAGCAGGTCTCCCATCCATGTACTGACTGGGCCTGACGCTGCTTAACTTCAGTGATCAGGCGAGAACCGGTGTTTTCAGCGTAGTATGGCTGTAGACACTTACTAAAATTAATGCAGTGATTTAAGTGTCAAGTCTAAAATTACAAAAGTGGTATCTTTGAGGGGGAAAAAAAGGAAAGTCTACAGCACCCAGTATTCCCAGGAGGTCTCCCATCCAAGTACTGACTGGGCCTGATGCTGCTTAACTTTGGTGATCAGATGAGAACCGGTGTTTTCAGCGTAATATGGCTGTAGACACTTACTATAATTAATGCAGTGATTTAAGTGTCAAGTTTAAAATTACAAAAGTGGTATCCTTGAGGAAAAAAAGAAAAGTCTACGGCACCCAGTATTCCCAGGAGGTCTCCCATCCAAGTACTGACTGGGCCTGACGCTGCTTAACTTCTGTGATCAGACGAGAACCAGTGTTTTCAGCGTAGTATGGCTGTAGACACTAACTAGACTTAATGCAGTGCCTTAAGTGTCAAGTCTATATTTACAAAAGTTGTTTCTCTGAAGAAAAAAAAAAGGAAAGTCTACAGCACCCAGTATTCCCAGGAGGTCTCCCATCCAAGTACTGACTGGGCATGACGCTACTTAACTTCGGTGATCAGACGAGAACCGGTGTTTCAGTGTAGTATGGCTGTAGACACTAACTAGACTTCATGCAGTGGCTTAAGTGTCAAGTCTAAAATAACAAAAGTTGTATCCTTGAGGAAAAAAAGGAAAGTCTACGGCACCCAGTATTCCCAGGAGGTCTCCCATCCAAGTACTGACTGGGCCTGACGCTGCTTAACTTCGGTGATCAGACGAGAACCGGTGTTTTCAGCGTAGTATGGCTGTAGACACTAACTAGACTTAATGCAGTGCCTTAAGTGTCAAGTCTATATTTACAAAAGTTGTTTCTCTGAAAAAAAAAAAAAGGAAAGTCTACAGCACCCAGTATTCCCAGGAGGTCTCCCATCCAAGTACTGACTGGGCCTGACGCTGCTTAACTTCGGTGATCAGACGAAGGTGTTTTCAGCGTAGTATGGCTGTAGACACTAACTAGACTTAATGCAGTGGCTTAAGTGTCAAGTCTAAAATTACAAAAGTGGTATTTTTGAGGGAGAAAAAAAGGAAAGTCTACAGCACCCAGTATTCCCAGGAGGTCTCCCATCCAAGTACTGACTGGGCCTGACGCTGCTTAACTTCGGTGATCAGACGAGAACCGGTGTTTTCAGCGTAGTATGGCTGTAGACACTAACTAAACTTAATGCAGTGGCTTAAGTGTCAAGTCTGAAATTACAAAAGTTGTATCCTTGAGGAAAAAAAGGAAAGTCTACGGCACCCAGTATTCCCAGGAGGTCTCCCATCCAAGTACTGACTGGGGCTGACGCTGCTTAACTTCGGTGATCAGACGAGAACCGGTGTTTTCAGCGTAGTATGGCTGTAGACACCAACTAAACTTAATGCAGTGGCTTAAGTGTCAAGTCTAAAATTACAAAAGTTGTATCCTTGAGGAAAAAAAGGAAAGTCTACGGCACCCAGTATTCCCAAGAGGTCTCCCATCCAAGTACTGACTGGGCCTGACGCTGCTTAACTTCGGTGATCAGACGAGAACCGGTGTTTTCAGCGTAGTATGGCTGTAGACACTAAGTAAGCTTAATGCAATGGTTTAAGTGTCAAGTCTAAAATTACAAAAGTTGTATCTTTGAGGTAAAAAAAAGGAAAGTCTACGGCACCCATTATTCCCAGCAGGTCTCCCATCCATGTACTGACTGGGCCTGGCGCTGCTTAACTTCAGTGATCAGACGAAAACCGGTGTTTTCAGCGTAGTATGGCTGTAGACACTTACTAAAATTATCGCAGTGATTTAAGTGTCAAGTCTAAAATTACAAAAGTGGTATCTTTGAGGGGGAAAAAAAGGAAAGTCTACAGCACCCAGTATTCCCAGGAGGTCTCCCATCCAAGTACTGACTGGGCCTGATGCTGCTTAACTTCGGTGATCAGATGAGAACCGGTGTTTTCAGCGTAATATGGCTGTAGACACTAACTAGACTTCATGCAGTGGCTTAAGTGTCAAGTCTAAAATTACAAAATTTGTATCCTTGAGGAAAAAAAGGAAAGTCTACGGCACCCAGTATTCCCAGGAGGTCTCCCATCCAAGTACTGACTGGGCCTGATGCTGCTTAACTTCGGTGATCAGACGAGAACCGGTGTTTTCAGTGTAGTATGGCTGTAGACACTAACTAGACTTCATGCAGTGGCTTAAGTGTCAAGTCTAAAATTACAAAAGTTGTATCCTTGAGGTAAAAAAAAGGAAAGTCTACAGCACCCAGTATTCCCAGGAGGTCTCCCATCCAAGTACTGACTGGGCCTGATGCTGCTTAACTTCGGTGATCAGATGAGAACCGGTGTTTTCAGCGTAATATGGCTGTAGACACTAACTAGACTTCATGCAGTGGCTTAAGTGTCAAGTCTAAAATTACAAAATTTGTATCCTTGAGGAAAAAAAGGAAAGTCTACGGCACCCAGTATTCCCAGGAGGTCTCCCATCCAAGTACTGACTGGGCCTGATGCTGCTTAACTTCGGTGATCAGATGAGAACCGGTGTTTTCAGCGTAGTATGGCTGTAGACACTAACTAGACTTCATGCAGTGGCTTAAGTGTCAAGTCTAAAATTACAAAAGTTGTATCCTTGAGGTAAAAAAAAGGAAAGTCTACGGCACCCATTATTCCCAGCAGGTCTCCCATCCATGTACTGACTGGGCCTGACGCTGCTTAACTTCAGTGATCAGGCGAGAACCGGTGTTTTCAGCGTAGTATGGCTGTAGACACTTACTAAAATTAATGCAGTGATTTAAGTGTCAAGTCTAAAATTACAAAAGTGGTATCTTTGAGGGGGAAAAAAAGGAAAGTCTACAGCACCCAGTATTCCCAGGAGGTCTCCCATCCAAGTACTGACTGGGCCTGATGCTGCTTAACTTTGGTGATCAGATGAGAACCGGTGTTTTCAGCGTAATATGGCTGTAGACACTTACTATAATTAATGCAGTGATTTAAGTGTCAAGTTTAAAATTACAAAAGTGGTATCCTTGAGGAAAAAAAGAAAAGTCTACGGCACCCAGTATTCCCAGGAGGTCTCCCATCCAAGTACTGACTGGGCCTGACGCTGCTTAACTTCTGTGATCAGACGAGAACCAGTGTTTTCAGCGTAGTATGGCTGTAGACACTAACTAGACTTAATGCAGTGCCTTAAGTGTCAAGTCTATATTTACAAAAGTTGTTTCTCTGAAGAAAAAAAAAAGGAAAGTCTACAGCACCCAGTATTCCCAGGAGGTCTCCCATCCAAGTACTGACTGGGCATGACGCTACTTAACTTCGGTGATCAGACGAGAACCGGTGTTTCAGTGTAGTATGGCTGTAGACACTAACTAGACTTCATGCAGTGGCTTAAGTGTCAAGTCTAAAATAACAAAAGTTGTATCCTTGAGGAAAAAAAGGAAAGTCTACGGCACCCAGTATTCCCAGGAGGTCTCCCATCCAAGTACTGACTGGGCCTGACGCTGCTTAACTTCGGTGATCAGACGAGAACCGGTGTTTTCAGCGTAGTATGGCTGTAGACACTAACTAGACTTAATGCAGTGCCTTAAGTGTCAAGTCTATATTTACAAAAGTTGTTTCTCTGAAAAAAAAAAAAAGGAAAGTCTACAGCACCCAGTATTCCCAGGAGGTCTCCCATCCAAGTACTGACTGGGCCTGACGCTGCTTAACTTCGGTGATCAGACGAAGGTGTTTTCAGCGTAGTATGGCTGTAGACACTAACTAGACTTAATGCAGTGGCTTAAGTGTCAAGTCTAAAATTACAAAAGTGGTATTTTTGAGGGAGAAAAAAAGGAAAGTCTACAGCACCCAGTATTCCCAGGAGGTCTCCCATCCAAGTACTGACTGGGCCTGACGCTGCTTAACTTCGGTGATCAGACGAGAACCGGTGTTTTCAGCGTAGTATGGCTGTAGACACTAACTAAACTTAATGCAGTGGCTTAAGTGTCAAGTCTGAAATTACAAAAGTTGTATCCTTGAGGAAAAAAAGGAAAGTCTACGGCACCCAGTATTCCCAGGAGGTCTCCCATCCAAGTACTGACTGGGCCTGACGCTGCTTAACTTCGGTGATCAGACGAGAACCGGTGTTTTCAGCGTAGTATGGCTGTAGACACCAACTAAACTTAATGCAGTGGCTTAAGTGTCAAGTCTAAAATTACAAAAGTTGTATCCTTGAGGAAAAAAAGGAAAGTCTACGGCACCCAGTATTCCCAAGAGGTCTCCCATCCAAGTACTGACTGGGCCTGACGCTGCTTAACTTCGGTGATCAGACGAGAACCGGTGTTTTCAGCGTAGTATGGCTGTAGACACTAAGTAAGCTTAATGCAATGGTTTAAGTGTCAAGTCTAAAATTACAAAAGTTGTATCTTTGAGGTAAAAAAAAGGAAAGTCTACGGCACCCATTATTCCCAGCAGGTCTCCCATCCATGTACTGACTGGGCCTGGCGCTGCTTAACTTCAGTGATCAGACGAAAACCGGTGTTTTCAGCGTAGTATGGCTGTAGACACTTACTAAAATTATCGCAGTGATTTAAGTGTCAAGTCTAAAATTACAAAAGTGGTATCTTTGAGGGGGAAAAAAAGGAAAGTCTACAGCACCCAGTATTCCCAGGAGGTCTCCCATCCAAGTACTGACTGGGCCTGATGCTGCTTAACTTCGGTGATCAGATGAGAACCGGTGTTTTCAGCGTAATATGGCTGTAGACACTAACTAGACTTCATGCAGTGGCTTAAGTGTCAAGTCTAAAATTACAAAATTTGTATCCTTGAGGAAAAAAAGGAAAGTCTACGGCACCCAGTATTCCCAGGAGGTCTCCCATCCAAGTACTGACTGGGCCTGATGCTGCTTAACTTCGGTGATCAGACGAGAACCGGTGTTTTCAGCGTAGTATGGCTGTAGACACTAACTAGACTTAATGCAGTGGCTTAAGTGTCAAGTCTAATATTACAAAAGTGGTATCTTTGAGGGAGAAAAAAAGGAAAGTTTACAGCACCCAGTATTCCCAGGAGGTCTCCCATCCAAGTACTGACTGGGCCTGACGCTGCTTAACTTCGGTGATCAGACGAGAACCGGTGTTTTCAGCGTAGTATGGCTGTAGACACTAACTAAACTTAATGCAGTGGCTTAAGTGTCAAGTCTAAAATTACAAAAGTTGTATCCTTGAGGAAAAAAAGGAAAGTCTACGGCACCCAGTATTCCCAGGAGGTCTCCCATCTAAGTACTGACTGGGCCTGACACTGCTTAACTCCGGTGATCAGACGAGAACCGGTGTTTTCAGCGTAGTATGGCTGTAGACACTAACTAAACTTAATGCAGTGGCTTAAGTGTCAAGTCTAAAATTACAAAAGTTGTATCCTTGAGGAAAAAAAGGAAAGTCTACGGCACCCAGTATTCCCAGGAGGTCTCCAATCCAAGTACTGACTGGGCCTGACGCTGCTTAACTTCGGTGATCAGACGAGAACCGGTGTTTTCAGCGTAGTATGGCTGTAGACACTAACTAAAATTAATGCAGTGGCTTAAGTGTCAAGTCTAAAATAACAAAAGTTGTATCCTTGAGGTAAAAAAAAGGAAAGTCTACGGCATCCATTATTCCCAGGAGGTCTCCCATCCAAGTACTGACTGGGCCTGACGCCAAGTTTCAAATTTGTACATCTTTTACTTTTTGCAAAAACATGATGAGATGGTTCAGGGAGAAGAAGAGAAAGAAACAAAAATAACAATAACAATAGGTTTTCAGCTGAAGAGCCGAACACCTAACAAACACACTATAATTTCCAATTTAAGTATAAAAAAACCATTAAACATTATTTACCAATTTGAATCCTTTTCATTAGCAGCAGGCGCTGGGTTGATGTCATTAGTCCATAGGGCCTGAAGGTCTGCTTCATTGTCAGAGAGGGGGTCTTTCTCGCTCACTGTGGCTTCTTCATCAGCTGCCTTTGTAGGATCTTTATCTTGTTCATCATCAGAAGTGAATGATGAAGATCGAGGTAAAGGAAAGCATACAAAGCATACCGTTTCTTGGTTAAAAGTTTCTGTACTTTTACTATATGGGTCCCTTAATGCCCATGCGTCTTCTGTATCATCAAATGCCAGGAATGGGTCTTGATTGTCAAAAGTTACCAGCGCTAATTCCCCTTCAGTAGAGTTATCTTCTCTATGTTCATTGATATAATCAAGTGTTGGGACTTAAACTAGCTTTAGGACGTTGGCTTAAATCTAAAGATGATGATGCTGCAGAAATGCCATAAGCGCCTTTATCCATAGTATGAGGTCCTTCATGTCTTTCATCATGTTTATGGTACTTGATGTAACGCTTGTAGGATGTGCTGACTCTCTTTCTCTGAACTTCTAAACACACAAAGGAGGAATACAAGTGAAGACAACTTGTGAAGATTTGATGTACTACCACCAACCTGACATGCCTGAAGTTCAAACCCGTGTCAGTGTCACTGTCAAGCCTCAAATTATTAATTTGTTTTACCCACTTATTAATTATTTATGCTGTGCTGGAGCACTTTCCAGCACTTGAATTTCAAGGAAATTACCGTTTTCCCAGACCCAGTTTCAATTAAGCCTACTCAATCTCATTTTCAAATCTATTTACCAGATTTTGTATCCCCAGATCAGAAAATGATTGATACCGATACTCCTCCATCCATGCTAAGACTAATAAGAGTCTGCAAGACAAGTGTATAAGTTTAATATAAATAAGAAGTGTAAAAAACTGATCGGGAGCCGGGCCCCAAACCATCTCCATGCAAGTGCAGATCCTCCCCCTCGGCAAAAACTAATGCCTGGTGGGCTCGTATCGAATTCCCTCGTATCGTAGTCGTACTCAACTGTACCGTAGTTATGTTATGTGTAGACTGTAGTAGTAGTACACTCACCATTGTTTTCATCAGAATCCATCATGTCCTGCTATATTCTCCTACCTACTCCTCTATCACGTCCGTTGGCTAAAATTCTGCAGGGTGCCACCACTCTGGCCGATTACACTAAATTTTAGTCTTTAATTTCCTTTCAAAAAATTAAAATACCGCATCGAAAGCAATGCAATGAATGAGATTTCGTTAGCAAATGTGTGTACATGAGCGTGGTCTAGTCGACGACTCCTACCCGTCAACTGTTATGAGTGGGCCTAGACTGGTATTCGTCTCTTCTGCGATCGACGGACGTCTGGAGACTATGTTGGGATGGGAACCAGTCTAATCCGTAGTCAGCATGTCGGCAGCCAGACTGCTATTGTACGGTTTTTATTTTTCATTTTTGATTGTTTTAATTTTTTAATCATTATTATTATGAGATAATATTTTTTAGGGGAGGGAGTGTAGAGTATGGTCACAATTTACTTTGAATATTTGAAACCGTATTAAAAAGTGTGAGCTCATTTTATATGACGTCATGACTTCCCAGAATCCTTTGTATTGACCGCAAGTGACACACGTTTAAACTTTCGCCGCTGGCGCCTTTCAAAGTTTCAGTTACCTTTGAACCGTGCGTTAGCTCACTTTCTCATTGATAGTTAAATTCTCTTGGAGTACATCTTGTGATTAGGTCAGGTCAGATTAGGTACTGCAGGCTGTACTTTCGAGGGTTCATATTATTAGCAATAGCAGTCATTCAGAATTAAGTACAGATTTAGCTCTGCCAAAATCTGAAACTCAAAGTCAATCCAAGTCCAACTATGATGACATCCAAGAACCTCGGACGTCGGTCTGTCAGGACGTACCAATACGACGAACGTAAGTAGCCTAACATTTTGTTTTAATTTTTTTTTTACAAACACAATTTTTACATTCACCATGCAGACTAGTTAGTAATAGTAATACCATGGAGGTAGGATTATATTAATATATTAACTATGGTAACGCCATGACACTGATACTTGGCCGCCCTGCTAAAAATTGGTAAATAATGGACGAATGGACTTCGATCCCAACGCAGAACATTCTATTTTCCACCATGCGCTCACTCAAACACGTAGCCGTGTTGCAGGGTGACTGCTCTATATTCCGACACCCCTATGTTCCGACACCCCTATGTTCCGACACCCCTATGTTCCGACACCCCTATGTTCCGACAACTCAACCTATATTCCGACACCCCTATGTTCCGACACCTCTATATTCCGACACCCCTATGTTCCGACACCCTTATATTCCAACCACCCAAACACCCCTATGTTCCGACACCCCTATGTTCCGACAACCTGTACCAATATTTTGTGTTAGCCATTTTTTTAAAAAGAAAAACGGTGTGACTAAATTGCGAACATGTGTAGTTTCTTCATGAACTTACCGGTAACCTATCTTTATGTAGTCCCATAAAGGAGTTTAATTTGTATAACAAGATTCTGCTATTACAAATATTCGGTTTCTTTAGAAGAGGACTGAGTAATGGAGGGGGTGGTAGGACTGAATTATTTATTGTTATTAATTGTTAACAAATTATTATGATTATTATTATTATTATTTAAAAAAAAATGTGGTGGGGGGGGGGGGGCAAAGGAAAGAAATTACACATCGGCGCAATAAACGCAGGAGGGGTTGGAATTTTTATTAATTGAAGGCTCATGAAATGTTATCAACACGGACACGCACCTAACAATAGCAAAGTACCGAGTATTTTATTGCCAGCTACCTCGGGGAGCCATACTCATGTGTATAACCACAAAAAAAAAATGAAATGCATGCGTGATTCCATCACTTTTTAAAACAGTACAAATTCATCTTATGAATGTTCAAACCTAATCCCGGTCGAAAATTACTGGGAAACCTTGCGTAATACAAGTGTGTTTTTGTTATTGATCAATTGAGTAATAATGTGCGGGAACAACTTGTCGGAACATAGGGGTGTCGGAACATAGGGGTGTCGGAATATAGGGGTGTCGGAACATAGGGGTGTCGGAATATAGGTTCAGTTGTCGGAACATAGGGGTGTCGGAATATAGGGGTGTCGGAATATAGGGGTGTCGGAACATAGGGGTGTCGGAATATAGGCTGAGTTGTCGGAACATAGGGGTGTCGGAACATAGGGGTGTCGGAATATAGGTGTGTAACCGTGTTGCAGAGCTAGGTGACGGCCAAACCGCTGCATTGCGAGACACGGCCGGCCGTGGAACACTACAAGTACAACACATGTGCGACGTGCATCAATGGGACGTAAATTGAAGCACCTGATTGGTCCGCTTCCGCGAAAGTTTATGTATTATTCATGATACTCACAGCGCGGCCAGTCCGTAAATACGGACTATGGGAATAAGTCGGTAATAACCTGATAACTATTTTTTAGTATTAAATTGTACTCATTCATATAGTATTACTCACAATTAAAGGGCCTTTTATTATTTTTGTTAATTAAAATTTTGCTTTAAAAAACATAATTTTTGACACACTGTAACACACACACAGACAGTCCCTACAATTTTACAAAGACATGACAATGACAGAAAATTCTGGTCAATCTTTTAGTGAACAGACATCAATAATTTCCCTCGAAATTAAAGCCCTGACCTATTTCCACAATTTTCGAGAGGATAATCCTCACAAACTTATTTTTTTTAAAGTGGACGGTCTCCTTATTAATATTGAAAGACTGGGCTAAACTAGACCCAGTAACTGGGGCGCTGTACTCCTTTTTTTTTAAATTTTGACTTCATCTGTCATCTGTCGTACGACAGATGAAGTCAAAATTAAAAAAAAAAGGAGTACAGCGCCCCAGTTACTGGGTCTAGGGCTAAACAATGTAAACTTCTCATTTCCGGCCTCATTTCATTCTCATCATTGTAATATTAATAATAACGTCACATTTAAATATTAAAATTGAATTAAAAATTTTAAACTTTTTTTTCAGTTAAGTGGACAGTAGTCAGGTATTTTGACGGTCAACTGAGTGGAGTTTTAAAGGCCACAGAAGTGGAAGATGAGAGTAGTGGAGAAACTTTGCAAGAAACTGTGTTAGAAGAGGGTGACAAGTGCATGGCGAAATGGAGTGACGGGAATATGTACGAAGCAAAGGTTATCGTCATTGCAGGTAAATATCATACCATACAATTCCCCTTCCTCTCAGTGCTACAAGTAGATAAGTAGAATGCATATGCTGTATATACAACATCATTATTTTTGAACAACTGGTATTGCTTTATGGTTTGAGTACTAACATTGTCAAATATGCCCATGTTAATGTAGTTTATAAATTTTCTGCTACAGGTTCTGAAAGTACACCGTTTATTCCTCTTCTTGTGCAGTCATGTTTTTGATGTCAACAATTCATTATTTATTATTTTAGTTAAATAAATTGTCTCTACCTATTTATTTTTCCATTGTTGTTAGTAACCAAGGAATATGCATTAAAGCAACTCAGTCAGTTGTTAAAAGCTCACCAAAATCAACCCTGTCCACGAAAGAGCCCCTCCAAAAAGAACTTACCCAAGGCCAAGGTCAAAGAGGTATGAACATTGTACTTTTGTAGTTTACAGAAGGTACTCTATACTTTTCAGTCTTTCAATAGTACACGTCATTGGTGATTTTCTAATGAAATGCTAGTACATGCACAATTACCTTCTTACTGCAAAGTAATAGAATACTTTTAGAGATGATTCGGATGAGAAGGAAAATTAATATAATTTTCTAAATGATAGGAAAAAAACCTAAAAAAAACCCAGCATTTTCAGTCTACATGCAAACCATTAAGCAAGGCAGCCTCGGATCATGTTATACATTGTACAAAGTGCTCAATGGGAATTTTGTTATTTTAAGTTTTTATTGCACTAATTTAATGAAAATTTGCCAAGGCAAAGTTATCAAAGTCATTTACATTTGTGCAAAATTTTATCAAAAATATTTGGAAATATTTGTAATTTTGTGAAACATCAAACTTACGACTTATCATTATTATGTTTTCAGAATAAAGGAACCCACCATCTCCCAGCTTCTAAACCAAAAAAGCAAAAAACCGAAAGCGCGAAGGAAAAGTCTGCGTCATTAGCCGCTCAGGAAATGATGATTGATAAACTGTTGAAAGAACAATTTCAAGGGGAGGAGCCACTAGCAATGCCAGTTGTAATGCCATCAACATGTGATGGCAGTGGCACAGCCATGCCATTATCTAGCATTTACGGATTCCACATGAGATCCCTACTCGATGTTGACAGCGATGTAGAGATGGCAGATGCTTCAGATGCTTCAGCTTGGAGTACACAAGATCATCGATCGGATTCTGCCTTGGAAGAACAGATAAACCTGAATGAAGATCTTCGAAGAAAACTACAAGAGAAGGACGATGTCATTAAACAGCTCAAACATCGGTTAATGCAGAAGTGTAAATGCTCAAAACTAAATGACTATCTGTTGTCTCCATAAACAAAACAATTTATTGATTTTTTTATCTTCATGTGTTGGGGACAAGGCTCGAACCCCTATACCCGTAGCACCAGCTCCTGCTTCGGCTCCAGCTTCAGCCTCAGCCCCTGCTGCAGCCTCTGCTCAAGCCCTTGCTCCTGCTCAAGCCCCTGCTCCTGCTCAAGCCCCTGCTCCTGCCCCTGTTCTTGCTCCAGCCCCTGCTCCAGCCTCTAGGAATGATGAGTTGGTTGACGTGGGAGGTGTTCTCATGAAGAAGGTGACAAGAGATTCCTGCATCTCCTCAGCAAAGGGAGCACCAGCAAAGCTTGTGAGAAACCTTCTCCAGGCTCTATTCTCTGAGACAAGCTAGCAAGCAGCTGTGCTGAGGGTAGCAGGGAGCGGCCTGGTCTCCCTGTTCACATACTCAAAGCTATCAAAGGTATTGTATGGAGTATTTGCAGTTCACTCTCAAACAAATTCAACCAGACCTAGCCAAAATGTTTGTAACATTAGAATTTTGAATTAAAGTGTATTCCAAGCTGAAGCATTTGTCCTATTTTCGCACAGAAAATTACACAGTCTTGACAAATGTGAACTGTACATCTTTTACCCAACAAATACCTGCCAATTCATGAGAGCTTCACTTTCATTCAAAATGTTTACACTTTCATGCAATCCTTTGGTTTTTTTTCACAACAGTTTGTTCATGACAGGTGCCCTAAATATTCTGAGAGGGAGATTATCCAGGTTGTCAACTGCCAGTGCTCCGATGTCAGGAAGAAACTTAGAAATAAGGCAAAGTTAGCAGGTAATGGTATTAGATTTACTGCCTGACACTAGGACAACATACACTTATAACCCCCCCCCCATTAATGAAATCATCTATGTGAAATAAAGCTGAAACTTTAACCTAGATCGTAAGTGTGACGTCTTTTCAACTTAAACCCCAAGGATCAGAGTAGCTTGTGATTCATGTGAAGTGTTTAAAAGTGAACACAGTCCCAGATCAAAAGTAAAGTATATAATAAGCGAAACAATCCTGCCAAGTGGAATTGTATGTTAATTGTCCAGATGAAATGTCAGAGTCGCGGTGCGATTAAAAACAGTTTTACATTAGTCAACAGCTACAATCAGTGGCGTAACTTAAGGCCCCTACACCCCACCTCCCATATGCCTCCCCCATTTGAAATCTGAAGACTGTTCAGGCTGTTCATGCAAATGCAATGTACAGTTGCTAGCAGTGCCCCTCTAGAAAAGATTGTGCCCCCTGAAAAGTTACCCTAGTTACGCCGCTGGCTACAATCTTTTTCAATGTAGAGCTCTTATACTACAAAATTTAGGTGAAATGTTTTTAATTTTTGTATGTATTTGTTTCAGGTGGAGTGTCTCAACACAAGTAAAACGCATCGTGATTGTTCTTGGGTTTTGGTTTGTAATCGTTAAATATTTGTATAGCATGATCAAAATTCCAGGCCCACCCAACACCTAAATATATCTCAGGTCAGAAGTTTGCAATAAGCTTGCTTTAAATTTTTTTGGTAATATTTTATAGGTGAAGCAATTTACCATTTTGTGCTACAACTCAAATGCCATTTATTATTAAGGGAATAAAAGAATAGGGACAAGGTCCTAAAACGGCTCTTTAAAACCGTGCAGTGTGCTGCCAAAGTCATAAAGTCTTCATGTTACTAAATAAACTGTTCTTACAATGCAATTTTTTGTAATATTTGTAAAGGTATTCCAGCAACTCACCATTTTGTGCCAAAATTGACTCAATTAATGCCAATTGTTATTTTTGTGTTCTTTGCCATCTTCAAAATTTTAGTCGGTCTTTCAAACCAACGTCTTTGGTTTATTATTTTAAAGATTAATATGCCAATATTGTTTTTATAGTTTCATTAGATTCAGACTTGCCATTTTACTATGCCAAAGATTGTCGACAAAAGCACTGAATTCTTTCTACTTGAACGTGTTTTTTTGTTATTATTATTCTTAGCCATGTCGTACTTTGCAATGCATTATATTTCACACTGCAGCTCAGGTACATTAACTTGTTCAAACAATATATGTTACATGTATGTTTTACAAAAAATGAGAATAAATCTTCATGTTAACTTCGAAGGGCCACTGTCTGAATGTTTGTCCTCACATTAGGTCTCACTTTTAAGCTCACTATTTTGCCAACCTGAAGTGAATTCTTAAAACAAAATTAAGCGTAAGGATTCTTATAAGATTCTTATAAGATTCTTTTCAGAATCTTATAAGATTCTAATAAGAGTGTTTTCAAGTCCGCGAGTAAAATTAATTTAGTAAATTTAGATTCTTATAAGATTCTTATAAGAGTCTTATAAGAACTAACTAATTTGCATATAAAATACTTATAAGAATCTTATAAGAATCTTATAAGAATCTTATAAGAATATTATAATAATGCTCTCAGGATTTTGGAAGATTCTTATAAGATTGTTATAAGAATCTTATAAGATTTTTATAAGAATCTTATAAGATTCTTATAAGAGTATTTCGTATGGGCTATGCGCTCACATACCATCAACCAGATGTCAGATCGTCTGTGAAACGCAAACACTTAAAAATTTGTAAGGTGGTGCACACAAATTCACTATCAGGCAGCTGGTTGGTTGAATTCATTTAAAAATTCATTTATAAGCAGATGTATGAGGGCCTATACTTTCAAGCTTGTCCCTGAACGCCTTTTCCTTGAGCTGAATTGACAGTTGCTCTAGTTCCTTCTGGGTATGCAGTGGCTCTGGGAGAATATCATCAACTACATCCTCACCCCCTACCCCTCTCGTGGCACTGGCAATCTGACGCAACAGACTGAGTTACCAACCAAAATACCATAAAGTTTACACTGTTGCAACTGGTGCCCCACCCATTTTTCGCTTAGCAAAGAAATTTGCTAAGCAGTATTTTCCGTTTAAGCTATTTGAAATTGGACCCAGGTGACTGGGCATGTTTGTACCAACACTTCGTGAGCTTGACTGATAGTGGATGGCTGCATGCGCTTCGCATGGTTGCATGGAGGTGCATGGAGATGTCTGTAAAAAGAGTTGATGTACAAGCAAAAACAGCTGTGTTTTCCCTTAACATTCAGGACAAAATTGTTTTTAAACACTTACCAGAACTTAAAGGAAACGTTGCAACAGGTATAACTTTGGCTCGCTTGGGAGTGCTCATACGTGATGTCCCCAATCCGGGATCTGCTGATTCAACTGAAATTTAAAAAAATCATATTAAAACCGCAAGTATGCACAAAATATTACGGATGAGACAAGAGCATTAGCCTGGCTGAATAGTTTTATAACAGTTCGTATAAATTTGTTTCAAAATTTCCTCAAGAGTTTAGATCCAAGTGCATTCGATTGCAGTACAGAAGAAAAACAGTTGAAAATTAAGCGCTTACCACGAGTCATTAAACTGAATGGTGGTGGTGGCGGAATATTCAGTCGAGGGCATGAAGACTTTGATGTAGAGGAAGCGTTCTTCTTTGTGAAAACCCTCTTAGGTAATCCCAAATCATCGATATCATCAGCTTCATCTTGAACATATAAAATTATTTTGTTATTGTTAAACACTACAGATCTACCGCTACCAGTATGACAATCACAATGAAAAAGAAAGTTTTATTAGTCAAAACTGATTCATAGACCCTTTCCACATTAGCTAACAGGGAGGTCAAGCAATTAATTTGTTTCTTTTGTCCTCACAGCTCATGTTTGTCCAAACAGCTAATTGACTTCTGTGTTGCATTGTTGGCATAATTTAAAGGCAATAAACACTATTAGTAAAGTGTATGCATTGATACATTATAATAGTGAAGAATAACAACAAAATGTTCAAGTTTCAGCTTGAGAAAAATGAAAGTGAAAAAACATTACTGAACAGCCACAATTAAGGGTACATGTTTTTTAACAAACATGCATGCAAAGTAGTCACCATTGAGAGCCAATTAGTGTTGTTTTTCAGTACATCCCTACCAGGGGTTAGTGACGAGAGGTATCGATACGGCACGCTGCCCATGGGAGCGAGGCTGGTACTTACCATCTCTCTCTGTCTCATAACGTATCGGTTTTTTCTTTTTTCTGATCTGCATCTCGTCATCTGCCGATTCCAAGTTGGAGGTTTCAACAGCACGTGAGGCATGTTGTACTGCCTTCTCATAGGTTTCTGCCAATATAGTGTGATCACCATGAAAAATAGTTAAAAGTGGTTTTCAAGTTTGTGTAATGTCATTTTGGGAAAAAATAGCTAAAGAACTGTGATTTCTAAAATTACCATGGGCGTGATAATTTTGTACCATTCAAATGTGTACAATTCACACCACTATTTCTCGTAATGATAACCAAACAAGCTCATATTTTCAAGTCATTTTAATTCATTATTTGGCCTAGAGTGCAGAAAGCCCAAAGTCCCCGAAAGATGTTTCATCACTTTCATCGGGTGAGACCTGGTAAAGTTATGGTTTTCTTCAAAATACAGACATGTAAGTTTGGAAAATACAAATTTAACTTCTAATTTAGATACTAGCTTCATAAAAAACGAAATATAGAATTATGGCATATCTGCAAACCCTACATTTATGACAAGTGTTGGGGGTCATTTTATTTTAATAATTTTTACCTGGGGAAGAGAAGATACGGATTTTGTATTTTGTCCATAATGCCTTGTCCGGCATCTCGCCTTTCTTTGCCTTGTTGGACGCATTGCTTCTTGGCCAGTAGCATTCGATACCCTGCAAAATGCATTATTATATCGAGTTTAATCATGCTTGTTGAAATGTGGTGTTCACGTCAAATACAAGAACACAAGAATGAATAACTCAATTCTTGCTGAGATTGCACCCAAAGGACGTCTCCTGCTAAGCATCTTCTGTAAAAAACTCATCTATCTATTTTTGACCTGTGCCACAGTGGAGTGCGGAAGAAATAGGGTAAACAATGCTTCAGGGCAAAGTCGATGGAACAACCTGGGGGGATAATGTCAAAAATGGACTGAACTTTCTATTCACACCACATTAACATTGTGTACAAGATTGCCATCGCATGGAGATTTTTAGTTGAGTTGGCAGCCACCCATCCTCTGACAGAGGAAGGCATACATATAGAATCATAAACACACTGCATTCTCAAAGAGGGGTTGAAAGAGCATTGTGATGATCAGAAAATTACTTACATCTTTTGTGGGTTCAATCCATGAGGAATGCACCACCTCCACAGTCTGCTCCTCTAAGAACTCAACCACTGCATAACTGTTAGTGGGCATCACAGCCTTCTCTAAAGTGAAAAGTTAAAATGATCTATTATTCCATATCAATGATTTCCAAATGATTAAACATTACTTCAACCCGCACTTATTTACCTTTTCATGTACATTAACACTCATGCAGGATTGCAAAAAAAATTAAATCTCCTTCCTCTTCCTTCTCAATTGAGTCAGTTCTCATTGCATGATTTCTTAACGCCAGTAGTTGTTATAGCGCCCTCTTGCGAGGGGTTTGTCTTTGTTTACATCGCCATCTTTGTTGTTGCGATTTTCTCCGTCTGTAATAAAAGTCCTTGGATAAGCATTCTAATTGGTATTCTGCTGTGGCTACTTTGTGGTGTTGCATCCCTCTTACTTTGGCGTGGTGGCAGCGTTCTGAAACGTCCCTTGCTTCCATAAAGGTGAAAAAAAGTGGTTTTCTCGACGCCGTTCCAACAGATCTCCGGTTCGTCACAACGTGGTCTTTCACGATACAGGTGAGCAGCAGTGCAGTCGAGATACATTTGACTAATCGTACCATACATTTTGCTTCCAGCCATTATTCTCACCGCCTTACTTAATATGGCTACCACACATCGGGCACCAAAACAGTGGTGCTTGAATAAAATTGAAACTGTGAAGTCTTTCGAAAATTGGCGTCAGAATTTGCACTACACTCTCTCCCTCGACCAGAATTTTGTTCCGTTTCTACTCGATGGCTCACAGTGGGAGAAAAAGGCCAAAACTTCTCCCCTCCGTGGATTCACTGATGATGCCGATGACATCCCCTTGCCGCAACGTAAAAGACCTCAACAGAAAGTCAACATGCTTGAGCTTATGCTGGGCCAGATTGCAAATTATTGCCCTGTTATCTCACGTAACACCATTATCAAATCGTCCACATCAATCTGTAATATCTGGCAAGTGATTCGCCTCCATTATGGCTTCCAGTCTACCGGCGTACACTTACTCGATTTTGCTGACATCCACCTCCAACCGGATGAACGCCCAGAGGACTTATACCAGCGCCTCATGGCATTTGTTGAGGATAATTTGCTCCAGTGCAATGGAGGAATCTCCCACCATGGGGAAGAAGTCACTGAAGATGAGGAGCTCTCCCCTTCCCTTGAGAATTTTGTTGTCCTCACTTGGCTCCGCCTTATCCACACCAACTTACCAAAATTTGTCAAACAACGGTACGGGACAGAATTACGGTCACTCACCCTAGCTTCAATCAAACCGGAAATTTCCCAGGCCTTGGACTCACTGCTAGATGAAGTGCATAACAGTGACGATGCTAAGGCCATGCGAGCCTTCACCACTCGCCCACGGAACACACTTCGTACTGCTTCTTTTACCTCTGCCCCCAGCGGCTGGTTCCTTCCCAACTCAAAGCCACGTCCCCAGAAGACATGCCCTCTCTGCAAGCAAGTCGGCCGCAGTGACACCCGCCACTTCCTCAGCGAATGCACATACTTACCAGAACATGACCATAAGTACATCGTGAGAGCCCGACAAGTTGCGGACATATTTGATGACCAACCCACAGATATTGAGTCGGATCATGATGGGGATTCATGCACCTCAATCCCATCTCCCCATGTTGAGGCCCCTGCTTCATTCCGAGTGCAGATCAACCAATCCCCCTACATGGACATGTTTTATGGCCATCATACCACCCGTGTCACCATCGATAGGGGCGCCACGGGCAATATGATTCGTGCATCCACAGCACAGCGCCTGGGTGCCCATATTACCGAGAGCTCCCAATCTGCTCACCAGGCTGATGGTTCTTCACCACTCACCATCACTGGTGAAACTCGACTCAGACTCACTCGCGACAACCATACCTTCATGTTCGAGGGCTTGGTTGTTGATAACCTTGATGTTGACATCCTTGCCGGCACGCCATTCATGTCTGTGAATGATATCGCAATCCGCCCTGCCAAACGTCTCATCACCCTTGGCGATGGATCCGCAATAACATATGGCTCGCCCAAGGTGCCCTCGACAAGCAATGCCGTACGACGTGCACACGTTTTGCGTGCACCCACCTCTTCCACCACGGTTTGGCCGGGGGAGTTCATTGAGCTAACCCTACCAAAAGACATATTAAATGATGAACTTTTTGCTCTTGAGCCTCGCACGGACACAGCCAGGGCAAGACCCGATCAGTCATCGCGGCTGTGGCCTCCCCCCGACATCTTCACTTCCGTCGCTGGAAGAATCCGCATCCTCAAATCGTCAACAGAACCGCAAGTTCTCAAACGCAATGAGCACTTCTGCCAAGTGTGCCCCGTCTTCACCCCTTCTCCGTCACCCGATGTAGTACAACAAAGTGTGCCCTCTCACGTCACTCCGAAGGCCCGCCCTGCCGTCGCTCAACTCCATTCACACTCCGCCAGCTTGGACCCCGACCACAATTTGCCTGACGACACCAGAGCACTGTTCTCATCTCTTATGGCTGAATTTGACGAAGTCTTTGATCCCGAATACAAAGGGTACAATGGTGCCTCCAGCCCCTTCGAGGCAGTTGTGTACCTCCATGCTGACCGCAACAAGACACGCAGTCGCAATCGCTACCTAGTTGTCTCCATCGAAGGCGTTTGGTGTAACGTTCGGAAGTTTGTGGGCAACCAACTCATGAGTACTTCTTATCGCGTGAACCGCTCGGAGTGCTATAAGGTGCCCGCTTCGTCCCACGTTGTCCCACCCCCATCCTGCAGCCCAGACACCGAGGATGACACTGAGGACCATGACCCCGTCCCGACACCTAGTCCTCCCGATCCTCCGGACATACCAAGCAAGCTTTCAACACCTGCTCCGACCGCTCCTGAGGAACCCTGGTCTGTGCCTTATCCACCTGAGGCCCATCTTGAATCGCCCCAACCACTGCCAGTAGTTGTTTCACAGGACACACCCTCCCTTGGACCACGACGCTCTTCGCGCTTGCATCGTCCTCCCAAGTACCTTGATGACTATGTTACAGACTAATTACCTCGTTCTCCTGTTGGATTGTGTTTTTGCTCGTTTTGATGTATGTTTATATGGGGCAGAATAATCCCCTGGGCCAGAGGGTAGTCCATCCCTATGACAGCTCTATGTTGTTGCGATTTTCTCCGTCTGTAATAAAAGTCCTTGGATAAGCATTCTAATTGGTATTCTGCTGTGGCTACTTTGTGGTGTTGCATCCCTCCTCTTACCTTGGCGTAAGGACTCTGCTGGAACGATTTCCATGTGTGAATGTTGAAGTCGAACCTTGTATGCCCCAATGATGTGTGAGTCACATGGCTGTATGAATAAAGACTTAGCTCTCTCAAACACTCTGCACAAGAAGAGGTCTTCACCATCGTGGCTTTCCAGAACCTCACAGCAGCGTTGGCCATCCATAATGAAGGCACTGTTTGCATACTTTGTGGAGATGTGCTTTCCTCCAGTATACGGTTGAAGACTCTGTGTCTCACTGATACGTTTGACAATTTAAGACAATGGGTTCTTACCCGACCTCACCATTCTTTTGATTTTCTGCAGGTGATTTTCAAGTGGAAATGCTGAACACCTATCTTGGCTTCCATATATCTCAGACTCTGCAACTAAATGAACTAGGGAATGGACATTGTACACTAGAAATTTCTTCCCATACAATTCATGGCATTTTGTGACAAAATACTCAAGAAGACGCTGTGCATATTCTGTGTACATCCGCGCTCTCACTGGATTAATAAGAATTGCCACAGCAACACTCAGTGCTAAGAAGTGGTCATACAGATCTTGTCTCAAGATATTCTTCAACACAATTTTGCCAGTGTATAGAAGAAATTGACGATATTCAGTTGCCTTCCATCTGTCCACTTCAAACAAACTCCTGGTTTTCGAGCAAAGATATCTGGAATACATCTCTTCAAAGAAATAAGTCTTTGGCTGATTTCTTTTATTTGAGTATTAGATTGTTTCACATCTCTTTGTCCTTGCATCCATGCCAGGATAAGCTTTCGCGTAATACCCAGGCAAACTTGGTGCATGTAGTCTATCGGAAAAGATCTCACCATATCAATTGGCAGTTGACTGAATGGTGAAACTCCATGATGGTGTTCCTCATTAGACTGATTTCTGAATGAAATATCTGTGCGAAGTTCAAGATTTGTGACTTCCTGGTATGTCATTCGTCCATTCCACTCACCACGCTGATTACATTTGTCACAACCAGAGTAGCCAGAGTACAGCTTGACGTTTTTGATGAAAGCTTTAGCTGGTGCATCACAAAAAATGGAGTGAACAGTTATCTGAATTAGGTCATCTCCATTCTTTAGCCCATCTTGAAGAAGATGATTTAAATCTCTTATTATAGCTGTCAAAAAAATCAAAATCCGTGGGTTTGGAATTGCCATATGTGAGCGTAACAGGGAAAACTTCAATAGGTTCCATATTCATAATTGCACACAGTACTGGGCACAGTGATTTTGGTGAACTTTTGAAAAGTGGCAGACCATCAATGTTAAATGCCAGGTCCAAAACCTTTGTATTGACTTGGTTGTGCTCAGGATATTTTTTGAAATGTTTTATAATTTGTTCAGACAACCCAAGATAAATGTATTCCATGCCCGATTTCTGATCAGTTTCAACATGTTTTATTGTGTTAAGTAATGTGCGAGCAGTACTAGGAAGATCTGGATGACCATGCTGTTGCAGAACTTTGAGGAGACCATCCACGGCATTATGTTTTACTTGGAATTTCATAGCCCATGTAGACAAATCGTCTTCAAGGAGAAATGGGAAGTCTTCATTTTCAGAATCAGAGTCTGTTGATAAAATGTCATGTTGGTAAGTTTTGTTGCAAAGGTTGTCACTATGTACAAGAACAGTAGGACCCGGAGAATCACAACATTCATCACTTGTGTCTGCACTAGTTGTGTTGATCACCATCTCCTTATCTCTAAAATTTATGATTAAAAATGCATACTGTACACAAAAATCTGTTTTTTCTGATAAATTAGATAATGCAGCTTTCTCTGGCAACTGAAACTAACAAGTCTTTGTTTCTAATATTAAACAGCACTACTAACTAATTGCAGCATACAATGCATCATATAAAAAATCCACTGACGATTTTACAGCCAAATATTCGTAAAAAAGCAGGATATGAATACTACCATGAATAATAAACGTAATTATTATGCATAAAATCACAATTAGGCATGACTATTCTCAATTTGGGGTTCTTATGAGGCTAGGATTGCTCTCAACAGTTTAATTAAACCGGATAATTATGTTATTTGAAAGCATTTGTAATTAATAAATTAAAAATGAAAGGAAATAGCAATGCAGGCAGACAAATTGCTGGAGACGGTTTCCTCAACTCGCGCTTTATTAATTAGCGCTAATTTGCATATTCAAGGTCATATTAAAAAAAAATGTTACTTTGAAAGATTCGTCTTTTAATGAGCTTCAAAATGAGGGGAATCATTGTATTGCTTGTATAAAAAAATAAATTTTGGTCTGACATTGCTAGGCCTATAGAAAGTCAAGAATAAAACTAAAAATCTAATCTATAAAAGTGTTCACTTTCAAAGACTACTCACAAGCCACAATGTCCTTTGGTTAAAATGACAAATAGTGATAAATAGTTCACTTTGACCCAGAATATGACCAACTTTGGACCAGTGGATGACCATGGTCACGATGATATGGTGGCCCTGACGGGACACAGCCAGTCGTGAATATTTTTGCGACGTCGTGAATTTATTCACGACAAGTCGCGAATATTTTTACAACGTCGTGAATATTTTTGCGACGTCGTGAATTTATTCACGACAAGTCGCGAATTTTTTCACGACTAGTCGCGAATTTTTTCACGACAAGTCGCGAATTTTTTCACGACTAGTCGCGAATTTTTTTACGACTAGTCACGAACATTTTCATGACGTCGTGAATATTTCTGCGACTATTCGCGAATATTTTTTCAGTAGCTTGAGTGTGTAATTACTGTATTCACGTTGACGGCTTAGTAAGACTAAGCTGAAAGCTGTCCCGTACGATGATGGATCCGGAGGAGAGTTCCGACTCTTGCAAATCGATGGTGGGTTATTTAAACAAAACTAATGTTGACGTATGGCCCTTACGGTAGGCCTACGAGGCCTGACGTTATAGTTTTACTAGTACTTTAGTAGGAGTAGGCTATCCTATGCTAGGCAATAAACGTTGGCACTTTCACTCTTCAGATAAAACATAACGTTATATGTCACCCGAGGTAAATTTTACAAACAACCCAATGATAAGTTTAATTATAATGTGTTGACAATTTCAGCAAATAAATTTGACAAATTTTACCTGAAATGTTAGAGCAATTTGCGTTGTTATTTCCAACTTGAAACGCGAGTTCGTTCCGTCACGGCAGGGTGCAACGCATCATGTAATCCCCCACCAAGTTTAACTGAAAGATTAATCCTTTGGCATTCAGAATTATTTGGGTTTGGAGTAATTCAACCTTGAAAACCCCCGAAATATTGATGAAAATCAGACACTGTTTTTTCGAACTTCGATAACAATTCTACTGGATAAAACATGGGCCCCATACACATAGCTGAGTGGCTACAATCTTCATAGTTTGGCTCTCTACGCGTGCCGTGTAAGAATTACACACTCAAGCTACTGAAATAATATTTACGACTAGTCGCGAATTTATTCAAGACTAGTCGCAGAATTATTCACGACGTCGTAAAAAATATTCGCAACTAGTCGTGAAAATATTCGCGTCTAGTCGTGAAAATATTTGCGACGTCGCGAAAATATTCGCGACTTGTCGTGAATAAATATACGACGTCGCGAAAATATTCGCGACTAGTCGTGAAAATATTCGCGACGTCGCGAAAATATTCGCGACTTGTCGTGAATAAATATACGAAGTCGCGAAATTATTCGCGACTAGTCGTGAAAATATTCGCGACGTCGCGAAAATATTCGCGACTGGCTGTGTCCCTTCAGGGCCACCATACGATGACTCACAATCACACTCACACACAGTGTCAGTCTTTTATAATCTCAAACTTTCGCCAAGTTTTGAATATACAACCCTGACAACATAACAATTAACATGCTACCTTAAATCAAAGGTAAACAAAACAGTAACTAAATAACTCCTTACATTTAACACTTCAGTTTGAGTATAAAATATTGGATAATAATGCAAAAATAAATGAGCTTTTCATACCTGGAAAGGAGCTGAGATGAACAGAAGATTGCATGTACAAGTAGTGCTAGTAGTAGCCTTGCTCAAGGCAGTCGCATTATTCGCTCCGAAAAGACGCAGCTGTAAACCCACCCGCCGTATACCCTGTGCATGGTGTGTGCGATCACACCGAATGACCAACCCGTATACACACTGTCACATCGCACGAATACTGTTCACACAAGTCATCGCACTCGTACACCACTAACCGCATGCGGAGGCCGTCAGGCCGACAGCCTTGTCGGATCTGTATCTTCCCGTTTTAATGTGTTGTATTGAAAAAATTCCAATAGTGGACGAAATTGGGGGGGCTCGAGGATATGCTAGTATGCAGCTCATGAATATGTATATCGTTCGTCAGACCTATCAGACAACACAGGATGTGAGGCAAATGAATTATTCATTTTGACGTCCAATCACGCACTTCCCTTATCACGACCTTTGGACCCTATCATGCGTCCGTGGTGGTGGTGTGTGAGGTAAACATGTCTCGTCTTTCGCGGGCATTATGGTAATGAGCTGACCGTGGGAACACTTCGCTTATTATAGTAATGAGGTCAGAGGCTTCAACACAGATCCTACAAGGCTGTCGGCCTGACGGCCTCCGCATGCGGATAGTGTACGGGGGCATTGTGTCGTGCGATGTTACGCACAGTGAATACGGGTGGGTTTTACGCACAGTGAATACGGGTGGGTTTTTATACAGCGGCGGTCTTTTTTCGGAGTGAATAATTCGACTGCCTTGAGCAAGGCTATGCTAGTAGCAGTAGTAGTGCGGCAGCTCCCCATCCAGCCTATGCGCAACAGTGCCACATACATTCAATGCTGCGGTGTGGTTGGTTCAATGTTTATTTCCCGCTTGTCGTAAAATAGGGCGCGGAGTCTGGATTGGCAGTGTGCCAGTTTAGACTTGCAATAGTGCTAGTGATGCACACTTCAACAATAAAATGTATCCACTCGAAGATGCGCGCGGGCGCAGTGAGTTTTGGCGTTTGGTCAAGTCTGTTTCCTCATCATCAGGGGGGGACGGACACGGCAAAAGAAAAAGGCGCCATCAACGTTGATACTCGTCTCATTCATGAGGTTGCCGTAGCATGCAGTCGAATCTCTATTCATGCAGTCAGGTCGCAGCAATGCGCGCTGATTGGTCCCACTGCGTTCCGGTTGCGCGAACGTTTACGCTACCGTTTTATAAACGTGCGTCACGCAAACAATTTGAACTGGAACGCAGCCGTTGTGTGTCACCCTGACTGCTCGGTATACCATACCAATTACACACACAAATTCCGGACGCCGACTGGTCCATACATGAAACCGTTAACGGAATTTACTATTTAATTCGAATGTTACATTTTGAAATTCATAAAAATCGATTGGGTAGAACGGGTGGATTTTTCCTAAAAATTGCACAATGCTACAAAACTATATATTTAAACAAGAAATTGAAAAATGGTACAATTTTTCAGTTTCGTCGCGTTTTGTGGCACTGTTTAGGGGTGTCGAAATTTTCGTTCAAAGCAACATTATACATTGATTAACGGTACGGTGCTGTTGCCTGGCCATGTGCTTAATGCTGGAGGGACAAATGCACTTTCAAAATCTTGTCTGGGTATTTGTCAAATATTTGCATTTTATTCCACTCCAAAAACCTGACAAATAAACTATACATATATAATGTTGGTAAAATATTGCCTTACTTTTATCTAATTTTATCCATTCGTGTCAGTGTAAAATTAAACACCCCTATTTTTATAATGGTACGTTCACGCAGCATCGGGGAAAGAATTGCGCAATATCGTGTCCGTCCCCCCCCTGCTCATCATTGTAATGCGCATAAGACTCAAATTTAAGCGCATGCGCCAATGAAGACACCGTTGTCAAAACCTACCTCCACCTGGGGTGCGTTTTGGCAGCTGTATCCAATAATTGTTTCTGACGTCATAACCAAAACGTTAACCGAGCTCACAACTCGGTTATCGTTCAGTCTGAACAGCAGAACCAAAGACCAACAACCGAAACACTTTTTGGTTACCGCCGCCAAAACGCACCCATGGCTGGATCACATAGAGCCGCAGTGCATGCTGGTCTAGCTAGTGATCAAATTGGTCACTAGCTAGACCAGCATGCACTGCGGCTCTAAGGGAAACGCGTGCACACCGTGTATTTGCGAAAAGGTCTATAAGCACAAGGTTAAAACCATGGACAGCGCCCCCTACATTTTGCGCACATTGACTCGGTGCTTAGGGATTGCAGTCCCCCTTATTTTCTTGCATATCAAAACAAGGTACTTTATGGGCATGCACCAACTTCGACAACGTTATGGAAACCTCCACAGGACGTACCTTTTGTATGTTGTCAGAAGGTTACGCATGACGTCAGTCCACATCGTGTATGCAACGCTGAAAAGAAAGGCCAACACCTTGGCAGAAATTCCGCTGAGAAACTGTGTTGGAAACGTCCTCAGAACTACCAAAGCGGTCCACCGCATTGGGATGACATTTAGAGATTTCGCAAGCTTTCACACGACACCAACATGCAATGAGAGTACAAAATGTAGTTGGTTACCGCTGAACTATCGAGTTGTTGTTACTAATCAATACTACCAGTACAATTTTATTCAAACACAAATCATGGCAAGTAAAATAATTGTATGAACAGAAACTACCCTAAACAACTTTAAAACCCCGCATAACCAAACAAGAGCAGAAACACCAACCAGACGAACTAAATTAAAACCAAAACAGTAATTCACAATACACAACTAAATTAAAATAAGAAAGTACAATAATAGTAGTAACAAATAACCATAACAACAAATAGTCATAATAAATACAAAATAAAATAAACGAATAAAAAAAAGTAAACAAACAAGAAAAAGTAAATATATAAAATGATGAAACAAAAATAATATAAATCAAGAAAAATGTATTAAAAATATATAACAAATAGGTTGCACCTTCTCAAAAATGTCGCAGTGTTTGAGAAAACTTCGCAAGGATTGTAGAACATACTAAAAGTTGTTGTCCTTCACATAAAGCTCAATTCACCCAAAAATGTTGGCCAGGAATGTTGAAAAAGGGCTTAAGAAAACGCTACGAAGCCGAAAACACCCCACATAGCACTGTAAGGACTTACGCACTCGATTGAAGTTACGAGTGCTTCGTGAATATGACGCAACTCGCTAAGAACAAACTAGTAACACGTAAGTGCTTACTAAGGCCTAAGAAGGCTTCATGAATAAGGCCCCTGGTACTTCACAACATTTTTGTTAAAAGTTACTCGTGTTGAACAGCGAATGTTTGTCAGAACCCTTGAAGCACTGCAGAGACGCTGTTATAGTATGATGGTACTCTGATACCAGAAAGGATCTCTGTTGTGTGTACGGTGGATGAACCATGTTACAAAAGTACTCAATTCGGTGCATAAATGTTGAAATGTACAGAGATGACAAGCAGTTTATACCAAAGCTTGACATTCTGTCATGTCACATCATTGAAAATTTGTGAGCAGTAAAGCACATACACCACCCTTCCCTACCAAGGTGTTTGATTTGGAGTAAATCTTTGAACTTTTGTGCGCAAGCCAATTAAAATCTTACAAAAGTAATTAGCTAGTGCTCACTCATGTGGAACAGCCGAGGATCGATTTGGTAGAAATTAAAAAACTATGACCTTGATGTACCTATATACTTAGTGACAGATTTAAAAAAATAAAAAATAAAAATAAAAAAATCCATTTGGGATACATTTTCAAAAATGTATACTTTTTTGTGAAACACCCTGTAGTTTGTACTATTTTCATGAAGTATTGAAATGAATTCAAGTTTCAACTGAATTGAACTCGGTGTATAGATGTATAC
Source organism: Asterias amurensis (assembly GCF_032118995.1). NCBI lineage: Eukaryota > Metazoa > Echinodermata > Asteroidea > Forcipulatida > Asteriidae > Asterias > Asterias amurensis. Next base: position 8,375,903 of record NC_092657.1, on the reverse strand, counting down.
CATAATCTCGCAATCTTGTTCAGAAATGAGATAGTACAAGAATTAGCAAACCAACCTAACAGAATAATGTGTAAGTTAAACCCACTGACATAAAACCAACAGACAAAATGAGAGCAGTATTCACAATATTCATCTTAATTTGTTAGAAATCCGACTCCATTTTATTAAAACGTTACTTCATCTTTTTATATAATTTTACAATAAATAACCAATATAGAAATTCTACATAAAACCTCATTAGAAATCACTTGTACTGGTTGTACACAATTTGGAAGAGTGTAAGCACAACCCAAAGACATTTACATAACACTTTTTGGTAAGTTTTTATATTAAATTAAATTTAATTTAAATGGACAATTATAAATGTAGCACTTTAGTTTAATAATTAAAAGTGAGGGATTAGTTATGCAGTACTGTTTATTCGTTTCATTCTTATTTAGTTGTGGAGCAAAATGTTGAGACATAAAAACAGTCAATACATTGATAAGATATGAGATATACATCTTTCTCTTACTTATCAATGTGTTTTTTTAGGGAAAACACAAGTTGTACAACTTCTGCGTTAACATTTAAAAAAACTTGGTACGTTGACTAGTATGACCTGGCGGGTTTCTTGAAAAGTCCTAGTTTGTAAAACTTTAAAATTTTGAAAAACCCACTACGGCCCCTAAAATTATGTCAAAATTCTTGTTAAGCACATAATTTTTTTATTTTTTTTCATAACAAGTGTTACAAGGCCCAGGGTAATCTAGCTTGAAGAGCATGCTCCCTGGCTAAAATATATAATGCACATATGAAGTCAATTCGATCGAGTATGCTGGCCAAGGCTAGAGGTTAAGAAAGGTAACTGGCTCATACAGATAATTAATTATCACATGGCTGCCTGGTTGGACAATGCTTTAACGTTATGTCAAAAACCATATGCCTTACGCTTCCAACGTTTCCTGTCCTTTAAATTAACAGTGCAAACATGCACAAGAGTACTCCTTGTGTCAAAAAACGTTTGAAAGTTGTTTGATGGTTACCAGTCACAGTTTCAAAACTAAACAGATTGTACGACATTGGTGCTGGATGTTGCTCTCTGTGTGACCACACACCGGATGTTACTTTAAAACCTGTGGGGGGGGGGGCAAAAAGATAATACAAATGTAAATTTATTAATGAGGCAACTCAAATCAGATCAAGGCATATAGTATACGTGTGGACAACAGAAATTGCCAACAATTAAAATTCAACAACACGGGCCTTTACTAACTCAAACGAACAGTTACGAATGGGATACAGAAAAGGTGGCTATAAACAGTGTTCTTCAAAACTGTGTAGCATTTCAATCTTGCACAGAGGCCCTCGATTACAAAAGCCATTCATTAATATGATCAAGGGTATAGCATACTTTTGGACAACAGTAATAAATTGCCATCAATTTAAATTCAACCAAACAAGGCTACTAACTCAAATGAACAGTTGAGATACAAATATTGGTCAGTGCAAATTGTAAGGTACACTAAAAAAAAAAACTTAACTAGACAATAGGTGTGCGTTTGTGAACAAACACAAAGCTGTTCCGTGTTGTTTTGCTTTGATTATAAGCTTCAATGAAAAATGTTTAGTTCTTGAGATATGGTACCACTTCCGGTTGACCCGGAAGTAGGGGTCAACACGAGGTCATGATATTTTCAAAGTCACTATTATGCCTAAGGAGTCTATAACTGAAAAAAAGATTGAAAATTGGTTGTGTAGTTCTTAAAATATGGTCCCACTTAGAGGTCAAGTTGGGGTCAAAGTTTATTTTTAATGCCTAAGGAGTCTTTAACTAAACATAGGTGAATATCGGTTGTGTAGTTCTTAAAATATGGTCCCACTTCCGGTTGAACCAGAAGTAGAGGTCAAGTTGGGGTCACAGTTTTTTAAACCCAAAAATTAATGCCTAAGGAGTTTAAACTGAAAAAAGTTTAAAAATCCGTTGTTTAGTACTTGAGATATGGTCCCACTTCAGGTTGACCCGGAAGTAGAGGTCAACTTGAGTTCACGGTTTTCAAACTCTTTAACTACAAACAGTCTAAAAATAGGCCTTGTACTTCTTGAGATATGGTCCCACTTCCGGTAGACCTGGAAAAGGGGTCAACTTGAGGTCACGGTTTTTCAAAATTAATCTCCAATCCCCAAGGAGTATATTATTGCAAACAGGTTAAAAATCGTCTGTTTACTCCCGAGATATGGTCCTACTTCTGGCTGACCTGGAAGTAGAGGTCAACTTGAGGTCACAGTTTTTCAAAATTAATCTCCAGAAGTCAAACAGGTTAAAAATCGGCCGTATACTTCTTGAGATATGGTGCTACAAAGATTTCCTAATTAAATATGCAAATGATGGTCACATGGTTAATTATTCAAGAATTTTATAAAAATTTTACATAAGGAATTAGCTTATGTAGTAAGCGTCAATTTGATATATGATTAAACTTTTGACCTTATAGTTTAGATTAGGGAATAAACAAACAACGTGTACGAATGCTATGGGGTTTTAGGCGGAAACAAAGAATAATAACAATAATAACTAGACATAAGGTGTTTGTGAACAAACACAAAGCTATTCCTTGTTTTGCCTGGATTATGTGCTTCAATGATCTATGAAGATATGGTCCCACTTCCGGTTGACCAGGAAGTAGAGGTCAACTTGAGGTCATGTTTTTTCAAAATTAATCTCTAATCCCCAGGGAGTCTTCAACTACAAACAGTCTAAAAATTGGCCGTGTAATTCTTGAGATATGGTCCCACTTCCGGTTGACCCGGAAGTAGAGGTCAAGTGAGGTCACAGTCAAAGATTTCCTAATTAAACATGCAAATGATGGTCACATGGTTAATTATTTAAGAATTTTAACTTTTTTACATTAGGAATTAAGCTTATGTTCTAAGCTTCATTTGATATATGATTTAACTTTTGACCGTATGGTTTAGGAGATTAGGAATAAACAAACAACGTGCAGGCATGAGAATGGGTGATGATAAAAAAAAAGGAAAAAATTCAGTTGATTGGAAATGTCAATATTCCATCATTTTTGTGTGCGAAGCACACAACACAAGCGCGCAGCGCGAAGTCCCTTACGGCCGGGGTCCAGGGCCCGCTTAAGGGCCCTGGGAGCTCTGGCTATTTTAGAAGCTCTGTGGTGGTCTCTAATGCATTTCTGGCACCTATTTTTCCAGGTAGAAGTGAGCTACTTTTGTGTGATTTTTCCTTTTTTATTTTTTTATAATAGGTTTAAGGGAAAATAAAATGTAAAGCTCACACAATTCAAACAATTTTGGGTTCGCCTGCGATTTTATTACAATTCCGGAAAAAGAAAGGAACAAAAAAAAAAAAAAATTATCCCTTATTTCTGCTCTTGAAAATGCTTTTTTTCTCACCAACAACCATTCTTGATTTGAAATTCGGTTGTGTAAAAGAAATTCTTTTGCAGTTAAATGTTTGTGATTTTAACGATCCGTCGGCGACGCACATTTTAAAATATATATAGGCCTATATACTTGGCGAGAGCGATGTGTTTTTGAGAAAGAGGTTGTTATTCAGCATAGGGTATAACTGGAACGAGGTTGAGATTAGACCCCAACATAGAAATAGAACCAATGAAGAAAGCACGTCGTCCGGACGCACAGTGTGTTCGCTGGTTCCCAATATATCTTTCGCTGTTGTGAGGCAATAACAGGTACCAGTTTCCCATGGCCTGCCGGCGATCTCAGATTCGTGCCGCACCGCTCATTGGTTCGTGTACAAACCTGCACGTACACAGTACACATGGTGCAAACACGTGCATTGTTTTTTTCAGTAGACTTTCAAAAGTCTCCACACGTGTTATCTTTGCTGCAGCAGCAAGCGCATTACACGCAAACATTATTGAACCGTACCACTATAAACGAACCAAGGAATGCGGCAAGTTTATACATCGGTCGCTGCTGCTCCATTATGCATGCGCGATGCCAGGAAGACCACAAGCCGTAAACTGAGCCAGTTGCTGGACGGCAATTTATTGTTTAGGTGCCGTTTTTTCATGAACGCCGTACGTGTGGATCCGCGATAAGAACAATTACAAAGGTAAACTGGACATTGTCTGACTAAAGAAGAGGGATTAGAGAAATCCAAATGTATACCCCCCAAAACCTACCCCCCGAATTTTATAGCAAATTCACATTGAACTCGGAGACCACATATTTTGAAGTGAAAAATCCGGAATTCCGGAAAAATCCGGAAGATTCTCATGCCTGAACGTGTACAAATGCTATGGGGTTTTAGGCGGAAACAAAGATTAATAATAATAATAATAAAAATAATAAAAATCTCAACGAAAACAAAACCTGTTCCCACGGTAGGTCGGAACAGCTAATAACTGCTTTGGTAACGAGCATTGAAGGGTTGTTGACAGTATAAAACATTGTGAGAAACGGCTCCCTCTGAAGTAGCATAGATTTTGAGAAAGAGGTAATTTCTCATGTAAATAATAAAAGACTTCTAGCCAGAAGTCTTTTATTCCTTTCTGAAACTACACAGATTCTTCAACAATGGTTTTTTTCTCTCATCATTTTCTCGCAACTTCCATGAACTATTTAGCTCACAATTTTCACAGGCTTGTGGATGTGTGGCATTTGAATATTGCACTGAGGCCTCTGCTTACAAATATGCACAGGTAAGTTAAACAGGTAAGAGAATCAAGAAGTGGGTGCAGAGGTTGGTTCAAATCCCACCAGAGCAGCCTATGAGCTTTGTTTTTCCACAGGGCTGTAAAAGTATGTTTACTGGTATAGAGTGTCTATTATGCATTTTATGTGGGTATACCCAAACTAGTGAATCCGTGATTATATCCCCCGAAAAATCAAATATTTCCTCCAGGAGGCAATTTTTTACCATGAAGAGGACGACTGAACAGACACCAATGAGAGCCGCGGCAACAGCCCATCCAAATAATCCACTCTTACGCTTCTTCCCCAGAATCCATCGCATCATGTTTAGCTTCCCAGTGGTGAAAGGTGGATACCTCATGCTATAGGAAAGAGAAATGACATAGTCTTAGTGGTGGAGTTATTTTGTTTACATTTTATATCATGGCGGCAAAAGTTAGATATTTAATACATGAAATTGTACCCGTTCCATCATGCCTACCATGCTTACCTTTAAAAGAACATTACAGAATTTGTTTTTGCTAACAAAACAGTTGCTGGCACCGAAGCACTTTATGTAATCCACCATATACATAAACTGACAAACCTGTAGAAGTTTGAAATCGATCGACCATCTGGGTCTCGAGAGAATAGTGAAAAATCGATTACAAATTTTGCATTGCGTCGATGCCAAAATAAAAATGAATAAAACGCTCACTGAGCGATAAACTCCAAACGCAAAGTTAGATTTTTTATTTCTCATCAAATATGACATTTCAGACAGAAATATTCCAAGGGATGTTTTCTACTATCATCATCATTAGACCATGTAAGTTTTATGTAAATCTGTGATCTTCACGATCTGTGATCTTACCAATTCTGTAATGTTCCTTTAAAGGCAGTGAAAACTACTTGTAATTAATCAAAATCTATATTAGCATCAAACCTTACTTGGTAACAAGTAACGGGGAGCTGTTCATAGTATAAAACATTGTGAGAAATGGCTCCCTCTGAAGTAACTTAGTTTTCGAGAAAAGGCAATTTTCCACGAGTTTGATTTTAAGACCTCAAAATTAGATTTTGAGGTCTTGGAATCAAGTATCTGAAAGGACACAACATCGTATAACAAGGGTGTTTTTTCTTTCATTATTATCTCGCAACTTCGACAACCAATTGAGCTAAAAATTTCACAGGTTGTTATTCTATGCATATGTTGAGATACACGGAGTGAGAAGACTGGTTTTTGAAAGTTACCACTAGTGTCCAGTGTCTTTTAAAAGGTTAAGAGAGAAGAAACAATGAGTATACTTGTGTATAATATGTAAAAGGGAAGGTGTATGTTTGGTTTCACAGGTTGTTATTTTATGCGTATGTTGAGATACACAGAGTGAGAAGACTGGTTTTTGAAAGTTACCACTAGTGTCCAGTGTCTTTAAAAAGGTTAAGAGAGAAGAAGCAATGAGTGTTTTACTTGTGTATGTTATGTAAAAGGGAAGGTGTATGTTTGGTTATCGCCCTTAAAATGAATGGCAATACACAAACACTGGGTCAGAAGAAATGGAAACATTTGTTCAGAAGAAATGGAAATATTGCACTTAAAAGCAAACTGGCTTTTAAGCCATAAAATTTGAATTTGTATTATACATGGATATTCCTATCAAGGGTTATTCTTCCTGCATGGTCATATTTTGTTCTGGCTTGATCGGCAATATCTCAATAACACCACCACCTTTGAAAGAAACCTTCACCAGTTAGTGTATTGTATTACACGTTTATCAACATCCATATAGGATTAAAACAATTGAATGGTTCCAAAAACCAAAGGTATACTTTGCCTTCAAAGCAACAAAGCATTTTTATGATCCACATTAACTAAGCAAAATTTTAAGGCAACGCTGAACTTTGGTTTTCTTAACCAGTTGATTGGTTTAATCCTATAAAATTGGATATAAAATAACTAATAAGTGAAAAAATGAGATAATGCAAAAATCCTGGTTTATTGCCCATATAGAAAGAATATATAATCCCTACACAAATACAATGTTTACCTCAATTATATGAAATTAGCAGAATTTGTGATCATGTTTTAAGTTTCATCCCTAGCAACAACGGGCTTTTTTTGCTTTCCTGCAGAACTTTTAACATAAGCCTTTTTGAGGTATGGCGAACGTGATCAAGCGCGTCACACGCCATGACTGATGCCCTCTCACCATGTTGGTGGTCATTAGGTTTACGTGTAAACGCCTCGTCGCCTAAAATGTGCACTTCACTGAATAACATACGTTCTATTTCTATGGTCTATACCAGAGATGCAACCATGAAGGTGTGGAAAAAAAAATCTGAAAAATTTTGTGGTGACGTTTTGGACACTTAACGCAGTAAACCACCCCAACCTCACAGCCAGAAACAGGGACAAACCTGGACTGATTTGTTGCGGTCACTGGAGGTGAACATATGGAATCTGTATATTTGACTAGTTTGGGGGTCAAACAAACTTTGGGTTGCACACAAAAAAGTTTCACTAGCCCAATTGTAACATTCATGCAAACAAAATTCAAAACGTTAAAAAAAAGTTTATGGCAATTAGTTAGACAGGGCACATGCATTGTGATTCGCGCGCGATCGCTGACGTTACCAGACGGGATTGTGTTAGTTTCTCCATGGTTTTAACGGCGATTTTCGAGTTTTTCGACTTTAAAAATAGCGAATTTGGAAGCATAAATTGGGGAAATATCAGAAATTTTTATCCAATTTACACATTTTAGATTTTGAATCTCTGCAATACGCACAAGTTTACAATTTTACAGTGTTGTAGCATTGTGTCCGCCATACCTCAAAAAGGCTTATTCACTTCACATTGGTTGAATGAAACAAAGCGATGTAAATATCATCGTTCAATGAATGAAATAAATGGCACAGTGACTATAGGGGTATTAATGAAAGAGCACAATGAGCGTCACTGAATGACAGATTTGAGCATTATAGAAGCCACTGTTATTATTGAAGTTGAAATGTTATTGTGTGACCCACCTGAGAAGTTTGTCCATTCCTGGGTTAGCATTTACACATGCCCGCTTGTGTGAGAAAGTATCAAAGGAGAACTTGCCATGGTAACATCCCATTCCACTGGCACCAATACCACCAAACGGTAGAGTGGTCACTGTAAATAAAAGCACAATTTCAATCACGAGTCTTTTTGAATTGTGATCTTATCCAAGTGCACAAATCAGTAATCAAATAAATCACTTATATACGAATTATAATCTCGACACAAGCACACAACCATATTCTATACTAAGTGTTCATGTTTGGTAATCCGTAACTGACAAATTGTTGTTGCTTACTTTCACGAGGACTTTTAATGTGCATTAACTGTGCTGAACTACATGTAGGCAAGGAAAACCATGTACAGTAATATACAAAGAGCGATTAATTAAACACCCAGTTCTCACAGGTGCCCCTGAGTCGCGCCGAACCAAAGTCTGAATTCGGTACATGAAAAGTTTGACTTATGAGACAGGTATGAGCTACTGGGTGCACTAGAGGAAGTCGAAAAATCAACTGTTGCAGTCATTCGGAAGGGCTCTGGAGTGCCTAAATTTACATTACAAGAACAACATTTCTTGTAATGTAAGTTTTAGCTTAAGTTTGCCTGTCTGAAACAAATACTTATTTGGTGCGACCAAGAGTCGCTCCTGGTCTATATGGTTTGGAGCAACTCTAGCGCACCTGTCTAAAGCGAGTGTAATACAGACATAATAGATTTGCAAGTTATATTGAAGTACTGAATGAATTGTATTACATCCTGCATGCAGCAAGACGTCATTAGATACAAGCCCACCACTCGTTGTCTCGTCAGTAAAACGCTTGATGACAGCTTTGCTGTTGGACATGACGTACAGTGCTAGGGGTTTCGACCTATGATTATAGAAAACAAAACAAAATAAAGTTTGAATAAATGTAACAGACAAAAACTAAGCCAGAGTTTAACGCCTGATGAGCTCTTTACACTGTGATGTACTTATGTAAAACTAGTTGGAACGATGTGAGCTGAGTAGCATTTACAGATAGGGCAGAAGTTGTGATTATGATGCAGTTTGGGGCAGTTTGCAACTAAGCTATTTACATGTAGGCTATCCATGACGTACATGTGCATCCCCAATTATCGCATATTTTCCCAGAATGCATTGCTATTTCCTATTTATAGTGTAAAGGGGTCTATGGGATGTTCCAAAGTTGGATGAAGTTACAATGGTAGGACTTGCATGTCTTTTGACAAAACTTGGCTGTAATAACTATGATAAGACCAAATCTTTAAAAAGAGAGCCAGGTGGGTGACGCTTGCAAAGTAATTTTCAGTGATATAAAACAGATTTGTTTTTATAAGCTCTATATTAAAACAAGATAAAGCCATATTAATGTTGGTTTTTAATGCAAATGCTAGTTTTACATGTAGTTTTTGTTTCTCAACGAAACAAAATCAAAGAAACAAAATACACACCTTTCAATAGTTCGAGATAAGACACCTGAATGTTTTATATTAACATGTAATCTTGTAGCAAACTTGACAACCTGTATAACCTTTAATTTCACTACCTACTCCTTATAGCTGATGTATTTCTTTTAGTAAACTGATGAGAAAGTCAGAGTATCAGAGCAGGTAAAGTAAGCCAAAGAAATAAAAACAACTTCCATCTTATACCAAGGTGAGTATCTCACCCATGCAAGTTAGGTAGCACAGCAGAGCTACAAAGCTTAAAGTATGCGCTTTATTTATTAATGAGAATGTAAAGAATGGAAAAAACATTGAAGAAAAACAAAGAGTATTAATAGATAACAAATATTAAGTAAATGCTAAGCAGTTCATGTGCGTGAGTATTTGATAAATCAGTGCAGTTCATTTGATATTGTGTATCTATAATTATCTACTTGATTGTAACCAATTGTAGATGTACAATATTTGTTTAAATGATGCAAAGTTAACCAATAAATTCTTTTAGTGTCAGATTGACCAGCATGACCAATTATTTAGCTTGTCATTTCACTTGTACGCTAGTCTGTACTTAAAAGATGTTTTTCAATACTGATAGAGTCAGCAAGACCACTTGGTTGTTTTAACTGGCATTAAGCTAGTGAATTATTGTTAACGGCACTGGACACTATGGTAATTACTCAAAAATACCTGTTAGCATAAAAACTTACTTAGTAACGAGGGAGAGCTGTTGATAGTATATAACATTGTTAGAAACGTCTCCCTCTGCAGTAACCGAGGTTTTGAGAAAAAAATATTTCTCACTAGAAATTTTGATTTGAATTCGAGATCTCAGCTGAGGTCTCGAATTCAAGCATATAAAACAACAGCAGTTTTTTTCTTCCATTATCCTCTTGCACCTTGGTGTCCAGTGTCTTTAAGGTGGAAACTGCAAAGAGTTGTTCATCGATATGAAACAACACACAGTACCAAATTCATACACTGGTTTGCCTATATTCGACTTTGCCTTACTCGATGGCAATACTCACTTGCTGTTAATAAAGTCAATGGCTTCATCTATATTATGCACATTGAAGATTGGAAGTACAGGCCCAAAGATCTATCAAACAAAGAAAAATAACAAATATTGTGTTAAAGATCAGGATCAAGATCATTACGGACAGATATTGTAAGACTTGTCCATATAAACTTATCAAAACTTCAATAGATCCTTTTAACCAGGTGAAGACGGTTCTTAACAAGCCCCGTTTCACTCGCTTGCAACGAGGCGTGTGCACTCAATAGGGGTAATAACACGCTCATTACCTCTGCGAGCATCGATGGCAATTTAGGGGCTGTACTTTGTACAAGCGTATCTCCTGTCCGCCATTTTGTGTGTCACAGCTTGCACAAAAGAATGGTACACATGTTTACATACCTCCGAACAATGCACGTCTACCATTTTCTGCTTTTGTGGGAGTCCATTCCTTTTGTCTACGTTTTGACACACAAAATTGCAGACAGGAGATGTGCGCGTATGTTTGCTGCGTGTTGTGAATAAGGTCAGTACCTAATGTATATGTGAACAAGATCGTAGATGTGAAGCTTCATAGGTCACTTGGACATGTTGGATGCAGTTAACTATTGTACATAATCTCAAATTCCTGTTTAATTGTAATGGCTGTGTTTAGATCCAAGGATGATGCAAGGTCGCATGAACTTTATGCATGTACATGGGCATATTACACCAATCACACTTCTTAGCGATACTGGCACCATTTTCACCAAATACAGGACTCGTCACACATCCTTGTCTGGGACATTGTACTATAAAAATATTATCAGTAGATATGCAAGAGTTAATATATTTGCTTGAATTGGTTTGTAATTTTTTTTTATTCAAATTAGCATAGGTTTGTTCCCCCTTGTTATCTTAAAATGCATTTAGCAAGATAAGCAACTTTCCATTACACTATTATCACTGTAAACTTTTAAATACGGTAACTAGCTTCATAATTATTTAATGTTCATCTTGTCAAAATTGTGCAGCACGAACAAGAAGAGGTGACAACTAATCACCAACAAGTCTGTACTGATTTTGTCATCCAGGACGAAAACTTAGACCGAAACAAAAGAACATGTAGGAACCAGCCTTGCACGCCTTTATGTGTTAAAATATTATACATACCTCTTCCAGCATAACAGGGTCACTATCCTTTACATCGGTTATTATAGTTGGAGCAATATAGCGCTGAGATGCATCACTATCACCACCTACTGCTATCTTGCTGTTTTTAGTCAGGCTGAGAACTCGCCTAAGTTATACAACAGGGTTAATACTGTTAGGGTCAATTGCTACTAATAAAGCAGAAGTAGGATTACCAACAGCTATACACACTATGGCTACATTATACAGGCATAATGCATCAAGTCCTGAAGGTAGCACTGACTAAAGCCGGTTCATACTTCCTGCGATTGCGAAGTGAATTTTACGTAAATTTAAAGGAACACGTTGCCTTGGATCGGTCGAGTTGGTCTTTGAAAAGCGTTTGTAACCGTTTTTTATAAAACGCATATGGGTAGAAAGACGTTGTAAAAGTAGAATACAATGATCCACACAAACATGCCTCGAAATTGCGTGGTTTTCCTTTTACCTCGTCGACTAACACGTCGGCCATTTATGGGGGTCAAAATTTTGAGTCCCATAAATGGCCGACCATGTTAGTTCGCACAGAAGGAAAACCACGCAATTTCGAGGCAAACTTGTGTGGATCATTGTATTCTACTTTTAAAACATCTTTCCAACCATATGCATTTTACAAAAAACGGTTACTAATGCTTTTGTTTTGACCAACTCGTCCGATCCAAGGCAACGTGTTCCTTTAATGTCACAACTATCCCTTCACAGTGATACTCGCAAGTGAGATTAGCAGAGCTGAACTGCTGTGAGTAATCATTGTAAATTTTGTGACATCAACATTCGCTTCGCATTTGCGTTTGCATGAAGTATGAACCGGGGCTTAACTTATCACAAGTGAACATAAAAAACTGCATAAGCTTTCATGGCAACAACTACTTAATCAGATGCAATGAAGGGGACATGCCAAGTAAATGTTATACAAGAAAAGTAACTTGTGAATAAATCTATTAACAAAAGGACGAGTCAGTAATTACTAGATGCTCTTAAAGCCATTGGACACTTTTTGAACAGAACAAAAATTAAAAGTTCACAGATTTACGAAATATTATTTAAATAAATGCTTTACTTTTTGAGGAAACATTAAAACAATTATCATTTCACAATATCGAGAATAAAGGATTTATTTTAAACACATGCCATGACCCAGCGAAACGTTCAGAAACAAGGGTGGGTACATGCGTATTTGTTGCAAGCTGCGTGATTGGTTCTTGACCAATAACATTGCACAACTAGTTACCAAGGTATACTAATAAGAATTTGATTGGTCAAGGTATGGAAGCTGCATCAAGATCAGCAACAGATTGGCGTAAACTTGCAATGACCACTGCAGCGCAATTCACACCGCCAGACTGGAGAGAGAGAGAGAAACTTCTTTTAACAAGATTCAACTCCCTTCTTGGTTGCAGACATCTTAGTCATCTTGGTTGGTGGTTGTCCACTGTTATATCGAGACAAAGGTGAAGAAACAGCCGATAGCTTTTTAGTTCATAATTTCATGTATAGCAAAAGGCCTGCAATGATGACATTCTCCCACATAAATAGACAACTTACACGTGGATTTTCAGCCAAATTATTGTTACTTACTGAAAATGTCTGTCGCTAACCATTCGCCCATAGTCCGGGGAAGTCTTAGGGTCCTGTGCAGATGAAATGTTAAACATACATGTACCAATTAAGAAAAAGACATTGACATCAGCATAACTTAATCTGTGTACACTGTTGTATTGTTTGATTTGATTTGAAATCAGGGATGAAATATTACGCAGGCCAGAGGCCAAAATATCCTAGCAGCAAAGGGCCAAATTGTAAGATCGTTTACAAAATGAAAACCAGGTTAAACCAAATGCGTGAAGCACATCAGTCAAATGGAAATCACAATATAGCAAACTTCAACACTGAGTAAACTACGAATCCGTTCTTCTGATTGTAATATAACAACTGGCAATCATCGTTTATGTAAATGGAAATGTTTCACTGATAATTATGATTGGATTGCTGTTTAGCGGTGAAACTTAAAGCCATTGGACCCTTTCGGTAAACACTATTGTCCAAGGCCCACACTTTGTGTATCACAACTTCTATATCAAATAACAAACCTGTGCAAATTTAGGCTCAATCGGTCATCGGAGTCTGGAGAAAATAACGGGAAAACCCACCCGTGTATCCGCGCGTTTCGCCGTGTTATGACATGTGTTTAAAATAAATCCGTAATTCTCGCAATTGAGAATTGACATTGTTTTACTGTTTTCTCAAAAAGTAAAGCCTTTCATGGAATATTTCAAGGGAAGTCTTTCACCACTACCTTCTGTAAACCCTGTAAGTTATTTGTAAATCTGTGAACTTTTTTTTTTTTCTGTACTGAAAGGGTCCAATGGCTTTAAGAGGGTGAAGCACTCATGTTTGTAGTGTTCTGAACTGAATAAAGAAAACCAGTCATGGAAACGGGAGGAAGAGATGCAAAACTCTTGCACAGTGGTTCTCAAAGAGTGTTACGCTCAATTTATGGAGAGCAGGGTTCTCCACATGCGGTTTTGTCCGGGCGCTGCGCCCGGACAGAATTCTCAAAATACCAAATACCAAATACCAAAAAAATATTGCGCCCGGACAAAACATTTCGAAAAACACTTCACGACGAACATAAACCACCGTTCAATGCACTGTATCACCTACCTTTTCTGTGTGCAGCGACTGGTACCCTGAAGACGGCTATTTCGTAATGGCTTTTCGCGTGCATTTTTCTCTGTGTCGCAGGGCATCCTGACTACATTTTTGACAACAGCGTGGTATTTAGACTTGGTTCCAAGTCTGTGATCGTGCAGTCCTGATATATTATTGGATGAAACAGCACCCTCTCGTGAATAAACATCTGTCATGAGAGCGAGTTAGAGCGTGGTAGCAAATCTATGGCGGAATTCTGCGTGGCTGATGCAGATGAATTACCGCACTCTCAGACTTGAAATCAAGTTTACGTGGTATAAGGCACCGATCAGAGATCGAAAAATACCCAGACGCATATCTGAAACTCAATTTTTTTTTCAGGGCGATCGTGCACAAAGTGGTTTTGTTCGTGCTGTTCGTGCAATTTGGGAGCAGTTTCTCACAATGTTTCATACTATCAACCTCTCCCCATTACTCGTTACCAAGTGAGGTTTTATGCTGATAATTATTTTTGAGTAATTACCATAGTGTCCACTGCCTTTAATTGCTGTAATCAGTTGACCCCATAATAATTAACTCACCTCTCCGTAGAACTCCTTAATTGTTTCCACTATTGCACTAAGCAACTTGTCATTCATAGAGCGTTTACACATCACATAGTCAGGTGCAATACACGTCTGTCCAGCATTCATAAACTTCCCCCACAACAAGCGACGAGCAACAGTGTTTATGTCCACATCGTCGTCAATAAAGCAGGGACTTAAACATAAAAACAATTCAAAAAAGACACAATCAATATTCAGTATCAATTGGAGACTTTTGGGACGCTTGGTGGCAGCAGACTAACAAGGTAGTCCATTGTTCTCGGTCATGTGCACACACTCAGAGCTATGTAAACAATGTAAATTTAACAGGTAAGTCTGCTGCCACCTAGCGTCCCAAAGTCTCCCATTAAATATATAATATTTTATTATCAAAAAAATAACAACATATGTGTAGGTTTCAGGAAAGGTTCCAAGCAAACACAAGCCAAGTCTTCCTAAACCAATTCCTAAACCAATACAAAGTGTAAATTGTCTGCGCACGATGATCAGCTTAATTGTTTTCCCTTATGCAGTACCAATAATAACAATAGTGGCTTCTTATTAGGCCCTATACATGTAGCACTCAAGTCCATCACTAGGTGACACTTATGACGCTCCAAGATTCATTTTTTCCCCTACAACAGTACAAGGTATGTGGAGCTACATGTGTACGTTTTTAGTACATTATGAGACATTTTTCCCTTTACATATAGCGCCATGGGTTAGTTTACATTGTGCTTGAGACAATATGCTGCCAATCAGACTACAAACACTGGGGCAAACCTCTACTCTTTTCAATAAGTGCACCGTGTTCTTTTACTTGCATTACACAACACACAGGATCAACTGGACGAAGCAATAAATGGTTAAGTGTCTTGCTTAAAGGTCTGGGTTCTTTTTGTAGAACACAAAACACAATGTCCACAGATTTACATTAAACATACAAAGTTAGAAGTTAATGATGGTAGAAAGCTTCCCTTTAAATATGATTTGCTGAGGTGCTGTAGTCTTTAAGAAGTGAGTAAAACAAGTCACGAAATGAGACGAAAATAAGACGTCATTGAGTCGAAAATTATTTTTAGCATGTAAAACGTATTTTCGTAACATTGTTTACTCATTGCTCAAAAACTAGGAACAGCACCTCAGCAAATAATATTGTAAGGTAAGCTTTCTACTATCATTATCTGGGGACATTGTGTTTTGTGTTACAAAAAAGTACCCAAATCCTTTAACAGTTTAAGGACACAAGTATCACAACAGGAACTCTAAATGCTCTTAACCAGTCCAGTGAAATGTGGTTACTCAACATCTCTGTTTAATAAGATGGTAACCTCCTTCCCATGCCTCTACATTAAAAACAATGGCTCACCTTTTTCCTCCCAATTCAAGAGTAACTTGAGTAAGATGTTTGGCCGCAGCCTCCATGACGATCCTCCCAACCACACCGCTACCAGTGTATAATATATGGTCAAATCTCTCCTTCAAGAGATCTGTGGTTACTTCAACCCCACCATTCACAACTTGAACACAGTCCTACAATGACAAAAGAAATGCAGCTAGTAATTAACCTTACTACTATCTGGCTGATCAAAATCACCCACACTGCTTTGAATGATACTAGGTGTGGTACAGACTATAGTTGAGGAGTCTTTATAAGACGAGGGCGCCAGCCTTAGCCTGAGCCTGATAAAGACACCGAGACTCAAAACACGCAAAGCTAGCCGGTCTTAAAGGAACACGTTGCCTTGGATCGGTCGAGTTGGTCTTTGAAAAGCGTTTGTAACCATTTTTTATAAAATGCATATGGGTAGAAAGATGTTGTAAAAGTAGAATACAATGATCCACACAAACATGCCTCGAAATTGCGTGGTTTTCCTTTTACCTCGTCGACTAACACGTCGGCCATTTATGGGGGTCAAAATTTTGACTCCCATAAATGGCCGACCATGTTAGTTCGCACAGTAGAAGGAAAACCACGCAATTTCGAGGCAAACTTGTGTGGATCATTGTATTCTACTTTTAAAACATCTTTCTAACCAAATGCGTTTTATAAAAAACGGTTACAAACGCTTTTGTTTTGACCAACTCGTCCGATCCAAGGCAACGTGTTCCTTTAAACATCTCTGGTTGTGTCTTTATCAACCGTTTAAACACCCCCACGTGACGCGTTCTCAACCAATAGGAATAGCGAAACTGTCTGGGGTATTTATGAATAGCCAATCAAAGTTGCAGATTTCACTCTGGGGTATGATCAATAACATTAATATGCCAACTTTCTCAAAGAAGTTGTATGTAGAGATTGAACTTGAGGAGAAAATCCACAAGAATACAGAGCTTGTAGCTCAACATCTTTATTGGACAAGATGTTTTTTTGCAAGTCCTGCAGTCCCAAGACAAAAGTTGAACTGCTCAATTTGAACAAGCACAGAACAAAGATTTGTCTCGTTTATTTTAAGGGCAAGTTTTATTCAACACTCGACAGAATTTAATCTTTTATCAGACTGAAAGTCTGATCAGACTGAAAGTCAATATTGAACAAAAACATTGCCAGACTTATTGATTCATGAGCTTACTGGCCCAGGTCTGAAATCAATGGCCTTGGGGACTTATGCATGGAGTGCTTCAGTGTAAAGTCTGAGCCCTTTATGCATGTCTAATATATAGAGCACCCACACAATAATCTATCAGGTAGGCATACAAATGTGTATTTTGGTTGGTGTTACAAAAAATTGATGAACACTGATAAAGGGATATAAAAACCAGTATTTAAAGCCAATGGTCACATGTAAAGAACGTTTTTCATTCAAGTTTGACAGATTCGGCTACATAAAGGTAAAAACAGAAGAAAAAGCAATTCAGAAAGAGCGCTGACTCCTTTGAACTTTGAATCTTATACCCCAATCGAA
This sequence comes from Asterias amurensis, assembly GCF_032118995.1. Lineage (NCBI taxonomy): Eukaryota > Metazoa > Echinodermata > Asteroidea > Forcipulatida > Asteriidae > Asterias > Asterias amurensis. The sequence goes on along the minus strand of NC_092657.1, from coordinate 8,358,437 downwards.
ACTCCGGCTCAGAGATAAAAAGAGAAGTGCTTCCCAAACATGTTATGCCCACTACATAGATTAAGTTCATTTTTGGGGGTCAGAGTCTGTGATACACACCAAGCCAGCCATGTTAATGCAGACATGATTTTATTCCTACTCTAGTCTGATTTAAAATTTGTTTATACCCTTTAAAACATCTGAAAATATGTGATTCAATAGGGATACAGCCTACACCATGTGTGCATAGACATGTACAGTATGTACTGTATGTTAGCTCTTGTACTCAACAATGTTGGTATTCTTTTTTTCCCAAGGACCAGGAAATGTGCCTAATTCTATTGCAGATATTAAAGACACTGGACACTATCGGTAATTGTCAAAGACCAGTCTTCTCACTTTGTGTATCTCAACATATGCAAAAAATAACAAACCTGTGAGAATTTTAGCTTGATTGGTCGTCGGAGTTGCAAATAACTTTGAAAGAAAAAACATGTACCCCTTGTTACACAAAGTTGAGTGTGCTTTCAGATGCTTGATTTCGAGACCTCAAATTCTAAACTTAAGGGTCTCGAAATAAAATTCGTGGAAAATTACTTCTTCCTCAAAAAACTACGTCACTTCAGAGGGAGCCGTTTCTCACACTGTTTTTTACTATCAACCTCTCCCCATTACTTGTTACCAAGCGAGGTTTTATGCTGATAATTATTTTGAATAATTGCCAATACTGTCCACTGCCTTAAAGCACTAGGATTAACCTTTGAAACTGTTATCACATTTTTTTCACAGTTTGTTTGGGATTTCGCTAAGGTTAGCACAACAAGTATGGAGTATTTTTTTTAATACTTCCAATGTTTTTGTCTCGAAAATGGTGTGACCATTTAAAAAGCAAGTTTTCAGAGAGAATAAAAACATCACTTTATTTGGTCAGTCACAATCACATAGTTTCTTGCTCTTACTTGGATGCCTGGATAAATTACAAAATGTCCAAACTTGCTTTCACACAAAAGGCTCAAGGATACATGTATTACAACGCATTTGTAACTCATTTTTGTATAACTTAAGATTTTGTAATCCAAGTATAAACCATTTGTACAGAACTGTCTAGTTTAAATCTTCTGTTAAGAAGGACTTGAATAGTGTATGCTTAACTTACATTATCCAAGTACTGAGGCACTACTTTAGCCAATACTGTTGCAAACTCTTGTGCAATCTCAGATGGCTTAATGATGACAGTGTTACCTACAAGACAAACAAATAAATAAGAGCTGACATTAAAGGTAGTGGACATCATTGGTTGTTTCTCAAAATAATAATTAGCATAAAAACTTGCTTGGTAACAAGTGAGCTGTTGATAGCTGAAACATTTCGAGAAATGGCTCCCTCTGCAGTAACGTAGTTTCCGAGAAAGAAGTAATTTTTCATGAATTTGATTCTGAGACCTCAGAATTCGATTTTGAGATCTCTAAATCAAGCATCTCAAAACACACAACTTCCTGTGACATGGGGTAATCTATCATTATTATCTCACTAAGTGAGAAGACTGGTCTTTCACAATTACCTTTGTGTCCAGTGTCTGAGAAGGGAAGGTATAGGCCTACGTTTGGCAATCACATTGAAAATTAATGGCAATAGAAACTTGTGGTTAGAATCCTTCACCAGCTTTCAACTGTAAAAAGCATTTTAAGGAACATTATTCTTTCAACATGGACATTATCGTTCCCTATTTTCCGGGGATATCTCAAAAGCGTGACCTTTTGAAATGACACATGTTAGTTTTATTTATGGTTATAAACCAAACAAACTGTCCCAAAAACCAAAGGTGATCTTTGCCTTTAAGAATCTTGAATTAAATGATCTTGAACGCTTAATTTATGTCTTGCGAACTGAACGCAGCAAGCCATCCATTGGATGGTCTAGGAAAGATTCTTGATAGCTTTGGACAGAAAAATGCCAGTCACCCGTTGTACTGCTTACCTTAAATTTGGCCAGAGTAAAGGCACCTTTCATGATGTTACGGTCTATAGAGAGCTCTTTGAGTGCATTCAACTCAAGCAGTCAAGTTAAGTCAACATTTATTTAATACTACTAGGCAAAAAAATAAGCCCAGAAGATGGAGGAAAAGTGGTTAATCTATGTTTTAACTAAGCATGTTCCAAATAAGGAGAGTACAAGTATGAGGCCGTCAGGTTAGGGCGAGGCTAGTAGAAGATGATCTACGTGTAGACAGACAAACTACAAACAAGGAGACAAGACAAACAGGTAACGAGAAAACATTTACAAAAAACATACTGCCAATCCTGACTTTTGTAAATGTTTTCTTGTTAGAATTGGTTGCTATGACAAAAGTATGCTGGACTGACCATACAAGAGAGCTGTATGTACATGTATGCAGTATAACATGTATAACGGGAGAGAAGAAACCTTGTGTGAGAATACTAATGACTTGATCCACAGATATGAAGCACATATGTGCACCATACCACCATTTGAGTCATTAGAATACATTAATAAATACTTTGGACGGTTTCAAGTCTCTGATTGGTCAAATCCCGGTCACGTTTGGGAGTGTTAACGGTGGTATAAAGACCGGCTTTGGAAAATAGCGAATAAGTGGCCCCTAAATCAGCATACATTGTGTAAACCTTGCGCGTTGCATTGTATCGTATGCTTATTTATATCCATGTTAGTTTCAATGCAACTTTGTGCACTTGCGCGTACGCCCGTGGAAAATGTATCAATGTTGAGTGCGCGCGTGTAACAGGTGCACGTGTATAAACTGATGACGCTGAGCTCATGCGCGCATTTTATTGCACAAAGAACAGCTATCGTCCAATCTTTTGCCTCCTTTGACCCCAGTGAAGGCGCTGAACAGATCATTATTTAAAAGAGTCACTGGTCTCAAAGATCAGTAATGTGATTAACGCACGAAAGAGATGGGAACCATCAAAAGCTCAATTATGGCCCCTGAATATGACTGAAAGTAGCGCCGAGAGAAAAGTCATAAACTTTGGACAATTTTAGCCATTTAATTCCCTAAAAAAGGTATTTATTAATGGGAATAACAGTGTTCGGACCGGGTCTTCACTGTGTGGTAATGACCTTGGTTGGTGGCTGGCGCTGTTAACGGACCGAGCCGACGGCTCGGTCCGTTAACAGCACCAGCCACCAACCCGGTCATTACCACACAGTGAAAACCGGGTACGCAAACTGTTATTCCCTAAGTAATACATGTGCACTGCATAAAGTTAGCTGCCAGTATTTTTTGTGCAACCAAAATATTAAATAATAGTAATAATAATAGGGAGGCTAATAATCCTTACTCCCAGCTAATAGCTGAATTGCGAAGGATGAGAAGCAGGCATGCAAGGGCGCCTTTGGCAGCCAGCCACATCAACCCATTATGACCATGGAGCACAGCAGAGAGAACATATTTGTTTTTTTCCCGAGGGAGGAAAACTTGATGGTCTGGTAAACCCATTTGGTTCAGCAGAAAACCAACTCACAACTCAACTCACATATGGCCGGGTTTCGAACCAGGGTCACCTTGGTTAGAGGCGAGCGCTTTGCGCAAAAGACAACCATGCCCCAAAATGTATTGTTAATTTGATCGTGTATTTTGTCAAAATGCGGTTATAAATATGTAGAGTGGCGTCACCCATCAGTGTTTGCCTTTTGTTGGTACTACCTGAGGTCTAGTTGTTTATTTTTCAGATGGTAAGACATTTTATCATTGAATATACCAAATATTGTATAAAGTATTTGACATACCTGCAGCAATAACTCCCACCAGTGGCAGCACAGTCAATTGGAATGGATAGTTCCAGGCACCAATGATTAGCACCACTCCATAGGGCTGGTGTTGTATGTATGCTGGAGTGCCCATCATGTGAAGCGGTCTCTCAACCTAAAGAACAAAACAAAAGTTGCTCTCAAACACAAACAACAGCCACCAATGGTACACAAAAGCCACATATATTTCTTCCTCATTAAGGCCGAATCACAACGCAGCGATAACAAAAATGATAACGATCACGACGCAAAGAGAACGTATTGTATTGGTTGAATTGCTCCACGCAGAACACGCACAAGCTCATTCAACCAATAGAATGCATTCTCTTTGCGTCGTTTTCTTTATCAGTCTCGTTATCGCTGCAGTGGGACCGGGCCTTTACTTAGTGTCAGTGCGCAAAGATGCAATGTGGCGCTCAAGTCAATCTGTCAGATATTTTTAAGAGACCTTTCAAAACAGTGGCAGTTTTACCACGCTGTGAAGCCGGTTTTTACACTGTTACAGGCCTAGTTCAACAGCTACATAAACTATTTTCTTAGCAACACATTTTCCTTCTTTCTATTTGATTCCATGGTTCAATGTCATAGACCATTATGCTCTTGAATGTGATTGTATAAAGAGATTGGATAAATACTTAATGTACATAACTTCTAGGAGTGCATTTAGTTGGCAACTTTAAAAGAACAAAGTATCATTTTGTTGTTTCACTTTTCTTCCAGCTTAGAACTATTTTGAATCATGGTATATTATCTGGAGTTGTTGATTTAATGTACACTGTACAAACACTAACTGTAGCAAACTTGGAAGTACAACCATGAATACCGTCTTCTCCTGAAGACGAAGCAGAGTACATTGTTTGAAACCTTGAGACCACACCGGGTTTTTTTCAGAGCCAAAACACTCCCTCAAAGAGTATTATACATGGTTTTATGCGCAAGTTTACTATTAAGGGAATAAAAGGGTAGCGACGTTCTTAAACGGCTGTTTAAAAACGGCAAGGTGGTGAATGTGTGATAAAGACCCGAGCTGAAGACGAGGACTTTTATCACACGCCACGACCCTGCAAGATTTTAAAAAGCCGTTTAAGAATGAGTCACTATCCTTATTCCAATTTATAAATGCCAACTTGGATTAAAAGGATGATAAAGGAAGAAACTCTGTAAAAACATATCTGTTTCCTGACGCATAACTCTGCTGTACGTGTGGTGCATTTTTATGAGACAGTTTTCGGATTGTGCTCGTAATGCATCCTTGTGTCCATGGGCTATAATGGGCTAAAATGGTGCGGGGAGTTCAATCATCCCTGGGAACGAGGTTGTGGGTTAACCCACACAAATGAAAACCCCAAAACAACCGGTTATAAACAGTTCCAGTTGGTCAATATCAACTGTTTAAACACCTGAGCACATGATACGCTCTCATAGCGAAACTGTCTGGGGTATTATTGAAAGTTTCGCTATTCCTATTGGTGGAGAGCACGCCACGTGGGGGTGTTTAAATGGTTGAGTATGACAAGCTGGAGCTCTGTTTATAAAAGGTTGTTTTGGGATACTATGCGCTAGTCTTGGTGCGCTGTGTGTGAAAGGAAACAAGAATCGTCTTGCAACAAGACTCTGGCACGAACTGATCCGAAAACTGTTGTCTCAGTCATAACGTTGCAACAAGCACAAACAAAGCTCATGCACATTGGAAAACGGATGATTTTCAGAATATCTTACTTGATTACGCCTTTTAACCAAAATAGCATTAACGAATGGAAATAAAATAGTGACTAGTTCTTAAACTGCCATTTAAAACCTTGCAGGGTCATTGCCATGCGATGAAGGCCCCCGGCTTCGGCTCGGGCCTCAATCACACGGCAACGATCCTGCCGGTTTTAAACGACCGTTTAATAACTCATCGCTACCCTTTTATTCCCTTATTTATAGTTATTACTTCTCATTCTTCACACAATGCATAGCTTCAAACACCATTTACTAATTATAGCAATTACCTGCTGTGGTTTTGCCCAGTTATCCAGGTTATTCAGTGCATCGATGATATCATTCTTGGCAAAGTCTATCTCATAAGAAACACTCTCAAACTCAGGCTGGAGTAGAAAATAAAAAAGAAACACAATTTACAACCATTATATGCTACTGGACACTGTACCTAATACTTCTTTATTATTGAGGCTAGTTGCATAGAGGGATATTTTTACTCAGTATAGACGATGTGACCTCTGACGTCACTCGAAAACCATAACCATAGCATACCGCCACGCAAAACCTTTGTGTTTTGGCAGCCAGCTAAAAAGTGTACATGCAATCTGACCATGACTACGCGTCTTTTTGCCCGGCGAAACAGAGTTTTGTCAACAGAGGGCGGTTTGAATGTAAACATAGGTCACATCGTCTCTAGGCTAACTTTATGAGAAAAATAAATAGATTCAAAGGGTGCCAAGACAACAACCAAGTGCCAAGTATTGAAGAAAATTTGCTCTAGATAATTCATCTGTGATTTAATACCACAATGGATGAAAAGATCAAAACATAGCCTCGTTTCGAACCCATAGATCTTGATTATAAAAATTCAGTTTTGCCATCAATTAACAATTATGTTCAATCTTAAGTGAGAGACACATGATTTGACACACATGAAATTTTATTTTTTGGTCCTCATTGGGTTCATGCGCAAGAGCCTTCAGAAGGAACTTGTCATTTAATAACGGGAGGGGGGAGGGGGGGAGGGGCAAGAATTAAGAGGTTTATCTATAACGGCCCTGTCATCTCCTGAATACATGGCATGAATAAATAAATAAATCGAGGGAAGTTGTTTGTTTTTGTTTTCAAAGTGTGGCATGTCAGTAACATTTGGATCCCCATTACTCAACAAAATATGAAGAAAATTATGTTTACAAAATTATTTACACAAGTTTTCCCAACATTTTGGGTTATTGCAGTTTGTAGCAAAATATTCCATAGAGCATTACTCACATTGTTTAAAATTTCATGAAATGTAACTTGGAACTGCTCCCTAATGATCATTTGCTTGATAACCAAAGAAGCCACATGTTTTAAAACCTTATACCAGTGTCTTACTAATATTTTCTCTTGATTTTAACCTCCATGATTGTACACAGTGTTTAAGAGACAATCTGCACGTTCTTGAACACACTTAATCATGGTATGCAAATGAAGCTATTTCTGTAATCCCCGATATAAACACTGTACAACATTGTTTAAGGCTATGACAAGTATGACGAAATGCTACTCTGTATGACACGTACATTGTACGTATGATACTCACTGTACACCAATGAGGCTTTTTCCCCCTCTCTAAAACTTTCTTGTTTTTTCATTGAATCCATATTAGTTGAAGCTCTAAATAAGGAAATCAATGTGTGGACAAGAGGTTTTCAACTAGTGGTTTCAGCCCAACGAGGCCTGGTTCTTGATAATTTTACCGAAACGAAGCTCCGTGTCACGCCCTTCAACACTTTTTACTGGTCATAAACAAAGGTTTATACACAACCACAAGATGTGCTCTCCACCAATAGGAATAGCGAAACTGTGTGAGGTATTTATGAAAAACTCTTTCAGTGCAAAAACGAAGGCTCTATACAATCGCAGAAGACTAAACAAATTACCAAAAATAATGCATGAGCTTCTGTCCCATACAACTACTTCATCCGAGGCAGAGGAGTTTCAATAGCAAAGTAAATTTATCTGGGTATATCTTTGGAATGACCATAATGTACAAAGACGAGAATGGTGTTCTTAGTAGGGGCCTAATTGTTTGGATTTATACTGAAAGTTGTTGTTGTTTGTTTTGTATACACAGGGTTCCTGCCTGGTTCTATGCCATGGATATTTGTTAAATGGGAAATTAAAGTGTAATCACTTTACACTGATTATACTTTATTACCATTGAACAAATCTTAAGAGTGATTACACTTTAATTTTTCATTGAAAAATCTCTATGGAATAAAACCAGGCGGCAATTACAGATAACCTTGCATTGTTAAATCTTGCAACAAAGACTTGCATCTGAGTTAACTTGGTCCGATTTAGTACAAATTATGATTCACAGGGCAGTAAGATTTGATTAGAGTTCAAACTTCTTAAATTAACAAACAATAATTTCCTTTTTTTTAAGGTAACTGGTTCACTTTCTGCACTTAATTGTATTAAGGGATACTATCAGCAGAATTGATTGGACAGTCTGTTTTCCATTTGGTATGGACGAAAGGTTGCTGGCTGATTTCTTTCAATGAAGATTTTTTCAATAAAAACTTTTAGTGTAATCACTTTGAAGGTAACCTCGTTTTATTACATCCTGTAACAATAGGCCTACAGCATAATTTTCTTGATCGAGTTCAAACTGTGTTTCACTCGGCAGTACAATTTGATTAAAGTTCTTACTTGTTAAATAAACAAACAATAATTTTCCTTTTTAATGCTCACTTTCTGCATTTCATTGTAACAAGGGATACTAACCGCATTATTGATGGGAAAATAAGGCTCTTTGGAAGCACAGAAATAACAATTACATCATGTAAATACACAAATTGGTAGACAGACCAGTATGCAGCCACATGTACCACTGGGCCAGCTGACAAGCTCGGTACAAATTCCAATTTCAATGCAAGAATGACTGGCAAAACTGGTCTAGAGGACGAGATAATCGCTTCAGATAACTGCTTGCTTATGATAAGATCACAAATGTAAACAGTCTTCATTGCGTAAACATGTATTTTTAGGAATTAGAGTAGGAAAGTTTGTTTGGAGTTGTCTTTAAATTGCTGCTTATTTTTGAAGTATTGTGTACCCAACCAATCATACCTCATACTATGTTACTTGTTTGATTTCAACATAAATGTACATTATTGTATTATGTTTGTATGACAGCATTGAAATAAATGTACTGAATAGTAAAAAAGCTTGCTCTGACCGGTTACACACCTATATTCTGACACCCCCAAGTTCCGACATCCCTATGTTCCGACAATTCAGCCTATATTCCGACACCCCTACATGATATATTCAGACACCCCTATATTCTGACACCCCTATGTTCCAACAACTGAACCTATATTCCGACGCCCCTATGTTCAGACACCCCTATATTCCGACACCCCTACGTTCCAACAACTGAACCTATATTCCGACACCCCTATGTTCCGACACCCCTATATTCCGACACCCCTATGTTCCGACACCCCTATGTTCCGACACCCCTATGTTCCGACACCCCTATGTTCCGACACCCCTATGTTCCGATACCCCTATATTCCAACACCCCTATGTTCGGACACTCCTATATTCCGACACCCCTATGTTCCGACACCCCTATGTTCCGACAAGTTGTTTTCGCACATTAATTATTACTCTGTTGATCAATAACAAAAACACAACTTGAATTACAGCCAGGTTTCCCGGTGAATATCGGCCGGGATAAGGTTTGAACATTCATAAGATGAATTTGTACTGTTTTGAAAAGTGATAGAATCAAATAAAGATAACCAAATCACCCATGCATTTCATTTTTTTGTGGTTATAAAACACGAGTGCGGCTCCCTGAGTTAATTAGCTGGCAATAAAATTCTTGGTACATTGCTATTGTTAGATGCGTGTCCGTGTTGATAACATTTCATGAGCCTTCAATTAATAAAATTCCAACCCTCTCCTGCGTTCATTGCGCCGATGTGTAATTTCTTTCTCCCCCCCCCCAAAAAAAGAGTAAAATAAAAATTAAACAATTAATTATAATAAATAAGTAAGTCCTACAAGTCCAAAGTTGCTATTTCTTAATAGCAGAAAAACACTTTTTAACTCTATTGGGGACTACATAAAGATAGGTTGCCGGTACCAGTACAGACTAAATTGCGGCCAGGTGTAGTTTCTTTAAGTCGCACTGTTTTTCTTTAACAAAAATGGCTAACACAGGTTGTCGGAACATAGGGGTGTCGGAATATACAATGTACATGTAGGGGTGTCCGAACATACATGTAGGGGTGTCGTAATATAGGGGTTTCGGAACATAGGGATGTCGGAATATAGAGCAGTCACCCTTTGTCCATATCACCAGTCAATGTCCAAAACTTAAGATCAGCAAAAACAATTTTTTTAGGGAGTTGCGTTTTTTTCTGCTGATCATCTGACAATGTGAAAAACAATATCCACAAAGCCGAGAAACATGTACTGTGCATTTTTACTTGGCCCTAATTGTATTCAGATTGAAGGGCAGTGGACATACTCAAAATAACAGTTAGCATAAATCCTTACTTGGTAACGAGTAATAGGGAGCTGTTAGTAGTATATAGGCCTAACACCGTGGGAGCTGTAAATAGTATAAAACACTGTGAGAAACGACTCCCTCTGAAGTAACGAAGAAGTAATTTTCCACAAATTTGATTTCGAGACCTCAGAATTAGATTTGAGGTCTCAAAATCAAGCATCTGAAAGCACACAACTTTGTGCGACACGGGTGTTTTTTCTTTCAATATTATCTCGCAAGTTGGTTCGACGATCAATAGAGCTCAAATTTTCACAGGTTTCTTATCTTATGGAATATGTTGAGACACACCAAATGAGAAGACTGGTGCTTGACAATTACCAGTGTTCAGTGTCTTATACCTCAAGAACATACCTTATTTAAGTCTTTACGCATAGCCTCCACAAAGTCTTGCTCTTTCTCTGTAATCATGCGAAGTAAGTCTTCTAAGAGTTTCCTACGACATTCCAAGGATCGAGTCTTGCCTGCTCTGAAGGCATCATGGGCTCGCTTCACAACCTAACAAAAATAACATCAAGTACGTAATTAACAGGTCAATCACTCCCAATTTCACTCTAGTTCACTCTAGTTCACTCTAGGTCACCCACTTCTAGTTCAATGAAGGGGTTGACCATGAAGCAATTATTTTACTTTTGTGTTTATCTTACCAGGCCAATTTTGCCTCACTTGAACCAACAGCAAGTATTAAATGTGCCAAACAAAAAACATAATGATTGCAAATTATGAATAACTTCAGCAGTGCTTATTCAATCTTCTGCGATCTTGCTCTTTCAATCTTCTGCGATCTTGCTCTCTCAATCTTCTGTGATCTTGCTCTGAGGGTTTGTGTGAAAGGTACACATTATATACGAAAGTTACTATTACAAAAAAATCCCTGAATATGTAGGCGACTAGATAAAGCCTCAGTCTAACATGTACATGTAATCTAATATTAATAAACTGAGTTACCCCGTCTTCTTTTACATTAAGTGCCCTGCCATCGTTTTCACCAAACTCTTCTTAACTTAGGATTAATCTTAGGACTTAGGACGAGTAAAGTTCCGCATCCAAAGACGTAGGACGCATTGAACCCATCCTAAGGTAGGAGGGGTTACTTGTCCTAAACTTATTTTGTGAAATTGGCTGGCACAGGGTTTATGAATGCTGTACAATGTTATGTACAACACAATGGAGAGGCCATGACCCATGTTGCCCAATGGGCCTTGGTGCCCCATCAAAAGTTTCCTATACTTGTATAATTTTTTTTCCCAATCTGTGTCCAATGGCAAAATGAAAATGGACTTGCCCTCTAAAAGATGAAAATCCATCCAATTGACAATCCATAAGAATGCGCACATGAAGCCATTGTGCACCAACAGACCGATCCATTAAGCTCCGCCCCGTTGCATATTCACCAATCACAACCCGTTGCAAAACCAAAAGTCTGACAAAGAAAGTCTGACATGCATGCGCATAAAACATTCTTGGCGCATGCGTCAGAGCTGTGCACACGCGCATTGGACAGAGGTTTACGTGTTCTTGCTCACACGTGCGCCATGGGCGGAGCCTGTGTATTCTGACGGCATCTCGAAATCAGGTTTTTGCGGAACCATTGATTAAGCTGTATGGTAGTCCTGGACCGACAAGCAAATTATAATAACCACTAGAAAGTAATAATTTAAAATTACCACGGGTGCTTCAGCGGTTGACATTGTGTTTCCCTGTATAGATGGTTGTCTTACTACACTGAAGTTTAGTCTGAGGGTAAAACAAAAATTAACACATTAATGCGAACCTCGGACTGTTTCAATGCTTTAAAGGCAGTGGACACTATTGGTATTTACTCAAAATAATTATCAGCATAAAACGGTAACGGGTAATGGGGAGAGGTTGATGGTATAAAACATTGTGAGAAACGGCTCCCTCTGAAGTGACGTAGTTTTTGAGAAAGAATTAATTTTCCACGAATTTGATTTCGAGACCTCAAGTTCAAATACAACAATACCAACAGCTTCCGGATTCTATACAAAACATACATTAGACCGCACTTGGAATACTGTGTCCAATCATGGTGCCCATGGCTGGAAAAAGATAAGCTTATCTTGGAAAAAGTTCAAAGGAGGGCCACCAAATTGGTCCCAGCCCTAAAGGGAGCTCCCATATGAAGAAAGACTGCAAGCTCTAGATCTGTATTCCCTGGAGAAGAGAAGAGAAAGAGGAGACCTTATAGAGACCTTCAAGATGTTAAAAGGCATCAATAAGGTGGACAGCAGACATAACCACAATGAGAGGTCACTTTCTCAAGCTCTTCAAGCCATCCCTGAAGAAAAACATTGGATGCAGGAAAAATTTCTTCACCCAAAGAGTAATAAACATGGAACTCCCTTCCACAAGCTATAGTGGATGCCAAAACAGTTGCTAGATTCAAGTCAAAACTGGATACTCACTGGAAGGAGGAAAAGATAGGATATGGGGTCACAAAGGCTATGCCTAATTAATATACCCATTAAAACCGTAAGTAGTAAGTAGTAAGTAGAATTGAGGTCTCAAAATCAAGCATCTGAAAGCACACAACTTCTATGACAAGGGTGTTTTTTCTTTCATTATTATCTCGCAACTACGGCGACCGATTGAGCTCAAATTTTCACAGGTTGATTATTTTATGTATGATGATACACCAAGTAAGAAGACTGGTTATTGACAATTACCAATAGTGTCCACTGCCTTTAAGATCACTCGAAAACTGTATCAATCCAATCAGTGTGTCCAGTGAAGAAGTTGTAGGGAGCAATAATAGAAGTACAGACCATCCTCACTCATCCTTCTTCAATTTTTATTTTATTAAAAGTAAAAAATGACACGATTGCGACTCGTTGAATTACACTTACAACGTCAGGATTAGGACCTCGTGCTTAGTTACAAGTGTTGTGGCAGGATAAAGAAAATTTTCCTGCACATGCTAAAGAACATTCATTCATAATGGGCTGGACGTCAAGTAACATGGAGGTGGCATGGATCTAGCCGAGCCGGTTGTCTGTTAAGTGTTATTACTGTAGTGTTCCATCAGTACACATATATCACTATGATCACATCAGCAAAACTGCTTATGAGCATATTAACAAATTAAATTATTTTAATTTAAGTAATTAATTTTTTTAAGTGATTTTTTACTGATTGTCATTGTGATCATACAGAAAGAACAAACATTTTTATGCAATGAAAAAAAAAAACGGAACAAGTGAAGTTCAGTCAACAAAACAAATTACATTTATTCTTATTTCTTAATCTTACAGTTACACTTTCTGTTCCGTATCCGCCAAAATTGAGTTTGGGATGCCGACGTCGCCCGATGGTCAGGACGACAGACAGTGGTGTGGTGAGCTAGCTACCTTCTTTACAACTCGGAGGGGGAGAGAAGACCGTCACTCAAGCACTCTACTGCTAGTTTGTTTGATTCAGACAGTACACTACTGTTCCGCCATAACTTGATACCAACCTCATGCATGCTCCATCTGCTCTGTATAATCCCAGGGGTACATACTTTAATCCCACAATAAACAGAGTGTTGGTGTTACGTCATCATGCTCTTGATGGTCGATTTGCTGGTACTCGAAGGGGCAAAGGTCAGTGTACTGAAAACAACGAGACAGCAAGCTATGCATACACACAGTAGGGGTTGACAGTTAATTTGTTAATAAACAGCCAGGGAAGCAGGGGTCGAAATTGCCACTAGCCCGCTAGCCCGGGACTACCAGATTTACAGCCGGGCTACTCATTTTTCCAGCTTGATAGCCCGACGGGCTAGTGGAAAAATAATGCAAAAATCATCATCACAAACAATAAAGAACTATGTTATTGGTGTATTGTAAAGTTTGAGCCGTGACGCGGGACATAATGTGTCTTTCGGGCTACCAAAATCTAATCAGGGCTACTAAAAATTATTGGTCACTAGCCCTGCTGACTACCATGGAAATACACTTAATTTCGACCCCTGGGAAGGCTTTGCTCCCGTATCCCACCACTGCATGCACTCTGGCTGGCTGGAGCCGAGGAGAGTCCCCAAAACGTATTTAATACATGTACATTATTCCATATGTACATGTACATCCGCATACATTACGCACAAAAAAAATAATAATCGCAGTCAATGCGATGGAACGCCAAGGAGGCATAAATTCCGCATCAAGACATTGATTGTACATTCGAATCGATATAGGTCTTAAAGAAACACGTTGCCTTGGGTCGGTCGATTCGGTCTTTGAAAGCGTTTGTAACCGTTTGTTATAAAATGAATATGGTTAGAAAGATGTTGTAAAAGTAGAATGCAATGATTTACACAAACATGCCTCGAAATTGCGTGGTTTTCTTTATACTCGTCGATTTACACGGTCGTCCATTAATCGTCCCATATTAATGGCCGATCCTGTTAGTTCGCGGCGTAAAGGAAACCGTGCAATTTTGAGTGATACTTGTGTGGATCATTATATTCAACTTTAAAAACATCTTTCTAACCATATGCATTTTATAACAAACGGTTTCACGCCTTTTATAAACCAACTCGTCCGATCCATTAAGCAACGTTTCCTTTTAAGCGTTGATCATTCATTGATCACTCAAATCGACCACTCATCACACTATTTCCCAGCAGTTGATCACATTTTTCGGCCCACACAGCGATCAACGGATGAGATTTGGGGCACCACATAAGTTCCTCCAGCCCGAGGAGAATGAGTCGTAGGCATACTTGGGAAAGCACTTGAAGAAATAAATGAAGCAAATGAAGCAAATAAAACAATTAAACAATCAACTGAAAATAAATCAATCAACTGAAATCAGTTAGTCGTCGAAGTTGGGAGACAATAAATGGAAGAAACACCTAGCTTTGTCTCACGAAGTTGTGTGCTTTTAGTGGAAAATTACTTCTTTCTCGAAAACTAGGTTACTTCAGAGGGAGCAGTTTCTCACAATGTTTTGTATTATCAACAGCTCCTCATTGCTCGTACCAAGTAATTTTTAATGCTTTTGTTTTGAGTATTACCAATATTGAAATAAAAAATGTAAAGCGAATGTTTGGACGATCTTCAGCTAGTTTCTGCCCTTACAGTGATATTGTCGTCAACAAATATTTTCTTGTTTGAGAGGGATCGGTTTTATAGAACTTCTTGTGTGCAATTCACGATTCGACGCCTCGTCGACGACGCACCGTTGGGTGACGGTTGGGTGAAGGTGCACCGCCCCTCATAGTGGCAAAAGTTGTCGATGTTTGAGAAGTCTATAACTCTGGAGGCTGTGCAGTCCGCGGGCTTGAACCAAACTATGCAACTGTGAGTGTGGTTATCACCAATATCAGCGTGCGGACTGTTAGATATGGTATTGCACAAAATAAATACAGCATGTGTGAGATGAATATCAGGAGGTTCTGTGTCCCCCCCTCCTCTAAGGCAAACTGTGCAACTTTAACTCTCCACACACTTCTTCTGATGCGCCCTCTTGTGAATCCTCCTCCTCCAGCCAATGTTACGTTTTCCCATTTCCCACTGGGGACTAGCCTGAACGTCTGACGTCACACTTGAATAACGCCAGAGACTGACCTCCAGCCGTGTTGTATCTGGATCGATACTGCAATCAATCTCCCAATGTAGGGATGTATAGGTTAATTGCAGGTGTGTGGATCGATACTGCTTCACCTTTCACCTACATTCATTTCCAATAGAGATACGACATGTATACCGTACATGCATAAAGTAGTTGACCGGGGGTAAGCTTTCCATATTTTTGTGTTTCGACTGGTCCGCGATGTTACCGCAATTTTTTTTTTTAGGGGGGGGGGAACACCGAGTCTCCGGCGAAGAGAAATCCCTTGACACCGGCAGGCGAGACAGTCACAATAAAATGCAGCACCCTGCCTTAGGGTGGTGTTTGCAAGTTTGATGAAAAATGGCGATCCGCACCGCGGCCAAAAATCTAGAAATGAATAATTAGACTTGTCAAAACATTTTACAATAACTTGAAAATACTATCCCTGTAATAGAGAAACATCCAAGATACATTTTTTTTCAGGGCGTTTGTAACAATATTTTCCTCGGCCAGGAAACAAAATAATGTCCATTATTAGCAACAATCCATGCCAGACAACTTTTACAATCACTCACAGTTGATTCACAGAAAGTCCGTATAGGCCAACCAATGTGGTTATACTTGCGTTACAAACCATGTTATATAGCCTAGACCATGAACTGTTTCTGGCTCGCCATGCCTATATAGACAACATAATCAAAATAAATTAATAGAAATAGAACTGTAACAGCGCCCTCTCGTGCCAGAGATTTAAACAAATCCCAATGTACATTCTTCTTTCAGCGTCGAGGTATTATAAACGCTTTAAACGCATATTATTATTGTTATTATTATGCCTAATATTATTTAAATGACATTTCAGACATATATTGTAAGTTTTATGAAAATATGAACTTGGATGAGTTTTTTCTTACCAATGTAGTGTTCTTGCTTTCTGTTTTCCTCTTCATGATAACGTCATGTGGATTGCCCTTATGCCGGGTTCACACAATTAATTTTTCCTTTCCCTGGTGTAAATTTCTAGGTGTCAAGCTATAGAATACTCCGGCCCTAAACGATTGAACGAACCAGTCGTCCGATTTCCAATTCATCTTCTTTGTCTGAGAACTATTTCCAGAGACATGTGTATAAGAGGCTCACTTACCATTGCCTGAGTCTGAAAGAATTGGTTCTCATCCCGGAGAACTCCATGTCACGGAGACCGAGTAGGCCCCTCTGCACAATATTTTGGCATTCAAAGGGAAAATCCCTAATCCATGTAACTTGAAACCACTTACTGAACTGGAATCAATCGTAAATTGCCGAATTGTTAAAGATGATGGTTATCACATAATGCGTAACTCACCGACACAGAAGTCAAGGCCAACAATTGGATAATGCAACTGCACAGTGAACTCACGGATCAGATAATTCCAATAGCTCGACCCGAAATCAATCTCCACAGTGCTTCAAAGACGGTGTAACATTGAGCGGTACTTTTATGTGGCTGTTTTTTATTTTATTTATTCTTCATTATTTTCTTTCAAAAATTAATGTCTACTTAGTGTTAAAAATAAAACTACTAATAATTTATTTTAATTATATTGCGCTCTCTTTGCAAGCTTTTCAAGGCCGCATAACAATACGAAATACCCTAAGAAATAAACACAGGTAAAAATTTAAGAAAAAGTACACCTCCAGGCTATTATTAAGCTAATCCTATACTATTTTATCATACATTTTATTTAAATTTCATTGCTCGTTCATCATTATCATTAGTATTATTATATATATTAGTGTTATTTTCCCCTTCGTCTTATTCTGTCATAGAAACATCCAGTATATATTTAAAAGTGAGTTTTGAAAATATTCACATTGTTCAGTCAAAGTATTTGAACTACCGTCGTTGGCTAGCTTGAAAATTCATGCAGATTTTAATACCCTGTTTATCATGAAAGGAAAGTCACATTCCCTTTTTCGAATTTTGAAAATTCCGCTGAGAAAAAGCATAAATGAACTTCAAAAATAACCTCTTATGCTTTTATACAAACCTTTTTTAATGCTCAATAGACGAAATAAAAGAAGCGTTTTTAAACAACCTAAAATGGATTTCAATTTAAAAATTGAAATCCATTTTAGGTTGTTTTTGCGTTACGTTAAATAACAACATTGTAATGATTCGATACACTGAGTTAACCCATTGTCAAAATTCACGGCAATTACAGACAATTGATTGCTAACATCTTTTAATTTTCAAAAGCTGTTAGCAATCTAAACAAACTAATGTCCAGTAATAAAAAGTACCCGGAACTGATGTGGACAAACAAAAATGTATTTTGTATTAATGTGTGCTTTTTACTTCAATGACAATATTGTAGGGCAATTCCGTTTAGTTAGATAGAGCAAACAAAAATATCAAAGTGTGTGTATAGCTGAACTTGCCAAAAGTACCGGGCAAACACCATACAAAAATTATTAAAACTCTCTTATGAATTTTTTTTTTCACTTCCAAGCATCCAATGCCATATTATTTGTATAACTTTAAGTGAATAATTTCTGATTCAATTAGAGCTTCACACATGAAGTTATAAAACAATATCAGAGAACGTACTTTTATATGCAAATTGAACAAAAGAATCTAACAAAAGTTCATTAATAAACGTCCAATAAGAGTACCCCAGTACTGTGAACACACGGAATAGTAATCATGATTGTGTTCATTCTTTCGAGAATAATTGTATATCTCAATGTGTCTGTAGGACCATGAACTACAAATCAAATTAGTCTGCAATATACATAATAGGAAGCGACACAAACAACGAAAGTACGTAGTGGCGGACATACCTTTAACTTCAACAGAAAGGACATTTTGTTTTATGCTATTTTTGAACTCCACTCAAGAGTCGCTATAGAATTATAATCTCGACACTTTTATCAAAGCTAGCCTCGCAAGGATTGTAAGGAAAACGTTCCGTCCTTGTTGTTTAGTGAGGCCATTGCTTTGCTTTGTTTAATGTTGTCATTGCCGAGCGTCGAGGTTGGGCTGGTAAATGAAATAATAAAAACCACTGGTAAGCCCGGTTCATACTTCATGCGAACGCGAATGCCAAGCGAATTTGACAGGAATTTGACGTCACACCCTCCTTTTGCAGCGATTATTCGCAAGGGAGTAGAGCAGAGGGCAACTGCTGCGAATTATTCGTTGCGAATTTGTGACGTCAAGATTCGCTTCGCATTCGCATTCGCAGGAAGTATGAACCGGGCTTAAGCCTTTAAAAAAGATGGACTTGCCTCTTAGTCAGTTTTCTGTCAGTCTTATTAATTGAAATGTTTTGGTTTGGTTTACCTTTCCACGTAATTGAAGGTGATGTTCTGTCCGACCGGATCCAGCCGGCAGGTGGGGGATGGGGGATTTGCGGGCAAGCCAACCAAAGCAGACGTTTCAATCACATCAAATGCCGATGGTGACGTCCTCTCCAAAGTCAAGATATAACTCCCCAGAAGTTGAAAAGGCAGTCTGGACCAAATACAGAGTTGTGTCTCCATTAATCCGATACAGAAGAATCATGTGTGTATTGTATTCAATGAAACAATACCCAGCTGATTATCCATTTCGAGGGAACAATTCAAAAATTTCGAGGGAACGATTTTCTTCTAAAGCCCGGTTCATACTTTCTGCGAATGCAAATGAGATATACGAATGTTGAAATCACATCACAAATTCCCAACAAATAACTCGAACTCGCATGAGTTGAGCTGCTCATAGTAAGCCAGCCAAAGTGTAAAATTACACTTTGGACGGCATAGTTTGTTAATGGCTGGCATCCATGCTAGATGTATGGATCATGGGATCGGGAAGACGATTAGGGTGGATGCCCAGCTTGATTTTGAATTTTAAGGTCATTTTGGGGTAAAAAGGTCAAAAAACTTCAAAAATCAATATTTTCAAAATTTGTATCAAATTTATTCACATTTGATAGATCTATCCATAAAATGTATTTTTAACTTTATGTTGATACTACAAATCTATGTAATTAACGTATAAACTTTGACCATGTGCACAAATGTATAGCAAAACGAAGTGTAAAAGTGTGATTATCTTGAAAAGGGTGCATTTTGAGTACACCAATTGTTTTTGCACTCCTCATCCCCATTGGTGCATATATTGGTTTAAAACAACTTTTTTTGAAAGGTAAATATACCCAGGCAGTTTTTGAGAAAAAAAATAATTCAAATACCACCTTCATGTGGGGTCTTAACGACTCATTTTAAGGTCAAAATTTCAAATAAGACAAAAAAATTGCATTTTTGAAATTTTCACAAAATTTGACCGCAAGTAATAGATCTATCCATAAAATGTATTTTTAAGTTAATGTTGATATGCCAAACGTATTAACAAATAAACTTTGACCTTGTACACAAACGTATAGCAAAGCAAAACGTAAAAGTGTGATTATCTTGAAAAGTGTACAATTTTAGTATACCAGCTTTTTTTGCACCCAATGGTGCATTTATATGTTTCAAACAATTTTTTTTTAAAGGTTAATGTACCCAGGCAGTCTTTCGAGAAATAAAATTCTCAAATACCACCTTCGTGTAAGGTCAAATTGAGGTCAAAAAGTGCCAAAAATGTCAAAATTTAATGTATTTTTATTTTTTCGCCAAATTTTACCCCAGGCGGCAGATCTATCCATAGAAAAATAGTTTCATCATCAAAATGACATGCCAAGTCTGTGAAATTATGAGTTAATCCTTTGTCTTGTACACAAACTCATAGGAAAATTAAATCTGAAATTGCAATTTTCTCAAAAAGTGCGTATATTGAGCATATTACAGTGTTTTTGCACTCTCTATCCCAGCAATGCATATAAACGTTTGAAAACAACTTTTTGGTGAAAGGTCAATATACCAAGGCAGTTTTTAGTTTAAACTAAATTCATATTACACCTTCCTCATTGGTCAATTGAAACAAGAAATGCGTATGCTGATTCATGCAATTAGTTTGATATAGTAGTTGTATAGTTTGACGTGCTCAAAAAATGCATGTTTGTATCAAAGTTATTTTAACACTCCCAATCTTTCCAAGATTTGCACACTTATAAAACTAGCTCAAATCAAGCATCTGAGATAGGGGTAGTCTTGCAGGTAACCCCACTCTTTCTTTTAAGCTCATGTGTGTCTGTGCACCATGTATTCCTTGTTTATGCTATGTGAAGTTTCAGTGCATCTCTTGTTGGCGGTAACATCTCCAGACACTTCTTCGCCTTATTTACCAAAGAGTTGGAGCCTGACAAGGTTGATAATTTTATACCAAGGTGCACAAGTGTTACCAAACTGCTCAATGAGAACAAGTTCTCAATTACGGCCGATTCCCTTGACACATATTAACTTTGCTTTTCGGAGACTTTCGTTTCCCAATTGTCATGTAGAAGAGGCATGTGAGAGCATGTAAGCTGCCTTACAGGTTGGCAAGTCTCTCAGTTACTGCAAGTATTGGGTAATTAATGTGCATTTCTTTCCAAGTTTCTGACGCTTTTGAACACACTAAAGTGACATTTCTCCACCTGAAAAACGTCATCTCTCCTAAAGGACCATGGCTTCTGTAACATAAAGGAACCCCCGCCTGTACTATTCCTCATCTTTCCAGTAGACCCTTGCCCTTTCTACAAAAACGTCTGACAAGAACTTGAGATTAGGTTTGTTCAATAGCCCATACATGACGTGTAGGAGTGGAACCCCGGTCTATCGATGAACTTTCGAATTGGCTTTTTCTTTCCCAGTCTCTTTGACAGTGTCACTGCCTTGGTGGAGCCCTCTCCAATCTAGCGATCAAGACCAGGTTGTAGGTTCCAGTGGCAGCATTGAGCAATTGTTGCAGTAACTTTCTGTCCGTTTTGATAGGCTTTTGTACCGTACATAATTCGTTTGGTTGAAACATTTGCATTGTACAGATCAGAGAAAGTTTTTGCGTAATGTTTTCTTCAGGGCGTCACTAAAACCATCAGTTTCTTGAAGCAGACGGTGCTTCCAGATGGTTATTATATACTGCGTTCCATGATCTGGAGTTGTTAGAAGATCACTTTACCTCATCAACTGGTGCAATGTCTTTGGTTGTCAAAGATACCAGTGGTATCTCTCTCACAGTATCTGAGTCTGTGTCATCGTCTTCGCAAAGGTTTGGTTTAGTCGGAACACATCAAATCTTACGGTTTCTTATGGAAGCTTCTAAATATCATCAACATCTCTGTCTTCTTGAGGAGTTTCATATCTGCCAGATGAACACATCCCTATCGATCAAAGTTACTGTGGTCATAGATGATGGGGACGGCAGCATTGCGGAAAAAGCTCCCAGATTGGTGATCAAGTATCTGTCTTTCCGAGTCCTGGATCTCAATCTCCACCATCACAATGTAATGAGACCACAGTTGGGAGTTTGGAATTCTGGAGTGCTTGTTGAATTTGTTTAAGCAGACAATAGTCCTCCCTTGAAAAAGATTTAAATCTCAAACTTTGGACTTGCCCGTTTAAGTTCATTTCTTCCTGAGGTGTATACATGTAGTGGCCGGGCAACTGTGATGATGGAATGTTTCTGACCTGTGTTATGTCCACAAACTGATTGATCAAAGTGATGAGATTGTCATTGCTGTCTGCTAGTGCCTGAAGAGTAGTGAGAATTCTTTCTTCAAAGAAACTTGGCATAAAAGTATGTCAAGCTGTAGTGGTTTCGGTGTGCCTGGTTACATGTAGCTCTGGAGTTTGCTTTGAATAATGGCACTCCATATAAGAAAGTATACAATGTATCACTGCACGATACCCCATACCCCCATCGTAGGTACAATATATAGGCCTACCTAGGAAAAAACAACAATTAACTGCAAAAAGAATGTTCAACTTTGTAAATTCACTAATAAAAGTTGAGTATTTAACTGCGGACATGTACTTGGAAAGATTAGGAGTGTTAAAATAACTTTGATACAAACACGCATTTTTTGAGCAAGTCAAACTATACAGTAATTGCATGAATCAGCATACGCATTTCTTGTTTCAATTGACCAATGAGGAAGGTGTAATATGAATTTAGTTTAAACTAAAGATTGCCTTGGTATATTGACCTTTCACCAAAAAGTTGTTTTTAAACATTTATATGCATTGCTGGGATAGAAAGTGCAAAAACACTGTAATATGCTCAATATACGCACTTTTTGAGAAAATTGCAATTTCAGATTTAATTTTCCTATGAGTTTGTGTACAAGACAAAGGATTAACTCATAATTTCACAGACTTGGCATGTCATTTTGATGATAAAACTATTTTTATGGATAGATCTGCCGCCTGGGGTAAAATTTTGCGAAAAAAAAAATAAAAAAATTAAATTTTGACATTTTTGGCACTTTTTGACCTCAATATGACCTTACACGAGGGTGGTATTTGAGAATTTTATTTCTCGAAAGACTGCCTGTGTACATTTATCTTAAAAAAAAATTTGTTTGAAACACATAAATGCACCATTGGGTGCACAAAAAGCTGGTATACTAAAAATGTACACTTTTCAAGATAATCACACTTTAACGTTTTGCTTTGCGATACGTTTGTGTACAAGGTCAAAGTTTATCCGTTAATTACATACGTTTGGCATATCAACATTAACTTAAAAATACATTTTATGGAT
The DNA here is from genome assembly GCF_032118995.1 of Asterias amurensis. NCBI lineage: Eukaryota > Metazoa > Echinodermata > Asteroidea > Forcipulatida > Asteriidae > Asterias > Asterias amurensis. The sequence goes on along the minus strand of NC_092657.1, from coordinate 8,335,185 downwards.
AGATCTATTACTTGCGGTCAAATTTTGTGAAAATTTCAAAAATGCAATTTTTTTGCCTAATTTGAAATTTTGACCTTAAAATGAGTCGTAAAGACCCCACATGAAGGTGGTATTTGAATTGTTTTTTTTTTCTCAAAAACTGCCTGGGTATATTTACCTTTCATAAAAAGTTGTTTGAAACCAATATATGCACCAATGGGGAAGGGGAGTGCAAAAACAATTGGTGTACTCAAAATGTACCCTTTTCAAGATAATCACACTTTTACACTTCGTTTTGCTATACGTTTGTGCACAAGGTCAAAGTGTATACGTTAATTACATAGGTTTGTAGTATCAACATAAAGTTAAAAATACATTTTTATGGATAGATCTATCAAATGTGAACACGTTTGACGCAAATTTTGAAAATATTGATTTTTGACGTTTTTTGACCTTTTTACCCCAAAATGACCTTAAAATTCAAAATCAAGCTGGGCATCCACCCCAATCGTCTTCCCGAGCCCATGCTCCATACACCTAGCATGGATGCCAGCCATTAACAAACTATGCCGTGGTTTTTTTTTCTAGAGCACTTTTTAAAGTTTGGCTGGTCTACTATCAACTCTCTTGCGAATATCGCAGCGAAAACAAAGTTGTGACGTCAAGTTCACGTCAAATACGCATCGCATTCGCAGGAATTGAAACCGGGTTATTGTGGAATGAAGCTATAGACAATTGTATCCTGTAAAATAACTAGCTATATTGATTAGGCTAATACGTAGCCGAGTCAATTTTGACATACCGAGACAGGGAAATCGTATTTTGAGACTACCTTTCCCATGTGTGTATTAGTCAAATCGGAGTAACACAAACATCTCATTGTTTATATTATAACCCGGAGTAGATTTTTCAGGACTCGGGAGACTTGTAGTTCTGAAAGGACCTTTACTGTCATATACCCATCCTGGTGGCCGGAAGATAAAAAATCTGCTCAGAAGAATGACAGCCCCTTTGAGCCGCTGGCTTGACCAGCACCGAGTAGTTGTATTCTTGCATGCTGGGCACGGGACAGGCTCAAGATGCCGTGGCCACACACTTGATGCTTGGCCTTTTAAAACTGTATTTAAAAGCTTATCTTTTTACATTAGTTTATCACAAGAATGACAAGTTTATAATAAAATGAACACTGATATTTCTTTGCATTTATTATTTATTTACTTTGTATGTAATTTGATTCCAATAAAGCTGTTCCTTTTAAAGGGAAGGTACACGTTTGGTAAATTCTCACAGGTTTGTTATTTTATGCATATGTTGAGATACACCAAGTGAGGAGACTGGTCTTTGACAATTACCAATAGTGTCCACTGCCTTTAAATCAAAAAGCACTCAACTAGACGGTGACAGAACGACGAACTAACGGACGGGGGTTGTCAAAAAGCGGAAATTTCGTTACAATTAGACAAGAAGCGCCTCCAAAAACAGACACGATTAATGTTAAATGAAAAGCAATGTTTAATATAAATTAGTTCAACAAAGTCTACTTTTATGTCTGGTTTGTGTTGTCAGGAACAATCATCTGCAGTGAAACACTACCATTCCCCGCTATATTCTTTTCTTTGTTCTTGTTTGTCACAAGCCAATTTGAAAGCAGACAGCCCAACGTGGCATAACCAGCGGGGCGAGCCGATGCGGAGCCCCCCTTTTTAGAAAACTTTCCCCCTTCGTACCCCTCCCTATATAATAAGATAAAAACACCAAATGGTTCATACATTATAACAGCCCTATATACTTGCCCCGCTCCCCGGTTAAAATAATCTATTTAATGTGCACATAACTGAATTTTTATAAAAGCAGAAGTAGTCACGGAGACCTATAACCGTATCATAATACGAGTTAGGCCTACGTTGTCCTGGTTTTTTTTATATCATATTATACGGCAATATTCAGAAATGTCCATGTTATGAAGTAATAGTCTGGCGGAATGGTTTGAGGAAGAAAGGTGTTTCTGTCATGGGTTATAATGACATGCCGACTGAGGTATCCAACACATTATAAGTCCATGGAGACCAGATCTTCTGCAGTTAATAAAAAAACATTAATAAATAAAGCAGTTTATCCATTCTGATTGGGCGAGAGGGCATCACGTGGGGGTGTTTGAACGGATGATATAACACCGGTAAAAAGTGTTGAAACATGGGCGTGACACGCGAGCTTGCACCTGTGTATGTGCTGATAAGACAGTTTCTTCATTCCTATTGGTCGAGAGAAATGGCTGAAACAGTTGTGCCACATCACGCGATACGCGCGACGCGCACAGCAATCTCCTTATAAGGAGTTGTTTACCCGAGGGCCTTACCCTTTCATAGCTGGAGGGGTGTTGTGTTGAAAGAATTCATTGAATAATTATAATTTTTGCATTCATTGTACTTTTTTACCAAAAAGTGTTGATGTTTTTTGACCGAAAAGGTATTTATGAATGGGAATCAAAGTGTGTTTGTTGAATCGGTTTGCAACTAGTGATTTAAACCCGCCGAGGCCTGGTTCTTGATAATTTACTTCGTCTCGGTAAAATTACCAAGAACCAGGCCTCGGCGGGTTTAAACCACTAGTTGAAAACCTCTTCACCACACATTGATTCCCTTATTAGCAACCGAGGTTATGGGGGTGTGGCTCATTGCAGAGAAACTGGAACATTTGTATAAACGTCAATTTATTTGAATACGTGACATGTTCAAAATATTGGCGTCCATGTCCCAGGGACAAGTTGTGACTTTTGTTGGAAATACACAACAAATGGACCTTAATGAAATTATTGACTATAATATAACAAATAATTCGGCCATTTTCCGGGGGATTTTCGCAAGCACCTGTGCATAGCAATTATGACAAGTTAACGATGCTATTAATGTTAAATACACAAAAATACACCGTTCGTTGTGGACTAGATAATTAATACTCTAGGCCTATCACAATCTTGGTTTTTTTTTTACGGATTGAAGATTCAGACTGAAGTGTTTTGTTTTTATATAGAACCATCACACCCTTCTTGTTGATTTTATTAAAGGTTGTCGTACTAGATTTGCTGATGTATGCGGGTTTGACATGACAATGGCGTTATATATACCTTGTTTAACCATGGTTAGCCTTTATGCATGCAGTTATCTACCGTAACAGTATCTACCGTTTGGTTTTATATTGTTGTAACGGGCACATCCACCACAAGCCTTGGCGTTTAGGATGATGCCTCCATGTAAATGTGGAAATAAATGTTAGATTGATTGAATAAAGGTCGCCCCTATCGATGGATCACAACTGATGATATGTAACCGTAGAAGCAAGGTGTATGTTGTTTGTATAAAATCAGTAACAAAGGCATGTAATAGACATAAACCATATGCAGGTTTCTTGAGAGATAGCGTGCTTAAAGCAGTTATACAGTGGAGAATATTAGTTATGAAATTGGCACTTATGTAAAGTGATGATAACCTTCGGGACTGATATAAATTGCTTGATTTTCTACAAAAGTTGATGGTTGATGCATGTTGTTGAGTGCAAGCCGATGTCCCAATGCGTATAGCAAACTGAATTTGTATGCAGGCCATGAACGATTGCGATGGGAATATAACTCATCATAATTGGTCAACAAATATTTTGTTATGGTTTCTGTAAATGGACATCATACACTTTTAAATGAACATAATTATAGAGAAAAAAACTCGTCTTAGATCACATCTTGACATGAAACTTACACATAGTCCAATGATGATGACAGTAGAAAACATCCCATTAAATATTGTTGTCTTAAAAAGTCATTTGATGGGAAATCAATAAAACTATTTTCCCTTTTTGAGATTAAGCTCAGTGAGCGTTTTATTATTATTTTTTAATGGATGTCATGCAAAATGTGTATTAATCGGTTTTTCACCTCAAACTTAAGTTTTGTCGGTTTGTGATGAACGATTTAACGTAAAGTGCTTTAAACACTGTGGAGCAACTGTTTTGTTAGCCAAAACCAATTATGTAATGTAAGAGAAGCTCGTGATATCATACGGCGTGTCCGATGTGTTTCAACTGTGTGATAGGCCCCTATGCTGTTTGAGCTCAATTTCATTAAACTTCGTAAGTTATTGGCAGCGTTTTCGTGAACTAATTAATGTTCAATACTTTTACGCTGTGTAATGGCATGTCGGGGACTTTAAGAAAATATCGAATCAAAACATTCTTTATGTTAATTTGGTGGAGCTGTAAAAATATACCTTTGCGATTAAAAACAAACATGATTTGTTATATTAGTCTAGACCAGATTTCCAAAAAGGGCTTTAATTAAGGAAGTGAGCGGCATTTTTGAGTAAAAGTTGGTAACGTATCTGATTTAACTAATTTGTGGGTGCTGAATCCGAAAATGATGGATACCGAGGCAAATTTTTAGTCCTTGTCCCTGAAAAAAAACAAATTTAAAACAATACAGAAAACCTAGCAGACGACGGACTTCTCACGTGAAAAAAGTCAGGTTCTGCTGTGGTTCCATATTGATCTTGTCAGGATACCATACAGATAGATCTACAACCAAATTGCACTTTCAGAGGGACCAACAGGTGCTTTCAATGTCAATTTGAAAGTATCTGAGTTAGTGTTTTATTCTAATAAAGAGTTATTTATTATTTGAACATAATTTATCTGTTGTTAAAAGCACAAACCGTTGATTATTTTTTCTTATAATGTAGGCCTACACTACTTAAGCAGGTATAGGCCTATCCAGGTGTAGTTTAGACTCAACAATGATACTTTATGGCTTGAAATTATCTTACCAGTCAAAACAAATTTGATTTTAAAGGATTTTAAAGTAACTAATTATTCGATTACAATTCTCCCCCGTTTTAAAAAGTATGTATCCCCTAGGTTTTCTGTATTGTTTTAAATTTGATTTTTCAGGGACAAGGACTAACAATTAGCCATGGTATCCACCATTTTCGGATTCAGCACCCCCAAATTAGTTAAATCAGGTATGTTACCAACTTTTACTCAAAAATGCCGCTCGAAGTTTTTTTTTTTTTTAAATCTGGTCTAGACTATATTTGTGTATGACCGGCCTTTCATATAGATTTTACGAGGTAGGAAAAATCATCGTTAAGATGAGTTTTAATATTCTGGCAACTGTGACATCACAGTGACACTGACATCACATGTGTTCTTCCCACTTTAGATTGCTTTCTTTGAGTAACTTATCTGAAGGTGAAACAAGACTAATTGTTGTTGGTCATTTTGACTAGATACAGTTTGCACATTAACACACTATGTGTGCACACAAACGATAGGCGATTTCGTACATACGAATACAAGCAGCTATAGCACGACACAGGCCTATTGTTTTTGTGATTGCGCCCGTGGTATACGTACCCCCCTCTTACCAGTTTTCATGGTATTATGCCTTTTTCTATGAATTGGGAACAAAATAATGATGCGATACATCAACCGATGCCCTAATCATCTTCATTTGTTTATATTAAGTATCCAAACATAAATTAAAACTTGATGGACATTGAAATTTTCACACCACACACCGATCTTCAATGACTTCAACTGGTCCCATTTGTTTTGAGTTTTTCCTGTTTTCAAGGCAAACGAGAAAGAATGGTTTCCCGGTGAAGCCATACGTGGAAGAAATATCTGCAGTGACTGCAAGTGTTCTGTGAGACTCTGTGTATGACTCTATAGCCAGCAGTTGTCTTCATTTTATTCACAATATTTTTTATGACATTTGAAAAATTACCATGGTAATTTGCAAAAAAAAAAAAAAAAAAAAAAAAAAAAAGTTAAATAAAAAGTGTGAATAACTATTGGCTTTTAAAGCCATTGGACACTTTCGGTAAACAGTGTTGTCCAAGGCCCACACTTCGTGTACCACAACTTATATATAAAATAACAAACCTGTGGAAATTTAGGCTCAATCGGTCATGGCGGAGTCGGGAGAAAATAACGGGAAAACCCACCCTTGTTTACGCACGTTTCGCCGTGTCATGACATGTGTTTAAAATAAATCCGTAATTCTCGCTGTCGAGAACTGATATTGTTTTATTGTTTTCTCACAAAGTAAAGCATTTCATGGAATAATATTTCAAGATAGGCTTTCACCACTACCTTCTGTAAACCTCGTAAATTATTTTTAAATCTGTGAACTTTTAATTTTTTTTCTGTACTGAAAGTGTATAATGGCTTTAAATCTGACTTTTATTTATTTATAATAAAAAAAATCCCCTTAATATTTATAATAAAGCATAAAAATAAAAAGTGATAATTGAATCACCAAGCTGATGTTAAAATTTTAATATTTTTTATAATAATATTTCTACGAGGGTTAAAAAAATATCTTAAAAAATAATAGAAAATAATATAAGGCACATGGCTTCTTTAAGCCTCTGTACTTCTTTTCCAGAATGCTCAGCAGAATGTTCAGTCACATGATTTGATCATCGTGAATTGTGAATTGAAATAGTGTTTGATGAAACTTTTTTCGGTGGGCAATTTTTTTTATATGGCCTCAACATTATGACATATTTGTGTACCTTGTAGAAATGCATAAAATACCAAACTTTTTTCATTTACAAGTGCGAACAACCAGTGGAGCCTTACGTGTTTCTAAGTTTTGGTCAAGGGAGAGGAGACTCTTTGCTTGGCAAATAAAACAAAAACAATTGTATCTAGGGACTGTTTACATCGCGCACAGAGAGGTAAAAGATTTGCCACGATTTTAGAGACACCTTGAAAACAGGACCTCATATATACACGCAACTAAACTAGCTCAACAAGCTTTTGTTGTTTCGTCCTTTTGCTGTCGTTTATCTTTAAAATATTCAGACCATACACCACAGTATTCTACATTAAATTCTTGTTTTACAAGTATAAATAACAGGGTGAAATTTTGAGATGTTTTACTTTATTTTACTTGATAAACGTCGCCAGTATGCTGCAATGGAGACATTAAAGTCACCTGGAAATAGGATTTTTTTTCTTTCAAACATAAGAGTATATGCTTACGAACAATAAAACATTTTTTTTAGTAATTGTTTGTCACGATTTATATGTTTAAAAAATGTATAAAGTTGTTTGGGGGGCTGACTCCGCCTACCCCTTTTGTGACGTCAATCGAGGCAGACTTTGCCTGCAATGCGTATAGTAAACACACGTGCAAAGTACATGTACGTCCAAGTCGTGAGTTGGTACATTTCAAAAAGTGTTTTTCTGCATTCAGCAGCAATACACCTGGTCGGCATTGCCGGAAAAAACAATAACATTTTTTTTTTGAACGTACAAACTCACGACTTGGTCCGTACATGTACTTTGCAATTGTGTTTACTCTACGCATTACAGGCAATGTCTGCCTCGATTTACGTCACGAACAGCGCCCTCTCGGGTCGGGTCTACTCTTAAATTTGTAAATAACATAAGAACTGATTTTTTAAAACCTTAGTTAACTGTTTATTCACATTCCACTCATCAAAACACATATATTAGTGACAAAAGCTTTATTTTGAAAAAATACCACTTCCAGGTGACTTTAAACGAAATACCCAACACCATCGTTATGTCAAACAGCACAAACTTGTCCGTGTGCAATGTTTAACGTTACACATCATTGACTTCAGACTATATTCTTTACAGGCAAGTATCATATGATTATTCCAATAATTAATGCTCATCTTCACCAGTCAACTTGAGCTCTCATCCCATCTATCTCAAAACAACAACGTGATATGACAATCATCCGATAATCTGTGCCACGCCCCCAAGCGGGCTTTTGGGAAACCCGGCACAATCAAAAGTCATCCAAAAATTAGTCAAAAGTCATACTGCCGCCCAAAACAATTGGCGGGATCGCGCTCTTAATTAGTCGTAACGCAAAAAGTTAGTCAGTTGGATTGTCATGAAAAAATACTTCGTCATGTCTTGTTTCGTGACGATACTGTCAATTGACGAATTAGCCCGCCCTTCAAATTAGTCCATTATTCAAAGTAGTCTTTGACTTTAAACGATGCGTATTGCACCAATTATAATTTGTCATTCCCTCAAAGGAAATCGTCAATTGACTAATCACTCACATTACTAATCATTTTCGCCCAGTTTAACGTACTTTTCACTAAATAAAACTGTTATAGTACGCTTACTCAAATTAAGATAATTTTCTCCATCATTTCATTAATTATGGAGATTGATCTTTCCTGACTTCATGCCAAGTTGAAGGTTAATGTACTCTTTTGCGCACACTTTCTAATGGAGCTACAGAACTATACCTTCCATTGTCGCCAAACAGTCTAATCCAACATGTCGAAGCCCCCTGGTAAATCCTTCGTTGTTCTCAGTGATGTGCGCCTCGGACGAGTTGGTATATTAAAAGCGTAGTGTAACCGTTTATTATATTATGGCTAGAAAGATAATTTTAGGGTAGATACAATGATCCACACAAGTTTGCCTCGAAATTGCGTGGTTTTCCTTCTACTTTGTGAACTATCACGGTCGGCCATTTATGGAGAGTCAAACATTTGGCCGACCGTGTTAGTCGACGAGGTAAAAGGAAAACCGTGCAATTTCGAGGCATGCTGGGTGAATCATTGTATCCCACTTTTATATAATAGCATATTATTTCTACCCATATGCATGTTATAAAAAAAACCTGTTGCACGGCTATTGAGATAGACCTACAGCTTTCCAAAAATATAACATTGATGATTTAATTGGTAACAAGGCGCGCAACTATTCACCCCTCAAAGGGTTTTGGTTGTAGACTCCCGCATCTACAACAGTCTATTTGTAAGAATATATTCATAAATTAAAATCTAGTATCTGAATGATCATATCTTCACTTTAAAGGCACTGGACACTATTGGTTATTACTCAAAACAACTGCTTGCATAAAAACCTTACATATTGAGCACCGAAGAGATGTTAAAAGCATTGTGAGACATGGTTCCCTCTGAAGTAACCTAGTTTTTGAGAAGCCTTTAATTTCACACTCAAATAAAATTTAAAGACTTCAGGTCTGAAGCCTTTAAATATTGGGCATCTGGAAGCACACAATTACATTTGTGCACCTAGGTTTAAACAAATATATATATTTTTATTTTTTATTCTCTTGCGGATTCGATATGTAGTCAAGTTGCACAGATGTGTCTTGTATGAATGCTTTGGTTGGTATACACAAAGTGAAAATATTTAATACTGTCTTTGACAACAATTCACCAAAAGTGCCCAGTGCCTTTAAAGAAACTCTCATCAGAAAACTCGCGTTACGAGCTGGATACCGCTGCCATTTATATATTTCGTTGAATGTTTTATAACACTCTCGTGGCCTCTTCAAAATCAACAGTATAAGTACTTTAAGTTCTTACTGACAGTAAGTACGCTATATAGATGCTTAGGTTGTTATTACTTTACATCGAAACATATATACGTAACATAACATAAGGACCGGGGATATTCACAATTGTTTGAAATGATAACAATGTTGTTGCCAGACGTCAACGGATACCACGGCAACCGTTTGTGTGACATAGGCTTAAACGACCCTTTCGTGGTTGGAGTGAGGTATAGTGCCCCACAAGTTTCCCGATTGCCTTTATAATTTTTCCGGCAATGTATTACGAAAACAGTTACTAAGGATTGCGAATCATTTACTACAGGGGTTGCGAACCTGACCAACGGATTGTGAAATCCGTAATGCACGGGTTTGAAATGTTTTTCTTGTTGGCGCTTTAATGGCATAGACCTTTAGCCCCCTTTAGGTGTCCGTTTCTCATAATGTTTTATGATCAACAGCTCCCCATTGCTCGTTTCCAAGTATGGTTTTATGCTAATATTTTTGTTGAAAGGCAGAAGTATTTATGATACCGAAGGCGGCTTTTAAAGGCAGTGGACACTATTGGTAATTACTCAAAATAATTATTAGCATAAAACGTAACGTGTAATGTGGAGAGGTTGGTAGTATAAAACATTGTGAGAAACGGCTCCCTCTGAAGGAACGTAGTTTTCCCAGAAAGAAGTAATTTTCCACGAATTTAATTTCGAAACCTCAGAAGGAAATCAAGCAATCGGAAGCACATCACAACTTCATGTGTCGTGTGGATGTTCTTTCTTTCATTAATATCTCGCAACTTCAACGACCAATTGAGCTCAATTTTTCACAGGTTTGTTATTTTATGCATATGTTGAGGTACACCAAGTGAGAAGATTTGTCTTTGACAGTAATCGGTGTCCAGCAGTGTCTGTAAAGAAGTTGTGGATATAACCTTGATGAATATTATTAAAAAGGGGATTGCACAGTAAGAGTCAACATACTGCTGTATACACTAAGCATTGCAACCTTGAGTCATTATTAAATTGAACATGAAGTCGATAAATTGCGAAATGCACTCTCTATAGGCTAGCCTTGATCAAGGCGCTACAGCCAGCCGCGATCTGCAAAACACCAGTCCCAATCACTGAATTCCGCCAGCGCACCCAGATACATAACACAGTGCATATAATACGTGTACAGCGTATGTAGACACAAACGTATACTGTACATGTACATGTACGTACGCGTACGCGTACTGTACATGTGTACTTTGAGCCACGTGTACGAGGTTGAAAGTAGAAAGACACGACCGTACTCAAGACTTCGCTACGCTGTTCTCGCTGTACAATGTACTGTACATACAATGTACTGTATGCACAGCGTGCAGACTGCCGAATCGTGCATGCTGCGCCGGGCCGGGGCACACTAAGACAACAGCCTTAAGTCAAGGCTATCTCTAAGCTCGATGTTTTCGTTCAGTGTGGTAAATAATATTACTATTGCAGAATCCACTTGGAATTGATTTCTTGAAACATAGAAATTAGAAACAAGCTAAAATAATTGTTTCCCATCTTACATCCTGTAAAAAAAATTTTCTGCTTGAATTTTGCCATATGGCATCCTTGCCTGGGGTATATCAAGTGTTTATTTATTGAATCGTATTACTATTTTACAATAAAAATCCTTTTGGAAATATTAACCACGCTGACTTTCGTACCCAATCTATAACCCGTTATCATTAATCATAGAACCCTTCTTACTTCAGCTCTGTATATTTATAAATCAATTCATTCCCAACAGATTACATAAGCCCTTCCAGAATATATGCTTAATTCTGAAATCCACTCATATCCAACTATAGACACTCAGATGGTTTCCATACCCCAGTGTTCATTCACCAAGTCCATTAATTGTGTTTTATTTCGAGGACCTTAGTATTGGAACTTCCTTCTATATAGTGGTACTCGAAAATAAGGCAAGAGCCCTTATATGATTGTATTAATACATTTCTGTTGGACCCACTATTCTTATTAAATTTCCGGCAATAATGTCTCTATCTACTTATCTCATGTTCATATCACCTCCATTACTGAACCATTATTACTGTGTTGTCCTTTTTGTGTTTTGTCTGTGTCTTTTCTTGTCTATCTAGCTTGTGTGCCTTCGACATTTCAGTCTATTCCTGCATTGTTCTTTCTCATAATAAGGGCCTACGGCCTACACAGATTCGGGGGGGGGGGGGGGGATCGGGGTGGGGGTGGGGGCTCCACCCACCAAGGGAGACCTTCCTTACCTGAACTATTTAGTGGTCTCTCCTGTACGTTATTTTAATGATCGAGTGGAACAATGAACGAGAAAAGGTTCATGCTGACAATTAACTTGAGTAATTACCATATTAAGTAACTGATAGTTTTCGCAAAACTTTGAGTTTTGCGAAAGAAAAGCCCGTGATAAAATCTTTCTCTGTGTAAACCATGTGACGTCAGTTGTGATACACCACTGTGCAGTAAATGTGCGCCTAGCACTGGACGCATGCAGGATGAACGCATAGCGATGGAAAGTATCACATTCTTAGGTAACATCGAAAAGATGATCCTCCAAAGTGTTTGGATAACAGCGGGTCTTTTGAGGGATGTGTATAGTTACCGACGACGTGTGCCAAGCACTGCTGGCAATGTAATGAGCTCTCGTTTTAGGCCGATTTTGGTGCTATAATTACTGTGTTATACGTTACCCTGACAACTTATTAAAGGCAGTGGTCACTTTTGGTAATTACTCAAAACAATTGATAGCATAAAGCTTTTCTTGGTAACAAGCATGATAGTTTAAAATATTGTGAGAAACGGCTCCCTCTGAATGTATAGTTTGCGAGAAAGAAGTCGTTTTCCACTGAAATATTTGAACTTGATTTCGAGACCTCAGAATGAGATTTTGCGGTCCCGAAATTAAGCATCTGCTGAAAGCACACAACTTCGTGTGACAAGGGTGTTTTTCTGTTCCATTTTTATCTCGCAACATCGACGACCAATTGAGCTCAAATTTTCACAGGTTTGTTCTTTCGTGCATAAACTGAGATACACCAAGTGAGAAGAATCGCCTTTGACAATTACCAAAGGTGTCCAGTGTCTATAAACATGTAGTTATGTTTAAAGAACATCGGTGCAACTCAAATTTTAAAAAGAGCTTCGTACGTAAAATGACAAAAACACGGCAAGTTTTCCCGTTATGAATGTCGGCCGTCAACTATACTTTACTAATATACTGGTTGACTTCGATTAGCTAAAACGCATGGCAAACCCGAGAACGACAACCTGCATGCCTAGGAGACCTGAGACTTACCGGTACTTAGAAAAGCTTTTCTGGCAGTACCTCATGACGTCACGTTTACCTTGCCCCTAATGAAGCGGCCTTCGTTTTTTAAACGGGACTTTGAAATAAAAGGTAAAAAGTAAGGTAATTAAAATTTTAAAAACATTTGAGGGTCGGCAGCCGAAAATAATAGGGCTGGTCTTAAGTGGATGCATTGATGGGAACATAAAACACACTTACGATAACACACAAATTGAGTATCCGAAAATTAATTGGCAGTACTGGATAAACCAGCAACGATGTCTTTGTCTTTACCACGGAGGCTCTGTGATGATAGCAAGCCTCCTTTTTAGTCAGTAAAATTTCGTGTTATGTTTGGTTTTTGAAGAGCTCGAAAGCTTACGCAGAAGTAAATCGTCACACAAAGGCCTAATGCTCACGCTCACTGCTGTGGATATTTTAATACTGTCCAACGAATGAAATGGAATGGTCCGACAGTCACCGACTTGATACCGTAATACACAATCCATAAACAGGTAAAACCACGGGTTAATGTGATTGATGGCTTAATTTATACGTCGATGTTAATTTAAAAGCTGAATCGACGTTGTAGCTCCAATATATGTGCTCGTTTCATATTTTATCCGTGAAGAAAAATCACAAGATGACGACCAATTTGTGGGTAGCTTTACTGAGTGTGATTGTGGTCATCAGTTTGCTACCCGCCATGGGTGTCCGAACGCCGCTGTACATCGGGGGCCTTCTCCCGCTCTCTGGTGGTTCAAGTCGGGAGTTTGGTCGAACCTCTTTCGTTGGTTCAAAACGGGCTGTTGAAGATATCAATAATAGAAGCGATGTGCTGGCAGACTATGAGCTTGTGTTGGAATGGGCAGATACAGAGGTAAGTTTAGTGAATAGTTAGTGACACTAAATTGGTATCATGACTGGGTACTCAACAAAAAGTCAATGATACTCGTTGTGGTAATAAAATAGTAAAACATAATCTTATATAGCGCACGTATCGACCAACAAGGTACTTAATGTACTTAGTATAGTCATTTTACATAATATAGGCAGTAGACACTATTGGTAACGAGGAATTGGGGGAGGTTGATAGTTTAAAATTTTCTGAGAAACGGCTCCCTCTGAAGTGACTTCGTTTTCAAGAAAGAATTAATTTTACCAATTTGAATTCGAGACCTCTGAATTAGGTTTTGAGGTCTCGAAATCAAGCAAACTAGCTCACATTTTCACAGGTTGGTTATTTTAAGCATAATTTTTACACCAAGTTAGAAGACTGGTCTTTGTCAATACAAATAGTGTCCAGTGTAATTAAAAATACGTTATTGAATTTATGAATGAGACCCACATAATGTGCAGTAGTATCTTATATATTTTTTATAAAGGGTTTACAAAGAGCACTGAGCTCAGGAACACTGAGCGAAACAATTCTCTTTTCGATAAGTGCACTCTGGTTTTTTGTTACCACATTTCAATATTTGGACGGACTGTGCTGTAAGAACAACACAGCCCTCCTTTGTTATCCATTATTTCATTTGTTCCAAAAGATTAATTGGTATATAATTAAAAGAATTACAACACAAAAAATAGTCAAAGTTGCAATCCACTCTTTCAGCGCCTGTGTCTGTGCTGTCGCATCTATGATATTTCGTCATTATACAAATCACTCATCCGAATACATAGTGGTATCCTCCATAATCAAGTTCAAATTAGATGACGTACAAAACGGCAAACAGGCTTCCCAGTTCACCATTTCGGTTATTTGAGAAACAATCTGGCCCTTAAATCAAGGGGGGGGGGGTCATTAAATAACATATTGTACGAAGTCTTGAACGTTCATTTATATATAACTAGGACATTTTATCCATTATGATTGGTCGAGAGGTTTTTAAACCACTAGTTGAAAACCTCTTAACCACACATTGATTCCCTTAATATAAATCGACAGGCCTGATTACGGACATAAGAAAGAACAACGTGGGGGTGTTTGAACGGCTGATTTGAAACCAGTAACAAGTATTAATAAATACCTTGGTTGTTGGCTGCCGCTGTTAACGGACCTCGCCTCCGGCTCGGTCCGTTAACAGCGCAAACCGCCAACCCGGTCATTACCACGCAGTGAAGATCGGGTGCTCGCACTGTTATTTCGTTATTGAAACATGGGTGTGACACGCGAGCTTGCACCTGTTCTACGAGAAAATTTTTTCATTCCCATTGGTCGAGAGTGCCGGCTGGAAGTGTGCCACATCACGCAATACTCGCGACGCGCACAGCATCTCCTTCATAGCTTGAGGGGTGTTGTGTTAAAAGAAACTGTTCTAGCCAGCTAGAAAGTGTACGCAATCTTACTGTGACTGCGCAACTCAGTGCCCGGCGAAACATGACGTATAGAGTGTTTTGTCAACAGAGGGCGGTTTGAATGTAAACATAGGTCACATCGTCTATACTGTAATAAGCGGTAATCAGCTCATTACCATAATGCCCGCGAAAGACGAGGCATGTTTACATTACACACCACCACTACGGACGCATGATAGGGTCCAAAGGTCGTAATAAGGGGGAAGTGCGTGATTGGACGTCAAAATGAATAATTCATTTGCCTCACAATATTATTATTATTAATGGTTTTTTTAATCTGAATAAAAAAACAACCAAAAGGTTGACAACATTCAAATTTACAAAGTTTTTACAGAATTCAGAAAAATTGACTCAAAAATAAACAGGCAAAATCTATACATAAATACACACAAATTTAAGAAAAGAAAAACATCAACTAGCAGAAACATGTCATAAAAATTGCAAAGATATACATAAAAAATAAAAATAAAAAAAAACAGACAAAAAATTTCAAATTTGCCAAGCAGCCCCAAAAACTATTTCAATATTCTAGCTAATGAGGGCAGCGTGGATTTACTATAGCGCCCAGTTTTGCATTTAGGTATTTGAAAGCTAGTAGTTGAGGCTGCTCTGAGATGCATGTTAGTGGTGTTAGATCTGGCAAGAGGTAGTTAGTGACAAAATCTTTGAGAACAACGAAGACTATTACCAAACATAAGCAACAGATTATGGCGTCCAGATATTTAAGTGGGAATATTAAGACTAGTCAGAGCATGTGAGTAGGAAATATATCCTTAGCCTAAAATAATACGACTGGCTCGTTTCTGCACACGTTCAAAGAGACATTTTGCTCCTTGCTTATTGAAGTAAGCCATACTTGGCAGGCATACTCAAGAACTGGTCTTATGTAACAAATGTAAACCGCAAGTATGTCAAAAACAGGAACCTTAGCTTTCTTAAGAATACAAAGAGTGTAAAGTCTGCGAGAAGCTTTAGAAATAATGTCAGTAATTTGCAAGTTCCATTTAAGGTCACTCTGAATGGTTACTCCCAGTAATTTCAAATGACACCTGACTTAAGTTACTCGAGTTAATGATAAGTTATGAAGCAGGTACTTGGCGCTTTAAGAAACTAATCACCATACTCTTACACTTGGAAGGCTCAGGTAACACATCGTTATCCTTACACCAAATAATTAAGTTGTTAAGGTGACTTTGCAATTTTTCCTGTTGCCCATGTTGAATAATTTCCCCCAGAGTCAGATCATCCACATATTTCCATCGTCTACAGCAATCTATTGAAGCATCGTTGACAAGAACAAGGAAAAGTATTGGCCCCAATTTTGTTCCTTGAGGAACACCACAAGAGATTGACTTGGTGGATGAAAATTGACCCATGAGTTTAGTATTGTGTGTGCGACCATTGAGAAAGCTGCAGACGATGGGAACTATGGACGGTCTGACTCCGAGATTCAAAAGTTTCTGAATAACAATAGTGTGGTTAACACGGTCAAAGGCCTTAGTAAAATCAATTGTGCAAAGTTGGGCATAATGGCCGGGTTTATCCAGTCCTTCAACAATGAAATTTAACATTTCAACAAGATAGTGTGTAGTGGAACAGCCCTTAATGTTACCATTGTTTAGCATCCAATTTAGTAGAAATGTCTTGCAAAATCCATTTAGCTATGAATGTTTCAAAAACACGGGCAAATATTGACGTAAGCGAGATGGGGCGGAGCTGGTCAAGAGACGAAATGTTCTTCTCTTTAGGAACTGGAACAATTGTAGTAGTTTTCCAGACATCGGGAAAGATTCCATCGGTAATGCAGGCAATACATTTGTCAAAGGATATGATAGTTCAATGGGCAACTCCTTGATTAATCGAAGTGGAAGATCTGATCGAAGTGGAAGATCTGACATCCTGTGTTGTCTGATAGGTCTGACGAACGATATACATATTCATGAGCTGCATACTAGCATATCCGAGATAAATAAATAAATAAATAAATAAAAAAAAAAAAAAAAAAAAAAATAATAATAATAAAAACTAGAGATTGAGAGTTTGTGAACAAACTCAAGGTGTTCGGTTTCCGGGAGTAAAAGCCTGGATTAAAAAACAAATATTACACCTTGCTTTGTTCTCAAGATTTGTAATAAATGATTCAAATTACAAAAACTGTCAAACCACATGATTACGTCATCTAGTAAAAGTGTATGTTTGGTGACGTCATCGGTAATATTTGTTTTCTACCAGACCTTTGCCAGACTTGTATGGTGTGATGGTAAAGCATCAAAGGATGTTTATTTCGACCTAAAAGACAATAAACCACGCCCTTTCAAATCATTTCACAGTCACCTCCCGTTTAAACAGGTCAAAAGGTCAACGAAAGTTCACCAACATATCCATTTCTGTCAAGTACGTAAAGCCCTTTCATATGATGTACAGATTGTCAAAATAGCTTATGTAGTTTAGGAAATATGAACTTAGGAAATATTGACTGACGACTGAAGAAAAGACTGTAAGGGGCATGTATGTTTTAACCGCCTTGAACGAAGACTATTCTTCATGAAGCTTTTTCGCGCTCTATTGATAATATTTTAAAAAAGAAGTAAAAAAAAAAAACGTGGATCAAAAATAATGATTTTTTGAAATAATAATTTGAATTTTTATAACTCAAGAATGGATGACGTCATCATGACCTAACTAACACATTATTCCACTCCTAATTTTATCTACGATTTTGGGACGTGTGCTTTTGTTCGAGGACAAGGGACGAAGAGAAGAAGAAGATGAAAATCTGGATTGTTTTATTGATTTGTTTGTACTAAAGTTTTGTTTAATCCGGCAGTTTATTTTAGCAAGAACACTCCTAATTGCTTGGGCCTTATACTTTAACCATTCTGTATTCTTTGAATGTTTTGTATTGTAACATCCATGTCTGTGCATGGAGGTAGAAATAGATTAGTTTACGTAACGTCCTTTCCTACTAGAGAAAGTTTGAAAGGGCTTATGTTATTTCAGAGATTTTTTTTCTTCAAAATATTTAACTCAAAATAACTTGGATAGTTGTTTTAACAAATAATCAAAACAATTGATGATTATGCTAAGTTCAAGAAGTAATAGATATCGTAATACTGACGTGAATTCCGTGGGCCCAAAACGCCCTTCACCCGGGGGGAGTGGTCGATCGATGTAACGTCTCTATTCTTCTCGGTGTTTAACCAAAACATGACCAATGTTCGTCATTTTGTACTGTTGTTTTCTCACATCATTAAAAGTTCTATGAATCACTGAAGTAGGTGGCCATCTCAGCGAAACTTCGTCTTCAATTCCACATTGACCACTAAGCCATCAGAAGGGTAACATTTGAACATTTGGACGCTGAAGATTGAAATGAAATCGTTTTCGCAGCGTTCTGCATAGCTATATAGCTCTATGCATATCACGCTATGGCACAGAGTACAACAAACTTGGCAGCATGCCACCAAATAAATTATGCCTAATACACTACACGTGTACGCCACAAGTGTTAGGCACAACCAATGGGGAAATTTCGTAGTTCTTTTTACAAGAAATTGTGAACTTTCAAACTCGATTTTGAACCAGAAGACGAGCTCAAAATGGGATCACGTCTGCGAGGCATTTACGGAGTTTTTAACGAACTTTTCGATGATGTGTCGATTGTAACAACCAATCATGTAGATCAAAAGTTATGATTTTTTGAAATAATAAACTTTGAAAATTCATAACTCAAGATTTGAAGACGTCATCGTGACATAACTCAAACGGTTTCTTCTCCTTATACATATCTAACTATGTGTGAAGTTTCAACTTTATATGTGCTTGGGAAGTGTGATTTTTTTAGCGGACAATCGCCGCTAATAAGCAGAATGGATGATCACTGGAGCGTGCTCTGCTGCACCGCTAATACACTACACGTTGTGTGTATGTATGCCTACGTGCAATGTTTATGCACATACCAATGGGGATTTACGTTGTTCTTTTGACGTGAATTTTGAAATTTTCAACCTCTCTTTTGAGCCGGAAGACAACATCAAAATGGGGTCATGTCTGTGGGGCGTTTACGGAGTTTTCCCATGACGATTCCGATGATGTTTCGATTGTAAAAATCCCTCATGTAGATCAAAAGTTATGATTTTTTGAATTAATAAACTTTGAATATTCATAACTCAAGAATTGATGACGTCATCATGACGCAACTCACACGGTTTCTTCTCCTAATAAATATCTAACTATGTGTGAAGTTTCAAGTTCATACGATGTTTGAAAAGATGTTTTTGTAGGGGGACAAGGGACGTACAGAAGAAGAAGAAGAAGAAGAAGAAGAAGAAGAAGAAGTATCAATAAAAAAAAAAAACCGAACAAAAATAAGAGGTGTTCCGGGCTGTTGGCCCGAACACCTAAAAATTCATCCACTAGTGGAATTTTTTCAATACAACACAGTAAACTCGGAAGATACAGACCCGACAAGGCTGTCGGCCTGACGGCTTCCGCATGTGGTTAGTGGTACGAGGGCGATGACTTGTGTGAACAGTATTCGAACGATCTGACAGTGTGTATACGGTGGGTCATGCGTTGTGACCGCAAGCACCATACCACGAACAGGGTATACGTGTGGGTTTACAGCGGCGTCTTTTCGGAGCGAATAATGCGACTGCCTTGAGCAAGGCTAGGCCTGAATACGAACATAAGAAACAACAAAACTTATTAGACAGAGAAAGCAAAACAATACTAACCGCATACTAGTTTTATTATCAATTTAAAGGAACACGTTGCCTTGGATCGGACGAGCTGGTCTATAAAAAGCGTTTGAAACCATTTGTTAAGAAATGTATATGGTTAGAAAGATGTTTTAAAAGTAAAATATAATGATCCACACAAGTATCACTCAAAATTGCACGGTTTTCTTTTTACGTCGTGAACTATCACGGTCGGCCATTTATGGGAGTCAAAAATTTGACTCCCATAAATGGCCGACCGTTATTGGACGAGGTAAAAAGAAAACCACGCAATTTCGAGGCATTGTGTAGATCATTGTATTCTACTTTTACATCATATCCATTTTATAACAAACGGTCACAAAACGCTTTTCAAAGACCAACTCGACCGATCCAAGGCAACGTGTTCCTTTAATGTTTCTAACTGGTTTGTTAAACATTAGGGGAAATCAACCCCTCTGCCTAACCCTTTAAATTAATGACAACCTTTGCTTGTACAACACGATAGAGGTCACTCGTCCAATAGGTATAAGTTGACCTCCAGAGACTACGAGGTTTTGCGAGAATCTCTAGACTTCGGGGCACCTCCAGCAGCTACGGCGTGTATTGTGACAGTAGAGTTTGAGGACAATAAAGTATTGCGATGTTTTTTTTCTATGAATTTCACCCATTTAATATGGTTTGATTAAATAAAATCTAAATTAAGAAATCTTGGGAAAAACAGTAATATTTTTTAAAGCTGACCCTCAGTTCCACTTCGCATTGGAACATGAGGGTTATAATCAAAATGGCGATTAATTTAACACGTCGTTGTCTTGGCAACGCCATGCAATATCCTGTAGAACCCATTTCTTACAATGTCTGTTTCAGCGCTAAGTAAAATGCTCGGATTTCCTGTTTTAAATCTTCGATTCGTTAGTAATGCAGTCGACAGCCAGGCAATAAAATACAAATGCTACTTCAGGCCGCTGTTTTGGGATGTCTAGCTCTAAGTCTTCATTTCTCTTGAGTTTACAATTTTGATTTGATATCGATATCATATTCTTAGTTTTAATAGTGTTCAATAAACCCAATATTATACTTTAGGATTAAACAGAGTGATGTGGCAGACATAAAGAAAATCACACAAAATTGCCCAAGCATTAATTTCCCATATGATGGTTTAGAGGTGCCTGTCTGTCGACAGGGGCCAGTACGAGATAACCACATAGAGCTATATTGTCTATATATAGACGATGTGACCTATAGACCTTTTCGGAAATACTGGGGCGCGCGCGTAAAGCTTGGAATTAGGTGCATTGTGGTCTAGCTGATTACAAATTTGATTCATATATATCCCACAATGCACCTCATTCAACAGTCTGCGCTTGCGCATTGGTATTTGCGATAAGGTCTATGTTTACATTCAAACCGCCCTCTGTTGACAAAACACAACATACGTCATGTTTCGCCGGGCACTGAGTTGCGTAGTCAAAGTAAGATTGCGTACACTTTCTAGCTGCCTGCCAAGGTTTTGCCCGGCGGTATGCGCGCGAATCATGTTATGGTTTTCGTATGACGTCAGAGGTCACGTCGTCTTTAGCTCTATGGATAACCATGATCAAAACCCCTCCCAATCCAAGCGTGCAGTTCAGAGCGCGCAGTTCAGAGCGCGCAGTTCAGAGCACGCAGTTGAGAGTTCAACGCTCTAAAACTACCACCAGCAAGAATGTGTAGGACGAATGGAAGTCGGTTCCGGAATGAGTCCAATTTGTTTGTATAACTGTTCAAATTCTTCTAAAATATTGCAAATTTGCAACAAATTCGGCAATAATGCATTCTCATTTTTAAAAGACTTTGACGATTTTGGCAATAACAACTGAACTGTGTTTTGACCCAGAAAATTGATTGAGCCCAAATATTAGATCGATTTATCACGATTTATTTATAACTAAAATAAAATACCATAAAGTATTGTGACAGGTATACATGTTGTATTCGGTTTGTAAACAAACCGTGGTCCTAGTTTTGGACTAGGCTGAGGAACGAGATTCGTTTAGAAGAAAGTATACTTCCACAGAGTACAACTGATTGCTCGGCCTAGTGCTACATCACACACACCTCACTATATAATAAACAGATCGACAGTGAACTCGAACTTGACTTTTGTTCGGTGACCTTCAGATTCAGAAGTAGGCTACATTCAATAAAGCATGGGAGCACTATGGGTGAATTAGTAATGTCAGAAATATACAGGTTATAATAAATATAGCATGGGAGCACTTGAAGAACACTCATTGTGAAGTAATAATGGAAGAATTATGGGTTACAATAAATATAGCACGGGAACTCTAACTCGAGGAATACTCATAGTGGATAAGTATTGGCAAAAGTAAATGGTACAATAAGTATAGCATTGGAACATTTGAAAAATGTTCATTGTAAATATATTTTGGCAGAAGTATATAAAGTTGATAATAAAAATAGCATGAGAAAATTTGAAGAAATTTCATACTGAATAAATATATGACAGAAGTATAAGTTGCAATAAGTATAACATGGGCACACTTGAAGAATATTCATTGTGAATCCATACTGGCAAAAGTAGAGGCTACAATAAATATAGCGATGGCGGCCCGGAGGAGCTACTGCAATTATTAAGTTTCATGGTTACGAAACAGGACAAATTGGTGTACATTGTCTTGCCAAAGAAGTATTTGCATAAGATACTAGATGCTCTGTGGCGCAATTAGCGAATTTAAGTCCTTTTAAAGGAACACGTTGCCTTACGATCGGTCGAGTTGTGATAATAACAACATTATTTATTGAATTTTGCCCCCAAATTTAAAGACAAATGGGGTAAATTCAGCATTTTTATGAGATTTGGTCCGAAACCTTAGAAAACACGCGGCGTGAGTCCAAGCTTTTTATCAAATTTGGGTCAAACATTGAATCAATCTCAAAATTTTAGTCCTGCATTTTCATCAAAGTTGCCCCCAAAGTTAATAAAACACATTATTTTCATATTTGGATTTAAATTGAAACAAAATCAAGAGGGGCAGTCCAACACTTTTTTCCCAATTTGAACCCGTAGTGGCAATAATCAAAAGGGGGTAGCCCAAGTTCAGCATTTTGGACCGAAATTTTGGATTTTTTCAGCTAACATTTTAGACTATGGATTTTTATTTTTATTTTGAGTGATATTCAAGGCAATAATTTATTTTCTCAAGGAAGGCCAAGGATGATACTTTGTTGTGATATAAAAGGTTTTTTGAAATAATTTGGCATTTTGGTGGGGTGAAGTTGTAAATATTTATGAGCTGAAAAAAAAAGAAGTTTTTCAGACCCCACAATCGGCCTAAAATGGCCAAAAAACAAAATGAGCCGTAACCATGGCAACGGGCTATATATAGAATTAAAAATGCAATTTTGTTTACCCGCACCCCAGGGCCCTTCCACCCACAAAGTATTTAAAAAAAATCACTTTTTGACCGTTAGCAACTTCTCAATTAGTTACCTGAACTGACTCTTATAAGTTATTAGCCTAACGTCTTTTTTAATAGTGTTATTAGATTCAAGCCAAAACTGAGCTGAGCAAACCATATTTAACACGCAACTAGGCTGTACTAAAACAGGTTGGTGTTTATACTGTTAAGTTTTGGAAAGAAGGTTATCGTGGAAGCAGTTTTAAATTTAAAGACCAATTAAAGGCAGTGGACACTATTGGTAATTACTCAAAATGATTATTGGCATAAAACCTTTCTTGAATACGAGTATGGGGAGAGGTTGATATAAAATATGTATAAAATATGATATGTATAAAATATGATATGTATAAAACATTGTGAGAACCGCTCCCTCTGAAGTGCCATAGTTTTCGAGAATGGAGTAATTTTCCACGAAATATGATTTCAAAACCTCAGATTTAAAACAATTGAGGTCTCGAAATCAACCATCTAAACGCACAGAACTTCGTGTGACAAGGGTGTTTTCTTCTTTCACTATTATCTCGCAACTTTGATGACCGATTGAGCTCGAATTTTTACAGGATGAAATTAAGGATGGAAACAAGGTCCTGTATGTACTTTGGAGAAAGACCATGAAGAGCTTTAAATGTCGACAACAGGATTTTAAAATGAATCCTGTACGAAACAGGCATCCAATGTTATTGACGATACAACAGTAAGCTCCGTGTAGACAATGATCATTGTTGGTAGGCCTACTATGAAAAAGGACACATTTTGACTTTAGAAATGGCGCCCATGCGTGTTTCATGTTTCCAGACCATCCAGTGCGCCCTGTAATCTTTGGTCATGCGGTTAATTTTAAAGGAACACGTTGCCTTGGATCGGTCGAGTTGGTCTTTGAAAAGCGTTTGTAACCGTTTTTTATAAAATACATATGGGTAGAAAGATGTTGTAAAAGTAGAATACAATGATTCACACAAACATGCCTCGAAATTGCACGGTTTTCCTTTTACCTCGTAGACTAACACGGTCGGCCATTAATGGGAGTCAAAAATGGCCGACCGTGATAGTTCGGGGGCGCTGGGCAATACATCTTTAATTAAACTGTTTAGTAGCGCAACGAGTGAAACAGCTCCTGGATTCGTTAAACTTGTATTAACTGTTTCGTACGTGGTTTATGAAAATTATGAAATGACGTCATGATGACATCATCACAACAATTGTTATGTTTTCCCCATTTTAGCACCTTTAAGTCACAAATTGCCAATGGAGCATTGTTTAATCTTATAAAAAATAAAGCACAATAATTAGTTTTGCACTTGAAAGTTTTCGGGTGCAGACTAAAACTTAAGGACGTGTTAAAACGCAAAAGGGAACAACTGTTTCAATTAAAAAAATACAAGATGTAAATAATGATGTAAAATACATGGAAACACCTCTTACAGAGGACAACTTATGTGCTAGTAAAGGAGCTTATAATTTTTCTTATAAAGCCATAAGTCATCTATGCAAAGAAGTTAATTTCGTTGATACATAAATGAAAAAGAAACCGCAAACTAGCAGCAAAATCATGTTCGCTTCGGTGAGTCTTACATGGAATGCGTCAACTGTTTATGGTAGTAGAAAATCAACTGAAGAAAGGTCAAAGTGTAGTCTTGAATGATCTTCAATTAAATTGAATGCATTAAGAGCTAAAAAGAAACCCTAGTTTGAGAGGATAGGGAAAAATGCATGAATTTGAATGCATAGTAATGAAAATGAACGATCTTTTGCTAGAATTGGCCCGGAAAACATAATGTTAAAGAGTGAACAAGCACTCTTTGAAGAGCCATATGAAAGACAACTTTTTTTCGAGTGGTCTTCCACTCTTTTAGATTGAAGTTTGCATCTTTTTAAGTGATTTTTCACTCTGTCCTGGAGTGAAACCCTTCTAAAAGAGTTAAATAACCACCACTCTTTTTGAAGAGCCGTATGGAGGACGGCTCGAAATATGAAGAGTGGTGTTTTTCACTCTTTTACATGTAGAGAGTATGACCTGCCTTCGATTCGTGTTGATTGCAGTAGGTAATCTCCCCTTGACAGTTATTTGACTTACTTAGTACCGATTTCACAAAGTAAAAAAGTTCATCGCAAGACAAGTTGTCAGTATCACCATGGTGATTTGTATTGTGACATCACAGTTTACTAAGCAACTGGGATTGATTTGCAGTACAGATCAATCTAATAGCCCTTTGTGAAGTCGCGCACAGGCATTCCCTATCGTGCTCAAAATTATTGGTTCTGTCAATGTCGTTTCTCTGACTCAAGACAACATCCTGATGGTCATTTACACACAGCTGAACTGTGGTAGAGTTCGCGGAACTTATCCTTTAAGGATTGGGTACTTTTTTCAAAATGTCCACAGGGTTTGAAGATAATGATAGTGGACAGTTTTTAAAAGGTAAAACTGAAACAATTTTAATTTTTACAAATTAAAAAAAAAATACAGCACCTCAGTAAGTAAAATTTCAAGGGAAGCTTTCTACTATCATAAATCTTCACAAACTGTGTAAGTTTAATGTAAATTTGTGGCATTGTTTTTTGTGTTAGGAAAAAGTACATAGACCCTTTAAGGTGGGCTGTAAGGCCTATCCCCTCCCATACAACTGGTGAAGTGATACACATGGAGAGTATACAACTCACGCTGGACCCTTACTCTCTGAGAGGATGCCCACTGTGATCAGCTGAAGGGGATGCCCACTGTGATCATCTGAGAGGATGCCCACTGTGATCATCTGAGAGGATGCCCACTGTGATCATCTGAGAGGATGCCCACTGTGATCATCTGAGAGGATGCCCACTGTGATCATCTGAGAGGATGCCACTGTGATCATCTGAGAGGAGGCCCACTGTGATCAGCTGAGAGGAGGCCCACTGTGAACATCTGAGAGGAGGCCCACTGTGATCATCTGAGAGGAGGCCCACTGTGATCAGCTGAGAGGAGGCCCACTGTGATCATCTGAGAGGATGCCCACTGTGATCATCTGAGAGGAGGCCCACTGTGATCATCTGAGAGGATGCCCACTGTGATCATCTGAGAGGAGGCCCACTGTGATCATCTGAGAGGATGCCCACTGTGATCATCTGAGAGGATGCCACTGTGATCATCTGAGAGGAGGCCCACTGTGATCAGCTGAGAGGAGGCCCACTGTGATCATCTGAGAGGAGGCCCACTGTGATCATCTGAGAGGATGCCCACTGTGATCATCTGAGAGGAGGCCCACTGTGATCATCTGAGAGGAGGCCCATTGTGATCAGCTGAGAGGAGGCCCACTGTGATCATCTGAGAGGAGGCCCACTGTGATCAGCTGAGAGGATGCCCACTGTGAACAGCTGAGAGGATGCCCACTGTGATCCTCTCACGGGCCAATCTCTTTCCCGCCCAGGGTTACGATTCTCCATATCTAATGGGGATCTGCCTAAGGCTAGGGTTCGCAATCACTACGAGCCTATAGCGGGTCTACCAGGGACAGGCTGGCTAGCATACCCAATCACAATCATTTAACTATTTACACCGGCACACACTGAGCCCCCCCCCCCCCCACCCGCATCCACACACACAGCCAGACGAGGCCACTTAACGTAGTTGGGTTATAGCCACTTTGCTGAAAACTGGCATACTTGACTGGGGTATATAATTTGATGTACTCTCCTAATTCGAGCAAGTCTTTGCGTCGTGACACTATTCGATGGTCCTTGCACTATTATTATACATTAGCTCAACATCTGAGTTGAGTTACCTCAGCTTTTAGTCTCATTTTATTCAAAAGGTTCTCTTTGCCTGTAGGTTTAGACCTACATTCCTTGTGGGCTTTGACAGTATTACAAAATAATCTAGGGTTTTGAGCTAAAGAAAATGTGTTATGTTAAGGTCTTTCGACCTAGTAAATACTTAATGTAACCGAGTCACCGAATTACTTGGAATGGGGACGGCCATCTTCAAACCCTTTATTCTTTACGTTTCTTGTAGTTCATGATTATACTTTACGTACTTGCCAACACAGTTCGACATTACAGTTTAAGTTTTCATATTATATTCGTTATTCGTAGCCTTAAAAAATTCACTCGCGTGTACGTTTTTTTTTTCGTAATCGCATGATCTAAACACGCAATGAATCCTAAGACATTGAAATGACAATAATGTTTTTAACACTCGAAAAATGACTATGGGAACATGGCTGATCTACCCAAAATCATAAATACACAAATTTAAAAGAAAAAATATCCGACAAATAAAATTTTCTAAAAGTCAGATTGCAATATTATTCCTTCTTCTAGTCAATATTCTCCCTCAATTTACATTGGTATAATAAGATACTGTACTTTAAGTAGTTGTACTTTTTGTTTATCTCAATTCTTCTTCTTATTATTATCATTATATTCTTGATAATTTTCAAGAACCAGGCCTTGGCGGGTTTAAACCACTAGTTGAAAACCGATTCAACACACTTTGATTCCCTTTCATAAATACCTTTTTGGTTAAAAGGCGTAATAAAGTCAGAAACTCTGTCAAACTTATCCGTTTCCGAGTGCTTGAGCTCTGAATGTTTCCACGAGTCCATGGTATGTCAGTAACATGTTACATGTACATGTACGATGTCCGTACGTGTATGTTTTCCGGTTCCGTTCGTGCGCAGGCGCGTATAGTCTTGGTGCATAATTCGCTGGTTTTCCTTTCACACTCACCGACAGCGCCCGGCCTGCATCGCCCGTAACAAGAAACGTCTTGCATCAAGACTAGCGCGGAGTCTCCGCTCACAACCGGTTATAAACAAAGGTTGAAACACCTACGTGACGTGCTCTTCACCAATATGAATAGCGAAACTGTCTGATATTTATGAATGACCTTTTTTATCCTTTATACAGATTCGTTATAAATCAACAAAAAATATATAAAGTTTTTACTCGGCTAAACTTGTGATTATATTCGTATAGAAGTCATGTACCGCGACAAAGCGTTGGCTATTGCCTGTGGATCTTAACTTCATTGTTCCTCTTACTTGAAGGCCGAACAGGCAGCCTGCGTCTGTGTGCCAATCGCGTTCAAGCCAGCTCAACCCAAGGGGAAAAAAACGAGACGCGAAACAATACGGGTTCATCAGTGGAGATCACATCTTTCTTCGTTACGTTTTCTCAAACACATCTATATTGTTTTCTGCAATCGCTAGTTTGAGGGATGGATAAGCATTTATGTTAACTTTTTACCTCTTGCTTTATTCGACAGTTCTCATTTCGGTAGCACCTGCCACCAAAGTTACATTACTTCAACAACTTCAAACTGTGCACAAACTGTGCACAGCTTTAAAAAGTACTTGAAAAACACGTGGTCGACACTAGGTTTTGCATGTACTTGCGCGTACGTGTGTTTGATGTTCGATCGAGGCAAAGTTTGCCTCGATTGAAGTCACAAAAGGGGGGGGGGGGCGGTAGGCAGAGTCACCCCAAACAACTTTATCTATTTTTTTAAAACATATTATAAAGCGTTACAAACAATTACTCAAAAAACTATTTTATTGTTCATAAACACTCTAATGTTTGAAAAAAAATATTTGTTTCCAGGTGACTTTAAAGGTTTGTTTCATGCACTGATATTATATGCGTCAATTACCCAAACCTCTTCGCTTACTGCATCGCCGGTGACTAAAATGGTCATAAGGCTAATTAACCAAAGCTCATCGGTTAACCATTCCATGCAGTCTGTATTCTTACGAATCACCATTTCGTAACTACGTGCAATTAGTGAGAAGATAACGAGGGATAACGAGGGCTTTTATGGTAGCCGAATGTTTTTTTCTTCTTATGCTTGTGCTATTATTTATAATTATAATGACGACAATCAACATTTCCGTTTTACTCCGTAAAACCTTAGCGGAGTTTTCACTGGATAAAAACTTTACTCTTGTATTGGGCTAAACTATATGAACATAGACGATGTGACTGTGACATGTGACTGTCCACAGAGCCTGGACTTCCTGCAGGCATGATTTGTACACAACCTAATGGAAGAAAACATTAAATCTTATATTTAAGATCGCACCGTATTCTTTTCAACTTTTGATACGATGAAAGGGGGCACATCTCAAAAAGTGTCCAGCTATATACTTTCATAATATTGGATTTATGTGAACATTATTCAATTCAATTCAATTCAATTCAATTTTTATTGGTCCTACAAATATTACACAAAATTTAAACTTTCCCATAGGACCAGTGCAGTATCTTGCCTGCCAGAAAATCCAAAGAATGCACACTAATTGTAAACAATGTTCACATGGTCTATACCACAGCGGGTCCGAATCGCAAACTTTCTCGGATAATTTCAACCGAGATTGACCGGTTTGACCAACCGTCCCAAACCATTATTGCGATTTTTAAATAATGCTAGACTTCAATTTATGCTATATAGTGCACACTGTTAAAACTGTGTTTAAATTGTTGCCTTCAAGTGCACTTACTTTACCAAGTCTTTATTTTCTGTTCCTTGTTTCACGGCATTCGCTTAATAGCACTAAACAATAAATGTTTAATGTTTTTTTCATTGTAATTTTTATAACTGAATTACAGACAACTGCCTCAACCTTGAAGCGAGATTTGTTTGATCATGTGTTGACATTATACGGCATTTTGAAAGCAACCTGCAATGATTACAAAAGAAACTCATTACTAGCACCCATGACCAAACCCGGTCTATCTATGCGAAGGTTATGTAATAACCTTGATTCTGATTTATTCATTGGACGTTGTTAAGAACGTCCTCGACATCGCAGCTTCGTCGTATACATATTAAATCGGCTGGCCACTATAACCGTCCAAAGATATATGACCAAACGACTCTCTCTGTAACGCTTTAGAAGAAGGCATGTATCGTACAAAATATTGTGGATTTTATCTCTAAACAAAGTAACTCAAATTTCCAACACAAGCCGCATGTAACTCAATGCATTAATATAACCAACTCTCTCAAAGTTTCAGATTGAAATTCATTCTAATCTACAGATGATCTTGTTAATATTTTCAATCATTAAAATGAATTTCACTCCTCGGTCAGTAATATGAACCTTTGCATTAATATTGTAGGAATTATAACAAATATAATTTAAATGCGGGTATGTTCTCCCCAGGGCAAACGGCATGGCGCATGTTTGTTATGTACAAAATGTCCCTAACACTATATCTTGCGAAAGACAGTGGCTTAAACCCTCATAAACAATGGGAGGGGTGTCCCGGTGTACGTCCCCCTGTAGGTCTACATGTTTCAATTGGTCGTCCATGCTTGATTTAGAGACCTCAGAATTAGCTCAGAATCTAACTCTGAGGTCTTGAAATCAAATTCGCGGAAAAATATGTCTTTTCTCGAGACGTTACCTCAGAGGGAGCCGTTTCTCACAATGTTTTATGCTTTCAACAGCTCCAAGTTACCAAGTAAGGTTTCATGCTAATAATCATTTTGAGTAATTTTACCAAGAGTGTCCACTGCCTTTAAACTCCAAGTTTACAAGAGACTATCAGATTATTAAGCCTATCTCTTCAATCCAAATACAAAAGTACACTCGTTGACATAGCAAGCTATAAAACGCGGTGGATTTGTAACTCGGCAAAGTGGAGGTATACAAATAAGAGCGGTTTGCGGTAACGCCATGTGCATATCTCTTTTGGATCGTGTTGGTTCTTAAAGGGGAGGTTAGAGGAAAGTGAGAAATTACCTTTTTTCAAAAACTATGTTACTTCAGAGGGAGTCGTTTCCCACAATGTTTTATACTATTAACTGCTCTCCAATGCTCGTTACCAAGTCAGTTTTTAAGTTAATATTTGTTTTGAGTAACTACCAAACGTGTACCTTACCTTTAAATGAACCGTTGGTTAACGACTCATCACTGACAAGACTAGTAGTCTTTACACTATTTTTAGTGGCCGACAAAACAAAATAGTAAAATTCAAAACAATTGCTTATTTTTTTCACCTTTTTTTCTTCAGCAAAACGTACCGAGTGCGCTCAACAGGCTTTTTGAGTTTCTGTATACACCACCAGTTAAAGTCGCTATCTACGGCCCGCTAATGTCTTCAATGACTACGGTCCTTGCAGAAGTTGTTGGTCAATGGAATCTTGTCGAGGTAAGTATACATCGTAGAATTGTCATCGGTATGATATACATTCATGCACATATGAAACAAATTGAAGTGGAATATTGGTTATTAGGCCCCTTCTGTGTCATATTTTTGCCCGAACGTGTATAAATAGTGGGACGGACCAGTGTCATATAGCTCCTTGTACAAAGTTATAGCGAAAAACAAGGATGTGATTTGTTGAAATTATGAAACTTGTTTTTATGTAAAAGTTATGAATTTTGTCAATGTTCCCTTGGGTTTATTTTTTTTTTGGTTTTTTTTTTACTTTGGGGGATTCCGTAGCTTTTAGAATATTGAGTTCGTAAGCTCGTCCTCTCTTTGGTTCTGTATCAAATTAATGCTATTTGCTTCAAGCCTATACTCGCAACAAGATTGCCAGTGGACAATTGGAGTTTCTTTTAACCGTTATCAGTAATAATAATGATTAGTATATTGCTAATTTGCACTGAATATTTCGCTTCAATATGAAACAGTTATTCAAGAAGGTGACCTTGACGGAATGACAGTCATGCCGGTAATCTGTAATGTATCCATATCACATAATGAATAGGGTAGATGGCCTTAGCTTTCAATCCAAACCGGACCTTCTTCAGAGGCATAAAACAAGTACAAACAAATGCATATCCATTTATAGAAAAAAAAATGAGAAAGGGGTCGAGGGAAGGATCCAGGAAAACGCGGAAAAATTATAGCCAATAAAAGTTTGTCTTTAAGAAACAATAAAATTGGTGGCTATAAACCAATAGGAGTTAAGTGATGAGGACGTATCTCTGTAACAATTATAGTTGATCGAGCTGTTGCAGTAGCCCTTTAAGAGTAGGCTAGAGTACATTTTGTAGTTATTCCATTAGTGTTAAAGAGTTGAATCCAACACTTGCATGAGTTCGGTGAGTGACTACACTTTGAAAGTGTACGAATCCAGCATTTTATATGTTAGATCTAGCATTTTAAAGTATTCGGTCAACAATAAAAGTGCCAATTTAACGTAAAGCTACTCCAACAATTCAAAGGAATTTATTTGAAAATGTTAAAATAACACTTAAACTGTTGAATTAACCCTTTTTGCGTTGGATCAAAATTTCAGATTTATCAACAAAACGGTTCCAACACTTTCGAAGTGTATATTCACTCACCGAACTCATGCAAGTGTTGGATTCAACTCTTTAGTTTTTTTTAGTGTATACCGTAAGTGTAGCATAACAATGATTTTTACTGAGAATTTAACACTATTTAACAATGGCTATGGGTACAGACACAAACAATTTATTGTTATATTATAGTTTTGTTCAATTTGAGTGCCGCCATCGATACCCTAACCTATGAACCTTTTACTACACCGCAAGGTTAGTGCCACTCACATATTATTTTCAGTACACCGCAGCGGAGGGTGTTGTACTAATATCAATTCATTCAATTTATTATAAACATCACGTTAAAACAAGAACATTGCCTTCCAGTGTGCATCAACGATAAAAACAAAAACGATTATGTTATACTACGTCCAATTTCAGTCTTGATTGGATGAGACAACGCCGTTATGCAAATGCTCACACTCCTTTAAGGATTATTTTCAAAAAGGGCAAGGAATCCTGAATTTCAAATTATTACTAGAACACCGTTTGCACACCTTCCATATCTAATTTTTTTTCAAAAAGCGTTACCACGTAGTCTCTTATCCAAGCCAGGAATTTGCAGTGTACAGTAAAACCCCTCACACTGCGGTGTAAACAAAAGTACCGCTCTTAAGGCCCTGTCACACCATGGCGTATCGCCTGAACGTAAGCAAACGTATGCGAAATATCGAATACGTTGGTGTACGCTGATATAAGTTTAGGGTAAGTTGGGGATACGTCTTTTACGTTAATAAGAGCACGCTGGGATACGCTGTTAAAATTGTGAACACGTCGAGCCCGCGAAATAGTTTTGAGCATGTTCAAAATTTATCGGCGTACTGAACGTGTGCTTCATACGTTCTGCATAAGTTCCCCGTAAGTTCATGGTACGTTAGACATACGTTGACATACGCTGACATACGCTGGCATACGTTATAGGAACGGTACTCGTTGGTTGGCATACGTTGATGTACGTCGGCTACCGGGAAACGTACAGCCAACGTAGTGAGAACGTACATATTGTGTTCTACAGTACAGCTAGCGCATTCGCCGTACAGCCAGCGAGCATTCGGAGTTTTATGAACTTATGGGGGGGGGGTCAGTATAGTGGATCCCTTGAGTAACTCATCCTCATTTCGTTTTTAAAGCTTGCCTCTTTTGCGACGCAAAAAAAAAATGTGTTCCCATTTTCCCGCAGTACAAATTTAAAAACCAAACAACTGCAAAATTAAGAGCAACTATAAACATAAATATGAATAGTAAACTTGCGGGTACAACCATGGGTAAAAACTCTTTTGAAGGAGTGGTGGCTCTGAAAAGAGCCGGTTTGGTCTCGACTTTTCGAACAGTATACTCTGCTCGTGTTCAGGAGAATGGAGACGAGCAGAGTATACTGTTCGAAACGTGCGCGCGCTAACGAACACTCGCATTTTCTTGTGAATTCTGAAAGGGTTCGAGAGCGCTTTTCTGATCAAGATTTTGCAAAGAAACTCTGCGCGTCAGCTTCATTATCTCGAAATTGCGCACTGACTGCTATGTATACGTTCAATACGCTACGGATACGTTATCATCTCGTTATCACAACGTTGGCTGTACGTTTCCCTTTTAGCAGACGTACATCAACGTTTACCAACCTACGAGTAACGTTCATTTAACGTTTGTCAGCGTATGTCAACGTATGTCAACGCATGTCTATCGTACCATGAACTTACGGGGAGCTTATGCAGAACGTATGAAGCACACGTTCAGTACGCCGATAAATTTTTGAACATGCTCAAAAAAAATTCGGCGGGCTCGACGTGTTCACAATTTTAACAGCGTATCCAAGCGTGCTCTTAACGTAAACGACACGACGTATCCCCAACTTACCCCAAACTTATATCAGCGTACACCAACGTATTTTCGATATTTCGCATACGTTGGTTACGTTCAGGCGATACGCCATGGTGTGACAGGGCCATCACTAATCCTCATTTCTTCATGGTCGGTCGTGCTGAACACACCAACCCATCAATACGTTACTCATACGCTTGCATACGCTGCGATACGCTGTCATAACTTTGTTATTTAGTTACGTGAAACGGTATCAATGCGTTAGTCATACGCTATGTATCGTTCAACACGCTACGGATACGATATGGATACGTCCTTTCCAACACCGATGTCGACATTTTCGATGCAATTCGTTGGGAAGTTGGACGTTCTTGGACTTTGAAAATTTTCGAACTATTTTGTGCATACGTCGGCATACGTTCAGGCGATACGCCATGGTGTGACAGGGCCTTTACCGCGGAGCACGCGACGTGGACATTCAAATTTCACACGAAATTAATAGTCATTTTGTTTAGAGGATTCGGGTACCCTTTCAAAAAAACTTACACGGTTTGAGCATAATGAGAGTGGAGAGCTTCCCTTCAAATAACTACTGAGGTACCGTGCTGCAGTTTTTGAGAAAAGAGTAAAACAAATCACAAAAATGTTTAGGCTATTATTAAGAAAGAAAGAAAACCGCATAGCGCAGGCCCCCCCCCCCCCATTTACCCAAATGAGCGGTATGTATAGTTCTGCGAGTGAATTATATTATCCAGTGCAACGTTCATTGTGCATTATTCAGAACTGTGTGTACGCCAAATGGAATAACTAGGTACCCATGTGACACGTACAGGCTTATCAGATGCGGCCTAACTGCACACTCATGGACGATATGTTTAGGTTTCCGTACGTCCTTTCGTTTACGTTCTGGTACATCCCTACTGAGAAGAAAATAATTTTAGCATGTTAAAACTCATTAGCATAACATAACTGGTTATTACTTTTTACATGCTTAAACTGAGACGAAAGTTATTTTCGTGACATTGTTTTACTCGTTTCTCAAAAACTACACCACCTCGGTAATAATATTTCAAGGGAATCTTTCTACTATCATCTTCAAACTGTGTAAGTTTAATGTAAATCTGTGAACATTGTTTTTTTTTTTTTTTTTTTAGAAAAAAGTACATGGACCCTTTAAGTAACCTTCCAAATGATATTATACAAACATTTTCTAAAAGTTCCTTGTAACGGTTAGAATAAAAGACATTTCGTATAAAATTAGCAAATTGCAAATTGCATTGTGGTGGCGTGTCATATTATATTAAGAGTTTATGCTTGTGTGTGTATGTACAACATTCGCCCATAATAATACGCATGCTTGAATGTAATGAGTACTTGATGGAAATGCTAAATAAGGTAAGTGCGACACTAGGGTGACCACGGGAGTCATACTGTCTTGAAACATGGGGTAGGGGGGACATCGTCAGTCATAACATTTACGGCGGGGTCCGGACCCGCTTAAGGACCACGAGAAAATGTTAAACCGTAAATGCTCTCCCTGGTGTAATCTCTATGGAGTCTTAGGGGTGGTATGCGAAATACGCTTGACGTAAGCAAATACATCCCTCTTCCGTAAAACTGGGCCTAGCTGCACAAAACTTCTGTTTAACTATGGAGAATGCCTCCATGGTTTAAACACAGCGGAATCACCGCGAGATCGCACAGTGTAAACGCGACAACAAAATGCGGGATCAGCCTCTCTTGTGATGATCTTTAGCTCATCATGGCCGGACCCAATGTCAACACGGTGCTGACGTTGGAGCATCAAGCCTGCATCAACATTTTAACCACGATATGTCACATGAAAAAACAAGCTGTCTTATTTTACTCATGCAGTTTTGAATAAAAGCTAATTTTTGGTTGTTTTTGTTTGGTTGAGATCTCCCCAGGTGCATCAGCACCCATCCTGACTGACCATGACAGATACCCACACGTCTACCGAATGGTCGTATCCTCAGCGGCCTTTGGCTCTGCGCAAGCTCAGATTGTCAGCCAGTTCGGCTGGAAACGGATTGCTACGCTACATGAAGCTACGGAACCACACAGGGGAGTATGTCATCTTTGAATATTTAACAACTAATTCAGCTGCATTGGCAGTCTCATAAAGAACGTATTATTTATTACCGAAATAGTGTTATAAAATACGAGAAGTTAAATATGTATCCGCTTCAGAAACCGTGCCTAGTATTCAAACAGGGCCAGTATGCCTTTCATATTATTCACTTCAGTTTGGCGAATAAAATTTAAATTAGCGCCCACCTACAAAACTTTCATTCCAAAATTTTTCGATTTTTATTGTTATTCTTTAATTGTGCCCTAATTATTATCCAGCAAATAATTAACGATAGAAACACTATCATTGTTATAGATTTAATGACCAAAGAGGGTGGAACACCTAGACTTTCAGGGGTGGATTTCACGAAGAGTTGAGACTAGTCGATATAGGACGAGTTACTCGTCCTAACTTAGGACTAGCCCTTAGTTTTTTTTATATTTCCTGAGGACTAGTCGTAAGTTTAGGAGTTTATAGTCCCGACTTTTGTGAAATCGGCCCCTGACCCGCTGTATGGAATGCTACTTTAATGTATTACATACCTTGCAGCGAATCAATCAGCTCCGGGAAGAGTCAGCGTTATTCAACTTCTCTATTATAATCGGGGAGAGTTTTCTTACCGACCCTTATGAAGCTATGGTTCTTCTCAA
The DNA here is from genome assembly GCF_032118995.1 of Asterias amurensis. NCBI lineage: Eukaryota > Metazoa > Echinodermata > Asteroidea > Forcipulatida > Asteriidae > Asterias > Asterias amurensis. Next base: position 8,298,173 of record NC_092657.1, on the reverse strand, counting down.
GGTACGATAATTACATATTTGGCTCAATAATCGTTTTATCAATTCATCGTGTAAAAATCATCTTAATAATTAGACTACACCGTGAAAGTTCTAAAAAGTTCTTTGTGAACTTTGTCCCGTACTTACGCACCATTGATGGCGTGCACCCAGACTTAAACTTACAAATGTAACATGTCTACGTGACAACTTTAGGTTTTGTTTTAACTATTTACATTTTCACTCACATTAGAGTATCTTGATAAAAGAAGTGGTAAAAATGCCACACAAGTACTATGAAAAGGGGTTTGTTTCAGAGAAATGCAAAGAAACGGACTATACAGCTTTTTTTTTTGGCCAGAAGTGTACCCCCATATATTATGGTGCCCCCCCCCCCTAGAATCTTATCGTATGTTGTTTTGGCGCCGAGTTTTTCCCTTTTGAGTCTATGGAAGACCCGTGTAGTGTACCACAAGGTGGAATTAGGCACTCGCAGGGAATGGGTCACGTTTGTATAAAAAATATATTTAGCTCTTTGTTCACATGGTCTGGTTATTTCGTTTGTTTGGTTGTTAACGTTTAAAATGTTTCATGTTTGAGAAAAGTCACTTTCCATTTTTTCTGCTCTGTTTTGCATAGTAATTTTGCCCCGATAGTCGACTTTTTGGAGTACGCTGTTCCGAAGTTATTAAAACGAAGTTGTTCTGAACTGCCAATTGTTAAAGTGCACATTTTATCTTTTAACAGGAAAAGAATGTGAGAATAATAGCTACTAGTTTCTACGAGAACATGGCTAGGAGAGTGTTTTGTGTCGTAAGTTTAACTAAGAGTATTTTGTTATTAGTTTTAAAACGATAATATTGTTTTTCGAAAATAATTATTTTGTCACCACATTTTTTGCTTTTCATTTTTCAGTCTGTCGATGAATACCTGTTGGTCAACAAAACGAGGGTTTTAATGATTCAAGTTTCCAAACCAATGTGCAGGAACTGAAGTGCGCCCTAAGACGCAACGATATCTCTGACAGTAAAATATCCCAATGACTGTAGCTCACAAAACATCGGGAGTATATCCAGATTGATGTTAGTTCATAAATACCTCAGACAGTTTCGCTATTCCTATTGGGCGCTGTTGGTTCGTTGGCCGCGCTGTTCGTGAAAGGAAAAACGGAAACGTCTTGCACCAAGACTTACTACGTGCGCAATGCATACTCGAAAACTGTCTCAGTCATGAAAATTCAACACACGTACAGAGCTGAAGGATGTCGGAAAACGAATAGTTTTCTTACTTTATCATGTCTTTTAACCAAAAATGCATTTATGAATAGGAATAAAAGAGTAGTGACTCGTTCTTAAACTGCCGTTTAAAACATTAAAAGATCTTGGCCGTGAAATAATAACCCTCGCTTTCAGTCCGGGTCTTTATCGCACGGCCACGACCCTGCGAGGTTTTAAACGGCAGTTTAAGAACGAGTCGCTCCTTTTATTCCCTTATCGGAAAAGGGGTTTATGAAACCAAACAACTTTGATTTTTAATTCATATCCACATTTCCCCTCCTCTTTGAAGGCCTACAAATTGAAAATGTTTGGTGCATCCTACGTGTGGCTGGTACCCGGGTACTTCTCAGCAGATTGGCAGTATGTACCCGCTGAGGAAGTGAGTTGCTCACCTGAAGAGCTGCTGGAGGCCAGTGAAGGTTACGTCACCGTTACGTTCAGTATGTTTAGCATCAACAAAGAGGTTGGCCGGTGTGGAATGGTAAGCCCCTAGTGAAGCCCAGTGCGAATAATAATTATACGAAATTTGACGTCACAGAATAATCGCAAAGAATATTTTGCTGAACTACTGCGCTGTGAAGTCAAAAATACGCTCTGCATTACATTCGCAACGGGGCTTTAAGTTAAACTTAACTAATTAACGGTGATGAAACAATGGCGGGGTTTTGACAATGTACGTTTTATTCGCCTGAGTTTTAAATTAATGTTAAACATCGCGTGAAAGAATAACCTTATTGTCAAGGCGTTTTCGTGGCTTGGTCAGCAGCTTCGTAAAAATGAAAGTCATCGCCCCTCCCCTTGAAAAATAGTCACCACATCGCCCCTCCCCTAGAAAAATAGTCAGCACAACCAAACAATTGTGCTCCCCGCAAAAAAAAAAAAAAAAAAAAAAAAAAAAAAAAAAAAAAGAAGGTCACCATGCGACAAGTGTACCTTATTTTGTTCTGCAGATAATAAAATAACTTGTGTTTGAAACCTTGTTTGTATAGACACCAGCAGAGTTTCGGCGGGCAATGGGGGAACTTCTGGGGAAGAATATTTCAGTGAGTGATCCTGGATTTTCTGCTGTGAGTTATGACGGTGTGTGGGCTCTAGCGTTGGGAATGCACGACGTACAACACGAAATAGCAGGCGGGTTGGCTAATTACACCTACGGTGACGAAACGTATGCTAAGAAGGTCGGCAGGAGTATACTCAACCAGAAATTCGCCGGGATGTCGGTAAGACTTGACAAAGTTATGATGAAGCTAAAATGGGGCACTCGGCCCAGGTTAATGAGCTGTCTGTTACGATCCTTGAGCCCAATTCAATAACCGTTAAACACTCAGTTACTTGAACGATAACTTTTTAAAGGAAATGCTATTTAATATTGCCTATGATTTGTTGGTTTGTCTTTTAATTTTAGATTTGATGTGTTTTCCCTCTTTTGTTTTTCCTAAATATCGGCAAACAAAGGTCCCCAACATCAAGGTTTTAAAAACCATAAATACTTCTGCTGTTGGCGGCGCGCGTCCATGTGACTCCGTACACAAAGTCAAAGCAAAGCAACGTTACCCGCGTTTACATACAGTGCACAGTGTGACGTCATGTGTGGGAGTTTGGGTTTTGAGTGATCAAATACGACACTGGTTTTGTGGAGGGGGTTAGATAGTTTCACGAGGAGTTTTTAGTTAACTGTTTTCAACCTGTGCCGTTTGTGGATGTTTAGAGCTTTTTAGAATCCGCGGAGGCACATTTTTTCCTGCTTTTTGTTTTTTTAAACTTCCTATAATAATGATAATAATACTATTGGCCTGTTATCGTCATAACCATAATCACCATAATCAACATCATCATGTCCTTGGACAAAATAGATGACAAATGATGATGATGATGGCCTCTAGGTTTCAAGTCCGTCATGCATGACGCTCCTGGCGCCCGTACAAGCAAATCATAAATACAAACAAAAGTGCAATGCATCAAGAGTTTCGAAAATTGGCATGTATGAACTAAGGAGGCCCTTAAATGCCAAAGGACAGATTAAAATGTTTATGGGTAAAATTATTTAGTTCTCTCCAAACATAACTTGAAACATATTACTTTGAGGGGACGAAATCGAGTTGTTTCGATCGCACTTTGCTATCATAATTACCAGCAGTGCTTCTTCCATTACAATGCGTACAATGCGTACATTGTGCAGAATTTATCAACAAAAAGCAACGTTGAGCTGTGGTCAAATGATTTGTTGATGATTTGTTTATGTTTTTTCGAAACCACTTCCGGTGGCAGCCTCGGCGTTGAACGGGTGCCGTGCTCGAGCTACCATACTGGGGCCAATTTCATGGCTCTGCTTAACGTAAGCACAGAATCGGCGTTTACGGAAGCAGGGAATTCTGTGCTTACGGCAAGCGTATTTCACGGGTTAGCGGCGAATTTGGGCTTCTGCGCGTGCGTACTTCACGTTACTAGGCATTCTACGCTTACAAGGCTAGCGCAGAAATTCGGCGCTTGCATCTAAGCGGGGAATCGCGATCGTAAGCGCAGAGTTCGGCGGTAAGCAGAGCCATGAAATTGGGCCCTGATCTCTCGTCCGGTTCTATGTCATCGTCTGACTACCTTGCCACATAACACGAGTTGTTGCCAAATTTTAACTACATTCTTCGTCAGAACTTTCCAAGTCTTTTTTGGAGTTACTTTAGGCAAAAATTTTGGTTAAAACCTTGCCGTGTCACGAACAGCCATAGTTCATAAAGGCGACCCCTATACAAAACACGCCATACACTCAAGATACGCTTTCAATCCCTCAAACTCCGATTTCTTTCCCTTGAGGGACGCTTTCACTCCCACAACTATAAGCTATTGGTGAATGCACTACGCTCCCTCGATATTTCGAAGAATAATAAAACAATAATTTGGGGAACAAAATATTTAGCAGAAAACACAATATTTTTTAATGAATTTGTTATGTATTATCATGGTGCACTCGTTTAGTTTTGTATAAGTACACTGCTGTAATGTTCTTGCTTTCGTTAAAATAATTTATCATCGCCTATACGGAAGCAGGTATAGCCTACCATTTAAATGAAGCAAAAGCCTATAGCCAGATTCTTCTGATAAACCTACATTCGGCAGAATAGTATATACCAGAGTAGTTTATATGTGTTTCTTCATGTTTGAAAAGTGAGGTGTCATGAAAAAAGAAATCTTTTAAATACACACACAATTACCAGTTCGGCAAGATATCAACATTGTTGTGTATTTTTGTTTTACCTTTTAGGGTTTCATCCGCTTTAACCCTGCTGGACACATCGTTGGAAACCTACTCATAGAACAAAATATCGGTGAGCTATAAGCGGCACTTTTTTAGTGGTACGGTTAGCCGTATCGATCCACACTAGCTTACTTTGGACAGGTGTGCCACAAGGTTCTTGTATTTCTGCATAGAGGCATTTTGTCCAGAAATGAAAGTGTACTGGAAGAAGTAAAATCAGAACCAGTGGTCTGTATACGTTGTCTGATGGGCACCATACAATGTGGACTACCGCACAGCAAGAGCTTTATTGACTATCGTGGCGCGGCCATTTTGCTTTTTGCCAAGAATCCGAAAACATGAGGCTTGAAAGGAAACAGTATCGTCTGGTCCATGGAACAGGAACTACCTGTCAATGTCAATTTTTGAGCAGGGAACCCTAAAGTTAAAAAGGTTATACTATGATAAAGGTCTTTATGTAGCCAGCAGCATGCTCGTTGACACCTTGCGCTATACCCCATCACACTTAACTCTTTCTCACTACTTTCTGAAAAAATTAGTCTTGCTGCAAGACATTCTTATTCACACTAAGGGTGCGTTCGTTTAGCTTCCCCCTGGGTCGACCCCGGTCTGCCCCGGTACGTTCGAATAGCTTTGACGTCATTCAAGGGGCTCACCCGGGTCAGTGCCCTGCTTGTGGAGTGGTTCACTTTGGTCTGGCCCGAGGTGCATGACGTCACCACGAGAGGGCAAGTGTGATCGTTCGATATAGCTCTTGTCAGAGGCTCACCGGAGTTAGCACCGCGTGGTCGACCCAGGGAAGGTAAAATCAAACGCACCCTGTACATGTATCACTCAATATCATCGCGTTCCCCGCTCGCTCCCTCCCTCCTCGCCGTCCACGCACTATCGTCTTGCACCAAGACAACGTAATGAGAACGAGTTCGGTGTAGAGGTATTTGATATACATGTCCTGCCTGATATGGGATACGTCCAAAAGACCTTCTCCACATGCTTTGCTGAAATAGTAACGACAATACCGTAACCAATGAAGTATCTATTTATTGTACTGTATCCTTTGCTTGTTACATTTGACAGGAGGTAAAGAGGAACTGATTGCAACATATGATACTATTGCACATGAGATCACGTGGTCTGTTTCACCAGATTCACTGTGGTATTACAGCGGTGAGTCAACTTCTGTCAATAATAATAGTAGTAGGCTATAGATTGACAGTCTGAAGTCAAAGTGCATTGTGTCATCTCGTTTTCATTTATTCGATTGGTGTAATCAATCAGAGGTTAGTATACAAACATTGACTGCTTCGAGTTTTATAACACCCCAACAGACTATATATCATCCTCGTACACGTAACGTTCGTACGCGCGTTTCAGATACACAGATGCACAACTGATTGGGTTCGAGGTGGGTAAAAAGACGTGTGGGTACTGCACGCCTTGCGAAGACTAGCACACGGCAAACGATGCACTATAGGCACACGGCCGCCGTTTCTAGTAAAACTAAAACATATCATGTGACGCACTCTAAACCAATGAAAGGGCAGAATATTTGTATGGGGTGTTATAAAGGCAATATCCCAACACGTGTTTTACACGAAATCATAAAATTTGCTGCAGTAGAATAGTTTAGATGATATTGTTTGATTGAATGTGGTTTGATTCAATTCTTTGCTTCATTAATAGGAGGTCAGCCTCCATACGATTCAGACATAAGAGAAACTGTGACTATACTCCAGACAACACCCATCGCTATCATGGTGGTTCTGTCGGTGTTTTCCTGCATGGGTCTTATTCTTGCCTCAGTGTTTCTAGGATTCAACATCTGGAAGCGTAAAAACAAGTGAGTCATGGCGCACAGATTAGGGAGCTTTCGTTTCGGACGACGGATGGTTCTGCGGCGGTAATGATGACATTGCATCATCTGCCCATGCGTCGTCCCTCAACGTGTAGAAGAGTACTTGGGATGAATATGCGTTGTGCTCAAAACTACATACCGTAGCAGGAACATCCGTCGTTGGAAACGACAGCTCCCTTCAGTAAAGCGCCGACTGAAGTGTGGAAATGTGCAATGAACACGTGCCGTGTTAGCAATAAATAATAATAACAATAATATTTAAAATTGTTATTGCGCCCCCTACATACAAAATGATCAGAGGCGCAGAACACTTGTTAAAAAGCACAGAGTGGAAGAAAAAGACAAAGAAAAAATACTGGTCACCAGGCTCAAACAAAAGTATGGGGATACGTCTGTCCCGCCAACAGAGAACTAATTAATTATTATTTTATTACATAGGCCTTTCTCTGCTGGCCTCGGTAGTGTTTTGACCTTTTCAGGAGACAGACGCCTCTAACCCTATCTATGCTAAAATTCTAAACTAACTGGCAAGGTGACCATAGAAGAAGACATTAAAAAGCTAAAAAAGCGGTATTAAAAAGATAGGTTTTTATATTGCATTTAAAAGAGATGAGTTTCTGTTCGCTACGTATGTTAAGCGGTAGCGCATTCCAAAGCTTAAGGGCTGCCACAGAAAAAAACCCTATCACCTGATGCAGTCAACATTTTACCAGAAGGATACTCCTTGCCTGACCTAAGTTTATAAGAATATACTTTCCGGATGGAAACAAGATCCTGTATGTACTTTGGAGAAAGACCATGAAGAGCTTTAAATGTCAACAACAGGATTTTAAAATGAATCCTGTACGAAACGGGCATCCAATGTAGTTGACGAAGTATATAGCAAACAACTATTTCGATACAAGAGTAAGCTCCGTGTAGACAATGATCATTGTTGGTAGGCCTACTATGAAAAAGAACATATTTTGACTGTTGAAATGGCGCCCATGCGTGTTTCATGTTTCCAGACCATCCAGTGCGCCCTGTAATCTTTGGTCATGCGATTAATTTTAAGGTAACGTTAAAGGCAGTGGACACTTGGTAATTGCTCAAAATAATTATTAGCATAAAAACTTTCTTGGTGAAGAGTAATGGGGAGAGGTTGATGGTATAAAACATTGTGAGAAACGGCTCCCTCTGAAGTGCCAGTTTTCGAGAAAGAAGTAATTTTCCACGAATTTGATTTCGAGACCTCAGATTTAGAACTTGGGGTCTCGAAATCAACCATCTAAACGCAACTTCGTGTGACAAAGGTGTTTTTTCTTTCATTATTATCTCGCAAGTTCGAGGACCGATTGAGCTCAAACCTTCACAGGTTTGTTATGTTATGCATATGTTGAGATACACCAACTGTGAAGGCCAGTCTTTGACAATTACCAATAGTGTCCACTGCCTTTAATAACAATATAAGGACTTAAGTTATATAGAGAAGAATTGCTCTTCCACTTCTTTAGATAGTTCTATTTATTTTGTTTATGCAGACAGATAAAGATGTCGAGCCCTAAACTGAACAATTTGATTGCTTGTGGTATGATGGTTGCGTACGTGTGTGTCATACTCATTGGAATTGATGGAGGTATGGTGGATAAGGAATCGCTCGTTATTGTCTGCAGGGTAAGTTAATCACGTAGAATACCAAGCCGCATTTCATTATGGTATCGTTCAAGTTCAATTTTGCGCTGATTTGAAAAGTGTATGCCTACGTAAGATGGCGTGCACATTTTAAATTATTTGTTAATTTCCGTCGAGTGCGAGTAGCAGACACATATATGAAGTCAGCACGATCGAGCTCATAAAAGCAGCTGGCGCTACTTTTGACTTTCTACAGGCCGCGGGATTTTCGAACGGCATTTTGGTGTATGCTTAATACACAAACAATAACGTATAAACAAGTTACTAAACTGTATCTACGATGTTTGCTCAGTCATTAAAAGGTTATAACTTGTTTAAGAAAAGTGCGAAAGAGCCACACTTTAACTGCCATCAGTTTGACCAATAAACACTTCTGCGATTTAAAACAATCTCCTGTGTACGAAAAATTTACCCGGTTCGAGCCTGACTAATTGCTGGGTTGAGCTGAAATGGAATATTTTGAAACTTCCTACCGAAGTTTTTGAAGTTTTACAGATGAAGCGCTTCTTATGAACGGGCCATATAACCTTTTAAAAGTTCTACACTTGCGTGTTTCTTTCTCAAACACTGGATATTTTGCAGTAGTTGACGACTTACGACAAAAACACTAACCGGGAGGTTTGAGTGTAAAGATCACAAACAATGGTTTATAATTTGATTTCAGTCATTAGTTTCCAACTTTCTAAGTTCTGGCCACAGCCACCGAAGGCCCTCTTGTTTATATCTGTTTGTTTCATTTCGAATCCGTTAATCTTGGGCACTCTTAGTCTTGAATGAAATCATGCTTTTGTCGCAGGCTCGTTCATGGCTGATCGCTTTGGCATTTACCTTTGCCTTTGGGGGAATGTTCACCAAGATGTGGCGAGTATACAGCATCGTCATCACAAACAAAACTAAAAAGAAGGTAAATATTATGTCAATCTAGACAGTATTATGCCTAACCTTTAAGTTCCTTTGAGGGGTTAAAGACTTTGAAAATGCAAGTTTCATCGTACGGTGTTGGCATGCCTAACATATAAAAGCAATGCATTTGCACGCAATCGGTTGTCCATTAAAGTACCCTGCCCCTTTTATTTAAAACTTACAGGCCATGGTTTTTAAACTATGTTTACCTGTAAAAATGTTAACAAAAGGGGTTTGTTTAGGAAAAGGGGTTTGTTTAGGAAACAGGCAAACGGAAACTTCGTCAGAAATCCCCACCCCCGAAAAATTGTGCAGTCCCTGTGCCACCCTCCCTTACCTTAACTGTTACCCTACGGTGGCACAGCGCAACATTGCGACGGCACAAAATGGATACTGCTTAAGATCCAACTAATAAGGTAGTAATGGAATTCCATATCCGGGCTGTACTTGTCTATAACACACGTTCTCCCATCCAAATGACACGGCAAAGACTAAAAGACAAATACTATAGTTAAATTTTCAAAACTAAATGAGGAGTATTTCTTACCTGTTCTTAATGATTAATATTTACTCTCTTTAGAATTGATTCCTTCTTGTCTCTTTCAAATCGACTAGGTGATAAGGGACCGTTCTCTATTTGCAATAATATGCGTGATGTTACTTGTGGATGTTGCAATCCTCCTACCTTGGTTGATAATTGATCCAATAAACGCCAAGGAAGAAAGACTCGCACTTCTTCAGGTTCGTACTTTCAAGACTTTAAATCAAGGTCAAATGTTCTCCAAACATTCCGTTTTTTTAATGTTTACTTTAAATCATCAACTTGTTGTTAACTGAATTATATTAAGGACGTATTTTGTTTGGGACGCATTTTATTTGTTTTCAGATTTGGTATGTTCAAATAGTCTGTTTTAAGCAGCCGACTTAGATTAATCCCCCTATCTCGAGTATGAACGAGTAACCTGTTCTTAATTAGGATGGGTTTAATGCGTCCTAACGTCTTCGAATACGGGACAGAATTCTTCCTACAGTTTTGTGAAATCGACGAATGTGCACATACTCGTAAATGTTCCTCTCTCTGTATTCCTTATAAGGATTTACAGTAGGCCTACCATTTATTTATTATTTAATGAACCATTGGCTTTGCAGAAGTGTTTTTATTTTTTTTTTTTATTTTTACTATTATCTTTTTTTGAAAAACGATCGTCAGTTTTTGCCAACTGTCTGAAGCTGTAAGCAACAATTCAAAAAGATATAGTTCTCCAAAAGATGAACCAAAAATGTCAACACTTCCACCACAAATCAACATCCCCTTTCAGAGTTCTGTACATTCCTCAGTCCACCCAAACCAGATAATGAATTCCAATGGTCCATCCTGTACTATACGTGTCCAGTGACCATCAGTCAGTGTTAATATACAAGATGTATTTATTATTTTGTTACTATTTGCTTTCCCTGCTGTATCTTCAAATCAGACCGTCTGGTTTGTCGACTATAGTATACACTATATCCAACTCAATCCGCCTTGAATCCCGAAACAATTTCTATTAAGAATTTGCTGTCATTTCATTCTGATGAATTCTGATTCTTTTTTATACAAACTAATAAAATGTTTCTATCACTTTGATCTTATTTTTGTATTGTCTTATTGCATCAGACAGCTGAAGATATTTCACACCGGCAGATACGAGAGATGTTAAACATCGTATGTACATCGGAAAACAACACCATATGGATTATGGCTATGCTTATCTACAAAGCATTTGTGGTCGTCTTCGGGGCTTTCCTCTCTTGGTCAACAAGGTATAACAGTATTTCAGCACCTTACTTTTTGTTTTGTGATGTGTATCCATCTCCTTGGGTGTAACACTTGTGTCCTTAAGCAAGACACTTAACCATTGGTTCGTCCTTCGGATGGGACGTAAAGCAGTTGGTCCCGTGTGCTGGGTAATGCATGTAAAAGAACAAAGTGCAATTATCGAAAAGAGAAGGGGTTCGCCCGGTGTTCATGGCTGTGGCTGCTGTATGCACCGTATCACCCTGATGTAAACTCTAAAGGTGCTACATAATTGGGTCCCAGAATTCATCACTGCAATAATCTTTATGAAAGTTTGTATATTATACTCAGCGCCTTGAGTACCTTGTTTGGTAGATACGTGCGCTATGTAAGACGTCGTTAGCTTATTGTCTCGCTGAACCTTTTCAAACGACACGTGCAATTTGTGTTTTAAACCGAGGACACAACCACTTGGCTAAAATAACCGTGATTATTGTAATGAAACTGTTTTGTCAGTTGGCTTTCTCAAAGTTCCTTCCAACCTTGTGATTTTCACAAATGGGTTTATTTTACGGATTACAATAAGTGAGCAGAAAAACAACGAGGAAACACGCAGTTTTGTATTCAAGAATTATTTGCCTGTCATGTACGTGGTTCAAATGTTTATTTTGGTCAATCCTTTCCCATTCGCTTTTATTTCCTTCGTCTTTTGCCTTTGTTTGCTTCGTGACCCTATAATAGTCAACTTTATGTTATTGTTACCACGTTTGTTTTGCTTATTTAAAGTGGCAACCATTCTGAAGATGAATGTTTTCATTTCATATTTTAAACAAAACGCCGAGAGACTAACATTTTCAATTTATAAAGACTTGCACCAACGTTATTATATAAATTTACGTACAACTTATCAATAAAACATTTTGCAATTACTGACCTTGTGGATTGGAATATTCTTCACTACAACATTTAAAGCATATTATGTTTCTCTTAGATCCACACAGTTTCTGAAACTGAGTGTTGGTGAAAGTCGCCCCATTTGTCCATTCAAGTTGGTTAGGTCGTGGAATCCGAGTGAGGCACCTCTTTCGTACTATATACCTCAGACAGTTTCGCTATTTCTATTGGGTGGAGAGCGCGTCACGTGGGGGTGTTTAAACGGTTCAAAATAATGACCAGATAGAGCTGTTTATGACTGGTTGTTTTAGGATACGTTTGTGCGGGTTAACCCATAACCTCGTTCCCATGGGTGATCGATCTCGCCGTGCAATCTTAGCCCATGAATACGAGGATGCATAGGCCTACTACGCACACGAATGCATATCTGAAAACTGTCTCAGTCATAGAAATGCAACACACGTACAGAGCTCAAGGCCGTCGGAAAACGGATAAGTTTTACGGAGTTCCTTACTTTATAATTACGCCTTTTAACCAAAAACAAAAAACCTTCGGCTCAGGCCTTTATCGCACGACCATGGCCCTGCCGGTTTTAAACGGCAGTTTAAGTGTCCTTCAACCCTAACTGCGAATCGTGTGTAAATCTCGTTTGATAGTGCCCCTCGATCCTTTACCTCTGCTTCCTTCGTCCCATGATGCCAAATGTCCGTATATAGGATCACGTGCACCAAACCGCACATGAAGATCCGACTGCAGCTCGTAAAAAAAACCTTCAACATCCTCTCAGTATTGCAACGAAGTTAAAGACACTGGATACCTTTGGTAATTGTCAAAGACCGGTCTTCTCACTTGGTGTATCTCAACATATGCATAAAATAACAAACCTGTGAACATTTGAACCCAATTGGTCGTCAAAGTTGCGAAAATGGAAGAAAAAACACCCTTGTAACACGTACGAAGTTGTGTGCTTTTAGATGCTTAATTTAGAGACCTCACGCGCGAGGTCTCAAAATCAGTAAAAGTTTTATACCATCAACAGCTCTCCATTGCTCATTGTTTTTATGCTAACATTTATTTGAGTAATTACCAATAGTGTCCAGTGCCTTTGGCAGGCGTACGTTGTGGCTTTTTAAAATGTAAATCCTAATAGATCCTGCTGTTCTAGTGACATCATGACGTTTCGTTGTGGGGTATTGTGGGGAAAGACCATGGTTCACAGTTTGTAATAAGGGAATCAGTTTGTGGTGAAGAGTTTTTCAACTAGTGGTTTAAACCTGCCGAGGCCTGGTTCTTGATAACTTTACACAGACGAACAAGAACCAGGCCTCGGCGGGTTTAAACCACTAGTTGAAAACCGATTCAACACACTTGGATTCCCATTCATATATACCTTTTTTTGGTCAAAAAACATCAAAACTTTTTGGTCAAAAAGAAAAATAAATGCAAAAATAATAATTGTTCAATGATTTCTTTCAACACAACACCCCCCCCCCCTCCAGCTATGAAATGGTAAGGCCCCCGGGCAAACAACTCCTTATACGGAGATTATTGTGTGCGTCGCGCGTATCGCGTGATGTGACCCATTTGTCCCGGCCGTTGCTCTCGACCAATAGAAATGAAGAAACTGTCTTATAGGCACAGGTGCAAGCTCGCGTGTCACGCCCATGTTTCAACACTTTTTACTGCTTTATATCATCCGTTCAAACACCCCCACGTGATGCCCTCTCGACCAATCAGAACGGATAAACTGTCTTAGGTATTTATGAATTTGTCTTCATATACTTTTCGATTGTAGGAACATTAAAATGGAAGGATTGAACGACAGTTATTACGTTGGGTTGTCTATCTACAACACCGTCATATGCTGTGTGGTTGTAGTCCCATTATCCTTCCTCAGTGTGGCATCGGTAGGCGTGACCTTTGCCCTCGTTTCTGGCTTCCTCCTGCTGTGCATAACGACATCTCTATGCATGATCTTCATTCCAAAGGTACATGTTGCTTACAACCAATTACAGATACTTAACAAATATTACAATTCAAACATATATATTGAGCCCCTAAAGGGAAAGGTATACAATACTGACAATATTTCGTTCCTTGAATATATATATATCTTCATTACCTCGAAATATAATGTCATTACCTGGAAATAATATTTCGTTCCCTCAAAATCATTTCGTGGGAACGAAGGTGTATGCCGGCACGGAGTCACTGATGCGCAAAGAGAATATCTTGGATATTAAAAACATTATTTTAGTGTATCTTTTCAGAGTTTTCTTACAAACATATCAGGTTGGTTCACTGACTTTCCAGATTGAGCGACACGATTAAAGCCATTGGACACTTTCGGTACAGAACAAAAAATGAAAGTTCACAGATTTACAAATAATTTACAGGGTTTACAGAAGGATGGTGAAAGACTTCTCTTGAAATATTATTCCAAGAAATGCTTTACTTTTTGAGAAACAATATAAATTCTCGTTATCGAGAATTACGGATGTTTTTTAAACACGTCATGACACGGCGAAACGTGCAGAAACAAGGGTGCGTTTTCCCGTTATTTTCTCCCGTCTCCGATGACCGATTGAGCTTAAATTTTCACAGGTTTCTTATTTTATACATAATTTGTCATACACGAATTGTGGGCCTTGGACAATACTATTTACCGAGTTTCCAATGGCTTTAATACAACGCTCAACAGAATGGCTGACAATCCTTTTATTACCAAGAATGCCTTTATCTCTTGACACCTTAAATTGTTCTACAGTTGCATTATTTTGTACGCCGCAAACTTAACTGAACAAACCATTCCCCCAACTCTGCTATTCTCACTCTAACTTGAGACTACAATACTTGAATTTAAATATAAAGAAATAAATCTGACCCCAACAAATAGCAGCAAAAATTAAAACAATACGTACTTAAAGAGTCATGTCACGTAGTGTCCCCTGATATGTTTTATAAACATGGGTAATTGTTTTACAGTGCCGTGATTAAGCTGCTAGGAAATTACATAGAACTGTTGTTATTATTATTATCATTATTATATTTGAATATTTTTTCTGCAGGTAATTGCCGTCTATCGCAAAAACCAGGTCTCAGAAAACACCTTTACGGGGATAAAACTTGGTTCTGTGATTCCAAAACCTACGGCCATTGGTAGAGAGATACCTACAACAAGTGCACAAGTTGTATCTGGTTGTGCAGCAGACCCAACACCATCTGACTGAACTCCGTAAACATTCGAGTCTGACACAAACAGACAAGCTTCTTCTTTGTTTTAATTCTCATTTAATGTACATTTCAAATATCACAATGTGGAAAGACCCACTACTATTGTAGTCTTGGTTCAAGACTCTCCTGGATTTGTCACAAGAGGGCGCGCTATCACCCCGACGCGCTACCAACCACGAACCGCCATCACCCAGAGAACCGCCATCACAGGAGTAATAGCAGATATCGGGGCTCTAAGCTAGGCACATGAAACACGGAGGCACGTCACTAAATCAAAGTCCTCTCTCGAAACACCATATAGAGTCTACAATGTCATAGATAGTTGAATCTCTGACAATTAGATGTAATTTCCTAACAATTCAAGAAAGTGCACAATCACATCTCAAGGGATCACTTAGTAGCAAGGCCAAACAACACATGTATCAAGAGACCCGCACATAAGCAACCAAGCACATGCCAGAGAGCAAGGCCATGGCAACAAACTAGAGATAAAACAACCATAGTTATGTTTTTATATTGTTTTTATAGATTATTTTATTTCATTTTATTTATTATTTAAAAACAAAAACGTAGAACAGACTTGTTCATGTATTATAATGGATTTGTTAAAATTAACTGCACATTGCAGCACACCTGTTGAATTACAAAACAATTTACATTAAAATAAAAAGATATAAATAGTTTGTTTTTAATGGAAAATGATGGAGGGCACTATCTACAAGGGATGATTACACATGAGCACAGAAATTAGAACAGACTTGTTTATGTATTATAATGGATTGTTAAAATTGACTGCCAATGGCTGCATATACCTGCCGAATTACAAAACAATTTACATTAAAATAAAAGGATATAAAATATAGTTTGTTTTTTAATGAAAAACTATGGAGGAGGGCATCATAATTAGGGATGAATACAGTCAGACGATGACAATCATATAAAAAACTTTGTTGGAATATAATTAATTTTTATGAATGACTATTCTATCTAGCCTGCTCGTCGCCTGCTCGTCGATGACAATCATATAAAAAACTTTGTTGGAATATAATTAATTTTTATGAATGACTATTCTATCTAGCCTGCTCGTCGCTAAACTATACTTTCTGCGAATGGTGGGTAGGCATGCATGCCTCGATTACAGCTCCATGTTCTTTCAAACACTTTCTAAGACTTAAAGGCACTGGACATCTTTAGTAAAAAATTTCAAAGAGCAGTATCATTTGGTATGTCTAAACGTAAATGCATTGAAACAACAAACTTCTGAATGTTTTGACTCAGTTGGTCGTCGAAGTTGCGAGAGAATAAGGGAAGAAAAACTTCCTTGTCGCACAAGTTATTTGCTTTCAGATGCCTTGAAATCGAGACCCCAGCTGAAGTCTGTTTTTAAATTCAACCAAAATGAGATCACTCTTTCTCAAAACTATGCTACTCAAGAGGGAGCCGTGTCTCACATAATTAGATACTTTTAATAGCTCCCCATTACCCGTTACCTTGTAAGTTTCTATGCTAACAATTATTTGGAGTAACTACCAAAAGTGTCCAGTGCCTTTAACGTCACCTGGAAATAGAATTTGTTTTCTTTCAAACATAAGAGTATATTATGCTTTACGAACAATAAAACAATTTTTTTAGTAATTGTTTGTCACGATTTATATGTTCAAAAAATATATAAAGTTGTTTGGGGGCTGACTCCGCCTACCCCTTTTGTGACGTCAATCGAGGCAGACTTTGCCTGCAATGCGTATAGTTAACACACGTGCAAAGTACATGTACGTCCAAGTCGTGAGTTGGTACATTTCAAAAGGTGTTTTTCTGCATTCAGCAGCAATACACCTGGTCAGCATTGCCAGAAAAAAACACGTGCAAAGTACATGTAGGTCCATGTCGTGAGTTGGTACATTTCAAAAAGTGTTTTTCTGCATTCAGCAGCAATACACCTGGTCGGCATTGCCGGAAAAAAAAACAATACACCTGGTCGGCATTGCCGGAAAAAAAACTTTCTTTTTTGAAATGTACAAACTCACGACTTGGTCCGTACATGTACTTTGCAATATTGTGTTTACTCTACGCATTACAGGCAAAGTCTGCCTCGATTGACGTCACGAACAGCGCCCTCTCGAGTCGGGCCTACTCTTAAATTTGTAAATAACACAAGAACCGATTTTTTAAAACCTTAGTTAACAGTTTTTCACATTCCACTCATCAAAACACATATAGTGACAAAAGCTTTATTTTGAAAAAATACCACTTCCATGTGACTTTAACAATGTTCAGCGGGTTCCAAGCCAAGCGCTACACCTTGTATTGAAGTATTGAACTTACCAGAGACCTCTTTTAGAACTAGTCCCATTGTATTAAATAGCATGGTGTAGAGATGGCAAAACTGATACACCTTCCAAGTGTAGAGAGGTGTGTGGATTATCAGTGTTAATGCCCCCCTTTTAATTTTGTAATAGAACTTTTACCCTACCTTTAGAATTAATGGATCAGTCCAAGATTGCCACATCAGCAGAGATACTCTGGACAGGATGTTGGGTCTGGTCATTCTTATACCAGTGATGACCAGTAACAGACATTAAAGGAGTTTCTTCTAGATATATATCGTGACAGTGGTTTTTCATTATTCTTTACAGGTATGTTGATTTTATTTTCTTTATTAATGCCATTGTGCTTTTTAATATAACTATCTAGATCATTGAACTTCATTATTTGATTTGTGTTATGAACTTGATCAAGACAATGTCACTTGAAGACTCTGTGCTTGAAGACAGTTGGGAGTTTTCACTCCAAGGTTACAAGATCAAGAAAGGATTTGTTTCAGACTTGGAAGACAGTTGAAATGTATTTTAGAGTTTCCTTTGTTGGTGCCCCTTTGTTAAGTCATAATGGACAGTGATATTTGATTTAGATGAAGTGAAATTGCTTTCTTTAAATACTGCGTGGACTTTGTTTAGTATTTAAAGGTTACTTTTATTTGCTAAGGTATCACTTTTCTAAGTTTGCTTTCAAGTGTTAAAGTGTACTTTATTTTTAATATATAAATTCATTACTAGTTACTGTTGAAGTATTTGTTGGAAAGAACTGTAGTGTTCTTTCAGATATATTTTAGTTTGGAAGTATTGTTAACCAGCACTTTGACCGAACTCCATGTATAAAGAATATTGGTAGCCAAAGACCATTGTTTATTGGAGGTTCAAGATCTTCCTATACTAGACCACACAGTGTGAGCCCAGTGGCTCTGAAGTTGTTTATTGGGTGGTGTTGCAGTAGGGCAGGAATAGTGAGATCAGAAGGCAAGAACACATACTTTTCTTGTGAATACTTAAGTAGCTGTAGGCAAGAACACCTATTTTTCTTGTGAATATTTAATTATAGGTATGCCTTGATCATTTACTGCAGGGACAAGATTGTAATGGTTATAGGTTGAACACCTGTTGAAAGGAGTTATTGTGTATGCATTTAAAGGTGTTTGTTTTATGAAGTTTATTCTTTGAACCATTTTGAACCAGATTTAGAGATCAGTACATTTAATTTAGTTATTTGTTAGAAGTAAGTTTGAGTTTGCTGCATTACATCTTCAGTAAAGTAAGTACATCGTTTAAAGATTGACAAGTATTAAATGTTTTGATAATGATTGATGTAACGTGATTCTTATACCAGTGATGACCAGTAACAGACATTAAAGGAGTTTCTTCTAGATAAATATCGTGACAGTGGTTTTTCATTATTCTTTACAGTGGTCATCAACCCGATTTTAATGTGCTCCGTTTAGATTGTTAGTTTGGTAATTTGGCGGGTGCAACAATGGGAGATAGTGACTTTGCTGTCAAAAGTTCCTTCATGAACTGTTGCCCTCGCCTTGGGTTCGGGGTTCTATCCCTTATTAAAAGCCAATCTATGTTGTTAATGCTATTATACGCCTGTTATTATTAGTCAGGATACTACAAGAAAAGTTGCATCCGTTGGTCTAATTTTGCTCACTCGTTATATGCAGGATGTTATGTATCACATTTTAATTAACACCACTTATTGATAAACGTATACAACTTTGTTATACAATTGTAAATACTAAATAAATTCATCCTTTTCGAATACGATGCAGTCTCTACCTGAGCGACAGCATTTATTTGATAAACAAAACACATTTTATTGATGTTCAATACATATACCAGAAATAAATGACAGGAAAATTAACGGTTTTATTTGAATTCACTTTAAGAATTATGTCACGGTATATGATGCAAACAGTGGACAGTCGGTAGACAAATATTGTGTCGATCAACCCGGTATTTTATTTTATAACTCAGCGAGGACTCGCAGGTGAATTAAAATAACAAATAATCAAGAGATAAATAATATATAAATACATAATTGACCCAACAAATCAAGAATACAAGAGGGGTATTAAAAGAAAACAAGCAATGAGAGGTTTTTTGGAACGATTAAAGAAAATGCAAGGTTACCAGAAAGATAAAACAAAACAATTATTAAAGGCTAGAACAAATTCGTTGCACCACATTAATAATGTTCAATTATAACAGTTATAGACCATTCTAAGTTCACACTTACAAATTGTTACCGGGGAAATCACTTCAATCAACAGAGTGAGACGTAACGGTGATGTACAGAGGTTTACGGGAGTTAACGGCGGCAAACTGATAGAACAAAAAATTGTTGGGAAATACACACAGGATAATCAAAGTAAATAAACGAACAAATTGAGTGGGTCAAAATAACACTTAAGAATAAAGTTACTTCGCTAGTGGCCCTATAAAACATTTGCATACAAACAAACAACTTCGGATCTATTTTAGTAAATAACAATATTTTTGATCCTAAGAAATAATCAGGTTTTGACCAAAAATAACTCCGAAAAGGCCCAAATCATCAAAATAGAAACTTGGTAACGAACGCACCCAATAGAGCACAGGGATACTGACTAAGAAGCATGCACTGTATAGTCGATTATGGTTAATTCGAGAGCTTCGTCACAGTGTCTGGACAAGTCTAGTCGAACATGTCACTCACCCGAACTTGTCATCAATGGTGTACACATGTGTGTCTGATGAGTTGGTTTATGGTGGTGTGAGAAAATCAAATCTTGCATTGAGTAGGAGGTGATCTGATGGAAAGCTCGGGTTGGGACAAGTAGCAAACGGAGTGATTAAGTCTTCATCAACCATCTTCAGCACACCATTACACTGCAATACGTCTGAGCTAAACCAAATGTAGTCAAGAGTCGCAATGTACTTCTCAGATCCGTACGTTTCAGGATCGTTCCGATAGACCTGAGGACATTACAAATAACACAAACAATAATGTCATTGCTATTATTTCTGGTTTGACCAAAATACCAAAGTAGGATTTCAACCAACGACCTCTGGATTTGCATCAGAGGGCATTTATAATGACGATGATCCCCTGGTCAACCGCTTGATGGTAAAAAAAAAACATTGTGAGAAACGACTCCCTCAAAAGTTAATGTAGTTTTTGAGAAAGAAATAAGTAATTTTTCCACGAATTTGATTTCGAGACCTCAGATTTAGAATTTGAGGTATCGAAATCAAGCATCTGAAAGCACACAACTTCGTGTGGCAAAGGTGTTTTTTTCATTCACTTTTATCTCGCAACTTCGACGACCGATTGATGATCTCAAACTTTCACAGGTTTGTTATTTTATGCATTATGTTGAGATACACCAACTAAGAAGACTGGTCTTTGACAATTACAAAAAGTGTCCAGTGTCTTAACGGGTGAATGGCTTCCGACTGGCACCCCAAACAAAGATAATATTGACAAAATAGGGAGC
Organism: Asterias amurensis; assembly: GCF_032118995.1. NCBI lineage: Eukaryota > Metazoa > Echinodermata > Asteroidea > Forcipulatida > Asteriidae > Asterias > Asterias amurensis. Next base: position 8,277,527 of record NC_092657.1, on the reverse strand, counting down.
CCGTCAACATGGCTAGATAGATAACTATTTAGTTGGTAGAGCGCCATCTTATTAATCCAGATCGGTCGTTGATTCAAATCCCGCTCCGTTCAATTTATCTTAAGGAGGTTTACATGACACGAGATTTGCCTCAATAGAACCAGAGAATGACGTGAAATGCTACATGTAAGCTGATGTCCTGGGCTCGTTTTTCCACGCAAAGAAAAGTTACCGTCCAATGATTTGCCTCCTTGTCTTCAGTGAGGTCGCTTTGTGGGAGTGTGACGTCATAATGCCAATGGTCTATACATAAGGAGAAGTTTTTCCAATTCTTCTCTCATTGTTGTTCAAATGCAATGCAATGTCTTTTCGTCTTGCCCAAACAAAAAGCGCTTTCCATATTTTAAAGCACATTAGCACGTAAACAAAATGCGGAGACCTTGTGTCCCAGTTTCGAATCCCAATATAAGCCATTTGTCCTTATTTCCAACAAAATCATTGGAGTTACAGAAGTCACAAGGATAAAAAATAAATAGAGAGATGAAGCCAGTTTGACAGCATTTGATAAGAAAGAAACGACTTGCTTGATGCAATGGGCCAAATAAAGCTCACCCTGCGGTAGTCTTGGCCCAAAACGACTAGTCTAATACGCTCAGTTGTATATCGTCAAAGTGCGCCCTCTTGTGGTATAATTTAACCACAACTGAGCGTATCACACCACCCACTATCAATCACTGTCGTCTTGAGCCAAGACTAGCCCTGATTTGGCTGGAAACATTACCTTAGGGTGACTAGGGATTGCATCAAACATCATCTGAACAGCATCACTGGGACGATCTCTCTTAGGAGTTTGGTACAAATCAGAGGAGTCTTCATAGCAGGAGAAGGGTAGCTCGTGACCCTATGTCAGAACCAAATAAGTAACCAATGTCTTAATCGTTTGATTACTGACGATGACTAAGAGCAAGCTATAGTCGAAACACTGAGACCAACTTTAAGAGCTCACTCCGCGGTAGTGCAGTAAATAACGATCCTATAACTATAAGCTAAAGTAGTACTAACTCCCAGCTGATGTCTATACCTTCCGCCCAGGTAGTAGTTATTAAAATAAGCAGGACAGTCTTTTCAAACTGAGAAGTCTCCCGAAAAAAGCACGATAAATCTACTCTGCAGTAATGGAATTTATAGCAAAACAGTTCTCTTCGAAACAAACTATACATGGCAGGATGTTACCGGACACCAAATTTATTATTGATAACTCACCATGCAATGACTCAAATCATGATAGTTATAGATTTTTAGATTAGGGTACTAGATTTCTAGAATCGTCACTGAACAAGTTTGTGTTCTTCGTTGAGAATATTGCAGTGAATTCACAATTGGTCATATGCCACTTTCTCACAGTTATCTTTCCAATCGATATATGCAAAATATAAGTAACTTCGGTTATACAAGTCATTGTGTGCATTGCATATAGCACAAACTTAGGTCAGCAGTTTACAAAGATGTTTATGGTGCTTTAACTCAATATACATGTAATGTACTCACCAGTATTGCTTCGTATGCACTCCTGAGACTTGCCGATGGGTGTGTGAAATGATCTTTGAATATATCCATCAAAGACACGGTCTGCAAGGTACAAATACTGTGATTCAGTGCAAGTGTCATTGACAAGATCAACAGTTTCATGAAGGTTTCAATGTAACAATTAATTGTTATGTTGGTGTGGTGTTCAAGTGGTGTGGCACATTGTTATCCTTGGTGAAGGAAACACCTCAACTTAGCATTCAGGATTTAGAAGAAAAAAAGGTTATTTCTTGAGTTTTCCTTAACAACGACTGACCTTGTTAGTTTCTTCATCACTCTGATCAAAACTTCGTACATATTTAGTCATGGAATGATTGAAACACCTATCATGAAGCAGCTGGTACCCGGGATGATGTGGTTCCTGGTTGAAATCGCCACACAGGATATGCGGTGTTTCTAAGCCACCAGAAAATTTGATGAGTTCGTTGATGGCAAACGATACCTAAACATAATTGTGAGATTTTGCATGTGTTTATTGATACTAAATAATAAAGGCTCACCTGTTATAATTCGCCATAATGGAAGATACATGTCTTAAAGGCAGTGGACACTATTGGTAATTATTTAAAATAATTGTTAGCATAAAACCTTTCTTGATGACGAGTAATGGGGAGAGGTTGATGGTATAAACCATTATGAGAAACGGCTCCCTCTGAAGAAGTGCCGTAGTTTTCGAGAAAGAAGTAATTTCCCAAGAATTTGATTTCGAGACATCATATTTAGAACTTGAGGTCTCGAAATCAACCATTGAAAGGCACACAACTTCGTGTGACAAGGGTGTTTTTTCTTTCATTACTATCTCGCAACTTCGATGACCGATTGAGCTCAAATTTTCACAGGTTTGTTATTTTATGCATATGTTGAGATACACCAACTGTGAAGGCTAGTCTTTGACAATTACCAGTAGTGTCCACTGCCTTTTAACCCTTGAGGGCGCTATTTATACAATGAAAGTGGCAATTTTCATAGGGCTTAAAGGGGTACATCTTAGGCCGTGTCCGAATTGGTGACTTCGGCTACAGCTACGGCTAGATCAGCGCGTCTGTCAGTGTTGAAGAATAGCAGACGTGCGCGCCCTAGCCGTAGCTGTAGCCGAAGTCGCCAATTCGGACACGGCCTTACAATGTAAAATTTGCATCGGAGATAAAGAATATTTTATTTGCTCTTTACATTAGGCCTGCACCGACGTGTGTTAGAACTGTTTACTCAGTACTTTTCCGAGTCCTTTGAAATATCGTTGCGGTACCCGCTGCCAAAGCATATGATTCGAACTGCCTCTAGCTACCGGGCATTCTCGGTACTAATTGGTAACACGCTGTTCTAGAATTGCAAGGGTCGTGGGTTGAAATCCCACCCGGGTAATATGCATGTGAATTTTTTTTCGCAGGACTCTGGAAAGTATTGAGTATGCAGTTCTAACACACACATCGGTGTATGGGTAAAAAAAACTCAACATCGAGATTAACTAACACACAACATTTTAAGCAGTTGGGCTTTTCCAGCTATTTCACAACATGTGTCATCCATGTTTTTTTTAAACATTACTTTTTCTAACTGAATTAGATTATTTACTAATTTCAACTTCCTGTAAATAATTACCTCTAATGAAATCAAATCCATTCTTTTAAAAAAGTCGAAGCTGAGGTGAACATTACCAACGGCGAGGAGACGCTTGGTTTTGTGACATCGGAACAGAGTAAATAGAAATGAGCGTCTACTGTCGGTAATACTCAACATTGTTTCCTTGTCATCTGTAACTCCATTTCGCGCATTTTCCTAAAAGGGATTAAAATGTCACAACATTATTCATTGACAATGTCAATATATAATAGTATCAAAGTCTTATTAGCGCACATATCTACCAAACAAGTTACTCATGGCGGTGAGTATGTACAAACTTTCAGAAAGATAGTTTATTGCAGTGATGGATTCTGAGACCCAATTATGTTGCACCTTATAAGGATGTACAAGGTGCTACGGCGCATACAGCAGCCACAGCCAGGAACACCGGGCAACCCCCTGTTCGTTTCGTTAAAGCGCACTGGGTTCTTTTACACTGCGTTAAACAACACTTGGGCCCAACTGCTTTACGTCATCCGATGGACGAAGCTGATGAGTGTCTTGCTTAAGGACACAAGTGTGGATGGGGATATGAAGTAACGTTCAGTCTGCAAAGGTATGAATAACGGTAGATGATCATTGTATCTTCATAAAAATGTACAAAGGTAGTCTGTGTATAGAACGTCGTATGTCAACGTTTTGGAAAACAGGTCGGAGAGGACAAAGTTGTTGGAACTTCCAGTTGATGCTTCAGTATTGGCATTGTACTGCCTATTAAACCACATTTAATGTAGTGTGGGGTCTATCAGTCAACAGTCAACATGGAACAAGCAATCGATTGACTTTATTTCACAAGGTGGCTGTTTACAAACTGCTTCCATCACAAAACTACATAGGCGTACGTGACAAGAAGTGCAAAATATAATTGTCACTGACCCACGTTTTAAACCAATACTAGCTACACGAGAAGAACTGATAATATAATAAATCATGCATTCAGTTCAAAAGATTAAAAAGTTTTTTGTTGCAACAATATTCACAGCGAACCATAATCTATGCGCACAACCATTATTCACATGGACATCTAGGGGGTATCACTAACAGCACTCAATGGAACTGAGTTGAATAGTGACAATACCAAAAGTGCAACCATCGGAGCATGGTTCATGGTACACAATACTGTCGCCATGCTCCGATGGTCATCAAAAGTACCTACAAAAATGTTGGGGTCCCTCATGGTTCAAAGATCGCTCATGTGCCTTGCCTAGCCACATGATGCTTACACATACACCGCGTTTACACTAGATCCTCCTCCAAGGATCCAAGGAGGACCAGATCCCGAAAGCGAGATCAAGCATTTTTGTGCCGCGTTCACACTTGAGTATGATCTCACATTGATCCCGCATAGTTAAACGGAAGTTCAGTTCAGCTGACGGCAAAGGTTACTGTGCGAGGTCATTTATTGTGCGCGCGCATGTTCCCTGAAATACATGTAACCGGAACACGACGCAAAATCAGACACAAAACTGACCAAACAGACAATAACTTTCCCATGTACACAATAAAAAATATATTTAAAAAATAATTTGTTTGAATGCTAAAAAATATGCTTAGGCCCTACATACAGATAATTAACGAAAAAAGGTAGGTACTGAAAATTCTGGAGGACGCAAAGCGTGTGAGTTATGCATCCACAATCGCTGTGATGTTGGTTACCAGTGTCATATGAATTATGGGGTCTGGGACGGCCGGACCAGTTAACGATAGAGTGCACATGCACAATGTATACAATCCCCATGTACATTACACCATGGGCAACAAAAATATATTTTTTGAATGGGATTCAATGGGATCCCATTGTTTTAATACAATTCAATTGGATTCAATGGATCTGTGGATCCCATTGGATCCAATTGAATTCATTTGAATACGTCCCAAATTCTATACCAATCCCATTGAATCCTATTAATCTCTCAATGGGATCACTTAATTCTTTTGATTTTTATCAATGTGATTTGTTTTCCTGGGTATGTGATTGATATCGACTGTTTTTATAATAAACAATACATGTACAAGTAGTTGCTACAATAGTGAAATCTAAGTCCAAAGAACAGACAGAAGGAGTCATAATCGCACCCAATCAGAAAAGTACAAAGACGTACTAGAGATGACTGATGTACTTATGTGAACAAAATAAAACGGCAACCCACTAAACACATCAAAATATATACAAAAATGTTACTCTTAAAGACACTGGACACTATTGGTAATTATCAAAGACCAGTCTTCTCACTTTGTGTACCTTAACATATGCAAAAAAAATACCTGTGAAAATTTGAGATCAATTGGTCGTCGAAGTTGCGAGATAACTATATGAACGAAAAAAAAACACCCTTGTCACACGAAATTGTGTGCTTTCAGATGCTTGATTTCGAGACCTCAAAATCGAATTCTGACGTCTCAATGTCAAATTCGTCGAAAATTACTTCTTTCTCAAAAACTACGTCACTGCAGAGGCAGCCGTTTCTCACAATGTTTTATACTATCAACAGCTCTCCACTGCTCGTTTTTTATGTCAACAATTATTTTTGGTAATTTCCAACCAATAGTATTCAGTGTCTTTGAGATTCAAAATAACATTCATAATGTATTTTTCAACCTAAATTGAATGAATATGTGTAAAGGAAATACCTGAAAAACGTCTCTGAAATTGCCGTCCCTCTTTTTGATCAACTGAAAACGTTGCTGTTTGTGAAATGTTGCCGAACCATCGGTCCATGGTCTTGTATCATGAGAAGCCCGGTCATTAGGTCGCTGAATGTAGTCACCAATGTAGCCTCGATGCTTCATCGCTGGTAAAAGTGTCTGACCATAATACTTACAACTCACCTTATAAAAGAACAAATGTTTCAATAGTTAACATGTGAAATGTCTGTATGCATACATTTTAGTTTTATTCATTTCCTCAAAACCTCAAAGATGTATAGTCATTAGCAAAACCATTAAGCTTTTGGAGACCAGTGACAGTCAGACTATAGAGAGCAACAGATCATCAGCAATAGCAGAAAACATTAAAGGTGGATTGGGCAATAACAAATGAATTAGTGTCATCTGACTAAGTGAAGTCCTTACAAAGTCATCTCTATATAGAATCATAATGTGGGTGTAAACAAAAATTGTTTGAATTAGAAGTGGTTTAAAGTGTGCATATTATTTCTGGTGTTATTGCAGCATCATCAGTGTACTAAATGGAGGAGTCCGACTTGCGCTCGATAAAAACAGTTTCGGTTCGGGCCCTTGTAATTCACTGCTTGAACACCAGTTAATCCCTTTTTCATGTTTTTCATGAAATATTTGTACAATTTGTAAAGACGAGTTGTATTTTAAAATGATACCTCATCGCACGCCATTAACACTGTGCAGACGGCGTTTTATTTAAAAAGACTCCAAATCCATTACGTATTTGCTTTAAATTTGTACAGCAGCGGCAAATAAAACCTACGACGATAGGCCCCAACGTGCTGACAACAAGAAAAAGAAGAGCAGTCCTTGTTGCAATATAATATTTATAGATAAGCTGAGCCTTTCAGATAATGTATGAGGGTTTAGTTTTTGAAGTTCGACTACAAAGGCGGAGTATGTCCCTACTGTGCCTACCTCTTGCATGCAGACTACATCAGCGTCAGTATGATTGTCTATCTCCTGCATTAGGAGTTCATGACGCTCACCATTCGTCACATCGTCTTCACCAAATTCCTTGGTTTCCTGACATAGATCTTGATTGAGAATGTTGTAAGTCAATATGACAAACTCTCCGGTAGTTTGAATCGGTTGCTTGTGCGATTCGTAGGCCCATTCCCTCTGGAGACAAACTGGTGATCTTGTGGACGCCATGGTTTTCACACAACGGCACGCGGCGCGTATTAACTGCTTCTCGGTTAGCGTAAAAGTGAAAAATACATTAATTTAAAATCGTTCAATCCACACTGCTGCTTCCAGGAAACCCGAACAGTAGATGTCCACTTTTGGACCGTCAGTGTAGTAAATTAGTAACATCTGCTCACTAAGACATCAGAAATCACTGAAAAGCGGAAAAATGGAAAACACGAAAAATGTTCAATCTACTTTTCTGAAAAATTCATCAGGAAACAACGTTCAACCTGCTTTTCTGATAGTATAAAAGCATCGTCCTCCATTGTTGGGCCATGCGTGACCCGCCACATACAGTTGTGTAGGATGGCTTGTCAAAACCTACCGAGCGTTCCTCTGCAGACAAGCCGCAGACTGGACAGCAAATACTGCTGTTGCTAAGGACCTCCGACAGTCCGCTGAAAAACGGCCATGTGCATTGAAGCGCGGCCAAGTTTAAGGAGCTATCCATGCCTGGCGCTATTGTTGGTATAACAATAAGTTTCATGAATAAACAAGTTGTATTTTCACTGGTCATGAACCACGGATCAGCCGCATGCTCTCCCCAGAATAATACATTTTCAACTGATATGATACCATTGTCCTGGAAGCGGACAGTCTGCACCGGCAAGACCATTGCACCATGCACGTTTGGTGCGCCAGCCGACCCTCCTGCTCACGTGATAATCGCGCGCTACATGTTTAAACATTATAGTCAACCAAATCGGTGACTTTGAAACTCAACATCAGAGTCATTCAACAGACATTTAAGAGGCACAGAATTGGCTGGTATTTTTAAAAAGCAAAATGTTGAGTCCCGGCTAAACAACTCAAAACGTTCAACACTTTATCGGCTTTGTTCGTCCATGAGTGAACATTATCATCAAATAAAATGCTTACTAAAAAAAAAGGACAACTAAACAAAAACAAGACAGTCAAGTTTTACTCCATGTCAAATATTTGTCACCCGAATTCATGCAAGTTTAATATTGTAATTTTTTGTTTACATCCCGGCCCCATAGTACCCGTATATAACTTTAAATGCACATCCCGTCGTTTTCACGTAGATAAACTCATTCCCGTCTATTCCTGTCCCACACCCTGTCCCGCATAAAAGACACAGTAAAGAAGAAAAATACCACCATCGGTTGGAAAAGTTGATCACCGATTGCAAAACACCACCACCCATCCCTAAAGTTGGTCACCGATTGCAAAATGCCACCACCGATCGTGATGCATCACCGATTGCTAAAGTTGATCACCAATCGCGTAGGACCATCACCGATGACGATCACCGGTTGCAAAATACTGTGAGTTTTGGTAATGTTTGCCCTTTTGGCTGTCCATCATATTTGCACTATTTTGGTTACTTGTATTTTGTTATGGTTGGTTAGATTTTTGCCCTTTAGGCTGACCATAGCTGACCAATTGTTGACCTTAGTGAGACCTGTTTTTGTGTGTGTATTGCATATGGCATGGGTTATGTGTGCTATAATGTAGCATGCCACACGCCAGAGGGAGTCATGCCATGCTTTGTTTAGGTCCCCTTTTTGTTATGGTAAGCTACCTTTAATTCACTATAGCTGATCCTTTAGTGTTTTTTCTTATACATGTACATTGTGTTTACCTGGGTTCTACAACAGTTTAAATAGCCTCTTTTCATTTGTGGGGTATAATTCTGGGGGAAAGTAGTTGTTGTGTGTTACAGGCTTTTAAGCCCTCCAAATTCAGCCGATTTGGCCTGGTTTTCACCCAAAGTTAATGCTTAAAACATGGCTGCACGTACAGGAGACACATTGGACGGAATTTGGGGTTCCATTCTAGTTTATAGTGCCTTTATTCATATGTATATTCTTGTACTGTAGAGTTATTAGAGCCCTTGGTTGGTTTTAACAATGTTTTTTGTGTACATGCGGCAGGGTAACATTTTGAGGGTATAATTCTGGGGGAAATTGTTTTTAAGCCCTCCAAATTTAACAGCCGATTTGGCCTGGTTCTCACCCAAATTTAATGCTTATTTAAGCATTGCTGCATGCATGTACAGGGGACACGTTGGACACAATTTAGGGTTCCTTTAATCCTGTTTATTCTGGTGAACTAAGTGTAAGGTTTGATGGTTTGGTCATAATTAATAGCGACATTCATGGATTTTTAGTCCATACTGCCTCCCATTTTGATGTAAGTTTGGATTTGGAAGTTATTTTGCTAGTTGAATAAAAAAGTTGCTAAGAGATTACAGTGACGACAACTTGAACTTTTGAATCGTTTGCGAGTCCAAACATTATTGGCTTGTTCATTTTTCTTTTAGTAATTTATCTGGCCATTTCTTTAATAAATCCCACGACTGGCGGAATTCTTAGGGAGGTTCTGTTACAATACCATCAACGATGATTAATTGCCTCTTTGGCGTTCCATACGTTTGTTATAAAAATCCGCGATGGATGATGCAGGGCCATCCATGTGGGTTCAGTGTAGCACACGGTCTGTGTATGTACATTGTATATACATGCACTGTGCTGTAGCAATGTGCACGGTCGACCTGGTGTGTTTGTTCATCCAACGCAGGTTCAAGAGGGAAAGAAATCCCGAATTTCATATAATAGTAATAATGCAGGAGCATGTCCCCCATCGAAGGATTCTTTTGAAATCGGGGAAAAGCCCGAAATTGTTTAACAAAATAAATAGAAACGCCGTTGTGCACATGCCCCCCCCCCCCCAGGTCTCATCACAGTCGCCATTTACAGCCCACCTTACATGCCTAAAACGCAAAGTTTTCGCAAAATGCGAGGTACTTTGATTGCAAATTTCTCCCATTTTGAAAAATCCTACACAACTCCAACGTATACTTCATTTTATTCCTTACATTTGTGGAATTACTCCCACATAACATGGCTTACCAGATGATGACTGTGTCCAGATGTGACGATTTGAAAATTTGCCCCCCCAAAAAACGTGTACACAAATTACATTAACGTAACTCGTTCATGGGCGCCGCCATCTTTTAATGATAGTAGGGTCATATCTTTGGATTCCGTGACCATTTTTTTGCTACCTTTTTTTCTCGATGGATTTGAGTTCAGGAACCATTTAAAAGGAAAATTAGCTCCTATGAACCTCTGAAATGTGATAGGAACTTTTTTTATTGCGCAATATTCAAAATGGCCACCGACGCCATCTTGAAAAACATAAATTGTAATAGCTCTGGCACCAGATGACCTAGATGGACAAAGGAGATGTCCTTTTCCACTATATCTGGCATGACAAATACACTGGAGTGGTTATTGTAAGGTTTGGGGACCATCTTGACCTCCAAATCCAATATGGCCGCCGGACGCCATCTTGAAAAACATAAATTGTAATAGCTCTGGCACCAGATGACCTAGACGGACAAAGAAGATGTCCTTTTCCACTATATCTGGCATGACAAATACACTGGAAGGGTTATTGTAAGGTTTGGGGACCATCTTGTCCTCTAAATCCAATATGGCCGCCGGAAGCCATCTTGAAAAAAACTAACATTCATTGGCTCTGGCACCAGATGACCTAGACAGACAAAGGAGATATCCTTTTCCACTATATCTGGCATGCCAAATACACTGAAGTGGTAATATTATATGGGACCATCTTGACCTCGAAATCCAACCTGGCCGCCGAACGCCATCTTGAAAATTTGAAATGTGAAAGCTGTGGCACAAGAAGAGCTATAAGAACAAATAGTGTGTCGTTTCCCACTATTTCTGGCATTACAAATTAATTTTAAAATGTTTTTTTATAGTTCTGGAACCATCCTTACCTCTAAATCCAAGATTCACATCATAGCAGCTTCACTATCACAACCTATCTCACTTTTCACTTAGCTGCCGCTATCACTGTTGTCATGTGTCTGCGGGTTTGTTGGTAGGGACATGGATCAGGGAATGGGGGGGGGGCTTAGTATAACGGATTGGCAGACACAAGCCATTTGCAAGATGCAACCCATGGCCTAATGGTGAGGGGTGACTTCTTAACTTAGTTAGTATGCACGCTCCCAAGTGTGGACAGAGACTGTCCAAGTCAGGCACAAACCAAATAGTGCTCTTTTTCCTGCACTCTTCACTTGGCAGCTCGGACTTCTCCCAGGGTCTTGCTTTTACAATCGCCATACACGTATGACAAATTGCTCCAAATTGCTGATAATCTTTTGTGTCACAGGGAGCTGTTTTATCTAGCAGGTCTTGTGCCTCTTTGGACTTTTCAACCCAATTGATCCATAGAAACCAGAGTTATCGTCACACCCAAAGAACATAAAGTGGTATGATGTAAGTGGCCATTGCCACATCTCACTAACACCGGGCACCGATTAGTTGATGTTTGCGTTATACACACACATGAGCCCTGATGTATTCTGAGAAACATATGCCACTTGTACAAAGTTGTCAGTGTTCTTAGTATCAAAAATGACTGCTTCTGAGTAGCCTTAAGAACAAAGCACAATGTAGATGGTGAATATGGCAGCGTCTGCCTCTGCATGGGCACAATATTAAGCTCTGGCATCAGACTGCCTGCGAGATTCTTAGCAGTTCTGCCTACTACACGTAGATGATCTCAATACTGGTTGACTCTGCTGTTTTTAGGAAAGCTTCTTGGAGGAAAACTTGAAGGCGAATCTTGCCTTGTTCTCAAGTGTGCTCAGGAGAGCATGGAAATCTTCTGATTTCATGAAAACATTGCTGATTGGCAGTTTGTCTTCAGTGGTAGGAATGGTCAAGCGCCATATGATGCCCATATCGAGGATCTATGTGTATACATCAGGCTCTGGAATGGCAGTCGAAGTAAGACTTTTGCGGGAGCTTGCTTTTCTGTGTCTTATGCATGATTCCATTGACGTTGAAGATTGCAACGGAAGGCACAACACGATTCTGCAGGATGTCTTCAAGATTGGGCACCACTCGTTTCGACCAGCCAGAGAACAGAGGCCAAAGCTTTACACTCCATTTCCTCCATCCTTACTGCAATTCTCGAGTTGAAAAGTTCTTCTGATGCTTGCTATTTCGAGTGTCTGAAAGGAGTTGCTTTTCATTGTTTGGAATTGCCAGTCATCCAGATGTCAGCTTAGAGCCCTTATTCATTGTTGGCTCTATCCAAATGTCAAGGACGACACATGAATATGGTTTTCCAATTATTGAGTGCGCAACATACCATATTCCTTGAATGCAGCCTGGTCTTCAGGAAGGGTATTAAGTACTGCCGTAAAATCGGGAAGATGCTGACTATACGTGTCATTGTCATAGATTCACATCCATGTAAGCATGAGGTTGAGTGAAGACTTGAACTCTGTCTAGTTGCTCGTTCTGAAGAGAGCGTCAACTACAATCATGTAGGTCAATCAGATCAGCATTGTACTTAGGTTCATCATGTGAATCTGAAAGTTCTTGAGCACTAATTGAAAGTCGGAGCTTGGCAAGTAAAGCGTCAATAGCAAATACGCTTCAAGTCATGTGTTTTTGTCCTGGCATGACAGAACAGTCTCGTAGTAGATTTATACAGGCATCGAACCCGCTCCTTTCCCACGAAAGGTCGAAAAAAAGAACCATCTGCAATGACACCCACTGGAACCAAAACATCTAAGATGCCAGATCCCTTTAAACCTCTTGAAATAGCGTAGATGAGTGACATATTGATGTGGAAAGGTCATGTGAAAGGTATGATTTTGTGGAAAGTTTACAGGATGGTCACCAACAATTATTGCGAAAGGCATTTTTATCTCTTTGAATTGATTGGCTTTACAAGTTTACACATCACATCAAATAAATCGTCTTATCAAGTGGGTTGGGGTATGTCGTATGAAATTGCTCAACTTTCCTCTGGTTTTGACATGTTGGCTGAAGCCCTGAAAACCCTGGCACAGTCTGCTCTTCTGGTTTAGGTCTCACTTGGTCATCTTTGGCCCTGGGCAAATGCAAGGATTACACCGCGAGTTCTTTGCCCGTATGTATCGAGAGTGCTTGAATCAGTTAGAATCAGTTGTAATGCCAGAAATAGTGGAAAATTACACCATATTTGTTTGTACAGCTCTTCTTGTGCCTGAGCTATTACAATTCATAATTTGTGAGATGGCGACAGCGGCCATCTTGGATTTGGGGTTTAGGATGATCCCCACACTCTACAATAACCGTTCCAGTAGACTTGTAATGCCAAATTTAGTGGAAAATGACATATCTTTTGTCTGTCTAGGTCATCTGGTGCGATAGCTAATGAAAGTTATGTTTTTCAAAATGCAATCCGGCGGCCATATTGGATTTCGAGGTCAAGATGGTCCCCAAACCTTACAATAACCACTCCAGTGTATTTGCCATGCCAGATTTAGTGGAAAGGGATATCTCCTTTGTCCGTCTAGGTCATCTGGTGCCAGAGCTAATAAAAGTTATAGTTTTCAAGATGGCGTCCGGCGGCCATATTGGATTTAGAGGTCAAGATGGTCCCCAAACATTACAATAACCACTCCAGTGTATTTGTCATGCCAGATATAGTGGAAAAGGACATCTCCTTTGTCCGTCTATGTCATCTGGTGCCAGAGCTATTACAATTTATGTTTTTCAAGATGGCGTCGGCGGCCATATTTGATTTGGAGGTCAAGCTGGCCCCCAAACCTTACAATTACCACTCCAGTGTATTTGTCATGTCAGATATAGTGGAAAAGGACATCTCCTTTGTCCATCTAGGTCATCTGGTGCCAGAGCTATTACCATTTATGTTTTTCAAGATGGCGTCGGCGGCCATTTTGAATATTGCGCAATAAAAAAAGTTCCTATCACATTTCAGAGGTTCATAGGAGCTAATTTTCCTTTTAAATGGTTCCTGAAGCCAAATCAATCGAGAAAAAAAGGTAGCAAAAAAATGGTCACGGAATCCAAAGATATGACCCTACTATGATTCTCCGCCTGTTGATCGTTAGCCTTGTCCAAGGCTATCTTATCTACGCAAGCACCAGCGACCCGCTCTGAATTCACGAACAGATACTATACCGCACGGCACATAACAGTGGTTGCGTGCGTTTAGCTTCCCTGGGTCGACCCCGGTGTGCTCATCCAAGTGGCGTATTTTTTGTTTTCCTTTTTTTTTTCAGGACGATTGTGGGCACTGATAACTACCACACGTTCGTTCTGGAAAAGTCGCCTATACAGGACGAACGTGTGCAGATATTTTTACCCACGTCCCACCTGGGAAAACAAAATACGCATCATCACGTGACCCTTCTCGTGGTGACGTCAGAGCACCTCGGGCCAGCCCAAAAGCACTTGGGGCTGGCCCGAGATTTATTTCCCAGATAGAACGTGGGTAAATATCTGCACACGTTCGTCCTGAAAAAATAGGCGACTTTTCCAGGACGAACGTGGGGTAATTATCAGTGCCCACGGTCGTCCTGGAAAAAATTAAATACGCCACTTGGATGATGAGCACAGGGTCGACCCAGGGAAGCTAATCGAACGCACCCAGTATAGTATCTTTGGGTGCGTTCGTTTTAGCTTCCCTGGCTCGACCCCGGTGTGTGGCGGTTTTTTTCCCAGGACAAGTGTGTGCAGATAATTACCCACGTTAGTCCTGGTAAAAAAAAACGCCACGCATCGGGGTCGACCCAGGGGAGCTAAACGAACGCACCCTATGCTGTTCGTGAATTCAGATGGGCGGGGCTTGCGTAGTTAATAAGCGTGTTGACTTCAAAATCTGTCTACATATCTTCAAGGCACACATTCTGAAATACCCAGTACACATCTGTGAAAGGCTTCAGCAACATCAACCATCACGCATGCTACGTTCTTCCTCACGCAACCTTCTCACTGAGCATAGGACAAGCACTAGTGCAGGAGACCGAGCCTTCTCAAATGCAGGCCCAGCTCTGTGGAACTCACTTCCTGATAGCTGCAGAAAAGCAAGCTCAGTTGATTCATTCAAGAAATGGCTAAAGACTCACTTGTTTTGTCTTTGATTTTGACTTTTGATATGTGTTGGACATATCCAAGCGCTTTGTAACCAATGGGAAAGGGGCTATATAAATGCTAGCTTATTATTATTATTACAGGTTTTCTCGGTCAAATTCGGCAAATGAGCAGCCAATTTCATTTTCATACGTTCGAATTAAAGCTGGTTTGCCTCTCCAGTTGTTACTGCGTTTCAAATTCATAATTCGGCCATTCAATTTCGTTTTGAGTCGAGTCAATTTCCATTAGCACTATGTTCAATTTAGAGTATCGTCATTCTTTTTCGAGACACACACGCCTCAAGAAGCGTCTGCGAATTTAAATGCTGCTTTGATGAATTGTTAAATTGAATGATTATTTTGTTAAATCGAATGACGCAACATTACATTTGACTAATCATAAAACGAAATCGAATGACCCTTTTCAGTAGCATTCGATTTCGCGCGAAATAGAATAGCTTGATGGTTAAATTGGCTGCTCTTTTTCCGAAATTGGCCGAGAAAACCTATATTAGATAGCCTTGGACAAGGCTAGTTGATCGTGAGAAGTTAGGGCGCCCGGCAGATCATGCAAGTCATGAATATATGTGGTTACGTCACATGGCTAGGCTGATTTATCAATCTGCTGCTTGAGTGTAAAGAATGATGAATGTGTATGAGGTGACGAGCTGTGCTACAGCTGGAAACTGGCCAACTTTCCAGCTATTAGCACTACCGCGCAACGTCACCTCATATTATTCACACGCAGATTGATCAGCGTAGCCATACTGCGTCACGTGACGTTATGGGAGAAATTTGCAATCAAAGAACCTCGTATTTTGCGACCTTTGAAAACATCGCGTTTTAGACATTTGTGGGCTGTAATGGTGACTGTGATGAGACCGATTTACAGCTCAACAAGGTGGGCTACCTACCATCGTCGCTCAGACGAGGTGACGTCACGCGATGTGATCGGACTGTGTCTGTATTATGCAAGGCAACTTTAAACACGTTATTTTCGCAAGTAGGCCGTACAGGGGCGTTTTCTTCCATTCTTATTATCTCGCAACTTCGACGACCAAATGAGTTCAAATTTTCACATGTTTGTTATTTTGTGCATTTTGAGATACACCAAGGGAGAAGACTGGTCTTTGACAATTACCGAAGGTGCCCAGCGCCTTTAAGTTTAAATGCAAGAAAACAAGAAGACTATAAACATAAATAGCTGCGATTTGATTGGCAAGTACAATCGCAATACACCTAGTCTTGAAATCAAGTCGGTAATTGCTGTGTGGTCTTATTCACCGCGCGCCCGCCGATGTGGTTCGTTCTCAACGACTGGTAGTCTGGTCCAAAGCTCTTTATTTGGTGCGCCTTACATTTATACAAGCGACCACTAAAGTGTACAGTGCTCTCCCTCTCTCCTGCAATTATTTATGTAATTTGAACTCTTATTTT
This sequence comes from Asterias amurensis, assembly GCF_032118995.1. Taxonomy (NCBI): domain Eukaryota; kingdom Metazoa; phylum Echinodermata; class Asteroidea; order Forcipulatida; family Asteriidae; genus Asterias; species Asterias amurensis. Next base: position 8,261,098 of record NC_092657.1, on the reverse strand, counting down.
GTTCAATATTATATCTGTGGATAGAGCGTTGTACCAGGAATCTACTGGACTCAAAATGTTTGGCTGAGTTTTCTTCTGAAATTGGATTTCAACCATTATTCACCCCTGTTTATTATAAAAAACTGCCCATCGTGCATCCCGGACTATCTTCTAGGTGACTGTTTATTGCATTGTGCTAGTTTTGGCTTTGGTCTCACACCTTGTGATGATTCCTTATTGGACAACTCATCACTTTGGCCTTTTGCAGGCACTTATCGGAACTACATGTACATTGGTACGAATGAACACTATGGAAAACAACATCCTCGACATAAATATACGAGTCTTCGAATTCCTTACTAGTTCTACCTTTCAACTGCAACTTCTAACATCTGGTGACATCATCCTAACCCAGGACCTATTTCCTGTATTAAAACAATGTCAATCCTAGGTTTTCTAGTTCCCATTGGTCTCCCTTTAAAGGAACACGTTGCCTTGGATCGGTCGAGTTGGTCTTTTAAAAGCGTTTGAAACCGTTTGTTATGAAATGAATATGGTTAGAAAGATGTTTTAAAAGTAGAATATAATGATCCACACAAGTATCACTCAAAATTGCACGATTTTCCTTTTACCTCGTCGACTAACACGGTCGGCCATTTATGACTCCCATAAATGGCCGACCGTGTGTGTTCGTGACGTAAAAGGAAAACCGTGCAATTTTGAGTGATACTTGTGTGGATCATTATATTCTACTTTTAAAACATCTTTCTAACCATATTCATTTCATAACAAACGGTTTCAAACCCTTTTTTATAGACCAACTCGTCCGATCCAAGGCAACGTATTCCTTTAATATGATCGAGATCAGCTCTTACATGTCACAGACAAAGATTAATATTTGAACTCTTTTTACATGTCACAGAAAAAGATTATTAAAGACACTGAACAGTGAACACTATTGGTAATTGTCGAAGACTACTCTTCACAGTTGGTGTATCTCAACATACGCAAAAAATAACAAACCTGTGAAAATTTGAGCTCAATCGGTCATCGAGGTTGCGAGATAATGATGAAAGAAAAAAAACACCCTTGTTACACGAAGTTGTGTGCTTTTAGATGCTTGATTTCGAGACCTCAAATTCTAAATCTGAGGTCTCAAAATCAAATTCGTGGAAAATTACCTCTTTCTCAAAAACTACATTACTTCAGAGGGAGCTGTTTCTCACAGTGTTTTATACCATCAACCTCTCCCCAATACTAGTTACCACGAAAAGGTTTTATGCTAATAATTATTTTGAGTAATTACCTAGTGTCCACAGCCTTTAAAAGTATCTATTGTAATCGAGGCAGATAAACTATAGACCATCATGACGTTACTTGTGTCATTTCGGGTTCTGTACACACATGGAGATCATAAAAACACTTTTGAACTATACGGTTAGAGGGAACCAAAATATTTAATTTGATTGGAAAACAAACACTTGGGAGGGGTTTCACATAAGACATGTACTACATACACTGCGTTAATGTTTCTCTATAAGTTATGTACACAAATCCAAATAGTTATTATGTGCAGAGTTAAATGTTGGAATAATAAGTCTATACATTAATATTAGCTTTTCACAAAATTACCAACAGTTACGTCAACGGCAAAATGGTTAGTTCCTTATTACTTATCCATGTGTATTCATTACATACTTCGTGGATAATAAACCATGTCTGGATTGCATTTTGGGCGACAGCTTAAAGAGTATGGACTGATTTTCAGAATGCACTTAACATGTTTCCCCAATGTGGCCGTAGCCAAACTAGGAAATTCCTTATTTTTACCAAAGAGATAATCAACCAGGAATTGCTTCGTATTCAAAGGTAAAAGCACTGCAACAACGAGTCAGAGGCATGTGTACATGGTGTTTTGTCACGTGCAGTTACACTAAATGGAAGCTAAGGAGTGATGACCATCATTGCAATGAATATGATTAATGAACAAGGAAATAATAAGGAACCAACTTGTCATGTGAAGTGAACAATGAAAGCAATAGTAATTTAATCCAATTGAACCTCTATCTTTCAAAGGCGATCCATTACACAAACCTAAATTGTGTCAACACTTCTCGGCAATTTTTATCTATTGAATATTTTTCTTACCAGATGCTGTGTTAAAGAAAGTTTCACTTGTATTAAGAAAAAGAAGTCAGAAAGTAAATTTGTAAGCATTGTACATTATTATATCGTCACTCACTGGCAAAATGTATCGATCAAAAACAATTCATTGAACGGTTTGGGATTACATTGTATTAAATTATATTCCAGTTCCTAATATTGAACATTTATAAAATTAATAATCTAAAGAAAGAAAAAGAACACAACTACCAACAAAAAGACAAGAATATTACTGAGGTGGTAAACCATTTTGTATCAAATGAGCTCCAAACTAATTTGTCATAAGAAAAGTGCTTAAAATCTCACTTTAGTATAATAAACACTTACATTGTACATGTTTACTGAAAAGGTTGCACTTTTGTAATGTTAAACACCAACTCAAAACTTTCAAAGAAAAAAAGGCTCGAGGTTGATGAACAGATCTTGACAACAAGACGACTGTAAGATATCTCTCTAAAAGAAACCCAATGCTGTAATGTCCAATAGCTGCCATTCAATAGTAGGATTGTAGAACAGCATAGTCTTGGCCCAAGACTGAAGTGCTCGATATTGGATAGTGTACTACGCGCAGTTGCAAATGGCTGAAGTTGCTCGCCAGTATAGTCTAGATTTCAAGCTTGCCAGTAAATTAAATCATACCGTAAGAGGGCGCGCTTTAGCGATTTACAGCTGCGCGTAGTACACTATCCAATATCATAACTGTAGTCCTGGGCCAAGACTAACAACAGCAGTACTTGTTAGTTCATGATCACCCACTTCATGATGGTCCTAAACACATTGTTCTTGCCTACCAACACATATCCCATTTTCACTGATTTTTTGTTTTTTGTTTTTGTGGCTTCAATTAATAGGGACGCTGTTTGTGAGTTACCCAAACCCTGTGTGCCTAGCTACCAGCATAGCACCTGCTTTTCCAAAACCACAACAGCTTTGAATTAAGCAGCTGCTTATAGTCTCAGTGCTTAGACTGCTGGAATTGTAATCACATCATGTACTCCAAGAGCAAGTTCGAGTGAGCACCAAGGTTTAACTAAAGCCTTAGGTTGACTATTTTGACTCAAACCAAGGCTGGTCGACCATTGGTTGACTACTGTGGTCCACCATTTGGAACCAGCCTCATGACCATGGCTGCTCCACTGGTCCCAATGGCCCGTTTCATTCTAACACTAGTAAAGTGCACAGGGGAACAAATACCGTGGTACCGATGGTCGACTAGACTTCCAAACAAGTAGTTCGAGTTAGCGCGTCACTGCGCATGTATGTTGCTGGTCAGTAGTCGACTAAATGGGGCACTGGAACTTCCTCCAAGTTGACCATACAGCACTATAACGTGTCCCAATTTTGACAGCCGACAAAAATGGGAAAATGCCACCCACATCATTCTAAGCAATGGGTTTGTAAGTCTGACACCATCTTCAGTCTCATAAAGTTCTTCACAGTTTTGCTTGAATATCCCTTGATAAGAACTGGATAGATACTTTGTGGAATGACACATGCAACAAATCAATCCATTCAGATATTGTAAATCTCTCTATTCTCTATAGTGCCTAATATAAAGCCAATGCTAAATACATGTACAGTGTTGAGAAAGCTTCAAATGACTCTGTCACAGAAACGAAAATATCTAAATTCAAAAATAGGGTAAAAATGGTTGAGAGCACCTTTAACTATAGACAAGTAGGGTGCCAGACAAGTTAACATTTATACTTAGGAATTAAGAATTAAAATGGATAATTAATTGGGTAATAATATCCTAAAGCAAAACACATTTCATTCCCTTGCTCTTCTTCTTCTTTTTCTTGCTGACATTTCGTCTTTCTTTCTGAAATTAAAAGAAACAAAAGAAACACAAATAACTATTGTGATTGACGAATGTAAACTAAGATGTTTGCCTGTGTGGTACAAACTTTAATTGCACCTAGCTGCACCAATGTATGAAAGTCCACTAAGTCACAGTACTAATGGATCAGACCATCAAATGCAATGAACCATAGAGGGCGCTGTGAACCATTGAGGGTGCTGTGAACTACATAGCCTGAACATCCGACGTCACACTTCGAGGCTCGTGAATAACGCCAGATACCTGCCTCCAAACCGGCGTTTACTTTCACCTTTGACCTCATTCATTTCACATAGAGATACACAATTAAATTTTATTGCGGACGTGACAGCAGTGTTCTGTGGAAAGCTCATGTCACTGCACGTATCACTTAACCCAATGGAATCACCTATCTGACAGCAGGGACCTGTCTTAGGAGCCCAGTCTATAAACTACAGAGTGCACTGTGACCAGTAGAGGGCGCTGTGACCATGCAGTAAAGATCATTCCTGAGAGGAACTATTTGCTGTTATTTATATTCATTATGTAAATGACCTGGCATCAAAGGGTGCGTTCGTTTAGCTTCCCTGGGTCATCCCCGGTCTGCCCCGGTGCGTTCGAATAGCTTTTGACGTCATTCCAGGGACTCACCCAGGTCAGGCCCCAGCGTCCTGCTTGTGGAGTGGGTCACTTGGGGGCTGGCCCCAGGTAAACGGCATCACTTCAAGAGCGGTGAGTGGTCGTTCGTTTAGCTCTTGACAGGGGCTCACCCGAGTGAGCACCGCGGGGCACACCCAGGGAAGCTAAACGAACGCACCCAAAGTTTATTGGAAAGTGTCATCTCCTCTTATGTGAGCTGTGTAGCCTAATGTCATACTCACTAACAGTAATGTATCAGCAAAATGTTGGGCTCTGATTATGCAGGCTGTCCAGTTAAAGGCAGTAGGACACTATTGGCAATTGTCAAAAACTAGTTTTCACAGTTGGTGTATCTCACATTTGCATAAAATAACAAACCTGTGAAAGTTTGAGCTCAATCGTCCATCGAAGTTGCGAGATATTAATGAAAGAAAAAAAAAAAATTGTCGCACCATGGTCACACGAAGTTGTTTGCTTTCAGATGCTTGATTTCAATTCTAAACCTGAGATCTCGAAATCAAATTCATGGAAAATTACTTCCACGAACAGCTCTCCATTAATACTCATAATTAAGAAAGGATTCATGATAATAATTATTTTGGGTAATTCCCAATAGTGTCCACTACCTTTAAAGGAGGTAAAGTCAAACAAATACACAGCAGATTTTTGAGGAATGGTTTGGGGTGGTGAGATTACGTGGTTAGTTTATTTGTACTCACATCTTTCCTAATTTCTCGAACCAGCGTGTAAAATGCATCATCCTGAATGGAAACAAGACAGAATATAAGAACAGTATTATCCATCGGGTCTGATTCCATACAGGGTCTGCATAGACAGGAAATGTTGTCACAACACACACATATCAGACCAATACTAATTTCATTGTGCCAACTGCCTGATACGTGGAGTTTGATACAAGTCAACAATAAGTTACATGACATCAACACAGAAATTGATTTATAAACTACTCATACATTGAAGTTGACATTAAAAACAAGTGAACCAAATGGGACAGCAAAACCCAAGTGTCTGGATTCAAGGCAGATATGTGCATTCTGCTAAACTGACTTCCTACGAAGTGCCGCTGTCAATTAAAAAAAAAAAAAAAGACATGTCAAATAAATTGAATCACCAAAGATTGATTTCAGGTGACTCATAGAGATTCAAGGTTTTGGATGCTGTGGCCATAGATAGGGTGGGTACCCGCTGTCACCTAGCCTTTAGTCAAGGCGTACGCGACACCCTAAGATGTCAAGCACAACCCCAGATATCAGGCACGAAAAAAGACCAACGCAAGCGGCGAAGCCGCGAAGCGCCTTTAGCAACTCGTTATGGTGCCTTATGTTTTTCTTGACTTTTTGCCACAGATTTTGGTGTGAGGAAATGTAATGCATGGAAGTAGAAGTGTCGTGGCCGAGCGGTTAAGAGCACTGAATTCAAACTCTGGTGTTTCTGATCAGCAGAGTGTGGCTTTGAATCCCAAGCCATGACGCTTGTGTCCTTAAGCAAGGCACTTAACCATTGCTTTGTCCATGGATGGGACGTGAAGCCGTTGGTCCCATGTGTTGTGTAACGCATGTAAAATAACCCAGTGCACTTATCGAAAAGAGAAGGGGTTCGCCCCGGTGTTCCTGGTTGTGGCGGCTGTATGCATCGGGACAAAGAACATTCAATTTGTTTTTTTACCAATAAACAACGATGTGTGTTAACACACTTTGTACTCAGTACTTTCCAGAATGCTGTTAACAAAAATCACAGGCATATTACTCTGGTGGGATTCAATCCCACGACTGTTGCAATTCCAAAGCAGTGTCTTTAATACCAACTACACCACTGAGATTGCCCGGTAGCTAGAGGTAGTTTGAGTCCTATGTTTTGGCAGTGGGTATCACAATGATATAATAAATGTTAAATTTGCATCAAGGATAAAGATTATTCATTTTGGTTTTCCCCATATACACCGATGTGTGTAAGCACTGTATACCCAGTCTTGTTGCTATGACATTGCTCTAGAATTGCAAAGGTCGTGGGTTCAAATCCCACCCGAGTAATATGCCTGAGATTTTGTCCACATAACTTAGGAAGTACCGAGATACAGTGCTTACACACACATTGGTGTATAATGGTAAAACCCAAATGAACATGTAGAAAGCATTACCACTCCATGTCTGGTCTTAGCTGATGTCTCAATGTAAGGAATGCCATAACTCTTGGCTGTTGCAGCACCATCTCGAGCTTCAACTGTTCTGTCGGACAAGTCAATTTTGTTTCCTACCACTGAATCAAACAAAAATTAAAGCAGATTAAGGAATTATTTTAGGAATAGCAAAAGTGTTTGGGGTATGAATTCAGGCGAGTCGGGTCAAATGAGTAGGATTTGAAACTTTGCATGGTGGAAATACGATATGGAAAGGTTTGCAGTAAGACCATACACGTAATGACCATCTCTACAATTGTAAATGAGCTGGGGTGGTTCTGAAAAGAACCCTTGGTTGAAACTCAATGTTTCGATCAGTGTAATCTGAGAAGACGATCAGAGCACACTGATCGAAACGTTGAGTTGAAATCAACAATTCTTTTCAGAACCACCCCAACTCATTTAGAGATAGTCATTACATGGTGTTACCGCAAAGCTTTCCATATTAGGTCAAATGCATGCAGAGATCCAGACAAACATGGCAGACTACACGTACATTGTACATGTAGGTTATACATGTACATGAAGGTTAGGTTGTGATTGTATGACATTGGTCAATACAGGGTAATGGGTCTATAGTGACAAGGTCAGTAGCCACTGAACCAGACAACCTGTTCCTGATTAGTCATACTTACAGACCATAGGGACTTCTTCTGCATCCTTCACTCGGTAGATCTGGGACCAATATAAATTGAAATCCTCAAAGGATTTCCGATTGTTGACGGCAAACACGATAAGAAAACCTTCTCCAGTCCTCATGTATTGATCTCTCATTGCGCTGAACAACAAAACAAAGAAGAGACGAAAATAGGCAAAAGAATCTCAATGAAAACATAAATGTTAATACTCCAACCATCAATTCAAATGCATGAGTTAAAGACACTGGACACTATTGGTAATTGTCAAAGACCAGTCTTCTCACTTGGTGTATCTCAATATATACATAATTAAAAAAACATGTGAAAATTTGAACTGAATTGGTCGTCGAAGTTGCGAGATAATAATGAAAGAAAAAACAACCTTACAAGTCACACAAAGTTGTGTGCTTTTGAGACCTCAAAATCTAATTCTGAGGTCTCGAAATCAAAGTTATGGAAAATTACTTATTTCTCGAAAAACAATGTTACTTCAGAGGGAGCCGTTTCTGACAATGTTTTATACTATCAACCTCTCCCCATTACTCGTTACCAAGTAAGGTTTCAGGCTAATAATTATTTTGAGTAATTACCAATAGTGTCCACTGCCTTTAAAGCAAATCTTTCATAATTCAATCATCTGGTACTTGAAGAAAATAAAAGAACTATTGAATAGCCCTATGTATGTTACAAACGGATACTGATTGTAAAGGGGCCAGACTACTGTCCTCTCCAGACCTGCTTGAGTTCCATTTACATTAATTTAAGAAACTATGGCCCTTTTTGAAACAACAGCTTCAGCTTTGGATTCAGGATCCACTCTCTCATCTGAAGCCCTGAGCGCGTACACAAAGCTCACTAATGTCAAAACAACCACGGGCAAAGAATCTAGCCCGAGCTGAATCCAAAGCCGAAGCTGTGGTTTTGAAAAGGGCTTATGACTTCACTATGATCAGGGTGAAGTTACTCTATGTCCCTTCAGCATGTACAGTGTTTGCTTGCTTGTATTTTTACATGTTAGTACATGTACATCAACATGTACTAAAATTACTAATGTATAAATGTATTTTTTCTATTAAAAGGCACTGGAGATTATTGGCAATTACTCAAAATAGTTTTTACAAGCGAGCAATGGAGAGCAGTTGATGGTTTCTAAAACATTAAGAGAAACAGCTCCCTATGAGAAAGGGGTTATTTCTCACTTAAATATTTAAAGACTGAAGCCTTTTATTCGGCATCTGGATGTTGAAAGCACAACAATTTGTGCAACAAGGTTTGTTTTTTCTTCTTTCTGTTATTCTCTTGCAACTTCGATGACCAATTGAGTATAAATTTGCACAGGCTTGTTATTGATATACCAAGTGAGAATACTGATCTTTGACAAACTACCAAAGGTGTCCAGTGTCCAGTGCTTTTAAGTGACACTTTCAACTATGTTGGTCATTTGTCTTTTGATTACCAATAAATAAGAATGAATGATAAACAAACTAGTCTAGTACCTATACTCCTCTTGACCTGCGGAGTCCAGAATGTCCAGTAAACACGTCTCTCCATCTATAACAACTTGCTTACGGTATGAATCCTCTGCAAAAATATATCAGGTCAAATTTGTTAAATAAAATTTTTAAATATTACACAATTCAATAGGTCAGAAAAGCTTCAAACTTAAATCTTTTAAATGGTGTTTAAAGCTTCGCATTGTGTGAAGAATAAGAGTTACTTTAAATGTAAATATGAATAGTAAACTTGCGGGTAAACAACCATGTGTATGAAGGAGTGTTGGCTCTGAAAAGAGCCAGTTTGGTCTCGACGTTTCAAACAGTATAGATGAGCAGGGTATACATGTAGGCCTACAGATCAAAACGTCAAGACCAAACCGGCTCTTTTCAGAGCCAACACTCCCTCAAAACAGATTTACACATTGTTGTAGTACTGTACTGTTAAAATTTGTATTTTTAGTAACTCATAAATCTTTCCTTAAACAGGGTGACTCTTACGAAACATAGGCGTCCCTTTACATTGTCCATGAGGGAAATGGAATAATTAGTAAGAACATGTATTCAAATGACTAATGCAGCTTTTCAATACACTTGTTGCTGAACGTCTCTTGTAGCGAATGTAACCATAATGTGCACGTACTTTCCTTACTATTTGATGTCAAATATGAACTACAATGATTTGCCAGCCTGCATGAACACAATACATAGGATATTCAGGCCTGATACTATACAGAGGCAACAAAGGTGATTGCCTCCATGCACCCTGGTCACTGCCGTGGTGCCCATGAATTAATGCTCCAGTAGTTATTTGCAATACGTGTAGGGTGCCCTTGCCCTTTCAAAAACGAAGCGAACAGGCCTGGATATTACATATTAAATGCATCAGATTAGAATCAAACTTACCAATGGTAGGGTCGTACTCATCAACAAAACTGTGGAAGACAAAATTAAGTGTAGCAAAGGTGAGTGATTGCTTTCTGATACAAGTCTAAAACTAGGATCCAACTTAATGGACGTACATATACGTTTCATAGTTTTAATGATGGTTTTTCCATTTTCACGGCTTGCCCCCTGTGTGGGATCAAGTAAAGATCCTTTTGTATTTTTTGTATAACTGCAGCGCCCTCTTTTGCACTTCAAGTACAGGCATCGAGAATTACGGATTTATTTTAAACATATGTCATGACACGGCGAAACATGCGGAAACAAGGGTGGGTTTTCCCGTTATTTTCTCCTGACTCCGGTGACCAATTGAGCCTAAATTTTCACAGGTTTGTATTTTATACATAAGTCGTGATACACGAAGTGTGGGCCTTGGGCAATACTGTTCACCGAAAGTGTCCAATGGCTTTAACGTTTGGTCAACAATCTTCTATGATGTACTATGTATGTGTACCAGTGATTGCATGTTGTTGTCAGTGATGTTGCTGTCAGTCATTGTCATTGATAGTATGTTGCTCTCGGCCAGAGTTTCAGTATGGTTCGAGTCAAAGGTCTCGTTCAGTATCAAAATTTCAGTAGCTACATACATGTACATTAGTAAGCGACGTTCTACTGTACAACTTTGTAAACACTTAGGCCCCTACTGTACAATGATTTTATAACAACACAATATTTTGCTTGAGTAAAAGGCATGGATGACATTTTACATAATTTGTACTCACTGATTCTGAATGAGCTGTATCGTTAGGGCGCTCTTGCCTACACCACCAGCTGTTTCAAATAATAGGAAAACAAACAATACAAAGATTATCATCTAAATCTTACTTACTGGTTCTGAATGAGCTGAATCGTAAGGGCACTTTTCCCTACACCACCAGCTGTACAAAAAACAAAACACAATACACATTACAGTATATTCAGGCTTTTCAATTCACACACATCTTTTTAAGGACAGTTTGTTTTCATTTTTTTCTAGCGTAGTAGTTCTACGACTTCCTACAACATGTACTATGGTTCTTGTATTAACATTTTATGGATTGTTGTATTTTCTCACTTTTTCCTGTTGTAATTTGTTAATATTTATGTTATGGAATGGGCGCAATACAAATGAATAAAATTATTATTTATTAAATGTACATTGTACATTGTACGTCATGCGTACACTAATGCTACCATGGTATTATTACAATTCAGATTCAACACAACATTTACAGTTTCTCAAAATAGGCCTGTACATTGTATGCTGCATCATTGAAAGGACATCAAGGCAATTTCTCCTTGGTAATGGCACCCTGTGAGGTGCACTTCAAGGGCACCAAGGCATTGACCATGGGGCATGAAGGCAATAGGACATAAAATCAGGCCGACATAAAAAGTCTGAATTCAGATAAAAGTCTGAAAAGTAGGCCTACTGCAGAGTGCACACCACAGTACCAGGAAGCAGAAAGAAACAGACAATAGAAGAGGAGGGATAACAACATCCAGGGTTCTAGCTACACCAAATCTAGTGGTGGGCAATCAATCAAATTTTGTTGGAAGTCTACCAAGGGCAACAAAACAAAATTTTTCATGTTTAATTGTGGGCCATTATTGCTGAGGTGGGGGCCAGGTTTCCAAACTGTTTGTGTCATGTGGCCATGCAATTAGTTGAATGGCCTTTGGATTGTGTTCTTTCTCACCCCTTATCATTAGCTGTGTCTCAGACCAATGCAAAGTGGACAATATTTAAAATCTGTGCTGGGCGGCATAATGTATTTTGCTCAGAGTGCTGGGCAAAAATTGAGAGTCCTGGGCAGGCCCGCCCAGCACCGCCCACCGTGGCTACAACACTGACAACATCAGGATTAAGTGACTCTCATCTAGAGCAGAAAGGTACAATAAAGTGACAGATGGAGAGAGCTTGTGCATTGTACAAAGTCATCTCTGGTGCTCCAAGTGCATAATACACAGTACATGTACATCATCACGCCTATACTTTGAAAGAGCAAGGACACCACGGGCATTTTCTTCTTGGTAAAGGGCACCCTATGAGGTCAGAGGAAACTGTAAATTTCTACTGGAGCATTTCAAGGGCACCAAGGCAATGACCTTCCTTGAAGTAGCAGGCCTCCATCATAATGTACAATCCTACAATGTACATGTATGTAAGCCATGTACATGATCTTCCAAACAGTAGTCCAGAGCTCAACTTAAAGGCAGTGGACACTATTGGTAATTACTCAAAATAATTATTAGCATAAAACCTTTCTTGGTGACGAGTAATGGGGAGAGGTTGATGGTATAAAACATTGTGAGAAACGGCTCACTCTGAAGTGCCATAGCTTTCGAGAAAGAAGTAATTATCCACGAATTTGATTTCGAGACCTCAGATTTAGAACTTGAGGTCTCGAAATCAACCATCTAAACGCACACAACGTTGTGTGACAAGGGTGTTTTTTCTTTCATTATTATCTCGCAACTTCGATGACCGATTGAGCTCAAATTTTCACAGGTTTGTTATTTTATGTATATATGAGATACACCAAGTGAGAAGACTAGTCTGTGACAATTACCAATAGTGTCCACTGTCTTTAACACAAAGAGCTGAAATTAGTCTTAACCATGATAATGAGAATCAATCTAAATTGCTAGGCCCGATGCAATCTGTGGAGGTATTGACAAACCTCTAAATGGTGACTGTGAAAATAAGCCCAATTGTACTTTACTTAAATTAATAACTCGTAGTGAGCAGGCCTACTCAGTACCAGTACAACAACTGTACTGTAATCTAGTATTCTAGAGTACACTGTAACGTTACGGTACATGCTGTGTACACTTTGAACAATGCACAGTACATGTACATGTGTGTACATCAAGGACCACAACGCACTGTCCAGTGTGAAAGCTATACACAACATGACCTTGTACGGTCTGCTCACTTACTCACTGGGTTTCCTTCAACAGGAAGTCTCTAATTTAACAAACTCAAGGTAACACATGTACCTGGGTTTATTTCATACAGTACACTCACATACCTACATGTACATCAGTACAAGTACATGACAGCATACTACATTGTACATGTACATGTGTAGGTGCAAGGTGTATACTTAGTACCTACAATGTACTCATTCTACCTTGTGAAATAATTGTACATAATGTACATATACTGTATGGGTTAACCAGTAGGTTCAGGTAAAAAAAGCTACACTTATAGACAATGTCACCTGTGACATCACATGTTTACAATTGAGCCACAGAGCCTAGACTTCCTGCAGGCACGATTTGTACATAGCTCAATGGAAGAAAACATAAAATCTTATATTTTATGGAGATGGCACTGCCTAATTCTTATTAACTTTGATATGATGAGAGGCTGCACATCTCAAAACTTGTCCAGCTTTTACTTTCATAATGGGATTGAGGAATACCCTATTGCGATAACTTAACCCTCCTGCTGAAGCATGCTTGAATGAAAAGGGCGAAATGGTCGAAATGGTCACGTACAATTTGGACAGCTAGTCAACAGATTTGCTCAATTTTTTACCACTTTCGAAAATCATGACACAAATTCTATGAACAGGAACTTAATCCTAAATGTCTAATGAATAACACTCAAAACAACATTGAGAAATTATTTTGAAAAACAGGACAAAAACTTTCCATATCCCGGAGCGAAACAGTCACAAATGTCCCAGGTTCTGTTTTTGAACCTGTCGCATGGCCATTTTGTGACTTCCCTACATGTTCAACGCTTTATTTTTTTGGTCACCAAAAAACACAATGAGGATTAAATTTAGAATTTGTGTCATGACTTTTGAAAGTGGTAAAAATTTAGCAAATCTGTTGACTAGACTATTCGCCTTTTTCGTTCGAGTATGCTTCGTAACCCTCCGGCTCCGCTGTCAGCAGGAGGGTTACGTTATCGCAACTATTCATACTTAACCTCTATGACCATCATGCCAGATGCAACATTATTGAGCACAGTGTCAGTGCTACGTCCATAAGGTTTATCGCGATTCAGAAACTCAATGCATTGTAGGATGGAATATGGGGCGGTATTATGGGTTTGTATTACTATTATTAAATATTGTTTATATGAAATAGGTTAGGCCAGGCCTAGCCCTAGTCCGATGATAAGGATTTATCATTCAATAATTATTTAAATATTAAATCATTTGCACCCTTCCATTCCAATCAATCAATGCAAAACAAGAAGGGCCAACATACATGTATCCTGACACAGTACATGAAGTTGAACACACTATGTATACAGTCTACACGTCTTGAAAAAACCAAGAAAACAAACAAACAAACAAAACGGGTCCGACAGTGACAACCCACTGACACGGAAGCATCACGATGGACAACACTGAATGGATGTGTTGTGACTGTGATGATGACTAATGGAATGGGTAACTACATCATAATGTGATCTGACTGGCACTTGGCACAATATTAATTACGAACCTCCAACGACGACCAATTTGTATTCTGTCATCGTTTCGTCTATTTGTCCAACATGTGTCTGTTAATTAAACAGCAAACAAACCCCTCCGTCCTGTCTGTACCGTATCTGCACTCATTTATAGAAGCATGACCTCTGCAAAGAAAAGACACTTAAATCAGACTTGATCTTTTTCCTTAGACTCCAACAGAAATGCATGCGTTGGAATGAGATCAGTTTGTGCGACGCCCAAAATACTGTTGACCACCCAGCGGCCTTGTGTGTGATGCATGCATGCAGTACTACTGTGTGTACATGTCCCATCCGCACATACTAAGCTGATCCTTTTGTTAGACTCTTTACAAACCGTTTCTTAAAAACCTCACCTTTTTTATTCTTCTTTTGGCTTCGCAAATGACAATAAATTTAAGCTTCTGTACATTTTTGTGAAAAAGTGTACTTGTTTCTATATTTACACTAGATTTGTATTCAGTTATATTTATTTTAGGTAATTAATACTTATTTCCATACTCTCAATAATGTTATTACAACTTTAAACTGCTGCTACAAAGACTATGAAAGCTCCATGTAGACTGGCTCCGATTCATTTGGAGTCATGCATTACGCGTATTACAATGCTCTTTCGGCGGCGGGAGCTGGTCCTAATTTTGTTTTCCCGAACGGGTGGGGGCGCTATACACTATACGGCTCTGAGATGGTTTAGACGAGATTATTGCCCTTTTTGATTGCCCTTTTTCTGGATTCGACTTAGGCTAGCTTGGCCCCGCCGGTTGTTTTGACAATAGTATTGCCCGTGCTTTGGGTATAAGCGCCCAGGGCTTCAGACGAGAGAACAGAGCCTCATGCCGAGTCCAAAGCCAAAGCCTAGCCGTACGGTTTCGAAAAGGGCCTATGGCTACTTTTCTCTTTTTGTGTTCTCTTTTTGTTTAACCGAAATGCCATTTTTTTCTTCAACAACAAAACTACTTATTTGAAAAGATCAAAATTGATGATTGAAATTCGACCATTGGATAACTTTCCGTATGGCGCCACCACTTTTTCACTCATTTTTACAAAAAGGGTTATCTCATTGAGGTAAATTAGATACTATATTATTGCATTTCGAATGAAAAAGTGGTGGCGCCATACGGAAACTTTTCCCGACCATTCATTTCAGTAGTCTGCCTAAGATACATTGTAAGTGGTAGCTAACTTAAAAGGACTACACAAATTAATTATTGCAGGTTCCTGGACTAAGTCTCTCATCACATCTATCATTATATTCAGCTACTATAACCAGTCTTTTGCGGGGGCAGGGGGCAGGGGGTAAGGGTCGGGGTTATAATATTATTTACCTTTCACGCTTGCACGTTTCACCAAAGATGGAGGTCTCTGCATGCATGGGGTTATTAATTTTAGTGTGGTGCAAGCACCCATTCGAGATTCTGTCCCGCCGGAGATTCGGTTCCACAACGTGTACAAACTTCTTCTGATAGCGCCCTCTTTTGAATCATCCTCCTATAATAACATCCAACGTCCAACTTTTGCAGGGGGGGGGGGGGAGGGGGGACACCACAATATCAGATGTCCCCCCCCCCCCTTCATTTTCTTTGACCAGCTCAACTATGCACCGTATGCCGCCATGGGCATCAATCCTGATGGGGGAAACGAATGACATCACTTTCTGAATGGTGGGGGAGACTGTAAATCAAAACTTTCCCCCATCTTAAACGCAACATTTTCCCGGGCCTTTAAGCGGGCTCGGACCCCACGCCGTAAAGCTTAAAGCACTTGAATGTTCCATCGTTGACAGGACCACCCCCTCTTAAAGAGTGGTAGGGACAAGGTGCCCCCAACTCCCCCTTTTTTGAAGGGTGTGGGACACAATATCAAATATCCCTCCATGTTTGTGACCATATTTATCAAGACGCAAGACGCTCAAGTTTTGTACTGTGAAGCCCAAACCCTGTTTCCGAATTCCCGCCATTGGCACCAGTCCTGATGGTGGGGATGTTCCCCCAATTTGAGTTAACTCGTGTGTCTTAATAACTTATAAGGGCAAGTGCGTGTCATCTCCATACTTTTTAGTTCTCTAGTTACTGTATTGTTTACTTTACTGTGTGACGCGCTGTCTCTGTCTGCCATTGCTCAAATTCTTCTGCTCAAATTTTGAAGACATTGCATTGTTTCGTTTGCCAAACTGGCCTCTACATTGGCCTATAAGATTGCACCACAGAGCATCTAGAATGCAACATTTCCCCGGGCCCTAAAGCGGGCCCGGACCCACGCAGTAAAGCCAGCACAATCGTGGTCGCAAGCTCAATCTTTGACAGATTTCCCCCTAGTATTCGTGCCATAAATCCATCTGAAGATGTTGTTAACCGTGAAGGGTTCTACTGCTGCAACAGGCTTTATGTTATAGAACCTATGTTATAGGCTTTATGTTCTGTTTAATTCATTATGCCTGTTATTGGCCGAAAATTTCACCACAGAGCATCTAAAATTGCACAATTCCAGGGCCCTTGAGCGGGTCCGGACCATCACGCGTATAAGGCTTCTTGTTCGCGTTTGCATTCTTGATCTTTTATAGATTTGCCCCACCCCCTAACATTTATTGTCTGGATTCATCCTTAACGATGTTTGGGATGAATCGCCGTCTGAGCATTAAACTCACTGTGCAGATTTTTTTTATTGGATACAAAGCAAAGAATGCTTCATACTAAACTTGAAAGAGGCCTTAAATTCCAAGATCTTAGAGGGGGAACTTTGACCCTCAGACTCCCTAGATGACACCAGAGAGTTTCTACGGCCTATAATTTTCCTGGGCCCTAAAAAGCGGCCCCGGTATGGCGGTTTCAACTTTCCGCTGTGTTCAGTTTTCCGAACGACCAAATACGGTAGCATTACGTCATGCGATGCCTGCGCACAGCAAGCGAAAGTAGTCCATTTTTAGTCATCCGTCATCCGCCGGTAGCTGTCATGGCGGCGTACACGAGTCGAGTACAACTAGCGGCAAACGCGTGGATCGTATGAGTTGTTTTTACGCAAGCAGAGTGTGACCTGCCTAAAGTTGTACCCATGACTAATTGTAAAGATGGGGCAAGAGATTATGTGACTACACATAAAAGAATCGTAATAAATTATATACAATTTGGGGTCACTGCTGAGAGAACATAAGTACTCGCCAGGGTACTTGCGGCGGTATCTGACAGGTCACCCGGAAAACTGAACACGCCGGAAAGCTAAAACCGTTCGAACAACGTGTTGATATGACCGACTACGTCACCCGGAAAACTGAACACGGCGGAAGACTGAAACCGCCACACCGGACCCACGCCGCAAAGGCTTCTAACTCGCATGATCACCCTTTTTTGTGCCATACATCAGCACCTGTTTTGTTTCATTCATAATGCCTGTTATTGGCCCAAGAGGCTCCACAGAGCATCTAAATGCAAAATTACCCCCGGCCCTTGAGCGGGCCCGGACCCCACGCCGCAAAATACCCCTAAAGAACTTCATGTCTTGACAATGCTGGTGATCATTGGGATGAGATGAAACGCCGTGTGAGTGCAAAATTATAAGGATACGCAGCTATAATTGAGTTTTTCTTTATTAGATACAATTACCAATAGCAAACAAAATTGTGCATAAAAACTTGAAAAAGGCTTTATGAGTGGAGGGGGGGGGGGGGGGGGTGGGGGTGGGCACATCACCCCCGCAGACTCCCTATTAGTATTAGAGCGGGTCCCAGACCCATTATGACTGACGATGCGTCCCGTATCTCATTCCGAGATTTGGTCCCGTATCACGCTGACGCTAGGAGGATCGATGATTCAAAGAAATAGTTTGTGCACCGTTCAAGAATCTCCGGGCGACAGAAAACAGCCATACTCCCCTCCCCACCCCCCCCCCCCCCCCTCCCCCCGGATGACCGTAAATTCCCTGATGGAACCATGGGCGTCAAAAATATTTTTCGGGGGTATGTGTATTAAAATTGTATCACAACGACGTGTCATAAACCATAAGTCAATGTTTCAAACTTTTATCGATTTTTTTTTAACATGCTGATCTCCACTAATAGGCCTTTTTGAAACTACGGTCGGCGGTTGCTTCGCTCTAGTTCAGTGCATAGAGTAAGGAGTGGTAGGCGGACGAAAGGCACGAGGGGCGCGCGGCCGGCCAGTCTAATTGAGGTTCAATGACTCGCGGGAGCTGGCTCGGCACAGACCTTGGGAAGTCTAAAAGTCATCAAAACAAACATGGCGGTGCCCTGGGCAGACAGAAAGACGAAGGAAGGACGGAAGTTACGTGCTGATTTAAGTATGACAACGACTGCAAGTGAAGTGCCAACTGCTCAACTCATATCCTTTGACGATGAAACCAAATCCGAGGGCAACGAAAGCGAAATTGAAAACTTAATTCGAAACAAATGCAGTAGTACCGATGTGCAAAGTAGTCGGAGCTTTGTTGAGAAGGGACACACACCAAACGTTAACGTGGTCGTGGATGCGGGCTGTAATGAGTCGAGAATCAACGAGAAAACGGATATGTCGCTCAGCAAAGATCCTAACGACACTCAGAAAAGGGTAGGTCAATGTCTGCTCTATGTCCCGGTGCCCCCCCCCCCCCCTCTTAAAAATTAAGTACCAGTACCACCTTAAAAAAAAATCTTTTCTTGTATGTTTTATTATTATTAATTAATAAGTTATATTTGGATATAAAAACAAAACACAAAAAAAAAAGATACTCAAATAACAATCAATCAAAATATGTTTTGGCGAAATCGAAAATGTTTCCGTATCATGCCACCACTTTTTCATTCGATATGAATAAGTATCTAATTTCTCATCAATGAAATATTTTGGATAAGTTTTCGTACATGTCGTATGGCGCCACCACTTTTAGTTTTTCACTCATTTTTATAAAAAGTGAGGTAAATTAGATACTGTATTATTTCATACCGAATGAAATAGTTGTGGCGCCATACAGAAGTTTTTCCGTTATTTTATCCTTTTTTTGGTAATAATATTTGTAATTCTTTTTTGGTAGGGCCTATAGTAGGCTAATATTTTTATGACTATTTTTGTAAACTACATTTCGGCTTGTAGCCGCTGTAATTGCAGTGTTTTAAACCATCAAATGTTGTCATTTGACCAATAATGACAAAGTTTAAAACAAAAATGAGTAGGCCTACATTGCCCAGTTAATGTGTCGACTAACTTACGATGTACCTCAATGAATTAATCATTCTTTCTGTTAAACCGAGTGCAAAAGTGGTGGCAGGATACGAAGTTATTCGCAATATCAACTAAATTAACAACACGGGCCATTGAGGGGCTTGCTTGCTGCTCATTCAACAATGTTCACTTCTCTAATATCATGCTAATTTGTTGGAAACCAGTCAACTCGCCCCCCCCCCCCAGTAAAGTCGCCCCTTCAAAGTCGCCCACTACACTGTCGCAACAAACTAACAAGACTTGCATATTTCCTGTTAATGGTGCTTTTGAGAAGTATTAAGGGAATCAATTTGTGGTGAAGAGGTTTTCAACTAGTGGTTTAATCCCAACGAGGCCTGGTTCTTGATAATTTTACCGAGACGAAGTCTAAGTTAATTATAAAGAACCAGGCCTCGGCGGGTTTAAACCACTAGTTGAAAACCGATTCAACACACTTTGATTCCCATTCATAAATACCTTTTCGGTCAAAAACATTAACACGTTTTGGTCAAAAAGTAAAATAAATGCAAATATTAAAATTGTTCAATGATTTCTTTCAACACAACACCCCTCCAGCTTTGAAATGGTAAAGCCCTCCGCTGCCCTCGGGTAAACAACTCCTTGTAAGGGACTGCTGTGCGCGTTGCGCGTATCGCGTGATGTTGCACAATTGTTTCAGCCTTTGCTCTCGACCAATAGGAATGAAGAAACTCCTATATAAGAACAGGTGCAAGCTCATGTGTCATGCCCATTTCAACACTTTTTACTGGTCATAAACAAAGGTTTACTATGCACACCTACGTTACGCGCTCTCCACCAATAGGAATAGCGAAACTGTATGAGGTTACTGAGGTATTTATGAATGTTTCTTTATGAATACTGCTATCTACAGGGAAATGTGTCAGTGTTTAATTTCAACCACCAAGCTTCCATAACAATGATCTTTGCATAAAGTGTACTGCACATTTGTAGTCTCGGTTTCTAATTGTAGTGTAACATTTTTTATCTTAGTCTGTATAAACTCTAATTTCATTTTGGACTTCCAGGTTTTGGATTGCAATACTAAGTATGAATAGTGTGTACATAAAAGCACATTAGGCCTGAAATCAAACTGTGAAAACTGCATGCATTCTGTATTCATTTTACCTATACATGCTGTAATGTAGGCCTACATGTACATCATGTATATGTACTTGTACCACGGAGGAAGCCTTCTTGTAACATTTTGTACAATAGTGAATAAATCGTCATTAAACAGAGTAGGTGCACATGACAAGTTTTCACTCCAAAAGCTTTAGAACATTGTACGTAAGCACACATAAAACGGGAAACAAAAGGAGGCTAAATGAAATTAAAAGGAAGGAAATATGAAAAAACATTTTGATTTATTTGAGACATGTACATGTAGGCTTATTGTACATAGCTGTATTCTTGAGCCACTATGCAATTCTTGAGTCTAAGGCCCAGTTCAATGTACAGTCTGTGAATGCAAAGCAATAGGCTACAAATTTTGACATCACAAATTATAGCAGTGAGTAATTTGCATACACTTGATTTGTACTCAACTCCTGCAAAACACTCGCTGTGAAAACAACCCTGTGTTGTCAAAATTCGCTTCACATTCACATATGCATTCGCATTTCGCAGGAAGTATTTTGTATGAACCATGCTTTATGCTTTCATAATTCTTTTAAGCTCTGTGGCTTCCTAAATAATAATAACAAGAAACTTGAAACATTCCTTCAACTACGTATGGTGTGATGAAGGAGACAGCTGAATAAAAACAGATTCACTCTTTGCAATATAAATGTAGGAGGCCATTGATTCAATTTTAAGTTTGATTTGGCTTAGTTCCTGATGTATTGTGTCATATTTTTACATGTTTTAATGCTTCATTAACCACAGTGTTGTTTGTTTTATCTGTACCTGCAGGGAACTATTGAGCATGTGAAACTTTGTGGCTACCTCAACAAGATGGGAGAACGGGGCATAATTAAATCCTACAAATCAAGATGGTATGGACATAATAAATTGCAGTCAATGTTCCTTAAACCTCGGCCTGGGCTCCAGCTCTTGCTTAGACTCCGCGCACTGCGTATGCAGCTTGACCTTTAACCTGCAATTGGAGCAGCGCATGTTTCAGGAACATCAGCACACGGAACCTGAGCTGGAGCCTAAGTCGAGGTTTGAGAAAAGCCTGTGGATGGTAACTTATTGCATCATCATGGTAACTCATCTTCTTCAGGGGATGGTAACCCATCTTCTGCAGGGGAAGCCAAAGGAAAGCCCCCCCCCCCCCTGGCAAACCTCTGCCTGTAAAGAGGGAGCTTGGACATGGGGTGAGAGATGCAGTGTATAAACTGGACACATCAACACATACATGTGTAGTGTCAGTACACAAAACAAATAGAGTGATTAAAGGAACACGTTGCCTTGAAAAGCGTTTGTAACCGTTTTTTATAAAATGCATATGGGTAGAAAGATGTTGTAAAAGTAGAATACAATGATCCACACAAACATGCCTCGAAATTGCGTGGTTTTCCTTTTACCTCGTCGACTAACACGTTGGCCATTTATGGGGGTCAAAATTTTGACTCCCATAAATGGCCGACCATGTTAGTTCGCACAGTAGAAGGAAAACCACGCAATTTCGAGGCAAACTTGTGTGGATCATTGTATTCTACTTTTATAACATCTTTCCAACCATATGCATTTTATAAAAAACGGTTACAAACGCTTTTGTTTTGACCAACTCGTCCGATCCAAGGCAACGTGTTCCTTTAAGAAGTGGCCATTTATTTTGTGCACTCTATGAGTTTGCGACACAGCCATGTTATGACAGCTCTGTCACTTCCCGATTCTGTCCTGTGGTTACATTTGATGTTTTCTTTATTGAAATTCTTAGTTTTTTTAATCTTAAAGATTGTTTGGGTTTGTAACTTTGTGTTTCTTCTAAAGTGTAGATTTTCTTATACAATGTCTACTTGATCTGATGTATGTAGGTTTGTTTTTGATGAGCTACGGTGCCGTTTGTATTACTACAGAGCTCCACAAGATCTATTACCTTTAGGGTAAGTATTTCTACACACTATTCTAATGACAAAGTTTAACACAGCTCGTTTGTTTTTCTGTCTAGCCATTCATCAGCTCCATGTTTGACTAGCTGGCATCAATCCAGACTACATTTTGTTGATTTCACAGGTTTTTGCAAATGTTTGTCAATTTAGTTGTTTGTTTGTCCTAGAGGCAACTTTGACTCTAGCACTGTACGCCAGACAGTAGAAAACACGTATTGACAAAATTGAGCCTTGCTTAACCAGCTTTTTGGGGGAAAACAGTTCAAAATATGAATACAGAGGAATTAAAATACTTGCTCACCCATTGCAGTCTTTAAAAGTTTGAATACTTTCACTATTCAAGCCACCATGATACACCACCCAGTTAAAGGAACACGTTGCCTTGGATCGGACGAGTTGGTCAAAACAAAAGCGTTTGTAACCGTTTTTTATAAAATGCATATGGTTGGAAAGATGTTTTAAAAGTAGAATACAATGATCCACACAAGTTTGCCTCGAAATTGCGTGGATTTCCTTGTACTGTGGGAACTAACATGGTCGGCCATTTATGGGAGTCAAAACTTTGACCCCCATAAATGGCCGACGTGTTAGTCGCAGGGTAAAAGGAAAACCACGCAATTTCGAGGCATGTTTGTGTAGATCATTGTATTCTACTTTTACAACATTTTTCTACCCATATGCATTTTATAAAAAACGGTTACAAACGCTTTTCAAAGACCAACTCGACCGATCCAAGGCAACGTGTTCCTTTAACCAATTCACTTCGCCCATTACCCTTATTTTCAATCGAACACATTAACTTTTTTTTCTAGGCTTTAAAGGCACTGGACACTATTGGTAATTGTCAAAGACTAGTCTTCACAGTTGGTGTGTCTCAACATATGCATAAAATAACAAACCTGTGAAAATTTGAGCTCAATCGGTCATCGAACTTGCGAGATAATAATGAAAGAAAAATAACCCTTGCAACACGAAGTTGTGTGCGTTTAGATGGTTGATTTCGAGACCTCAAGTTCTAAACTTGAGGTCTCGAAATCAAATTCGTGGAAAATTACTTCTTTCTCGAAAACTATGGCACTTCAGAGGGAGCCGTTTCTCACAATGTTTTATACCATCAACCTCTCCCTATTACTCGTCACCAAGAAAGGTTTTGTGCCAATAATTATTTTGAGTTATTACCAATAGTGTCCACTGCCTTTAATGATTTATTTGAATAAATAAGGGCATCAATGTGTGGTGAAGAGGTTTTCAACTAGTGGTTTAATCCCACTGAGGCCTGATTCTTGAGAATTTTACCAAGACGAAGTCGAGGTAAATTATCAAGACCAGGCCTCGGTGGGTTTAAACCACTACATGTAGTTGAAAACCAATTCAGCACACTTTGATTCCCATTCATAAAGACCTTTTCGGTCAAAAACATCAACACTTTTTGGTCAAAAAGTAAAATAAATGCAAAAATAATAATTGCTCAATGATTTCTTTCATCACAACACCCCTCCAGCTTTGAAATGGTAAAGCCCTCTGCCGCCCTCGGGTAAACAACTCCTTATAAGGGAATGCTGTGCGCGTCCTTCACGCTTATCACGTGATGTGGCACAACTGTTTCAGTCAATGCTCTCGACCAATAAGAATGAAGAAATTGTCTTATAAGATCAGGTGCAAGCTCGCAAGTCACGCCCATGTTTCAACACTTTTTACTGGTCATAAACAAAGGTTTATACACACCCACACGACGCGCTCTCCACCAATAGGAATAGCGCAAATGTCTGAGGTGTTTATGAATAATGTTTAAATACAATGTCATTTGAAGCAACCTGGTTAAAATATGGTTAACATTATAAAATGCATCATGATCATTCATAAATACCTCAGACAGTTTCACTCTTCCTATTGGTGGAGAGCAAGTTGTGTGGGGGTGTTTAAACGGTTGAAAATGACCAGCTGGAGCTCTGTTTATAACCGGTAAGTCTTGGTGCAAGACGTTTCTTGTTACGGGCGATGCGCGCGCTGTCGGTGAGTTAGCCGCGCTGTGTGTGAAAGGAAAACGAGAACGACGTGCACCAAGACTACAACACGCATGAAAGGATCCAGAAACTGGTCGTCTCAGGCATAACAATGCAACACACAGACGGCGCACATGTACATATAGAGCTCAAGCACGTAGTTCGCTTAAGTTTGACAGTTTCTTATTTTAGTACGCCTTTTGACCAAAAAGGCATTGCCATGTGATAAAGGCCTTCGCCTTCAGCTCGGGTCTTTATCACACGGCAACGACCCTGCCGGTTTTAAACGGCCAGTAAAGAACTCGTCGCTACCCTTTTATTCCCTTACTTAAAATGTTGATATCTTTTTGTATTTATTTGTATAGGAAAGTAAACATTAACACATGATATAAAGTTATTAGACCATTTGATGTTATTTTTTCAGATCTATTGACATTGCTAATGCAACCTTCAACTTTGAAGTCAATGATTCATCTAGCACTGGTCAGTTTCATATCAGGTGAGTTGCATTCTTCATAGTACACACAATGTATAAATACATTGAAGTTACTTTAATGAGAAGAAGCTATAAATATATAGTGAACTTGCGGGTACAACCATGTGTACATCTCTTAGGGTTAGTGTTGGCTCTGAAAAGAGTCGGTTTTGTCTCGACGTTTCGAACAGTATACTGTTTGAACAGTATACTCTTCGAATGGTATACTCTGCTCGTCTTCCAAGTTTGAAATGATCATGATCAACTAAAGTTACTTTCTGGTTTATGATTATATTCGCTATTCCAGGGTTAAGGCCGGCTCATGACGAATAGGGGGGGGGGGGTACACTCCGGTTTGTGGCGTGTCATGGCCGAGCAGTTAAGAGCACCACATTCAAGCTCTGCTGTTTGGTCAGCAGAGTGTGGGTTCGAATCCCGGTCGTGACACTTGCTACATAAAATTGGGGAGGTAGTGCTTTCTTCTCTACCGGCCAGGCTTCGGACTGATGATACCCAAGCCTACATCCGTATGGACTGTAAAAGGGTTAACCCTGTTTCAGCCCTAGGAGTAGGTGGCAACGGCCTCTTGACCAAAAATAATTGTAGCCCACACCTTGAAGTGGCCGTCAGGCCTTTTGTGTCTGGCGACTTGCATACAAAAAGAGCAAAAATAAAGAAATATTGCACTCTTGTTGCTATGGACCAATCAGAATCAAGGAATCAAGCCTACTTGAAGATAGAAGGTGTTATTTAAAAGCTCTTATTCTCTTGTACATCTACAATGTACATGTATGTATCATGTCTATATGATGAACTGAGCAAAAAACATAGTTTTCACTTTGATATGTTTGAGCAGAAAGTCCCTGGTTTGTCACACTACTGGAGAAGTCTAGAAAAACCTTTTTTGTATATTTTGTCATTGTTTTGAAAGCTGCTGTAAATGTGTATTTTACTCATGACACTTACATTATTAAGAAGCAACTTTGTTGACAGTGACTCAGTGATGGGCCTGTAGTGCATACTGTAGAGGGGTAACTTAAGTTGAATATGTTATGATTTCTTGTTATAATTTAGCACAGGAGGTCGAGTGTATCAGTTACAGGCAAAGGATCGTCAAACCATGATGTTCTGGCTCCAGGAGTTACAGGTATAATATTAATATATTTATATAGCGCTTTATATACCCGAAGGGCGTCTCAAAGCGTTTCCAACATTATGACCACTGGTCACTTGGTCTTAATAATTCCTTAACATGCTTAAAGACATTGGACACTATTGTCAAAGACCAGTCTTGGTGTACATACAATGTATCTCAACATGCACAAAATAACAAACCTGTGAAAATGTTAGCTCATGTGGTCGTTGAAGTTGCAAGATAACAATGAAAGAAAAAAACACCCTTGTCACACGAAGTTGTGTGCTTTCCGATGCTTGATTATGACCTACAAAATCTAATTCTGAGGTCTCTAAAAGAAGTTTTGTGGAAAATTACTTCTTTCTCGAAAACTACGTTACTTGAGAGGGAGCCGTTTCTCACAATGTTTTATACTATCAACAGCTTCCAAATACTTAAGGTTTTATGCTAATAATTATTTTGAGTAATTACCAATAGTGTCCACTGCCTTTGAACCATCTCAGCTCCCTAGGGAGTATACAGCCTGTGCTGCCAAAATATGTAGCGCACTAAGCTAATCAATCACAAGAACCATCTGCTGGGCCACAAAGGGTAATGATGAACCTTACAGTAACAGGGTTTGTGTTGTGATACTCTACAGTGTGTATCTGGCTAAAGCTTAATATTGTGAAGCACTGACTACTGCATGTCCAATACATGTTGAATCAGTCTCACTACATGTAGCCAAACAATCCATTCATTGTATGTGGACGGGTGACACAAGTTTTATTCAATATTCATAAATACCCCAGACAGTTTCGCTATTCCTATTCAATTCAATTCAATAATACATTTATT
Source organism: Asterias amurensis (assembly GCF_032118995.1). Classification (NCBI taxonomy): domain Eukaryota; kingdom Metazoa; phylum Echinodermata; class Asteroidea; order Forcipulatida; family Asteriidae; genus Asterias; species Asterias amurensis. Next base: position 8,234,056 of record NC_092657.1, on the reverse strand, counting down.
CCCTACTCTTGTTGAAAAAAAAAACAATTGTGAGAATTAAACATGTTAAACAGTACATAGAAATTTAACAAAGTGCATTAAATTAAACAAAAACAATATAATCTAAAGGAAAATAATAAATTACTAACTAGGAATTAACTATGTACAAGACAGGAGCGAGAGCATGAGGCTATTGGTGGAGAGCGTGTCACAAGGGGATGTTTAAACGGTTAATAATGACCAGCTGGAGCTGTTTATACCAGGTTTGCAGATACCATTTGTGCGGGTTAGCCCATGAATGCGAGGATGCATTACTACGCGCACAAATGCTATCCAAAAACTGTATCTTAAAAATGCAGCTTACCTAACAGAGCTCAAACATGATGGCTTCCAGTAAAACAGACATAACGCCTCTTGGAAATGACCAACTTGTTTCATCTTTTCTTCAGATAATCAAGAAAGAATGTTTGTTTCATATGGGCTTCATGGGTTTTGAGAGTCAGTTGTTGTTTTGTCAACTTTTTTTTTTGACTCGCCCTGTATTCATTTTGATTGATGAGCGGTTTGCGATCAGCTAAGTCTATTTTTATGTTAATTGTATTACATTTGTGTGTAGGAACGACGCAGAGCTTACAGCCAACAAAGAACCTCATTGACCAGGGATAAGTCACAAAGTAACTTGTCTCCAACGACTATGGTAAGAATTTTTAGGGTAACCAAAATTTATCTCAAGGTAGATACATTTTGAGGCAATTTTGAGGCATTTTGTGTTGATGATTATATTCTACTTTTAAAACATCTATAACATGCATTTCATAACAAACGTTTTCAAACACTTTTCATAGACCAACTCGCCCGATCCAAGGCAACGTGTCCCTCAAAGTTGGCTTTGCTTAGAGTCCTTAGCTTAACGACCAGAATAAAGAAAAGGAAATGAAACAATTAGAGTGATAAGAAATAAATACTGCGATCATCCTCAGAAGTTTTTATCTTTGTATTTCCTTTTTCCTCTTATTTCTTTGTATTGTTATTTGTTTTTTTAAAGGAGCCTAACTCTGGTTTGATTTCCACAAAGAGAATAAAGGAAAGGAGCGGCGATCCATTCAAAGGTATGTACATTAGATGACATAACACATGTACATGAACCTACCTGAGGCTTGAGCACGCAATAAGTGTGGCTGTCTTTTTTGTGATACATGGTGACGTACCTTTATTACTATTTTTTATTATTATTAAGGGAATAAAAGGGTAGTGACGAGTTCTTAAAGGGCCGTTTAAAACCGGCAGGGTCGTGGCCGTGCGATAAAGGCCTGATCCGAAGACACTTTGACAGGCGGAAATTCGAGGTTTGCACATATTTTTTCAAAAACTTTGTAAAAAATCTGTTTGATGCGTGTGGGATGGATTGTGTGTACAATGTACGTGCAATTAGAAAGAGATTACTCGCTGTTACTAATAGCTATGAATTGCGCTATGCGTAAGTTTCGTTGGCGTACATGAGCTTGCGCGCCCGACATGCGGAAGCCAGCCGGTTATAAACAGGTCCAGCTGGTCATTATCAACCGTTTAAACACCCCACGTGACGTGCTCTCCACCAATAGGAACAGCGAAACTGTCGGCGGTATTTATGAATATTATTTATTCTGCCATTTCACAAAGTATAATAACCGAAGTTTAGCTACAGGAAAACAAAATTAAACATGTTGAATAAAACTACATGTAGGCATACAGGCTAAATAGCAACTAAAGCACTGGTCCTGAATAAAGATGACATGTAAAGAATACATGTAAATAAGAGCTGGAGGTAGATTGTGTAAGGACAGTAAATGGGGTGGGAGGGGGAACAGCAGGGAATTAGGAACAGAGACAACCCAGTTCAAGCTGGCCAGTATTGACAAAAGTGTACCTAAACACTTGTGATGCGATCAAGCTACATGTAAATGAGGAGAAACATGTCAAAACAGGACAACATGGGTAACATTTTCAAAATATTTTTTGTTTGTTTGTAGATTCCAGTGCCAAAATGTCTCTATTTTACATTGGTGACTTCCTTTCTGATTAATAACATCATCAAGGGTTGAGAGAAAGAAATCAAAAACAGTTTAAAAACAATGTCTGCGTAGGTTTCTTACACGGAAAGTTGTGCACACAAGTTATCTACAATTTGCTGTCGTCTCAACGTCAAAAAAATACTTCAAAAGTGATTGAAAACAATCACAACATACCTTTGAAAATGAATACGAGTGTCTCTGTTACCTACAGGTAACTGCTGCACCTCAAACCCTTTCAAAAATTCAATCACATCACTGTATTCCTTCTTTAAAAACACCGATAAGTTTATCACAAAAAAGCGTAGATCGCCATTACTGTGTGTACATTGCGCGTGCGATACATGATACATTACCATTTAGGACCATACTACTTAGAGAAAAACAGCAACTCGTGCTTCACATGCGTTGCGAATGAAGGACTTATGCTATGGGCACCAAGCGCTATTTTTAGATTGTTTTCATGTCGAGATTGCGTTCTCTCTACGGCTGTTTGCTGCATGTTGATCGCATGTTCAGAGCTAAAATTACGACTCGTCAAACTTTGAAAGCGTTCGACGCAGTATTCGAAGTGCGCGGGGCGCCTGTGGGATGTATGTGCGCGCTAAAAAAGGGTTTTAAACCAATTACTCTTTGTTTTAGTCACTCATATCTCTTGGTGTTTCTCCTTTCACAACTTTTGAACAAAAGGTTGTATAAACATGGAGCATAGCTTTTACTCTTTTCAGATGTATAAAAAAATGAGAAATGACAAGGGTCGACAAACGACTCATTTTGCTTGATCGCATCACACTTGTTTTTGAACAATTGTTAAAGGCAGTTGACACTATCGGAAATCACTCGAAATAAATTTTTGCCTAAAAACTTACTTGTTAACGATCAATGGAGAGCTGTTGATAGTACATGTATAAAACATTGTGAGAAACGGCTCCCTTTGAAGTAGCGTAGTTTTTCAGAAAGAAGTAAATTTTCACTAAAATATTTGAACTTGATTTTGAGACCTCCGGATTAGATTTTGAGGTCTAAAAATCAAGCATCTCAAAGCACACAACTTGTGCGACAAGGGCGTTTTTTTTCTCTCATTATCATGATTATTCCTTACAACTTTGACGACCAATTGAGGTTTGTTATTTTGTGCATAAATTATGTTGAGATACACCAAGTGAGAAGACTGGTCTTTGACAATAACCAATAGTGCCAAGGTCTTAAATGCAAATTCATAAATACCTCAGACAGTTTCGCTATTTCTATTGGTGGAGAGCGTGTCACGCGGGTGTGTACAAACCTTTGTTTATGACCGGTAAAATGTGTTAACTCATGGGCGTGACACGCAACCTTGCACCTGTTCTTTTAAGACAGTTTCTTTATTCCTAATGGTCGAGAGCAATGGCTGAAACAAATGTACCACATCACGCGATACACGCGAAGCGCACAGCATTTCCATGTATGGAGTTGTTTACCCGTGGGCGGCAGAGGGCTTAACCATTTCATAGCTGGAGGGATGTTGTGTTGAAAGAAATCATTTAACAATTATCATTTTTGCATTTATTGTACTTTTTGACCAAAAAGTGATGATGTTTTTGACCGAAAAGGTATTTTTGAATGGGAATCAAAGTGTGTTGAATCGGTTTTCGACTAGTGGTTTAAACCCGCCCAAGCCTGGTTCTTTATAACTTACCTCGACTTAGTCTCGGTAAAATTATCAAGAACCAGGCCTCGTTGGGATTAAACCACTAGTTGAAAACCTTTTCCCCACACATTGATTTCCTTATTGTTAATGCAAAGTAATGTCAGTGGTGTTTGCATTTGGCAGGTATTCCTCCAATCTTGGGCCATGTGGAGGTTCCTAGACATACTATTGGTGAATCGACGGCACATACCATTCAGCAAACAGGGGTGTTCAACCTCTCCCTCACCAACCTCAAAACTGAATTCAGGAACCAGATTACAAACTTTGGGTAAGCTTCATCATTTCTACAAGAAAAAAGAGCAAGTCTGGATACAGTTTGTTCAAGAGATGTAAGACTTGCATGTTGTTTTACCCATACACCAATGTATGATAGCACTGTAAACTCAGTGCCTTCCTGAGTCCTATGCTACTCGGTGGGATGGACCCACGAGTGCTGCATTCTAGAATAATAGTAATAATAATAGTAGTGAGTTTTTATGTAGCGCTTTATACACCTGAAAGGCGTCTCAAAGCGCTTCCACATTATTACCCCTGGTCACTGGGCCTTAAATCATTCCTTAAACCATCTCAGCTCCCTGGGGAGTAAACAGCCTATGTTGGCAAATATGTAGCGCACTAAGCTTACATTGTATCAATCACTGATTACAAAAACCATCTCTGCCCTCGCAGGTACCCATTTATATGTACCCCTGGTTGGAGAGAAGCTTATGGTCTTGCTCTAGGACTTAAGTGTCACAACCAGGATTCAAACCCAAACTCTGCTGAACAGAAACACCAGAGCTCGATGCTCATATCCGCTCGGCCACAAACACCCCACGACTAAAAAGATATCTTAAACACAAAATTCAGTTTGAGTTAGACTAAAACTCTGCTTTCATCGTTACCTCGTGACCTAAATGTAGACTTGCTTTCAAGTTTTAGACCACGGGTGATTGTCTGCCACACCCCCAACCCCAAGTGGTTTAGCAGTTTTACAAGTTGCCAGAGGGGCGACTTCAATCAATATTATAATTGGCTGCAAGTCGCTTGCAGACAGAACTACTATCAAAGACTTGAAACCGAGTCTACTCCAAGTGGAAGAGAACACTGAAGACAAGCAGAGTATACTGTTCGAAACGTCGAGACCCAACCGGCTCTTTTTAGAGCCAACACTGACCATAAGAGATTAACTCATGGTTCTGCAAGTTTACTATTTATTTATAGTTTCTTCTTATTTCTCCACACCATGCAAAGCTTCAAACAATACTTATGTATATACGCATCACGGCCCAATTTCATAGAGCTGCTAAGCACAAAAATTTGCTTAGCATGAAATTTCTGCCTTGATGAAAACAGCATTACCAACCATATTTCCACATGATTTTCAGGATGAGCAAATCAGCTGAATACCAGTAACAAGCAATATGCAACAAATGGAATTTTGTTTGGTAATCCAGTTTTTATATAGGAAGAAATTTTATGCTAAGCAAATTTTTGTGCTTAGCAGCTCTATGAAACTGGGCCCTGATGTGAAGTGATGCACTTACATTGTATATCTACTGTGGTAAAGTTTGTGTCTTTATTGGTTTCAGATTGAGACGAGGAGTCTCAGGGGAAGAAGCAGCTTTGATTAATCCTGGCACGGATTGCCTGCAGTCGGATCCAACTCATGTAGTCAAAAGGTAGGACCACTGGGCAGATCATTGCTTCCAACATACACACCCACCCAGTCATGTTTGACCAATGCGTTACATGACACCTATTGTACTTTCTTTTGTTCCTGTATTCAGCCATTGAAGCAATCCCCATTGGTTTTGTACATGAATGACTAGTGAGGACCTGAAAACAAAGAACCGTCTAGTGAGGACCTATTGTCCAGGAAGATACACACATGGTGTAAACACAAACCAAATATATATTCCTTCTTTTCACTTAATTATAAACACCTTATTAGATTTCACCAACAGAGGGAGTATGCTCTTGCGTTATTGTGAAAGTGCCCTCCACCATCAGTGGTTATTAAATAAATGTAGCATGCAATAAAGAGATAACAAAGACTAGCAACCCCATTTATTAGAAACATTTGGACAGCGTGTATGTGTGCACTTGGATGTGTGTGTGCGTTGTGTCGAAAGAAAAACATGAAAAGAAATTAATTTAAAAAACAGAACTGGTTTTCATGATTAAAATAATTCATGATCTGTTCACATTATGTATATATGTTCTCTGGTATTCACAATGACTACTGTATGTAACAACAGCGTGAGGGGTCTGGCAGAACTCTGTGTGGTCTTATACAGCGTTGCGCCTTGTACACGTACATGCTATACTTTGAAATAAGTGCCTTACATGTATACATAGACAATACAGTAATTGACGCTTGCTTAACAAACCCATATTGATTTTGGTATGCTGGATTGAATCCAGGGCCCTGCTTTACAAATAGCAAGCCTATCATCAGAGACAGTGTACACAGTTTTCTGGTGTACACTTTGCTAATTAATAAATCATCGTTGTTGTTGCTAGAAGTACATTGGTTACAAACTGAATTCACAAACTGAACTGGTAATCTTCCCTTAGACCGTCGTCGTTGAACCCCACACTCGGTATTAGTCTTGACTCAAGTCAGCCAGACAATGTATCAACAGAGCAAGGAATGAGCAGAGGAGCAAGGGGAACCATGAAAGCTGGATTCATCAAGTAAGACGCTCATATTGATTTTGTTGCTAACTACAGATAGTGTCAATTCAGAAATTTGGTAGCTGTAAGCAGATCTGTGATTTAATAATAAATAATAATATTTAAAATTTATATTGCACCCCTTACATGTACATACAAAATGATCAAAGGCGCAGAACACATGTTAAAAAGCACAGAGTGGAAGAAAAAGACAAAGAAAAAAGACTGGTCACCAGGCCAGTGCCCAAACAAAGGTATGGGGATATGTCTTTCCCGCCAACAGAGAACTCATAGTTGCGTGTACCTACTACATAGGCCTATCTCTGCTGGCATCGGTAATGTTTTGAACTTTTCAGTTCAGGAGACAAACGTCTCTAACCCTATCTATGCTAAAATTCTAAACTAACTGGCAAGGTGACCATAGAAGAAGACACACTAAAAAGCGATTTTAAAAAGGTGGGTTTTGTATTACGTTTTCATTTTCATTTCTTATGAACTTGACAACTTATGAAGCTGAAACTTCTAAAGGTAAACTATATTACACTTTCAGTAAATAGGGATTCATGTCATTGCAAAAGGTGTTCAAACCCTTTTAAAAATGCACTTAATAGATGTTAAATTTGCATCGGGGATAAAGAATATTAATTTTTGGTTTTTTACCCATATACACCGATGTGTGTAGCACTGTATACTCAGTACTTTCCCGAGTTCTGTGAAAAAAATCACAGGCATTTTTACTCGGGTGGGATTCGAACCCATGACCTTTGCAATTCTAGAGCAGTGTCATACCAACTAGACCACCGAGATTGCCCGGTAGCTAGAGGCAGTTCGAATCCTATGTTTGGCAGCGGGTACTGCAAACGATTTAATAGATGTTAAATTTGCATGGGGGATAAAGAATATTAATTTTTGTTTTTTGCAAAGGTCGTGGGTTCGAATCCCACCCGAGTAAAATTTTTTCACAGGACTCGGGAAAGTACTGAGTATACAGTGCTACACACATCGGTGTATATGGGTAAAAACCAAAAATTAATAAAAATGCACTTGTTGGTAATTTTGACATTGCAAAAGATAGTTAATGGCCTGACGTTTCGACCCAAGCAGAGTCTTTCTCCTTTTGGTTGGTAAGCAGTTTGCAACAGCTAATTCTTTTTTCTCACAATATAATGCTTAAGCATTTTCTGCTTAGCTGAAATGAGCAGGATACAGTCACAAGCATGACAATAGGTACATGTGATCAGGTGTTTTGGCTGGTAACTTTATTCTGGTCAGCATAACGTTGGTTTGCATATTTCCTGTTCTTAAGCAGTTCTTTTAGGTTTTGCTCAGTTTCTTTTCTCTCTCTTAGTTTTCCAGATCCAAATAAATACAAACATTGATTTAAAAAAAATTGAATGTGAGGTTTCGAAATCAAGCATCTGAAAGCACGACTTCGTGTGACAAGGGTGTTTTTTCTTTCATAAGTATCTCGCAACTTTGACGATTAATTGAGCTCAAATTTTCACAGGTTTGTTATTTTATGCATATATTGAGATCACCAAGTGCGAAGACTGGTCTCTGATAACTCCTGCAGGTGTCCAGTGCCTTTAAATTCCCCTCCATCCATTAAGGTGGGTGTGTAACAGTGTATCTTTATTTATTGACGATGTTGACCATGTTTACATGTTAATTGTGTAGGAAGTTTAGCCGAGGTGCAGCTCCTGAGTTACCATCTCCTACAGCTGTCTGGTTTGAGAATGAACGTATGAGGGATAATGAGTGTGCACAGTGCAGGAAGGTACATGTAAGGCATTCCCTCGGCTATGGGTTGCTTCAGGAGAAGTCATGTTTACTGAAGGCAGTTACATGTATATGTGATAATCAATGCAGGCAGACATGAGATTTGTCCAGAATAACAATAACACAAGGTCTTAAGACCTTGTGTTATTGGTAGATACCTGCGTTATATAATATAGCGCATGTATCTACCAACAAGATACTCAAGGCGCTTAGTATATACATTTTTACAGAAAGTGAGGTTATTGAAGTTATGAATTACATGTATAAGACCCAATTATGTAGCACCTTATAAGGGTTTACAAGGTGCTAAGGCGCACTCAGCAGCCACAGCCAGGAACACCGGGGATAAGTTCTTTTGGATAAGTTCTTTTGGATAAGTTTGTTTCACAACACATGGGACCAATGGCTTTACGTTCCATCTGAAGGACGAAGCAACCATGGTTAAGTGTCTTGCTTAAGGACACAAGTGTCACGACTGGGACTCGAACCCGCACTCTGCTAATCAGAAACACTGGAGTTTGAATTCAGTGCTATTAACCGCTCAGCCACGACACTTCCACAATCCAAGGCAACGTGTCCCTAATATGCATGTCATGACAGCCGGCCAGAAATTGTTTTGTCTTATTTGTTGTGTTTGTTTGGTCCATAGTTTCATCAACAACTGGGTTCTGTTCAGGAAGAATTGGAGCTTGTAGAGAATGAAGCAAGAGCTAGTCAAGAAGTCATCACAATGCTACATAAACAACTAACTGCTGCCCAGATGGAACATTCAACCAAGTAAGAACTCATTTTGGTTTTACCAATATACACTGAGAATTGACAACCACAGTTCTTGGAATATGAACATGAATGAATTTCAGTTGCGATTCAAACACAGGAATCGCTTAGTAAAGTCATGTGCGCATTGGACTTTTTTTGGGGGGCGGGGGGGGGGGGGGTAAACTTACAGAGCCAAATGGGTTACTTGTTCATTTCAAGTCCAATGTACGTAAACAGCCCAGGAAACTTTCCCCCAGGTAACTCTAGTGAGTGCAATGGATAGTTTGACTGTGGCCACCCTCTGCACAGGTAAACTAACCTTGTCAATCTCCACTGAGCCCAATCAGTCCAGTGTGGACACGCTGTACATGTAGTCCCTGTAAAACAGGTTCACTGTACAGACATGATCACATGACTATTGGAAGTGAACTATGACATGCATAATGTATGTTTATGTATTTTCACCAAACTGCTTCCCTTGTTGGAACATGAACCAGACAAAAAGGGAAGAAAAAAAATACTCCTTAGCGAATTCTAAAGACCTTGGTGCTCTCCACAAGGCATTTTGTGTACAAAGTCTATGGAAAAATCTTCAGTACCGGGACAATGGAAAGAACTAAAGAGGTCTCCACAGGAATGTAAAAATGGGAATGTGCACCCTCATGAGTGTACAAGCTTGGGCGATATTGCTTTTGTTAACCCATGATGTATCGTCAAAAAAAATATATCGCGATAATCGATAATATCGCTATCTGAATTTGAAGTCTAAATTACTGACATCTTACATTGTACTATCCCAAAATTTCATACTTCCAAAAAATATTAAATCGAAGTATACGTGTACAGCTGTCGGTGTACTGTCTATCCGTGGTGTGAAAACCTGGGCCTTTCAGTTACACACATTAAAGTGTCTTTTGAAGTGTCTACTGCGCATGACTGTTCCAACGTGTGTGCACATTTAGCTAGATCCCGCCCATTTCAATCTAGTTAACCAATAAGCATCCATAATGCACGTGAGGTGACTTCCTCATTCACAAAGAATACTGATTGGTTGTGGTTTGTGTAACATGATCCCAATGTGGTTTTCATTTCACAGCACACACAAAGGGGAGGTAAATGATACAATGTGTTACTTCTGTAGTGTCTGTGTGAGACTGCCTGGGTGCTCAATTCTTCGATGTGGTTTTTTTCCAAAGAAACCCTGTCATTTCGGGATCAATGGGGGAATCTTGCGGTTGGTTCTGGGACTCTATATTTTTTGAAACAGCCCTTTGTGGTTGCAAGATCGTCTTAATTAGGGAGGGCATCGTGATATTCTTTATCAAGACCGCAATTTACTGATATGATAATCGTCCAGAAATGGTATCACGATTTTGGATAATATCGAGATATCGCCCAAGCTTGTGAGTGTACACAATGTATAATTTTACATTTTGTATCACTAACTTCTCTTAAAATAATCTAAAAGTCCACATCGATAAGATGTACATGTACACATTGGAATGTAAGCTACATGTATGGTGTTGTTTAACTAATAATCAAATGCCAACTGGGCTTTAGATTATTTTTATCTGCATCTGTGACAGCCTTACCTTATTCCAGAATAACCTATTATAGTCAGGTAGCTTAGGGATGGAATCGTGACCGACTGGCCCAAAGCACCAAATTTGACAGGTACCTTCTATAGGCCCCAGAAATCAATTTTAGAAGGGGTGACACCAAAAAATATTTTTGGAAGGTACCTAATTTGCATAATTTCAAAATTGCTGCAAAATCCTATATTAAGCACTAGTTTCGGTACATTTTTATCATTTAAGCAAAGGTCATTTTGAAATATTTACTTTGGTGGTTTTGTTTACATATCCTGCACTTAAACAACATTAATGAACTGATGATGTGCCTGGGTAATTATGTGTTGTCAGAAATCCAAGATGGCTACTACAATAATAATTTAAGTATCCTGGTTCGAAATATGCAAAACAGTTATATTTTGTTGTTACTACCGTCTTAACTATTAAAACAGTCCCATGTGGGGAAAATTGGTTTAAACTGACAATATCTTCAAAGATTTTGGCAGCTTCTGCTGCAGTTGTAAAGCGCTGTGCAAGAAAGCCTGCACTTTGCGGCATCTGCAGTTTCTAAAGCACTGCAGCAGTGTTTGGCATCCGCACTCCAACAGCTCTCTGCAGACACTGGCTGCCTCTGGAATGAGTGACCACACAGGTTTCCAGTCAGATGCAACCTTTGTTCAACCATATCCCTCGGGTAGTGAAGCACGCTGTTCAGACTTCAAGCTTGTTGTCCAGATGCTCGCCTTTCCAGCAGGAAACTTCATGTTCGATACCTTCTCAGTTAGTAGTTGAAATAGCTCTTGGTGGGATCCTGCAGAAAGTTTAGGAAGTTTGTTGGTAGTTTAGTGTTCCCTGCAACCTTCTTCCTACACCTTTTCCTCTCTTCTTCCTCATAGATTGCTTCAAACATACCTCTCTTGTATGTATTCCACACTATGTCTACTCGGTTGCTATCCCTCAATTGTTGGATCCAAAGGAGAAATAACTTTTCACCAGATTCATTGAATGTACTAGTTTGATTTGCAGGAAATGCGTGGACGATAGCAGCGTCGTCAAAAACCTTGGCATGGTAGTATGACGGAGGGTCTGGCTGATCTGTTGTCAGAATTTCTACCAGATCAGGTTTTTTCGTCGGCAGGAGGAGCGCTCCATACACCGAGAGAGAAGATGGCCTAGGATGATTCATGGGCGAAGAATTCTGTTGAGTCTCCATCACGGTACTGACTTAATTGCAAAGTAGAGCTGGCTGAAAAGATTGCAATCATTGTTTTTACTTGAACGATGCTGCTTAGCACTTGTGTTTGGCTTTGATTTCACACGCTTCCAAATGGCCACAGAATTTCTTTTGATGGGCTTATGAATGCTGGTGCTTCGGTCTAAAATCACATCCTTAACATGCTTCTGGTACTAGGAAATGCCAAGGGCTTCAATTGTGCGGACTTTGGAAACAACATCTTTTATTAGCACAATTTCAAGTGTCCAAAGCAAGCAGTTCTGAAGAATTTCAATGAAAGAGTTACCCATTTCTGAGACTGCTTCAGTGAGGCTCTTCACTTGTTTCCTTAAAACCTCCTGCATAGTCATCCCTGTTAATGCTGCTTGTAAATGTCGACGTGTTCTCCGTCCAAGAACTGGTCCTCAAATTCCTTCAGCAGTCTTGCTTGTTGTGGACCTGAAACCATCCATATTCTGGAGGCAACTGGGTTTTCGGTAAGTTCTACCACGCCACCAGACCCTTTACCAACGTTGTTTTGTTCATGACCATGGTCAAGAGGCATGCAAGAGGACGCGTGTTGAGTCGTTTGAAGAACCCACATTTGTGTATGACCTCTTCTTTGATATTTTGTTGTAGAGCCTTCATGTCTCGGATGTGAATGGGGATCCAGCCAGCGTAGGTGTGATCCAGAACAAAGAACCAAGACACCAATGCCTCCAAAGCCACCACAAAGAGATCAAAATCTCGGATACCATGAGCACGGATGAAAATCAGCACAAGTGTTTCATATTTCAAGATGATATCCCAGTACTGAAATGTAGGGCTTGCCGTTATCATCTTCTGCTTCCACGTTTCAAAGAAATCCCACTGTCAGACTCCACCTTCAGTTGCCAAGCATCTCTCTCTGCAGATTTGCAACTGTTAGGGCTGTAACTGTGACTATGCCTGGTTCTAGTGAGGTGAGCAGCTTAGAGGAAGGAGTCTGCTGTACCTGAGGAGCCCACACCAGCTTCACATAAGGCAGCGGTCCAACCAGATCCTTCAAGAAAGTCTCCAATTGTGTTCCATCTATAGAGTCATCTCAATTTAGAGACCAACGTTACTAAAACGTGCTTTTCCCCAATACAATGTCTCGGGCAAACACCACTGAACAAAATTGGCATGGGCAGACAGTGGTTGGTCCACAGCAATTAGCGGTGATGGATTGAGATATGTTGTTATCTGCCTTTGGATATCTATCCCATCAAGCATTATGCTTGATCATGTCAATGGTTGTAGCCTTTTCGTAGAAAAGGGGAAAGAGGGCGTCAAGAACAGCAGGATCTGAAAGAGGCATCTGAGTTAAAGCATGGAAGGCAGACCAGGCAATGTAATCTTCTTTCTCAAGCTTGTCCTTCTTTATTAAGAGAAAAATAGATCTGTGTATCCAGGAGACTTCTGTAGCTCTTGCAATTTCAAGTTTACCATCGACCTTATGTTAGATTTGCAGGGCAGAAAAGCTTCTTGTTAATGGCACGGTCGTAGCTAACACTGATGCCCAGTCTATACAGGATGTTCATTATATGTTGCATCTTGTGAGTGTTTGGATACATAACCCATTGTAGAGAGGAAGAGGTGGCTCCTTTTCTTTGGAATGCCTGCTTTTTTTTGCCACAGAAGCTTTGTTTTTTGCATTGAAGCTGACCATCTGAGTTATGGAAAGACAAACCTGTGACTCGGTGATATCTTGGTGCTTTAATTTACATTAGGTCCATTCAGCAGCATGGCAACTAGTGTCTTAAGGCTTGCCGGAACAGAATTTTCCAGGCAGTTATGCTCAAAATTCCGGGTATAAAAAGGAGGGATTCCCAATCAAATATGTCTTGTCTGATGCTTTTAAAACTGATCTTTATTAACTAAAATATCAAAGTGAATACGCCGGGAGGGATAAAAAAAAATTGAATTGGCTAATTGAAGCCCACCTCCAAATTGTAGGTGCAAATAATAAAACGAATATTGAAAATTGTACATTAAATCAAATCACTAACAATTACGTTGTAATTAGTCTTAATTAGTGATAATTAGTTATAAGCATCAGTCTACTTTGACTTTAAAGTAAAAAATACATAATTCGAACCCTATCAATAGGCCTAATTAATAAAGGGCTGAATACAGCAATCAACTGAAAAACAAAATCGCCACATAATTTTTTTAAAAAGATTTTACATGCAAATTGTGCACAAATTGTGATTTATGCAAATTAGGTACCCTCCCAAGATTTTTTTCAGGTGTCACCCCTTCTAAATATCTTCTCTAGAACCTAAAGAATATATCTACCAAGTTTGGTGCTTTGGGCCAGTCGGTCACGATCTCGTCAAAATTTGGACCTAAGCAACCTGACTATTATAATCTCATGATGGTTTCTTTTCAGTGACGTGTTTCTGAAGTGCAAGACTGATCAAGAGAAGTTGTTGATATTGAGTAGGAAGGATAAACAACTAATTCAGTTAGAGCAGTTGCTTCAAGATATGAGAGATGATCGAGATAGTTTCAGAGAACAGTTAAGGTACGTATAAAACAATAGATCTTATCTTCTAGTACGCGTTAATCCTCCAATCAGATGCACGAACCGGACAATATTAAGCGACAAAACTACTCCCAGTTTTTACTTTACACTCTGCGTATTGAGAGTGTCAATGCATCACGCTTTACATAAGGTCAGTGTGTATTGGTTTCTTTGTTTTTTGTATGAGACATGAGGTTGGTTGACTTACACTAGGCTGGAAGATAAATTTGTTATCACACGCTCGTCTGGGTCACCTATCAAACTTCGCCTTCGGCCTCGTTGGATATGGGACACGGAAGGGCTGTTTTTTCTGTATTCCACTCGCGCTTGTGTGATAACTTATATTGACCATTTTTACGCCGCCCTCGTGATGAAATTGGTGAAGTCAAATAACCCAATCTTAAGATGCAAGGATGAAAATGTCTGCCTTTTTTACATTGAGAAAAACTGTTGTTTTTTTTCAGTTGAAACTTTTTAAAATCTCTTACTTGTCAACAGTTCACTTTCAAACATTAGTTAATTGACAAACAGTAGCATGAGAGTCATATCCCTTGTTTACAAGTCTGCCGGGCATGTCCAAAACTTGGTCCATATCACAATAAATGAAGATACGGTTGTAAAATTTTCAAAAGAAATTGTTCTTACGTAAGCTTGTGAAAAGGTTTGACAATTCTATTAAACACGCATGCATATAAGTCGGGCTCTTTCCTCAATGTTCTATACAACAATATGTAGGCAAGGATGTAGGCAAGGGTGGGAACACACAACTTGAATTTCATGGGTTGAAAGACGTGCTGTGGAGTTAAATATCAACCTTGTCCTGGTTATATTTCAAGCTAAATTAATATAGTCTTGTACTACAATGCTCTCGCCACTTTCTTTTCCCAATGTGTGTCGTCCACCAATCGCTAAATCAAGAAAATTTGTTTGGCTTGCTGGCCAGCGAGTGAAAACAAAGTTTTAGACTTGACTTACTTGACTTAAACATACTGCCATGCATACTCAATCCCTTCAAGTCGTAACATTTGGTTTAATTGTTTCAATATACTGGAGAGTGTGTTTGAATTGGGAAAATGCTTGCAGTTGACCTAGAGAGTGTTTTAAAAAGAAATCTATGGCCAAACTTGGTTATGGGTTCCATGCAGAGTAAGCAATTACAGGACTCTATGAGAACGGCTCAATGGGTACAATATTATAAAGTACTTAAGGATCCTATAGACCTTTATCACGGTGTGGCCATCTTGATTTTACTCCATTCCAGGGCATTGTAAGGCCGTGTCCGAAACGACGACTTCGGCTACAGCTACGTCTAGATCAGCGCGTCTACCAGTGTTGAAGAATAGGCAGACGCGCGCGATCTAGCCGTAGCTGTAGCCGAAGTCGCCATTTCGGACACGGCCTAACCAAACTGAGGCTGGACGAAATAATAGTCTGGTGCCATGGTTGCACAATGATTGTTAGCATTCATTGCTGAATATTGGAAACAGGGAACATGACCAAGATGGTGTCAGCGTGATAAAGGTCTATTGAGGATCCCTTAGGTACACAAATATTAAACAGATACTCTGCAGTTAAATTGACATGCACTTTGTTTATATGTGATTTACAGATCTAAGGAAAGAGAAGTGGATCAGTTAAATGAGCAGTTATCAATGTTTATGGAGATGGTTGCAGCTAAAGATCAAATTGTTATGGCCTTGACAAGAAAGGTAAATACATGTACATGTACCAACAAGCAAGCACAGATTCAATAGTCACATCCAAACGTGAAATATTTGCAAAATCATAATAGTGTTGGTATGGCTATCCAATTTGATGCCCCCTACGTCAAGGGGCATCAAATTGGATTCCTATTGAGTTTTACACCAAGCATTAAGGCTGCTTAAGTCATGACAGGTTTTGAAGGTACATAATAATTACATGTAGGTGGGTAGTTTGTCAGATTTTGATTGAAGGCCTTTGTATTTTTGCAGGTGTTTTTGTTTCTGAGCTCCGGTAGCCAACCACGTGTACGTGTACCTATCACTAATGGTAGTAGCAAGCATTAGACAAACTTTGCTTATAATACAATGTAGCTCTAACAGGTTATGCTTGTACGAACTTCAAGTTAGACAAAACTTGTTTGGCTCTGTAAGCTCATCAAATAATATTCAGATGGCACATGCAGAAATTGTTTTGGGACATCTAGACCAAATTGGTAAAGAGTGATTCAACTGCCTTTGACCCCGTCTGTACCAGTCCATTGAAACTTTGTACCATAGTGTATCGACCCAATTCACCTGACGTCATCATTAGAACAATCTTGGATGTGCCATTTTGATGGTCAATGTCAACGTGTGTTATTCAGAGAAGTGTGCATGTTAGGCGACGCGGCGTTTACACGTAAACATATATGTGACGCGCTTGCAAGGGGTCAATACATTTACATTGTACAGTGCATGCTACTAACTGAATCTTTTAAGCGAGTCTACATAAAAGTCCGTTGTTGGGAAACTCATACCATACAGAATGTTCGGACATCTTATCAACCATTGAGTCAAAAGGACACTTAGTCAGGCCACTATATCCCCGTGTTAACATGTTATCTGGCATATAGGTTGAAAATCATACATGTAGGCCTACAAGTAATCAATGTTTGAAATAGTGATATTATCCCAAGTGTGCTTTTATCATTAAGTTGTAGTTGTGGTAGACTTTATTGAATTTTGTTGTTATATCCTGTTTTTGTTGATCCGACACCTTCCAAAGTCTCAAGTCTTTCAACCAATAATTCTTTGTTACGATAACGACTGATCATCTAGCATGAGTATGAGGTTGAAGGGGGTGATGTTGCAGATGTAGTAGTTTGACGCAGAGTGTTTCTGTTTCCTTTGTCAAGGTGCATGAGCTGGAGCAGAATGAACCAATAAGGTTATCCAGTAGACTACAAAGTACACCTGCAAACAAATCTGGTAATGAAGTCCGACGCACACAAGGAAACACTCCCAGTAATGAACAGCAAAGTAGACATATAGCACCCTCATCCACAGTTAACAACAGTACTCCATTCATTGATCCAATAGCATACGATAAACTCAAGGTAAATACTCAGCAACTACATGTATGATCATGTATATGTAATGCTTAATTGTCAATGGTACATGTAAGTGATTTGAATAATAATAATACCAACCAGTTTTTATATAGCGCCTTTCAAAACCGAAGGGTGTCTTAAATCGCTTCCAACATTATTTCCCCTGGTCACTGGGCCATTTAATGACTTCCTTAAACCGTCTCAGCTCCCTGGGGAGTATACAGCATGTGCGACAACCGACATGCGCTACATGTACTATGCAAAATTAATCACAGGAACCATCTCTGGCATGCACTCACAGGTACCCATTTACCCCTGGGTGGAGAGAAGCAATTATAATTTTTGCTCATGGACACAAGTGTGTGGAGAGAAGCAATTATAATTTTTGCTCATGGACACAAGTGTCAGCCACGAGTTGCAACCTCTGTTCTAAATGCCCAAATTATGGAACACATCCTGTAATTCAGACATAGTTCAGACATAATTTCCTGTGCACAAGACTTGGCTTATCTGACTTTCAAAGGTCAAAGAAAAATCACTGCGTCTTATCTAATGGTGCGCCTTTTCTGATATCGCTTGGGTTCATTGTGATGATCAATGTGTGAAATCTTTCATATATTTTGTAAAGTAATTCCTTTCTTTTGTCTAGGGAAATTGTACTTGTTATAATTGTTATAATTTTGTTATATTTTTTTTAAAACCTAGCCCATTCACATTGTGTAGTTTCAACAAGCTTTGAGGAAACTTACGTTAGACAAAGCCTCTAGCTCTAGTCACTGGCCATGCTTTCCAGAAGCGCTATATTTTTCCATATTCCACTTGCTCTTGTGTGATAACTTATGCTATACCAACACAGTGACCCATGTACGTGTTGATGTACCAAAAGTGAATGAGACCTGATGAGCTTCTGTGTATAAACTTGTGTTATGTCTTATTATGGCAATGCGTCTTTGTACATTAACACCATAGAATCCTGTTTCGGTAGTATAACAGTACTGCACCTTATATGCCAATTGGCTTATATGCAGGAAATTTCGGTAAGTGTTCAAATTTGGGCTCATGAGACAAAGTTTATGATGAAAATGGATGGTTTGCAAGTTTTTGCTTCTCTCCAAATTCCAACCCAAGAGTGGTAACAGAAAGAACCAACAATTTATCCGAGAGAGATCTATGGTTGTAAGGTTTTCTTGTCTGAGGTTTCAATGCAAAAGCTTACAAAGTGTGACATTGCTGACTCAGTAGTCATGATAATTTGTTTGTTTAAGGATGCTTGCCAGGCGTTTGAAACGCAAAATAAATTCCTGAATTCTGAGATTCTGGAGCTGAACCACATCAGGGAAGATGATTTGCAACGAGAGAAGATACTTTTTGAGTAAGTTTGTTTGATTGTCCTAACATTATATTAAATACACCAAACTTTGTCTTAACCACTTTGCATTGGATGACGCTTCATGCCAGTTTTGTCTGAACTAGCTTGTGGCAGATGTTTCGTACAGGGATGTTATTTCTTCATTTTAAACTGGATTTCTGACATGAAGATAAAACTGTAAAGATGGCCCCAGATTGCAGAGTAGGGCTTTTAAACCAAAGATAAATGTATGTAAGCAGACTGTGCACTTGCAAACTTTCACTTTGCACTTGCATTGTACAATTATCCAATCAAATGACAATGACCTACTTGCAACTAGCCTTATCACTGTGATTCAGCACTACTTTAAGGCACTGGACACAAAATAATTGTAAGCATGAAAACCTACTATGTAATAAGCGATGGAGAGCTGATGATAGTACAAAATGTTGTGAGAAATGGCTCCCTCTGAAGTAACATATTTTTTCGGGAAAGAAGTAGTTTTCCACTAAAAAATTTGAATTTGATTTGAAGACCTCATAATAGATGTTGAGGTCCTCAGATTTATCAGGTCCTCACGACTGTGTCCTCAAACATAATGTGTGCTGACAAGTGGAAAGCAAAGAATTTCACTTTACAACTTTTTAATTTTTGTTTAATTCAGACAACTAGTCAGGAATATTTTTGTAATCTAGTTTTAACATATCCTTATTTTTCTTCAGGCAGTATTGTGAGATGGAGGCAGAGTTTTATAAGATTCAGAGTAAATACCTTCTGTTACTTGATGAGATGAAGACACCCAAACGAGGTAAGAAAACAACCAGCTATTACATCTAAATACATGTATTTAAGTTACTCTTCTTATAGACATACTGCTCATGTATTAGCCTTTCGTCAAGGTGTTCATGGCTTGAACAGTTTCACAGAGTCGCAATCCCAAGCAACCACTACGCAGATGGACTAGTCTTGGACTAGACTAGTTTCGACACAAGACACATTTAGTTGCTCATTAACACCTTTGTACAGTGTTATCTTTGTTTTGTCATGTTATAATATGTAAGTTCCGGTTCCTCAGTTGCAGAGACACATGAACTGATATCTAGACTGATTGAAGAAGCTATTGAGTCTGATACTAACCTTTGTATGTTATTTGTAGGTTCTGGTTCCTCAGTTGCAGAGACAGATGGACTGATATCTTGACTGATTGAGGAAGCTACTGAGTCTGATACTAACATTTGTATGTTATTTGTAGGTTCTGGTTCCTCAGTTGCAGAGACAGATGGACTGATATCTAGACTGATTAAAGAAGCTATTGAGTCTGATACTAACCTTTGTATGTTATTTGTAGGTTCTGGTTCCTCAGTTGCAGAGACACATGAACTGATATCTAGACTGATTGAAGAAGCTATTGAGTCTGATACTAACCTTTGTTTGTTATTTGTAGGTTCTGGTTCCTCAGTTGCAGAGACAGATGACCTGATATCTAGACTGATTGAAGAAGCTATTGAGTCTGATACTAACCTTTGTATGTTATTTGTAGGTTCTGGTTCCTCAGTTGCAGAGACAGATGACCTGATATCTAGACTGATTGAAGAAGCTATTGAGTCTGATACTAACCTTTGTATGTTATTTGTAGGTTCTGGTTCCTCAGTTGCAGAGACAGATGATCTGATATCTAGACTGATTGAAGAAGCTATTGAGTCTGATACTAACCTTTGTATGTTATTTGTAGGTTCTGGTTCCTCAGTTGCAGAGACAGATGACCTGATATCTAGACTGATTGTAGAAGCTATTGAGTCTGATACTAACCTTTGTTTGTTATTTGTAGGTTCCGGTTCCTCAGTTGCAGAGACAGATGACCTGATATCTAGACTGATTGAAGAAGCTATTGAGTCTGATACTAACCTTTGTATGTTATTTGTAGGTTCCGGTTCCTCAGTTGCAGAGACAGATGACCTGATATCTAGACTGATTGAAGAAGCTATTGAGTCTGATACTAACCTTTGTTTGTTATTTGTAGGTTCTGGTTCCTCAGTTGCAGAGACAGATGACCTGATATCTAGACTGATTGAAGAAGCTATTGAGTCTGATACTAACCTTTGTATGTTATTTGTAGGTTCTGGTTCCTCAGTTGCAGAGACAGATGACCTGATATCTAGACTGATTGAAGAAGCTATTGAGTCTGATACTAACCTTTGTATGTTATTTGTAGGTTCTGGTTCCTCAGTTGCAGAGACAGATGAACTGATATCTAGACTGATTGAAGAAGCTATTGAGTCTGATACTAACCTTTGTTTGTTATTTGTAGGTTCCGGTTCCTCAGTTGCAGAGACAGATGACCTGATATCTAGACTGATTGAAGAAGCTATTGAGTCTGATACTAACCTTTGTATGTTATTTGTAGGTTCTGGTTCCTCAGTTGCAGAGACAGATGACCTGATATCTAGACTGATTGAAGAAGCTATTGAGTCAGATACTAACCTTTGTATGTTATTTGTAGGTTCTGGTTCCTCAGTTGCAGAGACAGATGATCTGATATCTAGACTGATTGAAGAAGCTATTGAGTCTGATACTAACCTTTGTATGTTATTTGTAGGTTCTGGTTCCTCAGTTGCAGAGACAGATGACCTGATATCTAGACTGATTGAAGAAGCTATTGAGTCTGATACTAACCTTTGTTTGTTATTTGTAGGTTCTGGTTCCTCAGTTGCAGAGACAGATGACCTGATATCTAGACTGATTGAAGAAGCTATTGAGTCTGATACTAACCTTTGTATGTTATTTGTAGGTTCTGGTTCCTCAGTTGCAGAGACAGATGAACTGATATCTAGACTGATTGAAGAAGCTATTGAGTCTGATACTAACCTTTGTTTGTTATTTGTAGGTTCCGGTTCCTCAGTTGCAGAGACAGATGAACTGATATCTAGACTGATTGAAGAAGCTATTGAGTCTGATACTAACCTTTGTTTGTTAATTGTAGGTTCCGGTTCCTCAGTTGCAGAGACAGATGAACTGATATCTAGACTGATTGAAG
Source organism: Asterias amurensis (assembly GCF_032118995.1). Lineage (NCBI taxonomy): Eukaryota > Metazoa > Echinodermata > Asteroidea > Forcipulatida > Asteriidae > Asterias > Asterias amurensis. The sequence continues at coordinate 8,212,356 of NC_092657.1, read as the reverse complement.
AAGCTATTGAGTCTGATACTAACCTTTGTTTGTTATTTGTAGGTTCCAGTTCCTCAGTTGCAGAGACAGATGAACTGATATCTAGACTGATTGAAGAAGCTATTGAGTCTGATACTAACCTTTGTTTGTTATTTGTAGGTTCCGGTTCCTCAGTTGCAGAGACAGATGAACTGATATCTAGACTGATTGAAGAAGCTATTGAGTCTGATACTAACCTTTGTTTGTTAATTGTAGGTTCCGGTTCCTCAGTTGCAGAGACAGATGAACTGATATCTAGACTGATTGAAGAAGCTATTGAGTCTGATACTAACCTTTGTTTGTTATTTGTAGGTTCCAGTTCCTCAGTTGCAGAGACAGATGACCTGATATCTAGACTGATTGAAGAAGCTATTGAGTCTGATACTAACCTTTGTATGTTATTTGTAGGTTCTGGTTCCTCAGTTGCAGAGACACATGAACTGATATCTAGACTGATTGAAGAAGCTATTGAGTCTGATACTAACCTTTGTTTGTTATTTGTAGGTTCTGGTTCCTCAGTTGCAGAGACAGATGACCTGATATCTAGACTGATTGAAGAAGCTATTGAGTCTGATACTAACCTTTGTATGTTATTTGTAGGTTCTGGTTCCTCAGTTGCAGAGACAGATGAACTGATATCTAGACTGATTGAAGAAGCTATTGAGTCTGATACTAACCTTTGTTTGTTATTTGTAGGTTCCGGTTCCTCAGTTGCAGAGACAGATGAACTGATATCTAGACTGATTGAAGAAGCTATTGAGTCTGATACTAACCTTTGTTTGTTATTTGTAGGTTCCGGTTCCTCAGTTGCAGAGACAGATGACCTGATATCTAGACTGATTGAAGAAGCTATTGAGTCTGATACTAACCTTTGTTTGTTATTTGTAGGTTCCGGTTCCTCAGTTGCAGAGACAGATGACCTGATATCTAGACTGATTGAAGAAGCTATTGAGTCTGATGATACTAACCCTTGTTTGTTATTTGTAGGTTCTGGTTCCTCAGTTGCAGAAACAGATGACCTGATATCTAGACTGATTGAAGAAGCTATTGAGTCTGATACTAACCTTTGTTTGTTATTTGTAGGTTCTGGTTCCTCAGTTGCAGAGACAGATGATCTGATATCTAGACTGATTGAAGAAGCTATTGAGTCTGATACTAATGACAAGGAGCAGCCTTTGAATGAAACAATAAGCAAGTAAGATTCAGTTTATCTTGTCTGATAAGAAAGGGAGACTTTGGAATGCTAGGTGGCAGCAGACTTACCAGTTAAATTTCTATTGTTTGTGTAGTTCTGAGCACGCACACATGACCGAGAACAAAGGATTTTACCTGGCAAGTCTGCTGCCACCAAGCATCTCAAAAGTCTCCCATTAGTTACTTACATCACACCGCCAGTCGACCTACTTCTTCAAGGTGTACAACTTGTTTTCTCCAGTTTTCAATAAACGGAGATAGGATCAAACAAAAAAGGTTAACTTCCCCTACCATTGTGTTACTGAGTCTAAAATATTGACTCTCAGAAAACCTGTCCATGGATGTCCAACGCATACAGTGGGCTGCATGTACTGCGTATGTGCTCATTGTTAGACGGAATCACAGTCACTGACAATAACGGTCATTGACTATGTACAAGGGTACATCGTTGTGCTCCATGGACAGCAGCAATGGCAGTGCATGAGATCTTGCTCTTGTTGTAATCCTATGGATTCAACCAACCTGTGAACTTGTTTTTAAAGGATAAGTCCCTGACAACGAAACATGTTTTTACTGGGTTTTGAAAGAACTTGAAGGCACTTAAGACACTATTGGTAATTACGCAAAATAATTGTTGGCATAAAAACTTACTTTGTAACAAGCAACATGAGTAATGGCGAGATGTTGATAGTATAAAACATTGTGAGAAACAACCTGAAGTTGCACGTTTTTGAGAAAGAGGTAATTTCCCTCCCAAATTTTAAAGGACTTTATGCCTAAAGACTTTTTTAGGCATCTGAAAGCTTACTGCGTTAGGGTGTTTTCTCGTTCATTTATTCTCTTGCAACTTCGATGACCAATTGAGTTTGTTATTTTATGCATATGTTGGGATACACCAACCGATAATACTGGTCCTTGACATTTACCAAAGGTGTCCAGTGCCTTTAAGCATTCAGTTTTTATTATGCTAAATAAATGGAGGGCAAATCTTAAAATAGCATCTTCTCCTTTGAGGAGTCTTTTTCTAAATATTGCTTTGAAAGAGGATTGGAAGACAATGTGCAAACGCTTAAATTCCATGTATTGATTTAAAAATGGATGTGTTGATTTTGTTGTTTAAAGTGGGAAATATGACCGCTTTGGATTTATGGAAGACATTGAGGCGAGTGGTGATGGAGAGAAGGATACGTTAACATCTAAGGCAGCTTTGGCTAAGAGACGATCAGAGCAAATTCAGGTAAATACATCTTTATAATAATAATAACGCGCCTTTTCCCCAAAGGAAACAAAGTGCCAAGTTTGTTTACGCCAAGGTGAGTGGAACAACCAGCCACGACCAGGAGTACTGCGGCGAACCCTTTTTTGTTTCGATAAGTGCACTGGGTTCTTTTCTGCGTTACACAACCTTGGGACCAACTGTTTTACATGTACATCCCATCTGAAGGACGAAGCAGTGGTTAAGTGTCTTGCTTTAAGGACACAAGTGTCACGGCTGGGGATTTGAACCCACACTCTGCTGATCAGAAACACAAGAGCTTGAATTTGAAGCTCTTTACTGCTTGGCCACGATACTTCCACATCGTTAACATTTGCCTGTTGTTGTGATTGTGTTATATAGAGCACTGTACCCGCTGATAGCAGAGGGGAATATCACGTAATGTTTATTTTCACTTCTCAGTCACAGAGATCTGACCATGGGATTTCACTGTCAGTCAAATGGGAGAACTATATGGTCCAACACGGAGATAGGGAACTTACAAGAACAGTAAGTACATAGTATTGACCCCTTGCATGCATGTCACATACAGCGACTGTGCCACCCTCACCTTTTTATTGGTCAATTTCTGTGTAAATGCCATGTCGCCTAAAATGCGCACTTCACTAAAAAAAATTACAGTATCATTGACCACCAAAATGGAGCATCCAAGATTATTCTTATGATGACGTCAGGTGAATTGGGTCCATATCAATTTATAATACTGGCCAATCCCAGATTATCACAAACAATACACATGGTATAATTGATAATTAAGTTGCGTCAGGGATAAAGAGTATTAAATGAGCTTACCCTTACACCGATGTGTTTTAAATGATGTAGACTCAGTACTCTCCCAAGTGGAAACAAAACCTACAAGCATTTTTATGTGGGATTCAAACTCATGACTTTTGCCGTTTTATTGCTATTTCTGCTCATGTTTTTATCCTGCATTTGAATGTTTTTAAAATTATTATTACTGTACAGCGCTTTGAAACCCGTGTTACAACCCGTTATAAATACAATTAAAGTAAGCTTCGTGAAGTAAAAGCAGATGTCTTAACACGTTATTGCGTGTGCCTGTTTTTGATAATGCAGCAGTACAGTTTCTATAAGGCACATGTGCCATAATGAAGTATTATGGCGATGGTGTGTCTCAAAATAGCAGTACAGAACGCACTTATAGTCACTGTTGAATTGAAACAAGTCAAACCAAAACAGATAGCTGTAATGTCACAATTAAATATTGTATGCTTTGTTTGTTTTAAAGGTTGTATCCTCCAATCAAAATGACAAAATTCTACTTGGACATTGTTGGATGTTATGTAAAGCAAATACTGAATGTTTTTTATTCGTGCAACAGTAAAAATGTTTTCATTTGTTAAAAGATGGAGTGTTCTGTTTATCTAGGCTCCGCCTCGTTACAAAACAAATTCCATCTTTCAACTCATGAATGAATTTTGCCATTGCACTCATAAACATTGATTATTTGTATATTATTTGATTTGCAGTTGGAGCTTAAATCTCTTGTGAGGCAAGGTATACCACATGAATCAAGACATCGGATATGGAAAGAGTAAGTAGAAAGGTAGCTCAACTAAATTGCATACCGTTATAAAGGTACATATATGCAGTCCTGAAATTCATATATGTATAGGCTGTGCAGTTACTAGCAGTAGAAGAACTTGTTTACAAGATTTTGCATTTGGGAAAAGGAAGCCAATTTTCTCAATCAATTATTTATTCCCATTCACAAATACAGAATGATAGAATCAACACAATGTTTTAAATATTGTTTCATAAACCCTGTTTTCCAAAGGGTTTATTTGCCTGCAACTCACACAAATTGTACAAAGGCATACTTTGCAATCGTTCTCATTTCCAAACATATTAAACTAGTATGTATTGGTTGCTTTATGCAGTACAAGTTTCTCTGCACATGCAAATGGCAGAACAGAATCTGTATACACGTAGCTCCAGCTACATCTTTATCGACTCTTCAGGGCTGGGTTAATACCATCATGTCACCACCTTTTACAAGAGGGATTTTTTATCAGTTTGAGATGTTTATGATCACCTGATATTAATAAGAATGAAACGGCATCTATGTTTAATACTTGATCATTTTTATATCTCAATCTACTTGCCACTAGGATGGTTGAATGGAGGGTGAAAAGAGACAAAGAACTGACTGGACCTGGCTACTATGAGAAACTGATCAAGTCAGAGGTAAGCTATTGACTGGACCAGTGAATAGTTAACTGTTTTTTACAGACATGTAAAGTATCAACACAGTTAAAAACAGTGTCAGTCATCACAGTAAAAACCCACAAACCCCCAGGTGTGGGGCATATGTACAAAGCAAAATGAATCACCAAAATGTACAGGATCAAAAATAATGTGTTGCATCTTGTTAGTGATTAAGATAAGAGGATTACATCAACAAAAGGGATGTCAATCAGCCACTCAAGATAGGATTTGGAGCTAGCATTTTCCAGACAAGGCAGGTCCGAATTTGTTTTGTTGTTTTCTCATGTATTTTTCTTCAGATTGGCTTCTTTTTTACTGATTTCCTATACTGATTACCTTGTTTAAACATTCAGGCAATCTGGAACTGACCTCATTGTTGTTTTGCTTTTGGTTAAATGGTGACATGTCCCAAACCAGCAACATATTCAATTAATAAACTTATTTCACTTTGCCTATAGTTTGTCTTTGCTCAGGTGTATCTCTGATGCTGAATTTGTACCATCTTCTACTGTGCTAGAAACAATTAATACTACTTATTTTTTTGTTTACAGAAATTTAAGATGAATCCCGCAACCAAGCAGATTGAGTTAGATCTGTTGCGAACGCTGCCGACCAACAAGAACTTTGACAACATTGAATCTAAAGGGGTAAGTTTAATTTCATATTGTGATTCGTTGATATATTTTTACACATTCAAAGGATGTTTTACATTTTTAACAAATATCTTTTTGAAAGGTTTTTGCTAACCTTGATCTTTTACATTTCTGATTTATTACCAATTGTCCGAGAGTTCTGCCAAGTAACTGTCAATTCATTAACCATTTTTAACTGTGTAATCTTCATCAGCGGTAGGTTACATGTACATGTATGTGTGTACAGTGTATGATGCCAATATTGCAATAGAGAATATAAACAGTTATCTTCCAGTACATGTACGCGCTAATCCTCCAATCAAATGCTCGAACCGGAGTGTGATATAAAAAGCTTTAACCTACTCCCAGTTTTTATAATGCTCTCTGCGTATTGGGCATAGGTCAGTGCAAAAAGTATGTTCTAAACTTTGCGCGTGCACGCTGTTTGTCTTGGAATAATGCTTTGAAATTTTAAACTTTGAGGTTGACTTAATGAAGCTGGAAGATAATTTGTTATCACACGCGAGCTTGTGGGAAGCGGAAAAATAAAGTGCGCCTGTGTCCCAGCTCAGCCTTTGGCCTTGCCGGATATGGGACGCAGAAGCGCTATAATCCCACTCGCGCTTGTTTGATAACTTATGTTTTTTATAAAAAAGTTCTATGTATGATATATTTGCTAGACAGAATTGACATGTTAGTGTTTTGTTGATATGCAGATACCTCGATTGAGACGAGTCTTGAAGGCATACAGTGTGCATAATCCTGCTATTGGTTACTGTCAGGTAGGATTTACGTATTCTTTGTTTTACACAACACTGTAAAAAACATCTCCAGCATGCATATACTTTCTACAGCATTTTTGATATACCTTATAGTTAAAATCTAGGCCTCCACTCTTTGCAACAAAAGGGCTTGAATACAGACACATCTAATTAGTGCATGAAGTTTTGCTTGACTTCTAATGTAGCTGACCAAGTTGTGAGAGGGAAGTTCATGCCTGCCTTGGATGGACTGCGTTGATTAGAGTATTTAAACTACACACAGTGTATTCATGAATACATGTATCTGAGTTTGATTGGTTTTTGGTTTGATGTCATGAGTTGCGTGCAGTTCCAAGTTGCAAACGTACATGTAGATGAAGTGGTGTATGGCTGGGAAGGTATGTCATAAAACGCACCAGAATTGTTTGGCGTTAGGTACCAGCACTCTGCCACGGTATAAAGGAATCTTGGACTTCGTCCACTGCTGAGTACATGGTCAACATTGTAGGTCTGAAATTGGGGATTACAAAAAAAAATTGATCTTGAATGTCAGTAGTGTTTGTCTCTTATTATATACAGGGAAACAAAGTGTAGTACTGTGAGTTCACTCCTGTTTATGGTACAAAAAATGTCTCTCATACAAACAAAAATCATGTGCCAGTATTATACCAAAACAGGTTTATCAGTCATTAGTATTCCACCTCAACAAAGTTATGCAAGTATTCAAGTCTTCCAGTTCACTTATTTGGTTAAATTCAATGAAACAAAACTTAAGGGCTTGAAATAAACACTACCCAAATGCCTGATGAGGCTTGTGTTTTTAGTGTTTGGCCAATATTTATACTCCGTACTAGACCAGTTCGGTGGTTTTTTGTTTTTCAATTGAAAAAACTCGGCTCATTAGCTAATCAGACTTGGCTTTCTGTTCCCAGAACTAGAAGGAAGGGCGGGGATAGCTCATTCCTCGAGGCTGACCAGCGTCTATGAAACGAGCTTCCCGCCGGTCTGCGAGGGGCGATCTCATTCCTGTATTCAAAAGCCTCCTGAATACATTCCTGTTCCACAACCAATCCTAATTAGTTTTTTGTTTTGTTTTGTCCTTCGTCTCCTGTAAAGCGCTATGTTCTTAGTATAGCGCTATATAAATGCTCCATATTGCTATTATTCTTAGGGAGCGTCTCAAAAGATGGGCACGTTCCTAGCGCAAAAGAACGTTCCTGCAGGCATATGCCCGCAGGATCGCAACATCATGACATTAGGAACGTTCTAACACGAGATTGGACGCGGTCACGCATTTGGAACGATCCAAAAGATCGCTCTGGCGGTCCAAAGGACCGGTCCAAGTAAAGCGGCGGGGATACTTTTGCGATCCAAAAAGAACGTTTCTACCGTTCAGACTTTTGAGACGCTCCCTTATTATTAATTGTGTTTGATTTGTTCTTTTAATTTGGTTGAGTGTTAAAGTATTACTCATCCAAAAGACAATAAGATAATTGTTCCACAATTGCTTGATAAAATAACAGTCAAGTTGTTGAGCTACAAGGCAAGTGCACAGCCATGGTCTTGTGTTTTTTAAGTCCTGAAAAAGGTTTGACTTGTAATTGTAGTAAAGCATTTATTTCCTTGATGTGCAATGCAGGGCTTGAATCGTCTGGCAGGAATTGGATTGCTCTATCTAGATGAGGAAGATGCATTCTGGTAGGCTAGTTGTTGTCAAACAAAACGACTGCTTTCGTTTCTTGATAATTCTAGTTTGTTTTCAGAGATTAGTTTTGTGGATTTGTGAAGTGAAATCCAGAAGGAATTTCAAGGGTTCATTGTAATTTGCTTGTATTATTATCATGCCGTTTTTGATGCAATAATGTATTCACTCATCAGTCAATTATTCTTCAAACTCTCTCTGGTGCATCCAAATGAATCAATCAAAATAACACCACAGCAACTAAACATCTCATTTTATAAACCTGGATGAAGAGAAGCAATTAGTGGTGACATGAACTTCAGCAAATGTATTCAATATTGACTTGAATGTTTGTTACTGCAGGTGTCTAGTGGCTATTATAGAGTGTATAATGCCAGCTGATTACTACAGTAAGACATTGATTGGGTCTCAGACTGACCAGAGAGTCTTCAAGGACCTACTAGCAGAGAAACTTCCAAGACTCAATGTACATCTTGACACTTATGGGTAAGTGCAATCATAAGAAATAATGTTTCTGTTCAGCAGAGTGTGGGTTTGACTCCCGGTTGTGAAACTTGTGTCCTTCAGCAAGACACTTAACTATAAGGACATTTTTTAAGGAGAAGACGTCAGTTCGAACTGACTGTTTTCAATAATAATGTTGTGGACGATAAGCAGTTGGCTTGAATTTTATTTCAACAGTAAGAATGTACCGTCTGTAATTGCCGTATGAGACGATCCAGTATTGGAGAAAAAATAATATTGTTTATTAATTAATAAGCATGTCCAACGAACTCCCATGTTTTTAATAATAACAATCGCCGTTGTGGGACATTTTCATGTACCCAAAATTGTTTTTATTGTAAAAATGTCGGTACTCCGTCGTCGTAAATAACAAATTGCCGTTTTGGGACTTTTGAGTATTTGGGAACAATTTTTTTTAAGAGGAAGACGTCAGTTCAAACTGAATATTTTCAATAATATTGTTGTTGCGGGACATTTGTAGTTGGTTTTAATTTTGCTTCAACAGTAGAATGTCTGTACTCCGTTGTGAATAACAAATTGCCAATTTGGGACTTTTGAGTATTTCGGAAAGCCACTATTATTTAAAACCAGTCCTACATTTGTAATTAAAGTGGTGTGATATGTTGCTTGGGATTGATAAAGAGATATTTGGTTTATTATATTTGCTGACAATAAGATCAGTAGCCTAGGTGTAAACATCTACAACTTCAGATCTTTTCAGCTGATTTCCTCTTAATACATATATCGTAATTTCTATTATTTAACTATATTGCTTAAATCATGTATGGGCATTTCAATCAGTATCACTGTAGGCATCATTTCAAAATCCAGCAAATTAACTGTCATTTTGATGTGACTGTCACACCATTGCAATGCACTGTATACTTGGTGCTTTACCAAGCCCTGGAGAGTGGTTTTAACCAAGGCACTTCGTACTCTAACGCACATGTCTGAAGCGCAACACCAGTGACTGGAGGACAGTTTCTTCACATTTAATTAACAGAATGCTGTATAAATGAAATGGTTTTGTTTGTTTATTATTGTAGGATTGATCTATCTCTTGTGACGTTCAACTGGTTCATTACGATATTCTGTGATAACATTCCTGCAGAGGTAAGAAGCTCTTGATAACCTCTGACCTGTGAATATTATACAAATATTGACTGCTTCGAGGGCTATGGTTAAAACTAAAGCAAATTTGGTTCATTCGTTCGTGTCAGCCAGTCATAGTGTTTTGTTTGGTATGCAGAAACTCCTTTGTCTTGTGACAAATATTACATGGTTTATAGACAATGTGACCTATGTTTACATTCAAACTGCCCTCTGTTGACAAAACACTGCATACATCATATTTCGCCCGGCAAAAAGACGCGTAGTCATGGTAAGCTACGTGTACTTTCTAGCTGGCTGTCAAGACACAAAGGTTTTACCAGGCGGTATGCGCGCGAATCATGTTTTGGTTTTCGAGTAACATCAGAGCTCACAATGTCTATAGTTATTGAAATATTTCGAGTATTATCTGTCCATTTATCTACACATCCACCAATTTGCTCCAATAACGGGATGAATATGGAATGAGAATAAATGCTCAGTTTGAGATGTGGGAGGAAAATCCCCATTGGGAAAATCCACGCAACCAGGCGTATGTCAGGTAGGGACTGAAACCCAATCTATATGCAAGGCCCCGGTGGGATTCGAACTGAGGTCCACAGAGAGGTGAAAGGCTGAGCCAACCTGATTCCCCAAATCATAGAAAAGTAGATTATTAGAATCGAGTTCTGGCTAAGAGTCCAATCCTACCAGTGGAAGGGTCGTGGTCGAGCGTTAAAGAGCACCGGACTCAAACTCTGATGTTTCTGATTAGCAGAGTGCGATTCATGTCCCAGTCATGAACCTTGTGTCCTTAAGCAAGGTACACTGCTTCGTCTTTCGGATGGGACGTAAAGCCGTTGGTCATATGTGTTGTGTAACGCATGTAAAAGAACCCAGTGCACTTTTCAAAAAAGAGAAGGGGTTCGCCCTGGTGTTCCTGACTATGGCTGCTGTAAATCCTTGTAAGGTGCTCCATAATTGGGTGTCAGAATTCATAGCTTCAATAACCATAACCTACATGTACATGTAGTATCTTTCTCTATAAATGTATATACTTAGTAGTGCTTTGATATCTTGTTGGTAGATACATGTATGTGCGCTATACAAGACTTTGATATTATTTCCCTCATGGTCCAAGGTGCTTGAACTTGTGTTGCTTGACCTTCTCATTGATTATAAAAAATATATTATTATATGTTTTCTGAACAATGTTATCACATCGTATTGAAATGAAATGAAATGAATTCACATTCGTCCCTAAAGATAGGAGCGACTATTTTCTTTTCGAAGCTGCAAGAGCCACACATTTGCCCATTTGATACATTGCCTGCACACTTTCAATTAATTTGATATGGTTTAAGTAACACTACCCACAATCAGGTAAACATGGAACAAAAAGCGACATAAATGTATGTCATTCATCATCATATCAGTTTTAAGGCTGTTGTATAGTTTGTTCTGGGTTGGCCTGCTTTCTCCCTGTGGCTCTCCTCCACTTGGCCCTGTCTATGGCGTCCCTTGTATTGACTCTAAGCAGTTGCAGATCATTCAACATGGAGTGTTGTCACATGTTATTCTTACAAATAATAATAAAATAAAAAAACAATTTGAGATTCTTTATCCCCGATGCAAACTTAACATCGTTTAGGTACCTGCTGCCAAAACATAGGATTCAAACTGCCTCTAGCTATCGAGCAACCTCAGTTGTCTAGTTGGTAAGACACTGCTCTAGAATTGCAAGGGTCGTGGGTGCGAATCCCACTCGAGTAATGAGTAATATATGCCTGTGATAATATTTCACGGGACTCTGGAAAATGCTGAGTATACATCGGTGTATGGGTAAAATATTAGTAATTATCATTATAATAATTAATATTCTTTATCCCGGATGCAAACTATGCAAGTTATCCTAAATTATGCAAATTATGCAAATTATCCCGGATGGCATCTTTTCTAAATAATTTATTTGTTGAATTTCAGACAATGGTGCGGATTTGGGATACGTTCCTGTATGAAGGAAATAAAGTACTGTTCCGATTTGCTTTGGCTTTCTTCAAGATGAGTGAATCCCAATTATTGAAGCTTCATGATTACATACAGATCTTTAACTTCTTGAGGAAGATGCCTTCTAGAATGAAGGATGTACAACGCCTATCACAGGTTAGTCATCTTGGGTCTTTGCTGTTGTTACAGCTAATGTGATAGTTAAGTTTATATATGGTTATTGTGAAATGAAAGCTGCCTACTTTTAAAGCCACTTGACACATTTGATAATTACTCAAAATAATTGTTAGCATAAAAACAAACTTGGTCAAGCAATGGAGAGCTGTTGATGGTATAAAACATTGAAAGAAACGGCTCCCTCTGATGTAAAACACTTTTGAGAAAGAAGTAATTTTCCAAGAATATATTTGATTTTCATTTTGAGACCTCAGAATTAGAATTTGAGGTCAAGAAATCAAGAATCTAAAAGCACACAACTTTGTATGACAAGGGTGTGTTTTCTTTCATGACCAATTGAGTTTAATTTGTTACAGGTTTGTTATTTTGTGCATATGTTGGGATACACCAGATGAGAAGACTGGTCTTTGACAATTACCAAAGGTGTCCAGTGTCTGTAAACTTGATGCTGAAGACTGAATGACAAATGATGACATTTTATTCAATATTCATAAATACCCCAGACAGTTTCGCAGCTCCTATTGGTTGAGAGCGCGTCACGTGGTGGTGTTTAAATGGCTGATAAAGACACAGCTAGAGCTGTTAAGAACAGCTGGCTTCGGGTGTTGGGCGCACAAGCTCATGTACTCCAACTTAACTTATGCGAAGCGCAATTCATAGCAATTAGTAACATCACGTTAGGTGTATTCACACGCGCGTACATGTATTCACACCACCACCCGACGCACACAAAACATTTTGACAAAAGATTTTGAAAATTTCAAAAGCTTTGTGTGTTGGGTGCGCAAGCTAATGTGCGCCAATTTGAATTACGCGGAAAGCAATCGGCAAAGCTTTAATAAACAGCGCGTAAAATGTTAGTACACGCGCGTAAAAATGTTAGTACACGCGCGTAATGTAAACACACCGACCGACCCGCAAAAAAACAATTTTACCAAAGTTTTTGAAAATTTAAACGGCCGTTTACTCATTGTCTACTCTTTTATTCCCTTATTTAAAAGGTTTGACTTCAGTGATTAATTTATCAGTAATGCCAAACCTTTGAAGGTGTTGTCATTTGTCAAAAAACCTGTAGCATCCTCTACTTAAATTTTCAAAGGCTTGAAGTACCTCATAGGATAGTTCCCACTTGACTTCACACCTTGCAAAGTCTACAATTTTCAGGGAAATCAAGTGATTTTTTTTCTGCCAGACTGCGTTATGTGTAAATACTGCGCGCACTGGTGTTTAATCAAATTTCTTGTATGATTGGTCGATGAACCACTTGGCTAGGTAGAGAAGTTTCCTGTTTAAACAGCGTTGATGGAGAACTTCATGATGTATCTATTGGTTGATACTTGCACTCTCAGACTTTGGTGTTGTTTTTATTATTATGAATTCATTTTGATTTTGAGTCCAAAACCTGGGGCGGATTGCATCAAGCGGTCGTACATAAACATATATGTCGTATGTGCTATAGCCGGCTATGAAATAAACAGTCTTTAATTATAGACTGTCTAAGGCAGTAACTGCTGACTAAAGACCGTTTTATTGCAATCCGCACCTGATGTGTGAAAGCAGTGAAAACATAGAATGGCATTTGTGTCTATTTTTTCATGACACTAATGGCCGATTGGTTCACATAATGTGCAAAAGGCAGTAGTAGGTACCTCATATGTGTAGTAAAATAATGACATGTTTTTGTTCTTGTCTTTGTTAGATTGCGTTTCATGAGTTAAATCCATTTCCAAGGAGACATATTAATAATAAGCGAGCTTTACACCGAGCACAAGTCAAGGTGAGTTGCAAACTAAGAATCATGTATTAATCACTTCACATTAATAAACGTATTCACCGTGCCTCTGTGCAACATCATTTACAACTGTTGGAATAATTTGTTTGGGGAATGTCGTTGTCTCATTGCTAAACCAAGGAAAATGCACCAGGATCAGTCACCATATACAAACAGCCCTTGACATTTAACCATGGTACGGTATGCTGTACTGAAAACAATGGTAACCAATGGTGGCAGCCTATCCAACTCTTGTACATGTACAGTAGTTCTCGTCTATACAATAAATGGGGATTGTACAATAACTCCTAGAGAAAAGGAGATTTTGAGAGCGACATCCAGCACGTAAAGGACATACATGTACAAAGCAACTCAGCCTACATGTAATAATTCTCAAACCATTGGAGTTACATGTACACGTACGTACATTACGACTCTGCAAACACCTACAATGTAATTGACCAACAAGTGATTGATAAAAAGAGTTTGCAGTCTTTTTTTTAGGTAGCGATTTTTTTACGTTTAATTTATTTAAAACTTTGACAATTAAGTTCATTAGCCTTTTTGAGGTATTGTGGACACTGTATGAGTACACTGTTTGGTTTGGGTGCATATAGAAAAACTTACTCAAACCAGTGTTATACATGTAGTATTGTTCACCTATCTCAAAATGGCTAATTTACATGTCCAGGGTTGTAACAATTGTGTGATTGTGTACATGTAGACTATTAGAGTTTTTATAACTGACATACAGATCCTTGTCATTTGATTGGTGGAACTTACTTCACGTGACATTCACTATTACTCCCATCCGCACTGGTGATCAAAAAGACCTACATGTATTCGCCCATTGGGAATAGCATTTCCCATTCAACAGTTAGGATCATCCTTGTTCCCAATGTTTTTGAGCAGTACAGCGCCGCCGCGCCGCTGCTAAAACAAAGGAGCACCTGTGCAAAAGGTTGTGATCCGATTGCTATTAAATTTATTTTTGGTTGTCAGTAATTTGTGTGATTTTTCATAATGTTATACTTTCAAAAAACATCAAATGACAAGGATCTTTATGTCAGTTACATGTGTATATAAAACAAATATTAAGTGGCTTTAATTCGTGGAAAGGAACAAATATCATCACTCGGTAAAATTTTGACTGTTCCATTCCACTCGACTTTGCCTCGTCAGTCCAAATTTTACCTTGCGATAATATTCCTCCCAATCCGCTCTGAGCCACTCAATATTTGTATAAAATTTCCCTGTAAAACATAGTATAGAAATATTGACTGCTATTTAGGGGCACAGTTAAAATTATTGGCCCTCGGTGATGTCAAAACCATGGCTTCGCCTCGGGCATAGTCATGGTTTTGACATCATCGAGGGCCTCTAATTTTAACTGTTATTAAGAAGTCAATATTTCTTTTATATTCTGAATAAAGATTCTTCTAATCAACAAACCTTGATTACCATGACAGAATGCTAGTCGTACATACAGTACACATGAGCGACCTATTTGCGATCGATATTTTCAGGGCGGGCACAGTCGATTTACCATGCCCTGGGCAAAGTTAACTATTATGTCATCTTGACTGAAAAAGCTATTTCAATGACTCCATTTTTAATTAATCAGATAGAATGATTCTGTATACGTTGGTCAGTGGGTTTCAATATGAGTCCATTGTGGTTTATTATGTAGTTTTCTGATTATAATTAGTACATTGTAGTTCCAGTAGTTTATTTATGATTGTGTATTATTAATATTTCCTGTATTGCATGTATGCAAATTTAATTTCCTCCATGGTAGGACCAATAAAAAATTAATTGAATTGAGTTGAATATGAGGTATATAATATTAAATATAATAACCCTTTGGTTCTTTGTGGATTGATCCCACAGCAACAACTGGAAGAACTAGAGAAGATGAGAGATGAGTTTGTGCCCCAACGTACACCGTCAACAGAGGGCGCTGACAGTGATGATGATGAAGATTACGATACTGTAGAGGCTTTGGGCGGCAAGCAGTAAGAAGGTTGTTACTACTTTTAATTTAACATCTCTGACTGTCCTACTTTTTGAAGTCTATTAGGAAGTAAGTGAAGCTACATTTGATAAGAATCAGAGCAAAGTAGAAGTTTGCGGTAACACCATGTAATCTCTAAATGAGTTGGGTGGTTCTGAAAAGAACCGTTGGATTCAACTCGACGTTTCGACCAGTATGCTCTGATCGTCTTCTAGAGAAAGCTGGATTCTGATGCTGCTCAAGACGCATGCTGCAGGACCACCCCAACTCATTTAGAGATTATCATTACAGGTGTTACCGCAAACCTGTACTATAATCATCGTATTTTCACCATGCAAAGTTTCAAATCCTACCTAATAATCAGAGTGTTGGAAGAAAGCTGACTGTTTTATGAACCCAAATCACCAAATACAAAACTAAAGTAAAGTACTATTTAAGTAAGTCAGTTGATACATGGTACGTATGTACCTTCACAGAAATGGTTTATAAACAAGAGTGTGTTAGAAAGTTAATTTACTTTTGTTTGTAGACACTACAATCAACAATTCCCGGAAGCACTTTTATATTAAGTTCAAAATGTTCCTACAATTGATATTTTGATCCGTTATATCAAAATGGTCATATTCATACATGTGCATGGTGTACTATGTACATGTAGGAACAGGCTGAAAATCCCTGATAGGGCAGGAACCATTAGTGGCTGTTTCTCACATTAAATAGGATCTCCTAATTGTGGAAATGTTGACAGGTTCAAGAATAAATCTACTTACAGGAAAAGTATACCCTTGATCTTTGACTGTTTGATTGTTTTAATTCTTTTTAAGTATACAATAAAACTAACCATAAATTAAAACTAAACGGTCGTGTTTGTTGAGTTGTTGCCAAAAATCTAGAATGATTTTGTCAACACAAAAAAAAAGGTAAATGGAATAGAAGAGTTACTGCAAAACTGCTTCTCAGATTCACATTTTTGGAGATAAACTTATATAATTAGTTGTTCAAAACCACTTTTCTTCAAAAGGAAACTATTTTCAAATTGCTTGTAGCTTTTTACTTTCAAAAACTGCTGTACTTATCACTGGTACTTATAAGTAAGTTTTTATTAAAAAACGTAAGCCTTCCCCAACTAGTGATTATGTTAATTTATGCAAACATGTGTACGCTAAAATGCCAATACCTAAATATTGAACTGATCCTTATGGCAATTACTATCCAGACAAAGTTGAAAAACAGGAACAATATGACAGCTTTAGTGTAAGTGTTTTATAGGTCTACGGTATGTAGAAAGTCAATGCGACTATGACTGCTTTAAAAGCAGATGTCAATAACAGCATGGATAAACCCCTGGACACAGTGATCTAATTATCTACACCCAACTCCCTCCACACTGTTGCCATCATCTACAACATTGTACAATGTTCCAGATCATAGGGGGGGAACATTCACTGTAGAAAAACCCTGCGCAGTGAGCAGCACAAATACACGCATGTCCGCCAATTTGTGTGTCAAAACGTGCACAAAAGGACTCCCCCAAAATTGCAGAGATGGTCGGCGCGCATTGTTCAGAGATGTGTAAACATTTGTACCATCATTTTTGTGCATATTCTGACACCAAACTTGCAGACAGGAGATGCCTGTGTATGTGCTGCGCATTGTGTCAGTTTGAATAGACCAAAATTACGCTTGCCCAGTGACAAAAAAAGTTCATATTAAAAGCATATTTCAATGCTCATGAAACTGTAGATAAAGGTAATGAAATATGCTACATTGTTTATTGAGATTTCTTCCATAGTTTGTGTTTTCTATAAACCTACTTGCTTGTTACATGTAAGTCAAAGTCCTACATGTACCTTTCCCCTCCAACCCACCCAAAAGTCCTGTTTATTTTATAACATGTATAAGGTGCTTGTAGAAACAATAATAAATGCTACAGTAGAAGTGCTAGTTATTCAACATTTAATTATGGCATTGGTTTATTTTTTTAATCAGTAACTTAAAGATGCGTCACCCAAGTGTTGCTTAACATTTGAAAATTTAAAATGTTGTTTACAAGTCATACTTTCAGGTAAGTTCTTCATTGTGATATTATTGCACTGTGAGCCTAGCCAACTTCACACATCCTGGCTCCACCGATTACCAGAAACATGTGGGAGTTGCATTCAGCTAATTTTTCTCTAATAATTTATGCATTGGTTACTACTAGTTTACTATGAAATTAATGAGTTTTTTATGCAAGTTCCATCGAACCTCTTTATACATGTGGATACCGTTTCTTTCTTGAGTGATGCATTTCTACTAGACCATGTGAACTTGGTTTACAATAATTGTGACCATGTACTTTTTTTTGGCTAGTCTGGCAGGCAAGATACTGCACTGGTCATATGGGAAAGTTGGCATTTCGTGACATAATGTCCACATAAACCCAGTAGTTGTGAAAGTAAAAGCTGGACAAGTTTTGAGATGCCCCTTTCATTATATCAAAAGTTGATGAGAACTGGGCAGTGCAATCTCAACTAAAACATAAGATTTTATGTTTTCTTCCGTTGAGCTGTGTACAAATCGTGCCTGCAGGAAGTCCAGGCTTGGTGGTTCTTTGGTAAACATGTGATGTCAAAGGTCACATCATTTTTATTGCAATTATGAAATACATTTCAAGCTTAATATACAGTATTAATCATGTACATTATGAATACCACAGTTATACAATAGTTTAACTTTCCGTCAAATTATTTTGTAATTTAGTAATACATGTATAGCCATACAAACGTATTTTGTTTGAATTATTTTGTGGCAATTGTGTGTAATAAAACACATTTGAATTATTATTGGCGTAGTGTGATCATGATTCTGTCTGTCTAAAGTGGTGATACAGCTACTTCATTTATTCTGGTTG
This sequence comes from Asterias amurensis, assembly GCF_032118995.1. Taxonomy (NCBI): domain Eukaryota; kingdom Metazoa; phylum Echinodermata; class Asteroidea; order Forcipulatida; family Asteriidae; genus Asterias; species Asterias amurensis. Next base: position 8,194,089 of record NC_092657.1, on the reverse strand, counting down.
TTGAGCTAAGGACTCTAAAAAAGTGAGCTTAACCTTCCGATGGCCTACCGGTCTGCAGCCAGTAAACCAAAAATACATTTTAGTTAAATTTTCAGCAAAAAAGTGAAAGCCTTTAAGTTCCATCCTCAGACAGACCCGATTGACATGGTCTATGACCCTTTGGGCAGTATGACTGATCATGGAATCAAAATAACCAGTTAGGAAACACTTTCTACATGTACATACATTTGTAGGCTTTTGCACAAAAATACTGCAGTTTTAGTGTAAACACATACATGTACTAATTATCATTAAAAATGATTTTTTTTTGTTACAGCCGTTCGACCCTTTCGGGTAAACAGTATTGTCCAAGGCCCACACTTCGTGTATCACAACTTCTATAAAAAATAAACCTGTGAACATTTAGGCTCAATTGGTCATCGGAGTCGGGAGAAAATAACATGAAAACCCACCCTTGTATCCGCACATTTCGCCGTGTCATGCCATGTGTTTAAAATAAATCCATAATTCTTGAGAACGAGAATTTATATTGTTTTGCTGTTTTCTCAAAAAGTAAAGCATTTCATGGAATAATATTTCAAGAGAAGTCTTTCACCATAAACCCTGTAAGTTATTTGTAAATCTGTGATTTTTTGTTTTGTTTCTGTACCGAATGGGTCCAATAGCTTTAAATGGACTCTTCAATCTCTGGAAAAGAGTATGAAATCAACACTAGAAATGAGTTATGGGTCAATGCACAATTCAATGCCAATTAAGCATAACGGATGATAAGTGCGTTTGTGTATGTTAAATGAAATAAATTTGAAATAAAGTTGATCTTGATGACTCATTAGAACACGTTTCTTGACAGTCTACTGGCTGCAGTACCCAATGGCCACCATGGCATTTGTGTAAATCTGACCCGGGCCGAGCATCTCAGGTAATCATACCGGTACCAGCCAAGAACACAATGGATAGAGGACAAGGAAGGAGGTTTCAATTTTAGATGCGGGCAAAACAAACCCTGAGAACTGTTCCAGGGAAAACCCATGCAGTCGGGTGGGTACTGAGAACCCAATCCACATGGTACCCCTGCAGGTTCTGAACCAGGATCCTAGAGGTGCAAGGCGAGGAAAGATTAGATGTACCTCTTTAAGCCGAGTCACACCGCAGCAATCACTAAAAAAAATAATGCTCACGACGCAAAGAGAGTGCATTATATTGGTTGGATGAGCGTGCACATATTTTGCATGGAGCAATACAACCAATATAATGTGTTCTCTTTGCGGTGTGATCGTTATCGTTTTCATTTTCGCTGCAGTGTGACTCGGCCTTCAGCCAACCAGATAATGTCGCAGTGTTCACAGCATACAGATCTTTTCAGAACCACACATACATGTACATGTACGAACAAAGAGACCTACTGTACAATGTACATGTACGTGTTCTCAATTTGTATTATACTTGTTGTTTGTACTTCGTTTCTCACTTATCAATGGCTGCAATGTTGGAAATTTATTTCCAATCATTATAGTTTTGTATCTCAACAGATACAAGCCTGTACTGGGGAATAATAATTTAGCATGTGTCCAACTTAGATAGTATTATTAAAGTACATGTATACCATCCAAGTTCTGACCAATTAGTCCAAACCCTGCATACAACACCCACTATGCCACCAAACAAAAGAGTGTAAAAGGCAGTTTGACATTGTTCATGGTCACCATTCCGACAAAGCTCCTTGCTTAGGAGTGAAAGGTAACTACTAAATTATATGTAAATAACATCATACATTATTTTGGATTTTTAAAAAACACATCTTTTAATTCATCAAAGTTTCCCGATTGAGGAAATATTGACATTGTTGTGAGTGACTCGTTACATCAGCTTGATGAATGTCTGCCCTAAGTGATGCAAAAATTTTCTCTAGTACAATTTCCTTATATATTTTATTTAATTGATCTTAATTGGCTTACAATGTGTATATACAATTACATTTAGTTTATACATGTACATGTATATATATATATATCAATTTCATACTAATCACATACAAATTTTAAAGAATTTGGTTACTATTGTAGGACACAATACACAAGAAGTACTTGACACTTAATTGACTGGAAAGTACTTGAGTACAGCACTGGTACCAGTACTAGGTGCTTACAGGGTTCATAGTGGCATGTCAACATCGGGCACACTCTGTGGTCTAGCAGTTTCAATAACTGCTTTACAATACAATGGTTGCTGGTACCAATTCAAACCCAGTACATGTAGTCGATTGGAGTTTGGTTCGGCGGGATTCAAATAGTGCTTCAAACATTGGTGTATGTGTATTAAAGCCATTGGACACTTTCGGTAAACAGTATTGTCCAAGGCCCACACTTTGTGTATCACAACTTATATAAAATAACAAACCTGTGAAAATTTTGGCTCAATCGGTCATCGGAGTCGAGAGAAAATAACGGGAAAACCCACCCTTGTTTCCGCTCGTTTCGCAGTGTCACGACATGTTTATCCGTAAATCTCGATATATAGAGAATTGATATTGTTTTAAAGTTTTCTCAAAAAGTAAAGCATTTCATTGAACAATATTTCAAGAGAAGTCTTTTACCAATACCGTCTGTACACCCTGTAAGTTATTTGTAAATCTGTCACCTTTTTTTTATTGTTCCGAAAGGGTCCAATGGCTTTAAATGAGTAACCTATATTCGGATATACAAATACACAAACTAGTACAAATATACATTTGTAATAATTTGTGTACCCTGCGAGAAAGTTGCAATACAATTAGTGTGACACAAAGTATTAAGATATTAGAGGTTGCCAAACAATGTTTAAGTAACGCTCCTGTGGAGTTACATAGCTACTGTTGCCCGCTGTCTTGACCAGTGTTGGCCTTGATGGTTCTTTGCAAGATAACAAAAGGTGGGACCTTGCCCTTTGACAGATGAAATTCAAGAAATAGGAATACAAATGATTAGAAACCAACACAACTGAAACTTAGATGTGTTTACCAGAAATAGGAATACAAATGATTAGAAACCAACACAACTGAAACTTAGAGGTGTTTGTGTGCATGATTGTCAAAAAGTTATACGATAAGAACTACAATATTTAAATAACTTGAGGTTAATGATTTGAGTCTCACTATTAGTTTTGAACTTAACTCCATTCACACTTTAGCTGTTTTCACACTACCCTCCGGGAAAAAATAAGCAGCTCTATCACACTTGGATTTTTCCCCCTGAGCTACCCAATGGGCATACCCGGGGAATGTCCACCCCTGCTTTCGAGTAGCGGTAAAACCAAGGGGTATTCTTGAAACCTGCACCTGGAACCCTGTGTAATAGGGACCTAGGCAGGGACAGTGAGAAAGTGCGCCATGGTAACTGTGGTGTAAGAAACTCCAAGGGATTTGGTAATGTTTTCAAATAAAAAAATGTTAGTGCGTGTACTGGGTTTTAATTACATGTACATATAGTACAATAACCCATGTATTGTAAAGCAAGAGTGTCTTTTAGCCTTGTGTTGGGTTCACTCTTGATCTGGTTGTTTCTCTTTCTGGGTCTCTGGTGCTTCATTTTTAGGCTCTGATTGTTTCGCTGCTTCTGCTTTGCCTTTCACTGTTTGAGGCTTGGATATCCTTTGGATAGACCTAGAATCAAACATCTCCATTGCTTGAGTGGATTGTGATATGATGGTATTAATGAGGGCCTTGGCTACTGTAGTGGTAGGTGAGGTCATAGTACCGGGGGATAGATACTCCATTGGGGCTAGTAGCTTCTGAGCCAACCACTCCCCTGGACGACTCTCTTGTCTATTACACAGCAGGAGACTGCAAATAAACAAACATTGCGTATTATTAGGATAGGGTCATTGTGTGCTGTTTGTTGATGTAGTGAGATCCCCTTAAGGGCACTGTACACGTTTGGTAATCGTCAAAGACCAGTGCTCTCACTTGGTGTATCCCATCATAAGCAAAAAATAACAAGCCTGTGAAAATTTGGGCTCAATCGGTCACCGAAGTTGCGAGAAAATGATGAAAGAAAAAACACCCTTGTTGGACGAATTTGTATGCTTTCATATAGGAATATAAGACTTCTGGCTAGAAGTCTTTTATTATTTAAGTGAGAAATTATCTCTTTCTCAAAAACTACGATACTTCAGAGGGAGCAATTTCCCACAATGTTTTATACTATCAACAGCTTTCCAATGCTCTTTACCAAGTCAGTTTTTAAGTTAATATTTGTTTTGAGTAACTACCAAACATGTACCTTCCCTTTAAGTCACATGGTTAGTTTAAACGTGTTGAATACAGTGGCCACATTAATGAGAAAACTGCAAACTGATGTGGTACATTTCTCTGGAAAGTTGTATCCATCTACGTTTAGCGATGTTAACCACATCTCAGGCTGCATTGCGTGAAGCATTGAAACTTAAATGTTAAATAAATTAAATGCAGGCAATTTTGGAAATACAAATGAGATGCAATCAAATAAGATGTTTGTCGGAAAAACCATTATGGATAAATAAGACAAAACACGGCAATTATGATATTTTCCAAAACTTTTTTTGGCAAACTTTAAATCCTAAAATACATCTTACTAATTGAGAATGTCCCTCCTGGGATTAGAATAAGCATTTGGAGAAAAGTGTATGTTCAATAAACAACTCAACATTAAATCCCCTTTATCTAAGTTTCATTCTCTCGCATCTCTTGGTGTTTCTACTTTCACAACCAAAAGTGGTATCAACATGAAGTGTAAACAGCATTAAAGCGAGGACAAAAGGCAGTGGACACTATTGGTAATTACTCAAAATAATTGTTAGCATAAAACCTTACTTGGTAACGAGTAATGGGAAGAGGTTGATGGTATAAAACACTGTGAGAAACGGCTCCCTCTGAAGGGACGTAGTTTTCGAGAAAGAAGTAATTTTCCACGAATTTGATTTCAATACCTCAAGTTTTAGAATTTTGAGGTCTCAAAATCAAGCATCTGAAAGCACACACCTAGGGTGTTTTTTTTTTTAATATTATTTTGCTTCGAAGACTGATTAAGCTCAAATTTTCACAGTTTTTTTGTATAATATTGATTTTTTTTTATAATATTGAGATACACCAAGTGAGAAGACTGGTCTTTGACAATTACCAATAGTGTCCACTGTCTTAAATGCGCTCTTTTCAAATGAATAGTAAAATAAATGGATGTTTAGATTACTTACGCTGGTCTATAGATAGACAGTCTCTCAAAACCAAGCTCTTGGGTTTCTGCTTCAACCTGTCCCTGTAACACACAAACACAACGATATCAAAGTATAGTGAATTTATGTACCAAGTCAAGTATGACATGTGTAACGTAGACCATTCTGTGGAGGTCACGTGATGTTACATATAGCAAAAGAGGTGGGTGGGATGAGGCTATAAAGAGAGGTGGGTGGGATGAGGCTATAAAGAGAGGTGGGTGGGATGAGGCTATAAAGAGAGGTGGGTGGGATGAGGCTATAAAGAGAGGTGGGTGGGATGAGGCTATACAGAGAGGTGGGTGGGATGAGGCTATAAAGAGAGGTGGGTGGGATGAGGCTATACAGAGAGGTGGGTGGGATGAGGCTATAAAGAGAGGTGGGTGGGATGAGGCTATACAGAGAGGTGGGTGGGATGAGGCTATACAGAGAGGTGGGTGGGATGAGGCTATAAAGAGAGGTGGGTGGGATGAGGCTATAAAGAGAGGTGGGTGGGATGAGGCTATCAAGAGAGGTGGGTGGGATGAGGCTATAAAGAGAGGTGGGTGGGATGAGGCTATAAAGAGAGGTGGGTGGGATGAGGCTATAAAGAGAGGTGGGTGGGATGAGGCTATAAAGAGAGGTGGGTGGGATGAGGCTATCAAGAGAGGTGGGTGGGATGAGGCTATAAAGAGAGGTGGGTGGGATGAGGCTATAAAGAGAGGTGGGTGGGATGAGGCTATAAAGAGAGGTGGGTGGGATGAGGCTTTAAAGAGAGGTGGGTGGGATGAGGCTATAAAGAGAGGTGGGTGGGATGAGGCTATAAAGAGAGGTGGGTGGGATGAGGCTATAAAGAGAGACGGGTGGGATGAGGCTATAAAGAGAGGTGTGTGGGATGAGGCTATAAAGAGAGGTAGGTGGGATGAGGCTATAAAGAGAGGTGTGTGGGATGAGGCTATAAAGAGAGGTGGGTGGGATGAGGCTATAAAGAGAGGTGATGGGATGAGGCTATAAAGAGAGGTGGGTGGGATGAGGCTATCAAGAGAGGTGGGTGGGATGAGGCTTTAAAGAGAGGTGGGTGGGATGAGGCTATCAAGAGAGGTGTGTGGGATGAGGCTATAAAGAGAGGTGGGTGGGATGAGGCTATAAAGAGAGGTGGGTGGGATGAGGCTATAAAGAGAGGTGGGTGGGATGAGGCTACAAAGAGAGGTGGTGGGATGAGGCTACAAAGAGAGGTGTGTGGGATGAGGCTATAAAGAGAGGTGGTGGGATGAGGCTATAAAGAGAGGTGGGTGGGATGAGGCTACAAAGAGAGGTCGGTGGGATGAGGCTATCAAGAGAGGTGGGTGGGATGAGGCTATAAAGAGAGGTGGGTGGGATGAGGCTATCAAGAGAGGTGGGTGGGATGAGGCTATAAAGAGAGACGGGTGGGATGAGGCTATAAAGAGAGGTGTGTGGGATGAGGCTATAAAGAGAGGTAGGTGGGATGAGGCTATAAAGAGAGGTGTGTGGGATGAGGCTATAAAGAGAGGTGGGTGGGATGAGGCTATAAAGAGAGGTGATGGGATGAGGCTATAAAGAGAGGTGGGTGGGATGAGGCTATCAAGAGAGGTGGGTGGGATGAGGCTATAAAGAGAGGTGGGTGGGATGAGGCTATCAAGAGAGGTGTGTGGGATGAGGCTATAAAGAGAGGTGGGTGGGATGAGGCTATAAAGAGAGGTGGGTGGGATGAGGCTATAAAGAGAGGTGGGTGGGATGAGGCTACAAAGAGAGGTGGTGGGATGAGGCTACAAAGAGAGGTGTGTGGGATGAGGCTATAAAGAGAGGTGGTGGGATGAGGCTATAAAGAGAGGTGGGTGGGATGAGGCTACAAAGAGAGGTCGGTGGGATGAGGCTATAAAGAGAGGTGGGTGGGATGAGGCTGTACAGAGAGGTGGGTGGGACGAGGCTATAAAGAGAGGTAGGTGGGATGAGGCTTTTATGTACTACCTTGATTCTTGGGTAGAGGAATGAACTGTCTTTGTTAGCACCGGTTGATGACATCAGGTTAAAATGTTGACATCCTCCTGCCTTAGCTAGTCGAGCAACATTCATAACGTAGTCATAATCAACTTTCTTGAATCCTTCCTGATAATGAATCAAAAAGCATCATCAATAAACGACTATCAATATGCTTTACTGAGACAGATTTGCCTTATTATTATTAGCAATTGCCCAAAGCAACCAATCCAGATCCTATCTATAAAATAATTGAAAAAGTCACTGCTGTCTAGATGCTCACAGCAGTAATTATTTCCATTGTTATTATTTTATTTGTACACTCTGGTGCTAGGTTATAAATTGCATCAGTCGTTACGTTAAATAAAAGGCCAAACAACAAAACTATAAAAATCACATTCCTACCATCGAACATTGTACGTTCCGAACACCTCATTCTATATTTAACATTTTTTAAAGGAGAGATTGTTTCTGGTTATCATGTTTTCATGGACTCTTTTTGTTGTGTCTGTTTATTCTTTTGTTTTGTTTTTGTTTTACTGCGCCTTGAACACCCAGCAGGGTGAATATGTACCATTACAAGTAATTATTATTGATATTATTATGATTAATTACGCGAGAAGTTTGCTGCTTGAGTTGAGCTGTCATCAGGTTGGCTATATTGTATCAGTGTGTAGGCTGCAGGGGTAGCAATACCACACAGCTGCATATATCCACTAATCAGTATCAGTATCTTGAAGCCAAAGGTCCATTTTGAAATAAACAACAGCTTTGAAAAACAGTCCTCATTCATGCGTTCATTGTACATAATTATGTACTCACTATCCTGAAGTAGCCAAACTACACTTTGGATAATTAATAACAAAACTATAAAAATCACATTCCTACCATTCCACATTGTACATTCTATGTAAACCTCATTCTACATGTATGTATATTGAACATTCTTTATACATGTAGGAGAGAATGTTTCTGGCTATCATGTCAGATAATTTGTGATTTTGATAAACTTATCTTCAATCACATGAAACAACTTACAGTGATAACGTTTGCGCAATCATCATTATATATATTTTTGGCAGTACACATATTGTTCACAATTAGGCCTAGATGATTTTTAATTTGTTGTTTTATGATGTTAGAGCAACAACAGTAAAGTCACTATTGGAACTTTGGCCCGAGGGCAATTAATGTGCGATATCTGTGGGTTTAGTCCAATGCGACGCAAGTATTTGCGATACCATTTTTCATGAAATGTTCTATTGAACACAGCCTGATGATCTGCTAGCAGTATACCTTTTATGACTTCTAAGATACTGCTCTAGAATTGCAAGGGTCGTTAGTTCGAATGCCTTATGATTTTGTTCACAGGGCTCGGGAAAGTACTGAATACACAACGCTCACACATCGGTGTATGGTTAAAAAAAAAAGAAATTGTATTCTTTATCCCTAATGCAAATATAACATCCATATTAACTTGTACTGGTTAGCAAATCTGCACTACACAGCTTCCTTGTGAGGACACATGTTGGTTTTCATACACCTTTGTACAGTTTACAAACTAGATTATTATTACATCAGACAATGTTTACCTTGCCAGCTTTGCCTTTAGTTGTTCCCATTAAGCAGATACCAACGGTGTGATCTTTAAAAGCATCAGCGAAGTCATCCAGCTTGTCAAAATCAACAATCTTCTGATCCTAGAGTAAACACACATGAGAGAATCAATAAAGCTGAATAAAAGCATGGAAGACAAAGCTTGGAGGTAGGCCTACTAATCCTAATGGCTCATGCAAAATATGTATTCATAAATACCTTGGACAGTTTCGCTATTCCTATTGCGTGGGTGTGTATAAACCTTTGTTTATGACCGGTAAAAAGTGTTAATTCATGGGCGTGACACGCGAGCTTTGCACCTGTGCTTACAAGACAGTTTCTTCATTCCTATTGGTCGAGAGCAACGGTCGGTACAGTTGTGCCACATTACGCGATACGCGCAACGCCCACAGCATTCCCTTATAAGAAGTTGTTTACCCTAGGGGTGACGGAGGGCTTTACCATTTCATAGCTGGAGGGGTGTTGTGTTGAAAGAAAGCATTGAATAATTATAATTTTTGCATTTATTTTACTTTTTGACCAAAAGTGTTGATGTTTTTTTACCGAAAAGGTATTTATAAAATGGGAAGTGTGTTGAAGCGGTTTTCAACTAGTGGTTTAACTCCCCCCCCCCCCCCCCCGAGGCCTAGTTCCTGATAATTTTTTTACCTTGACTTAGTTTTGGTAAAATTATCAAGAACCAGGCCTCGTTGGGATTAAACCACTAGTTGAAAACCTCTTCACCACACATTGATTCCATGATTTAAAATCAACAACACACAGCATTTTTTTAATTTTACATAAAGCATTTTACAAGGCCAGAGATGTCACACAGGGCTGTTTAATTGTTATCCAGGAATTCCAACTCGTTGAATACAAACCCCTTTTCTATTAAAATAACACATACATTTTTTTGTACACTGTAGAATGCTGTGTTCACAATCACAGTATTGGCCCAACAAAGATTAATGTGATGACACAAATGGATGATGACATCAGCGGACTTGGGCTACATTTAGTGAATGTTCCTGCATATTTTCTTATGCCCCGTTGAACGAAGTACAACAGAAAACTGTAATTGTCAAAGACCAGTCTTCTCACTTGGTGTTTATCTCAACATAAAACAACAAACCTGTGAAGTTGCGAGATAATAATGAAAGCAAAAAAAACCTTGTCACACGAAGTTGTGTGCTTTCAGCCGTCGATTTCACAAAGAGTTAGGACTAGTCTTATCTCGAGTTAGGACGAGTAACTCTTCCTAACTTAGGATTAATCTTAAGGTCTGCATGCTACAGTGCAGGGTTGGGACTCGTCTTAAGTCATAAGATTAATCTTAAGTTAGGAAGAGTTTTTTTAAATCGACGGCAGATGCTTGATTTCGAGACCTCAAAATCTAATTCTGAGGTCTCAAAACCAAATTTGTGGAAAATTACTTCTTTCTCGAAAACTACATCACTACAAGAGAGCCGTTCCTCTTTATGTTTATACTACCAACCTCTCTCCATAGGCTATCCATACAAATTTTCTTTTCCCCCAGAATCGCATTTGTTTTTTATTTTGCATCAATTTCAAAAGTGTATAGTTTGATTTAAACACCCTGTACACATAATACATGTACTTACCATACTGAAATCTTTGAAGAGTTCGTCATCATACTTGACTTCTCTCCTACCAACCAGAAAGACTTTACTGAAGATCTTACTTCTGGCTAGTTCCTTGACTACTTCTTTACCAACCTCCCCAGTATGACCAACGATAAAGGCAGTCAGGTTCTTGTCTTTAAACAGCTTCATCTTTTCATCTATATTACTAGCCATGCTGCATGAAAATAATGACAAATAATCCAATCACACTTGGCACAGGACTATGTCACATTAATCTGTCATTTTGGAGGTTGACATACTGTAATAGAGTGTGAATTAAAAAACAAATTGTAAATGTCCAACTGATTTAACAAAAATCTTAGTGTTATTTGTACACCATCTGACCATAAAGTCCTTTATTTCATTTGCAGCATATGCAAGACAGTCGCAGTTTTGCATATATAATGAGCTGGGAGGGCACATTTTCAAAAAATCATATCGTGAAAACCCAGCCATGTAAAAATACAACAATGTGACAGTATGAACGAGGAATGCTTAATTGTAATGACAAAAACCATAGGAGAATTTTTAATTGTTCAGAAATAAGGAATTTCGGACTATAAAAATGATCATCGTTGTACAAAAATAACGGTCTCCGAAAAAGTCCCTTTTGTAGCATTTAACGAAATCGTGCAGACAAACCTTAATCATGTGTGTTCAGGTACATTATTCATCTACTCAACCGCTACTGTCGTTGTTTCTGAATCCACTCGAAACAGTCGGGGGCACCCTAAGTATCCGTCGCCATCAGAGCGAACTTTCTCGGTAAAAAAATCCGCCATTACTCAATGGCATAATGTGAGCCCGAACGTGATTGGTCAGAATGTGCATCAAGCGTGCCAACTGACTAATCAGCTTCTACGTAACAAAACGCAAGGCAACTTTGGTTTGGCATGATTCCTTGCTCATGTCATGCAATCACGGGGGCTTGTTTTGACAACAAAGGGGTGCCCGACTATTATTCGTTAGTATGGTGTTTGGCCGGGTTTAGCTTCAGTTATTATCTGATCTGCATCTTTACGTCTACGAAACCAAAACTGGCATAAACGCAACGGATAATTGTTATTCTGTGCCAAAATATGATGGCCTTCCAACCCAATGCTATGAATCCAGGTATATTTGAGTTTTAAAAAGAAATCCTTCTTTGTATTATATTGATTAAAATAAAATCAAAAAGGGTTCAAAACTCATTTGTTGTTTTCTTTTAACCAATGAAATGTTCAATTCCTGACCCTGGCCTTCTCCCTATTTATTAACTGTGAAATCTCAACTAAAAGCTGGAAAGTTTGGTCAGCTTCAAATTAAATATATTCAATATACAACACACAATAATAAACCAGATGACAAATCTTTTAACTTTGTTAATTTTACAAAACATTTATTTTAAAGTCCCTTTCAGCTGCTTACATAAAATAACAACAACATTATGATGCATTTCTGCACACACGACAAGTTGAAAAAACTTGAGTGACCACTGCAAAATACAAATTAAAAATTACTTGGGAAAGTACCTTGGTATATTAATATAAATTAAACAGAAATATCAGTTTTGTTCAGTTTACAAAAATATCTTGTGAGGGAGTCTCCTAGTGAAATTTATTACTCGACTAGTCGGGCCTCGGAGTCGCAACTTTTACACTAGTTTTCGATGCCCAAGATGCCTTACGGCATATTATTTGGCACAGGCGCAATGTATTAAAGTTAACGCTGAATGGATTGAAAGATTATGTAACTGGTGAAAAACAATCAGATTGTGTTCCGTAAAGTAAATTAAGACCCTTTTCAAAACCGCGGCTGCGGCATTGGATTCGGCTTCAGGCTCTGTCATGTCTGACACCCCACGGGGCATAAGCAAAGCATGCACAATTGTTAAAACAACCACGGGGCCAAGCTAGCCTGAGCCGAATCCAAAGTCAAAGCCGTGGTCTCGCAAAGGGCCTTTCGCTGTTGTGAATGGTCGCAAGCGATACAACAGCACTCTGCACTTATGACATCACTTTTGCTTGAAATACCCCGGTGTCAGACAAACATTCCACTAATTTAGCAGTCACGCCAAACGCGCCATATGGCACTTGTATGTAGTAGTAAGTAGTAACGCGAGTAAACATATAGTGGACAAGTATGTGTGCATATGTTGTTAGTAAAATTTTGTACGCTTGTCTGAGATCCATGTACTAAACTTGATTTTAGCATTTAGTGCGGAGTGCTATTGGTTCACAAGCAGGTACATGTAGTTACGACTATGCAGTGGCACGATAACCGAGTAGTTGAAAAATGTTTGCAACTCGACTAAGCAATCAACAGTCCCGACTTCAACAGTAGTCGCCCTATGTAGTCGTTCAGGCTCGGGTCTCCCCGTCACTTTAAACCGTGAAAGATTTTCAGAGAGCTGGGACTGTAAAAGGAACACAAAGAAAGCAAATAGAGTTAAAAACATACCCAAGAAGACCAAAATGTTTCAGAAACACTTTACACAGAGCAGAAAACTGACATGGACTACAGTTAGTACCAATAAATTGCAATCCCCCATTGAAATATTTTTGCTGTGTGAAATTAAAGTTAGACATGTTTGACCGTTCCCTTTTTGATTAAGAGTTAACCAAGACTTGAATCAATAGGATTTAACCCAGTATGAACTAGCAAAAAGTATTGACCACCTGATCAAATTGAAACTCAATCAATAATTATTGTATTATTTATTTTCTCAACAACGTGTCCACAAATATTGAATATACTTTCAGGTAATTAAAAAAATATTCTTTTTTGAATAGTAATATACATGTAAAATAGAACTTAGATTCGAATCATAGAAATAGAAGACCTTACTCTAAGTCTTACTCTACACATTTAATACAGAGTCTCAACCACCACGAAGAAAACCCATAACAATTCCATATTTCAATCCTGCATCAAACTGCCATGTTTTGTTATTATTGATGGAAATAATTAATTGATATTCTTTTTTTTTTCATGAGAAATTTTATTTCTTCATGATTTTTTTTCACAACGATCGTCATCAAACAATCATGATAAAAAAGAACGCTGTACGAACAGTACACAAACCAAAGCCTTTTCTTACATGATGACGTCACGTAAGCTAAAACGAAGCGGCACAAACAATGATTTTTGCACATTTTTGGCACTGAAAAAAAATATCAACGGCAAAACCTGCAGAAGTGTATGTGGTACCAAACGAAAGAACTATCCTTCGTCTATCAGAATATGGACTCCGTTTGTCTCAATCGTGCTCGAAACAGTCGGGGGCACCCTAAGTGTAAAGCCTATCAACAAAAAGTGTAAAACTTCAACCACATTTCAGACGAAGATTCACATGTATTTGGTCTCGAAAATCCGGTAAAAATGGATTTGTTTTACGAGGAAAATGTTCAAGAAACTTACCACTCCATGCTTGACCCAACACTGCCCTCTTGCTGGGACCTGTAGCCAATTTTGCACATCGTCTCCGAGTTCTCGCGCTGTCACGCGAAATCTCGAAGGGTCCGAGTGCGCCGCGCGACTGCAAATGAAACCTGGAAAATATGCTAATTATCTCGCACTCTGCGCACGGACTGCATGTACATAGGTGTTCACACACTCCAAAGTCACTATGGTCGATTACTTCTTCCCTTTGCATTCGCCATTGCAGCAAGTATAAACTGGGCTTTACTTGGTGATTAACGGTTTATATCCATTGCAGCAAGTATAAACTGGGCTTTACTTGGTGATTAACGGTTTATATCCATTGCAGCAAGTATAAACTGGGCTTTACTTGGTGATAAACGGTTTATATCCTGACTATTAACAATACAAGCAGCTGTGTGTAGTAATGCAGGCGTCAATCTTAAGACTCAGAGGTCTTTAAATATCTACGCCCATTCGACATTTTAACAAGTAGTTGCTTGTACCATGCATCTCTGCAGGTACTTACAATAAGGGCCTACCTTACTATGCCTTGCCTACACATACCGTACACCGTCATTAGCTATATAGTTAGATGCTATAAGATAACCTGCGTCGCAGAGGGTTAGGTTAAGGTAGCCACCATCAATAGTGCCAATACGCTTTTGGGAGTCCAGTACGGATGGGGCTAAATGTTATCGCAACTACAATATAAATTTATCAATCATTATCCTTTTTGTGAAAATGAGTGAACAATTGATGGCAGGAAAGTTTGATTTAGTTTTCCCAAACCATGAGGGCGCTGATTACATACTGGCTCATAAAACAGGCTCAGGTAGGTAAAGACAAATGCCATCGTGTTCGCGTGATAACGAGGGTGGCTTCAATTATTGCAGGCTCTAGCAGGCTTTAAATTGAGTGACGTCTCTGCAACTGGAAGTGGAACTTATAGACAGTGGACACTAATTGTAATTGTAAAATCTAACTTGGTACACTAACTAGTATAATGGGTCTGTAGTAGTAATGTGTCCGTGGCAGAAAAACAACAGTGAGTTTATTGATGATGTTTTTTAATTTCACTCAACAAAAAGGAAATACAAGCATTATGAATGTAAATTGAGTAGGTTGGGGAAAGATTTAGGTTAGTACACAGGAAACTTCAGTTCTGGCTGGCTAACGGTCGTAAACCTTTCACCCATCAACGCTGATTTGAAAAATGTACAGCGTTAAAAAGGCCCTAAGTATGAGACCCCTATTATACAAATATTGACAGCTTCCAGTGCTATGGTTAAAACTATGACTCCCAAGGTGATCCCCGGAGCGTTCTACAGTGTATTATTATTAAGTTACAGACCTGAATGCAACAATCTACGGACGACGCAAATTACATGTAGTTAGTGCTGGGCGAATAGTGAAATTTTGTTCTTCGGATACCGCTGGTCAACTATCCGAAATTAACCGGATATTTGAATAGTGTTATAAAACAAATATTGACTGCTTTTACTCGTGCAATGGTTAAAAACTATGACTGCCTCTAGACCCAGTAACTGGGGCGCTGTACTCCTTTTAAAACAATTTTTGTTGTTTTAAAAGGAGTACAGCGCCCCAGTTACTGGGTCTAGACTCCCTCAATGATCACCGGAGCGTTCTACTTTCCTTCGACTGCCTCGGGAAAATAGAACGCTCCGGGGATCACCTCGGGAGTCATAGTTTTAACCATAGCACTCGAAGCAGTCAATATTTGTATAATAGGCTTACAGGACAGGGGAGCCATTAGCCCAGGTTGGACTCCTCCCGTTATTCCTCCATGGTTGTACGCAGTATCCCACGCAGTGGCACTGACTGACGTCCTACCACGGCTAGGGAGCCATATAGTTTCTAGAAGTAGTCAGTGGTAGGATGGGATAACTTTCCGTATGGCGCCACCACCTTTTCACTCATTTTTACAAAAAGGGATATATCAATCAGGTAAATTAGATACTATATTATTTTATTTCGAATGAAAAAGTGGTGGCGCCATACGGAAACTTTTCCCCACTGCCTTTAATTTAATCCCTGTGATGTCGGGAGTGTGGGGATCATCACCCATTGTCCCGATTGTGTACTGTATTGACTGTACCAAGTGAAAGACAAAAATAATGCTTACCTATCGAGAAGTTGTTGGTTTTCGACGGGCAGTAGAACTGTGTATCCAATAATCAGCGAGATTATTAGCACGACAGTAGTCACAAGAACCTGGCCAACACAAACGCACGGTGACATCGAAATCAGGCAACTGTCACTGATGAAGCTATTGTAGCTACCTCCTAGCACTAGGACCCCAGGACTAAGAAATTAATTACACATCGGCCGTGCATACTATGCAACATGCCCAATGACTCGTCAAAATAATTGAGTGTTGAAGTTGGGCGTCCCAACTATAATTGGGAAGCCCATACTAGAGGACCGTCAATTCGTGGATTGCTGCAAGTTCACAGCAGTAGCCTTTATTCAAGGCGCACGCGGAATTCAAAACGTCACACACGGAACAAAACCACGCACTGATATAGGCCTACGTATTTTATTTGTAATCTTCTGTCCAATTTATACGAAGTGGTACCAAATGAACGGATATTCGACGAGAGAGGACTAAAGCTCCGACAACATTTGGGAGTGTTTTATTCTCCTTCAACTACAGCATGGAGGTGACTTTAGTTAGGACTGCCCCCAACATTAGACCGGTCCCAATTATAGTTGGGACGATTATCAAGTTGGGGCAGAACAGGTGCTTTTGGAAAGGGCGCCATCATGTAAGGAGAAGCAGACGACGAGAAAACTACACATTGCCCATGGATCGGACGAGTTGGTCAAAACAAAAGCGTTTGTAACCGTTTTTTATATAATGCATATGGTTGGAAAGATGTTTTAAAAGTAGAATACAATGATCCACACAAGTTTGCCTCGAAATTGCGTGGTTTTCCTTCTACTGTGCGAACTAACACGGTCGGCCATTTATGGGAGTCAAAATTTTGACCCCCATAAATGGCCGACGTGTTAGTCGACGAGGTAAAAGGAAAACCACGCAATTTCGAGGCATGTTTGTGTGGATCATTGTATTCTACTTTTGCAACATCTTTCTACCCATATGCATTTTATAAAAAACGGTTACAAACGCTTTTCAAAGACCAACTCGACCGATCCAAGGCAATGTGTTCCTTTAAAATCAAGTAAGAAATTGTTGCGCGCTCTAATTCAATGTCGTATTATCGTGTACACAGTGCTACTGCTAACACACATCAGTGTGTGGGTAAAAACGAAAAATTAAAATTCTTTATCCCCGATTCCAATTTATCTCCTATAATGTACATAGTTATTTTAGTATTTTCTAGCTGAGACAATTACCCTAGACTTTGAACTCTAAACATTACAGTTATAAAGACGTGGTTTCAAACCTTCCGCAAACACAACATCGACAACACAGTCTGAACATTCACATCATTTAAATAAATCGAATCAATCTTAGCCTTGCTCAAGGCAGTCGCATTATTCGCTCCGAAAAGACGCAGCTGTAAACCCACCCGCCGTATACCCTGTGCATGGTGTGTGCGATCACACCGAATGAACCACCCGTACACACACTGTCACATCGCACGAATACTTTTCACACAAGTCATCGCACTCGTACACCACTAACCGCATGCGGAGGCCGTCAGGCCGACATGTCGGCCTGACGGCCTCCGCATGCGAATAGTGTACGGGGGCATCGTGTCGTGCGATGTTACGCACAGTGAATACGAGTGGGTTTTACGCACAGTGAATACGGGTGGGTTTTTATACAGCGGCGGTCTTTTTTCGGAGTGAATAATTCGACTGCCTTGAGCAAGGCTAAATCATTCTAAGCAAGGAGTTTTTGTTTCACTTTAATTTTGTTGATCCTTTGGTTTATTGGCCCAAAACATAGTATACAACCGATTATCAATGAGATCACCCAAAGTCGAGACGTTGCAAAGGCACCGTTATTCGAAACTTTTTGATCGCTCCAACACACATGACTTGTTACATAAGAAGAACAACAGCCCAAACCTGCTTAGGTAAATTCGAACACACTGGACATTTTGCACGGCCCATTGTAGCTTAAAGACCCACTATCGGTAATTGTTTACACACATATTGATTTACGCAATAAAATTGCAAAGAAAAGTAAAGAGCTTTCTGAAACATTGTAATTAAAAGCACTGGACACGTTTGGACACGTTTGGTTGTTGTCAAAGAGCACTATAGTCTCACTTGAAACAATTATGCATGAAATAAACTGTGAAAATTTTGGCTAAATGCGCCGTATTTTTGACTGCGTGAGGGCGCTCTCCGTTGCTTGTTTACACTGAGTATTTTTTATGTTAATATCTGTATATTGAGTATATACCAAATTATTTTGTCCAGTACCTTTAACCATTCTTATAACCATTATCATCCAGATAAAAAAAAAATGATATTTTTAAAATCACCTTGAGTCCACAAGTTGGACGCTTTGCCAATTTTACAGCGCAGTAAACAGCCAACGCTAAAAAAGAGAACAATTAATTTTTTAAATAGTAATTTAAAAAAGATCAAAAGTAAACAAACAACTTCTTGCGTAAAACTCTCTTTGTTTCGGTGATTAAACCAAAACAAGCAAATCTGAAATCATAGTTTCCTTCCACAATTGTGTGCCATCTGTCAGTTGTAATGTAATTAAAAAAAGTTAACATCAACAAAAATACAATTAGAAAAGAAAAATCAAGGAAAAGCAAATTCTTGCGTAAAACTCTCCTTGTTTTGGTGTATAAATCAAAACAAGCATTCTGACATTCTCATTCCTTCTCACAAGATGTGCGATCTGTCAGTTGTATTTTTTTTTTTATTTTTTTTTTTCCATCAACAAAAATACAAGTTAGAAGAGAAATTAATTGTTTAGAATAAAAAAAGATCCAAAGCAAATTCTTGCGTAAAACTCTCTTTGTTTTGGTGGTTAAATCAAAATTAAATCAAGCAATCTGAAGTTCTCGTTCCTAACCACATGTGCCATAATATGCCAGTTGCTATTTACTTTTTAAGCATCATGCTCTAAATTAGTCTTGGTGCAAGACGTTTCTCGTTTCCTTATCACGCACACCGCGGCCAATAATCACCGACAGTGCGCGCAACGAGTCACCTGATTTATAGTCCACTCACCGATTGCCGCGGTGAGTGGTTGCGCGCGCTGTCGGTGAATTGGCCGCGGTGTGTGTGAAAAAGAAACGAGAAACGTCTTGCACCAAGACTAGTGAATTGGCCGCGGTGTGCGTGATAAGGAAACGAGAAACGTCTTGCACCAAGACTAGCTCTAAATACATCAACCCAAATTATCAAAAAGGCGATGTACAAAAGACCAGCAATGTACCCTCCCATTTCAAATGTTTCTTCATTGGAAGATTTGTAAATAGAATAGATTAAATATTAAATTGTAATAATATGACTTAAATTTTAGCTCAATCGTCGAAGTTGCGAGATAATAATGAAAGAAAAATCACCTTGTCACACGAAGTTGTGTGCGTTCAGATGCTTGATTTCTTGACCTCAAAATTCTAAATCTGAGGTCTCGAAACCAAATTCGCGGAAAATTAACTACTCTCTCGAAAACTACGTCCCTTCAGAGGGAGCCGTTTCTCACAATGTTTTATACTATCAACCTCTCCCCATTACTCGTTACCAAGTAAGATTTTGTGCTAATAATTATTTTGGGTAATTACCAACAGTGTCCACTGCCGTTAAAAGCCAATAAGGTATAGGTCATAGAACGGTCTTCAAGGAATTATTAAAGTAAAACTGATTTGGTGGTGGGAGTTCTATATCGTCACCGTTTTCACGAAGGGACAATTTTTAAAAAAATCAATAAAAGCTCATTTTGATTTTTTTTTGTGGTTTCGGATTAGTTTAACGGTATCTAACAATTCTCTAATTTATAGACCTAAAAGTCGTCTAGTTTCTTAGATATGCTAAAATGGTGAAGGACAATAACCTCAAGATCCTTGATTTGCGTTTTCACGAACAGACATTTTCCTTTCTGTGCGTTAAAGACACGGCTGGCACAGCGCCAAAAACGAGTGCTCCGGTTTATACCTGTGACCTACATTGTTTTACGCGCGAGCGCCCCAAACGGGCACAAAACAAATTAATGGCCACAACTTGTTTTTTCGTTTTCACGAACAGGCACTTTGTGTATTGCTCTAACGCGTGGAAATGTCCCCTTGCACAGCAAACAAGTAGGAGATCCGGCTTTTGCGTTTTCACGAACAGCAACACGACTCGCTGCACACAGACCACATTTTGTACAGTTTTCACGAAGAGGCACTTTTGTTAATTGAATAATAACTCATTAATTAAACCATTATAAACAAAATTGGAAACAGATTTGTATGATTTAGGATCTCTACTTTCCTGATATGTAAAAATTTCAAAGATTTAACATCGAAAAGTCTACGAACCAGTGATTTCAAAATTAGCTTAACTTCAAACGCGATTTTCTCCAAACATACATTTTGGGCTGCAGGGGACAAATTGTCCCTTCGTGAAAACGGTGACGATATTATAACTGTATTCGCGAAAGTTTTCCCTTCAAAGTTATATGGTTCGGATAGTTCATCAGAAAGCCTAGAAGAATAAAAATGTCTGATTCAAACAAAAACTCATTTATTAATTTCACAGTAATAATCAACTCACAGGAAAAAAAAAAAAGAGTTTGGAAATTCCAAACCGAATTTTTCAAATTAAGATGTTTTTTTTTTATATCCTTTTGATCTGTTGGAAACGTTGTTCATAAAAAAGCAAACCATCATGACACATCCACTCACATCTCAAAGTAAATCAGTTGATATTTAAAAGATGCTACTGTTGATTTGGCCACAATAATAAGTTGTTCTCAAAGTTGCTGATTTTTTGAATGATTTGTGAGGGTTTTCCCAAGTTTGAAATTATCGCTTACTTTATTGGTCATAAGAAATTGAAGAAATTGCAAGTTGAAGTTCATTACACTGAGATGAAGCATGGATCTGCTCATTCTTGGTGAGTGTTTCTTAGCAAAGGCAGCCGATTTCATGATGGTTTTACGCCTATTAGCCCGTCAGTTCATCCCATCCCTTTGTTCATGAGGTTCATGTTGGTTGACTTCTTCTCATCGTGTCCACACACCATATGCTGTGCTTCAGCCAGAACTGAACACAACTCTTAGCAATATCATTGTTCTCTGCAAGGTCTTCAGGTCTGCATTTTTTCTCCTCCATCTGTCTCCATATCACAGTAAACATGTAACCATCAGTCACACTTGTAGGAAAGATGGTGTATAAACCATTGATGCGATAACCAGCTTGATACAAAGGAATTTGACTTGACCCAAAACGAAATTGGATGGCCGAATTCTGAATTTGAAACGCAGTAACAACTGGAGAGGCAAAACAGCTTTAATTCGAACGCATGAAAGTGAAATTGACTGCTCATTTGCCGAATTTGGACCGAGAAAACCTATATTAAATATGTTGTTACGTTTTTTTCACATTATTTACATCTCAAAATTCTTTGATTTGATCAACAACTATTTGTTAAAATTGTTTATAAGAAAACAAACCAGTATGACAATCACTCACCTCTTAATGTAAATTATTTCTCGGTCAAATAATCCTATCAAAGCTGTTTGAATGATTTGTTAGAGTTTCGCAGTTCTATATCAAGTCATAAAATACATGCAGAACTCAAAGGGTTTGTTTCATTCCACTGAGATGAAGCATGAATGTGCTCTTTTTCTTGAGTGTTCCTAGCGAAGTCAGCTTATTGCATGGTGATTTCCATCTGTACCGCCCGTCAGTCCATCCGGTCACTTTGCTTTTATGCGGTCCACTGTTGTAGGACGATGAACCATCTCCATGCCACAATTATAAGCTGATTTTGTACTAGTTGTAGGTTATAATATCCAGTCAATTGAGGTTATTATATCCAGTCAATTGAGGTTATTTTATCCAGTCAATCGGATGGTTTTCTTACCGTTGGGCCGTCGGCTCACTCAACATTAAATGTTGACATATCGGTCAAATAACGAACAAGTAATTACAGGAGTTAGTTTGTGTTTCCAGTCTTGACCATGGGTCGACTTTGGTCAATTCTAGAGCGACGTCACAGTTTCTGGTTTTCAATATACGGCTCTGCATGGTCAGGTCTAGTCGTTCATGAGTTGCTAATGGCTGGCTGTAATTTCATGCAGCATGGGTGGCCGTATTTTTATGCAACATAAATTGGCCGTACTTTCATGCTGCAAGGTTGGTCGTGTTTCCATGCTATTTGATTGGTCGTATTTTCATGCTGCATGACTTGAGAGGGTGATTGGAACCTTTCCAGGGACTCCATTGTATTGCCCTCCCGTTGATCACATTTCCTTGTTGGTAGTCACTGTTCAGGAGTGCAGTTTGGCAGCTGTTAAACCACCAGGCACCTCCGTATACCGCTGCACAATTATCGGACCTTTTATCATTGTCCTGATCCTTTGTTGTGAATGGATATCCATTATGATATTTCAATGCATCACCAGCTGTACTCTGATGATCATATAAACCAACATGGATAGTGTACTTGTCACCTGTAACGTTGAACTCACCATAAGAAGCCCAAGCTGAACTGGGCTCCCAGTCTTCGATATCTACTCTGAGTTGCCATTGACCTGACCCGGTAAGGTCACGCAGAATGTCATTCCCCAACCAGAACTCATTCTGTAGATCACCAAACCCAGATTGGTAATCAGCCCAGTTAAGGTCAAAGTTAACAGAGCCATCTTGTCTCCTCTGGAACACGATCCAGCCTCCTCCTTCTGTCTCCATATCACAGTAGACTTGTAACCCATCAGTCAGACTTGTAGGAAAGATGGTGTATAAACCATTGATGCGGTAACCAGCTTGATACAACTCCAGACAACTACTGTTACTTGTAATGGTTGGTAGTGCAAATGACAAAGTGTCCAAGTTGTCATCATAGTAAGCACTCCTTTGAATCTCAACAAACTCATCAGGGCTGTGAGCTCTGCTGGCATTATTCAACTCACAAATACCTCTTATGATGTGATAGTTGAATGATGCACACTGTGGATCCATAGAGCAGTCTCGCCCACAGATCACAGGAGAAGATACAGTCTTCCACTCAATCACGTGATTCAGTAAGGCCCCGTTTTCAGCTAAGTAAAGATCCACAGACACCTGATTTGGTGTCACACTTCGACTAAGTTGCACCACGGACGTCAAAAACAAAGCTACAGTGATAATCATCGTGGTTTAGGGTTCACCTTAGATCCTATTCTGTTACTTTATCCTGACACTCTTACTTGAGAATGCTTTCCAATGAAAGTGTTCTTTCCCAAGTTCGTACAGGAGCAACTACTGGCAAAAATCAGTATTGCTTTGTTTCAAGTCCCATACAAATTTTGATTAGTGAGAATGTAGTGTTAAAAAAACAAAACACTGACTGTCTGAGAAAATGTAGTGACTGAGAAAGTGAAGAGCAAACGCTGCCTCTTTAGGGCTGATGTTGGTGTTGGAAGTAACCAATAGGTATCGGAGAGGACACTTCGTATAATCTGATTGGTCCTTTTGTTGTTGTTCGTATGAGATGAATATTCATGTACAATAACTCGTAGGATTTGATTGGTCCATTTTTTGTGTCAATATGAGATGAATATCGTGATGAGTGATGATTGCAAACAGTTGATGTAAGAACTTGACCTTCTTGATGAAACAAACGCCTGCCATAATTATTTTGGTTGCCTCAAAATCAATTTGACTTTAGTTACGATTGAAGAGAAAACAATGCTGCTATTGTGCCGCTCTTAACCAATCTCCTCGTTTGATTAACGCTTGGTGGTCTTTATTAGCAGCTCGAATAACCAGTTCCTTCAAGGTAGCTACAGTCACGGCACAGATTTGGATTTCTGTCAAACAGGAATTGCGGTCAGCGCTTCGAAAAGAGAAGATTCTGGAGCGAGACGTTATTAGAGCAGAAACACCGTTGATTATTATCCGCATGAGTAACACTTGACGGTCTCCATTGTCAGCAGTTGGAGAGTCTAATACGTCTGGCAGTAATAATCAATATTGAAACGTGTGGTACAGAGCTAGAGTCGCTGTTTTTTGAGAATACCAAAAGGTGAACTGTTGTGCTAGTGGGAAAGAAACCATGCATCTATGAAAACATGTTATATAAATGCGCCCCCAAAAAAGGCATGTTTGAAACTGCACTAAATTTAAATGTAAGTAATTTCCGGAAAAGCACAAAGCCTATGCCACTCAGTCAGATCACCTTCACTTTAAAGTCACCTGGAAGTGGTATTTTTTCAAAAAAAGCCTTTGTCACTAATATATGTGTGTTTATGCATGGAATGTGAATAAACAGGTAACTAAGGTTTTAAACAATCAGTTCTTCTATTATTTCCAAATTTAAGAGTAGACCCCGACTCGAGAGGGCGCTGTTCGTGACGTCAATCGAGGCAGACTTTGCCTGCAATGCGTAGAGTGAACACAATTGCAAAGTACATGTACGGACCAAGTCGTGAGTTTGTACGTTTCAAAAATAAATTGTTTTTTTCCGGCAATGCCGACCAGGTGTATTGCTGCTGAATGCAGAAAAACACCTTTTGAAATGTACCAACTCATGACTTGGACGTACATGTACTTTGCACGTGTTTACTATACGCATTGCAAGCAAAGTCTGCCTCGATTGACGTCACAAAAGGGGTAAGCGGAGTCAGCCGCCAAAACAACTTTATATATTTTTTAAACATATAAATCGTGACAAACAATTACTAAATATTATTTTATTGTTCGTAAGCATATGCTCTTATGTTTGAAAGAAAAAAAATCTACTTCCAGGTGACTTTAACTGTTTCAATGTCTGTGTCTTTACGTTCACATTCTTGATACGAGCTTCTGTCCCAAAGGGTTAAAATCGGGAGGCCGTTTCGTAAATAAGCAGAGGTTTCGAGATGTTTTTCTTGTCTCCTGTGAATGGGCAATTGTAATTTCTGAAAACTGCGTGACCGGTGAACAATAAACCTGCAGAGGGAATCAAATCAAAAAGACATATTACGAGAGACATACAACCCCTAAAGGAACACGCTACCGTTTGAGACTGTTTCTTATGAAATGCATATGGCTAGAAAGATATTTTAAAAGTAGAATATAATAATCCACACAAGTATCACTCAATAATGCACGGCTTTCATTTTACGTCGCAAATTAACATTTGACTCCCATGGCCGACATTGTTAGTCGACGAGAACCTCGCAATTTCGAGGCATATTAATTGTGTAGATCACTGTATTCTATTTTTACAACATCTTCCTAACCATATCGATTGTATAACAAATCGTTACAGAACGCTTTTCAAAGACTAACTCGACCGATCCAAGAAAACATGTTTCTTTAACTGACGATTAAAAGCCAACACGTGATATTTATTGTTTTTCAAACATCAAAATGAAACGAATACCCATATTGTCACTGTCGACGTAACCAATCG
Organism: Asterias amurensis; assembly: GCF_032118995.1. Taxonomy (NCBI): domain Eukaryota; kingdom Metazoa; phylum Echinodermata; class Asteroidea; order Forcipulatida; family Asteriidae; genus Asterias; species Asterias amurensis. The sequence continues at coordinate 8,168,707 of NC_092657.1, read as the reverse complement.
TCTTGTTCTTTCCTGTTTTACACAAATTAATAGGAAACTAAAAAAAAACTGTGGATGAGCCTAAAATTGACAAAATATAAATGTTTCTATATACCTACTCTAAAATGGGTGATGTTGTTATAATTATTATGGGTTTTGTTTGCACAACTTTTGCAGAGGCTACTTTTGTTTTGTTTTAATGGAAAACCAATCGAATGGATGTGTACGTATATGAAGTAGCATCATACAGTGTTGTAGACTAGACCTAGTGACATGACGTCACCGGATTGGGGCACCAACACAAAGATGATATTATTTTATGAAAACCCTTGTTAGATGGAATAGATACCCATACCTTTATAGATGGAAACCGATGCATTTGACGAGCCGCAGCTGGCTGAACACGAGATAATATCCCCATAAGATACAGCCAAGTGGCTCGTTTTGATCACCAAGACAGAATCCAAGATGCAAGGAGTAACAGAAAGCGCCGTGACTTGGACGTCTTCAGTCACCGAGCTGGATATGCAAATTTTGCCAGCCTCAATTGTGGTATACGCTCCAGGATATGTCCAGACTAGTCGAAGAGGTCGTTATGCCGCTAGCTCTGTATTCATAACGTTGTATGATTGAGCACTGTTGGCCTGATTGGCAAACAAGTAGCGTATCTGGACGTCCGAATCTAAACATGGATTAAGGTATCAATCAGAACAAGTCAATAATGGAATTGTTACCCTTTAATAAAACCCCATAAATAAGCACTCAAATGTATAAACCAATAAATATCTTCTGTTTTCTTTACTAACCGTCTTGTATTTACGAAGGAGGAAATCATTGAACGCAACCAGTATTTTGAGATCTCTGTGGTAATATACTGTATGGACATGAGCGCCGGCACAATAATCCGGGGGTCGTTGGTTCTAACCCCACTCAAACTCAATATCATTCAAAGTTTACCCATCAGTTCCCCTTGTGGTTTTTAACAAACAAACAAACAAACAAACAAACAAACAAACAAACAGACAGACAGACAGACAGACAGACAGACAGACAGACAGACAGACAGACAGACAGACAGACAGACAGACAGACAGACAGACAGACAGACAGACAGACAGACAGACAGACAGACAGACAGACAGACAGACAGACAGACAGACAGACAGACAGACAGACAGACAGACAGACAGACAGACAGACAGACAGACAGACAGACAGACAGACAGACAGACAGACAGACAGACAGACAGACAGACAGACAGACAGACAGACAGACAGACAGACAGACAGACAGACAGACAGACAGACAGACAGACAGACAGACAGACAGACAGACAGACAGACAGACAGACAGACAGACAGACAGACAGACAGACAGACAGACAGACAGACAGACAGACAGACAGACAGACAGACAGACAGACAGACAGACAGACAGACAGACAGACAGACAGACAGACAGACAGACAGACAGACAGACAGACAGACAGACAGACAGACAGACAGACAGACAGACAGACAGACAGACAGACAGACAGACAGACAGACAGACAGACAGACAGACAGACAGACAGACAGACAGACAGACAGACAGACAGACAGACAGACAGACAGACAGACAGACAGACAGACAGACAGACAGACAGACAGACAGACAGACAGACAGACAGACAGACAGACAGACAGACAGACAGACAGACAGACAGACAGACAGACAGACAGACAGACAGACAGACAGACAGACAGACAGACAGACAGACAGACAGACAGACAGACAGACAGACAGACAGACAGACAGACAGACAGACAGACAGACAGACAGACAGACAGACAGACAGACAGACAGACAGACAGACAGACAGACAGACAGACAGACAGACAGACAGACAGACAGACAGACAGACAGACAGACAGACAGACAGACAGACAGACAGACAGACAGACAGACAGACAGACAGACAGACAGACAGACAGACAGACAGACAGACAGACAGACAGACAGACAGACAGACAGACAGACAGACAGACAGACAGACAGACAGACAGACAGACAGACAGACAGACAGACAGACAGACAGACAGACAGACAGACAGACAGACAGACAGACAGACAGACAGACAGACAGACAGACAGACAGACAGACAGACAGACAGACAGACAGACAGACAGACAGACAGACAGACAGACAGACAGACAGACAGACAGACAGACAGACAGACAGACAGACAGACAGACAGACAGACAGACAGACAGACAGACAGACAGACAGACAGACAGACAGACAGACAGACAGACAGACAGACAGACAGACAGACAGACAGACAGACAGACAGACAGACAGACAGACAGACAGACAGACAGACAGACAGACAGACAGACAGACAGACAGACAGACAGACAGACAGACAGACAGACAGACAGACAGACAGACAGACAGACAGACAGACAGACAGACAGACAGACAGACAGACAGACAGACAGACAGACAGACAGACAGACAGACAGACAGACAGACAGACAGACAGACAGACAGACAGACAGACAGACAGACAGACAGACAGACAGACAGACAGACAGACAGACAGACAGACAGACAGACAGACAGACAGACAGACAGACAGACAGACAGACAGACAGACAGACAGACAGACAGACAGACAGACAGACAGACAGACAGACAGACAGACAGACAGACAGACAGACAGACAGACAGACAGACAGACAGACAGACAGACAGACAGACAGACAGACAGACAGACAGACAGACAGACAGACAGACAGACAGACAGACAGACAGACAGACAGACAGACAGACAGACAGACAGACAGACAGACAGACAGACAGACAGACAGACAGACAGACAGACAGACAGACAGACAGACAGACAGACAGACAGACAGACAGACAGACAGACAGACAGACAGACAGACAGACAGACAGACAGACAGACAGACAGACAGACAGACAGACAGACAGACAGACAGACAGACAGACAGACAGACAGACAGACAGACAGACAGACAGACAGACAGACAGACAGACAGACAGACAGACAGACAGACAGACAGACAGACAGACAGACAGACAGACAGACAGACAGACAGACAGACAGACAGACAGACAGACAGACAGACAGACAGACAGACAGACAGACAGACAGACAGACAGACAGACAGACAGACAGACAGACAGACAGACAGACAGACAGACAGACAGACAGACAGACAGACAGACAGACAGACAGACAGACAGACAGACAGACAGACAGACAGACAGACAGACAGACAGACAGACAGACAGACAGACAGACAGACAGACAGACAGACAGACAGACAGACAGACAGACAGACAGACAGACAGACAGACAGACAGACAGACAGACAGACAGACAGACAGACAGACAGACAGACAGACAGACAGACAGACAGACAGACAGACAGACAGACAGACAGACAGACAGACAGACAGACAGACAGACAGACAGACAGACAGACAGACAGACAGACAGACAGACAGACAGACAGACAGACAGACAGACAGACAGACAGACAGACAGACAGACAGACAGACAGACAGACAGACAGACAGACAGACAGACAGACAGACAGACAGACAGACAGACAGACAGACAGACAGACAGACAGACAGACAGACAGACAGACAGACAGACAGACAGACAGACAGACAGACAGACAGACAGACAGACAGACAGACAGACAGACAGACAGACAGACAGACAGACAGACAGACAGACAGACAGACAGACAGACAGACAGACAGACAGACAGACAGACAGACAGACAGACAGACAGACAGACAGACAGACAGACAGACAGACAGACAGACAGACAGACAGACAGACAGACAGACAGACAGACAGACAGACAGACAGACAGACAGACAGACAGACAGACAGACAGACAGACAGACAGACAGACAGACAGACAGACAGACAGACAGACAGACAGACAGACAGACAGACAGACAGACAGACAGACAGACAGACAGACAGACAGACAGACAGACAGACAGACAGACAGACAGACAGACAGACAGACAGACAGACAGACAGACAGACAGACAGACAGACAGACAGACAGACAGACAGACAGACAGACAGACAGACAGACAGACAGACAGACAGACAGACAGACAGACAGACAGACAGACAGACAGACAGACAGACAGACAGACAGACAGACAGACAGACAGACAGACAGACAGACAGACAGACAGACAGACAGACAGACAGACAGACAGACAGACAGACAGACAGACAGACAGACAGACAGACAGACAGACAGACAGACAGACAGACAGACAGACAGACAGACAGACAGACAGACAGACAGACAGACAGACAGACAGACAGACAGACAGACAGACAGACAGACAGACAGACAGACAGACAGACAGACAGACAGACAGACAGACAGACAGACAGACAGACAGACAGACAGACAGACAGACAGACAGACAGACAGACAGACAGACAGACAGACAGACAGACAGACAGACAGACAGACAGACAGACAGACAGACAGACAGACAGACAGACAGACAGACAGACAGACAGACAGACAGACAGACAGACAGACAGACAGACAGACAGACAGACAGACAGACAGACAGACAGACAGACAGACAGACAGACAGACAGACAGACAGACAGACAGACAGACAGACAGACAGACAGACAGACAGACAGACAGACAGACAGACAGACAGACAGACAGACAGACAGACAGACAGACAGACAGACAGACAGACAGACAGACAGACAGACAGACAGACAGACAGACAGACAGACAGACAGACAGACAGACAGACAGACAGACAGACAGACAGACAGACAGACAGACAGACAGACAGACAGACAGACAGACAGACAGACAGACAGACAGACAGACAGACAGACAGACAGACAGACAGACAGACAGACAGACAGACAGACAGACAGACAGACAGACAGACAGACAGACAGACAGACAGACAGACAGACAGACAGACAGACAGACAGACAGACAGACAGACAGACAGACAGACAGACAGACAGACAGACAGACAGACAGACAGACAGACAGACAGACAGACAGACAGACAGACAGACAGACAGACAGACAGACAGACAGACAGACAGACAGACAGACAGACAGACAGACAGACAGACAGACAGACAGACAGACAGACAGACAGACAGACAGACAGACAGACAGACAGACAGACAGACAGACAGACAGACAGACAGACAGACAGACAGACAGACAGACAGACAGACAGACAGACAGACAGACAGACAGACAGACAGACAGACAGACAGACAGACAGACAGACAGACAGACAGACAGACAGACAGACAGACAGACAGACAGACAGACAGACAGACAGACAGACAGACAGACAGACAGACAGACAGACAGACAGACAGACAGACAGACAGACAGACAGACAGACAGACAGACAGACAGACAGACAGACAGACAGACAGACAGACAGACAGACAGACAGACAGACAGACAGACAGACAGACAGACAGACAGACAGACAGACAGACAGACAGACAGACAGACAGACAGACAGACAGACAGACAGACAGACAGACAGACAGACAGACAGACAGACAGACAGACAGACAGACAGACAGACAGACAGACAGACAGACAGACAGACAGACAGACAGACAGACAGACAGACAGACAGACAGACAGACAGACAGACAGACAGACAGACAGACAGACAAACAAACAATAACCACAACATGAATTATACAGTAAAACATCGGCATCAATATCAACAGCACTAAAGGCTGTTAGCAACAAAGCTGCAGAACATCGGAGCAGAATAATCAATTATAACAAACTCAACTACACACAAAAAAAAACCACACAAAATGGACATTAACATGGACAGCAACAACAAACACATCGATCAAGAGACAAAACAAGCAATACATACCGCAGCAGCAAAAGCAACACCAATACAAAAACTCCAGGGTCAGAATTAACTCTGATCAAAGATTCCAGAGGGCCTGAACCATTCCGGTGTCAGGCAAACCCGGAAAGTAGTTAAAAGTAGTAGTTTGACTTGAAACAGTTTTGAGAAAAAAAAACACCAACTGGTGATATGCAGAGTTTTGAAGTACACGGGTAAACCCAAAATGATTGAATACAAACATGGTTGTGTTTATTTAACATACATTGTACATTTTTATCTCTGGAATTATAAACCTAATTTGTACAATAAAAAAAACTCAAATAAAATAACATAAGGGTACTAACAATCTGAAAATGATCTTTGAATCTTGATAATAATAGATACAAAGTTTTCATTCGAGTGTATATAGGCCTGGAATATTCAGAACTATCGAAGGAATACCCGAATCCATACCCTGCAGGAAATGGGCGTGGTCACAGTCTGTAGTAGTTGCTAATTTATTATTATTATTTTAATTACACCCTCAATTTAGAAAATCAAATTAGTCTTTAGGATCCCCTACAATCGTACCTTCAACAACCACATTAGAAAGCTTTATTTTTATAGAGAAGTCAGGCCCACCTTGTAAACCTCATTACGTTAAGCAGCCAGTCACTCCCCCTATGCTTTGGACACGTCCCATGACACACGTCCCATGACACTCGTCCCATACTGCCAGAAACTATTATAGTAGGACATATACAAGAAAAGATATCCATACATTTCTAGCCGACCACCAATTTGAACCTACATAGTCATCACTACAAGTCCTATGGGTTTCAAGATGGTTAACCGCTCCATATTTTCTTCAGAACCATCCTGTTATGATGTTTTATTCCTTTATTTTGAGTGGAAAATACATAAACCAATCAACCAACTTAAATTGGACAGTGTAAGTGCACTCTACACAACTATCTGATAGCGCCCTCTTTGACCAATGCGACTACAAACACCCCCACTGCGAAAATCACACATTAATTTTTGTAAACACAGCTAGGGATCTCCTCTTGACCAATCAGAATGGATAAAACATCCCAGGTATTTATATACTTAAATATTGCAAACTATTTCAAATATGTACATAAGATTTAGAAGTCTCCGAGAAATCTTCACTACGTTTGTGTCAGTGGCTGTAAGGGAACTACCTCAAAAATAGTTTTAAAGCTAACGTCAAGCATGTCTCATTCTGGAAGACTCGTTATAGGCAGGCAGTAATAACAGGTTCATTCTAAGGATGTTATCGGCAGAATATTAGGCACATTAAACGGGGTCGATCTCCTCCCTGTTATGCCCGAATAATTTTGACAACATTATAACAACACTCCTTTGCCGATTTCAGACCAACGGAGAACTAGACCACTCCAGGGATCACCAAGGAAGTCGTATGGTTTTAACCTTTAACCATAACAAGAGTAAAAACTTTTAATAACCTCCTTTATACATAATGCTGAAACTTCAATGTACCACGAAGCTGTTGTTGCTATGGGTAGATACATTGATTACCACTGGATAGTACATCGGTTGTCATGGTTATTAGGTTTTCTCGGTCAATTTCAGAAAATGAGTAGCCACTAACACCAGCCAATTCGATTGAACAAAATAATCATTCAAATCAACAATTCATCGAAGCCGCATTCAAATTCGCAGGAGTTTTTTGAGGCGTGCATTAAGTCATTCAATTTCATTTTTGGGGCAGTCAATTCTGAAGTTTCTACAATCTTAAAAGCTCTTGGTTAACATTTTGTTTCTTTACCAATGTTTAAGGCATGTGGTCTTTTTTTCCGGCACTCTTGAACATAATATGCCAAGATGTCTGTCAACCCAATAGATTAATGGTTGGCGAATATTTACCATAAAACTTGGTCAGTTAACCATTAATGGTCTCCCGAAAAAAATAACGTAGAAGACAAAAACTCATGGGGACCCAGGTAAAGTCTTCTGGAAACATAAAATAAAGAAAATAAGGTTCTCTTGATTTAAAAGTGAATGCACTCGTTAAGCGAAATCGATTGCCTCTTTACGACATTGAAAATGATTAAATCAGCAAAATCTCTTGTCGAACCAGCTTTGCTAAATAATTGAGTGACGATTGTTGGTGCGTTCGTTTAGCTTCCCTGTGTCGACCCCGGTGTGTGGCGTTCTTTTTTCAAGGACGAACGTGTGCAGATAATTACCCACGTTCGTCCTGGGAAAAAAACCGCCACACACCGGGGTCGACCCAGGGAAGCTAAACGAACGCACCCATAGTGACATGAAAAAAAGGATTAGTGTGCTAGGAACTTGAATGCGTCAAAACGAATTTGAATGACCGAATTCTAAATTTGAAACGCAGTAAAAACCGAAGAGGCAAAATAACTTTAATTCGAACCACTGACTATTAAATTGGCTGCTCATTTTCCGAATATGACCAAGAAACCCTATACATATACATTGTACGATGCGTGTATTGCGCGTCGAGTTTGCGCTGCCAAGTAAAAAATAGTTGAAAATTAATATAGTTCAGACGTTCTTGTATGCTGGTAATACGAAGACATTTTGTGCATGAAGACAATGAAGAGTTGTTTCATATGGTGGAATTCCACGTCACTGCCGTACATTGTCGCTACTTGTCAAACATGAAGGCAAATTCTGTAAACAAAATTGTAAAATAAACGCAAAAATTATAAATGTTAAATGATTTCTTTCAACACAACACCCCTCAAGCTATGAATTTGTAAAGCCCTCCGCCGCCCTCGGGTAAACAACTCCTTATAAGGGAATGCATGCTGTGGGCGTCGCGCGTATTGCGTGATGTGGCACACCTGTTTCAGCCGTTGCTCTCGACCAATATGAATGCAGAAACTGTCTTATAAGAACAAGTGCAAGGTTGCGTGTCACGCCAATGAGCTAACACTTTTTACCGGTCATAAACAAAGGTTTATACACACCCAAGTGACGCGCTCTCCACCAATAGGAAATAGGTATTTATGGATATAAATTAATGGAGAGTGGAGTTGAATAATGCGTGGAATTAATTCACTGTCTCTTGTCAACCCTGTCGTCGGCAGTACATTCAGGGAACGGCCAACCACAGTCGTATCAAACATAAACCACGAGCCCAGCACGTCAACGTCATTTAGACATGCTCCTTCTGTTGTTCAATCAATTTTCTGGTAACTATCGCAATAGTAGTTTCTTATATAGGATTTGAGGCATTGCATGGTGGGGTATCAATATATATCAACACCATGTGTGTATCTACTTGCCAGGTAGAGTTGTTCTTAGGGAACTGTCTCGCTTATTCTACTGCCGTGGAGTAGATAATCGGAGGTTGGGGAGTTTTTTCTTACTTATGTAGTCAATCAATGGTTTGAACATTTCTGTTGCAAAGTTGTCAAGGTAAAATAAGACGACACATGTATGCCAACCTACCTTCAAACGTGATTTTGCCAGTGCCTGTAATATCTGCTTCCTGGACTATCTCATTCACCTCTTGCGGAGACAGTTGGACATGAAGGCTACTTAACACGTGACGAAGCTCATTGGCACTGTAAACAATTAACAGTCATTGTATTTTAGTCATTGTAAATCCAGTATTTTCCTAAACCAATGGTAGACTTTTGGGACGCTTGGTGGCAGCAGACTTACCAGGTTAAATCCATTGTTCTCGGCCATGTGTGCATGCTCAGAACTACGTAAACAATGGAAATTTACATGAAAAGTCTGCTGCCACTTGGCGTCCCAAAGTCTCCCATTCTTGGTGTAGCCACAGAGGCTCTCTTTACTGCAGTGAGCATCTTGGGATGAAGTTGACTTCCTTTTCAGTGTAAGACCCGATTCACATCAATCCGACACGTAATAACAGTTCGCTTTAGATATTCAAGTTCATCTTTGAAATGAGCTGTATCAAGTATTTAAAGACATTGGACACTATTGGTAATTGTCCAAGACAAGTCTGCTGGTGTATCTAAACATAATTTTTTTTTTTTTTTTTTTTTTTGCATAAAATAACACATGTGCTCGATTGGTCATCGGAAATGCGAGATAACTATGAAAGAAAAAAAAAACAACTCACATGAAGTTGTGTGCTTTCAAAATGCTTGATTTCGCGACCTCAAATTCTAAACTTGAGGTCTCGAAATCAAATGCTCACTTCTTTCCTCGAAAACAATGTCACTTCAGAGGGAGTCGTTTCTCACAATGTTTTATACCGTCAACCTCTCCCCATTACTCGTTTTACAAAGTGAGGTTTTCTGCTGATAATTACTTTGATTAATTACCAATAGTGTTCACTGTCATTAATCCTTTCATACTTAATTACATGCACATTGAGTTGAGTGTATGTCGTTTTGAATTAGACCCCTCGGCGGCAACCTCTTTATGGCGCACTATATTGAGTCATCTGAATAACGAGATAATGTATTGTTTATAGTATGAGAAGTCCTGAAGTCTGAAATTGTCCCTTTACCATTTCACTGTCGCTTCTAAACATTATGCTTGGAGACATATGCCGATACGACAACACATCATCAAAGTTATTAATACACGAAAATCGTTACTTGTACGCAGAGCTATGAGATAAACAAGAAGTTTTACATGATATGTCTGCACAGTTGAACAGCGTAAACAACCAACGCTGGGGCTACTTCAAGATCAATGTTGCTTTAACTTGGAAAATTTGACCATCATTGACCGAAAACTGATGAGAAAACGTTAACGCCAATCACTCCACAACTGTTGTTTGGGAAAACTGAATAACTATTAAATGATTTGACTCCTACCAAATGAAACCTTTGTCTTCGACATCGAAAGCACGGAAAGCTTCTCTGATTCCTTCGTTCTTGTCATTTCCTTCTAGTCGTTTCAGCATCATAGCTACAAACTCCGGGAAGTTTACGATACCATTTCCTGTAATCATGCAAAACATATCATTATTTAAAACAATAATGTGAGTGATGCGCAGTACCTTAACAGCCATGGGCCCAATTTCAGAGCGTTGCTTAACGGTAAGCAAAATTGCGTGCTTACTCAAGCAGACAAATTGGCTAAAGTGTTAGCGTAATTCAAAGGTTAGCAGAAACATTGGGCGGCCATGTTGCGTGTTTACCGTGAGTTTGCATTGTGGCGTCATTTATCTTCGTGCGGTAAGCACCAGAAGGTTAGCATGCCTCGTATGCTTACGGTTAGCAGCGCTATGAATATAAATTGCACAGTAAACACAAAGTCGACCGCTATTAGCAGCGCTATGAAATCGGGCCCAGATCCATTCAGCATAGAGGTGTCCACTGATACATTCCAAATGACATTGGGCCGGATTTGTCGATATAACCTTACGGGTCACTGTGCGAGAGTTTGGGAGATAACTTACCATCTAAGTCTGCCTGATTGATCATAGTATGAAGCTCTGCATCTGTAGGGTTCTGTCCCAAGGATCTCATAACACTTCCAAGTTCTTTACTGGTGATAAATCCATTGCCATCCTTGTCAAATACGTCAAAAGCATTCTTCAATTCTACAAGAAAACAAATTAACAATCTTAGGAAAGTTGGGTTGACGTAATAAGAACGATATGAATTGCTTTAAGAACTATTGTACCCTACATCACTAAGCTCGTAAACGAATCTCTCAGTTCCGGTTGTTTCCCCGATAGCCTCAAAGTTTCCTACATCGGGCCGCTCATCAAGAAACCAAACCTGGACAAGGAGATATTCAAAAACCACAGACCGGTTGCAAACTTAAAATATCTTGGAAAAGTCATCGAACGGATAGTTTCATCACGTATTTCTGATCACATTCATACTTTCAACCTGTCCGACGTGTTCCAGTCAGCATACAAGCCTTTCCATGGGACCGAGGCTGCACTAGTCCGTGTGAGCAACGATATTCTCTCTTCTATGGACAATGGTAACCTTACAGCACTAGTCCTGCTAGACTTGAGTGCTGCTTTTGACACTGTTGATCACAACATCCTTCTCTCTCGGCTCCAGAATCACCCTGGCGTAGAGGACACAGCCCTAGCATGGTACAAATCGTATCTCCACAATAGAACTCAGCATGTGTGTAATGGCACCGCGATATAAGACCCTTTTGTTTTGAACTACTATGTGCCACAGGGGTCCGTACTCGGCCCGCAGTGGTTTACGCTATACACTTTACCGATTCGTGACATCATCCTGAAATTTAATCTGAATTACCATGTGTACGCAGACGACACTCAGCTATACATCACGTTTAAATCTTTTCAAGAAAACGCCAATGCATCTATTGCAAGACTTGAGAAATGCATCCAAGAGATTCGACGTTGGACACAACAAAACTGCCTGTAGTTGAATGATGATAAGACAGAGTTCCTTTTGTTTGGGTTACGTCAACAGCTAACAAAGGTTTCAGTGCCATACATCTCCATCGGTGATGCTCGGATAGCTCCCTCGCTGAAAGCTCGGAACTTAGGGGTTATTTTTTATTCATCGATGACACTTCAGCCACACATCAACAACATTGTTCGTTTATCATCATACCACATCAGGAATATAGGTAAGATTCGCAAGTACTTGAACAAAAGTGCCACTGAAAAGGTCATTCACGCATTTGTTACTTCTCGTCTTGACAATGGCAATGCTCTTCTCTACAGTCTTCCTAACAACCAGATTTCCCGACTTCAACGGCTCCAAAATACTGTTGCCTGCATTGTGACACTGTCGAGAAAATTCTGTTCTATCACCCCCATTCTGAAACAACTACACTGGCTCCCTATCTCTCAACGAATCATGTTCAAGCTGATGCTCATTGTCCACAAAGCTCTTTATGGCAAGGCTCCCCACTATATTTCTGAATTGCTTCAAGTTTACACTCCATCAAAGGATCTTCGATCTAGCTCCATGCTTCTTCTCATTGAACCCAAGTCTCGACACTCATGGGGTGACAGGTCTTTTTCTTCAGCCGCGCAACGCATCTGGAACTCTCTACCACTTAAAGTCACCTGGAAGTGGTATTTTTTTAAAATAAAGCTTTTGTCACTATAATATATGTGTGTTGGTGAGTGGAATGTGAATAAACAGTTAACTAAGGTTTTAAAAAATCAGTTCTTATGTTATTTACAAATTTAAGAGTAGACCCCGACCCGAGAGGGCGCTGTTTGTGACATAAATCGAGGCAGACTTTGCCTGTAATGCGTAGAGTAAACACAATTGCAAAATACATGTACGGACCAAGTCGTGAGTTTGTACGTTTAAAAAAAAAACGTTTGTGCGCGTACCGAGTATTTGCGATAAGGTCTATAGCCACTGTTAACGTAGTTCTGAGCATGCGTACAATACAAGCAACGACGGATTTACCTGGTAAGTCTGCTTCCACCAAGCGTCCCAAAATTCCCTCAATATATTACAAGGAAACTTTCAATGGAGACTGAACACATAATTTACTCTCTTACAATCACAATAGTGTTGTCCAAATTGAATAATCAATTGTAAAGTTGTGTATTTGTTTGCACCAATGGCTGCCATACAATATCCCATTTACTTCTATTCAGCAATATATGAAGACTCAAGTCATGCCAATTTAACAAGTCAATTCTTTCATTTTGCCATTTAGTTACCGTTGAGTGGCTTATGGCGAACTTCTTTTGATAACACTAGTAACAGCTGTTCTTACCTTCAATCTGATCATGAGTCAGGTCATCGTGCTGTTCCTCTATTTCTTGGTTCTGCTGTTGAGACTGTAATTAAACAGAGATAACAGGTTTCGAAAATAATTGCACTGTGTTAACAATATTGACAAGACATAATGATTATTAATTATTATTATTATTATTATTAATAACTGAGACTTAGATTTTAAGTTTTCGATAAGGGGAAGCTCATAGTGGCTGTTCTTATGCACACAACTGTAGGTCTATCTAGCAACAAAGACGTAAACGTGATATCAAGTTTGAGACTCAACTGAACACTAACCAATGAACGAGTCAACAAGAAATGTGTTCCGTACGATTAAAACAATTACAACATAATGTCGAGCGGAGGATACATTTCCAGGGGCCACAAACTTCTCTCTGCTGGCCGAATAAAACAAAACGAAACAATATGCAAGTATACAAATAAACAGCCCTCGCACTCATATGCTGGGCATGACTAATAAACACATTTTTGAATATCAAATCTGGAACGATCCAAACGAGATCAAATGGTAAGGTGCATTTAGAGACGAAGTTAATAATAGTCTTCCTCAGTCAGTACAATGGGAAAGCGCCACCAACGGTGAATAATAACATCAGCTCAAACTCGTTCAAGTTTCAGCATTAAGGCTGAGCATAAAACTTTAAAAGATGACTAAAATATAATAACTCATTTGGGTTTTAATAAAGACAAATTGACCGGAGTGTGATTTGAACCAACCGAGCTTTACGGCCCTATGGTGGTAGTCTCCCTACTTACTAGTCAATCTTTCATGGTTCAAATCCAAATTATCCAACGTTAGACTGTAAGTCGGTCACAGACCCAATGGAAAATGATTGAAATTGTTATCGTGTGTGTACACTAAACTAAAGGGTCAAGGTTTGCTTCTGTGAATAGTGCTAATGCGAGTTGCTACTGTGTAATTGCTAAGACTGAAGCGCTACTGTTCAGCAGCTGCTTTGTTGTACATTTGGCATGTGAGCAAGTGCTACTGTGCATCAAAGAACTCATAGACAGCAGAAGAATTGTTTTGTAAATATTGTATTATTTTGTAAATATAATCTTGATTGGCTTAGCTGCAAATTTATATCTGCAGTGAATATTATTTAACCCCAATGGGTTGGTTGTGACACCGTTTAAACAAAGTAAACAAAACAGTCAAAGTATAGTTTTAGTGATTTTTTTTTTCGTTCAAGTTGATAACACGTTCCTTAAACGAAAAACCACGAAGTTGTACACAATAATGTGTACATCATTAGCATTGAGCGGAAAGTGAACTGCCTAAACTGATCCTTGATGTACAGAAGTAGATCTCAATGTTCCACGTTACCATCTGCTCATGGATTTGCTCTACTGAAGATGTATCAGGTAACAGCACGACACTACGGTTCCGCGTCAGTTAGTCCGCATTGACGGCTTCATTCACAACGTACTGAAAATACTCAATCATACCCGTAGCTGTATTATGAGTTTGCCCCTGGGGCGCAGGGCCGACCGTGACTCCCCTTTCATTTCAACAATAATACTGGTTATTGTTTGCTACACAACTGCAGAAACGAAGTCAATTTCAAACTAAACAAGGTGGATATAAACGAATATATATATATATATATATGTAATTGCTTACAGTCAGGCCTTACGTATCAGGCGTATCTGTTCCACAGATACCCTGTACAAGAGGCGCTCATCAGAGCTAAGGAAACACCTTGTATCTAGGGGACACAGCGAACGTAGGGTCCAACTTGCTATCAACGGGGCTCTCAACGTACCTCGTCATACTCTGTTGACTAACACGGGAGCTAAGCTCCGACCAATAGAGTTGCTTTGGTCACCACCTTCCACCCCAAACTACCCAAACTTCCCTCAATTCTCAATAATAACATGCCTATACTTCACTCCTCCAGCAGGTTACACTCAGCAATCCCTGAGGTTCCCATGGTTGCATTCCGCCGCCCTAAGAACCTTGGTGATATACTAGTCGGGGCCAAACTTCCCCCAGGTACAGTCCAAACACAACCCCCGACAGATATACTGGGCTGTCACAAATGTACCCGTTCCAAGTGCAGAACGTGTCTGCACATTAAACCCTCACTTAAGGTGAAGAGTCATACCACTGGCTCTTCATACAACATCAAGACCGACTCTGAATGTAGCACGTCTAATGGTGTCTATGTCGTATCATGTAAGAGATGTGGGCTACAATATGTGGGAGAGACTAAGACCAAACTTAGTCTTCGCTTTGCGAATCATGTCTCTTCCATAAAGACTAAGAAACCGTACCCAGTCTCTATCCACTTCAACAGCCCCAATCATAGTGTCATTGATGTTGAACTTCTGGTGATTGAAGCTTGCAATGGTGATGACACACACCGCAAGAATAGAGAATCACACTGGATTCACCAACTCAAGACAGTCAAACCCTTCGGATATAATGATGTCGCTAGATGATGTCGCTAGATGATGTGATTTAGGGTTTTATAATTTGCTTTTATAAATAACAAATAAGTTTAATTTCGAGTTTGCCATTGTAGGCCAATATTGTACTAACTGAAAGCCGACAATTGTATCATGTAATATTCTGTATAGAACCCATTTTGGAACGTCCATGATGCTTGAACTCTTATATTTAAACACCGTAGTAACTTCAAAGGAACTGGGCACTAATGGTAACTACCCAAAATTATGTTTAGCATTAAACTTTACTTGGTGACGAGTAATGGGGAGCTGTTGATAGTATAACACATTGTGAGAAACGGCTCCCTCTGAAGTACGGTAGTTTTCGAGAAAGAAGTAATTTTCCACGAATTTGATCTCGATACCTCAAAATGAGATGTTGAGGTCCCGAAGTCAAGCATCTAAAAACACAAAACTTCGTGTGACAAGGGTGTTTTTTCTTCCGTTATCTCGCAACTTTGACGACCAATTGAGTTCAAATTTGCAATTGGTTATTTTGTGCATACTCTCTTAATGTAATAGAGTGAAAGAGCATATGAAGGACAACTCATACAAGAGTATGTTGAGATACACCAAGTGAGAAGACTGGTCTTTGACAATCCAAAAGAGACAACATCTTTTCAAAAGGAATCATTTAAGAATAACTTAATCGCTTACTTTCCGAACTAACCCCCAACACTAACCAATAAAGTTATCGAGTAAGAATTTACTTTCTGATGCTGGAGTTTTGATGGTGACCCATATCCAACTTGGCAGGATGGTCATCCTGCTGGTTGTTTAAGGCTCTGGACACTATTGGTAATCACTCAAAATAATTATTGGCATAAAACCTAATTTGGTAACGAGTAATGGGGAGCTGTTGATAGTATTAAAACATTGTGAGAAACGGCTCCCTCTGAAGTGACGTAGTTTTCAAGAAAGAAGTAATTTTCCACGAATTTGATTTCGAGACCTCAAGTTTAGAATCTGAGGTCTCGAAATCAAGTATCTGAAAGCACACAACTTCGTTTTTGGCATAAAACCTAATTTGGTAACGAGTAATGGGGAGCTGTTGATAGTATAAAACATTGTGAGAAACGGCTCCCTCTGAAGTGACGTAGTTTTCAAGAAAGAAGTAATTTTCCACGAATTTGATTTCGAGACCTCAAGTTTAGAATCTGAGGTCTCGAAATCAAGTATCTGAAAGCACACAACTTCGTGTGACAAGGGTGTTTTTTCTTTCATAGTTATCTCACAACTCCGACGACCAATTGGGCTCAAATTTTCACAGTTTTTTAAATTTATGCATACGCTGAGATACACCAAGTGAGAAGACTGGTCTTTGACAATAACCAAAAGTGTCCACTGTCTTTAACTTCACCGCTGTAAAGCGGTTGGTCTACTGAGCAACAATGCTTGACTTTCCATTGATGGACGACAGGACAACACTGCTTCGACTGGCCTGGCCTAGCTAGTTCATTGAAATTGAATTTGACTCAAAGATGAATGGTGTGAATGAAATAAATCAATAAATCAAAAGTTACAATGTATGAGTTTATCACCGTGGAAGGTCAATTTTGAAAACATTCATCCATGCAAAAACCTTCAATACGAAAATTTCTAAATTTCATTGCAAACGGCTACAGACGCATTTTATAAACCAACTAGTCCGACCCAAGGCAACGTGTTCCTTATTTTTTGTTTTCAGAGCTTTATTCCTTACTCGCTTTGACATGCACGCATCAGGGAGCGGATAGGGAAATGGTATTTTGAGTACAAGTCCGAATACCTTATCAGTTAAGTATCGAGTAGGGACTTAGAGGTACCCGGGCATGTCTCGCCAGCCGGGTACGAATTTGAGTACAAATTGAGCTTTATCCAAACATGACTCGAATCAACTCAAGTACCACTTTATAGAGAAGAGTGTTTCACAAGGATTACAACCCCGCTGCCAATTTATCATATAGGATTCCAACACAAAAAACTGTGCTTTGAGCATTTTGAACATGAAAGAGCATTATGTTAATAGTGTTTCCATGAATAACTCATTACATGGTATTTTCATTGTAAACTGTACGGCAACCCATGTCAAACGTCGTCTCCTGTCAGGTCGAATTGAAGTATTAATTGTGCTGGGCTCTAGCTGGGGTATGATTGCCTTTTTGTGTGACAGCCTTGGGATCGGTGTTATAGCCTTTGGTTACATGACATTTACATAAATGACAATGTATACAACTCGGCATTTGGATTGTTACTGGTATGGAATTGGCGCATTGTGCTTTGTTGTTGGTAGCCTTTATTCAACACGGGCATGACGGCATAAATCCAATGCTTTTATGTGTAGACCGTACAACATACCATATATTGCTGTAAAGGTAATGTAGGCCTACACGTTTTGTATTTCCAATACAAAGATTTTGTAAGAAGCCCACAGAAGCTCTATAAAGCATAACATATTTCGAGAAACATTTCACTTTGAAATTATGCGATTTTGTACAAAGGTTCCAATCTGAGAATTATTACGTAACGTTCCTCGACTACTTTTTGAAATGATTTCTTGAACATGTTATTTTTATTGTATTATAGGAATAAATCGAGCAAACTGTTCCAACAACCACAGGTACATGTGCTTTGCCATGAAGTTGCAACCAAAGTGGTACACAAACAGTGATATACACACAGTGCTGGGGACTTGCTATTAAAGCCATTGTACACTTTCGGTACAGAACAACAAAAGTTCACAGATTTACAAATAACTTACAGGGTTTACAAAAGGTAATATTGTGAAAGACTTCTCTTGAAATATTATTCCATTTTATGCTTTACTTTTTGAGAAAGCATTAAAATATTATCAATTCTCGATAGCGAGAATTATTAATTTATTTTGAACACATGTCATGACACGAGGAAACGTGCGGAAACAAGGGTGGGTTTTTCCGTTATTTTCTCCCGACTCCAATGACCGATTGAGCCTAAATTTTCGCAGGTTTGTTATTTTATATAGAAGTTGTGATACACAAAGTGTGGGCCTTGGACAATACTGTTCACCGAAAGTGTCCAATGGCTTTAAGCTATTCCATTAGCTGGTGTTTGGCAACCTTGCTGGGACCTTTTCCATTGGGTAACAATGTTCCCAGGGGAGTGCCTTTACCTATCCAACAGTTCAGTTGTAAAAAATGTTCTCAGTGTTTGTTTGTTTTGTAGCCTTAATGTGAGTGTGGGAGTGTGAGCGCAAACTATTGCGCTGCAACCAGCACAACGCAAGAAACTAGTCAAAATTAAAACATGACTGGATTAGTTTCTTGTTTTGCTTTGGTCGCAGTTCCATCTTCAACTAATTCAACATGGAATATGGCTGTTAATACAAGATAGTTGACCGCCTTCTTGCGGGAACCACTAAAAAATTAAAAACTAATCCAATACGTGTTTATACGTAGTTTTCCCCACATATTATTTTCTTCGTATACCGGACCGGGGGGGGGGGGTGGGGGTGGCGGCTAGAGACACCGGCTGTGCCAAATAAATGGACAGTATAAAGCTTTTTACATTGTGAGAAACGGTTCCCTCTGAAGTAACGTAGTTTTCGAAAAAGAAGTAGTTTTCCATGAACTGGATTTCGAGACCTCAGAATTAGAACTTGATGTCTCGAAATCAAGCATCTGAAACCACACAACTTCTTGTGACAAGGGTGTTTTTCTTTTATAGTTATCTCGCCAATTCGACGACCAATTGAGCTCACATTTTCACAGGTTGGTTATTGTATGCAAATGTTGAGATACACCAAGTGAAAAGACTGGTCTTTTAATTACCAAGGGTGTCCAGTGTCTTTAAATATTACAAATAAAACATTCATTGGAAGATAATATTTACTGATAATGCCAACGATAGCATTGGAGCATGGCGTTGTAGTTCTCTTATTTTGGAGGATATTGAGGGGTAAAGGATTCATCCAGACGCCAAACCGTATTTCCTGTACATTATTTGCGGGAAATTTGTCCCTTTTGCAATCTTTCCATTAAAAGTTGTTGCGAGTTTGATGCTATCCTTCGCATAATAAGATTAACATTGAGCACAATAATACTACGAGGATAACTATACACTGATCAATGGAAAAGTAATTTGTCTACGTATTTGCTCGCGACAATCAACATCTTGGATTTGACACTTACCTTGGGTGTCTTTGTCCCTGGACGCAATACAGAATTTTGATACCATTTTACTGTTCTCGATTACTTGGTGCAAGTAGGCAAAACTGATATGAGCCTTATTAAACTGAATGGTTGCCACTTGTTTCTAAAACTGAGTTCGTATGACCATATATGCTTGACTAATTATATTTAGACTGGTGGTAGTGCTGCCATTGGCCATTATATCAATCCATTGAATATACCCTCATTCAGGTGTCAAACTGGTTTTGAAGTTAACCATCACACATCCAACGAACGAAACATTATTTGAGTATTTACTGATGTTACTTACCATGTTTCCAGTGGTTGGTGCTTTGTTTAGCTCTGTCTGTACTACGGAATAATTGACATATCATGTAAACGATGTATATACCCTGGATGGTACCAGCATTAGTGACAACCTGATCAGCAGTATGCTTGACTAGGCACTGTTGGTGATGCCATTATTGGACTAGTATCAACCAGCATTTAAAGGGACGGGGCTTTATGCCGATAATATGGTTGCTGTTCTAAGACCTAAATGTTTATTAAAGTATGAATTAAAGTGTTAGGGGAAAGAACTGAATTAAACAATGGTTTAATTTTTGAAATAGATGACGCTATAAATGGTGTCACATTATTGTTGATATAAAGAGCATGGGGAACAAGAAAAAGAAACGAACGAGTTGTTAGACGGTCTCATTCAGCGAACTGAAAATGTGTGGACGAAGCCTTAAAGGATTGTTTGAAACTGGCGCGGCAGATTGGTGGCCATGTGATGACTCCACTGTAGCTTTGCCTGGGTAGATTCATGTGGAAGTGTCGTGGTCGAACATTTAAGATCACCGAATTCAAACTCTGGTGTTTCTGATCAGCAGAGTGTGGGTTCGTATCCCCAGCCTAGACACACTGACACTTGTGTCCTTAAGCAGACACTAACACACCGATCCATTACGCCCCGCCTTCTTACCAGTTGACCAATCACAACCGCGAAATCTGATCACCATTTGAACCGTTTGGTGATCTTTGCACTAACGGTGATCGAATTTCGCGGCTGTGATTGGTCAACTGGTAAGGAGGCGGTGCGTAATGGATCGGTCTATTGACCATTGCTTCGTTCTTCGGATGGGACGTACAGCCGTTGGTCCAATTGTCTTGTGTAACGCATGTAAAAGAACCCAGTGCACTTATCGAAAAGAGAAGGGATTCGCCCTGGTGTTCCTGGCTGTGGCTGCAATGCGCCGTAGCACCAAGTTGTAAACCCTCAAAAGGTGCTTACTAATAATTGGGTCTCAAAATTCATAACCGCAATAACATATCTTTCTGAAAGTTGTATATAATCAGCGTCTTGAGTACATTGTTTGGTCGATACGTGGGGTATATAAGACTTCGATATCAGGACTTCGACATTGCCAAGAAAAAGGCTGAATTTGACATCCATCCGCGGTTTCCGCGGGGCGGGGGTAGCGTAAATGTATTTTTTTCATGAGTAAGCATGAAATGCCGGGTTTTATTTTGTTTCTTGCAAATTTCCCCGCATGTTTCCATCCCCAAGGCAAACATAATTGACCGTCATGTGTAGATGGGGGACCCTGTATTTGTGTGGGTTTCTATAACTTATTTTGGTGGTTTTTGTGGGTCAGATTTCTTTCGGTGCATAGAGATGGGTTCCTTGTGTATCATCTTCACTATCATCTGATGCTGTGGGTTTTTCTTTCTTGCAGTTTGTCCGTGTGTTTACAACGTAACCACATGGTTACCAACAGGCAAAACACACAAACAACTCAAGAAATAGAAGAAAAATGCCCGCGGCATCTGACTCACTACTTACACTTTCGATGCAGTTAATTGGCACTTTCCTGGCGAGTGAGGGCGCATAACAAAGCGGTGAAATAAAGCTCCGATTTAGATGCAGTTTTTCATTGGAGTTAGCCCGTTTCATACTTTCTGCGAATGCGAATGCAAAGCGAATCTCGACGTCACAAATTCGCAACGAACAATTCGCAGCAGCCCTCTGCTCCGTCCCTTGCAAATAATCGCTGCGAAAGGAGGGTGTGACGTCAAATTCCCTTCGCATTCGTATTCGCATGAAGTATGAACCGGGCTTCGACGCGACGAAGGACTCGACGTAAGTTCGACTTGGGTCAAGTCAACATTTCATGGGAAGTAGAGTCGGGCAGGCAGCGCGCAGTAGTCGCGCAACCAGCAGGGCGCGCGGAGAGCACCCGCTGCAACTCGACTATCTCACCGCGTGGGACTCGGTGGGATTATAACGACCTGTCCACAAGTCTACTATTAGCGCCGAATTTGGCGATAAACAGAGCTATGACATTGTGCCCTGTGGTCTTGAAACAATTTTATACACAAAACGTGTAGGAAACCATGGGGGAATGGGTTATCACCTGCGGGCGCCTTTTCCCGCCGCCGATAGCTTCATACGACGTCGGGGTTTCAAGACAAGTTTGAACATCAAACATCTTGTTCAGGTTTCAATCGTCATATTTCCGGATACTGAAATGGAAAATAAGTATGTTATGAACCTTAATATTCACTTATAATGTATACATGTACATGCTTACTATGGTGTTGTAGACAGGGATGTGAATGTCAGTGAAGACGTTCGATTTCAATCGTTGGTTTAAATTTGTAAATTAGCACATGTACATTGTACATGTAAGTATACATGTATCTGACACAGCACGACTAAGTATAGGGTCTACTAACATTTTAATGATAGTGATTTTACAGCAATCTAATAACCTGGCATGCTCGGCGCGGTGTCCCTCTTGCTATAAATATTAAGGAACATTTGTTGTTAGGGACCCTAACGGAAATACGCAAGTGGATTTATTTTATTGGTTATCCTTGTATATTTGTGTGTCCTTTATTGTGTTCTAAATTAATTATCTTATTCGATCATCTTTTTCCCAATGTTGTGTAAGTATTTTTGACATGTTTTTATCCAAATAAATTCAAATCAAATCAAATCAAGTTCTGTCAATGATAGTAACCTGGCATGCTGCGAGGTGTCTTTGTGTGTGTGTAATTTAAGCACCCAAGTTGGGTATTTCATAGGAGCCAAACGGAAATAAGCCAAAGATATTGGCTTTATTTGGTTATCCTTGGATATTTTTTGCGTCCTATTTTTATTGTGTTCTAAATTAATTGATCTTAATTCATCATCTTTTCTCCCATTGTTGTGTAGGTTTCGATCATCATAATTTATGATACTGAAATAAAACTTAAGTATATTCTTATATATACTTATGAACTTATGGTAAACATATTTACCATGGTGTTGTAGAAAGGGATGTCAATGAAAATTATTGCTGGATGTCATTGAAGACATTTGGTTCCAAACGTTGGTTCAATTTGTAAATATAACACGACTATAGGGACATTTTTAATGATAATAATTTTATAGGCAACTTACTAATAGCCTGGCATGCTCTGCGCGGCGTCTCCCTCTGTGCTGTGTGTACTTTAGGGACCAATATGGGTAGTCAGAGACATCCCAATGGTTTACTTGGTTATCCTAGGATGTTTTTTTACGTGTTCTTAGTTAATTTATCTTACTCCATCGTCTTTTCTCCTATTGTGTATGTATTGTTAACATTCAAATAAACTCAAAGTGTTGTTCTTGGCAGGGTATGACCTCGATATTGTGAGAGTTTTTAAGGAACTGTAATCAGTGGATAATGAATTTGTTCTACCATGGTCATTGTTGCAAACATGTACTTGTATGTCTACATGTGAAGTTAAAGTCCCTGTTAATACTTATAAACATAATTATAATAAGCTTAATATATAACTGTTTACATGATTTTCTTCCCTTTTTTAGTCAATTTGTTTAAAAAAAAACTCCTTTGAAAAGCACTACATTAGAGGCAATTTTTATGTACATAAAAAAGGTTGAACGGCTTTAAGCACAAAATGGGGTATGCTTGCGGCGCCTTTTTCCGCCGCCATATGCTATGGCTGCGTCCGACGTTGGGTCTCGAGTGTCACATCTTGTTGAGGTTTCAATCGTCATAATTCAGGGTACTGAAATGAAACTAAAGTATATTTTTATAAACCTTAACATATTGTGTACGCGCTTACTATGGTGTTGTAAAAAGGGATGCGAGTGTCAGTGAAGACGTTCAGTTCCAATCGTCGTTTTCAATTTGTAAATATAAAACGACTATAGGGCCTACTGACATTTTAATGATAATAATTTTATAGGCAACTTGATAGTAACCTGACATGCTCTGCGCGGTGTCCCTCTGTGCTGTGTGTACTTTAAGCACCAAGTTGGGTATTTCATAGGAGCCCAACAGAAATGAGCCACAGGTATTGGCTTTATTGGGTTATCCTTGTATATTTTTGTGTCCTATTTTTGTTGTGTTTCTAAACTAACTTATCTTATTTCATCATCTTTTCTCCTATTGTTGTGTTTGTATTTTGAAATGTTTTTTATCTGAATAAATACAAATCAAACCAAATCAAAGTGTTGTTCTCGGCAGGGTATGTAATTGTAGTATATACCAATTGAACAAAGACTGTGGTGTCGATAATTATTATTATTATTTTTTTTAATTTTTTTTTTTTCTGTTTTTGGTTGGTTTTGTTTTTTGTCTGTGTCGTCCAAGTCCTTGTCTGTCTGTTGAAATCACGTTCATTTCTGTAGATATTTTTTTCAAATTCTATACATTGCATCCGTCCTTCATTTTTATGTTCATCGGTATTTGTTTTCTAGTGCATGCTTAAATTGTTATTGTCGACATGAAAAATAAATGTTGATTGATTGATTGATTGATAATGTGGGATGTTTTTAAGAAACTGTAATCAGTGGATAATAAATTTGTTCTACCACGGTCATTGGTGCAAACATGTTCTTGTGTTATGTACTAAATAAAAGTCGCTGTTAATATTTATAAGCGTATGTTGGTTTATATGGGTTTCTTTATAAAGAGATTCTCTTGTTTGAGTCAATTTGCTAGACGTCAGTGAAGACATTTGGTTCCAATCGTCTGTTTCAATTTGTGAATATAACACGACTATAGGGCCTATTTATATTTTTAATGATAGTAATTTTATAGGCAACTTGATAGTAGCCTGCTGCTCTGCGCAGTTTCCTTTTGTGCTGTGTGTACTTTAAGGACCACATTTCATCGGGACCCTATTGGAAATGAGCTTCATTGGGTCACCTTGGATATTTTTATGACCTTGGGATGTCAGATGTTTGGACTGAACACCTCGTCAGTAGGGAATGCCAGTCTTTTATTGGCTCAATATTCATGTAAATGTTACCGTGTTGATGAACTGGTTTTCTAAACCAACCCTGTGTACTGTATTATGCACAGACACACGTTGTATGGCGTGGCCATCTGCGGGACACACTTACACCGCACAAACCAGCGCACTGACCGGTCTACGTGCCTACGATTGGCGTAAATTTGTGTTTTTTGTTGTATGAATAAGATTATCTTGAGAAATATAAAGGTGTGTATTATATTAAACAAACAGGGTTGTCAGCAAAACCTGTTTCTTTTTTAAAAGCTCAATATAAAGTGAAGGGGTAGGGCAAATCATCGCTTTTCAAATGAGAGGGGGTGGGCAACGGCCTCCCCTGATGTCACTGCTTCTGATCCTTGGCACTTATTGTTGGACGTATTTTTTTCAATGAGAAAAAGATGTGATTACCATTGGCGCTGCCGCTTGCTAGGGTTAGAGGTAACGGCCCTCAGGGTTCCCTGCATGAGGCATGCTCCGGCTCCCATCGGGTAGTTTGTCTAAAACAATGTTCCATTGTGGGGCTAGGACACGATTATCCTCAATGAGCATTCCTTCTACACTATTTTTGCACAGTCTGGCTCTGTAGTGTTGTTATTGTTCGATGTATAAGGGAGTTGAGGGGGAACCAGACGCGTAAAAGGTCCCACTATGCGGCTAGGACACATTTCTCCTCGTTTAGCATACCTTCTACGCTATTTTCTGCTCAGTCTGGCTCCTGTATTTTTTATTGCCTTTTTGTATTTATAAGGGTATGCTGGGGGAGCCAGACAAAAACGGACCTATAGACGGTTGGCTTCGGTACATGGGAGCAATGGGAAAACAAATTCCGCTGAAGATTTGTATGCCTGGTTTTTGCTTAATCAAAATTGTCAATAATATTGAACAAATTGTGATATTTAAACATTTTCTATATTTCGATATGATTAAAAATATTACATCCGCGGTATCTATCTCAAAAAAATGTTGTGTATTAAGTATTTTCGATATATCGACGGACGTTATTTAGCTGAACAGTAAAAAATGTAAATGTTTACGTGGATGTTGGTCAGTTAACTGTGTAACCTTGTAACTGTCACTGTTAAATAGTCTCTACTGGTCATTTTTGTGGGTTGGTTGTGACAGAGTGAAATAAAATTTTGAACTCGTGTTTCAGACAATCTTTAAAATTGTTACTGTCCATGTATTTTTAAATTGTCTTCGCTTTGCGTTTTTTTTATCCACTGTTTTCTCTTTTAAATAAACATTTTAAATGGTTCTAATGCTATTTATGTCATCAGCAAATTTGAACAATAAAAACACATTGTGCCAATCTCTTTTTTATGACCCTGGATTATTTCTTCATTTTTATACAACTGCTTTAATATTATTTGCTTACTGATTTGTTGGTTTTCCTGTAATCTTGTGAATGTAAAGCATTGTGAGAATTTGTGTAATACCTTATAATATTAAGAATAAATTACTTTTAATTTGATTCATTTGTTGAGTCCTACGTGGTGATGACGTTGTTAGAGAACTGTTTCTTCCTCGCAGTCATCTGTTTTCTGATCATCAACTAACTTTCCACGGATAGCAGTCATCTGTTTTCTCAGCATCAACTCACTCTCTATGGATCATTCTCCTCTCCAACCATGACACTTTTGGAATGCGGAAGTCACCCACCTCATCTATTATTGGCCATGGATGTATGAACTTGGACCACTGATAACCATTTTCTTAGTGGTGTCAACCATTAGGCCCCTCGTATATGGAGCGCTCTACACGGCCAAGGCTATCGATCGGTTCTAGTTAGGTGTAGGTGGGCATTAAATATCTTATAGACTGTTACCGATGTTAACATTGTAATGTTAACAAAACTCTATTCCTTAAACAGGTCGCCTGGTTACTAACTGTATTCTTTTGTTGTCAATCAGGACGAGGCCCTTTGATGTATGGAGCGCTCTACGCGGCTAAGCGAATTGGTCGGTTCTAGTTAGGTGGGCATGGAATATCTTATACACTGTTATCTGTGTTATCATAAATATGTAATGTTAACAAAACTTTATTCCCTAAACAGGTTGCCTGGATCCAAAGCTCCGTCGTCTTCCCTGGTTACTAACTGTATTCTTTTTGTTGTCTAGCAGGACGAGGCCCTTTGATGTATGGAGCGCTCTATGCGGCTAAGCGAATTGGTCGGTTCTAGTTTGGTGGGCATTAAATATCTTATACACTGTTACCTATTAAGTTACCTATGTTATCATATATGTAATGTTAACAAAACTTTATTTCCTAAACAGGTTGTTCCAACTCGATCCTTTACTAGAAAACCTACTCTGCGGTAGTAGACGTAGACTGGCACTCTACCTAACAAAATTCGTATGATACTTGCGAATATGGGAATATATTGAAGGGATACAAACTCTTTATGAGGCGGTGACGTTAATAGCGAATTGGAAGAAGGTAGACTGGCACTCTACCTAACAAGTTTCTATGATACTTGCGAATATGGGAATATATTGAAGGAATAAGAACTCACTCCAGGGAAGTAACGTTCTGAGTGAGAAGTCCACTCGATCCAATAAGAGAACCTACAGTGGGTAGTAGGTAGACTGGCACTCTACCTAACAAATTCCTATGATACTTGCGAATATGGGAATATATTGCAGGAAGAAGAACTCACTCCAGGGAAGTGACGTTCTGAGTGAGAAGTCCACTCGATCCAATAAGAGAACCTACTCTGCGGTAGTAGGTAGACTGGCACTCTACATAACAAATTCCTATGATACTTGCGAATATGGGAATATAGTGAAGGAATAAGAACTCACTCCAGGGAAGTGACGTTCTGAGCGAGAAGTCCATTCGATCCAATAAGAGAACCTACTCTGCGGTAGTAGGTAGACTGGCACTCTACGTAACAAATTCCCTATGATACTTGCGAATATGGGAATATATTGAAGGAATAAGAACTCACTCCAGGGAAGTGACGTTCTGAGCGAGAAGTCCACTCGATCCAATAAGAGTTCACCTACTCTGCGGTAGTAGGTAGACTGGCACTCTACGTAACAAATTCCTATGATACTTGCGAATATGGGAATATATTGAAGGAAGAAGAACTCACTCCAGGGAAGTGACGTTCTGAGCGAGAAGTCCATTTGATCCAATGAGAGAACCTACTCTGCGGTAGTAGGTAGACTGGCACTCTACGTAACAAATTCCTAAGATACTTGCGAATATGGGAATATATTGAAGGAATAAGAACTCCAGGGAAGTGATGTTCTGAGCGAGAAGTCCATTCGAGCTAATAAGAGAACCTACTCTGCGGTAGTAGGTAGACTGGCACTCTACGTAACAAACTCCTATGATACTTGCGAATATGGGAATATAGTGAAGGAATAAGAACTCACTCCAGGGAAGTGACGTTCTGAGCGAGAAGTCCATTCGATCGTATAAGAGAACCTACTCTGCGGTAGTAGGTAGACTGGCACTCTACGTAACAAATTCCCTATGATACTTGCGAATATGGGAATATATTGAAGGAATAAGAACTCACTCCAGGGAAGTGACGTTCTGAGCGAGAAGTCCATTCGATCATATAAGAGAACCTACTCTGCGGTAGTAGGTAGACTGGCACTCTACGTAACAAATTCCTATGATACTTGCGAATATGGGAATATAGTGAAGGAATAAGAACTCACTCCAGGGAAGTGACGTTCTGAGCGAGAAGTCCATTCGATCCAATAAGAGAACCTACTCTGCGGTAGTAGGTAGACTGGCACTCTACGTAACAAATTCCCTATGATACTTGCGAATATGGGAATATATTGAAGGAATAAGAACTCACTCCAGGGAAGTGACGTTCTGAGCGAGAAGTCCACTCGATCCAATAAGAGTTCACCTACTCTGCGGTAGTAGGTAGACTGGCACTCTACGTAACAAATTCCTATGATACTTGCGAATATGGGAATATATTGAAGGAAGAAGAACTCACTCCAGGGAAGTGACGTTCTGAGCGAGAAGTCCATTTGATCCAATGAGAGAACCTACTCTGCGGTAGTAGGTAGACTGGCACTCTACGTAACAAATTCCTAAGATACTTGCGAATATGGGAATATATTGAAGGAATAAGAACTCCAGGGAAGTGATGTTCTGAGCGAGAAGTCCATTCGAGCTAATAAGAGAACCTACTCTGCGGTAGTAGGTAGACTGGCACTCTACGTAACAAACTCCTATGATACTTGCGAATATGGGAATATAGTGAAGGAATAAGAACTCACTCCAGGGAAGTGACGTTCTGAGCGAGAAGTCCATTCGATCGTATAAGAGAACCTACTCTGCGGTAGTAGGTAGACTGGCACTCTACGTAACAAATTCCCTATGATACTTGCGAATATGGGAATATATTGAAGGAATAAGAACTCACTCCAGGGAAGTGACGTTCTGAGCGAGAAGTCCATTCGATCATATAAGAGAACCTACTCTGCGGTAGTAGGTAGACTGGCACTCTACGTAACAAATTCCTATGATACTTGCGAATATGGGAATATAGTGAAGGAATAAGAACTCACTCCAGGGAAGTGACGTTCTGAGCGAGAAGTCCATTCGATCCAATAAGAGAACCTACTCTGCGGTAGTAGGTAGACTGGCACTCTACGTAACAAATTCCCTATGATACTTGCGAATATGGGAATATATTGAAGGAATAAGAACTCACTCCAGGGAAGTGACGTTCTGAGCGAGAAGTCCACTCGATCCAATAAGAGTTCACCTACTCTGCGGTAGTAGGTAGACTGGCACTCTACGTAACAAATTCCTATGATACTTGCGAATATGGGAATATATTGAAGGAAGAAGAACTCACTCCAGGGAAGTGACGTTCTGAGCGAGAAGTCCATTTGATCCAATGAGAGAACCTACTCTGCGGTAGTAGGTAGACTGGCACTCTACGTAACAAATTCCTAAGATACTTGCGAATATGGGAATATATTGAAGGAATAAGAACTCCAGGGAAGTGATGTTCTGAGCGAGAAGTCCATTCGAGCTAATAAGAGAACCTACTCTGCGGTAGTAGGTAGACTGGCACTCTACGTAACAAACTCCTATGATACTTGCGAATATGGGAATATAGTGAAGGAATAAGAACTCACTCCAGGGAAGTGACGTTCTGAGCGAGAAGTCCATTCGATCGTATAAGAGAACCTACTCTGCGGTAGTAGGTAGACTGGCACTCTACGTAACAAATTCCTATGATACTTGCGAATATGGGAATATATTGAAGGAATAAGAACTCACTCCAGGGAAGTGACATTCTGAGCGAGAAGTCCACTCGATCCAATAAGAGTTCACCTACTCTGCGGTAGTAGGTAGACTGGAACCGTCGTAACAAATTCCTATGATACTTGCGAATATGGGAATATATTGCAGGAAGAAGAACTCACTCCAGGGAAGTGACGTTCTGAGCGACAAGTCCACTCGATCCAATAAGAGAACCTACTCTGCGGTAGTAGGTAGACTGGCACTCTACGTAACAAATTCCTATGATACTTGCGAATATGGGAATATATTGCAGGAAGAAGAACTCACTCCAGGGAAGTGACGTTCTGAGCGAGAAGTCCATTCGATCCAATAAGAGAACCTACTCTGCGGTAGTAGGTAGACTGGCACTTTACGTAACAAATTCCTATGATACTTGCGAATATGGGAATATAGTGAAGGAATAAGAACTCACTCCAGGGCAGTGACGTTCTGAGCGAGAAGTCCATTCGATCCAATAAGAGAACCTACTCTGCGGTAGTAGGTAGACTGGCACTCTACGTAACAAATTCCCTATGATACTTGCGAATATGGGAATATATCAAAGGAATAAGAACTCACTCCAGGGAAGTGACGTTCTGAGCGAGAAGTCCACTCGATCCACTAAGAGAACCTACAGTGGATAGTAGGTAGATTGGCACTCTACCTAACAAGTTCCTATGATACTTGCGAATATGGGAATATATTGAAGGAATAAGAACTCACTCCAGGGAAGTGACGTTCTGAGCGAGAAGTCCACTCGATCCAATAAGAGTTCACCTACTCTGCGGTAGTAGGTAGACTGGCACTCTACGTAACAAATTCTTAAGATACTTGCGAATATGGGAATATATTGAAGGAATAAGAACTCACTCCAGGGAAGTGATGTTCTGAGCGAGAAGTCCACTCGATCCAATAAGAGAACCTACTCTGCGGTAGTAGGTAGACTGGCACTCTACGTAACAAATTCCTATGATACTTGCGAATATGGGAATATATTGAAGGAATAAGAACTTACTCCAGGGAAGTGACGTTCTGAGCGAGAAGTCCATTTGATCCAATGAGAGAACCTACTCTGCGGTAGTAGGTAGACTGGCACTCTACGTAACAAATTCCCTATGATACTTGCGAATATGGGAATATATTGAAGGAATAAGAACTCACTCCAGGGAAGTAACGTTCTGAGCGAGAAGTCCACTCGATCCAATAAGAGAACCTACTCTGCGGTAGTAGGTAGACTGGCACTCTATGTAACAAATTCCTATGATACTTACGAATATGGGAATATATTGAAGGAAGAAGAACTCACTCCAGGGCAGTGACGTTCTGAGCGAGAAGTCCATTCGATCCAATAAGAGAACCTACTCTGCGGTAGTAGGTAGACTGGCACTCTACGTAACAAATTCCCTATGATACTTGCGAATATGGGAATATATTGAAGGAATAAGAACTCACTCCAGGGAAGTGACGTTCTGAGCGAGAAGTCCACTCGATCCAATAAGAGTTCACCTACTCTGCGGTAGTAGGTAGACTGGCACTCTACGTAACAAATTCTTAAGATACTTGCGAATATGGGAATATATTGAAGGAATAAGAACTCACTCAAGGGAAGTGACGTTCTGAGCGAGAAGTCCATTCGATCGTATAAGAGAACCTACTCTGCGGTAGTAGGTAGACTGGCACTCTACGTAACAATTTCCTACGATACTTTCGTATTTTGGATTGTATTGAAGGAATTAGAACTCACTCCAGGGAAGTGACGTTCTGAGCGAGAAGTCCACTTGATCCAATAAGAGTTCACCTACTCTGCGGTAGTAGGTAGACTGGCACTCTACGTAACAAATTCCTATGATACTTGCGAATATGGGAATATATTGCAGGAAGAAGAACTCACTCCAGGGAAGTGACGTTCTGAGCGAGAAGTCCACTCGATCCAATAAGAGTTCACCTACTCTGCGGTAGTAGGTAGACTGGCACTCTACGTAACAAATTCTTAAGATACTTGCGAATATGGGAATATATTGAAGGAATAAGAACTCACTCAAGGGAAGTGACGTTCTGAGCGAGAAGTCCATTCGATCGTATAAGAGAACCTACTCTGCGGTAGTAGGTAGACTGGCACTCTACGTAACAATTTCCTACGATACTTTCGTATTTTGGATTGTATTGAAGGAATTAGAACTCACTCCAGGGAAGTGACGTTCTGAGCGAGAAGTCCACTTGATCCAATAAGAGTTCACCTACTCTGCGGTAGTAGGTAGACTGGCACTCTACGTAACAAATTCCTATGATACTTGCGAATATGGGAATATATTGCAGGAAGAAGAACTCACTCCAGGGAAGTGATGTTCTGAGCGAGAAGTCCACTCGATCCAATAAGAGAACCTACTCTGCGGTAGTAGGTAGACTGGCACTCTACGTAACAAATTCCTATGAAACTTGCGAATATGGGAATATATTGAAGGAATAAGAACTTACTCCAGGGAAGTGACGTTCTGAGCGAGAAGTCCATTTGATCCAATGAGAGAACCTACTCTGCGGTAGTAGGTAGACTGGCACTCTACTTAACAAATTCCTATGATACTTGCGAATATGGGAATATATTGAAGGAATAAGAACTCACTCCAGGGAAGTGATGTTCTGAGCGAGAAGTCCACTCGATCCAATAAGAGAACCTACTCTGCGGTAGTAGGTAGACTGGCACTCCATGTAACAAATTCCTATGATACTTGCGAATATGGGAATATATATTGAAAGAAGAAGAACTCACTCCAGGGAAGTGACGTTCTGAGCGAGAAGTCCACTCGATCCAATAAGAGAACCTACTCTGCGGTAGTAGGTAGACTGGCACTCTACATAACAAATTCCTATGATACTTGCGAATATGGGAATATAGTGAAGGAATAAGAACTCACTCCAGGGCAGTGACGTTCTGAGCGAGAAGTCCATTCGATCCAATAAGAGAACCTACTCTGCGGTAGTAGGTAGACTGGCACTCTACGTAACAAATTCCCTATGATACTTGCGAATATGGGAATATATTGAAGGAATAAGAACTCACTCCAGGGAAGTGACGTTCTGAGCGAGAAGTCCATTCGATCCAATAAGAGAACCTACTCTGTGGTAGTAGGTAGACTGGCACTCTACGTAACAAATTCCCTATGATACTTGCGAATATGGGAATATATTGAAGGAATAAGAACTCACTCCAGGGAAGTGACGTTCTGAGCGAGAAGTCCATTCGATCCAATAAGAGAACCTACTCTGCGGTAGTAGGTAGACTGGCACTCTACGTAACAAATTCCCTATGATACTTGCGAATATGGGAATATATTGAAGGAATAAGAACTCACTCCAGGGAAGTGACGTTCTGAGCGAGAAGTCCACTCGATCCACTAAGAGAACCTACAGTGGGTAGTAGGTAGACTGGTAGCTCTTGTTTTTTTTTTTTTTTAAGAATCTTGTTTGTTTTTTCAATGACATGTTTTTACCAGTTTTTGCCTTTTTTTTTATTTCCCTTAACAACAATTTGTTCGTGTTTGTGTGCAGATGGTGCCGGTTAATTGTTATTCCACTTATCCCAACTCTGTAAAGTTAAGAGCGAGAAGTCTTCTCGATCCACTAATAAGAGAACCTACTCTGCGGTAGTAGGTAGACTGGCACTCTACGTAACAAATTCCTATGATACTTGAGAATATGGGAATATATTGAAGGAATAAGAACTCACTCGGAGGCAGTGATGTTAATAGCGAGAAGTCCACTTGATCCATTTGAGAACCTACTCTACGGTAGTAGGTAGACTGGCACTCTATCTAACAAAATCCTTTGATGCGAGGGCTTGAGAATACGGGATTATAATAAAAAATAATAAAGACTCACTCCGAGTTAGCGACGTTAATAGCGAGAAGTCCCTGCGATCCATCAAGAGAACCTACAGTGGTTAGTAGGTAGACTGGCACTCTCTTGCTTTTTTTTTTTGTAAGAATCTTTTTTCAATTACTTGTTTTACCAGTTGTTACCTATGTTTTATGTTTTAATTTTTGTGTGTTAGTGTGTAGATTGTGCCGGTTTATTGATCATTCCACTTTTCTTAACCCTGTGTAACTTAATACATTTAAATGTTGTTGTGTTTTTGACTGTCGTTTAATCAGATTCGTTGCCCGACTCAAGGACATACCGGTACAAACTGATCGATCCACCAAGAGAAACCTACTGTGTGATAATGGCAAACAGTTCTCAAAGAACCAATTCTTACTAGAGTCGGCTAGTCAAACTTTTGATACCAAAACTAAACAATTTTTTTACTATGTCATGTTTAGTCATATTTGACACCACATTAATTTTCTGTGAATGATGCAAAACATGGTTTCTTTTATCATGGGGGTCAAAGGGCTAGGAACGGCCAGGAATGTGTGAAGTATTGAGCCACTTCTCACCCTTAAATATTCTATACGGCCAGCGTCTCAAATAGCCTCTCCTAGTCAAACTCCTACTGCCCGGCTTCCCGTGCCGATCCCTGTTTAGAACAGTGGGCAGAGGTGTGTACATGTAGGCAGAATTCTGGCGCCTTAAAACCAGATTGCTCTATGGGCAGGTGGGGCTCATTAGCCGTGTGAGGCAGCCCACCTAGGACAAGGCACTCGTTTTCAAAACCCAGGCAGATGGGGCTCATAAGCCATGGAAGGCAAAGCACAGGAAAGTATTGCTTAACAGAAACAGGTTCAGCCAAATTCCCCAAGTCCCACTAACACTGTAAGTTTTGCCTAGCAAAGAAGATTGTCAAGCAGTATTTTCTGTTAAACGGCTTATGATTTTTAACCCATGTCCTTATCTGTAAGGCCAACCATAAATGTGTCCTCCATCCTCGCAGCATGCACTGTAGTGGGCCAAGTTTCATAAAGCTGCTTAAGCACAGAAACTAGCTAAGCACAACAAAATTGTGCTACAAGATAAAGGTTACAAGCCGAAATACCATGTCAAAAGTTCAATTTGTACAAAGTACAAAGGCTTCAGACTCAGAGGCGTGAAGACTTTTTCAGTCCTCTGAAAGCACACTAACAAGTATTTTTTCAATGACCAAATATTTGTACAGTAAAGGGCACGCTCCAAAACAGCAGTTTGATAGTTCAACATCACACACAATTTTCAGAAAACACAGCTTAGCTGTGGTGGATAATAAGCGTTCTGTGGCATGAGCAATATGTTGTATGTTTGACGTTGAGCAAATGACAGTACCCCCCAAAAAAGTTGACCAAATCGGCAGTTTGTCACTAACGAGAGGGTTCTTAATGAGTAGTATTGTTTGTTACTTTCAGGTCACATTTCAAGGTTCAGCATCACCGAGTTACTAGGAAGGAAGAAGACAACAGGAAAAGGATTCTGTTTTGACATTCCTGCTATTTATCTGCTCATAGAGAAAATAGAGGTGAGACATTATTCTCATTTAACTTCAAAATGTTACATATCCACTGTTTTTTCCTTGTTCTTCACAGCCAGCTGAAAAGAGAGGGGTGGATTGTTTTATCAATGGAGGGGATACATATTTTGTTGTCCTTTGTTTCGGAATCTTACTATCGTCTTAATTCTTGTGTGCAATTTGTCTGTGTGTACAAACACGACTAACATTGCGTTATACTGCCAACAAACAAACAAACTGGAATTTATTTTTTCAATTGTTAGCCTTAACAGTTAGATTGGTTCTTCAACTGTGGAGAATACTTTATAAAACGGGGGAGGATTGTAATCGAAAAATGAGTAACTTTAAAATCCTCTAAAATCAAATTTTTTGACTGGCAAGATAATTTCAAGCCATGAGTGTGAACACTGAAAGCTAACCTATTCAAAAACAGGGAGCACTGAAAAGTTGATATACAATACAATTTTCTGTATGATTGTTGAGTCTAGACTACACATGGTAGGCCTACCTGTTTAAGTAGTGTAGGCCTACATAATAAGAGAAAATAATCAACGATTTGTGCTTTTAACAACAGATAAATAACTCTTTATTAGAAAAAACACAAACTCAAATACTTTCAAAATGACATTGAAAGCACCTGTTGGTCCCTCTGAAAGTGCAATTTGGTTGTATATCTATCCAGTACACTCAAAAGTTTGTTACGGATACCTGACCTGCACCCGGGTACCTGCCCTGTGTGGTATCCTGACACCATCAATATGGAACCACAGCAGAACCTGACTATTTTTCACGTGAGAAGTCCGTAGTCTGCTAGGTTTTCTGTGTTGTTTTAAATTTGATTTTTCAGGGTGATGGACTAAAAATTTGCCTTCGTATCCACCATTTTCGGATTCAGCACCCCAAAATTAGTTAAATCAGGTGTGTTACCAACTTTTACTCAAAAATGCTGCTCACTTCCTTAACTAAAGCCCTTTTTGGAAATCTGGTCTAGACTAAGAGTGTATTAGAATCTTATCAGAGTCTATTGAGCAGTCTTATAAGAATCTTATCAGAGTCTTATGTGATTCTTATAAGTATTTTATATGTAAATTAGCGAGATCTTAAAAGAATTGCACCAGGATCTTTTAAGAAACTTCAGAATTTTTTTTTCTTCAGAATCAAGAAGTGTATAAGAATCTTCCAAGAATACAATTTTTAAATGAAAAGTGTCATCTACTGTGAGTTCCAATCGTTGTGACATTGAGGCAAGGTCATGCTCAGTAAGTTATCAGACTTAAGAGTATGCATGAGCTTGATAAGCATAAAGCAAACCAAATCAAATCAAAAGTCACGTTGCTGTGTAATTTTTCACTGCGTAATTTTTCCTAGCAAAGATGTTTGTCTAAGAAAGAAGTATTTTCTGCGTATTAACAGCTTACTGATATTCGACCCATGTTCTCATCTGTAAAGCCAACTATAAAATAATGTGTCCTCCATCCTCGCAGTATGCACAGTGCTGGGCTAAGTTTCATAAAGCTGCTTAAGCACAAAAACTAGCTAAGCACAACAAAATTGTGCTACCAGAAAAAGGTTACCAGCCTAAATACCATGTCAAAAAGTTCAGTTTGTACAAAGTACAAAGGCTTCAGGGGCATGAACCCCGTTTCAGTCACCTGAAAGCAAACAATCTTTCCAACGAGGCTATTTTTTTCTTTCATCGTTTTCAAGTACGATGACCCAAAAAAATTTTAACAGTAAAATGCATGGTCTAAAACAGCAGTTTGAAAGTTCAACTTCACACACCTTTTTTCAGAAGACACTGAGCTTTGGCTGTGGTGGATAAAACGTCGTTTTGGTACTTGCCCCAAAAACTTTTTAAAAGCTTTTTATTTGCTTATAGAGAAAATAGAGGTGAGACAACATTCTGATTTAACTTCAAAATATTACTGGTATTATACCCCCTTGTAACCTTTTATAAAATACAATGGTTAGAAAGATGTATAAAAGTAGAATATAACGATGCACATTATGCCCCGCGTTTGCACATTTTTTCTTATGTCTTCAACTAACATGACACGCCAGCTTGTGGAGACATAATTTGTACTCCACAAAATGGTTGACCATGTTAGTTTGCAAAGTAAAAGGAACGTCTTTCTTACCATATGCAATTTATTAAAAAATCATTATCGCTTTTTAAACACCAACTTGTCCAATCCCAGGCAACGTGTCCCTTTAAAGCCATTGAACACTTTCGGAACATAAAAAAAAAAAAAAAAGATTTACAAATAACTTAGAGGGTTTAAAGAAGGTAATGGTGAAAGACTTCTCTCTAAATTTTATTCCATGAATGCTTTACTTTTTGAGAAAACATTAAAACAATATCAATTCTAGATATCGAGGATTACAGATTTATTTTAAACACATGTCATGACATGGCAAAACGTGCGGAAACAAGGGTGGGTTTTTTCCGTAGTTTTCTCCCGACTCC
Source organism: Asterias amurensis (assembly GCF_032118995.1). NCBI lineage: Eukaryota > Metazoa > Echinodermata > Asteroidea > Forcipulatida > Asteriidae > Asterias > Asterias amurensis. The sequence goes on along the minus strand of NC_092657.1, from coordinate 8,130,080 downwards.
GATGACCAATTGAGCCTAAATTTTCACAGGTTTGTTATTTTATATAAGTTGTGATACACGAAGTGTGGGCCTTGGACAACACTGTTTACCGAAAGTGTCCAATGGCTTTAAAGTAAATTTGATGGTCAATTTTATTCTGATGGTCAAATGATAGCAACAAGAATGTGATAATAACCTATATATTGTTTGTCGTGAATCACTTTTATGCTTGGCATCATCATTGTAACCCAAAACGACGCTGCAGGCGAGGCTTTATGCTAATGTGGCTGTGTATGGTCAATAAAAAAATGGGCCAGGGCTTACTTCCCTCACAAAATACTCTTATAACAAACTTATAAGAAATTTATAGGAATCTTATTAAAATCTTTTAAGAACCTGTATTGAGCAGTCTTATAAGAATCTTATCTTTCAAGCACGATGACCAAAAAAATGTTTACAGTAAAATGCATGGTCTAAAACAGCAGTTTGAAAGTTAAACTTCACACACCTTTTTTCAGAAAACACTGAGCTTTGGCTGTGGTGGATAAAACGTCGTTATGTGGCATGAGCGATATTTTGTATGATTGAAGTTAAGCAAATGGCGGCACTGTCAAAAAAACATTGACCATATCCGCAGTTTGTCACCAACGAGAGGGTTTTTAATGAGTAGTATTGTTTGTTTGTTCTTTCAGGTCACATTTCAAGGTTCATCAGCACAGAGGTACTAGGAAGGAAGAAGACAACGGGGAAAGGATTCTGTTTTTATATTCCTGCTGTTTATCTGCTCATAGAGAAAAAAAAAGGTGAGACTACATTCTCATTAAAGCACACAAATTCGTCCCACAAGGTTTTTTTTCTTTCATCTTTTTCTCGCAATTTTGATGACCAATATTGAGACCAAATTTTGCACAGGCTTGTTATTTTATGCCTATGATGGGATACACCAAGTGAGAAGACTGGTCTTTGACAATTACCAAACGTGTACCTTCCCTTTTTGTTTTACTCAAAAAACCACAGCACCTCAGTCAGTAAAAGTTTCAAGGGATACTTTCTACTGTCATTATCTTCAAACTGTGTAAGTTTATAAATAAACTTTCAACAACAAATTCACAGCAATTGAAGACAGGTGATGGTAAACATTGTACCGAACCCCTGAACAATGCATTTCATATTCTAAGACCACTTTGAGCATTTAGGGTTTTGTTCAGCAAGCCAAAAAAAACATGCAATTGAAAGATACCAAATGTGTCACATATACACATCTTGGTTCGAGTAAAAAAAAAACATTAAACATAGAGACATTTCGTTTTAAATAAACTTTGGGTGAAACTTCTGATGTGTGTTCATGAGAATCCTTAAAAATTGAGAAATTGGGAGTTGCCAGTCAGAAGCCATGCATCCCTTTGCCATTAAAGTAATCCCTTTGCTGCAAGCTGCTTCCAAGGTTGTATCATTATTATGGGTTAGGTCCCAGGCTACAAGGCAGTTTTGGTTGTATGGCTTCTGCATGACTGGCACCCTAAAACAAGGATATCTGGAGGTCGTTGGGTAAAATTCCGCTCTAGTATTACATAACCCTTGTTCAACTTCAAACCATTTAAAATTTAACCCATTCAGTTTCCCATCATAGTAAAATTTTGATTGTTCATAAAAAAAAGGTGTTGAAAATTTCTAATGGTGGAGTATGATCTGCTGCATAAATGGCTGTCTCTGACATTGAGTATACAAAATTTATGGAATAACGAGGGACAAATTTACTTATTTGTTCAAAATCAATCATCAAAGCCTCAATACTGTACTTGTGAACTGACCATTTCTGCCTGGGGGGGGGGGGGGGGTTAGGGTGAACTTTAATTATCTTTTGAGTATTTAAAAAAGATAAAACATGTTCTCAGAATCTTTTGGTTAGGGTAAACTTTAATTATCTTTTGAGTATTTGGAAAAGATAAAACATGTTCTCAGAACAGAATCTTTTGTGGCAACATGTTATTCTTTCAAATATATTTTTTAATGGTTATGTTTTTGTTCAATTTGTTTACAGGTGCACTTTGATCAGGATCAATTTGAACCTCGACCAAAGGACTGAAAGTTTAGGCTGACTGCTGTCCCAACCATCTTCCCTCACTGCAAAGTATCCAAACTAAACTGAGGAAGAAGTCGCCCGATACAGATTGCACATGCCCATCATGACATGCATAACGGAATAAGGTAGCAAAGCAACATCAGCCTATAGCATTCCTACTCTGCAGCACTACAATGCTCTTCCACTGCAAGTTGTAAATTAAAGGCACTGGACACTATTGGTAACTACTCAAAATAGTTGCTATCATAAAAACTTACTTACTTGGTAACGAGCAATGCAGAGCTGTTGATAACGTAAAACATTGTGAGAATCAGCTCCCTGTAATGTAACATTTCTCATTTATTAATAAAAGACTTCAGGTCTGATGAAGCTTTTTATTTGGCATCTGAAACCACACAAGTTTGTGCAGAAGGATATTTTTTCTTTCATTATTCTCTCCCAATAAAATGACCAATTGAGTCAAAATTTCAGAGATTTGTTATTTTATGCATCTATTATTATACACCAAGTGAGAATAGACCTTTATCATGGTGGAGCTATCTTGAAATTCTCCCATTGATATCAATGTTATCAAACCAAGGCTGGAAGAACTAAATAGTCTGGTTCCTATTTGAAAAAATGATTATTAGCATTCAATATTATTATTTGATACAAGGAACAAGACCAAGATAGAGGCATCATGAGAAAGGTCTAGGCCTACTGGTATTTAAACAAAACACAATTGTATTCCCATAAACATGTTTCAAATTTGTCTGTTGTTATACTCACTGTTTTGTAACTAAACAAAGCACTTCAGATTGACACACAGTTCTCTCGGTATAGCAGCAATTTCTTGTACTACTACCATGAGAGCAGATGTGAGTGGTTTGATTCCACTGGTGCTTAGTTCAGGATTTGTGAGTTTCAAATTTGCATCGTTAGGAAAAGAAAATAAATTGGTGCATGATGACAAAAGAGTTAGGTTTGGTGAGGTGACTTATGTTCAACTTACTTTCAAGGTCAGTTTTTGTTTTTTTTTAATGAGGTTTGCTTGTATTTTCTATTGTTATTGACATGTTGTAGTTTTGTTTTCAAAATAATTGCCTTTTTTAATTTCCACACCTGAAGCTACTGGAAAATGTCAGTATTTGGGGGTGGATATGGCAACATCTATTGCTACATTACAGCAGCCCGGCATTACATTTAGTTTTTGTTGTTTTTTTGCAGGACAAAGAGTGGGGAGGAAACAATTATATTCTAAAGTTTTCAAATTGGGTATCACCACATGTGGCCTTCTACAATATCTAGTGACATTTCCTTTCAAGTGACTGAAAGATGATGTTCCTTTCAAATATTCTGATAAAATAAACTTTTTGACTGTTAACTTCTCAGGAAAACAACACAGTTATTACTTGAGACTTGATTTTAGAGAAGAGGGTGGGCTGAAAATCCTTTGCGACCTTCCTTGAAAACTGCACAGGTGTTTGTAGTTGGAGCAATAGGTTGTCATTTTCTTTCACCTGCAACTTCACTTACCAATATTGTGCCCAAATTTGTATTATTTTGTTATTGTTATGCAAAAGTGACGTTTTTGTGTGGTCTTTAACATGGTTTGGCTGTCATGTCGACCATAATTGTTCATAAAAACAATAATGCCTGAGTTTAATAGTGCCCTCCTCTGGTTAGATTAACCTCCGTCCATTGCGAGATAGCATCTGTGGGGGCATTTTTCATGGCTGATGCAGAGGAATACCGCAATCTCAGACTTGAAATAAAGTCTAGCTTCAGTCTGAAGTTGCCATGCAGTTAGACTTGACTCAAGTCCCAATCCTGTGCCATCGCTAGAAAAACTAGTGTTTTGTGATCCTCAGCATTCCCTTTTACTGTTCCATATGTTTCTCGTGACCACAATTTGAAATTCCAAAATAGCTATTTGAAAGGCTGGCAATGGCGTACTGTTATACGGCTTGTGTGCTAGTTGGTCCATAGGCCTCTATGCTGTAAAGGCATTGGACATCTTTGGTAATATTGTTTTGTTTTTTTATTGTTTTTTTTATTATTGTCAAAGACCAGGCTTCTCACTTTGTGTATCCAAGGAGGTAGAAGCATAAAATAACAAACCTGTGAAAATTTGAACTCAATTGGTCATCGAAGTTGCAAGAAGTTGCAAGAGAAGAAGAAACACCCTTGTCACACAATTTGTGTGCTTTTAGGTACTTCGAGACCTCAGCTGAGGTCTGAAATTTAATTCAAATTTAATTCAAATATTTAAGTGAGAAATTACTTCGTTCACAAAAACTTTGTACTTCAGCGGGAGCCGTTACATTTTGTACTAACAACCTCTCGTGCTCGTTTCGAGTCCGTTTTTACGCAAACAATTATTTTTTAATATCATACAGTTCCTTTAACCATGGAGCAATAATAGTCTATCTCCTATTATTATTCATTTTAATCAATATACTTTTATATCCACAGGCACAGTATCATTTTGTCTAATTTAGATCCCTTAGGCCCTACGCCTGTACCTAGCTCCTTTCTTTAATTTCAAACTTTATAATAACGCAGTGCCACAATAGTCCGGGGTGGGGGGGGGGCAGAATCTCCTAGGGGATTATTCACACACCCTGTCAAAGAATAGTCTCTGTGTAAAGTTAGTTTGTTAGTTAGTGTGTGGTTCTTACGTTTTAAACCACACACTTATATTGTCTGTGCCTTGCATCAAAGTTTGATATGAAGGACCATAGAGCATGAGGGAAGGACAAAACCATAACAAAACTAAGTCCGTTAAAAATAATGCTCAACTAGCTGTCCCAAATTCCTACAGCAGAGGGCGCTCTTCACACGTGCCTGGATGTATGGATTCACACGCCGGCCACTACACGTGATCCACGCTGCACCACATGATGAGCGTGCACACACAACTGCAGGTTGGAATGTCAGATTGACTTTACGACGAATAATGAAACCGGTTATTCACGTGTATTGAAGTGTATTGAAACCGTTTATTCACGTGGAACAATTTAACATGTGTCTTCTTGACGAATTGAAGAGCAAGGACATGCTCGGACCGCACGCAAGGTTTTTATTGCTTTGAATCAAAGTTTGATGTGCACATCGTAACCACCACACTGCACTACTGCATTGTGCTTCGGTTTGGTGGACGAGCAAGTGGCGGCCATTACGAACTCATTACTTAGGTACTCGTCCACAAACACGGACCTATACCATAGCACTTTGTAAACCATTACATGGTGCTATAGGTCTCATAATTCAAACCTAGTCCTAGTACAAACCTTGCAGGAAATACTGAATGTTGAACCCATGAGGGTCACTTTGCGCCATGTTATTAAGAAGCCATTTGTGTTGTTATTATTACGACTAAAGGGATGCCGCGCTTGGCGCGGCACCCCGCTAGATGATGAAAATCCTTTACACATTTATTTCGAAATGTAATGTGGGTGAGGGTGTTATACGCCTCTCTAAATATTTATGCATGGCGTCATCATTCTAACCCAAAATGAAGCTATTGCGCACGTCCGCCACTACTTGCAGTGGCTAGCTGCGCCCACCTCGTTTTGGGTGGGTTAGACGCGTACCTATGCATACTTCTAGGAACTATAAGGCTCCCCCGTGAGCCTTATAGGGGCTAATATTTTGGGCCTCCTTAACGCTATACATTTTTCAAATCAGCGTTGATAGGTGAAAGTTTTACGACCGTTAGCCAGCAATAACTAAAGTTTCTTTTGTACTACACTACCAAAACGTTCCCCACACACTCAATATACATTCATAATGCTTGCATTTCCTTTTTGTTGAGTGAAATTGAAAAACATCGTCAAAAAATGACATTTTCTGCTCGGTACTCACTCACTGTTGTTTTTCTGCCGCATCGCACCAGCCTACTACCGACGAACTGCCGAGCCGCGGCCGAGTCGAACTGTGAAAGCGGTGTTTAAAGGCAGTGCAGCAGTGCGTGGATGCTGTCCGTTTACAATACCTGCCGTTCACGCATAAAGCTTGCACGCACTGTGGCGGCCATATTGGATTTGGGATTTTGAGGCATTATGGGACATTTTTGAGCTTGGTATACAGCAAATTCGAGCTCAGCACCCCTCAATACCTTGTATGCCACAAATTAACACAATTTGCTCCCAGGGTTGATTTTTGTTTGAAAGTTTACCCAGTCTATCTTGGGCCCTTAACTTATTCATCGCGATTTATGGAGCGTCACGTCCCACGATACATAGCGTTTTTATCACTGCTGTTTTGGGTTTTTTTTCGGGGGGGGCGGTAAGAGCGTAGGCCTCTTTTTAGTTTATTCTCATCTGAATTTGTCCTGTAAACTTTCTGGTCAATAGGCTGCACGTTACGGGAGCACTAAACGTGAACGTGAACGTCAATAAGTGTACTGTTTGTTTAACGACACAATTTCTGACCGTTCATGTTCACGCTGCTCTAGGAACAAACCTCCATACATCCCATATCTCTGGAACCCTATATCGTACAAACTAAATAAAAACGGTAAATTCGTCCTCACTCCTTAATTTTCTCTAACTTATTTCACCTTCAGAAAGCATGTCAAGTTATTTTTAGGGTTTGTTACGTCCAGTTTGGGTCAATTTTGTAATAAACAAACTCCTAAAAATGTACCCCATTCAGCCGCATGAGGGCTCTTTTGTTTACATTATCTCCAGTAACTAACCCGACGGGCCGATTGCTAAAGTAGGCTACAAAATGGATTTGGCACAATGCGCATTCTAAAACCTGACCTTGACACACTGCTCTAACCAACTTTGTGAATGGACTTATTCAAAGGAAACTTAATGTCGTTTAGGTCCACAACTTTGACCAAATGCAAAGTTCTTTTTTTACAGCTTCAAAACGGCCTTTTACATATATACGTGTATAAGTTTCACAAACTTCCGTGATGGGGTAAACTCTGAAACTGCAATACTATACCTCCATGAACAAACCGTATTCTAAAACGGTAAAACTGGCAAAAAGAATCAGAATGTATACACTCTCTTCTTGTAAATAATTTGTTCTATAAAGATAGTGTCCATAGTTTTAAAACAGCAACATACGTTTTGCATCAATAGTGCAATTTATGTATGGAGATTATAAGTCCCAGGTCGCCATCCACTTTCAACCTGAAGTGGTCCCACGGCGACCTCCTTCACCAAGCAACAGGTAGCCTTGATCAAGCCTGTTGACGTACTGTTCCCCGGCCCGGTTCGCTGCACACGCATGCAGTGCATACACAAATGTACATTACCATACATTGTACAGCGAGAACAGTATAGCGTAGTCGTGAGTACGGTCGTGTCTTTCTACTTTCAACCTCGCACACGTGGCTCAAACAACAGCCTTGATGGGTTTGTAAAGCTTTATCGGAATTCCGATAAAAGGGTATTCATGATGTGGGCGTGTCATTCTAAACATTGGCCAATCACAGGCGCGATTGAGAATGACGTATTACTGCAAGCAATCATGCCACGTCCATGCATGCATGGGTGTGTGTGTGTGTACGCTGTACGATAGCTGTATGGACATGTACTGTAATACGTGCTTTTTATAGCAGTGTCGGGAGCGTGGTGTGTATATTAGCTATGATTGTAAGGGGTCTGAATGCGCTGCCGGACGGGTGAGCCGGACAAGACTCGCCCGGTCGGTAATGGTGTTTAACAACTTCGAACAACTTCCGTTGTCTTGCGTTTCATTATAACACGAGGACTAGCATCATAATTACAACGTAGCTGGTAGATTTGTCCCTGAATTGAAAGCTGCTGTAATATAAGTGTAACGTTGTGAGTGTAGTACTAGTAGTATGGCAAGAGTTAGTTTATGAAATTGAACTTTACTTGTAGTTGTTGTTCAGCCACACGCCATCTTCTACCGTCTGGTATGTTTTCGACAACACATATTTTCGATCCCCAACTTTGATTTACCGCGAGAAACGTAATAAATAATATATGTCTACATTAAGACAAAATAAACAGCTGGGTTTCTTATCTCATCTGGTCTGTGTTTGTGCTTCAAGGGGATGGGGTGTGTTGTACTGTCATATGCCCAACACCTAAGAATTCTTACCAAGTAGCCATCTTGCCACCTGGATACTTTTTTAACCTTTCTCAAACACATTTCACATGTTCTAATGTTCTTCCTTCTATTTCTAAACCCATGATTGATGCATTAAACGCGGTTGTTATATTTTGTTGAAAGTTTCTGTAGTTGTGTTGCAAATTATACACCACTGATTTCCGGCGACTTACTGTTTTGTTTACTACCCAGATAGCAATTACGCGTTGGGCCAACATTAGTTTTTTGAAATTGGGCCAATGTTGGCAACCCACGATGGCCCCACTTGGATTTGCTCATCGGCGCGAGGTTGGCCCCATTTGTTGGTAGATGCTGGGGCCAACGTGGGCCTTCTTTATTGGGCCAACGAAAGTTTTATGGTTGCCCCAACTGCGTGTTTTTCGTTGGGCCAACTGTTGTAAATTACTGGTGGGCCAATAAACACTAGCAATCGTTGGCCCATCTGTAGCCTAAGCGTGGGGTCCCTGTCGGCCCAACGTAGCATTTAGACGCCGGGCCAATGGACAATAGCAATCGTTGGCCCATATGTAGCCCAAGGGTGGGGTCCCTGTCGGCCCAACGTAGTTTTGAGACGCTGGGCCAATGGACAATAGCAATCGTTGGCTCATCTGTAGCATAAGCGTGGGGTCCCTGTCGGCCCCCAACGTAGTTTTTAGACGCTGGGCCATTGGACGATGGCAATCGTTGGCCCATCTGTAGCCTAAGCGTGGGGTCCCTGTCGGCCCCAACGTAATTTTTAGACGCTGGGCCAATGGACAATAGCAATCGTTGGCCCATCTGTAGCACTAATGTGTGATGTACATCAATACCAGAACAAAAATTAATCATTCAGAAGTAATTATTTACTTTCAAGTTTAATATCAAAACAACAAATTTCACAACTGTGCAAAATAAATTAACCTTAGCCTTACTTCAGTCTTTCTGCATAACTGTTGACAAAATGTAATGTTCAAATAAAAGATACAGCATAAAACACGATTAAGCATGCTGCAATGTCCATTTTTTTCAAATTGTGTCCAAATTAATGGTCACCAAAAGTTCTTTTGCACACACCTTTGTGGATCCTCTTGTACAGAAGTGTTTAAAGGGACACAGAGGGAAACAAATCAAAAAAGTATCTCACAGCTACGAGTTGGCCTAATTCATAATTATGACTTCTATACTTTCTAACAATTATGCCTGCATAAATATGACTTAGTTAACTCATAATCTTAAAAACCAAGTCCCAACTATGACTTATTTTGTATTCGTATCTGTTTTTGTATGTCCTTTTAACGCTTTCATACTCATTTAGTAAAAAAAAAAAAAAAATATGAGCCCAGCAAAAACAACAAAGTAAAAGGGGAACTTGGCGGGCACAACAAACCCTTTTTGCAATTATTTTCCAAAAACAAAATGCGAGTTCTGTTTTGTCTTATAAAGCCTATGAAGCAAACTTCTACTGGAAGGTTGCAAGATTACTTATTGATTATAAATTGGTTTTGCACTTTTGAAAAAGTTGGAATTAAACACTTTATTATTGACCATGAAACCTTTTCATGTGCTTCAGTATCAATTAAAAATTAATTAATATGGCAAGATAAGATTGTTTTTCTCTTCGCAAAACAGTAGTTTAAGTCAAAAGTTTTATAAAAATGGTCATCAAAACATGATAAAGTACTGCTTTAGTCAACAGGTAAGTCGAGGTTACCACAACAAAAAAGGAAACAGTTTTAATTCTCTTCACTGGACCCGTAATCCTCCGTGGATTCTTGACTGACACTGGCTATAGCTGCTTGGCGAACCGCTGCTCGTCTTGCTCTGCCGCCATCTCGATCCTTTGCATACTTCAGCCAGTCCTTTATGACGGAGTCTATCTCTGAGTTGGTGGCCGATCTCATTCCTGAATTTCTACGAACTGAGCCTAAATGGAATTGAACAGAAAATGTCCATACCTTGTTACAATTACAGAAGATACATTTTTTTAACTTTATTGAATTTGTATTAATTTGAAATTAAAATCAGATGAAGCTTATTTTATTTGTGGAGACTCCAAGTGCTCAGTTGGCTTTTAATATTTCCTTTAAAGGCAGTGGACATTATTGGTAATTGTCAAAGACAAGCCTTCACAGTTTATCAACATATGCATACAATAACAAACCTGTGAAAATTTGTGCTCAGTCGGTCATCGAACTTGCAAGATAATAAAGAAAGAAAAACACCCTTGTCACATGAAGTTGTGTGCGTTTAGATGGTTGATTTCGAGACCTCAAGTTCTAAACTTGAGGCCTTGAACTCAAATTCGTGGAAAATTACTTCTTTCTCGAAAACTATGGCACTTCAGAGGGAGCCGTTCCTCACAATGTTTTATACTATCAATCTCTCCCCATTACTCGCCACCAAAAAAGGTTTATGCCAATAATTATTTGGAGTAATTACCAAAAGTGTCCACTGCCTTTAATCATTTTAGTAGTAGTTCTTTAAGAAATAGTTATGTAATGGACCAGCTCTGGTATAAACTTTAACTGAACAACCAGTAAGCTTTCAGACTGGAATGTAAATGCAAATATATTGTTATTTTTCCGAGCAGGGAAATTTAAGATTTTCAAACCAGGGCACATCTAAATTCATTCAATAGGTCATTAAATTTTCAAAGCTTACTTACGTTGAATCACATTGACCAAGCGAAGCTTGCTGAATGCTTCCTTGGTACCTTTCCCAATCCAGTTAAATTGTCGAGCGAGATCATTTGTCATTGTGCAGGACAGAATTCTCCTCACAGTGTTTGCCAGGTTGTCTCCTCCAATTGTTGACAAATATGTCACCTGTCCGATAAACCACAATAAGGACAGTTAGCAATGCCAGCCTTTTACAATTTTGTGCTGATTGTGCAAAACGAAAATTGGACTACAAGTACTTGTTTTGATTTATCAACCACGCGCACAACACCCCTTACACAACATAACCTTGGAAAGGTGACCACAAAGTTGATGAGTCTTTGTTCAATACATTTATTCCAAACACTTGTAAAAAAAGGAATTACTTTACTTAATTCTTTGCAAACAAATTCTTTACATTCTATTCCTTTATAATAGATGTTGGTATTTTGACATGAAGTCTAAACATTACTTCTGTAAGCAACAGATTCTTTCAAAATACAAATGCAGTATTTGTTTTTATTTTATCTTTTATTTCACTTACCAAACGCTTCTCCTTTTCAAAGTTGTGAAGAAGAGCTTCCAGATCTCTGACATCCTTCACTAGGTTTAAAGGAAACTTTACTCCTTCAGGTAGCCCACCACTCTCTGATTCCTGCTGTGTGTTGCTCTCTAACCTTCTCAGGATCTGAACGAGAATCGCTCTGTTTTCTGCAGCTATCATCTTTTGTTCTTCTATCAAAGTCATGATCTTCTTCTCAGTTGCTGGTGAAAAAAAAATATACTTTTCATCATCTGTATCAAATTATGTGTGTGTGTCAGTACAATCAATTTTCCAAGTGATAACTCAAGAAGCCTTTGCGAGTGACTCAAAACTTAGTGCGTGGATTGTTCTGGGATTGTGTCTTTATTCAAAGGACAAGGTCATTATTCAAGGTCAAGATCAGCGGGCATTTGTGTTTGACAACACATTATTCTTGTCTTGTTTTTATTAATAGAAACTACAATTCTGAATATTTTTAAAACAAATACTTGTAAAGGGACTGAATTAAAAGAATTGTTTAATTGCAATAGTTCCAGATACCCACACAAATAATTTTTAACAGTACCTGTACAGCCAATAGGGCGGATAACACTCTTTACTGGTGGTGTTCCTGACCTAAGCAAGGTTGTAGGTGGAGATGGAAGCCTAATTGGGGAAGATGACGTAACCGGTGTTTTTGTTGAGACGGACTGATGGCTAGATGACTGACTTGGGGTTGAATTGAATACTCTCTCAGTTACATCTTCATCAGATGATGAGTCTTGCTGGTATCGTGGGTTTGGTCTGAAGATTTTTGAGAAAATTGTTACTTCACCATTGAATCAGTATCACATCAAATATAACTTTGTGAATGAGACTCGTATTTCAGGGAAAACATTTCAAAAATGAGACATGGGATCCCCCATTTATAAAATCGCTTTAGTTGTTTCGTTGGCTTGGTGAGATGCTCCTTGCATTAAATGTTTAGTGTAGATGGTGTATACAGGAATGGGCCTATGCATTACTCATACCTGTCAAATAAACATGAGTAATCAGTACCCAAGTAATTCAGTTACTGTTGGATGTTAAATTTACCAGAACATTTTTAAACTTACCTTGCTTTTCTCTTCGGAGGCATTTCCGTCTCTGCATCTGTAGCCAGGTCAGATGTTTCCTGTGCTCGTCTGACCTTAGCCATTCCTTTTTCATACGAAGCTAGAACAGAAAAAAATGAAGATATTCTTTTTGGGTAACTCCAATCCAGATTATTTTTATATATATCGTCGAATGCCCGGTAAAAGGACCTAAGGAAAAGTTCCCGTTAAAAGGACGTAAGCAGTTAATGTGCAAAATCGGGTTTCATGAAAACTGAGTGCGAAAGTTTGATCTGTTTTCTGCCATGTATTAATAAATATAGGAAGTTTAAATTCTGTATGGGAATGAGAAAACATGTCTTTGGGGTAATTCTAGCAACACAAATCTAACATTTATACCATATTTTTTGTCAGAGGAGCCATTTTGTTGTTTACGCCCTTTCATTGCTGAAAAACAGTACTTTGTGTGCCCGGTAGTAGGGCGTAAGGCCTTATGCCCTTCTACCGGGCACACGACGATATATACACATATATGACAAAGGTCCGGTTTGGATCGAAAGCTAAGGCTATCTCCACCTTGTTTTATATACACATCAAATAATAAACCACATTTATATATATATATATATATAAACATATGGGGGGGGCAACAAATTAGGTCATTTCATAAGTCACATAATGGGTCCCCACGTGACCTCTTTAGATTTCACCTAAAATATTTAAAACATAGTTTTATCCCACAAACTCAAACAAAGTAAAGATTTTTTTTTTTGGGGGGGGGTTGTCAAAATTCAAACTTATTATTTGTAGAGTTTTCAATATTCTCTACAAATATAAGTAGTTATGAGCAAATGAAATTGGTCTAAAAGTGTCAACAACATTTAGTTTGTAAAACGATGACACGCCCATTTTGAAGGCAGATATTCTGGACCAGATTTGTGTTGCCTGAGTCAGCCAAATCTAAGGGGTCACATGCGGAAACGTTGGAAATTTATTTAACTTGAAATCAGAATTACCTCCTTTTTACTAAAGAGTATATAAACACAATGGCACACTTCGAAATGCATTTCCTTTTAATAGTATAGATAATTCTTAGTTTATATGACTTCCCCACCTGTGTGTCGGAACACAACAAGTACTTGGGTGATAAAAACAAAACAGTATGTGCTTAGATACAACGTAGTTATTTAACTGGCTTACAAAAATTGCAGTGTATGCAACTTTGTTTAGGGGGACAATGTTTCTATGACCTAAAAGTAGAAAACAAAGAAACCAATAGGGAAATGAAATGGATGATAGTGACACTGATGATTAATTCAGATGAAAAATAAATAAATATACAAATTCTTACCTGTTTTTAACATCAAACGGCATGGATACTGATCAAAATCATTGTTTGGTGGTTCACACTTTTGAACAGCCTTGTCAATTCGAGTTTGTGACTTGTAACATGAAGGCCACTTTACACATGTATCCTGCTTGCTCAGCCAGCTTTCTGGCACAAGGGACACTGAGCCCTCATCAACAAACTCAACAACTGCATACATAACTTCTATTAAAAAAAAGTGTGAAAAAATGTAAAATGTTTTTGCTATTTAAACTGAGAGTATTGTGCGGATATGATTGCCATTCACAAAACTGGTAAGTGAACTAAAATTAACTTTGAAAACCATGTTACATACAAAACACAAGACCTTTCCACTTTACCAATATTGATATTGGAATTTCGTTGTTTTCTAATTCTTGTTTTACTCGTCTTCAGTCATGTTGTGTGTACTTTGGCAAGCAAAGTTTCAAAGAGAATCATGAACACAAATAGTATCTGTACAGCGAGAGAATATTACATCTAAATCTAGAGTTTTTGCCTTTACGTACATTTGTAATGTTATACAGTCTTAAAATTATGTACACTAGATACCAGATTGGAGATACCGTGGAAGTGTTTTATTTACCTTACTTGATGATTTAGACCAACAACCATGTGCCCGTTTTCACAGGGAAAGATAGCACATTTATGTTTAATTTCTTTCACTGAGCATGTATGAAGTGTGTCCTCAAGACAATCAACTTTGTGTATTCCCAAACAACTGGAGGGTAGAGGATATTCAAAAAAGTTCTCCATGCTTTGAAACAACTCATAAACAACAAATATTTCATTATCCTGCAGAATATTTCTTACAACACCCACACCTTCTGCTACAGATATGCAACTATCATTTGGGGATAGAGAGATGTGGCAAGAGCTAAGATGGAGTTCTTTAAATTGCTTGCAACTATGGAAGTTGGGCGGCAGAGGACCGTTCATGTGTTCTTTCATGCATTTGGACTGGCTCACTTGCGAACTACAAGGACACTGTTTGCGTGGGCCATTACTATCTTCTGATAGCCGGCGAATGACCTGTTCAAGGGGGAATGATGGTTTCCTAATAAGGCGCTTCAGCTTATGAAGATAGTTCTCATATGGAAAACTTGAAATTCTATCCAGTGGGCCAAAACGCTTTACATCTTCTGCTAAATGTAACAAACCATGCACATTGTATACAAGTTGATTTCTTCCATACAATTCTTCAAACTGTTTTACAAATGTAAGTAGCAGTTCCCGTGCATAATCATTGTAGGTTTGGCACAGAGCAGGACTTAAAAGAATGTGCATACCCACCGACAGAATAAGAAAGTGTTTGTATACTTTAATTTTTACCCTGTCCTTTAAAACTAGCATTCCAGTGTACAACAGCAGTTGGCGGAACTCTGTCGCTTTCCAACGGTCAATTTCACTCAGTGATCTTGGACGCCTCCCAAATTCTTTAGGCACATTATTTCTGATTTTGGTCAGAGCTTCTGATATATAACCGATTTTGCGACTCTGCATTCTACATGCCAGAGGGCCTTTGATTAAAAGAAGCATTAAACGTTTGGTCACACCCAAACACACTAAGTGCATGTAGTCTAATGGGAAACCAGAGACTAACCCCAGCCCTGTTTCCCGCAATGGACTGGGCCCATGATGATGTTCTTCGTCAACCATTTTTGCAAATTCATCATCTGTTCTCAGTTTAGCATCACACTCTGGATATATTATTTTATTAAGCCACTCGCCCTCTACCCAGCACTTGTCACAACCATGGTAACCAGTACATCCTTTTACATTTTTGATGTACGATCTTGCTGGGGTATCACAAATGACTGAGGAGACATTTATGGTGAAGCTCTTTCCATTAAAAGCAAACCCATCATCTTTTAATTTTACAACTTCCTCCTTAAAATCGTACAAGTACTGTTCAAGGTTATTTGGCTTTTTAGAACCTACGAATAATGCTATTGTAAATGGCTCTTTGCAGCTCTCCAAGCAACCCAAAATGGGCCAGAACTGAGTGCTGGTACTTCTAAATATTGGAAGTCCGTCGATGTTAATTTGTAAATCCAAAAGTCCTTCTCCATTCATGATTTCTGGATGAGACTGTATTTTGTTTATTACATTGTGTTCAATTCCAAAATAATAATATTTCCCACCAGCTAACTCCTTCACATCGTACAAAGTTCTCGTGTGTAGCAAACTTCTTGGATCCTTAGGCATTAATGGAAAATGTGGTTTTAATATATGTTGCAAGGACCCCAAAGCAGACAATGGAATTTTGTAATTAGTTGCCCAATCTGAAATTTCATTGATAAAATTCCTCTGTTTGTCCCTTTCAGAATCATGTTCAGAATCAGAATCATGTTCAGAATCATGTTCAGAATCACTACCAAGAAAGCTGCTGTGTAATGAGTACAAATCAAAATCAGTTGCAATACTGCTCAAATCAAAATCTTCAAAGTTAGTAGGACTACTTTCCCTACTGGGAGTACTAGATGTTTCCTCGGACTGTTCGTTATTTGTGGATTCCCCGTCACTTTCATTTTCATATCCCACTGAAGACTTGATCACTACCGATGAAGCTACAACATCATCAGACACCGATGAGTAGTATAAGCCAACACAAACATCATCAGTTTCACAAACAATGTCATCAAGGTGCGCCGCAACCCTCTCTCTTATTTTCCTTCGTTTTGTCCAGTAAGACGCCCCGTACATTTTTAATAGAAAAGCTTTTCAAAGTGGCCAACTACATCATGTTTTTACTGAAGTGAATGAAATGAATGGTCGCCCAGTGTCTAATTAATGGAGCTATTTGTCTCAAATCTTGCAAAGTAAAATGACGTTTAGTTCGTACAACTTAATTTATGAATATCGGTAAAGTGTTCCTTATGTACTTGTAGTACATGGTTTCAAAGGCATTGATTTCACTTCTTTGTTTATATAAAAACATGTACATACCTCGTAAAATTTGACCCCATAAAACACAACTGGAATCGATCTTTGCAGTTGAAGTGCGAGTGCTTTGTATGACAGTATGCCAAGTGTGAGGAGAGTGCGATTCAATTCTGTTGAACACCACACACTGTAATTAACCCGTACGTGATGCGGCCGGCTATATGCAACATCGGGTTAGCGCGCGAATTGTCTTGGCGTTTTTCCAAACTGAGAATGTATTACATTAAAAATGATGGCTGGCGCGGTTCATTCTTTGCATACAGTACTTGCAGTGCGCCAGGCAGTGTGCACTGAATACACTTTAATTATATTCATTGATTTGACTTACATCATCCAACCTAAACTGGATAGAATGTCAGGTTCTCTTAATGAATTTGGCCTAAGTTTCGCTTGCAAAATACAGCGCCAACATTTTGTACGGGCCTACTTTGGGCCAACACTACAGTAAAATCTTTGCACAATTCCCAACAACCAACCGCCCAACATTGGACCAACCACTGCCCTATAAGCCATTTCAACACAACTGCGCCAACTGGCTCAACACTGAGGCATGGTGCCTAACTCTCTTAACAGGCCAACCTAGAGCCATTAATGTTTGACCAACGTTGGTACAACGCCCTTGCTTTTAATGAATGAATAATTATACAAATCGTGTAAACATTTTGGCCAAAAGCGATAGGGTACGGTCGCCGCAGGTTAGATCATCCTAAACTGCGCCAACAGAGGGCCCAAGGTGACTTCTCTTAAAACAAACCAATTTGGGCCAACTATGGGCCAACATTTAACCAACTTTCTTATTACGCCAACCTAGATCCAATGGTGTTTCGCCAACGTTGGTCCAACGCATGTGCTTTTAACGAAGGAAGATACAAATCGTGCCAATGTTGGGCCAACTACATAATTTTAGCGATATGGGGCAAACGTAGATAAGATCATCATTACAAATAACTGCGCCAACAGAGGGCCCACGGTGACTTCTCTGATCACAGACCAATATTGGGCCAACATTTAACCAACTTTCTTACAACGCCAACCTAGAGCCAATGGTGTTTGGCCAACGTTGGTCCGACGCATGTGCTTTTAACGAAGTAAGATACAAATCGTGCCAATGTTGGGCCAATTACATAATTTTAGCGATATGGGGCCAACGTAGATAAGATTATCATAACAAAGAAATGCGCCAACAGAAGGCCCACTGTGACTTCTCTTAAAACAAACCAATTTGGGCCAACTATGGGCCAACATTTAACCAACTTTGTTATTACGCCAACCTAGAGCCAATGGTGTTTGGCCAACGTTGGTCCAACGCATGTGCTTTTTACGAAGGAAGATACAAATCGTGCCAACGTTGGGCCAATGATTAAAACCAAGCCAACAGAAAACAATTCTCTTCTTACATTGGGACATCGTCGGCCCAAAGTAATTCAACCGACACCGACCGTGTACCAACAAAACTACTCGTGTGCCAACATTGGCCCAACGTGTGCTTGCTATCTGGGTAGTAGGGATTTCTCCCTCGCCCGCCGCCATTGCAACTACAACCACGGTTCGTTTACAATTACGTCGACGAGCACGTGTGTGCGAGTGCTTGCAGAACGTTGTGATTGACATCGCTGCGAGAGGTTATAGGTCAACCAACAACCAATGAGAACAGGTTGTTAGTAAACATTAGCAAAATGAGCTCCGCCCTAAATTTTGGCAGATACAAAACCATCAAGGCGCTACTTAGGAAGTACCCATGTACCGTAAGTGTACCGTATACAGATGGTACATGTACATGTACAGTACGTATGTGTGTACATACGCTGCATACGTATTATATGCACTGTGTTATGTATGGGGGTGCACTGGTGGAATTCAGTGATGGGGACTGGGATTTTGCAGATCGCGGCTGGCTGTAGCGCCTTGATCAAGGCTAAGCAACAGGTAGCCTGTCTCAAAACCAGACAACACACCACTCACAATACACTGACCAGAATGTGAGGTTGGGCTCGATTTCACATGCTTACTTTACTTGTGTAAGCCCCCCCCCCCCCCTCCCCCAACCCCAAAATGTTATAAATAGACACCTTTCAGGCTCCTTCCAACCTATAGCCCTACCCATATGGGGCGCCGTCTGTCAATTAATTGTTTGGCACTTTTAAGGCATGTTTTTACCATGGTTTATAGCAATTAGATGTAAACCATAGAAAGTGTTGCCAAATCCTTTTTATGGTTTACATACCAGTAGTATTTGATGTGTGTAAGTTTATGGTTTACAAACCATGACCATGCAACAAACATTTGTAAATCATGGTTCATAACCCATGGAAACTTTACGCATCTTTAAAACATGGTTTATAAACCAGAAAAATTAAGCATAAAATTCATGGTTTACAAATCATGGTTTATAAACCATGAAAATTGGGTCATCTTAAAAACATGGTTTATAAACCATAAAAATTGAAGCATGAAAATCATGGTTTATAAACCATAAAAATGGGAGCACGAAAATCATGAGTTTGATGCTTCAGTTTTCATGGTTTACATACCATGTTTTTACAATGCCTCCGATTTCATGGTATAAACCATGAGTTTCACGTTTCAATTTTCATGGTTTATAAACCATGTTTTCAAGATGCCTCAACTTTCATGGTGTATAAACCATGATTTGTAAACCACGTTTTTCATGCTACGATTTTCATGGTTTATAAACCATGATTTGTAAACCATGATTTTCATGTTTCAATTTTCATGGTTTATAAACCATGTTTTTTAAATGCCTCAATTTTTATGGTTTATAAACCATAATTTTTAAACCATGATTTTCGTGCTCCTATTTTTATGGCTTATAAACCATGATTTTCATGCTTCAATTTTTATGGTTTATAAACCATGTTTTTAAGATGACCCAATTTTCATGGTTTATAAACCATGATTTGTACACCATGAATTTGATGCTTCATTTTTCTGGTTTATAAACCATGTTTTAAAGATGCATAAAGTTTCCATGGTTTATGAACCATGATTTACAAATGTTTGTTGCATGTTCATGGTTTGTAAACCATAAACTTACACCAACAAAATACTACTGGTATGTAAACCATAAAAAGGATTTGGCAACACTTTCCATGGTTTACATCTAATTGCTATAAACCATGGTAAAAACATGCCTTAAAAGTGCCAAACAATTAATTGACAGACGGCGCCCCATATACCAAATGTTTCAAAATTATAAAGCTTTCGTTTGATCCCATCCGCCTTGTCCATAATTCTCAGGCCGTTTGGAAGTGACTGCTTTTTTATAAATATTCTCCATTTAAATTTAATCTTTTCAACAAATGAGTCACCTGTCAGAAGGATTTTTAGGAAGTCTGGTAACAATATCGATCAGTGGTTGACACATGGTCGCCTGCGAAACATCAATCTGTGAGTTACTTCATTTATTTAATGCAAATTCGTGAGATTGGTTTCGGTTTTGTCCTGGCACCCAGCCTCTTCGACCCTGCGCGGCAATGAATGAACCGATCCGGAGAACCATGCTTAGTATAACACGAAAGTGACCCGACCAAAAAGGGCGGATCGAATGGCAGGTGGGCGGGCAAGGGGCAATGAGTGAACCAATCCGGAGAACCATCTGCGAAACACTGCCCAATGAGTCACCTGTCAGAAAGATTTCTAGGAAGTCTGGTAACAACATCGACCAGTGGTTGACACACGGTCGCCGCCCAAGCTTCCTCCAATCAGATGACTCGTAAGTAGGAGTTTGGGTCAGGGTTTTGTAGACTTGCAACCCGACGTCTGAAAAGACACAAACGTGTTGAATTCCACACACAAAACCGTGTTGATTTCCACAATGATGCCATGCCACTGGACCTTCTAATTTCAATCCAAGATGGCGCGGGTTACGCTTTTAGTAGTAAAGATTGGACTGCAGTTAACATTAAATCATTTCAGATGAATTTAAAGGGTCAAAAGATGTCTGGGAAAAGACCTCGATTGCACCAGAGAGCATCTACGACCTAATAATATCCCGGCCGCAAAACGGGCCCGGACCCCACAAGGTAAATGCTGACTATAACGATTTCACCCATCTTGCAAGACAGATTGACGCTCATCATCACAAGAAAGCCAAACGTCTTACAAAAATAACCCGCAACGAGTTTTAGATGTGAAAGAGAACGTTCCAATTTCAACGTGTCAATGAAGTTGTTATAAAAAAAAAACTCATTACAGAAACGATCCTCTACGAATCCCGTGAAGCACGAACTCGTTTGGCCATGCATTTTAACAGCTGAAGACATGCTGTAGGGGTACGGGTGCCTAGAGGTTCTGACACAAGGTGTGGTTGTTAACAACTCGCTAATGAATACACCACATCTTGGACATCAGACAACCCGATTAGATCTGTTCAACATGTCTGAAATTCCAGACATGGGGAAAACATAAGAGATTTGTGTTAAATAATTTCACCCAAAGATTCATACCCAGCGGGTGAAGGGAAGCTTAGCTCATGTTATATCCTTTTAAGTGCATTAGGGTGTTCGTACGTGAGCCAAACATCAATATCCCAGGTTGAGTATACAGATTTAAACACATAAGGGAAAGATGGAAGGTACGAACTACCAAGACGGACTGAAGAGTCCGAGAGCCTAAATTAAAGACACTGCAGCGTACTGGACACTCTATTGGTATAACTGTCAAAGACCAGTCTTCTCAAAATATGCATAAAATAACAAAGCTGTGAAAATTTGAGCTCAATTTGGTCGTCGAAGTTGCGAGATATAATAATGAAAGAAGAACAAAAAAACTTGTCACACTTGAAGTTTTGTGCGTTTAGATGTTATTTTTGGTTTTTACCCATACACCGATGTGTGTTAGCACTGTATACTCAGTACTTTTCCCGAGTCCTGTGAAAAGAACATCACAGGCATGTTACTCGGGTGGGATTCGAACCCACGACCCTTGCAATTCTAGAGCAGTGTCTTACCAACTAGACTACCGAGGTTGCCCGGTAGCTAGAGGCAGTTCGAATCCTATGTTTTGGCATCGGGGATAAAGAATATTAACTTTTGGTTTTTACCCATACACCTATGTGTGTTAGCACTGTATACTCAGTACTTTTCCCGAGTCCTGTGAAAAAAATATCACAGGCATGTTACTCGGGTGGGATTCGAACCCACGACCCTTTGCGTTTATATGTATGATTTCGAGACTTCAAATTCTAAACTTGAGGTCTCGAAATCAAATTCGTGGAGAATTACTCTTTCTCGAAAACTATGGCACTTCAGAGGGAGCCGTTTCTCACAATGTATTATACCATCAACCTCTCCCCATTACTCGCCACCAAGTAAGGTTTTATGCTAATCATTATTTTGAGTAATTACCAATAGTGTCCACTGCATTTAATGGCAGTGCTCTAATAGTAGAGCAGAAGTGTGGCTAATTTATAGACCTTATGCACATGCCGTCATTTCAGTGGGGCGCCCTCACCTATAGAGGTCAAAAGGAGGTTGTTCATTGGCCAATCCTGTGCGCCGCGCGTACAAATCTGTGCGTTTCGATTGTTTCGTCATCGTTTTTCCACTAAGATGGCCGCTGGATGACGTCAATGCATAAGGTCTATTACTAACTTGATTACTATTCCACTACCTATAAAACATAATGATCCAAACTATGTGTAACTCTTTGGTCGAGGCGGCCGCTACCCATGCTTTGAATATTAAATACTTATGAAATCAGATTGATGTGTCATTGTTATTATTATGTCGTCCGATATATGGGGGGCATCCGGTCAAATTTGACACAAAAAGAGAAACAAAGAGGAGAAACAAAAGTTGAAATAGAGAGGACAGGGGAAGTGTATGGCAACATTATAATGTAATGAAACATCTACATTATAAAAGCGCTTAAATCGCATGGGCGCCGCCATGTTGTTTTCACGTTAAGTGGTGCCCGCAACCTGTTAAAATGATGCGTCCTGGGGTCAATGGACCCTTCCTATGAAATATGCTAATTACATTCACGCATGCGTACAGACCCTGTTGGTTGGCAAACATCATAGAGTTGTACACTAAGCAGACGCGTCACGCACCCATTAGCCGTGTACAAAACAGCGCGATTTTCCCTCATTTTGCCAACCAAAACGTTAGTGCGCACGCGCTATGTGCAATTTACATATTTCATGGGAAGGGTCTATTTCGGGGTACCCGTTGGTTGGGGATATGTGTTGTTTGTGACGTCACAGTCAAAGCGCGAGCGTGTATAACTTTGTGATTGAAATAAGTGCAGGCGGTCCTTTGTGATGTCACAGTCACAGCGCTACCGTCTAGTAACATCGCGCGTACATACAGTAAAAAAAATCAATGCATGGGATCGAGCTAGGCACACGACGCGACGACAGGACGAAGGCTGGTTGGGATGAGCACGTTGTGGGACAGGGAGAAGGAAGGGGCACGCAGTGTGGTACGTCTGTTGGAAGGGGGTAGGGGAACGGCAAAAAATGAAGGGAACATATAGTAAAAGGGCTGGGAAAATAATACGGAAAGGGGAAAAAGAAAAAGGGACTAATGATGACATTGGACACAGGGAACAATAAACTGGACAGAGAAAAATACAAACGGAGAACCACCTGACTGGCCGGACCCGCGCGGAATGGGGAAAGTTATGGGCCGGAAAAAAGTGCAAAGAACAATTCACGGGCGGGATGTAGGGAAGGAAGTACGGGTTAGATTTAGGATGGGTACAGGAGGATGGGGCACAAAGTGGTATGTCTGTGTAATGGGGGACGGGCGGGAGAATGAACATGGCTGAATGGGGGGGGGACACATTATGGGACCCACGCGAAACTGGAAAAGATAAGTTATGGGCAAACAGTGGCAAGCAAAGAACAATGCCAATGCACGGGATCGCGGGGATGGGAGGCGCGGAGGCGTGGGTTAGATGGGACGGGATAGGGAAGGGGCACACGGTGGGACAGGGAAGTGGGGGAAATGAACGGGGCTGGTGAGGGGGAAATAAGAAAGGGGACTTAAAAACGATACAGGACAGGAAAATAATAAATTGAACGGGAACAAAATAAACGAAACGCGACATAAACCGGACTGGGAAAGAACCACTATCGGGACCCGCTGGAAACTGGAAAACACTGGATGGGATTGGCAAAAAATTCCGAAACGGGAAAAAAGACGGACAAGGGTTAGTGTACGATTTCACAAAGCACTAAGATTCGTCTTAACTTTGGATGGGTTGTTTGCCACAGTGATTTGTATTGTGACCCTGCCCAGCCACGTTAACCCTCCCCTGTACACAGCGCTACACTTGCAGCATTTTATACGTAGAGCTTTCTAGCGGGGTTGACGCGCTAAGCGCGGCATCCCGCTAGTAGTTATAATTGCTGTAAACAGCTGCTCAGTGCGCCTATGCTCCAATCAGACAACCGGAAAACTGTTCACTAATAATCATTCCTCAGTAACTTTTACGACAATATATTTTACAAACGTGGATAAGGGACAATGATGTGAGGCGTGTGTGAGCAGTTTGAGTAATAACTGTAGGCTACCGTATAAAGCCGTACTTGATGTTATCATGGAGTCAGACTAGTATTCTGGTAAATAGATGAAATAAAGCCTGAAATGAGCGCCTGATATAGAGTAATTGCTTCTGTTTAGGTAATGTTTTGATTAGCAAAGGTGTGCTTAAAGGGACAAGCCGGCTCTAGAACCGTTCCTAAAAAGTAACAATTAAATCTTGCCGATTTTGAGAATTTATCAAACAACGGACAATACATGATTGTTTACTTGGAGCTATAGAAAGTTTTTTGATGCAGGGCTGCATGTGCTTTGTGCTTGTCACGTAACTCGCACCATTACGCTTGATTTGTTTATCAGTCTGATAACTTTTCCAATCTCACATTGCAGTGACTTTTCACTTGAGGGCGCTATAACACGTTGTATCTATGGTAAATTCACGTTATGTCTGTGGGTGCGATGCAACACACTAAAGGCGCCTATAGGCCAAAGTTCATGCGCCAATTTATTTTGAATAAGTCAACGTTTTTGGGGTCATGCAACTAATAGATTTGTTTAATTACAACAATGTTTAAGAACCTGGGGGCTATGAGCCTCAGTTTGTGAGTAGATTTGATAAATTAAGACTTTCAATTTGGTACTATTTGGCTTGGAATGGGGGGATGCCTCGGGGAAACTGCTGGCATCGAGTCAATTTGGAAAAAAATTCATTTGTTCAGGTGTGTTTTTCAAGGGGTATTTAGCAAAAAGTCCAAACAACTGACCTACCAAAACTTGAACGGGAAATCTGAAATTTAGTTGTCTTCAAAATTTCTGATTGGTTTTCAAAAGGCTGAGAGACTTTATATTTGTTGAGTTTTGAATATTAAGCATTTGACATTGGTTACTATGGGAGTTTATTTAGTGTGGGCATCCTATAATACAAAGCTGGCGCCTATGCAGCGTGTATGTTGATTGCGGTTTTTATTTTTATTTATTTATTTATTTATTTATTTATTTATTTTTATTTATTTATTTATTTATTTATTATTATTTTTTTTTTTTTTGGGGGGGGGGTTACTACAGCTACAATGAAACGACGAGATATGAGCTGTTTGTTATTTTTTCCTTTTTTTTGGGGGGGGCAACTGTTTTGATACATCGTTCATTTGGCTGTAAACAGTTCGTACAGTAGAAATAGTGTTATTTACATACTAAACGAGGGTTGTGTCTCCTGATTAATTGTATAAGAGTGTTAGCATACAACTACTATTTATCAATTCATTGAATTATTCATACTAAACAAAAATTACAAGAAAATACTAATTTATATTTTTAAGCTACTCTGTTATGTTTTAGTTTTATTCTAAATCAACTGTTTATCAACCAAAATGTGTCCAAAGAATAAAACACAGCAAACTTGATGGATGATAGTTCCCAAATGAGCTGTTGGTACTCATTGGTACACCATTTTTATGATCAGATTAGTTACATGTCAAACGCGCAGTTCCCAGAATCACATTGTTAAAGATGCTACGTCAGATTTTTGGCCCCAAACATTAAAAAAAAATTTTTTTTTAGTAAATGATATTTCAAGGAGTATCACCCGCTCTAACGACAAAGAGTTTAACTTTTACTTGTAATGGTCAGGAACCATGACACAAATTTAAAACGTTTCTTATAAAACACATAATAATTGGTCACGTGATATATTATCGGGATCCCGACCAAAACTAATTTTGCACTTTATTTCACTGCTAATAATTGGCGGACTTTTTCGAGCAATGGCTCAAATGAAAACTTGTAACTTTCATTTTGTAAACCAAAATTTTGGGTCAAATCGGCCAAAAATCTGACATAGCATCTTTAACCCCGTCAGAAATCCCACGATTATTTCCAAAGTGGGGTTTGATTCTTGAGCAATGACTAGCAGTACGTACATCGTGGTGCAGAGCAACAGTGCACTGGCATTCAACGCAACACGTAGTATTAGGCACTTGTTTTGCTAAATTCCTCTCCAAAACACAGCAAATTTTGTGAAATTTGAGTTTGTTGAGTAGACTAGACGCTGCGCCTACACATACTAATGCAACTCGGACTCCTACGCGACTATTAGCCATGGACTATTTGTACGGCGACATGCGGTTCAGAATACAGGAAGGATGCACTAAAAAGTACAAGAAGACGCCTACGCATTGCGGTCAAGTGAAGACTACATAATGCCACAAGACTACGTGCAGATACAAACAACAGTAAAGCATACATGTTATGTATAGTCCCTGAGTAACTTCAACTTGCTTACAGTTCTACGATGGTAAGTCCTGTGTACAGCCAAGACGCGAGGAGCGGCTCGTGTGTTTAGCTGCAGTTTCTTGAGTTACGGTCGTTGTCATTGTAAGAAACCTTAAAGCCACTGGACAGCTTCGGTGTCAAAGACCAGTCTTCTCACTTGATGTATCTCAACATATGCACAAATTAACAAACCTGTCAAAATTTGAGCTCAATGGTCATCGAAGTTGCGAGACAATAATGAAAGAAGCAAACACCCTTGTCGCACAAGTTGTGTGGAATTCTAGGTGCTTGAAGTCGAGACCTCCGCTGATGAGGTCTCGAGTTCAATTCAAATAAATTATTAAAGTGAGAAATAACTTCTTTCTCAAAAACTACGTTATGTAACCATTTTTTGTGTGTATGGTTGGAAAGATGGTTTTCCTTTTACTGTGCGAACTAACACGATCAGCCCTATGGTCGACAGTGGTAGTCGACGATGTAAAAGGAAAACCGTGTTTCAACGAATGTTTATGTGGATCATTGTATTCTACTTTTACAACATCTTTCTATACATATGCATTTTAAAACAAACGGTTACAAACGCTTTTCAAAGACCAACTCGATCGACCGATCCAAGGCAACGTGTTCCTTTAACATTTAAAATATTGTAGTTTTTAATTATACCAATAGCATTAGTGACTTATAATGCGCACTTCTCAAGAAAACGACCAAGAGAAAATATTAAACAATGTAAATACCAATAAGGGATATAATACAATCATGGTCAAAATAACAGTTTTCACCGAAACGGTGCAAGTCATTCGATTATCTCTATTTCCATAGACCTTTTCGCAAATACTGGGGCGCGCGCGTAAAGCTTGGAATTAGATGCGTTGTGGTCTAGCTGGTAGCAAAATTTGATTCATGTCTATCCCACAATGCACCTCATTCAACAGTCTGCGCTTGCGCATTGGTATTTGCGATAAGGTCTATGATAAATATGTAACTGCTTCTGAATAATGGTTAGTATGGTGGTGGTCCTTCGATACTATGTTGTATACTACAATCGTAATAATAAGACAGGTAATTCAAATAGTCAGAACATAATGTTCAAGGTAATTGACATTGTTCGTATTTGGTGCAGTTACACTCATTTACATGTATCTGATTGCAAGTTTATACAGTTGAGAAGGAGCAGTAAACAAAACAGCAATCGCACCATATTGAACAGCGCCCCCATTGGTTATTTTGAAGTTCTAACTTGGTAAAGTAGGGTATAAGAAGAAAGTAAATTGTACACAACACGTATCTGTAAACCCGTCTATAAACAGTA
Source organism: Asterias amurensis (assembly GCF_032118995.1). NCBI lineage: Eukaryota > Metazoa > Echinodermata > Asteroidea > Forcipulatida > Asteriidae > Asterias > Asterias amurensis. The sequence goes on along the minus strand of NC_092657.1, from coordinate 8,102,284 downwards.
AATTTGACTACTACCGTGTCTTTGTGTGTCAAGAAAACTGAAAATATTAAGTTAGATAATGTAAGAGTAGGAAATGCAAAAGTCGAGCTAGACCGATTTGGGTGACGTCACAGTTTAGTCTACCATAGATCAGAATAAGACTATAATCCAAATAAGCCAACGTGTTTAGTTGGTCAACCTGGGTAAGTGCTGAGTATACAGTGCTAACACACATCGGTGTAGATCGGTACAGACCAAAATTAACAATAGACGACTTTAACAAGTGAAAACGCTGCATGTAAATAAGAAAGAGAAACGCCAGTTGGCATCAGTTTTTAATAAATATATACTCACTACTGTAACATACTAAGCATACTAATTATGTAAGGCAACATGTCACATAACCACATAATACCTTATTAATATAGTTAGTATGTTATACAAAGTGCAAATATTTGCAATATGCCTCGTCGATTTCTGGCTTTGCAAATAATTGGGTTCCTCATAATTAATACACGGCGTTATACACAACGCCTAGCATTTATATAACAATATTATTAGCAATTTCATTCCTCACCAAGGTATTTCCTGTGCGATGCAAATGATATTCTGATGTCTAAATCTTTGTGTGGGTTTTGAAGTCAAACCCAGAGTACTCCTACACATTGCTAGTACCATGGCAACAGTGCATGTCAGATGTCAGTGTGTATGCCTCTGTGGATGCTTGTATCGTGTGATCTATCATAGGACGGCATGGGACGAGACAGTGAGGACCCATAGTGTGTGAGTGGACATCTTAGTCCGGATGATAGGTGATAGCATGTATCATTAGACCATCCTGACTGTATACTGTAAACGAGTCCAGTTTCTTCAACCATGGATACACTACACTTAACAGGTACTTTGTCATATTCTATTTTGTATGTCATTCTTTAAAGACACAAAACACTACTGGTTATTGTCACGGACCAGGTGTATCTCAAACAATGCAAACAAATAATAAACATGTGAAAATTTGAGCTCAATTGCTCGTCGAAGTTGCGAGATAATAATGAAAGAAAAAACACACTTGTCATGTTACGAAGTTGTGTGCTTTCAGATGCTTGATGTCGAGACCTCAAAATTTAATTCTGAGGTCTTGAAATCAAATTCGTGAAAAGTTACATGTTTCTCGAAAACTATCGTTACTTCAGAGGGAGCCGTTTCTCACAATGTGTTATACCATCAACAGCTCCCCATTACTCGTTACCAAGTAAGGTTTTATGCTAATAATTATTTTGAGTAATTACGAATAGTGTCCTCTGCCTTTAACACTGACTTTAATAACACGTCTGACAACATGAATTGAACGTTTGAATTGATACTTCGTCATGGTTTGTCGAAAGAACAGTAGTAGAATCACACCTAACGAAATTTCAAAGCTATTGATATACTATATGAACAACCTTCATTCTTGCCATAAGTGTTAAAATGTTCTCGAATAATTGTAAATCTTCGTTTCAGCGAAATACTCGTGATATACTGCCGTAACTGCTCCACATTTTGTCTGTAAATCAGTGCAGTTTGCGGCAATTTTGTGTTAAAATAAACCTATATGGTTTGTAAATATCTGGATCAAACAAAACTGAATCCTGAGTATAGGATAAACCATTGACGAGTCTTCTTTAGCGTTTTGTGAAGTTTGTTAAAGTTGATTTCCCCCGTTTAATCGAACAAGGTCCTCGCCCTCCCATTATGAAGTCGAATTAATGCACAACATGAATGCTCTTGGTGCATCAAAATCCCCCTTCCCCAAACAAAAGGTTAATAATAGATTAGACATGACGGTTAGACCGATGACTTAAAGGCCCTAAAACTATTGCATAAATACTGACTTGGTAACAAGCAATGGAGAAATGTTGAGAGTATAAAACATTGTGAGAAACGGCTCCCTCTGAAGTAACATGCTTTTCCAGGAAGAAGTAATTTTCCACTATGATTTCGAGACCTCAGAATGAGATTCTGAGGTCCCGTTGTGCATCTGAAAGCACACAACTTCGTGCGACAATTGTGTTTTTTCTTCGGTTATTATCTCGCAACTTCGACGACCAATTGAGTTAACAATTTAACAGGTTTATTATTTTGTGCATTTTGAGATACACCAAGTGAGAAGACTGGTCTTTGACAATTGTTACAAATAGTGTCCAGTGTCTTTGACGGGTTCATTTGACTAAAGCTTTAGCTTTAAGGGCCGTCGAACTGTGAGCATCTTGGTTGTCGGATTCTTCTGAATATTAAGCTTCAGCAATCAGATAAACGTTACTCGTTTTGGCCCCACCCCCTTCCCGACCTAAAACCTTATATTCCTGATGACTTGTGCCTAAACATTGTTATTGATGAATCAAGGACATATACAGATTGATAGACGTCATGAGTTCTCACACGTACATAAAACAAACGTTGGGTAAATTAGTCGCATTCTCAACGGCTTCATTATTTGTGTGCAAAAGAACAACAAATAATTTTTGAGCTAAAACTCGCTGTAAAATGACTAGGTTTGTTTAGATATGATACGTATCCACGCCTTCAAATGATGGTAGTTGTCCAACGCTACTTTGACACATTTTACAGAATTACATGAAAACAGAAATAACTAACATAAATATGATCATTTTATTCTTTATATGCAATTTATTCTTTGACTATGTAAACTCAAAGTGTAAGAGAATGAAATTATTCGAAAACCATTAATGTTTGTACAACGACTTTCTCATTTGATAATGTGTTGTTGGATTGAGTGTGTTTCGGTAAGCCATTCATTTTTTACCGCAACTGTCACATCTCATGACTAATATAAACATACACCGTAACATCTACATTAGAAAAACTAGTTACCATGGCTGTATATAAGGAGACAACACATTGACTAAGACCAATCTGTGTATAATTAACCAACAATTAATTTTTAAATCTTTGCACAATTAGAATGCACTGCTTTGGCAACAAATACTGAACTATTCTCAACAAGTTAACTCTCTTTTACGCAACCTTGTTTTGAGCTTAGCTTCTGTCCGCTCTATATGTGAATAAAATAACTGCTTAACAATGGTGGTAGTTTGATGCTACATCGTAATACTAATAATTGTTTAACCTCGCTTCTTGTTTAATTAAATCTGCAACATTGTGTCAATATCAACATTGTAGAAACTTAATATCTCTGACGGCTTGATTGTTTGACTTAAGTGCGAGGGGGATTGCGGAATAATTAATGACGTGATGAGGCCTATGATTGTTATGTCGCTTCATTACTCCATTGAAACAAGCGTCAGTACAACAATGGCATTGTACATTGGGCGTGCTTGCTAATTACCAGTACGAGCTCCCAGATAATGTATGTTTGTTTTAGGTAAATATTGATATTATGGTTGGCTGGAAGCCACGAGGCTTTGTCCTTTAATCAAACAAGGGAAGATTTCGAATTCAATCTGTCGAGGGATTCTTACACAATATTTTATACAAAAAAAAAAAAAAAAAAAAAAAAAAAAAAACCTAAAAAGCTTTTAAAACCGAAAAGTTTGCAAGTTGAGTTTCTCCAATAACAGCTGCTTCAGCATATCGATATCTTCTCAAGGCATATACACGCATCGATATAATCACAATTTGGGAATATCTCTGTTGTCTTTATTTGAGACATTATTAACGATCGTAAGCTCATCCCCTTGAGCTTATGTCAAAATCTCACTTGAGATTCAGTTCTTGTTTAAGGTATGAGAATCAAAATTGCTTCCTAACATTTCCGATGGCGACAAACAAGAATCCAAGATGGTTGTTGCAATGCGATGTTGTTTTGAGCTTTTCCAAACAATCACAAAATCTCATGTTTATTCTTCCCGTACGTCTTGTAGAAACTATTTTCAGTTGAATAATACCCAGTTTTAAGTTACTTCAAAATGTGCGGAAAACAAACGTGGAGGAAAGAGTGACTTTGTTCGGGCGGAAATCCAGGCCTATCCGTTGGGGGGTAAAGATTGTGCTACAAGTAAAGCTGTTTGTTATGGCATGTGTATACACCAATCCTCTTAGGTATGAGTCTGGATTATACGTAGCATCGTCCATTGGGACATTGATACACAACTAGATAGACCATCATCCATCCATAGATGCGTGAAGGCGGACTCAGTAATCGCGTTTTTGGACACTCCATTTTAAAATAATTATGTTATACTATTCAAGAAGAATTGGTAACGAGTAATTGAGAGCTGTCTATAGTATCAAACACTGAGAGAACGGCTCCCTCTGATCTAACGTAGTTTCTGAGAAAGAAGTAGTGTTTCCACTAAAATAATTTATTTCTAGACCTCAAAATTAAATTTTGAGGTCCCGAATATAAATATCTGAAGTCACACAACTTCGTGTGACAACGGTGTTTTTTCTTTTATCAGTTTATATCTCGCCACTTCGACGACCAATTCTTGAGCTCAATTTTTCACAGGTTTGTTATTTTATGCATTATATTATGTTAAGATACACCAGGTGAGAAGACTGGTCATTGACAATAATAATTACCAACAGTGTCCAGTGCCTAAATGATTTTACACTCAGTCACTATTTAAAATGATAACAAATAGTGATCTGAAATATTGATGCATCAACGGTTAGAGTAGAATTCATAAGAATTCTTGAACTGCTTTTTTAGAACATGCTCAAAATACACGAAAATATTCGAATGTCCAGTTGGTTTATAAACAACGTAGTATTTTGTGTTTTTTACGACTAAAAGTACTGTTCTATTGCAACACTTTTGTTTAATATGCCTTTTTATAATTTTTCATGGTAAAAGGCCACTTAAGGATGCTTTTAAACAAGAACAGGAAATGTACAGGAACCGGCTGTGATATTTCATTTCAATCCCACTTGCACTTCACTTAAGACGTGACCATTCGACTCGGTCTAGTCTAACGTCCAAACCACAGTGCGCTCATTCAGGGAGGTATGGTAGATTGTATAGGAGCGGAACGCAGTAATGCATTTACTGTAGAGTACGGCAGATTCAAACCCAGTACACGTCAGCAACACATCAAACAGCGAGGCGTCTCTTAAAATAAAATCTCAAATTCGTTTCATCTTTGCAACCCAGTCCCTTATGATGTCTGATTTATAAATATAAGAATTATTTGAAGAGCCTTAGAATGGATAAATCTCCCCGGAGAACACTTACTCCTATCTGATATGGCTTTTTATGTGATATAATGGTTTCAATATACTGTTAAAAAACTCATAAGCCTCTAACTTCATTTGTTTTCCCTAACAATGAAAGCTAGAACTTAAAGACTTATAAATAGTTTACTATAAATGACACGTGATGTAGATTGAAGATGTCCCTACTGGCCACGTAGCTTACCCGAATAGAACCTTTGGAGTAAGATTTAAACGCTTCATTGTGCATCGCTGTGGTTACATTGGCTGCGTTACTGGTACCCTGGTGTAGCAATGTGTGGTTAAAGACACTGGACACTGTTGGTAACTGTCAAAGACCAGTCTTCTTACTTGGTGTATCTCAAAATATACATAAAATAACAAACCTGTGAAAATTTGAGCTCGATTAGTCGTCGGAGTTGCGAGATAGCTATGAAAGAAGAAAAAACACCATTGTCACACGAAGTTGTGTGCTTTCAGATGCTTGATTTCGAGACCTCAAGTTCTAAACTTGAGGTCTCGAAATCATAAAAGAAAAAATACTTCTTTATCAATAACTACGTCACTTCAAATGGAGCCGTTTCTCACAATGTTTTATACTATCAACCTCTCCCCGTTACTCGTCACCAAAGGAGGTTTTATGCAAACAAAATTGTTTAAAAAAGTAATTACCAATATTGTCCACTGCCTTTAAGACTTAGGCACAAGTCACGTTTTATAATATTGCCAATACAGGTAGTTCCATTTGTTTTGTTGTCTGTGCGTGAACAGAGGGGAACTAAGACTTGAAAACGCTTTATAATGATTAGTATGATTATATCAGCAATACATGTCGTAATAGTTTCTAAAGACCGCTTTGGCCTTGGGACGCATCACGAGCTAACAATGTCATATCGTATTTTGTTTCCTTGACAGTTCTCCCCATAGTGATTTGGATTTTAACAACGCCTTGTGGAGCTGCGGACTGTTTGTACGCACAACAAAAATGTAATGAGAACCGGACTTGTGCCATCATGCTGACTATGGTACCGCAATTGTGCGGGAATTCAAGTAAGTAAGACCCGCGCTAAACGTCGCACTGTTGCCGTGTCGAACTCAAATAATTGGAAATGGTAAATTAAACTAGACAAAAGAGCGACGTTTAGCGCAAACGTTTTGTTTGAGTTCGACACTGCCGTGTAGCACGCCAAGCCCTGCCGTGCTACACGGCAGTTGCACGCCCTGTTGACAGACGTTGCGATTTTGCCGTGTCGAATCGAATTAAATTCTCAGTTGGGCAATTTTTAGTAACACAGCTCGAATTGTCATCATGTCACATGGCTCTTTAGCAAAGTTTTTTTTAGCGAACTCAAATGATTTTCACACGACAAAAGAGCAGCAATTAAAACGAACCGGCGACAAACGTCGAATTTATTGAAATAGTTTGCCGCACTTAAAAGAATTCAAAATGGCGACGCGGGAAAACTGTTGCTAAAGAGTGATGTGACATGATGGCATTTAGAGCTGTAAAACTCAAATAGATATTGTTTTCCATATATTGTTTTCCGTATTTACGTTTTGGCCTAATTAATACCATTGTTGGTGATTGGCGTTCATCGTCGGGTTTTTTTTAAGAGTGTCAACAAAAACATTTGGCTTCATTCTGAAGTCTACAGTATGTTTGTTCCAGTCAAAAGTGTGTTCCATCCCATCCCAAATACTCCTACATACGGAGAATCTTCATATGATTATGGATAACTGCACATAAAACTTTTTTCAAAATATTTGCGCATGCGCACTCCCAAATAGCGTCACCCGGCTGAGAATTTATTTTGATTTGACACGGCAAAAGCGCAACTTTTCGTGCAACTCTATATAAAGCACGGCAGAGCTTGGCGTGCTACACGGCACGCCCTTACTGTGTCGAATCGAATTAAAATCTCAGTGGGGCGATGCTCTTTTGGAATAAAACAAGTCAGTCCTAAATATTTAAAAAATGGTTGGCATCCACAACAAATGTGCACCGAAAGGGGTGACCATTGGCTTGAGTTAAGCCTTTTTTACAATTTGTTTTTAAGCAGTTCTCATCGGCTGATATTGTAGAAAGTTGTACTGTATTGTAGACAAGATATTGCAGTATTCGTGCATTATAAATACTCTTGTCACAGATTCTAACCCATTCGGTAAATGAAAGTTCCTTGGGAAAATTTGCAATTTTCAAAACTTTCATCTCTTTAGATATTGGCCTTGCTCCAGCCACCTCTGGCATCCATTTGATCAAGGGATTGATTGTATTAATACTAGGTTCAGATACGACATGCCAGGCACCGGAGCCATCTCAGTGTGACAGCATCTTAGAAATACTGACCCAGAGTAAAGTGTTTGAAGGATGTCAATGTGATCCTTTCCAACCGTATTTTGCTGAGTGTGATCGAGTGTATAGAATGGTATTCAAACAACAATGCACAGGTAAGTCATAATAATCAATGGTCATTACTCATTACATGTATCAATGTGTAAATTTGGCTGACGGGGCTGCATACTCCTCAGGAGTTGGTAGGGCTTAAGAAATGCCTTGTTAATGTAGGCTGTTGAACCGTTTTGGAAAAAAACATGAACATAATCTTTCTTTTGTATACATGTGCTATATATAAAGATAATCGCGTATTTGTATTGTTACTAATTGTTGCAGAGCGTATACTTGATTGTTGGAAGTTTAATGACGTCTAAGTTGACACATTGGGGCCACAACAGTTCGAACTTTAACCCCAAAACGGAGCCATGTTAGAAGTAAAATGACAGAAATAAATACATCTCTCAATAGTACACATTCAATTGTCTCTTTATGTGTACCTCTTCATGTGCTCCCTTCACTATTACCTAACTTATGACGATATAGTATTCATCTATAGACGTATCCCTTTTGTGTTTTCGGTAAAATGACCTCTCGACAGTCTGCATTTTGTATTATTGGTTTATTTAAAAACATCCAAACTTGGCAGCCAGAGGCTGAATTGCGTTGAAAATTACAGAGCATAAGAAAATATATATACTATTTTTAAAATTATAGAAAAATATTAGGATATAAAAATGTTTATTTAAGTACAAATAGAAAATACAAGATACTCAAAGACTAAAATACAAAAATACTTTCCACTAGGGAGGCATAACACACCTCTTGCTATAAACTCTGTTAAGTGCTACTATTCATTTAATATTTTAAAGGATCATAAATAAAACCACGAAATAAACAATTGCACAACAGGAGCATGCAGCAAGAGGCAAGTTAAAAATAAATAGCAATTGCACCAGAAACATGTACATAATACAAACAAGCAAGGTAAAAAACAGAGAATTATTGCTTATTCAAGAGAGCAGTCAGGTGTGGAATGGGTCTGTTCTTATATCGATTAGTACGGCATCTAACAATGGATAACGTGTTGGAATTCCTCAAGTTGTTGTTTCTTGCTGGAGGGAGCCAGTGGGGAATATCAATTAGCTGACAAGTGTCCTTAGGATTGTGTGTAAAAATGGTTATGACCAAGGATGACCCGAAAGGCTTTTTTTTGCAGCTTTTCGAGGCAGTCTTTTTGACTTTTAGTTAGACCACTAAACCATGCTGGAGATGCGTACTCAAGCGTTGGTCTCAAATACTGTAAATACACTGTTCTAAGATCTGCCACAGGGATATTACAGCTATTTAATTGACGTGAAAAGTACAGTTTGCGGGTAAAACCTTTACACATATTATTAATTTGGGAATCCCATTTAAGATTATCCTGAATATGAACACCTAACAGTTTCACACAGCTACTTTGAGCAAGGACTGAGTCCCCAATATGAAAATAAGGTAACACAAATGGGCCTTTCTTGAAGTTAGAACACAAAACCTGGCACTTCTTAGGATTGAGCTTCATCATATTTCTATTAGACCATTCCTGTAATTGAAACCTGGCACTTCTTAGGATTGAGCTTCATCATATTTCTATTAGACCATTCCTGTAATTGAAACCTGGCACTTCTTAGGATTGAGCTTCATCATATTTCTATTAGACCATTCCTGTAATTGAAACCTGGCACTTCTTAGGATTGAGCTTCATCATATTTCTATTAGACCATTCCTGTAATTGAAACCTGGCACTTCTTAGGATTGAGCTTCATCATATTTCTATTAGACCGAGGCCAATAGGACTTGAAGAACGAGGCTCCTGGTAATATGAAGTAATATTGGTTAAGATTTTGTCCAGTACCGCCAGCCCCCTATTAACAACCTGGCGGAGGCCAGTTGTCTGGCAAATTATAGTCTGTGTTGGCTTGGTTAAAATCCCCGAGAATCACTACTCCTGCGTCTGGATATTTAATTTGTAGCAAGTCCAACGTTGCAGAAATATGATACATCATTAGAGCTTCGTATGGGGAGGCAGGAGGTTGATAAATAGTACATATTATTAGGCCACTAACTGTTCGAGCTAGGACGTCGAAGATAATCTCAAGTTTATCTGGGATGGCGATTTCATCAACAGTTTGTATTTGAATGACGTTTCTAATATAAAAGGCAACCCCACCTCCTCTCTTATTACGACGGGGATTGCTAAGAAGAGTAAAATTGCATATGTCAAAATGTTCTTGAACTAACCTGCGGCGGAAACCATGTTTCAGTGATCGCAGCAATGTCAATATTGTCAGAATTTCGAGCTCATCGATACGTTGTGTTAAAGATCTAGCATTTATCAACATAAAGGATGGCATGCAAGATAGTTGTTGGCGATGCTGTCGTTGAAAAATAGGTGGTGGAAGTTCATGTACATAAATGAGGTTCGACGTCACCACTCGACGGGTAAGTGTACAGTCTTGTAAAGTTATCGTGAAGAAAACCAGTTGCGATAACGTAACCCTCCTGCCGACGGCGGAGCCGACGCCGTCGGCAGGAGGGTTACGTTATCGCAACTACTGCGCCAATAAAGTATCTAAACACTTAGAAATGGTCAGATTTATCGGAACCTGAAATAGTATACAAACAAATAATTATTAATTTCGATTCACCGTTAATTTCTGCACATGTTGACACCTATTGTGTTGCGCTACGATGTTGTTGGGTGGATTTATGGGCACTTATGTGGCTTAAGGTCGAATTTCAAAAGTTGCAAAAGCCCCTATTCACCCCAATTCCAGAAGGTAATCGCTTAAGCATCACACACAAACAAAATCAAGACAAAAGACACAAACTCGTTTCGTTTACTTGACCATGAAATTTATTGCCGTATTTCAACTCTAAAACTGCTGATATCCTGTCCCCCATTCTTGGTGTGTCCCCATCAATGTCCTGAACGCCAAGGAGTCGTCTTCTCATACTCCCAATGAGACCTCTGATCTGTACCTGGTCAATCCCCTGCCATTTCCTGATCAGGATGCGTCGCAATCCCTCGAGAGTGGTGTCAGGCTAGATGGACTTGTTCACTTTCTTCTGCTGCCGAAGTCACCCTCGGACGGCCAATCCTTGGCAGGTCGTCCACATTTCCCTGATCTTGGTAGCGATTCCACCATTTTACTGACTGTCGGTGGTGACTTTGTAACCTTATGAGCTGCAGCGCGCATCAGCATACCGGCTTCTATCAAACCAACGATCCGTCCTCTTTCCTGTTTGATCAGTTGAGCCAACTTTCATGTTATCTTGAAACACCTTTCACTGTCTTACCATAATCAGGGATCGTTGCTCTTAACCCAGATTGATGTATGCCTCCCATCTTTGACCCCTTTGCTTGGTTACTGGCAATTATTGCTGATGTTCATCGCAACCGATTTATCCAACACGCGACAAAAGAAAAATCGTTTATAATCAGCGGGTAAAATAAAGGCTGATCTTACTCGTCACAATACAACGATTTAGCTTGAATAGGGGCTTTAGCAACTTTTGAAATTCAACCTTAAGCCACGTAAGTGCCCATAAATCCACCTAACAACATCGTAGCGCAACACAAGAGGTGTCAAAATGTGCAGAAATTAACGGTGAATAGAAATGAATAGTTATTTTTTGGCATACTATTTCAGGTTCCGATATATCTGACCATTATTTTGTATATGTTTAGATACTTTATTGGCGCAAATGAAGAAAACCCGATCATGACGTGCCGGATACGGTAGTAATTTTTTTTGGGAATGTGTCGCCCACCTCTGCGGCTTCTGTTGGATTTAACTTTATTCAGTTTGAGCTCTTTCAGGGTATCACCTGGAACATGAGTAGTTGAGTTATTCGGTGGTTTTAGGCTCAGAAGTTCTTATCTTGAATAACGTTGTCGAGACGAAACCCCGTCGCCATTTTGGTATGGTCTCCTGTCCAAAGGTATAGTAGTTTGAAACGCTGGATGAGCGGTGGGCAGGGCACCAGCGACGTCACCCATCATGCCTGCAGCAATCGTTATATTGTACAGTAACATGCACAACATGTGAACAAACATGGTGACTGAAATATATTCGGTTCTCTCACGAAGGTAACAAGTTCAGAGTCTCCTGATGAACAAATCCTTGGAAATACGACTTTCAGCCAGGACTCAAGTAGACTAGACAATTACTATAATTCAGGACGATACAGCAAACATAGACTTAAAACTAGACAATGACTATAATTCAGGACGATACAGGACTATAATTCAGGACGATAAAACGTACAAAAAAATACAAAACACGGGAGCTGTATCAACTGCGATGTGACCGCGCTGAGCGCCCTCTAATGTGCGTGGCTGAAACTATTTAGTCGTATTAAAGTATTGCACAACCTACTTTTTGGGTAGTCCACCGCCCGCCCTGCCCCGAACGGCCCCGCCCAACCCCACCCTTCCTCACCTATACTGACTGGGGTGGGAATGCAAAACCTTTATAAACATTTTACAGGCGAGCAATGTGTAAATAATGAATGGATGTTTGGATGGAATCCTCATCATCATCATCAGTCGGCTGCACAGCAGGCGGACACAAAGCTTTTCCCCATACTCTCCTGTCTTGTGCTATTCTCCGAATCTCAAGCGGGGAGAGCAGAAAATCCTATGACACTTTGATTTGATTTGATTTTGATTTGAACTAATTTGGATAAAATCATGTCAAAAATACATACACAACAACGGGAGATGAAATAAGATAAACCAAAAATAGAACATAAGATCACAACTAATCTTGGATGTACTATGCGTATAAAGAAGGCGCTGACGACCTTGTTTGCGCCGGCTATCGGGATGGGGAGTACAGAGCAAAGATGTTGGATGTTGGTAGGCTTCCGCAGGATATGTCCGTCCAACCCATCTGAGTTCTCGTTTTGAACGGTTTGAGTTAATGCACTTTGGTGGCTGATATTGTACAATTTGGTGTTGGTAATCCTGTCAAGACGTGTTCTTCCAAATATGATTCGGACGTTCACAATTATGGAGTGCTTATAATACATCCGTTTCATGATAAAACCAAACCCAGAGTGTTTTCACCAACTATTGTTTCCTGAGATAAATAATTGATTTATGTTGTTGTGACATTACAGCGTCTAGAGACCAGACTAGTCTTGATCTACCGACTGAAACTCAACAAACCAAACAAGGTGAGTTCATGTTTAATTTATGACTAATACCTTTCACTTCACATACCCCGTTAGCCTTGATTTCACGATGGGCCATTTATTTGCAAGATCGTGAGTCCGAGTCGTTCGAGGTCCGACATGAACGAACAATTAGGTAGACGTGCCCTATCAACGAATCAAAGATGTTCACATAGAAAGAACTCTTTGTGTCTATTTCCAGTTGAGCGTTTATCGTTCTTTTTATTTGACACAAATATTTGCATATTACACGTTACAGATTACATTCCTCTGTATACGTGGCAATTTCTAACTGCAACTGAGCATGAAGAAGTACCCCCAACTGGAGGAATTCAAACTGGAGGTAATCATTGTAGCGTGTAGGCTGATGTAGAGTCATCGTTTGTTTAGTCAGACCTTACTCATCGTCATCCTATAGACCTTTAGCATGCTGCCACCATCTTGGTCATGTTCCCTGTATCCAACAACAGTGTTTGTATTCATTGTACAAAAAGAACCAGGCTAATAACTTTTCTTCCATTCTCAGTACGGTTACATTAGTTTGAATGTAAGAAAATCAAGATGGCCGACCCTTGATAAAGGTCTATACGGATGATCGGGGTGGATTTCACAAAGTGTTAAAGGCAGTGGACACTATTGGTAGTTACTCAAAATAATTATTAGCATAAAACCTTTCTTGGTAAAGAGTAATAGGGAGAGGTTGATGGTGTTAAACAATGTTAGAAACGGCTCCCTCTGAAGTGCCATAGTTTTGGAGAAAGAAGTAACTTTCCACGAATTTGATTTCGAGACCTCAAGTTTAGAACTTGAGGTCTCGAAATCAACCATCTAAACGCACACAACTTCGTGTGGCAAGGGTGTTTTTTTCTTTCATTATTATCTCGCAACTTCGATGACCGATTGAGCTCAAATTTTCACAGATTAGTTATTTTATGCATATGTTGAGATACACCAACTGTGAAGGCTAGTCTTTGACAATTACCAATAGTGTCCACTGCCTTTAAAGACTAGTATTATCTCGAGTTTAGGACGATTTACTCGTCCTAACTGGGTCATTCCATGTCAGACCAACGCACTTGTTTACCTCATGTCTTCCGATGTTGATACAAATTGCTGTGCTTGTAGGTCAGAATGAGCAATGAATGCACACTAATTTTTAGCCCGATCCGACATACCATGTGGTCAGGGCAAAAACCAGTAAAATCTGACATTTTAAGGGTAAAATACCACCTTTTTGGAAAAAAATGTCACAACCATTTCATTTTTTTCACATATATGCAAATTTGGTATCAAAATGATGAGAATTGCATGCTCAAATTTGCATATATGTGATGAGAATTGACATGGTTATGAGATATTTTTACCAAAAAGGTGGTATTTTACCCTAGAAATGTCAGATTTTAGTGGTTTCTGCCCTGACCACATGGTAAGTCCGATCGGGCTAAAAATTAGTGTGCATTTATTGCTCAATCTGACCTACAAGCACAGCAATTGTTATCAAAATCGGAAGACATGAAGTAAAACAGGGCGTTGGTCTGACATGGAATGACCCGACTTAGGACTAGTTCTTAGTTACCACTATTTTGAGTGTGAAATCGACCCCTGGTTACCCCCCTGATAAGAGTCATTTTATATAATACTAGGGAGATGCAATCATTCTCACTGCCGTTATGTTATAGCAATGCCAAATGTTGGCTGGATGTAGTGTAGCGCCATTCAATAGGAGCATTTCGGAGTTTATCAAAATCGGAAGACATGAGGTAAAAAAGTGCGTTGGTCTGACATGGAATGACCCAGTTAGGACGAGTCAGCTGTGTTCTATTTATGGGAGACCTTTGTGACGCTAGGTGGCGCCAGACATACCAGGTAAAATCCATCGTTCCCGGTAGTGTACACATGCTCAGAACTACGTAAACAATGGAAATTGACCTGGTACTTCACTGATGTACAATTGAGTTTGAAAGATCCATTGCTTCACTCTAGTGATTGCTGGAAACGTTACTAACAGTTGTTATTGTTCATCTTAATTCTTTCAGAAAGTACTTGCGTACAAGCTCTTGATTCATGTACCGGTGACGTCACTTGTAGGAAGCTGCTAGCCGAGTATTTGTCCCAGTGCAGTAAGGATAGGCTAACCAATACGTGTAGAACAACCCAATGTAGGACTAGTATTCGCTTCTTCTTGGATCATGTGTCTCCTATCTACACACATGCTTTGTTGTATTGCTACTGTACTAGCACTGATTCCCAATGTGAGGTATTGAGACGAGGGTTGAATGCTGACTGTGCCAACAAGGGAGGAGAAGTTATACCAAATTGTCTGGAGTTGAGTGACCAGTGCTCTGCATCTACACTATGCAGGTCAGTCCATCAATATGCAATATTGTTTATAAGGCCTGCACTTACTAATTGGCAACCTTTTAGATTGGCAAAGTCTGGTACCTTGTTTCCATAAATATCCAACGCATCATATTGGATGCGTTCGATTAGCTTCCCTGGGTCGTTACCGGTCTGCCCCCGGTGCGTTCGAGTAGCTTTGACGTCATTCGAGGGGCTCACCCGGGTCATCCCCAAGTAACCTGCTTGTGGAGTGGGTCACTTTGGGAATCGCCCAAGAGACATGACGTCACAACGAGAGGGTGGGTGATCGTTCGAATAACTCTTGTTAGGGGCTCCCCGAGTGAGCACCGCGGGGTCGACCCGTGGAAGCTATTCGAACGCACCCATTTGGCAAAGTCTGGTACCTTTTTGTTATACATATCAAACGCATCTTTGTGTGGACGTCTTGATATGGATGCGCAGTGAAGGGAAAAAGCGCTATCCCCGAATCATGTGACAAACATGTAATATCAACATACAGAATATTAAAACCATGTATTGGAGCTCAGCTTGGAACCTGCCAGACCATTTAGACCCCGAGACCATACCATTTTGTTTTTATCTCTACAAACCACTAGAATTACAGCCAAAGAAACTCCAGTTTCATCATTGAGTCCAAACATTGTTTTTGTGGTAGTAAAAAAGGTACACCAAAAATATTAAATAGTTAAACGTCACTTTATTTAGCTATAGCTTCAAACTCACAGTGATGGGTTAAGTCATCAATTCTCGTAGCATAATGAGTTATTTATTTGAAGTCATAATCCATGAATTAACAAACTTCAGGACTGAGTACAGACTTAATGTACAGTTTTGTTTGTGCCAATAATACGAGACCTCTTGCTACATTCACCAGTCCGTAGTATTAATGAGAATATTACTCGAGTTAATCGATCAATTTTCAGCACCAATTTTGAAAACTACAAAAAGCATTGCGCCATCAGCGACACGTCTGGGACAGGTTGTGCACGGAGCTATGGTGAATGTCGCAATGCCCGGCTTGGTATTCTTGGCACGGTAGTAGCAGCAACGTGTACATGTGTAGGGAGCGAAGGATCAGTAGCTACGAGATGTAAACAACAACAACACACTGTGTCGGATAATTCATGCTTCTGTAAGTATCTGAGTGTATTGGCAATTTCGGGGAAATTTGAAGGAACACGTTGCCTTGAATCGGACGAGGTGGTCTTTGAAAAGTGTTTGAAACCGTTTGTTATGAAATGCATATGGTTAGATAGATATTTTAAAAGTAGAATATAATGATCCACAAAAGTATCACTCGAAATTGCGTGGTTTTCCTTTTACCTTGTCGACAAACACGGTCGGCCATTTATGGGAGTCAAATTTTTGACTCCCATAAATGGCCGACCGTGTTAGTTCGTAAAGTAAAAGGAAAACCACGCAATTTCGAGGCAAATTTGTGTGGATCATTGTATTCTACTTTTATAACATCTTTCTAGCCATATGCATTTTATAACAAACGGTTACAAACGCTTTTTAAAGACAAACTCGGCCGATCCAAGGCAACGTGTTCCTTTAAGCATTAACAAGTTAAATATAGGCCAATACTACACATTACTAACATTTGAAATAGCTTCCCACGATTGTACTATTGTGGATTATGTTAATTTGCAAAATACAATATGTATATAGACAATAGACCGTGTAACGGTCTTCTCTGAGCGTCGGGACACATCAGAGCCATCAGGGCCCAATTGCATGGCTCCGCTAACCGCTGTAATCTGCGCTTACGATCACCAACCTCGGCTTGCTCTGCAAAGACCGAATTTATGCGCTAGCTGTGTAAGCGGATAATGACTCACAACTTGACGCTTGATGTAAGCGCGAAATCCCCTGCTTTCGTCGGACATAATTTGCTTAGCAGTGCCATTTGTGCCAATCTTGACATCGCATGTACGTCAAGGATCACAAAGATCGCCTTTTGCTTTATAAAGAGCGGTTCTAGAATGCTCTGAAATAGTATATAGTTTTGTATTAATGTGCCAATAGATGCAGTCCCCAAGAAATATAAACAATTATGAGTCCCTTACCTAACGCTAAAACAAAAGTAACATGTCTATTCGTCGAAAAAATCCCCGCCCAAAATCTGCAAACCGCGATGTCAAACCAACCATGCTACAAAGGACTCGTGACGTCATCGGTGGCTAGTTAGTTAGTACGACCTGCCTATGAATGTATACGTCCGAAGCTAACAAA
This sequence comes from Asterias amurensis, assembly GCF_032118995.1. Taxonomy (NCBI): domain Eukaryota; kingdom Metazoa; phylum Echinodermata; class Asteroidea; order Forcipulatida; family Asteriidae; genus Asterias; species Asterias amurensis. Next base: position 8,084,979 of record NC_092657.1, on the reverse strand, counting down.
CTCTCCGACAAACTTCACCATTCGCCTATATAACCGAGAAGTGTAACTCTTTGAAGGACGATTCAACAGGTACAGGTATTAGCAAGAATGTATGATTCCGGAATGTCCGTTCTTTGAGTAGGCAAGCGTCGAAAAAGTCACGCGAAAAGTGCCTCGAAATGCAAACCACATTGCGATCACAGTGGACACATTCAATGTCAAATCAGACGACACATTGTACAAAGTAGTGGTCGACTTCCTTGTATTTCAAATTATAGTCAATTATCTTAGGAGAAATATGATCTCGGTATTAAGAAGTGTACACCAACATATAGTTTTTTCTTGGAAGTTTTCATCCTCTTTTTCACATGATATTGATATTTTGAATTGATGTTCGGTCTTAAATAATAATAATAGTTCGATTTATTAAGCGCCTCACGCGAAACCAACCCCGAGGCTCTTAACAACATTACCAAGCTTAAAGAGTAAAACGAGACAACATGTATATAAAAAAAGACATGCCGCAGGGTATATATGAATTGAAAATGGCCAAATGATGGCCAAATGATACATACGTTAAACAAGAACAGTGACAAGTTGTTTCTAGCGGCATTGTATTGCCATGTCGAGGTCTAAAGTCACAATCCTGAGATAACCAAATCTTCATATTGTGGCTGGCCTTTCCAGCTCTCTGTAAAGTGTAACACATTGATGTAGTTCTTATAGCGACTCCGTTAATAATATTTGCTCTGATGTCCGCATTATCATGTATTTAATTTGTTCTGTTGTGCAGTACGAGCAAGCTACGCGTACTACTCGCCAGCTGATAATGTAGAAGTTGTACACACCACCCAGATGTCCAGGTTGCGTATCAACAAACGTGTTAATTCTAACCAAGGTAATTAAGCCTATCCATTACTGCATGTCAACTATTTCTTCTTAGGACATGGTGAACAATTGCTGTTCCTAGGACATCGAATTACTGCATTTCGTACGTCATGAATTGCTGGACCTGTGCGTACGGATAACGTAACAATAACTGGGAGAGAAGACAATAATCCAATTCGCAGAATTGATCCTTTCTGTTTGGTGACTTGTTTAGTCTCGTATGTTCTCAAAGTTGAATTAAAAATTATTGCTTGGCCCGATTTTCGCCGATTTATTTCACTCTCTCTCTCTCTATACGAATGTTGACAGCCAAAGGTGTCCTGAATAATATACCATGGGCAGTGCACATTTAATACAAACATGCAAAATAATTGTGTAGGCATGGCTGGTACACGTGACAAAATGTCGTGTTTCAGCCAATAATTTGTATTTAGTGTTCATTTAACTAACAACAGCGAATCTTTTCAGAGCTTGTAAAAAAACAAATTATATCTCAACTTTAAGGTAAAAACGGACAAAATGACACCATGTCCTTGAGTGCATCAGCCGGGTTTTAAGAGTTTTGGGAAACCTGTTTACCTACATGTGTTTGTTGTTTAACTACATCTAGATACCTACCATTAATGTATTTATCAACCGTAAGTTAAAGCAGGCGTTGAATTAGATGATACAACTTAGGAAACGACCCGTGTTGCATGTACCAAGTATTACCCTTGGTGCCCCTTTGAAAGTTTTCCATAGACTTTCAGATTTTGAAACGGAAACCTTCTTGAGTACCTTGTTTGGTAGATACGTGCGCTATATAAACTTCGATATTATTTTTAATAATCCGTACGTATACCTTAGTATTAATCCGCCTTAACATTAATCCGTATGTACCTTAATATTAATCAGTATGTACTCTAATATTAATCCGTATGTACGAACTATAGGTTTTCTTGGTCAATTTCGGAAAATGAGCAGCCAATTTAACCTCCAAGCTATTCTATTTCTCGCGAAATCGAATGCAACTGAAAAGGGTCACTCGATTTCGTTTTATGATTAGTCAAATGTAATGTTGCGTCATTCGATTTAACAAAATAATCATTCAATTTAACAATTCATCAAAGCAGCATTCAAATTTGTAGACGCTTCTTGAGGCGTGTGTGTCACGAAAAAAAATGACGCTACGCTAAATTGAACAGAGTGCTATAGGAATTTGACTCGACTCAAAACGAAATTGAATGGCCGAATTCTGAATTTGAAACGCAGTAACAACTGGAGAGGCAAAACAGCTTTAATTCGAATGCATGAAAATGAAATTGACTGCTGATTTGCCGAATTTGACCGAGAAAACCTACGTACACAATATTATTTCATACGTGCACAACATTAAAGAACTTACAAATTCGTTGGAGCAGGTGCGGAATAACGTTAATTTTCAACACGTTCCAAAGTGCTTTTTGGGGGCAGTGGCGTAACCAGAGGGGGGGGGGGGTGGGGGGGCAGGGGGGCCGGCGCCCCCCCCCCCCCCCCGCTCAGAACCCTTGCCCCCCCCCCTCTTGCCCCCCAAATGAAATCAGAGATAAGTATATTCTTATACATAGGGCTTATATATAAATCGTTTAAGGCTGCATAAAATGCTGTCGTATAAAGGAAAACTTTTATTCATATCAGTAGGCCCTATGTGGACTATAACATGAAAAATGCGTGGAAACGCGCGCGCGATCGTATTGGCGGTAAATGTTTGTTGTGGTTTTGCGGTTACAGAGAGTGCAGGATGTGACAAAGTTCTGTTAAATACGTGGTGGTCTGAACGCAGACCAATAGCTCCGTAAACACAAAGTCAGATCATGGAGGTAGAAATTTCTACCTCCATGGTCAGATGCACTACAGAGAAATTTACAACAGCAAACAATGGCCAGCGAAAAAGGTTGCTTAGACCATTTCTTCTCCTTTGAAGCAAGCGGTGCAATTGAGAGGTAGGCCTATTTTAAATATCCGTTTCATTACTAACCACCCACAATTTCGATCCTGTATTTTTTTTTTGATGGCTTACACTTGTTACAATAAGGCCGAGTAAAAAAAAGAAACATGTTTAGTGTCTGAGTTTCTCAAAAAAAAGGAAGGAGGAGGGGCTTTTTATTTTTTATTTCAAGATGGCCGCCATGAATGTCAAATATCAATTGTTTTTTTCTGCTGCTGAAATACACAAAACATTAATGAAACAGTTTGGTCAAGGCATTCAGACAAGACATTCAGATTTTTTTTTTTTGCTGAGATCATTTAAAATAACCCTTTTTCAAAAAAAAAAAAATCATAAATTTGCATTAAAAAAAATTAAGAAAAAAAAGAGGTGTCCTGTAAAAAGGAAGCGGCGGGGACGCTAAACATTTCTATTTTTCTATTTTTACTTGGCCTAATATTATTATGTTTTGGGTATTTACACACCCACAAAGCCTATTTGAGAATGCCGTGTACAACTCTAAGTTGGTACTTGGTGACCACAGTTGGTAATTTAATCCTTTATACAGTCAAAAAGTTTTATCTTATACAAAATGACAAGTTCTCTAAGATGTTGTTGTTTTCGCAATCTTTTGTTACCTGCTGACTATGTAGACTGATTTAGAACTGCATTGGTGTGTATCAACTATATATCAGTTAACACATTTAATAATAATCTTGCACTTCTTTGGCCCCCCCAAATTTAATCTTTGCCCCCACTTGCCCCACCAAATGAAAATGTCTAGTTACGCCACTGTTTGGGGGATACAGCAACCAGTTGTTTCCAAAACCAACAGATTGCAATGAGCAAAGGACAACTGTTAATTGAAATGACGACCGCAGATTTTTCAAAATGTCTTTCTGAACAATCAAATTGTATGGGGATCAAAAAACAACGATTTACTCTGGTAAACATTTCAAAGAATTTTCAAGATTGTATTGTTATTCTAATTATATAGGTTGTGACGTCAAGCTAGGGAGTGGTAGCCATGATGTATACGTCAGAGCAGGGAATGTTATCCGGGTAAGTTTCCGTGTACAAACAACTCTTTCTTCTCATGCATTCATCATGTCGGTTTTTAGGCCGTTGTCCAGTCTGTTCTTGGTTGGCCAATTTAGATTTAATCTAGAGGTGTCAAGATGAACACACGAGTAGCAAAAACGAACACGCTGGTTTGGTTTTGTTCTCATTTTATTTGTTTGTACTCATTGTGAGTAGTTTCTGCTGTAAGTTTGTTTTGATGTGCTATTTATATAGTATCCTTATTGTCTGTACATTGATGATATGGTATAATTGATAGTCTGTGTCTCTCTTGCCAGATACCCGATGAGCATATAGCCGATTGTACACAGATTTGCCGATGTTTGAGCAGTGGTTTTCTATCCGAGTGCTTCAGCGTACTCTGCAATGTAACGACATGTCGAAAGGGTAAATTGCCTTGATGATTTCACCCACCCCTCCTCGCCATGTCCCCAACCACACAACGGTAGTATGACAACTGATTTAATATATGAATTAAGCGCCAGACTATATTTTCCTCCTTGCCTATATTGGTTGGCTTAATTTCAATGACAACACCGCCTGACGGATGCAACCCTGTATCGCGACAATCTCATCTTATTTTTATTTTTTTCAATACTTGCCACAAGCCACTGTACTAAAGTATTGTTTGAAACTGTAACTCACTGATTGACTGTGACTTTAAAAGACACTGGACACTATTGGTAATTGTCAAAGAACAGTCTTCTCACTTGGTATATCTCAACATACGCATAACATAACAAGTATGTGAACATTTGAGCTCAATTGGTCGTCGAAGTTGCGAGATAACTGTGAAAGAAAAAACACCCTTTCAAAGATGCTTGATTTCGAGACCTCAAACTCTAAATGTGAGGTCTCGAAATCAAACTCGTGGAAAAAGACTTCTTTCTCGAAAACTTCGTCACTTCAGAGTGAGCCGTTTCTCACAATGTTTTATACTATCAACCTCTCCCCATTACTCGTCACCAAGTAAGGTTTTATGCTAATAATTGTTTTGAGTAATTACCAATAGTATCGACTGCCTTTAATTACAGATACATCTTTAGGTTCTGATGCTCAAAAGGAATGTGTGTGGTCAGGATGCGAACGTATCTGCATTGATACACAACCCAAGTTATTATGTAAGTATTATAATATGCCAGCCCTCACCCTCCACCCCCAACACGGCTGGTCAAGTTTGTTTTAAATTAAGGATACAAAAGGTGTTTTCATTTCATTCGAGGAGAGACTAAATAAAAAGGGGGTTTGCTAAATCTAACTACTTGCACACAGAAAACGGAACGATACTCAGGCCCTCACAGAAATCTCTTGTTCTTTGATAATTGCATGCAAGATCAGATTGCCTTCGTCTGTTTGTTTAGCGCTAAATTTGGCAACACAATCGTTCCGTATTTTACCATCTTGCCATGCACTAGTCCATATACTTATCGGATCTGACATGTATGTAACGTCTAGTTGAAGAGTTGTTCACCACGACTAAATCTTGCAATCATTTTCCGTGTGTCTTTTATTTTGTTGAACATTGAAACCTCCATTGAGATGTGTTCTTAAACCACGCGAAGTATAGACGAAAAGACCGGTTACATCACATTTTTACGAGCCACAGAGCCTGGAGTTCCTGCAGGCACGATTTGTACACAGTCTAATTGAAGAAAACATAAAATCTTATATTTTATGCAGATTGCACTGTACTTTTTAAATTTTTGATATGCTGAAGGGGGACACATCTTAAAACGTGTCCAGCATTTACTTTCACAATTCTTGGATTTTTATGGAAATTGCGACACAAAATGTCAACTTTCCCATTATGACCAGTGCAGTTAAATCACACTTAATGTAAAGAAAGTTCACATGGTTTATAAGTATTTGGATAAATGAAGTCTCGTGAACTGATATTGGTGTCATGGGTTGAAAACGAATATCACCCAGTGAAAACAGCAACATGGAAACGAGTAAATGATGTGAATGTTCCTTCTCTCAGCACGTTCTCCTGGTCTACTACTAGCATATAGTGTTATGGAAGCAGAGCTTATTCGTCACCAACTACACGTTGAATTAAACATTTCAGTCATCAAAGAGAAACTACATCAACTACTTGCAAGTATTAACACGCAAGTAAGTACAGGGCTTGTTTAGCAAAATAACGAATTTCATCTTCGACTCATTTCCAACCAACCTGGGCCCAGTTTCATAAAGCTGCTAAGTACAATAATTTGCTTAGCATGAAATTTCATCCTTGATAATAACAGGATTACCAACGTTTGTTGCATATTGCTTGTTACTGGTATTCAGCTGTTATTTGCTCGTCATGAAAATCACGTGGACATTTGGTTGGTAATCCTGTTTTTCATCAAGGGAGAAATTTTTATGATAAGCAAGTTTGTGTGCTTAGCAGCTCCATTAAATTTGGCCCTGGCTGCTGAACACAAAGCCACGAAATTTAACAAAATTACCTAAGTCTGTGACTTTTTCTTTGGTAATGGATTTTTTTCTAAATATAAACCAATATTGAATTTAAATTGAATTTGATTTGAATTCAAGTGGTTTTAGATCCAAATCAGTTTGAGCATTATTCGAATAGTTTTTGACAAGTTTGATTGAATGTTGTTGATTGTCTGAAGCACAAATTCTTGTTGCTGACGATTTGTTTTTCCATGTCACATTTTCTTTGCTATCTTGTTGTTTTTAGAATCCATGCCAACTTGAATATACGAGTGGTGCTGCGGAGACTAATGGGACCATTGCGGTCTTCGCTCACTCAAAACATCTACAGGTAAATGTACAATCCAGCTTCACTATGGTTCGATCAGTGAAACACGTAATTTCGTGGTTAACATAACTTGTAAACTTTTGAGGTGACCAGTGCGTGTGAGTGGTTGGCTATTTGCTTCTTAACAAAGGGAGAAAAGCAGTATCTAAACAATAATAACTTAGCTGCTTTTATTTGGTTTTGTTTGTTCGTTGTTGAGGTCGGTCGTTACGTAATTGGTAAGAAACAAAAATCGTGAAGATCACAGATTTACATAAAACTTACATGGTCTAATGATGATGATAGTAGAAAACATCCCTTGAAATATTTTTGTCTGAAATGTCATATTAATTTGATGATAAATAAATAGTCTAACTTCGCGTTTGGAGTTTATCGCTCAGTGAGCGTTTTATTGTTTTTTATTTTGGCATCGACGCAATGCAAAATTTGTAATCTGTTATTCACTATTCTCTCATGACCCAGAAGGCCGATCGATCTCAAACTTATACAGGTTAGCAAAAACCAAGTCTGTATTGTTCCTTTAAAGCCATTATACACTTTCGGCACAGAAAAAAACAAAGTTCACAGATTTACAAATAACTTACAGGGTGTACAGAAGGTAATGGTGAAAGACTTCTCTTGAAATATTATTCCATGAAATGCTTTACTTTTCGAGAAAACATTAAAAAAATTATCAATTCTCGTTGTCGAGAATTACGGACTTATTTTAAACACATGGCATGACACGGCAAAACGTGCGGAGACAAGGGTGGGTTTTCCCGTTATTTTCTCCTGACTACGATGACCGATTGAGTCTAAATTTTCACAGGTTTGTTAATTTGTTATATCAGCTGTAAATACACGAAGTGTGGGCCTATGGACAATACTGTTTACCGAAAGTGTCCAATGGCTTTAATGTTTTGCTACATTAACTGCCTAACTTGATTGAAGTGTCCTTCTTTCGTTGATTTCTTTGTTATAGGAATGGGAATGTTTGAATCAGCTGGTTGATTTGGCGTCACTGATAAACTACAGGGCGCCCTCTGTTGCCACTGATGTTGTCATGTCCATGGTGAAGATAGCAAGTGTTGTTGAGCCTGGGGTATCGCCTGTGACTACCAACTCCCGCTCATGTGGTGTTTGGTATCACCACCAGCTTGACAAGAAATACTTGTTTTATTTATTTATCATCCTAACACTTATCCTATGGGTATCAGTATAGTAAATAAATGTATAATTATTTTCTAAATTAAAGAAACGAAAAAACACCTGTGCGACCGAAAAGGACAACTGCACATCATGCACAACTATTATTTAAATAAACACAATACAGGCTACACCGTTCCGCTGGGCTACACCGTTCTGTCGGGCTACACCGTTCCGTCGGGCTGCACCGTTCCGCCGGGCTACACCGTTCCGCCGGGCTACACCGTTCCGCCGGGCTACACCGTTCCGCCGGGCTACACCGTTCCGTCGGGCTACACCGTTCCGTCGGGCTACACCGTTCCGTCGGGATACATGGACCGCCACCGTTCCGTCGGGCTACACCGTTCCGCCGGGCTACACCGTTCCGTCGGGCTACACCGTTCCGCCGGGCTACACCGTTCCGCCGGGCTACACCGTTCCGTCGGGCTACACCGTTCCGTCGGGATACACGGACCGCTCTGCTGGGCTACACCTACCCGCCGGCTAAAATTCAATTCAATTCAATTAAAAATCTTTATTTATTCTTTGCAGCAATTACATAGCAGACCAGCTCCATATAAAAATATTAAGAGAAATATAAAGATTACTTGACAAAATGACAAGACAGATTATGTACAAATGGTTGAAACCACAGCTATTAAATAAAAAAATAAAAAAAATAAAAAAATAAAAAACACACATTATTAGTTGAACTTACACTATTAAGGATCGCAAAACAAATAAGACATTAACAGGTAAACAGTTGCGAACCAGACCTTCAATTAGTTGACATACCGCACACGAAAACAGTTGAAAACAAGTGCAAAACGTCAACCATTCTGAAGTCTGTTTGGCATTGGAACGAAAGAGAACTTCCTTCTATTTGTTTTGCAAAGGGGGAGTTTAAAACGACGTCCTGAAGGAAGGAATTGAAACAATTGTTTGAGTACATGACTATCACTGGTTAAAATCGATTGTGCTTTCCTAATAAGTACATGTTGCTCACAGAACTGGGTAACATCTCTCTGTGGCCTCCGATAATTTTAGACCAAAGTCTGACAATTCTTCTCGAACTGTTTTTGTTCCTTACACGTAAGTTAAAATACCAGGAAATGAATGAAAAACAAAACACACTTTCAATAAACGACTGATAAAAAAGACTAGGGATAGTTGTGTGTGTCGACGGAGAAGGTCTTTAACTTACGGAGAAAATATAACCGCTGATGACATTTTTTAACAACTAATTCGGTGTTATTAATTTTGTTTTTTACCCATATCTACCGATGTGTGTAGCACTGTATACTCAGGACTTTCCCGAGTCCTGTGAACAAAATCACATGAATTTTACTCGGGTGGGATTCGAACCCACGACCTTTGCAATTCTAGAGCAGTGTCAAACCAACTAGACCACCGAGATTGCCCGCTAGCTAGAGGCTAACATCTATTTAACATCTATTAAGTCGGTTTTCTCGTCCCGTTCTGCCGGGCTGTAGTAAATTTCATTCTTGACGGCAAATTGCCAAACTGAAAACCAATCCGCCGGCTACACCGTTCTGCCGGGCTATGGTAATTTTTGACGGCAAATTGCCAAACTGAAAACTTTAAATGCCGAGTCACACTGCAGCGATAACGAAAACGATAACGATCACGACGCAAACGAGAGCACATTCTATTCATAGGGTGCGTTCTTTAGCTTCCCTGGGTCGACCACGGTGTGTGGCGTTTTCTTTTTCCAGGACGAATGTGGGTAATTATCTGCACACGTTCGTCCCAGAAAGAAAAAACGTCACACACCAGTGTCGACCCAGGGAAGCTAAACGAACGCACCCAATGATATAGAATGATTAGTTGAATTGCTCCAGGCGCAGAATACGCTCACTTAACCAATGGAACCGGCCTTAGACGTCCTTTTACAGTATTGCGCATGCTCAGGCCCACGCGCGCAGTACTGAGCATGAGCGCGCACGCTCAGATCCGCAAACAAGGACCGTTGTCTGCTGCCGCCACCGTCTCAAAATTCTCATACTAAAAACTATTTATTCGACTTTGGTATTGTTTTGAACGGCAAATATGATAAGCGATTGCTTGTTTACCTTTGCTGTAAGATTATTTTCTCCGTGTAAAAAAAAAAAAGCTTTTAAATTGTACACCAGCCAGTGCAGTGAGACCAATAACCGGCCTATATCAACAGCTGTGAATCAGCACATCTCACACACCCCACATTAATTATAACCGGCTTTCTTGGATACCAATGGTTAAAAACTGGCTATAAGATCAAAACCCTTTTGTAAATATAATTATCCTTTCAGGTAATTGTATTTTGGAGTAGGACACGAGGCGGATCAATGCAACCGCACTGATTGGGGTTCGATTTCTGTTTTGCCCAGTGTCGATACTCGTGTGCATCAGACGGGACAGATACAGTGGGTTCATCTTCATTGCGTACTTGGCTATATAGTGTATATGATACAGGCAGGAACAGACAGTTCAGTGTAACACATCAACTCAGTATTCCCCCTCTTCTTTAACCGGAATTAACCGAAATAGAAAAATCAGTTGTTGGTGAGTTACCATCAGAAGGTTCAAAGTTCTTTTAAAGCCTGTGATCGCTGTCCCACAATCTTAAAGACGGTGTACACTAATGGTAATTGTCAAAGATCAGTCTTCTCACTTGGTGTATATCAACATATGCATAAAATAACAAACCTGTCAAAATTTGAGCTCGATCGGTCGTCGGAGTTGCAAGATAACTATGAAAGAAAAAACACCCTTGTCACACGAAATTGTGTGCGTTTAGATGGTTGATTTCGAGACCTCAAGTTCTAAACTTGAGGTCTCGAAATCAAATTCGTGGAAAATTACTTCTTTCTCCAAAACTAGGTCACTTCAGAGGGAGCTGTTTCTCACAATGTTTTATACCATCAACCTCTCCCCATTACTCGTTACAAAGTAAGGTTTTATGGCAATAATTATTTTGAGTAATTACCAATAGTGTCCACTGCCTTTAATTGATCCAAACTGCGTATTTTATATGCCTTTCATAAATTTGCAATACGACGGGGAAAACACCATAGTCATTAAAGTAGATAAGGCAGGAATCTTTGAAATGTAAATAGTAATAGCAACCTTATTTTTATAGCGCTTTCTGCAAAAGCGATACAAAGCGCTTACGAAAAACAAAAACAACCAAACAAAAGGGTACATTACGTGAAAGTTAATGACGTAATTTATTTAAGTGACAAGAACTATATTAATTATGGATACCTTTCTTGAAACTTGTTTAAAGAAAATTGTTCTATGTTTTGTGCTGTTTCTTAACAGAGTCGGCATTATCCGTTGACGGTTTTGCCTACGAATCAGCATTACGATGAAAAAAACTGACCAGGAACGTTTACAATCTGCATCAAAGCGACCTGCCTCCAAGACAACCTGTACCATTGATGGTTGGAATTTTCAGTATAAACAAATAGATTTGAATTAAATAAAATAATCAAACGCATTTTATTCGAACCAGTGATACTCATTTAAATAGTGTCCTTTGCTGATTTATACTCTGAAACGCTTTCTAAATTTTAAATGACTACATGCAGAGCTTCGAACTTGAAATTTACAAACATTTTGGCTGGAAAGTAAACGTTTAACTTCATTTCCAAAGCGCAGTAACACAAAGTATAAAAAGGAGTTTAGAATGAGATAATTAAAGTGAAGGATGATGGGACACGATCTGCAATGCATCACGTAATCAATGCAAACAATTCAGACCTCGTTTCATTGAATCCTGGAAACTAAAGTAAACTCAATTCAATTGGTTGATTCAATTGGTCGATTCAATTGGTTAAAAATGTGGTGATGGTTGGCTCAAAGAAGGTATCAGCTTTTTAACCATAGTCGTATTATTTTGATACTTGAATTTAAAAATGAAATTGAAACGGAGTTACTTGCAAGGGTGTAAGAGTTTTGGCAAACGAACTGTTGGTGAAGATGGTGTCATTTAATGGCAGTATGCTTTGGAATGCAGTTGTTGAAGTGTGGAACTTTGAAGGTGTTTGTTTCCGCATACAACTCGGAAATATGTTTTTGTTAGAGTGTTTTTGGTAATGGGAATGACGTCATAATGGGCGTGGTTGTAAGCGTTCGTTTGTGGCGAAAAGGGGATGTACGTGTGTGTGGTTTTTGTTTTTGCTTATGAATGTGCGGTGTGACTGTACCATTGTTTGAATTGTTGCTGTAGCTGTGCAATATGTCGGGTTTGTTATATGGACACTGTAATAGACGTTAAATTTGCATCGGGAAAGAACAATATTCATTTCGGTTTTACCCACATCCGCCCATGTCTGTTAGCACAGATATGCATCGGGGATAAAGATTAAGGGAATAAAAGGAAAGCGGCGACTTTTTAAACGGCCGTTTAAAACTGGCAGGGTCGCTACCGTGTGACAAAGGCCCGGGCCACGACCCTGCAAGGTTTTGAACGGCCGTTTAAGAACGAGCCACTGCTCTTTTATTCCCATGCATAAATGCCTTTTTGGTTGAAAGGCGCAGTAAGGTAAGAAACTCTGTAAAACTCGTCTGTTTCCGACGTGCTTGATCTCTCGTGCAAGAAACGTCTTGCACCAAGACTGGCGCGTAGTATCCGAACACAACCGGTTATAAACAGAGCCCCAGCTGGTCATTTTCAACCATTTAAACACCGCAACGTGACGCGCTCTCTACCAATAGAAATAGCGAAACTGTCTGACGTATTTATGAATATTAATTTGTGTTTTCACCCACATACACCGATGTGTGTTAGCACTGAATACTCAGTACTCAGGGACACTTGATGGCTCAGTTGTAAGCATGTTAGTTTCTTTGTAAAGCATCATCAAGGTTGGAAGAATATTTGTCTTGAATGCTTGTAAAATGCATTGCTTGCTTTGTTAAGCTCTTCGCATTGCACATGCTATGTACAAGTTTCGGCAGATTTGGTCTCAGCATTTAGGCTTATTTGAGTCATGAAAGTTGCGAGCCTTTTTTCCATTGTTGAACAACAGAAATCCGTCAAAAAAAATCGTATTGGTGGGGAGCGCATCACGGGGGTATGTTTAAACCTTTGTTTATAACCGGTTGGTGGCGGATATACTCCGCGCTAGTTTTGATCCAAGACACTTCTTGTTTACGAGCGATGCATGCGCTGTCGGTGAGTTGGCCGCGTTGTGTGTGAAAAGAAAAATAGAACGTGTTGCTTCAAGACTATACGCGCATGCGCAGGAATGGAACCTGTAACTGTCGAAAATAGGCATGCAACATTTAGGACCGGGCTACATTTAGGTGCCGCACAGACGTCACACATGTAACATGTACATCATACAGGGCTCAAGCACGTCGGAAACCATGCGGAAACGGATGTTTTACATACTTTATTACTTTATAGACTGTGCAAGTCTCGCGAGACTTGCACAGTCTATTACGCCTTTAACCAAAAAGGTATTATGAATGGGAATGAAAAGATAGCTATACTAGTTCTTTCAAGGCCGTGTAAAATCTTCCAGGGTCGAATTGCCGTGTCGGCTCGGGCCTTTATCACACGGCAATTCGACCCTGCCGGTTTTTAAAGGTAGTGGACATTGTAATTGTCAAAGACTAGCCTTCACAGTTGGTGTATCTCAACATATGCATAAACTAACAAACCTGTGAAAATTTGAGCTCAATCGGTCATCAAAGTTGCGAGATAATAATGAAAGAAGAAAACACCCTTGTCACACAAAGTTGTGTGCGTTTAGATGGTTGATTTCGAGACCTCAAGTTCTAAACTTGAGGTCTCGAAATCAAATTCGTGGAAAATTACTTCTTTCTCCAAAACTATGGCACTTCAGAGGGAGCTGTTTCTCACAATGTTTTATACCACCAACCTCTCCCCATTACTTGTCACCAAGAAAGGTTTTATGCCAATAATTATTTTGAGTAATTACCAATAGTGTCCACTGCCTTTAAACGGCCGTGAAAGAACTAGTCGCTACCCTTTTATTCCCTTATTAATGTCGGGATCCTGATATTAATTGATTCGTTTTTGTGCCATGGGGGAAGTTTGTGTACGTTTTTTTTATTTTTATTTTGAAACGTCACCATCTGTCAAAGTTCTTTATATTCAGATAAAAAGATTCTAAAAATCAACAAGATACATCTATCGGTAAAAAGATTTCATGGTCCAAAGCTATTTAAGGTTAGCCGTTTGCAGTGATTGAGCTCGTTGTTAGAAGGAGAGAGATGGATTTATACGTTTGTGTGAATTATGGGTGCGGTTATATGATGAATGCTCATTTTTAGTCCTCAGCTTCTTGTTGATATTGCGCGTGTCTGTTTGGTGAATCACAGAGAAAGAGTTTGTGGTATGATTAAGTATTGACGTGGTTAGTCAATGGTTTCAGGCGGTTTGAAGATAGGTGTTTGGTCGTTGGATTCATTGTAGGAACATTTGAACTTCCGTGTGGTATAGGAATTCAGGCCTAAAGATAACTGTAGCTTGGACTTGTATCGATGGTTGATGTTTAGTTCTCACTGTTAACTGGGCTACCGGGGAGGGGGGGGGGTGTCACTTTCTGATTGAGATATGGCCGAAGTATGAAATGATGTAACTCCGTGTGAATAGTTGTAATGTGTGATGGTCGCCAATCATGCTCCAGTCTTTTGCATTACCTTGATGCCTCAAGGGGGAGGGGGAGACAGCTCACTAAAAACGTATCACTCCTAAAGAGAACATAATAGTTGCCGTCAGATTTGATGTCAATATTATTGCCAAGTTCAATAAAACGAACACTCCGTAGAGCACTTATCTTGTTTGAATTGTAAATACAATTAGCAGGTTAAAACAATAACAATCATAATACTTCTTATAAATCGCGCATTTCACAATAATGTCTGAATTCACATTAGTGTCCTGGTTATTTTTCGCCCAATAACAATCCTATCATCTTTCTTATGGCGCTATGGACTTTTCATTCACAATATCAACCTCGACCCATGTACCCGTTACTCCTGGGTGAAGAGAAGCATTTATTGACCCCTTGCACGCGCGTCACACGCGGCGACTGGTGCCACGCTTCCCATGTTGGTGGGCAGTTAGGTTTACGTGTATTAACGCCGCGTCGCCTAAAATGCGCACTTAACGCACAGCATACTCAATGCATAGAGTTATATATGAAAACGCACAGTGAAATTGCCCACCAGTATGGCGCATTCAAGATTTTTCTGATGATGACGTCGGGTGAAATTGGTCAATAGTCAAGCATTTTGCTCATTGACACGAGTGCCATGACGTGGACCCACACTCCGGTGATTTAATCACCGGAACCACCGGAACTTGAATTCGGTGCTCTTAACCACTTGGTCTTAAAAACTTACTTGACTGAGAATATTGTAAATAATATATAGTGTTCTTGTTAATTATTACAATTGTTTATAATAAAACTGTTTTGACCGTATCTATATATAAATTGTGGAAATTTTATGAATAATGTATTTTTGTCTGAAAAATTGTTACAGACCAGTATTCTCACTTTGTGTACCTCAACATATGCATAAATTAACAAACCTGTGAAAGTTTGAGCTCCATTGGTCGTCGAAGTTGCGAGATAATAATGAAATAAGAAACACCCTTGTCACATGAAGAATTGTGTGCTTTCAGCATGCTTGATTTCAATTCCTCAATATCTTATTCTGAGGTCTCGAAATCAAATTCGTGTACAGTTATTTATTTCTCGAAGACATCGTCACCTCAGAGTTAGCCGTTTCTCACAATGTTGTACATTACCAACAGCTCTCCAATGCTTGTTACAAAGTCAGTTTTACGCTAACAATTATTTTGAGCAGTTACCAATAGTGCACAGTGCTTTAAAATCATTGTCAAATATTTTGCAGATTGAAATTGAGTAAACATAATTACACCGTGTTTTTCTACGGCGTTATATATAATTAATATTATTATTAGTCAAGTGTATGTCATGTAACAACTCGTAGCTGGTTTCCCCATTCTTTTGTCTGTCTCTCTGTAAAGCGCCTTGCATCCTTTGGTAATTTGGCGCTATATAAATCCAGTTATTAACAAGTGACGGATGATATGTATGTACTTTGTAAGTTTTGACGATCCACTAATGAAAATATAACTTTTAACAAATCTTTATAAAATTATTTATTTATTTATTTACTTGTTTAGATATCTATGTTATTTATTTATTTGTGTCCATCGCACATCCCTCATAACTATTAGCTTGTATACCAAAATGACTATTACACGACAACCAATGATCCTAAAGTATGTATGCTTGCTCCTGTTACGACGCTTTAGTATAACAGCAAGTGTGGAACTAGCAAGCAAGCTCGGCTGACAACAAAAAGCTCAAACATATTGTGTAAGAGATGATGAAACAATGGAAACATTCCAGAGTTTGATAAATGTTGAGTTAAAACTATGAATAGAATTATTAATGCCTTTTAATGATTTTTTTTTTATAATAAATCATCAGGGGTTGAATCGTTGTTGTTCAACCCCTAAAATCACTCAAAGTTTTGTAATTTTCTTTATCCTTATTGGTTATTGTTTGAGAATACATCATCCCGAGTGGGGCTTATTGTGCATGCATGTAGGAGAAATGACCGCATTTCAAGCTGATGGAAGAAACTTAACAATCGTAAAAATAATTGTCATTCTAAATTTAGAAGCTCACAAACTCCATTATAGCCCCTGAATTACTCACTCACTCAATTTTATTAGTCGAGTATATACAACCAATAAAAAAAGGAAAACCATGTCACCACAAATGAACACTTCCCGTGCATTTTCTCTTTATGGTCAACGTTAAATTCGGAGTTGAATCAAAATGCTTTCACCCAAACAACGATGTAGTTTACATTATTTATAACGACTTACCCTCACTCCCATTCTCCTCCCCTAAAAAAAAAAAAAAAAAAAAAAAAAAATGCTCATCCTGTCTCAGTGGACACTATTGGTATGTACTCAAAATAATTATTGTCATAAAACCTTTCTTGATTACGAGTAATGGGGAGAGGTTGATAGTTTAAAACATTGTGAGAAACAGTTCCCTCCGAAGTGACGTAGTTTTCGAGAAAGAAGTAGTTTTCAACGAATTTGACTTCGAGACCTCAAGTTTAGAACTTGAGGTCTTCAAATCAAGCATCAGAAAGTACACAACTTCATGTGACAAGGGTGTTTTGTTCTTTTTTTATTACCTCGCAACTTCGACGACCGATTGAGCTCAAATTTTCACAGGTTTTTATTTTATGCATATGTTGAGACTGGTCTCCGACAATTACCAATAGTGTCCATTGTTTAGAAACTGTTCTTCATTATCCTTCGTTCTTGGACGGAACAGTACAAGCAGCATTGATGAAGTGGTGCCAGGTTGCTTTGTCCCTCATGAGTTGTTGGGTCTCGTTTGGATTGAGATTTGTGTCTCTTGTGATGGTGTCTGGGTAGCTCATTTTCCTTCTGCCGCGGTTTGGATGACCGCCAGGAGGATTCCAGAAAGAACTGTTATCCTCTGCTCAATTTGATATGAGGAGTCTCATGATAGTGCTCAGTCGTGTTATTCTCCCTCAAAATGAAACACCCTTGTTCGGAGTATTTTCCTCAATATGCCCAGGGCATAAATTATTACGTCATTCAGATCCGAAATACATCAGGCCATTTCTAGGCCAGGGAATTTGTTTGACAATTACCCATTTTCCATAGCTCTAAAATAATATTTTAGAGCCATGGAACAATATTAAGACATATTATGTCTTACAAAGAATGTTTGAGGGCCTACAAGTAAAACATGAACGAAGCCGACGCCCTGTTTCCAATTGGAGATAAATGCTGAGGCATTATTGTTTACAGTGTCTGTACAGTAGAACAAGAGGCTCTTCACACATTAGCCTACTCGGTCTATGTAGACGTAGAGTTACCTCTTGCATTCATTCAAAAGAACAATCATGATTATTTTTTGGAGGTGATTGATGCATATAATAATTATGATAATACAAATTTTATGTTTTTCTAATAAACTTCTTGAATCTCCAACAAAAACCACCTATGAAGTTCTCGTTAAACTTCAACATTCAACGAACAGTTCTGAGTTTTATATTCACGTCCTTTTAGAATGCAGCAATTGAGGGAATTTCGACAGCATGCGTGAAACATAACAACAAAACACAAAGCAATACTATGTTTATTAATTTACTTTAACATATTCGTCAAAATCTTTGGAATTCCTAAGATCATAGTGACTGAGTTGAGGCCTGGAGGAGGGAATACTCAATGGTGTTTCCTTTTTCATTATGAGAGAGGAATGTACGGTACTTGCTGGCAAATGTGGAGTATAAACCACGCATACAAGATTCCAAACTGATTGCAAAACTGGGTATGTGCTCATGTTGCTCATCAATAAATACAAGTAGTACTCAAAAAAGAGTAGCATGATAGCAAACTCCAACTTTTGTTATTTTAATTATTTTAGTTCTTTCGGCCAATACAGTTAAAACAAGCACAGGCCGTCGAGGAATAGGCAAAATTGTCCTTAAAAAAGATGTGCCCTTCCAGACATAGCTCATAAAAAGGTAAACACTCATAAACTATACATTACACACTCTAAAAGTGTAGTGAAAATTAAAACAGAGGACACCAAGTAATATAAAATGGATCGGAAGTGTACTATACGTGCTGGTCTTCCTCCATCAATATTTAGATTGAGAGATGCTTTATCCATTGCGAAGACACTGCTTCTATTTGTTTGCCTGCGACCAACCCTATCACCCCTTCCACACAGGTTGTTAAAGTTTAACTGCCCTGTTTGCCACTTAGTAACCATTTCGAGTAGCCCAGTTATTTATTAAAATTCCGATTCTATGTTGAGATTGTGGTTGGTCTTTTGCTTATTGGTCTCCTTGTTGTGTGTGCAGCCGTTTGTTTGTTGCTTTTTTAATGTCGTTGAGGTTGACAGGCAAAGCAAAACCGGCAAGTACCCTGACTGCCCTAACCCACCGATGCTTATAATATTACACTCTTAATAATTAGTCAGGTTAAAGGCAATAATGGTAATTGCAAACCGCTTTCTGGAAAAAAGCAGTGGTCTAGCTTAAGGCACTGTGCCGAAATTACCCATTAAGATCCCGGCCTATTGTTTTGTACACTTCCCAATGCCATATATGTTTATAGATCTATGGAGCGTTTGTATGCGTTCCCTGCTCTTAAACGTGTCCAAAGTCCAGAGTTGGCCTATAATGAGTGTAAGAGTACATTGTGTACTAAAGGACACGGTTTGGTTAGGAGCCATCACTGGCTATTCATCAAAAGGAGACTGTACTTTAAGCTGACGGACCTCTCATACTACATCAGTCTAGGATCAGCACTCCTTCATATCGCATCTATACCCAACCTTTTTACTGACAGTCTCTCTGCAACTGCAATATTTATCTGGTATTTATCCCAACCACCCGCTTCAAGACTTCGATCAAGACGTCTGTAGTCGTGTGTAGTCTAGTCCTGTGGGATTTTCCTTGCGTATACCTTAGTTGGTATGAGAGAATTTAAACGACACCTTATCAAGTTCAGTCATGCTACGACTTTGTCTCAAGTTCTTCAATTGTCTATGTGCTCCTTCGTTCACCTGGTCATCCTAGAGCAAATCAAGAACGTAGACATCTAACAGAATCCCTCAGACGGTTCATTCCCTCTGGATCACGGCAGGAGAGTCCACACCTCGGTGCAGACAACAAACACACCACAAGTTTCCCCAGAAAAAATACCAAACTTCCACTGGGAACCGCAATCAAACTGTTTGCTGTGTTATAAAATCAAGTCTGCATAATACGAATAATTTGACTGAGGTATACTTTCAATCCGTACGAAGTATACTGTACGGAGACAGGAGGGATTGGGACGAGGATGAAGCTGAACGGACGGGCAACATCACCGGGTCACTCCGTGGACCATCTACCCGTATCTCCGCTAAAACGCACGGTCAGTGTTATTAGTCGTAGTCACATCGAACCCGTCAAGAAGTCTGCACGAATTGAAGAAGACTGCAAACTGACCAAACTGGGTAAGATATCATGTGTGGCCAGTAGAGAAACCAGTAGATTCAGCCAACACTTGTTACCAATGACATGTACAGCTTAAAGGGCAGTGGACACTATTGGTAGTTACTCCAAATTATTTTTTAGCATAAAAGCTTACTTGGGAACGAGTAATGGGGAGAGGTTGATAGTAAAAAAACATTGTGAGAAACGGCTCCCTCTGAAGTGACGTAGTTTTCGAGAAAGAAGTAATTTTTACGAATTTGATTTCGAGACCTCAGAATTAGATTTTGAGGTCTCGAAATCACGCATCTGAAAGCACATAACTTCGTGTGACAAGGGTGTTTTTTTCTTTCAAAGTTACCTCGTAACGTCGACGACCAATTGAGCTCAAATGTTCACAGGTTTGTTATTTTATGCATATGTTAGGTACAGCAAGTGAGAAGACTGGTCTTTGACAATAACCAATGGTGTTCAGTGTCTTAACATACATTATTCTGTGTTCAATAAAAGCAACATATTTTAACAACGACAGTCTCAATGAAGCATAATGTGATATTTAGAGGGGAATGGTTCCATTGAAGTTACTGGACATATGTGTGTTTGATTGTCATAGTGCTTGATTCAAATGAACACTTCGGGTGCATTTTGTCCTGATGACATTTTTCCTATTTATAAAAGATTAACACTATTTCTCTTCCATATGTTTACAGCATGCTAGAGGTTTCTGGTTTACTCTACAAGTGAAATTATTCATTGTAATGAATACCAATTTAACCTTATCCAATTACCCAGTTAATCTAAATCAACCGATATTTGACTTACTATTGGCCGGCTTTATAGTCAAGTTGAAGCTTAAATTAAATTGCAAACAGGTATTTGGAAAGATGAATTCAATTATTGTTTCTCCATGGATTTGGGTATAATTTTTCCGAACACAAAACACAATGTCCATAGATTTACATTAAAATTATACCGTTTGAAGTAGAAGGCTTACCTTATTATTGTACTTGCTAAGACGAAAATTATTTTCGTGACTTGCTTTACTAAATGTCACAAAAACTACCGCACTTCAGTAACTGCTATGTTAGGGAAGCTTTTTACTATTATCTTCAAACCGTGTTAGTTTAAAGTTAAACTGTTGACACGGTGCTTTGTGCTACAAAAAGTACCCAGACCATTTGAGGCACTGGACACTATTGGTAATTACTCAAAATAATTGTTAGCATAAAAACTTACCTGGTAGCAAGCAATTGAGGTTGACAGTATAAAACGTTGTGGGAAACAGCACTCTCAGAAGTAACGTAGTTTTTGAGGAAAAAGTAATTTCTCACTAAAACATTTGAATTGATTTCGAGACCTCACGCATGTTTATTTCGGAACTTCTACGACCAATTGAGTTAAAATATTCACAGTTTGTTATTTTGTGCACATTATGTTGAGATACACCAAGTAAGAAGACTGGTCTTTGACAATTACCATTTATGTCCAGTGCCTTTAAAGCCACAGTCGTCATTTAAAAAAGACACTGAGGGGAAATACACGAAATGTTCGACACATTTCAAACGGCCGACAGCGCTTGTTTGTTGTGGCTTAAAGGAACACGTTGCCTTGTATCGGACGAGTTGGTCTATACAACGCGTCTGAAACCATTTGTTATATATGAAATGCATAATATGGTTAGAAAGATGTTTTCAATGTAGAATATAATACAATGATCCGCAAAAGTATCACTCAAAATTGCACGGTTTTCCATTTACGTCGCGAACTAACACGATGGGCCATTTATGGGAGTCAAAAATTTGACTCCCATAAATGGCCGACCGTGTTATTCGACGAGGTAAAACTTTCGAGGCATATTTGTGTAGATCATTGTATTATACGTTTACAACATCTTTCTAACTATATGCATTTTATAACAAACGGTTACAAAACGCTTTTCAAAGACCAACTCGACCGATCAAAGGCAACGTGTTCCTTTCGTAATACAAATAAAGCCTTGCAATAGCGAACATTATCCACCCTTCTGGGTGTTCAACTTCAAGGCGCAGTTGGAGCTTACGAAACATACTCCGCATGAGTACTTAAAGACACCCTTGTCTATGGAGCGCAATTATGTCACTTTCAAAGGACATTTAATTGAACAGTCTTCAACCATTTCAGAAAGTCTGATTTTGGATCTAAAAATTAAAATTATTTGCAGAAAAAAACTGGGGGGGGGGGTGGTGTTTTTCACCAAAGTTATGTAGATTTTAGTACAAAATTAAGTTGATTGTTGATATGATACCTACTTTACACACTCCAAACACTCAGCGTCAACGATGGATGATGCTGTATTTTGATAGCTGTTAATTGTTAGTTAGAAGCCTCTCATTTCTTGATAAAGTTTTTAACACTTATCGCCTTGTTATGTGCAGGCTTTTGTCTTTGAAACATGCCGGTTGTCTATTTAAATATGACTAAAGGAGAGGGTTAGGGTAAAGAATCGGGGGGGGGGGGTTGGGTGGATGGGATCCGCAGTAAACCAAATTGTTCTATAATTGACTTACTCATGGTTTATCAAAACACTGCAATACAGCGGCTAAACGCCGAAATGTACAGTTTACAAAAATAGTCATTACAAATATTATTACATATACAAAAAATATAAAATATATAAACACTCAGGCAACAAATATGTGATAGAAAACCATTAAAAAAAACCGACAAAAACTTTTGATAAGATTAAAAATCAACCGTCGCTCATGATCCGAAGAGCCTCGCCACACTTATAACGGTATTGGAGTGGGGGAAAATAGCGTCATTTACGAAATCCAATATTGCTATTGACATTACAGCAATAGCAGTTATAGCAATTTGTATAATAAGTTATTTCCAATGAACTACCAATAACGTACCATCTGCAGGACAATGAATGCGAAGTGTCTCTGTAAAGCATTAAGATTGTCCGGTATTTAAACTGATCTTGGCGGCATATCTATAACATGGTTACAACACTCAGTCTTTAGTTACACACCACTTTTAGGCTATTTCAATTTTATGAAATGCCTTATCGATGAATTTCTTCGTTCAAAAAATTCTAGGTTATGGGTTTATTCGCTTTATGGTGGACAATCCCGTTACATTTAATGTTCCCGATAGCTGATTGATTAGTTCACGAGAATAAAAACCAACGAAGTTGAACGATTATTTCTTGAAACTTTGCGACTCTTTTAAGAGTCGCGAAGTACTCTACCAAGTAAGCTATTAAACCAATGTGAACAGACATCACACATTGTGGGCTTCCGACGCGCGCGAGAATTGAATATGCATGCTGCAATGCACAGATTGCTTGTTGTGACCCATTTGTCGTATATTCATAAAATAGAGTTGCAAGTAAAAATGCCACATTGCCACCTGCCAGGTTCTTCCCTTGATAGAGACATTCTTTGCTAATTAAAATTCCTTTTACGTCCTTCGGTTTTCCAATCAGATTTTTTTGTTAAACCTGCAACTGAAACGTTGTGTAGATCGTACATTTAGCACAGACTGGATGCCTCTTGAACAAGTTCGTCATCATTATTTTTCAAAATTTCACTCAAGACTTACATTTTCAAGACATCATTTAGGAGTTTATTTCTTTTTTTCTTTGTTTGTGGCTTTGCTCTTACTGCCACAAGCTTACTGCCGATTTTGCTGTGTTACTTTATTCTCAATATTTTTTTTTTTCTCCGTGCATTTATCATGTGTCTAATAGCATATAATATTTAAAAACACTAATGATAATTGCTTGAACATAATTGTTTGCATCGAAACTTACTCGGGAACAAGCCATGGGAAGCTGTTGATATTATGAGTTGATATTACAGTGTGAGAAACGGCTCCCTCTGAAGGAGAAGTAGTAATTTCCCACTAAAATATTTGAACTGAATTCGATACCTCAGTTGAGGTCCTCGAATTTAAGCATTTGAAAGCACACAACTTGTGCGACAAGGGTGTTTTTTCTTCCATTATTCTCTCGCAACTTCGGTGACCAATTTAGTTTAAAAAAATTAACAGGTCTGTTATCTTAATAATGTTGTGATACATCATTTGAGAAGACTGGTCTTTGAAAATTTCTGAATGTGTCCAGTGTGATTGGCACAAGTTGCAAAAAGTGTTCATAGTCATCATTATTATTACAAATACAAATACTTCTCACGATAATAATGTCGTTAACATCGTATGGAAAAGAGCGCCGACACGTTAGTAGAGAAGGTTGCAGGTCCGAATCTTGTCCCAAAAAATGTTGTATTTTTAATCAAATTAGCCTTTTATGATTACACTGGAAGTCATTTGTAACATTTCATTATGTAACATTTGTTGATTGTAGAATTAACACCAATACTAACTGAAGATGACGAAGATGCATTCCAATCAGAGGAGTCAGAGGAAGATGAAGATGAAGAAGAGAATGACAATGACCTCAAGAACATCAAAGGAGACATCTCCTCAACCCATCAACCCAAACGATCTGTAGCTCAAATGATGAAAGATAAGAAGAAACAAACCTCATTAACATTACACTGGTAAGTGCACCGATACCCATCTTTGTCAAACCATAATAATAAATAGCCTTTGAGAGAGATTCTGCTATAGGGTCCATACGTCAGGCCACTGACCATTTTCGAAAGAGGGGACAGTAATTAATAATAACCCCATTATGACAAATGCAATAACAACCGCCGCTCTGTATTGACAAAATTGTCATCGTTGCATCTGTAAGGTCAACAATATAATGAGAAATGAAGCTCCTTTTAAACAGACCAAAACAATGAAACTTTACTGATTTACATTCCTTCTTCAAAACTCTGGACACCTTTGATAAATTGTCCAGTACTTTTACTTGGTGTATCCCAGCGTATGCATAAAATAACACTTCTGTGAAAATTTGGACTCGTTTAGACATCGAAGTTACAAGAGAACAATGAAAGAAGAAGGAAAAAAAACCTTCTTTAAAAAATTGTATCCTGATAAAAAGCACCAGTACCTCTCCACTGCTCGTTGCCAAGTAAGTTTTTATGCTAGCAATTATTTTGAGTAATTGCCAATAGTGTCAAGTGCCTTTATCGAGTAACAACGAACGGACCTCTGTTTGTCAAGCAATGTGACCATCATAGGCCCTTTTCGAAACCACGGCTTCGGCCTTGGATTTGGCTTCAGGCTTTGTTCTATCGTCTGAAGCCCCGAGCGCTTATACGCAAAACACGAGCAAATTGTCAAAACAACAGGCGGGGCCAAGCTAGCCAGAGCCGAATCCAAAGCCGAAGCCGTCGTTTCAAAAAGGGCAATTATATAGACTACTCGCCACTCGGTGCAGTCTTATGAATGGTATCTATTTTACTTCTAAATCCCATCAGGTTGGAGGAGAACTATTGCATGTGTGAAGGCGTGTGTCTGCCTCGTTGTATTCTCTACGCACATTATCTGGACTTCTGTAGAAAAGAAAACCTAGAGCCAGCTTGTGCAGCTACATTTGGCAAGGTAAGAAGGGACTTACTTTGTATTGAGAGAGTATTCTGAGAGGACACAATGTTTGAGACATTTCTGTCAATTACTGCTGTATCTCATAGTTTGATTGCAGTATTTGCTATCCTTTTAATGCTGGCTGTTCATACAAAATTCTGTATATCAAGTGAAATGGAAGGGGTGGTCAACTCGACCGGTATCGCGAATCTCAGATATTAAGGCTTTAGCAGAGAAAAAGGCAAATGAAAAGAGGATACATGCAGAAATAATACAATAATGATTAAAGACACTGGACACTATTGGTTATTGTTAAAGACCAGTCTTCTCACTTGCTGTATCTCAACATATGCATAATGTAACAAATCTGTGAAAATGTGAGCCCAATAGGTAGTCGAAGTTTCGAGATAATGATGAAAGAAAAAACACCATTGTTACACGAAGTCGTGTGTTTTCAGATGCTTGATTACGAGACCTCAAAACTCAAATCTGAGGTATCGATATTGAATTCGTGGAAAATTATTTCTTTCTCAAAAACTACGTTCAAAGGGAGCCGTTTGTTACAATACTCTATACTATCACCCCCCCCCCCCCCCTCATTACTCGTTACCAAGACAGGTATTATGCTAATTGTTTTGAGTAATTACCAATAGTGTCCACTGCCTTTAACGAACTGTGATAATTTATAATTACATAATTTCGTTCAGACAATTCATTGCTCTGACCTATCGCAAACGTTATTTATCAGGGAACAAAAAGTTATTTGTTGGTATATATACACGTTTTTAATCCAACAACCAAGTTAACATTTAACTCCGTCAGGAAAACAATCCGTTCATTGTACATGATACTGTTCCGCACTTTACTTGTAATTCATGAGTCCGTTTTTCGAGTTGCAATACCTCATTTTTTAATGTTTCAAAATCTATCCAAACAAGATGTGTGTTTCCAGCTTCGCCTCTGTCTAGTCCTGATTGATCTTTTCCTGGAAGACTCAATTAATGTAAGCCACATCTTTACGATGTGACTATGTTTTATTAAATGATGAGGTATGTCTGTCTGTGTGTGCATTGTGTGTGTGTGTGGGGGGGGGGGCTGAAAGTTATTTCCACTCGTTAGTACAATATTAAAAAGAACACAATCTTCCAAATAAACGATATACTGGTTTTGTATCATATAACATTAAGAAAGGGGAAAACTGTGCCATATCAATGATGCTTTGGTAAAACAAAATAATACGAGAGAAACATGTGTCCCGTGTGTGTGGTCCAAGTAAGATTAATGCACAAATTTGAATATTATTGGAAGCAATAACCATTCCGCAGCTAAAAGGGATTTAGCAATAGGGCCTAGGGTGGAAAACAAAGACGCCGATTCAACGTGTCCCAGTGTTATTGTTGGGGTGCTTTTGGTGCATACAGACCAAATTGAGCACTTATCTATATTCATTCAGATAAGTTAAGCCTCTGTACTGGTCATTAGGGGAAGTATTACGTCTGCTCTGACAGTAGACAAACAATAGCGGTACAATAGCATGACGTAGATGGATGTGTAGCGGAATACGGTTTATTACCCTTATCTAATGATTCAATGTTATTATCCGTTATGTACTGAGGTCTATTCTTATGATCAGTTTGATCTGTGTTTGTTACCGCCTTGTCAGAAGATAAGAAGACGCGCTTCAATCTATCGCCGGTTACGTCAAATGCATCAAGACGGAGTTACTGTACTCTATGGTTTGTTGTGTGCGAATGTTTCTCCATACTCGTAAACTTGGAGTGCTTGCTTACACTGAAGTAACACTCATCTGTTTTGTTTGTTATTTGTTTAAAACCGGTTTTTTTTATAGGGCAGAGGGCTACTTTGTTTTTAGTTTTTGGTTATTGTTTTTTAGTGTTGAGATACAAAATAAAAATGCGCTTGACTTCTTTATTAAATTTGTCTATGTTGCTGTAAGAGCGTGGCTTGCTATAGTGTAGGTAGTTGTTTTGTTAGTTTGTGTCCTTGTTTAAGCCCGTCACATATACAACAAACTTAAAATAGTATGGGTTTGGTTGACAGAGAAAGCATTATACATGATGAAACAGACAAACAAATCTTTATAAGGTAAAGATCACAGTCTCATGACGATGACTAGAACAAGCTAGTCGAACCGTTGATACCAATTCAAGAACTATCTCCGCGGTAGTGCAGATAATTAATGATCATATAAGCTAAAGTAGTAGGTCCCAGCCAATTTGCTATACCTTCCGCACAGGAAGTAGTTAAAAAGCAGGACAGTTCTTTTGCCGAACATCCGATAAATCTACCACGAAACAAACATTGAGCATATTTAAAATGTCTCTGCGTACTGATCATAATACGTTCTGATAAGTTGCTCGTAAGTTCAAAGAACTTTAGACATACGTTAACATACGCTGACGTACGGTAGAGGTACGTTACTCGTAGGTTGATATACGTTGATTGTCGGCTGAAGAGACGATTACGTATTAATTTGTGCCGTATGTCTAACCTACGCCTGACGTATAATCAACGAGTCTCGACGTATTCTGACGTAACCACCTTCTGTACAACTTATATGGCGATCGTGTAACATACATAACTTTAGTTTGTAATACTCTATCAAATAATTAGAATGAATAGGCTATGGACACGTACATTTTTTCCGATTCAATGCGTTGGGAAGTTGGACATTCTGGACTTTGACAGTTTTCGAACTATTTTGTGTAGGCCCATACGTCGGCATATACGTTCAGCTGATACGCCATGGTGTTATGTGACAGGCCCTTTCACAAACTAACACATTGTATTCGCATTAACTGTAGTAAATTATTTTTTGATGAAACATCAATCAATCATGTTGTCAACAGAAAATGCTTACTTTTGCTTCTCCACAAGTTCTTTGACCTGTCATGACTGACAAGTCGTTAGCACCATAAATTGGGCAATAAAACAGTAAAAGATCGATTGCAATGTGTCTTATTGTGTTTCCCAATGCGGGCGAAATGTGTTTCCGTACACGGCATCACTTCTTTTCACCGCATCGAGGATTGTGTGTAGTGAATTTTGTTATGCACTAGTTAAAAGTAGATAGTATTTTTATATCAAGTATAACTGCACAAAAGAAACTGACTTGGTAAACTTAGTTAAATTGTTGGGGGTAAAAAAGGACCAAATAACTAGAGCGGAGTATGAACCTTCAACCTCCGGAACAACATACCAGCCCTTGCCGATTGAGCTACCTTGCAGTAACGTTGGTCATCTCCCTGCGACACTTAAACATTTCAGACACAATTTTTGAAAGCACCTAAAGTGTCGTGGTCCCCCCCCCCACGTCAAAACCATACGAACTCTATAAGAGCTCAACAGAAGAACAGATAGTTGTCTTCTTTTAGAAGTTAGCATTGTTACCATCTCCCAAGTTTTCAAAAAATTCAACATAACAATAATGTAACATACATGGGGAAAACGAATTCAAATTAATTGGTTCAGTTACGAAATGGACACAGCAAAAAAAACTTTATTGTCAATGGTTCTGGTAAGATAGGCAATGATGATTTTGTCTTCCAACTCTAATTTCGCAACTGACACGGTATTCCATAATCTAATAATATTGCTCATAAGGCTTGGTATGAATTAGTAAACAATCAGAAAGCAATGAATTAAATACTGACGTTATCATGCTAATCAAGTCAGCTCATACACTGCTACACATTAAACAGCCTTTTTATAGTAAATATAAGCAGCTGCTTTGCTGATTTTTTACTAAGAGAAGCAAAAAGAATACCGCATTTCCCCGTTCAGTCTTTAAGAATGCCGCCCTCTCTGGGAATGCAGCGAGTGTTGTCTACAGATGTGATGTTGAGACGAAGCTTGCGATCCAGCATTAACTTCAGAGGAGAAACCGAGACAGTACTTTATCAATTCATGTTGGAATGCTACCAATTGTTCTGAATAGATGTGTACAACCAACTGTGTTCCATTTAATTTGACAATCATGTAAACTTGAGCATATGGGGTACTTTCAAACCACTGTAACCGCCTGATTAACGAGATCATACAAGGACAAGTTAAACGATTCGATCCTCGGTGAAGAAAATAGTACAATTCTTTACTTAAGACAAGAAATGTTCGTAGTGTACTCATACTTTCGTAGTAACGCGTCGCGTCGTTTTATCTTTCCTTTCATTTTCTTGTCTTTTCCAGACGATTCGCCAGAAGTTTCCCCATCTTACAACGAGACGTCTTGGAACACGTGGTCATTCAAAGTAAGTATACAAGCTGATACAAACAGCAATATTCACCTCATAAGACACTGGACACCTTTGGTAATTGTCAAAGACCGGTATTAACACTTGGTGTATCCCATCATAACCATAAAATAATAAGCCTGTGAAAATTTGGGCTCAATCGGTCATCGAAGTTGCGAGAAAATTATGAAAGAAAAAACACCCTTGTTGGACGAATTTGTGTGCTTTCAGATAGAAGTCTTTTATTATTTTATTGAGAAATTACCTCTTCCTCAAAAACTACGTTTCTTCAGAGGGAGTCGTTTCCCACAATGTTTTGTACTTTTCAATGCTCTATACCAAGTCAGTTTTTCAGTTAATATTTGTTTTGAGTAATTACCAAACGTGTACCTTCCCTTTAAGGACATTTTACTGTTTGATTGTTATGAAACAATGAAATTGTAACAAGCAAAGATGTAGTAGGCCTACATTGTGGTCGTGTGGCAAGCCTGTGTCAATGGACGGCTTCATTCAAGCCCAATTTGAACATTTTTAACACTACTCAAACAGTGATTGTACTTTATTTTTAGTGTCATGTATTTCTTTAGTATCATCAGAGCAAAAGTAAAACTGTTTGACAGTTTTTACCAATCACTCTTCATGCGATTCGTTATAAGGATTTCACCATATACACATTTGTTGTTATGTATAGTTGAAGAGCTAAACTTCAGAACATGTTTGGTAAAGATTCAGAATTGAATGAGGCCATAGGGCATGGGTTTCCTGTATTTTACACAACCTGTTAGAAACATGTTGTATCTGATAAGTCAAAGAGCAGGGTTCTTTTGTGGTCCATACAAAACCCCAAAAGTTGTCTTCAATTAATCACCCCCCAAAAACGGGTTTAAATGTATTCGTCCATGCCAAAATCCCCAAATTAATTGTTTTGTTTGCTTTACTGAGGGTTAAACTTCCATATGTGAAAACGTATATCTACGCGATATCTTGTACTTGACTCACCCTAAACGAAATTGTTTGATGTTTTATTTTTCCAGTTACTGAGCGTGTAACTGGGCGTGAAATCATTGACGGGCCGAATCCAATAATTATTTCACATTAGGCCGACTTGACAGGAATGTTACGAAAACGTGGGGATTTAACAGTAGTAAATATTAAAGGAACACGTTGCCTTGGATCAGTCGAGTTGGTCTTTGAAAAGCGTTTGTAACCGTTTGTTATAAAATGCATATGGTTAGCAAGATATTTTAAAAGTAGAATATAATGATCCACACAAGTATCACTCGAAATTGCGTGGTTTTCCTTTTACCTCGGCAACAAACACGGTCTGCTATTTTTTGGGAGTCAAATGTTTGACTCCCATAAATGGCCGACCGTGTTAGTTCGCAAAGTTAAAGGAAAACCACGCAATTTCGAGCCAAATGTGCGTGGATCATTTTATTCTACTTTTTAAACGTCTTTCTCACCATATGCATTTTATAACAAACGGTATTACAAACGCTTTTCAAAGACCAACTCGACCGACCCAAGGCAACGTGTTCCTTTAAGAGATAGAAATCTTTGACGAAGACGTTTAAACCAACCGATCCAGTTTGGGCAACACTGTAGTTTGTTTTCTGTTATGTACGTTAGTCTGTGTTTACCGTTATTGATAAATGAGACAGTATCGGGAGTATGAGATACCATTAACCATGTATTAGCTCTAGCCAACCCGTTTATATTGACCGGTCATTTATATAGCATGCTCAACGGCTGTGCAAAGATCACAACCACTGTGCATTTCCGCACTGTAAGGGAATAAACTTATAATGACGGACCCTTTCTGTGTGGCTAAGATTTAATGAGATATGGTGCCGTTTTACGCACACTTAGAGCCATCAATGACCAAAATAAACGTATGGTGCAGGGGGATGTGAATCGGGAGTTTATTCAAATTATTGACTAAAACTAAAAGCGTTGATTCTGGTTTTTGTTGTTACGACAACACTGAAACAAAACTGTGGTGCTAACATGTACACCACGCACACGTGTTGCCACATTGATACCCAAGAACGAATCCAAATTAACATCATAGAGTGTTAAATTAACACCAACAACATTTGTTGGGAGATGTGTGTCAATTCAAACACCCCAGTTTTTGAAGTGTATATCATCAAACTCGCCCGGACGCTGGTGCATAATGAAATTGTGTCCGCCCGAACACATTTGCATATGCAGTTGTGTCCGCCCCGTGCAAAACCGTCCTTGCAGTAAATTCAACGCCCTTGGTTCGGCCGTTAGATATTCGCTGCAATCATAAAATACGCGAATATTCATGCTGCATATACGTATGTTCACGATTGCATATGCAAAAGTGTCCGGAGCGGACAGTATTGCATGGCGGACACAATTGCATCTGACACATTTGTACCTGCAATAATACTATTTATTTATAGTTTCTTCCTTTGTATCCACACCATACAAAGCTTCAAACAATACTTCATGTATGTAGTCGCATTTATATGCCACTTTAGCCGGTATGTCTTGACCGTCTTACCTCATTGAAGTGATAAATTCTCAATGACACGGGAAATGTGTATCATATATTTGACAAACAGTCCGCCTCGTATTATTTGTCTGAATAACATGTTTTGTACCATTTCCAACCAGATATCATTATTACGGCATTGGGATTAAAGAGACAAGCGCTTACTACCATTCCGTGTACTCCGGTAAAGGACTCACAAGGTAAGTCAGTTAGTCACCACTAAATATTGCAGTCAGTCACCACTAGGGATAGCTGTTAGTCACCACAAGGGATAGCAGTCAGTCACCACTAGGGATAGCAGTTAGTCACCACTAGGGATAGCAGTCAGTCACCACTAGGGATAGCAGTTAGTCACCACTAGGGATAGCAGTCAGTCACCACTAGGGATAGCTGTTAGTCACCACAAGGGATAGCAGTTAGTCACCACAAGGGATAGCAGTCAGTCACCACAAGAATAGCAGTTAGTCACCACTAGGGATAGCTGTTAGTCACCACTAGGGATAGCAGTTAGTCACCACAAGGGATAGCAGTCAGTCACCACAAGAATAGCAGTTAGTCATCACTAGGGATAGCAGTCAGTCACCACTAGGGATAGCAGTCAGTCACCACTAGAGATAGCAGTCAGTCACCACTCGGGATAGCAGTTAGTCACCACTAGGGATAGCAGTCAGTCACTACTAGGGATAGCAGTCAGTCACCACTAGGGATAGCAGTCAGTCACCACTAGGGATAGCAGTCAGTCACCACTAGGGATAGCAGTTAGTCACCACTAGGGATAGCAGTCAGTCACTACTAGGGATAGCAGTCAGTCACCACTAGGGATAGCAGTCAGTCACCACTAGGGATAGCAGTCAGTCACCACTAGGGATAGCAGTCAGTCAGTCACTAGGGATAGCAGTCAGTCACCACTAGGGATAGCAGTCAGTCACCACTAGGGATAGCAGTCAGTCACCACTAGGGATAGCAGTCAGTCACCACTAGGGATAGCAGTCAGTCACTACTAGGGATATCAGTTAGTCACCACTAGGGATAGCAGTCAGTCACCACTAGGGATAGCAGTCAGTCAGTCACTAGGGATAGCAGTCAGTCACCACTAGGGATAGCAGTCAGTCGCCACTAGGGATATCAGTCAGTCACCACTAGGGATAGCAGTCAGTCACCACTAGGGATAGCAGTCAGTCACCACAAGGGATAGCAGTCAGTCACCACTAGGGATAGCAGTCAGTCACCACTAGGGATAGCAGTCAGTCACCACTAGGGACAGCATTCAGTCACCACTAGGGATAGCAGTCAGTCACCACAAGGGATATCAGTCAGTCACCACTAGGGATAGCAGTCAGTCACCACTAGGAATAGCAGTCAGTCACCACTAGGGATAGCAGTCAGTCACCACTAGGGATAGCTGTCAGTCACCACTAGGGATAGCAGCAAATCACCACTAGGGATAGCAGTCAGTCACCACTAGGGATAGCAGTCAGTCACCACTAGGGATAATAATAAGTCACCACTAGGGATAGCAGTCAGTCACTAGGGATAGCAGTCAGTCACCACTAGGGATAGCTGTCAGTCACCACAAGGGAAAACAGCCAATCACCACTAGGGATAACAGTCAGTCACCACTAGGGATAGCTGTCAGTCACCAAAAGGGAAAACAGCCAATCACCACTAGGGATAGAGAACAAGAAACTCCATCACATCATGTACAGAACAATACAAAGAAAGAGCCGTCATTGTTGAGATTGAAGATTTCATGTTGTGCAATCCAATCCAAGATTCACAACATGCTAAATTTATGTTTGACTGCATGCTTTTCAAAAAGATAATGCTGTAATGTAACAATCTAGTTAACCTCGAAATACCTTTATTTATAAAGGAGGTTGATGATATATTGATCTTCAATATAAATTAAGATAAGTTTAAAATAAGTTTGAAATTACCTGAAGAAGTGAACTATGCTTTGTGACAATGATTGAGAAGGTTTGTGAATTAGATGGGTTTGACATGAAGCCAGCTCTACTACGACTCGTGCTGTATGCCTGATATACCTTACAGATAAAAACAGGACAATATCCAGCCATGAAAAAGGCATCCATGATGATAAATGATACGTCATTGCTTGATTGAACAAATATGGGAAAGATGGTGTAATCGGCTTATTTGAAATCTGAGATGGGTTGGAGCGGCCGTTGTCAATATTGACTCGGTGATAAAGGGTAAATTTATGAAGGACTGCGACGGTTGAGTTTTAGGCCTCATGCTGACAATGTCTCTGTGCATGAATGGCGTGATGTGGGGAGCCTATATCACAACAAACAATGAAGCGATATCACAGTAGCATGCATTCAGTGATGAACCAAACCTGCAGAAAAGACTCAGTTGACTCAGTATGTAAAGTGAATTCATGAATGAAACAAATCACACCCCCTAAAAGAACACTAATATCAAATATATACATAACAATAAACAAAATAAAGGGCTAAAAGTTCCGCAAAAAACATGGTAGAAAAAGTCCGCAAACAAAAACAATAATAAACTAAGTCTGTATCGTAACTGTGCAACGAATAACACTACAAGCAAAATGTTTGTTTTATTGTTAAATTATAAGCCCATTTCTTAACTTTTTTTTATATAATTAACTATTTCTCAAATGTTTGTTTTATTGTTAAATTATGACATGTTAACATAAAATAACGTACCGATATGTACACAATGCCGTTATATGCCATTTTGAGCATTGCAGAAGCTGTATTTGAGTTTTGTTTCACAGTACTTTACATATAATAGAGCATCGAATTGAATGAATTGTGACTTATTTTTACATAATGTCCAACTTCTGAAGGAGCACATCCTCTTAATACTTCCCCTGCATCCAACTCACTTTCATCTCTCCCTAAATCATTCCTGAATACGGGCATAAAAAAGCCCATTTCTTAACTTTTTTATATATAATTAACTATTTCTCAAAAGATAATCTGGCGTGAGTGTGACAATAATAAATAGACAATTAGTTTTAACATCGAAATTATCACAAAACATACAGTTAATAACATATATAATTAATTTAATTTGTATTAATTTCTATGCTTTGTGCAGGTTCTCCGGGGCAAGACTCAATAATGAGGTACGTAATAATTCAGTTGTTTTGCTTCAAACTCCTACACAAAGAGAATTTGGGAGCAAAAAGACTCATCAAACTTCAGCAGCCAGTAGAAAACATAGACAATCATAAGAAAGAAAGAACTACTTGGTTTCTGATTATCCGTGTTATTAGAGAAATAGTTAGTAATAACTCCTCATGGACATTCATAGTTGAGTAGAGTTTAAAGGAACACGTTGCCTTGGATCGGACGAGTTGGTCTATACAAAGCGTTTGTAACCGTTTGTTATAGATGCATATAGTTAGAAAGAGGTTTTAAAAGTAGAATACAATGATCCACACAAATTTGCCTCGAAATTGCGTGGTGTTCCTTTTACCTCGTCGACAAACACGGTCGGCTATTATGGGAGTCAACTCCCATAAATGGCCGACTGTGTAAGTTCGCAAAGTAAAACGAAAACCACGCAATTTCGAGGCAAGTTTGTGTGGATCATTGCATTCTACTTTTACAACATCTTTCGAACCATATGCATTTTATAACAAACGGTTACAATAAAGACCAACTCGACCGATCCAAGGTAAATGTAGAGCAGGAACAATGGATACGGCAAGGTTGTTAGCAAAGCATTGATTTGGACTGTAAGAACTTTGGTGAGTCCCAAAAATATATTGCGATGAGGAGTATTAAACTAAACCAAGCAACTAAAAAACATTTGTTGCGAAAATGCTCTCCCTTTGAAGGTTTCCGTTTGACAAACAAAACAAACCCGTGTACAGTTTACACGGTTCATTACTATATCATGATAACTCGATTTTTTTCCCGTTGTATCAGAATGCTCGTCTAAAGAATGGAATCCTGCTATTGTGAAAGAAAAATACTTTCTAAAAAAGAACGAAACCTAAGTAGGCTTAAACATAGCCCTTCATTATTGTCATAATTCCGCATCATAATGAATGAAGCATTAATTAAAACACCCCTTGCAATGTGGCAGCGCTGCGGAAATCACAATGAAGTTCTCATTTCGGGTCGACATAATACTCAGCTATCCTATGATACTACCTTGTCCTGACAATCACCATACTACTAGTCATATGACATTTATTGGTATCCCGGGTGTACTTACCTGGTATTATGTATATTGCTTTAATTTACTTGGGCAATTATGGGTTACTGGGTATCGACATACCCAATACGGGAGCTTAAACACGAGCAAGATTCCATAGCTCGGTCTGATCAAGTCAAGTGGCCTAAGTTGCCCCGAACTCGTCAAGTTGATCTTGACGCGTTTCTATGTAGCATTTATACTGATCTACAGTCATCATACCGAGTTCTTTACCTGAGACTGTCATGTCGTCATGATGTTACTTTGGTTCGGTTGCTAGGGACTGTTTTAGTCTAGACACGGCTGCCTTATGGTGTAGTCGATGTCCTCATCATTGTTATACACTTTCCCCGGTAGCTACATGAAGTCCGTTTGCACACAATGCTTGTTAGGGCTATGTTGCAAGTACTCTATAATAGTTACATGAGAGAGGTGCAACTTCATCTAAATGATGTAAGCCTCGACAGTTTGACGTCGATGGTGGTCAGGTGGTGGATGGGGACGGACGATACAATAATTGCATAATATAGACTTGATACAAAGAACCGCTGTGCATTTAAAGAATGGTTTCATTCCTTCAGATCAGAAGTACATTGGAACGATAAAGATATTGTCTACGTGAGATTTTTTTGATTTTTTTTTTTTTTTAAGTGCCGTTCGTCTTTTTTTCTTCTTTTTTCTTTTATAATTTTCAAAAAAGACCCTACAACTATGGAAATAAAACAAAATGCCAACCTGCAATACATGCATTTAGGTGTGTCATTGCGCACAATGTAATGTCCTGAAAACGTCTATTGAGCTGTGAATGTTTGAATATTGGGGTCACCGTCGGTTCTGTGTTCCAAAGTTTAATTAACGTTGAAAAGTTTCACCATGATCATGCATGAGTCTGTCATATTGAATTATCGTGAAGTTTGTTAACAGTTAAACTGACGTATCGGAGTTATATCGCGCCAACCTCAACTGGACAGAAATAAATGTGTCATTTTCTGATTTGCAACCAGCGTTGTATTCATCGAGATTCTTAATCGCTAATAAAATCTCATTATTTGCTCAATGATATGATTTAACGAAAGCACAAAGACCTTTCGTAGTTCATAATACTGATCAAATCAACAGTCACTATTAAACTAAAGAACTTAGACAAGGGTTGTGTATTCTTGAGCAATGTTGGTGCGAGCCATTACGCTTGTGTGATTGCTCCTATTATTTCTGGTAACCTATTTCTGGTCAGCAATCAGGGCACATATCAAGAGACCTCGTTTATTATTATCAAGTGTCATCGAGGCCAACCCAGCCCCTACAGTTTACCCATGCGTTCAAAAGTATGTTGACTTTACTGCCAATTTTTGACAATGTCACAATCGGTAAATATTGCAAACAAAGAAGTCGAAGATGAAATGATTGACAGTTGAGACTCTAAACAGTACTTTTGCACTTTTTGAAGTGAAATTCTAAACAAACGATCCGACGGCTATTTCCTTGTGTATTTTTGACTTTGGTATGTAGTTGTTACTGATTTTCATTCCTGCACCCATGACGCGACACGCAGTGACGTAACGGTGACGTAACAACCCGTGTTAAAACAATTCGAAAAATGGTTCCATAAATAGAAAGCGTTTTTCCTTAGATCATGTGACCTGTGACATCCAGTACTAGTGTTTACTAAAAAACAACATAACCCTTGCATGTAAAAAAAAGATGTGTACACTGTTTGATTCAAAACGTTTGAAGTATTATATTTTATGGACATTGCAGGCTTTGTCTGATATTTATCAACTTATAATATGAACACAGGGGCACATGGCAAAAGTGTTTTCAGTTGTTATTTATGTGGAATTTATACCTTAGGCTATGACACAAAATGTAATAACTCCCATAACGACAAGTGAACTATCTCGCCTGCCAGAAAGGGCATGGAATAGGTTAGCAAATGCACATACCCAACATTACTAGAAAATTACATATGCTGCTATACAGCATCCCCCCAGCTTGCCGTGTCTGGTCATGAAACAGTCGTTGGTGGTTTTGCCATTTTGTGGGCAGACGGACGTGACTGTAGCGTTGATAACATAAACTAGTCTCAGATTGCTTAAGTAAACTCAGCACAATATTCATAGCTTTGTAGGTAAATAAAGAAATATGGGAACAGCAGAAAACGTTTTCCGCACGAATGATATGTTCCTTAGATAAATAAATAACTAATCGATGGAATATACCAGACAATAATCATAATATTAAAGTTAATTTTTAGTCAGGTCAAGTATCTGAGAGACACCCAACCTTGTTGTGTGTGCAGTGCAGCGTCGTGACCATGGGGCATCACTTGGGTATCATGTGGACAGAAACAGGCAATGTATTTTGGGAAGTGCATCAAACAACTTACGTCGTGTTATTGTTTGTAAAAACTGCTGCATTGGACTGGTTGGTTAACTAGCTTTCCTTGAAATAATTTTGCCGTCTTGGTATACATTTGAAACTGTTTTAATTGTGTATTAATCGAGTCTTTAGAGGAAGGTTATTTAGACCAACCAAATCATTTTCTTCAGACACTGTTTGCCAAACAACCAATACGGGCTTGAGCTGTATGCACAATATTGGTACTTTATTCCCTACGCGTTGCCAATCGTTTCTCAGCCATTTTGGCCGCAGTCAGTTGATAGGTCTATAACTTCGTAACGTGAACTTTTGTTCACGTTTATTGTGACCCTGTAACTTAATAGCAGGCTGGGAGTTAGGTTTGGAAAACGAAGATTGATTTTGTTCAAGGGCGGTAGAGCTTTTTGCAACGATTGAAGTTGTGATCAAGTGAGAAATTTTCAAACATAAAAGTTGAAAACATGTTTTTTTATTTAGTAGCCTTGTCAAGAGACGCACATACCACCTCATCATGAAAACAAACAAGGCAAAGTGTTAAAGCAATGAGCTTCATACCTCTTCCCTTAAAGAGCTTGTCTCCAATGGTTATTTTCTTTAACAATTCATACACTGAGATCTGGTCCATGCCTTTGGCCCAATTGATTTACTCGCTTACCGAAATGAAACAAAGAGCTAAAGGGATACGGCAATATATGTTGATCGCAAAGGCGCATGGATGGGTAGGAATGACCGGAATCTATGGGATGACGAAGGCCGTCATGTCTGTAGCATTTGTGTTGTGGGAGAAGAATAGTTTAACCATGGCAATTTGTATGATATCAGAATGTGTGAATCTTTTCTGATGTTGTTTTTCGTGCTGCCATTGCAGTGTGTGGGTTTTGGCCGGCAGCGTGGTATGATGGGTTCAAAGAGCAGAAGAGCTGTATAAAATGAATGCCTGTGTTTAGTCCTCAGTAGTATACATACATAGCTCTACAATGTACATAGCTCTACAATGTACATAGCTCTACAATGTACATAGCTCTACAATGTACGTAGCTCTACAATGTACATGCTGGTATTAAAGGCAGCCCTGTAGTGAAATGACGCCATCGGGATGCAACGCGCGCCTTGCCTAAACCTAAATTGAGAAAGGGACAACAATAACATTATTGGAAGGAAGTAAACGTCACATTGACAATAAACCTTATGACCTTTCAAATTCTCTAACCCCCCCCCCAAAAAAAAACAAAAAAAAAAAAAAAAAAAAACAAATCAAACAAACAAAACAAACAATAGAGACGGCGAGCCCTTAAAGATCAAAACCGCACGAGTTGACCCTTTAACCCTTGATCTTGAAAACTTGCTTTTGCAAACTGTGGATCGTTGATGGCGATTATGGATCGAGCTACCCGGTGACTGTCTGCACTGTATGTCCGAGCATGGAGCAATCTGAGTGATGATCAATAGGCCGCTACCTGTCTGTCATCACAACCTGCATCAACCTTAGTACAGGTAGCACTATAAGGTCCCTAAAGTCCAATCAGCGTTTCGTAGATGTTTAGGTTTTGAGATTTTGTACTGATCTGGAAATTCTAAAATCATCTGTATAGGTGTTTGTCAATAATTCTATGTCTTGCTAACGTTATGGAGACCTTATAACATTCAGTAGAGTCTAATGTTTTTCTCAGAATGACGATCGATACAATGGCGCTGGTAACTAGTATGTATTCTTTATCCCCGATGCAAATTTAACATCTATTAGTATGTACACAGTTGGTTTATAACGAATACCGGACACTTCGGCACCTTGCAAACTCGGCACCAGCAAACTCGGCACCTCGCAAACTCGGCACCCACAACTTCGGCACCTTGCAAACTCGGCACCCACAAACTCACAACTACCGCGTACAGTAAACACAATAGATCCTGTGGCTTAATAGACTATCTTGATATAACAGAGAGGTTTCGCAAGTCTACGATACATAAACAGATACGTCGACACTTTGTGTGTTAACGTGACGCGTCTCCGCGACTATCGTATTTTGCATACATGTTAGCAACGGATACGGGACCTCATACACGTCGTGGAAAAACGGATACTGTTTTGCAGAATTTTAGTTGTATTTTTGTCCCAGATCAAAAACATTTCCCACGGAGTTGCTTTCACTAGTATCGTGCTTGATAAAGATAGAAAATTGATAGTCATTTCGGGCAAAACGATAAGAAAATGCAGTGTATAAAACACGGGGTCTCTATCGGTCACGTTTGTCACAAAAAAACACTCATGATGAATGCGAGCGAACTCGCTCAAGTGAAACATAACTGTACCTAGTTATAGTTTGCGAAACAAAATCCAACACGCGGCTGACGTATCAGTGGGGCCTTAGAAGCCCTCGTAAATCGGTCACTTACGTGGCTCTATAAGTAAGACGTTAGTAAGACTTTAGTAAGCCCTTACGTGTTATTCACGAAGCATTCGTATCGCTTTA
Organism: Asterias amurensis; assembly: GCF_032118995.1. Lineage (NCBI taxonomy): Eukaryota > Metazoa > Echinodermata > Asteroidea > Forcipulatida > Asteriidae > Asterias > Asterias amurensis. The sequence goes on along the minus strand of NC_092657.1, from coordinate 8,043,794 downwards.
CTACCGCGTTACTTACTAAACCTCTCGTAACGCCTTCTTAAGGGGGAACGCGCTTGAGCTGAACAGACATGGATTTGTTGTTTGACCCACTAAAGCGTGACATCATTGTCCAAAACGAGTATTTAGACAGTGACTGGACTGGCAGCCATCACTTTGGAGATATTTGCCGTACTGCAAAAATGGAGAGACCGACCAAAGCAAGGAGGAAGACCGATGTCCTGCAACACGAGGAGGAGGCGAAGGGGAATCGCCGGAAGGCGAATTTCTCGCCTACTGAGATAGTCAAGTTAGTTGACCTTGTTTCATTGAATTGGTCGGTACTAAACAACAAATTTTCGTAACGTTAAAGAGAAAGGCCGACACCTGGGCAGAAATTTCACGCAAAATCAACTGTGTTGGAAAAGTGCTAAGAACAACCACAGCGGTTCACCACAAATGGGATGACATGAAATCAAAGGCAAAGCAGAAGGCGGCCAAAAGGAAAACGCTGGTGACCGCTGAACTATAATATATCAAGTTGTTGTTGTTATTAATCAATACTGTACCAGCAAAATTGAATTGAAAAGTAACACAAATCATGGCAAGTACAAAAGTTGTTAAAATGTATAGACAGAAACCATCGTAACTTAAGAAACCCGCAAAGCCAAGCAAGAGCACCAACCAGACGAACTAAATTGAAACCAAAATAATTCTAATTCTTGGCACAAATGTATTAACACTTTATCTTCGTCATACTGCGAATAAGATTCTCACATTACAAACTTTGCACCAGTATACCTTGGTACCAGCCAAGGTTGCTATACCGATTCTTCATACATCGAGTCACAAAATAGTGTCTAGAATGCATTTGTTTGTACTTGCAATATTTTGCCCGTGGTCAGAGTAGTTTTAACTAAAAGTGGTTTAAAATTATAAGTACACACGGAATGCAGACATCTAAACGAAGGCCATAACTTAAAGACACTGGGCACCATTGAGAATAATTGTCAAAGACCAGCCTTCTCACTTAGAGTATCTCAACATATGCACAAAATCACAAAGCTGTGAAAATTTGAGCTCAATTGGTCGTCGAAGTTGCGAGATAATAATGGAATAAAAAACACCCTTGTCACACGAAAATGTGTGCTTTCAGAAGGACCTCAAAATCTAATGCTGAGGTCTGGAAATCAAATCCGTGGAAATGACTTCTTTCTCGAAAACTACATTACTTAAGAGATAGAGAGAGCCGTTTCCCACAATCTTTTATACTATCAACAGCCCTCCTTTACTTGTTACCAAGTAAGTTTTTATGCTAACAATTATTTTAAGTAATTACCACTAGTGTCCGGTGTATTTAACTTAACTTTACATAGGCTAACTGCATTTATAAAGCTCTTTAATACTGTTTCAAAGCGCTGTCGATCAAATACATTATAATACAGAATAGAAACGTGAGCAGAAATAGCAAAAAACATTGCACCCTACTCACCATCAGATCCAAAATCAAACACTACAAAAAAATTGCTTAAAATATAAAAACATTTTAAATTTATAAAAAGCACGACATCGTCATGCTACCATCTTTTATCTTCAAATAAACACAGTTCATCTTCAACTTTGGAAATGAATCCGTTGTGTGTTGGTCACTCCGAGTCCCAAGCCACAACCCTTCATTATTATTATTAATCATGGTTTATTAAAAACATTAAATTTAGTTGCCATAGGCAAAATCACATTGAATTTACAAAATGTACAGTTAAAAGATTAAAATTACAGACAGAGCAAAATTGGGATTGACATTAAAAAAAGGGGGCATAAAAAGCACACATGAGTTCAACTTAGCGATATGAATAGAAAAGTATTTATACAGAAACATTAGTATAACAGTTTACACGAAATTTTCATGAAGAAATTTGACCGTTGAAAGGGATTGCACTATTAGCAAGTCGCTTGGTTTCTACAATAGGAGCTGTAAACAAAATGTGAGTTAAGTAGTGAACGGCCATTACCATCTCCATCCTTTCGTTTTAGGAAGCCACTCCCGAAATACATTACTGCTCGTTAGAAAGTTAGCAAATTTAAGACAAATGTGTTGACGGCGTTGCTGGAGGTTTTGTAGTTTCAATAAATGAAGGGCATGATGGTATGTATCGTAATCATTATTATAATATTGATATATAAATTAGTTCATACACTGCGGTGCACCAAGATCAACCCTTTTGTAATTGTTGTGGTGGATTTTCGACACCAATAAACGTTTATCGACCCAAGTCTTTGAACTTTCTCAATTAAACCTGTACAATCAAATTAGTGACTAAATAAGGGTACTTATTGCAGTAATGAAGCGTATAGAGCAGTCGTGGATGATAGACAGCTTTGGGTGTGTAGTGAATTTAAGGCCGATAAGCAGCGAGGCTCCCTCGCCTCTCCCCACAGGAAACTCGTGCGTCAAATTTTCTCCGGCAATAATTAGCGCTCTCTAAAAGACATTAGGCTTGAGCGTACAAACAAGACACATCGCTCGGTCTGATGGGTACTTGTGAATAAATGGTGGGGTCCCGTCCATCTGTGCTTCGTATCAATTGCTAAATTAAGCTGCTAAATTGACTTGGATATGCAGCGACCATTAGGGTTAGTCAATGAATGACCAGGGCTGCAAACCTGACGGCATAAAGGGTACATAGAGTTTCAAGGAAGTAGCAATCCCGTTAAGTTGCTTCTTGTGCTGTATGGCACAGACTCTGGCTTCAACAAATCGCAAAATGAACAGCAATATTGATACAACTCAGTCCTGCACGCAGAAACAGTGCGACTTGCATTTGTCTTTTAATACAATTTTGTGTCAGCAGGATGGACTGACAAATGAAACTAGTTTTCCCTGAGTTTGTAGATGACGTTTGGGTTTGTAAGATGTACTCGTAAGAACGGTTAATTTGAGAGGAGGCAGCAATATCTGCCGCAAGCCCGTGCGAGAAACACCAAGGACAACCCCTTCTCTTATAATAGTAGGCCTATCTATATGTTGTTTTACGTTAATAGGGAGGTTTCGCACCCGAACGGATAGGCATACGCATACGTTTAGCTATCCGTACTTACGTGTAGGAAGCAGGATATCACTGTCGTCTGCACGTATAGCGGATAGCGAATGGCGTATGACGTCATAATGATGACGTATCAGTCGCACTAACCGTATCCGTTCGTATGCAAAACCTCTCTACTCACGGGACTTTCCACTTGACATCCCTTATGGAGAGAAAGCTTCATGTGGCTCGCACAGTGACATAAAGTAGCCTACTCTGAACCAAAGATCCGAACCCACACGGGGTTATATCGATCGGCCCGTTAGTTCGTTCGTCGACAGCTTGATTGTTCCGATAACGGACAAAAATGAGATGTTAGGAGAAATGGGCCTCCAAAATGTTCCTACGACTATCAAACTAGTAGAAATAACACTGGGCCCCTAAAACCCACTCGGTCAATGGGGTTTAGGAATGGAAAACCGATATCCGAACTGGCATCTACTCATGTGCGGCTACGACTGGTGCTAAGTGTGTTGCTATAGGGATATTATATACTTCAACGCATGATGATCCGACCATAGCCTCAGCTGTAGCCGCCAGTTCAGACACAACCGTCTTTTCTCATTCCAACCAGACTAACTTCAAACTCGTCACCTTTGATGTCTTTAATATGGACAGGTCCTCTAATGAGGCCTTAATGTAGATGGCTGACTAGTTACTAGCCCTGACATAGGACTAGCATAAAAGTTGTTAATAACAGGGGTAAGATTATGCCGCCTTTTGGGTGAATTTTGTCTTTTGGACTTTGAAAATCCGTCTTTTGTTTTCAGTTCCGACTTTTTAAGATCTCTGACTTTGGCAAACTTACTTTTGAAGCGGCGGGCGAGTCATACATTTTCTTATTACTAGTCCGCCGGGAGTTAAATGTTCCTTTTCACAATAAATGAGTGGTTCGGTGATAAATTCCCGAAATGATATTGTTTTAGAGTTCGCAAATGGTTTCATGACAAGTCCAGATTAGCGCTATATTTAACGAGGTCGCGATCGTTTATACAACTTGCTTTCATAGGCGGGCGGTTGGGGAAACATAACTCGAGTTTCCTTGGAAGACGCACTGTCTGCTGGGTCTAATCTCAACCCCTTTCCAGCTTAATCTTAAGCTAAATACTAACCTCGTACTCATAGACACATCGCTCTCGCTGCATATCACCCCCCCCCCCCCCCCAAATGTGCGTCGCCGACCGATCGTTAAATCACGAATATATTATTACGAAGGAAGTTTTTTTTTTCAAGCGAACCTCAAATCAAGAACCAATATAAAACAAATTGTTGTTGATGGAAAAACATTATCAAGGGCAGAAATTAAGGGATGATAACATTATCGTCAACAAATGCACACACAAAATCGTTACGTTTCGAAAATTGTTTGCATCATAGGCCTATATGTGGGCTAGTTCAAAAAAGCTTGCATGTGACCCAGAAGCTAGCGAGTCTGGCTAGCGAGTGAAAAATAGTTAAGGGAATTACATTGTGAGAAACGGCTCCCTCTGATTTTGATTTCGAGACCTCGGATTCAGAATTTGAGGTCTCGAAATCAAGCTTCTGAAAGCACACAACTTCGTTTAACTCGTCCTAACTTAAAATTAATCTCAAGGTCTGCATGCTACAGTGCAGGGTTGGTCTTCGTCCTAAGTCCTAAGATTAGTCTTAAGTTAGGAAGAGTTTTGTGAAATCGACGGCAGTGTCTTTAAGCATAGGTCTGAAAATAAAACTTCCAAAATCAATCAAACAAGGCAGGGAGAGGTGTTTTGTTTACCATGGTGGGCCTTACATGACAGTCAATATGTGTTTATCGTCATCTTGATACTATAGATACTTTCGTTGCGGGAATGAAACTAAGTTTTCAAGATTAAAATGCGTTTCTTTTGCCACCTCCGAAGTAAAGAGTAAATCGTAGTGTGTGTAATTGACGGGCTAACTGTTAACTTAATTAAATTGTGTGCGTAATTGCCAAGCACTTATAAAGTGAGCATATCAAGGCACAACTTGACAAGTTGATGTCTTGTGATTGCACGGCCATAGCTACAGCGTCAGGTAACGAAGGCTTACAAAATAGGAGTGGATTTTACACAAAATTAGCGTGAAAATGGTACGAATTCCTTGGTGACTGGCTAAGAATTTAATAAAGATACTAGCCCCATGGAAGACTCGATGCCTGGATTCTTTATTGGCAAATATGTCTTGCTTGATGTGGTAGGGTGTTTGCTAAGATTTTGACGACGAACATAAACCAGTTAATGTCAACCATCGCCTCTCAAGACATTGCAAGAAATTAATTTGGCAAAACACAAGTGCTTGTTTCCGATATTGTTGTATATCAAATATGCATAGTGTAAGCAATATCCATGTTGTACATGTAGTTGGGGGCAATTGTAGCCATTAAGCTTGTCGCCTCTGTAACTGTTCTGCCTGTAGTTCTGTATTGACCAACACTCATCAACCTATCGCTCTAGCTGGTCCTACTAGCTGGATATTAAATTCTCAAGTGCAGACTTTGTAAGAACTAATTTATCCGGTTGATCGGATGAAGGGGACAGGATATAAATTGCTTCAGGAAGCAAGCTACACATCGTATCAATCCACACATTTATCTTTTTCTCACTTGTACAAATCTTGAAGACAGTTTTAATTTGGTTCGCCAATACTTGACAATCCTTCCTTAGTCATTCTGATGCCTGGGTCGTTAAGGATCTCTTCTGCTTATCTTAAAGAACTCACTATGACTATTCTATTTCTATTTCTTTCTAGTAAATGTTCATAGTTTGGAGTTGATAAACGGGAAAAAGTTGGTTTAGTCTGTTATATTAGAATACCAAGCGTGTTATGGGGTTTACCAAACAAAACGACGTTGGTTTTTAAGATCAACAAATAACAAAAAGAACTACTTGCGATGAATAAACCAATTGGAACTTCAATTTGGGCAAAACGGTCGGATGCTTTCGAACAAAACTCGATACACATACTTTCATAACCAAATTCCCCAAATAATAAACTTTTAACAGATAGGTCCAAGTATGAAATCTTTGTATAGGACTTGAAATGTAATTAATATATCTTTACTTGTTTAGTGTTTTATAAAAGAGAGGGTTGCTATAAAGAATACATTAGTTAAACATTTTTGGAAACATCAAAACAGGTATTAATTTTTTTGCGATGTTAGATTATTTTTATTGTGTGTAACTTGTCACATCAAACTTTCCAACAGAATTTCTCCCCCAAAGAAAGAAGATTGGGATAAGTAACAATTATGGCTACCGAGTAAACTTTCAGACGGGCCTATCTCTAGACCCATTAACTGTGGCTCTGTATACTGGGCAACAGTTACTGGGTCATATAGACTATACGCATACTTCAAGTCCACCTTCTTCAAGTCGTCCTCGTTTATCTTCAAATAAATTTCCTACATTTAAGTAATGATCTAGAGTATAGGGGACAACTCTATTCTACCTGTTTACTGTTTGTTTGATTGGCTGTAGGGTCTGATTGGCTGTATTGATTGGCTGTAGCGTTTGATTGATTGGCTGTAGGGTTTGATTGGCTGTAGGGTTTGATTGGCTGTAGGGTTTAATTGGCTGTATTGATTGGCTGTAGTTGATTGGCTGTAGGGTTTGATTGGCTGTAGGGTTTAATCGGCTGTATGGATTGGCTGTAGTTGATTGGCTGTATTGATTGTATGTCTTGATTGGCTGTAGGATCGCAATAATGAGTGATGTATGTTTTCTCTGATTCAGGGTGGTTTCACGAGGAAGTACTCACTTGCCTCAAAGACTGGTACATTATTACCAGAGTTCCCGACTGCAGTATCTCTTGTCTTACCCTACAACATCCCAAAAGACAAGGTAAATTCTATTCCATTTCAAATACTCTAACCTCTTTAAATCAAAGACAATGTTGGTTACAATTTCAACCCAACAGCTGTCTATATTCCGTATATGCATGTTTTCACCTATTTTATGAGAATGTATGTTTTCATGCACTTGCCTAAGACTTATAATGTAAAATAAACCATGGTTGATATGAAAACACAGTGGAAAGGATGTGATCATGCAAGGAAAACAATGACGTCATGAAAAAGTATGACTGCTAAAAGTTCCCACACGCCCATTGTGTCTGAGCATTGCATGTAACCAACATGACATGACAGTTGCCTAAAACCATGTCATTATAATTGATTGTATTACACAGGTGGAGACGCTGCTCATGATGTACAAGACACACTGTCAGTGTATTCTGGATACAATCATCAACTCTAACTTTGACGAGGTACAGATCAATCAAATATGCCATTAATATTTAAACAAAATGTATAGTTCAGGTTCTTTTCCAAGTTATAACGTTAGTTTTGAAGTTGAGTTTGCGTTACTGTGACCTCTCAACATTGGTCATATTTTGTTGAGCTATCACTTTAAAGCACCTTTAAGCCCTCAATCCAAAGCTGTACATAAGCAAGTTCATTATTATAAATAATAGTAGATATGAAATAAAAAACTTTATAAACAAAGATATTTAAAATACTTAGGGCGTTTCTTTGTGTCTTACACCACCACAACAAACAATGTATGACAAAATAAATGAATACAAACGCTGACTGAAAGCACCCTCTGTGTTTATAACTTAAAATACACGAGTATATAGTACCTTTAAACCAAAACGGGCTGTCCATTATTTTGAAAATAAAAAAAATGGAAAGAAATTATTCTTATACCAAGTAATATTCTTGTTTTTTCCCCACTAGATCCAGAATTTTCTTTTGCATTTTTGGCAAGGAATGCCTGATCACTTGTTACCGCTGTTAGACAGTTCGGTAATCATTGATATGATATGTATCTGTGATTCCATCTTGTACAAGACCACGGTGGAGATCCTGATTCCAGCCTCTATGCAGGAGATGCCAGAAGGGTAAGATTGAGTTCATCGCTTTCGTCTATTATAAGATCATGCACGATGCGCACTGCTCAAAGAATTATACATTGTTTGAATCACTGGCAATCCTAGCTGTTCTATCACCTCCGTTCTGAAACAACTTCACTGGCTCCCTATCTAACGAACCATCTTCAAGCTGATGCTCATTGTCCACAAAGCAGTTACCGGCAAGGCTCCCCAATCGCAGAACTACTTCAAGTTTACACTTCGTCAAGGAATCTGTGGTCCAGGGGTCGATTTCACGAAGAATTAGGACTAGTCCTAACTTAAGACTCGACTAATCCTAGGGGATAATACAGACTTTAGGCCAGTCCTAAGTTATGATGAGTAACTCGTCGAGATAAGACTAGTCTTAACTCTTTGTGAAATCCACCCATGCTCCATGTTTCTCCTCATTTAACCCAAGTCTCGACAATCCTGGGGTGACATGACTTTCTCTTCAGCTGCGCCACGCATCTGGAACTCTCTACCACTTAATCTTAGACCTTGTATTCAAATCTCTTCTCAAAACTTATCTTATGTCACAGGTTTTTTCTTGTTTCTGTTTTCTTTCGTTTTGTTTTTAAAGTTACTGCGCCTTGAACGCCCAGCAGGGTAGTACGTGTGCACTACAAGTCTTTATCATTGTTATTATGACGATGGACACTTTTTATATGACTTTTAATGACCTCAGTATAGTTGCATGATTTGTGATTGTTTATTTCAACTGTACATTCGTTATTATGGATAAATCTAATAAGATTTACATTTGTTTCAGTCTTCTTGCAGATATACGAAAGTTTGCCAAGCATTGGGAGCAGTGGTTAAGTTCCTCATTAGAGCATCTACCAGAGTGTGTTAGTCAGTGTAAGCTGCCTGTTGCAAGACGTTTTGTTCAATCACTCAGAAGACAAACATCTTTCCTCCACTTGGCTCAGGTGAAAAAAAGAACGGAAAACTCGCACAAAATATAACAAACTTCAGTTGCTTTAAAAGTACAGGATTCAAACTGCCTCATAGGCCTACTGGGCAAGCTCAGTGGTATAGTGGTAAGACATCTGTTAAAAAATAACGAAGTCCAACCACGTATCTTGTGTTGTTTGTTTTGTTCAAAGTTTGCGTATACGGTGCTTAGTTCACATGAGTGTGTGAGTAAAACACAAATAAGATTTGTATTCCCTGATGCAAATAATCTTTCACAATATTAAAATAATCATTAATAAATGTATTGATTGATGATTGATATCTTCTTTGTAGACATCCCGCCCAGTGCTGTTTGATCAGCAGCTGATTGATCAGATGATTGCCGATCTAGATAAAGTGGATTTGAACAGCATTGGATCCCAGGCACTACTCACTGCTAATACCGATGAGTCTGATATGGAACTCAATGCTGAATGTAAGACACTCAATGTAAAGGAATATAATAGAGTCCCAGGTACTACTCACTGCTAATACCGATGAGTCTAATATAGAACTCAATGCTGAATGTAAGACACTCAATGTAAAGGAATAGAATAGAGTCCCAGGTACTACTCACTGCTAATACTGATGAGTCTGATATGGAACTCAATGCTGAATGTAAGACACTCAATGTAAAGGAATATAATAGAGTCTCAGGTACTACTCACTGCTAATACTGATGAGTCTAATATAGAACTCAATGCTGAATGTAAGACACTCAATGTAAAGGAATATAATAGAGTCTCAGGTACTACTCACTGCTAATACTGATGAGTCTAATATAGAACTCAATGCTGAATGTAAGACACTCAATGTAAAGGAATAGAATAGAGTCCCAGGTACTACTCACTGCTAATACTGATGAGTCTGATATGGAACTCAATGCTGAATGTAAGACACTCAATGTAAAGGAATATAATAGAGTCTCAGGTACTACTCACTTCTAATACTGATGAGTCTAATATAGAACTCAATGCTGAATGTAAGACACTCAATGTAAAGGAATAGAATAGAGTCCCAGGTACTACTCACTGCTAATACCGATGAGTCTAATATAGAACTCAATGCTGAATGTAAGACACTCAATGTAAAGGAATAAAATAGAGTCTCAGGCACTACTCACTGCTAATACCAATGAGTCTGATATGGAACTCAATGCTGAATGTAAGACACTCAATGTAAATGTTTGTCAATGTAAAGGAATAGAATAGAGTCCCAGATAAAGTTCATTATGAAACAGTTGGACCAATACGTATTCTTACTATCTCTAAAGTTTGTCATTTTCTGCAAACTAATGACATAGAAAAGTAAAGCTGATGAATTGTTAAACACTTGTTTATTTGTTTGAGCTGGGGATATTTATGTGAGTGCCTGAAAAAAAAAAAAACTTTTGCTGTTGGAAGATCACAAGATAACGAGGAATATGTCCACCTGCCTAAATATTGACATGATTGACTTTAATGTATCTTGCAGTTCTGAAGGAGTTCAAGGAGTTACTTAAGAAGCAAGCTACAGTAGAAGCCTTTACAGAATGGCTGGACCAAGTCGTAGAAAGTAAAGTTATTAAGGTCAGTTTGCTAACTTTGCTCACAGCTTACTTGCTCAATATTTGACTTAGCTATACACGTCCTGGAGAGAGAATGCTGGTTACATCATCCTTTCCAAATTAATATTGAAATGAAAAACACATTACAACCAGTTATCATTTTTTATAATACTAATTCATAAATACCCAAGACAGTTTCGCTAGTCCTATTGGTAGAGAGCACCTCACGTGGCGGTGTTTAAACGGTTGATAATGACCAGCTGGAGCTGTTTAAAACCAGCTGGCTTCCGCGTGTCAGGCGCGCGTGTACGCATATATTATCATGCGGAAAGCGTAGTTCTTATAGACCGTGGGCTGAGGGCAAATTTTTTTTTTTTTGTAGTCCACCTCACAAATCTACTTTTGCTTGTGCTTAAAAAATCGTTAAAATACCACTGATTATGAATATGAAATTCGCCAAGCCGAAAAACTGCACATGAAAAAGATATTAATTAATAAAGTTGGGAAACTAATAAATCCATGATTATTTTGATTATCCAATCACGGCGCCTTTTTCAAGAGCCATTGCGACGCGTTGACCAATGAGAAGGCGCGTTTCACGGTGAAGCACCACAACAACAATGGCGTCTTCATCAGACATGGCGGACACATCGGAAGGAGAGGAAAGTGGCGATGAAGGTTCTATTTATTGTTGTATGCATACCTGTGATAAAAAATCTAAGCTAGTGAAGTTGACAGACAAAAGCTATTAGCTATTAGTAACAGCGCGTAATCTATTGCTAAGCACCCGTGCGCATACACAACCCAAGCGCATCAAACAGATTCATGAAACTCAAAACTGTTCAGGAAAAATTCAAGCATCCATCAACCCATCTTAGGTGTATATTGAAAATGAGAGGACATCATGTTCTAAACGTTACTCCATCCGGATTCCCTCCATCCATTCAAGAACATGTTTAGCTCAGGTTTAGCTTCTATTTGCAACACCTTGATTTGTTTCTCATTGAAGCAACATGAAAGTGATCTTAATTTCTTGATTAAAGGCACTGGACACTACATGTATATTGATAATTACTCAAAATAAATGTTAGCATAAAAACTTACTTGTTAACAAGCAATGTTGATAGTATAAAACATTGTGAGTAACGGCTCCCTCTGAAGTAACGTAGTTTTTAAGAAAGAAGTAATTTCTCACTAAAACATTTGAATTGAATTCGAGAACTCAGCTGAGGTTTAAAATTCAAGCATCTGTAGGCACACAACTTGTGCAACAAGGGTGATTTTTCTTTAATTTTTCTTTCGCAACTTCGACGACCAATTGGGTCCAAATTTTAACAGATTAGTTATTTTATGCATATGTTGAGGTACACAAATGGTGGAGACTTGTCTTTGACAATTACCAATAGTGTCCAGTTCCTTTAAGGAAAGGGAAGGTGGGTACAGTGTAACATTTTTCTAAACCATTGACCATGAGGATGGTCTGATTTGTCTTGTACTTATTGGTTAATGACTAGCTGTCGCTGTTTCAGCCTGGTAAACAGAATGGGAGATCCATGAAGAAACGAGCCCAAGACTTCCTGCTCAAATGGTCCTTCTTTGGAGCTCGTGTCATGCACAACTTGACTCTCAACAATGCCCAGAGTTTTGGTATGTATATACAACACTAAGTAGAAGAGCATGGATGGATATGACCACTTAATGTGTAGACCCTAGAATGGCTCTTTTGTTCATTTACTTAATTTGTTATGTTGGAAAAAGAAAAAGGGGACGGAGTACGCCATTGTGAGTGCACAATTAGCCATATTGACATGGTGCCTCAAAGACCTTTGATCCATTCGGTTGTTTGGGAGATCTTTCATTAAAGTTAAGAAAAACACTGATTTGCACAGCCGTGATCTTCTGAATGGAGTTTAATTCATACCGGACCTGCCAATAAAACTCAAAAACTGTCATACGTGAACAGTTATAAAACTGATTTCTTGTTTCGATTTTCAGAAAGAAATGAGCACCATTTAATGAGAGTTTTACATTTAATTGACAAGTTATGATTAGACTTGATTCAAGTCCCATTCTAAACTTACTATGAAACAACCCGTAGCATACAGTACAGTGCGCGCTCGCCGTCAAAATGTGATCCCGATCAAATTAATGGTCAATGTGCCTTATTCCACTGCACCTGAACTATGGAACAACCTTCCTCACCACATCAAAAACTGCCCCACCCTGGAACAATTTAAGTTGAAACTCAAAACCATCCTGTTTACTCACCAAAACACACAGACACTGTATTGTATTATGCCCTCCATAAGAATGTTTTATTATTATTATTTTACAGCTTCATTTCATCTGATTCGGATGCTGTTGGATGAGTACATTCTTTTAGCAGTGGAGCAACAATTTAATACTGAGAAGGATAATGAGCTACAGAACCGATTAGAGAAACACATGAAGGTTGCTGGTAAGCAAAAAAACATAAACCAAGCCATTTTAAAGCCTATTGGTTATTACTGAAAATAATTATCTTCATTAAACCTTTCTTGATTACGAGTAATGGGGAGAGGTTGATAGTATAAAACATTGTGAGAAACAGCTCCCTCTGAAGTGATGTAGTTTTCGAGAAAGAAGTAATTTTCCACGAATTTGATTTTGAGACCTCAAGTTTAGAATTTGAGGTCTCGAAATCAAGCATCAGAAAGCACACAACTTCGTGTGACAAGGGTGTTTTGTCTTTCATTATTATCTCGCAACTGCGACAACCGATTGAGCTCAAATTTTCACAGGTTTGTTATTTCATGTTGAGACACACCAACTGTGAAGACTGGTCTTTGACAATTACCAATAGTGTCCACTGCCTTTAAATTAATGCTGGACATAAACTGTCAATCTATCAAGTTATTTGGCATCTTAATGTACGAATACACTAGCACTGCATGCAATGGCATACAACAATACCCAGTCCCTAATGCAATGGCAAACTATCATGCAAGTCCAGAATTTATAAATTTATTAAGTTAAAACAATAATTTCATCTTTAATGGCTTTAAAGCCAATGGACACTTTCGGTAAACAGTACTGTCCAAGGCCCACACTTGGTGTATCACAACTTAAATATAAAATAACAAACCTGTGAAAATATAGGCTCAATCGATGATCGGAGTCGGGAGAAATCAATGGGAAAACACACCCTTGTATCCGCACGTTTCGCCGTGTCATGACATGTGTTTAAAATAAATCCGTAACTCTCGATATTGAGAATTGATATTGTTTTCATGTTTTCTCAAAAAGTAAAGCATTTTATGGAACAATATTTCAAGAGAAGTCTTTCACCATTACCAGGAACCATATACATCAGTAAACCCTGTAAATTATTTGTACATCTGTGAATTTGTTTTCTCTTTTTTCTGTACCGAAAGTGTACAATGGCTTTAAGGATGTTCTAAGTTGTTTATTGTATGGAAAGGTTTGCGGTAACACCATGTAATGACTATCTCTAAATGAGTTGGGGTGGTTCTGAAATAAACCGTTGGTTTTTACTCGACTTTTCGATCAGTATGCTCTGATCGTCTTCTGGAGAAGGCTAGTTGTGTATTGTACTTTACTTGCGAATTATCAGTAGTCTCGATCAGTTTATATGAATTTATTATAATTCTTTTTAATTAAACTGTGTCTTAATTACAGATCCGAACAATCCTCAGAGACCCTTATCCAACCAGCCAGGTACATGCTTCTTGGCCAACAGGAACATGTCTCGTACAACCCAAGGCTATCCTGATCAATCAGTCAAACGAGAAGACTACACGGAGCGCTTTGTACCAGGAACCTATCCAGGACATACTGTCATTACATCAGCAGAGAAGGATTCCTACAGTATACCAGGACATTATGGTACCCAGCCCTCAATGCCAAGCCCCGGTAGTGCGGCAAGAAGTAATGCCATGCTCACTCCTCCTATATCACCAATTGTTGTCAATCCAATGCGCAACTCAGTCATCAATCAGGGTCATGTGACATCCCGCAATCCACCCGCTCCAGCTGCTTTAGTTCCTCCAGCAATGCATCATGGGGCTTATCCATATCTGAGCCATGTTGGACAGAATCAAGATCCTTACTCATCGAGTCGATCCCAGAGCTACCTTGGACCCTATCAGGGTAGTGGTTGTTACCCACCAGCCATGTTTCATTCTAATTATGCCCCTACAGCCTACCATACTAAAAACGATGTGGAGCCTACACCTCCCTATCCTTACATGGAACCCCAGTATCGTGATGAAAGTTATTACACTAGCTGTGCTATGGGATCAAGTCATCATGTTGAAGGAGGTGTTATACAGTCAACCGGTTCTGTGCATGGTAGCAGTGCTTTCAATGTAGTTGGTAGTATACCATCTACATATTCCTTCACCAATGGATATCAAAATGGAGGTGAGTTCAATCTGTTGGCACGACAACCAAATACTGTCTAATAAAGCTCAGCCCTAATCCGTTGGACTGATAGCAGCCAGGACTACAACCAAAAATACGAACCATATTCAGATATGATGCCATTAAAACTTAGCTGTGTCTGGCATGATTTACATGCAAGTCATGTTTTGAATTTGAATGTTTCCCGTTTTCCGGCAGTTGCTGTTAAAGTTTAGAAAATCGGTCTGTCAATGTTAGTATCCCCCCCCCCCAAAAAAGAAAAAGGATGCACAATAAAACATATCATTATGATTATTGCAAGAGTTAGAAATGTCTACTTTGGCTTTATTCAAACAATATTTTGACTAGCCTGCCATTGTTTTAACCAAAAAATGTTTTAACAGTTGTATTTATGAGGGGTTCGTGGAATTTCTGTTTATGCTTCCAGTTGTTTTAAACATTTTGTCATGTTCATTGCCTGCTTGGTTTACTTCTTTCAAGGGAAAGTGCCACGAGCGTCTCTTTATGCAGATGTTGGCGTTATGTAAAAGCTTTTCAATGTAATTTTCTTTATCAATATACCTGTCTTGATCCCTACAGGATATTACTCACAAGGTGCATACACACACAGCAATCCCAATCACAACAAAGACGTGGAACATGTGTCAGTCATTAGTAGTGTACATGGTCCTCGATCTCAATCAGACATCAATCCTACACAGTTCAATGAGATTAATGATCCACTCAATATCTTGGACCGTCCACCAGGACTTGGTCCACCAGGACTTGGTCCACCAGGACTTGGACAACCAGGCAAGGATGCACATCTGTTTGGGGGTACTAGTCAGGCTACATGCCATATTCCAACAGGTAACAACATTTCCTGAATGTTTTCAAAAAAATAATAGTCCGTTATCTTAAATAGGATGTTTGGCATGTTCATATCAAGCTTATTAATTTGAAGATGATCCAAAAAACAACCAATGACTTGTGGGTTCTTCAAAAGCAATTTCACAAACCTTGACAGAATTTCAGGCAGACATGTATCCGAGTATCATGGCTGTCGTGACAGTTAAACCACAAATATAATGCCTTGGATTGGGCGAGTCCGTCTTTTAAAGTGTTTTAAATGCATTGGTTAGAATTAAAGATTTCAAATACAAAATATACTGATCCACACAAATATGCCTCGAAAATGCGTGGTTTTCCTTTTATTTTGCAAAACACGGTCGGCCATTTTGTGGAGTCAAAAAATTGACTCCACAAGATGGTGTACCACATTAGTTCACGACGTATAAGGCAAACCATACAATATCTAGGCATTTTGTGTGGATCATTCACTCTACTTTTAAATAAAACATCTTTCCATCATATGTATTTATAACAACTGCTTTTTAGAGACCAACTCGCCCGATCTAAGGCAACGTGTCCATCAAAGTTAACATTTCTGGTGGGCTAAAATATAGACACAGACAATTTTAAGTAAATGGATCAAGAATTTTGAATCTCTAGGATCGCGTTCCCACTGGATCCACAATTGCGAGATTGGGATCTCGCAACAAGATGAGTTGCAGGCGTGAAATCGCAGTCGCATTCCCACTTGAGTATGATCGCGCATTGATCCCCCTTTAGGGGAACGGAAGTGGGTTTAAAAGAATACTGTTTTGCAAGCAAATTGGGGGGTCTGATTGCCCTTTGCGTTCCCACTAGACTTTTGATTGCCCATTCATCCACAAGGGTGATCAGATCCCGCTTTAATCCTACTCCCAAGGAGGATCAAAATTGCACGGTCAGATCCTGATCGCCCTTGCGTTCCCACTGGAGCCTGTTTCTCGTTGATCGCCCTTTGATCGCCCTTTCGGGGTCTTGATCGCCCTTTTCTCGAATTGAGATATCAATGCTGGGTCAAGTGGGAACGGGGTCTAGGTCGACTGGTAAACTGTATCAATGAAAACAATTCCACATGTAGCGCCCTCTACAGATGAGTAAAAAACAATCACAGAGAGTTTGTTGAGGGTAACAAAAAACCGGTTTCATTCAAACTCTGTAAAATTTATAGGAAATTTATCAGAAAACGTACTCATACAGTGATTACTTGCATCTTGTCTTTTATGTACAGTAGTTTCTCATTCTTCACAGTCGCCATCATGTAACGGACCACAACGACAAAATGAAGGATTGCTTGGTCAGACAGACTACCTTCCAGTCAGTGGAGTCAGCATGTACCATGATTCCACAGGGGAGATGAGACATTTAGGGTCCAATCAACATAATACAACACATCACCCTCAGTCTACTGGCACCCCTATTGTGAGTAATGAACAGGGATCGTCTCTTCCACCAATCAACACTGTATTTAATATAGATGGCTAGTAAACCTGCAAATATATGAATTATGAATGAAAGTTCTTGGTCAAGTGCTCTTTGAATCTATCCTGGATTTTTTTGATGCCATATAAAAGGCTAGGACATGTAAATGCCTTTCTGTATATATTACGTAAATCTCATTAGAATGATACTTTCATATGACCTTTTATAAGTAAAAGGATTCAAACATTTGTGGTAAACATAAAGGTCCCATATCCAACATGTGACTGTTTCACATAGAGACAAAACAAACCCAAATCATATGTGTAAGTTCAAAACTAGAAGCTGTTGATTGGATGTTATTTTGTATTCGCAAACAACCAGTGTTGTACAAGTAAACATATTTTGAAATGCAGTAACTATATAATATAATGCGCAAATCAATTTCAATATTAAAACTTCAGTCGCTTGGACTCACGATCAACACACCTGAAAATTTTGATCCAAAAGAAGTACACATCATACATTTATACAGTATTTCATCTGCATTAGTTACGCGGACAAAAAATGCAGTGTGCCAACATTTCATTTTAATTCGGGAATAACAGTGGAGGACTCTGTCTTCACTGCGTGGTAATGACCGCCGCAAGTTGGTGGCTGGCACTGCTAATGGACCTCACCTCCGACTCGGTCCTTTATAACTCATTAACACATCCCATGTGATTGAGTTTTGACCAATCACGTCTGGAAATAATTGTCCAACGTATTTATTCATTACACTTATTTCATCCAGCTTTTCACACAAACCTTTGTTATTTTATTCATGACTAGATTTATCAGTCATTCTGTGCACAATATGGATGTGCTTCTTATCTAATTTGAAATGAATTAAAATCAAATTAAGTTGCTGTCACACAGCAAAAGTGTGTTTCTGACCAAAGGAATTATTTGGACAAATGGTAGTGGAGTCCATAAAATCTGTTTAACATTCTATTCAACATCATAACAAACTTGTGTTACACATTTCGGGCACAACAGGATAAATGAATTATTAAAATGAAATTGAGACTGCACACTTATTAAAATTTGCATTCCTGTTGGAATTAAAATCTTTAATTCTATCAATGACTCTTTTCAGACTTTTGTTTAGTAGTTGCATTGAACAAATTCTGTTGGTTAATTCTGAACTGTTTGCTTAAAACCAAATTGTAATTACAGCTGGCAAAAAGATATAAAATGATAGGGTTACTACAACTTGATATACAGAGCTGGAATTGCATGCATGCCACAGAGGCAATGATGACCCTCAGTCTTGGCCTTGGTGCACCGTACACTTTAACATTGTCTAATGGAAGTAAAGTGCCCTTTGCAAAACAAAAGATGGCCTTGCCCTCTCCAGGCCTGCATGCTACAACATTTAAGATACACGTACATGTAGGCCTACTCCTGCTCAGGTCTCCAAGATAATAATGTGTTAATTGAAAAGGGATGTAAATATGTACATTGTAAGACTAGGTTCGGATTTCACAACATGTGGTTTATCAGAGATTTTGAGGCT
The DNA here is from genome assembly GCF_032118995.1 of Asterias amurensis. NCBI lineage: Eukaryota > Metazoa > Echinodermata > Asteroidea > Forcipulatida > Asteriidae > Asterias > Asterias amurensis. The sequence goes on along the minus strand of NC_092657.1, from coordinate 8,025,058 downwards.
TGTACCCTCTAAAACAGACCATTCATTTTTGTACATCATCAATGCATTCAGACACAATAATAATTTATTTGCAGTACAACTGTACAATGTATGTCTGTAAAAATGATACAAAACAAATCTGGGTTTCAATTTGAAAAAAAACCAAGCAGAATGTTACATATAAGACATGTAAGACTTAATTCAGGAGTCAGTTCTGGACATGCCTTCACTGTGACAATACATCTCTACATCAAAGCTTATCTCTGCTATCAGAATTTATGACCTGTAACTTTGTGTAAGCGGATTGCAGCTGATGTGGGATTCAAATGGTTACCACAACAGTTTAAAAATTCAATATAATTTAATTTTAAACAAATCAATTGTACATATAAAATAAAAAATGTAAACAAACTGATTTAAAAACTCCGTCCAAAGTTCTTTATTGTCAAGACTGTTATTTTTAAGTTAAGTTATCATAATGTATTTAGTTCCTTTCATGTAATAATGTTACTGTATATTGTATTGAAATGTTTATGAATCCAATAAAGAGAATAACCTTGATGACATACATGTAATGTGTGTTTGTTTTATCTAATTCGGTAACATGTTGGCATGGTGTTTCTATTCTACCTCTGTAAACCCCAGTTCCAATCCTGCATCAAACCTCACAAAAGCCCCTGGCGAGGAAAACGGATACAGTGCTTGGCAATTTTGATGGTCTCTTGATTGCATGACATTATGAGTTATCACACAAGTGCGAGTGGAATTCGGAAAAATATCTAGCGAGGCCGAATGCCGAGTTGGATATGGGACGCAGCGCTATATTTTTCTTGTATTCCACGATTGCATGTGTGATAATGTATTTATCTTCAAGCAACCTTGGCGCCTGACAGAACACAAGGCGCAGGTAGTGACATGGGCCGTGCAATATAGGTTTATACTATGTATCACAATCTTGTTGCTATGGATCGACCAATCAGAATCACGGAGTACAAGCCTGGTGGAAAAAATATATATTGCTGCTTGCTTTGTTCTTAAGGTATGAAATAAATGGTTGAAATTTACAAAAAAAAAAAGGTGTTCAGGGCGGAATGCAAAAACGCAACAAAATAAAAAAAATTATGATTGGCAGTTTATAGATCACAAAAAGATGGTGTTTATTTCTTCTTTTGACTTCTTATCCTGAATGTTCTAATTAAATTTTACTCACAAGTTGCATTTTCTTTCAAACAAACAATTTCGGAAAAATGTATGAAACACAATTCGGATGCCTAATTTTCAATTATCATGGTTAACGAACAATGCACTGGCAGCGTTCATTTGTACACCACAGCAAGTACTTGAATGGTTCAGTACACATTTATTTCAGTACACAGTATTTCTATCTTTAATACGTGTTGCAGCAGCTAAGATAAATCACAATGATTAATTCATCTAACCTTGAACAGCTTAACAATGTTGATAATGATTCGAAGGGAATCCTGGTTTTCCAGTTGCAAAATAAGTTATGTCCCTTATTTCCAAACATCAAAAGAAAAAGGTCTTCAGTAAAGTAGTATTTGCATATTACAGCTTATTTCTCGAAGGGTAACTCTTTGATTTGAGGTTTAACAAAGCGGATTGACTAGAAATGAATTTGAACCAAATGTCCTTCAGATTTAAGACACTGGAAACGCTTGGTAATGTAATTGTCAAAGACCAGGGTTATTCTCACTTGCTGTAGCCCAACATTTGCATAAAATAAAAAACCTGTGCAAATTTGGGCTCAATCCCTCATAGGAAATAATGAAAAAAAAAAAAACATCCTATAGTAGATGCACGAATGTGTCTCTTTTCGGATGCCTGGGAAAAGCTTCAGGCCTAAAGTCATTCTCAGATTGAAATATTTGAGATTAATCCTAAGTTACATAGGACGAGTTACTCATCCCAACTCAAGGTAAGACGAGTCTTAACTCTTTGTGAAATCGAACTCGGCCTTTAACTAGCAGACACTCTACAGACTAAAATATCCTGCCGCCGAGCCCTATCTTAGTCTTCCTAATTTGTCAATTCCTTTATTCCGGGGTGCAAGCCAGAAGCCAAAGAACGGTTAGCTGCTGTATAGCTAGGAATCAACCCAAGTCTACGATACAACCTGGAAAGCGCAGCTAGGGGATCACCCTAAGGCGATGCCACTTTTTACTTCAGATATCAAATAATAAACCACGGAAAACTGACTGAATTGCAAGATAGACTTATAAGGTCCGGTCACACAGGCCTCAATAACGAGAACAAGAACGAGAACGTCAAAAATGCACGCCCTCGATTGGTTGAATGAGCGTGGGCATATTCTGTGCGGAGCAAATCAACCATAAGAATGCGTTCTCTTTGCGTCTTTAGCGTTATTGTTTTTGTTATCGCTGCAGTGTGACTCATCCTTTAGGCCAAATGTACATCGATCTCTGACAAAACATAGACTGGTCTCTGATGTGGGTTCTTAAAAACATGACAACCAAAACAAGAACCATCACACAGCTTTGTTGTATCGCGTTGTGTTGTTTTTTAACAAGATGGTCAGGTTAACGATCAGGGCCCTATTTCATGGCTCTGCTTAACGACAAACTCTGCACTTACGATCATGATTCTCAACTTATGTGCAATCGCTAAATTTCTGCACTAGCCTTGTAAGCAGAGAATGCCTAGTAACCTGGAGTACACATAAGCACAAGCAAAAATATGCCGCTAACCCCCAGCGTAGAATTCCTGGCGTCCGTAAGCGCCGATTCTGTGCTTACGGTAAGCAGAGCCATGAAATTGGGCCCAGTACTTAGTCAATGTCAAGTGTTTCTTGATATTGACTGAGGCCAAGTTCCTTCCAAGTTCACAAGGACATGTCACATATTATTGCTTAACATACCTCAGTCTTTTTCCTGTTTAATCTTAATATCAGGATCCAGAGTGTTTCTTGAATTCAGCAGTCTTGGCCCGTTGACAACACACTCACTCTCTGTCTTAATGTTAGAGTTTGATACATCATTCCCTCCTGCCACTGTGCTCTGCTCAGTATTGCTTCTACTTCTTTCTTTGTGACGATCTTTGTCTCTGTCTGTGTGAGCAGACCTCTCACCATGTTCCCCTCTGTCTCTATCTCCGTCTCTGTGTCTGTGGGGAGATCTTTCACCATGTTCCCCTCTGTCTCTATGGGGAGACCTCTCACCATGTTCCCCTTTGTCTCTATCTCCGTCTCTGTGTCTGTGGGGAGACCTCTCACCATGTTCCCCTCTGTCTCTATCTCTGTCTCTGTGTCTGTGGGGAGACCTCTCACCATGTTCCCCTCTGTCTCTATCTCCGTCTCTGTCTCTGTGGGGAGACCTCTCCCCATGTCCCCCTCGGTGTGTATCTTTGTCTCTGTCTGTGTGAGCAAACCTCCCCTCATGTTCCCCTCTATTTCTATCTCTGTCTCTGTGGGTAGACCTCTCCTCATGTCCCCCTCGGTGTCTATCATAGTAACTACCACCGTCTCTGTCATCACCTTTTCTTCTATGTCTACTCATGGCTCTGTATCCAGTAGATCGATCATCTCTATACCTGTCAGGATGTCTTTCTCTCCACCTCTCATTACCTCGGTCTAGTACCTCACCTCTACTGTGGTGCTGTTGACTCACAATGATTGGCTTCCGGTGGGGCCTATCTGTACCTCCAAAGCGAAGTTGACCAGATTCTTTCCTGCCACCAAATCCACCTCCTGCAATATTAAGTTACAACTAAAGGTTTATACGTGCACAAGCTACAGCATTTCGGGCTGCTCATGTTTAAACAAACACGCTTGATTCTTAAAGACACTGGACACTATCAAACACCAGTCATCCCACTTGCTGTATCTCAATTCATAAAATAACAAACCAGTGAAAATTTGAGCTCAATGGGTCTTCGAAGTTGCGAGATAATAATGAAAGAAAAAATACACATGTCACACGAAGTTGTGTGCTTTCAGATGCTTGATTTCGTGACCTCCAATTCTAAAACTGAGGTCTTGAAATCAAATTCATGGGAAATTACTTCTTTCTTGAAAAACTATGTTACTTCAGAGGGAGCCCTTTCTCATGTTTTATACTACCAACCTCTCCCCATTACTAACTTGTTACCAAGAAAGGTTTTATGCTAATAATTATTTTGAGTAATTACCAATAGTGTCCACTGCCTTTACAAGTAAGTAAACTGGATACACAAACTAATTGCAAAATAGATTGTATGTGATGCAACTATTATCAGGGTACTTAAATTGTACTACATGTATGTAATTTATTTGTAAAATAGTTTGTTCAATTAACATTGACAACACATTATAACTTGAGAGAAGGATGCATACTTTTTAGAAAACCCATGTGCAAACCCCACCTCCAATTAAGTCAGTAAGTAAGCGACCATTTCATAGATTCAAAGAGAAAGTACATTCTACATTTTAGTAATCACTACATGTACTTAAATTATTAATGGGAAGAAAAGCTTACTGGGTTAGAAGAACAGCACATTTTTTGAAAGTATAAGGCAATAAGAATCGTGTTACTTTGAAACAGTGTCGTCATGGAACAAGATACAGTATGTTTTCATCCCCTTGAGAGATGTTACTGTTACATGTAGAAACAATTCTCAGATTATACATGTAGTGGATTCAAATTACAGAATATTCTTCCTGCACTGACATTATCATGTACATGTAGCTGCTCAAAACTTTCAGCGTAATCTCAACAACCCTACAGAACTGTATAAAGATCTACATTTATATACTGTAGAATTAATAAATTGAACATTCTAAATTCTTAATTGGTTCGAAGTAACTGGAAACAGAGTTCAAGTCTTATTCTGAGGTTTTCTTTCTTGATTTGTTAAATGTTTAATACATTGAGCACATGTAGTCTATCAAGACACTGGAGTCTTTTGGTAATTGTCAAAGACCAGTCTTCATACTTGGTGTCTTTCAACATATACATGTACACAAAATAACAAACCTGCGGAAATTTTAATTGTATTGGTTGTCAAAAATAAGAGATAATTAAGGAAGAAAACACACCCTTGTAAAGCCAAACAAAATAATATGTGTGTTTCCTATTACACTGGCCAAAAAATTAGGGTCGGTAGGGACGAAAACACATTTTATTTTGCTAAATTATTTTATTGCTTCAAAACTTAGGGTAGGAACGAATGTTAAAAATATTTTTGCCCATGCATTAAATTTCCAGTAAATTCAACAATGTCCAAGTTTGACTCGAAAATCTCTTAAAATGACACAGAAAATAAGCCCCAAAAAGCAACCGTTCCGAGGTCAGTAGATTTCAAGTAACACAAAAGCAGATTTCACGCCTGTAATCGTTGTTACTTTGCGTGCGACAATAAAATACAAGAAACATTGAAACGCTAGAGGTCGTTTTGGAACAATGCAATAGCATAAGATAAAACGCCCTTTATTGGTAAATCTACGCGAACCGGCAATAAATGCATTGAGACAAGAAATATTTTACTGAGAAATTACTTCTTTTTCAAAAACAACGTTACTTCAAAGCGAGCAGTTTCTCACAATATGTTATACTATCAACAGCTCTCCAGTGCTTGTTACAAAGTTTTTGCTTAGAAATATTTTGATTAATTACCAATAATATCCAGTGCCTTTAAAGTAACGTCCGTCGATATATCGAAAATACTCAAAAACTCGATATTTTTTTGACATCGAAATCGCCGATGTCACTTTTATAATCATATCGTAATATCGGATTTTCGATATATCGAAAATAATTTCGATGTTTTGAAAATTTCGATGTTCCTAAATGATATCGAAAATACCAAAAGAGTGTCCGATTATTTAAAAGAAATCTGTGTTTGAGTATTAGAAAAGCCGTCGTCGTTATGTAGTTTCATCATGTTGAGTTGCCGTATTAAATAAAATACGTTTTACAACCAAGTATGTCTGCTTGTTCTTTGTGTTTTCGCCATCAGCCGCTGGCCCGCCGCAGAAGTTCACGACCCCGCGGCGAGCGCTCGGTAAAACCTCAAAAGAAACCGCCGCTGCTGCGCCATCGGCTGTTTAAGATGCAACTTCCCATTGCGCATGTGATCAAAATCAATGCGTCTTCACCCCGCAAAAACTTCCCCGAATCAACAAGACAAAACAAAACAAGGAAGAAAACAATCTTACGTTATACAGTAAAATAATCTTTCTAACAATCCAAGGTATCGTAATGGCGTCATTTTGGTCAAATAAAGCCTACACGTTGTGTTGTTTTCGGTAAACAAGCTAACATTTCCGAGGAACTTTATGCTTCGCAGCACAGACCACGCTGTCGGCGGCTATTGCGTGCGTACCAGCGTAGACTATGCTTTTGTACGGTTTAAGCGTGCACACCAGCGTGTATGGTTATTGCAATTCGGGGGGAAAACCCGTTTGCCCAAGCATGCACAGACACGTGCAGTCTTTGGTCAAGGCGGTAACGCGTGATGCACTGCGTTATTTCGACAATAAAGGGCGTTCTAGCATTCAATGTTTCTTGCCTTTGTTATAGAATGCAAAGTAAAAAGACGACGAGCCTTTATTGGAGACTATGTGACTGCATGCTGCGTGCGTTGTATATTGTGATCGCGGAGTGGTAGGTCTGTGTTTTGCGGGACTTTCTAGTGATTTTTTTCGATGATTATCTCAACCATTTTCAACCGTAAAAGTAGTCCGGGCGCCCGTCGGACAACTTGATTGACACTTCTACGTCAATGCATCGGCAACTGACACCTTAATGTCGGCGAGTCACGCAACTCACAAAGGCTCTGTGTCATTTTGAGACGGCCAATCACGAATCGAGAATTGTGGTGAGCGTTCACCAAATGGCCAAGCCAGCGGTAGCGGCGATCATACTTTGTTGTAAAACCAGAAATAATCGGGGCGGGACTACGCAATTTGAAATTGTTTGAACTACAAACAAGTTCGGGGGATCAGACAAAAACAGGTTGAAATGTAACCCCATTAAACTGTCAGTCTACGGTATATATATTTCTACCTCCATGAGTATACCAAGTGCTGTTTTTAGGCTTCCATCTTGCGCGCGGGAAATACTCGATATATCGAGTATACTCGATATTAAATTTTCGATATATCGGTTATGGGAAAAAACCGACATCGACGGACGTTACTTTAAAGGGACGTTACAGAATTGGTAAGAAACAAAAATCGTGAAGATCAGATTTATGTATGCATAATGGTATTGTAGCCTGGACCGGGGTTGAAGTGCACACAGTTTAATGACACAAGAGTCCACATTTAACTGATCTTCGTGAAGATCAGATTTACATAAAACTTACACGGTCTAATGATTATGATAGTTGAAAACATCCTTTGAAATATTTCTCTCTGAAATGTCATATTTGATGAGAAATAAATAATCTAACTTCGCGTTTGGAGTTTATCGCTCAGTGAGCGTTTTATTGATTTTTATTTTGGCATCGATGCAATGCAAAATTTTTAATCGGTTTTCACTATCCTCTCGTGACACAGATGACCGGTCGATCTCAAACTTCTACAGGTTGGTCAGTTTATGTATATGGTGGATTACATAAAGTCCTTACACTGCCAGCAAATGTTTTGTTAGCAAAATCCAATTGTGTAATGTTCCTTTAAGCATTATGTAATGTACTTACCCAGTCTTCTAGGAATCCATTTTGACAAGGTGCGTTCACATTCCCAATCAACTAGTAGATCCCGTCCATCTAGCGCCATGTGATTGGCCTCAATCCGAGCTCTCATTGCATACCTGTGCTTACTGTACTCAATGAAGGCATACTGTTTGGACATCCCAGTCACTATGTCTCGGACTAAGCGTAATCTAACGATGTCACCATACTTGGAGAAGATCTGTTCAAATACATGCAAATAGCTAAGTAAATGAAGATGTATTTTTAAAACCATGAACCTACATTTGTATATGATACAATTTTGAGCACTGGAGTTTGAGCATCAATGTTGAATAATAATGTCACAGTAATTTTGAGCACTGGAGTTTGAGCATCAATGTTGAATAACAATGTCACAGTAATAATCTATTGTGGTTAACAATATAAAAAAGGTTCTGACACCCTTTGAACCCCAAATGACACTAGTATCTTCCCACTAGTGTCTTTCACAAACAACAAACAAAGGCCTGCAGAAATACCAGCAACAGCAACTATGTTCTTGTGGTTAAGGAATAAACATAATTCAGGCCAGGCTGTATATTGCAGAGGCGTTAGGGGAGGCCAGCACAACTCCCTGTGGGAGCACTGCTGCCGGCCCCTGCATGATGATCGGGGAACCTTCTCGCCAGAGAGGGCGCTTTCTGGCTTAGTTCTTCTTGTACTTGTGTATTTAGTATGACTTGTTGAGTGTAAATAAAACTCCTGAACAGGGACAGAAAGGTCAGTTAATTGTGCCCTCTTGTGTCATTAAACTGTGTGCACTGCAACCCTGGTCCAGGCTACAATACCATTATGCATACATACAATCGACCGATCCATTAATCGATGCAGCATTGCGTATTGACCAAGCACAACCCAATGCACAATCAAAAGTCAGACACTATCATAAACTCCGACATTCCTGCGCGTATGATTGGCGAGCGAGGCAAAGCTCTGAAGAATAGCATTGGAGCGGCTCACGGCTTGCTCACACGTGCCAATGGGCGGAGCCTAAAGCCCGGTTCATACTTCCTGCGAATGCGATACGAATGTTGCTGCACAAATTCGCAACGAAAAGTTTGCAGCAGTTGAACTCCGCTCAACTCACTTGCGAATATCACTGCCAAAGGAGGGTTGTGCATCAAATTCACGTCAAATTCGCTTCGCATTCGCATTCGCATAAAATATGAACCGGGCTTAATGGATGGTATAGATGATAAACAAACCTTATTGAGTTGGTCTTCAGATGTCATTGTATCTAGCCTCCCAATGAAAAGTGTACACTCTGGGTCACCTTGTACTTTCTTATTGGGCTTGTAGATAGCCTGTACAAACAAAAGTCACAATTATGTAAGTTCACATAGTGAATGTGGAAATAGACTAGGATACATGAGAGCCCTCTGGGTGTCTATTTAGGCTGCCTTGGATTCATTTGGACACCAGGGTTACTACACTACTACACAGTACACTCGGAGATATAGTAATTGCACATGGATGCCCTATTTATTAAAGTAGGGATCAACATACACATTATTCTAGTGTTGTTTTCATTGAAGTTGATGTCTACATGTTTGTTTGTTATGAAAGCCTTCATAATCTCACCAACATAAGACATAAAGTATGATTCGAAGTAGGCAAACCATTTATAGCCAACCTCAGTGGTGACTGTAGTCAAACCCAAGTCAACCTCACTGGTGACTGTAGACAAACACCTGTCCATGCCAACCTCACTGGTGACTGTAGACAAACACCTGTCCATGCCAACCTCACTGGTGACTATATCAAACCCAAGCCAACTTACTGGTGACTGTAGGCAAACCCAAGCCAAACTTACTGGTGACTGTAGGCAAACCCAAGCCAACCGTACTGGTGACTGTAGGCAAACCCAAGCTAAACTTACTGGTGACTGTAGGCAAACCCAAGCCAACCTTACTGGTGACTGTAGGCAAACCCAAGCCAAACTTACTGGTGACTGTAGGCAAACCCAAGCTAAACTTACTGGTGACTGTAGGCAAACCCAAGCCAAACTTACTGGTGACTGTAGGCAAACCCAAGCCAAACTTACTGGTGACTGTAGGCAAACCCAAGCCAAACTTACTGGTGACTGTAGGCAAACCAAAGCCAACCTCACTGGTGACTGTAGGCAAACCCAAGCCAACCTTACTGGTGACTGTAGGCAAACCCAAGCCAATCTTACTGGTGACTGTAGGCAAACCCAAGCCAAACTTACTGGTGACTGTAGGCAAACCCAAGCCAACCTCACTGGTGACTGTAGCCAAACCCTAGCCAACCTTACTGGTGACTGTAGGCAAACCCAAGCTAAACTTACTGGTGACTGTAGGCAAACCCAAGCCAAACTTACTGGTGACTGTAGGCAAACCCTAGGCAAACCCAAGCCAAACTTACTGGTGACTGTCATGACTGTAGGCAAACTCAAGCCAAACTTACTGGTGACTGTAGACAAACCCAAGCCAACCTCAATGGTGACTGTAGGCAAACCCAAGCCAAACTTACTGGTGACTGTAGGCAAAGCCAAGTCAAACTTACTGGTGACTGTAGGCAAACCCAAGCCAACCTCACTGGTGACTGTAGCCAAACCCTAGCCAACCTTACTGGTGACTGTAGGCAAACCCAAGCTAAACTTACTGGTGACTGTAGGCAAACCCAAGCCAAACTTACTGGTGGCTGTAGGCAAAGCCAAGTCAAACTTACTGGTAACTGTAGGCAAACCCAAGCCAAACTTACTGGTGGCTGTAGGCAAAGCCAAGTCAAACTTACTGGTGACTGTAGGCAAACCCAAGCCAAACTTACTGGTGACTGTAGGCAAACCCTAGGCAAACCCAAGCCAAACTTACTGGTGACTGTCATGACTGTAGGCAAACTCAAGCCAAACTTACTGGTGACTGTAGACAAACCCAAGCCAACCTCAATGGTGACTGTAGGCAAACCCAAGCCAAACTTACTGGTGACTGTAGGCAAAGCCAAGTCAAACTTACTGGTGACTGTAGGCAAACCCAAGCCAACCTCACTGGTGACTGTAGCCAAACCCTAGCCAACCTTACTGGTGACTGTAGGCAAACCCAAGCTAAACTTACTGGTGACTGTAGGCAAACCCAAGCCAAACTTACTGGTGGCTGTAGGCAAAGCCAAGTCAAACTTACTGGTAACTGTAGGCAAACCCAAGCCAAACTTACTGGTGGCTGTAGGCAAAGCCAAGTCAAACTTACTGGTGACTGTAGGCAAACCCAAGCCAACCTCACTGGTGACTGTAGGCAAACCCAAGCCAAACTTACTAGTGACTGTAGGCAAACCCAAGCCAAACTTACTGGTGACTGTCATGACTGTAGGCAAACTTACTGGTTACTGTAGGCAAATTACTGGTGACTGTAGGCAAACCCAAGCCAAACTTACTGGTGACTGTAGGCAAACCCAAGCCAAACTTACTGGTGACTGTAGGCAAACCAAAGCCAAACTTACTGGTGACTGTCATGACTGTAGGCAAACCCAAGCCAACCTCACTGGTGACTGTAGGCAAACCCTAGCCAACCTCACTGGTGACTGTAGGCAAACCCAAGCCAAACTTACTAGTGACTGTAGGCAAACCCAAGCCAAACTTACTGGTGACTGTAGGCAAACCCAAGCCAAACTTACTGGTGACTGTAGGCAAACCAAAGCCAAACTTACTGGTGACTGTCATGACTGTAGGCAAACCCAAGCCAACCTCACTGGTGACTGTAGGCAAACCCTAGCCAACCTCACTGGTGACTGTAGGCAAACCCAAGCCAAACTTACTAGTGACTGTAGGCAAACCCAAGCCAAACTTACTGGTGACTGTCATGACTGTAGGCAAACTTACTGGTTACTGTAGGCAAATTACTGGTGACTGTAGGCAAACCCAAGCCAAACTTACTGGTGACTGTAGGCAAACCCAAGCCAAACTTACTGGTGACTGTAGGCAAACCAAAGCCAAACTTACTGGTGACTGTCATGACTGTAGGCAAACCCAAGCCAACCTCACTGGTGACTGTAGGCAAACCCTAGCCAACCTCACTGGTGACTGTAGGCAAACCCTAGCCAACCTCACTGGTGACTGTAGGCAAACCCAAGCCAAACTTACTGGTGACTGTCATGACTGTAGGCAAACTCAAGCCAAACTTACTGGTGACTGTAGGCAAACCCAAGCCAACCTCAATGGTGACTGTAGGCAAACCAAAGCCAAACTTACTGGTGACTGTAGGCAAACCCAAGCCAAACTTACTGGTGACTGTAGGCAAACCCAAGCTAAACTTACTGGTGACTGTAGGCAAACCCAAGCCAAACTTACTGGTGACTGTAGGCAAACACAAGCCAACCTTACTGGTGACTGTAGGCAAACCCAAGCCAAACTTACTGGTGACTGTAGGCAAACCCAAGCCAAACTTACTGGTGACTGTAGGCAAACCCAAGCCAAACTTACTGGTGACTGTCATAACTAGACATCATACCGATCAGGTACGCAGACCTAGTGTACGGGGCCAGACTACACATTTTCTCTTCAAATATCGCGCCTCGATTGACGTCACGAACAGCGCCCTTTGGGGTCGGGCCTAATCTTAAATTTGTAAATAAAATTCTCATTTTTGAGAACCTTAGTTAACTGTTTATTCACATTCCACTCATCAAAACAAATTAGTGACAAAAGCTTCATTTTGAAAAAAATACCACTTCCAGGTAACTTTAAATATAATGTGCGGGCTAGTGAAAAAACCTGCAGGCCATCAAGAATTTTGGTTGATTCGCCCGCAGGGCGATTGAAAAAAAAAGTTAAGGGAAACCCCTGCATACCTTGATGGCTCTTTCAACTGCTCTATCATGAGGTCTAGTATCTGTACCATCAATGCTCCCAGCTTTCAGCGGACAGTATACACAAACAAGAGGCTCCCATCGGGCACCAGACTCCATGGCTTAGTTCGTAGTATCAATGCTGGTTTTTCTGTATCATAGGCCTACATGTGTATTTAACAAATTGGGTTTATGGTTAATACATTGTGTATTTTTATTATTACAGACAGCTTGAAAAATGCAATCATAAGGTTTTAGAGACTAACATACATACAGTATTTGTATTTGGGTGTCCGAGTTACAAGTGTCCAACAGAAAAAAAGCCAAGGTTAAATTAATGTTTGTTGTTTTGTTTTATGGGTGTGGCCATGATGACGCTTGACTCAAACTGCTTCTTTGCCTTAAATACACAAGGTAGCTTCAGGAGTTGAAATCATTACCTTTTTGTTGAGTGAAATTAAAAAACATCTCCCAAAAATGAAATTTCTGCTCGGTAATCACTGTTGTTTTTCTGTCGCGACGCACGTTTTTTGACTTCTTAATATGCTCAACGCTTTATTTTTTGGGTCATGAAGCGCTGTACACGCGGGTACCAGCCTACTAGATCGACGAACTGCCGAGCTGCGGCCGAGTCGGACTAAACCAAGCTGTGAAAGGGGTGTTACAAACAAGGCAGTGCGGCAGTGCGTGGGCGCTGTCCGTTTACAATACCCGCCATTCAGGTATATAGCTTGCACGCACTACCTTTTAACACCCCTTTCACAGAATGGTTTAGTCTAACTCGGCCGCAGCTCGGCAGTTCGTCAATCCAATATGCTGGTACACGCAGTTCAGCGCTTGGTGACCAAAAAACTAAAGCGTTGCGCTTATTAGTGAGAAGTCAAAAAATGGGTGATGCGGCAGAAAAAACCCAGTGAGTACCAAGCAGAAAATTGCATTTTTTGAAGATGTTTTTTAATTTCAATCAAAAAAAGGCAATGCAAGTATTTATGATATATGTACATATTGAGTGTGTTGGGAAGGTTTTGGTTGTGTAATAGTACAAAGGAAACTTCAGTTATTTTTATTGGTGGCTTTAAACGGTCGTAAATATAAAATTTACGCCGATTTAAAAAACGTATAGCGTATAGGAGGTCCAAAATATTAGATTAGACCCCTATTAAAGGCTCACGGGGGAGCCTTATATTTATAGTTTCTAGAAGTAGCCTTGTGATATCTCCAGATTCTTATCAATGTCTTGGGACAAATTTGTTAAATAAACAGTAATTGAATGAGATTGTTGATTTATTTTGCATATACTACTTACTAGCTTCTGAATATTCAATAAAATACCAACCAATGAAAGGTTTGAAAACATATGACATCTCTCCATCATTATCCGAAACCTAAATTTCGTAAACGCATTAAATTAGCAACGACAAAATGTAAATAGTGGAGTATCACTCGAACAGAAACTAAACTTTTTTAAGATTTCAACACACGAATCACACGAGTCACGACACGATGAATGAAGTGTAAGTGTCATAGTTGCGATAACGTAACCCTCCTCCCGACGGCCGCCAGGCTGGAGGGTTACGAGATTGTTTCGAGCGGCAACGGTTGATCTGGTCCAACACGTACAATTTCGACAGCTAGTCTCCAGATTTGCCCCATTTTTACCACTTTCAAAAATCATGACACAAATTCTGAGGGTGTAAACTTAATCTGCAATGTCATGAATGTCTAATGCAGCCTGCCATAACACTCAAAACACCAATTGAGGAAATATTTCGAAGAAAAATTGACAAAAACTTACCAGAACCGGAGCGATTTCACAGGTTCAAATGTCAAACTTGCGTGGGGCGGAGCTTCGGCTCTACGTGTGTGACGTGTAGTTCAAAAGGTCGTGGCAATGCGTGGGGTGGTGTGCACAGTTGCGGGGCGTCACAATGCACCCCACCTTTTGAACTACACGTCACACACATAGAGCCGAAGCTCCGTCTCATGCAGGTTCAACATTTTTGAACCTGTGAATTTCGCTCCGCTTCTGGTAAGTTTTTGTCCATTTTTCTTCGAAATATTTCCTCAATGGTGTTTTGAGTATTATGGCAGACTGCATTAGACATTGCGGATTAAGTTCGTACCCTCAGAATTTGTGTCATGATTTTTGAATTTTGTAAAAATGGGGCAAATCTGGTGACTACAGACTAGCCACTAGCATGACTAGCTATCGAAATCGTACATGTTGGACCAGATCAACCGTTGACGCTCGAAACAATCTCGTAACCCTTAGGCCTGGCGGCCGTCGGAGGGTTACGTTATCGCAATAAATAAGTGTCATTGTAAAAATGTTGGATAGATGATTTGAAAAAAATAATAATTAAATTTTTGATTGTGAACAATTTTCCTGTTTAGGCTGTTATCCTACTGGCATGACTGGAAGAGTGAAAACACATGACACCAGGAATCAGGATAGAATACATCCTCAAGTCACTGTCTGTCAAGCCACTGTCTGTCAAGCCACTTTAGCAAGTGACAAGACCAAGAGATGGGCCCTACCTAGCCCACCTTGTTGAGCTGTTAATGGCTCCGCTTTTAACATCGGTCTCATCACTGTCACTGTAATGGTATGGTGACAGTCAAAGGTCACAGCTATGGTCACAGTGATGAGACCGATGTTTAAAATTAAAGCGGAGCCAACACAGCTCAACAAGGTGGGCTAACCGAGGCCCTACCTACCTATCCCTTTTTGTACAAATGAGTGAAAAAGTGATGGCGCCGTACGGAAAGTCCTTTACAAAATTTGAATTACAAACTAGAACTTGAGCATGTCCAAATCACTTTTACCTTGGATCTTGGATGTTTATGTTCCTGCCCTGCTGGGGCCCTGCTGCTCATCTGCCTGTGCTTATTATAACGCTCGAACTACTGTTCAGCTAGCTAGCCGTGTTTCCGGCCGGGTTTCTGGCCCGATTTCTGGCCGCGTATTCAGGAAATGGAGGAAAATAGAATCCATGCAGTTAAAGGTGGTAAAATTTCGGTCCCCCTCTTTTCTAATTTTAACGAATTTTGTAATTAATTTATGGCTTTACCAGTAACTTTTTTTTTAATAAGTATGAAAGAAAATATCAATGACCTAACTCAGAGGTAACATTAAATTAAAAGGTAGCATAAATTTAGTATAAGTCAAGTCAACTTAGGTCAGTAATTATGTGAACAAATTCTAGTGGACACTATTGGTAATTACTCAAAATATTTATTAGCATAAAACCTTTTACTTGGTAACGAGTAATGGGGAGAGGTTGGTAGTATAAAACATTGTGAGAAACGGCTCCCTCTGATGTGACGTAGTTTTGGAGAAAGAAATAATTTTCCACGAATTTGATTTCGAGACCTCAAGTTTAGAACTTGAGGTCTCGAAATCAAGCATCTGAAAGCACACAACTTCGTGTGACAAGGGTGGTTTTTTTCTTTCATAGTTATCTCGCAACTCTGACGACTGATCGCGCTCAAATTTCCACAGGTTTGTTATTTTATGCATATGTTGAGATACACCAAGTGAGAAGACTGGTCTTTGACAATTACCAATAGTGTCCACAGTCTTTAATTCGCTTGGCCCCAGCGGCCAGTCTATCCAGGACCGCTGGGATGGGCACAGATTCTTGATTGAGCTTTAAAAAGTGGGGAAGGGTATACTTGCCAATGGTGGTACTTGGCATGGTACAAGTAGTGTTGTTCGTGATATTTTAGTGTTGATCGAGCGGGCCTACGCATTATCCGTATAAATGTGGATTATTTTTCGTCTCTTTTACGCAGAGTTTTAAATCAACCGGCTTTGTCATTGTATTAATTTTATTCACTTCACTGAGTATTATGTCCCCGCCAATCAATATTTTCAAATTTGTGTCAAATTTAATCACATTTAAAAGATCTATATCCATAAAATGTATTTTTTAACTTTATGTTGTTATGTTATTTTTTGAAAGGTAAATAATACCTAGGCAGTTTGTGAGAAAACAAATAATTCAAATACCACCTTCATGTGGGGTCATAACGACTCATTTTGAGGTCAGAATTTCAAATAAGGTAACAATTTTGCATTTTTGAAAGTTTCACCAAATTTGACCCCAAGTGAAAGATCTATCCATAAAATGTATTTGTAAGTTAATGTTGATATGACAAACGTATGTAATTAACGGATAAACTTTGACCTTGTACACAAAAGTATAGCAAAGTAAAACGTAAAAGTGTGATTATCTTGAAAAGTACTATTTTGAGTATACCCAAAATGTTTGCACTCCCAATCTCAAGTACACAATACATTTAATTAACAACCAATAATGCAATCGTATAAAGTTATTCAGTATATCAATGGTTTACAAAACTGTGCGAAATCATATCTGACCAACGGCAATTCACCAATGTGAAACAAAAAGTTAAAATAATACTCAACAAAATATGAGCCTGAGAAAAACAGATCGCAGACAGTTAAATGACAATGCAAATACACAATAATATAATAGATCTTAGCTGGGTTCCGCGCTTCAACTAGAACTTGGTAGAGACTCAGTCTTGAAATATTGACATCAGTTGAAAGTTGAACCTGGTCAACTTCTCAAGCGAGGCCTGTGGACTACTCTGTATCAACAGAGCACGTGCTGCACGTTTTATAGAGATGCAAGAAGAGATTTAGGAACTTACTTAGGGAAGTAACAAATGTTCCAAACAAAATCTACGCAAAGTGTAACTATCTAAACACATCTCGAGAAGTCCTCTTGCATTAGGCCGATTTTCGCTCTCTGAAAAATGATCTTAACTCCATAAACTTATTCAACTATAACATGACTTACAAACATAATAAAGAACATACAACAAACTATAAAACACAGTAACACTCTTTCTGTGAATATAGGGTGCGTTCGTTTAGCTTCCCTGGGTCGACCCCGCTGTGTGGCGGAGTTTTTTCCAGGACAAACGTGTGCAGATAATTACCCACGTTCGTCCTGGACAAAAAAACCGCCACACACCGGGGTCGACCAAGGGAAGCTAAACGAACGCACCCACTGATAGCTTTCGTGAGTCTTAAACATTAGGGAACGATATGCGTGCACGTGTATAGTACGATTTTGGTCAATCCAGATCAAAGGTCACAACTGTTTACGTACGTAACAGCAAACAGTCGTCTAGCCAACTTAAATGGAAAGGAATGTGCTTGAACATCTTAAAGTGTGAAAAAGGGTTATCTAAGGACAATGCTTGTCCAGCACAACTATAGTTACTTATTGCCATGGTATTGCTAAGCAGAAATGTAGGAACATACCAATAACAAAGTATATCAATACTAATCAGAAATAGTTCAATTACATAATAATCCTAAGTGAAACCACGGTATATAAAGTTGCAGATGTTTCGATCAAACAGTAAAACGTATCGAACGGCAAAAGAATACCCAGACAGTTTTTGAGAGAACAAAAATCAAATACCACCTTCATGTGAGGTAACTTTGAGGTAAACGAATGCAAAAAAGGTCAACATTTTACAGTTTTGATTTTTTTCCCAGGTGGCAGATCTATCCATAAAACTTATTTCCGTAATCATAATGACATTCCAAGTCTGTGAAATTAAGAGTAAACATTTTGTTGTGTACACAAATTTGTAGGAAAATTAAATATAAAGGTGTGATTTTCTCCTATAGTGCATAAATTGAGCATACCAAACATTTGTTTGCACACCCTATCCCACCACTGCATATAATAGTTTTAACAAACAACTTTTTTGAAAGCAAAATGCAATTAGTTTGATGTGTAGTTGTATAGTTTGACATGCTCAGAAACTGATATCAACGTTATTTTTACTCCACAATCTTTCCAAGTATACGTAAAATACTCAACTGTCATTAGTAAATTTTAATTCACTAATGACAGGAAATAATGTGGAACATTCTGATTGCAGTAAAATGTTGTTTTATCGTAGTTATACATTGTACCTATCTCGTGCAGTGATACATATGCTTTCTTATCTGGAGTGCCCTTCCAAGCTAACTCCAGAGCTACATATAACCAGGCACACCAAAACCACTACAGCTTGACATATTTTTTGCCAAGTTTCTTTGATGAAAGAATTCTCACTACTCTCCAGGCACTAGCAGACAGCAATGACAATCTCATCACTTTGATCAATCAGTTTGTGGACAGGTCAGAAATATACCATCATCACAGTTGCCCGGCCACTTACACAGCAGAGGAAAAGAACTTGTACGGGCAAGTCCAAAGTGTGAGATTTAATTTTGTTCACAAGGGAGGACTATACGTTTGCTTCAATTTTCTGAAGGCTAATTGCCAACACATTGAACGTACTGGCTTGGTTACGCCTACAAGTGGACAGAGGCGGGTGTAATGAAGCCGATAGTATAAGACTGAGCCCATGCTTCAAGGCAAAGGCTTATTTGCGCCTTTAATTTAGGACATCGACTGACCTGCGAGGCTCTGTTGCACATTAAATGGTCTGTGCTTCAATCTTTGTTGGTTAAAATTGTTTGAACAAAAATATGTGGAAGTTAATGAACATGCCCAAAGTGTGGTTATAATAAGCAGTTCAAATAGAGGGGCGGCAATCACACAGCAGAACTCTCCAAAGCACAGTAGGCCATCTGTCAGATTTTCTAAGGGGTGACATGGTCATGAGCTCATAAACAATTCAACAAGCACTCTGAAAATCCAAACTCCCAACCGTGGTCTCATTAAGATGGTGGAGATTGAGATCCAGGACTCGGAAAGACAGATACTTGATCCTCAATCTGGGAGCTTTTTCCGCAATTGTGCCGTCCCCATCATCTATGACCACAGTAACTGTGCTCAAGTAGGGATATGTGTTCATCTGGCAGATATGAAACTCCTCAAGAAGACAGCGTTGATGATGTTTAGAAGCTTTCATAACAGTTATACTAAGATTTGATGTGTTCCGAAAAAACAAACCTTCGCGAAGAAGATGACACAGACTGATATTGCTATAGAGAGATACCACTGTTGGCGGTAATCGACGATTTTGGGTCAAATTATGACGTCACTTTTGCACACACAAAACAACAGTTATTCCCAAGGTTTTGCGAATTTTGCATGACTCCTCACATGAAAGTTGTGTACTCAAATTGGTCGATTTGCACCGTCAAAACGCGATTTCCAGAGTTGACTATTAGAAAAACAAGATGGCCGCTCTTCCCTTTTCCCTGCCCGGGGAATAAACTTTTTAATTTTCGAGCCACCCCGAAAAGCCGAATTAGCGTGATTACTTCTTGCGGATACCCCACCCGAGTGTGCAGGTGCAAATTTAAAGCCCGTCTATGTTTTACTTTGGCGGTAATCGACGATTTTTGGTCAAATTATGACGTCACTTTTGCACCAAAAAGTTGTAATTCCCAAGGTTTTGCCAGTTTTGCATGACTCCACACAGGAAAGTTGTTCAGGATGCTCAACTTGGTCGATTTGCACCGTCAAAACGCGATTTCCAGAGTTGACTATTAGAAAAACAAGATGGCCGCTCTTCCAATTTCCCTGCCCGGGGAATAAACTTTTTAATTTTCGAGCCACCCCGAAAAGCCGAAATAGCGTGATTAGTTCTGGCGGATTCCCCACCCGAGTGTGCCGGTGCAAATTTGAACCCCGTCTTTGTTTTACTTTGGCGGTAACGACGATTTTTGGTCAAATTATAACGTCACTTTTGCACCAAAAAGTTGTAATTTCCAAGGTTTTGCGAATTTTGCATGACTTCTCACATGAAAGTTGTGATGCTCAACTTGGTCGATTTGCAGCGTCAAAACGCTATTTCCAGAGTTGACTATTAGAAAAAACAAGATGGCCGCTCTTCCAAGTTCCCTGCCTGGGGAATAAACTTTTTAATTTTCGAGCCACCCGAAAAGCCGAATTAGCGTGATTACTTTTTGCGGATACCCCACCCGAGTGTGCCGGTGAAAATTTGAACCCCGTCAATGTTTTACTTTGGCGGTAATCGACGATTTTTGGTCAAATTATGACGTCACTTTTGCACCAAAAAGTTGTAATTTCCAAGGTTTTGCGAATTTTGTATGACACCACACTGGAAAGTTGTTCAGGATGCTCAACTTGGTCGATTTGCACCGTCAAAACGCAATTTCCAGAATTGACTATTAGAAAAACAAGATGGCCGCTCTTCCCTTTTCCCTGCCCGAGGAATAAACTTTTTATTTTCGAGCCACCCGAAAAGCCGAATTAGCGTGATTAGTTCTTGCGGATTCCCCACCCGAGTGTGCCGGTGCAAATTTGAACCCCGTTAATGTTTTACTTTGGCAGTAATCGACGATTTTTGGTTAAATTATGACGTCACTTTTGCACCAAAAAGTTGTAATTCCCAAGGTTTTGCATGACTCCACACAGGAAAGTTGTTCAGGATGCTCAACTTGGTCGATTTGCACCGTCAAAGCGCGATTTCCAGAGTTGACTATTAGAAAAACAAGATGGCCGCTCTTCCCTTTTCCCTGCCCGGGCAATAAACTTTTTAATTTTCGAGCCACCCAAAAAAGCCGAATTAGCGTGATTACTTCTTGCGGATACCCCACCCGAGTGTGCCGGTGCAAATTTGAACCCCGTTAACGTTTTACTTTGGCGGTAATCGACGATTTTTTGTCAAATTATGACGTCACTTTTGCACCAAAAAGTTGTAATTCCCAAGGTTTTGCATGACTCCACACTGGAAAGTTGTTCAGGATGCTCAACTTGGTCGATTTGCAGCGTCAAAACTCTATTTCCAGAGTTGACTATTAGAAAAACAAGATGGCCGCTCTTCCCTTTTCCCTGCCCGGCAATAAACTTTTTAATTTTCGAGCCACCCCGAAAAGCCGAAATAGCGTGATTAGTTCTAGCGGATTCCCCACCCGAGTGTGCCGGTGCAAATTTGAACCCCGTCTTTGTTTTACTTTGGCGGTAACGACGATTTTTGGTCAAATTATAACGTCACTTTTGCACCAAAAAGTTGTAATTTCCAAGGTTTTGCGAATTTTGCATGACTCCTCACATGAAAGTTGTGATGCTCAACTTGGTCGATTTGCACCGTCAAAACGCGATTTCCAGAGTTGACTATTAGAAAAACAAGATGGCCGCTCTTCCCTTTTCCCTACCCGGGGAATAAACTTTTTAATTTTCGAGCCACTCCGAAAAGCCGAATTAGCGTGATTTCTTCTTGCGGATACCCCACCCGAGTGTGCCGGTGCAAATTTGAACCCCGTCAATGTTTTACTTTGGCGGTAATCGACGATTTTTGGTCAAATTATGACGTCACTTTTGCACCAAAAAGTTGTAATTTCCAAGGTTTTGCGAATTTTGCATGACACCACACTGGAAAGTTGTTCAGGATGCTCAACTTGGTCGATTTGCACCGTCAAAGCGCGATTTCCAGAGTTGACTATCAGAAAAACAAGATGGCCGCTCTTCCCTTTTCCCTGCCCGAGGAATAAACTTTTTAATTTTCGAGCCACCCCGAAAAGCCGAATTAGCGTGATTACTTCTTGCGGATACCCCACCCAGTGTGCCGGTGCAAAATTGAACCCCGGTAATGTTTTTACTTTGGCAGTAATCGACGATTTTTGGTCAAATTATGACGTCACTTTTGCACCAAAAAGTTATAAATTCCAAGGTTTTGCGAATTTTGCATGACTCCACACAAGAAAGTTGTTCAGGATGCTCAACTTGGTCGATTTGCACCGTCAAAACGCGATTTCCAGAGTTGACTATTAGAAAAACAAGATGGCCGCTCTTCCCTTTTCCCTGTCCGGGGAATAATCTTTTTAATTTTCAAGCCACCCCTAAAAGCCGAAATAGCGTGATTAGTTCTAGCGGATTCCCCACCCGAGTGTGCCGGTGCAAATTTGAACCCCGTCTTTGTTTTACTTTGGCGGTAACGACGATTTTTGGTCAAATTATAACGTCACTTTTGCACCAAAAAGTTGTAATTTCCAAGGTTTTGCGAATTTTGCATGACTCCTCACATGAAAGTTGTGATGCTCAACTTGGTCGATTTGCACCGTCGAAACGCGATTTCCAGAGTTGACTATTAGAAAAACAAGATGGCCGCTCTTCCCTTTTCCCTGCCCGGGGAATAAACAATTTAATTTTCGAGCCACCCGAAAAGCCGAATTAGCGTGATTAGTTCTTGCGGATTCCCCACCCGAGTGTGCCGGTGCAAATTTGAACCCCGTTAATGTTTTACTTTGGCGGTAATCGACGATTTTTGGTCAAATTATGACGTCACTTTTGCACCAAAAAGTTGTAATTCCCAAGGTTTTGCATGACTCCACACTGGAAAGTTGTTCAGGATGCTCAACTTGGTCGATTTGCACCGTCAAAACGCAATTTCCAGAATTGACTATTAGAAAAACAAGATGGCCGCTCTTCCCTTTTCCCTGCCCGAGGAATAAACTTTTTTATTTTCGAGCCACCCGAAAAGCCGAATTAGCGTGATTAGTTCTTGCGGATTCCCCACCCGAGTGTGCCGGTGCAAATTTGAACCCCGTTAATGTTTTACTTTGGCGGTAATCGACGATTTTTGGTTAAATTATGACGTCACTTTTGCACCAAAAAGTTGTAATTCCCAAGGTTTTGCATGACTCCACACAGGAAAGTTGTTCAGGATGCTCAACTTGGTCGATTTGCAGCGTCAAAACGCTATTTCCAGAATTGACTATTAGAAAAACAAGATGGCCGCTCTTCCCTTTTCCCTGCCCGGGCAATAAACTTTTAAATTTTCGAGCCAACCCAAAAAGCCCAATTAGCGTGATTACTTCTTGCGGATACCCCACCCGAGTGTGCCGGTGAAAATTTGAACCCCGGTAATGTTTTACTTTGGCGGTAATCGACGATATTTTGGTCAAATTATGACGTCACTTTTGCACCAAAAAGTTGTAATTTCCAAGGTTTTGCGAATTTTACATGACTCCACACAGGAAAGTTGTTCAGGATGCTCAACTTGGTCGATTTGCACCGTCAAAGCGCGATTTCCAGAGTTGACTATCAGAAAAACAAGATGGCCGCTCTTCCCTTTTCCCTGCCCGAGGAATAAACTTTTTTATTTTCGAGCCACCCCGAAAAGCCGAATTAGCGTGATTACTTCTTGCGGATACCCCACCCAGTGTGCCGGTGCAAATTTGAACCCCGGTAATGTTTTACTTTGGCAGTAATCGACGATTTTTGGTCAAATTATGACGTCACTTTTGCACCAAAAAGTTATAAATTCCAAGGTTTTGCGAATTTTGCATGACTCCACACAAGAAAGTTGTTCAGGATGCTCAACTTGGTCGATTTGCACCGTCAAAACGCGATTTCCAGAGTTGACTATTAGAAAAACAAGATGGCCGCTCTTCCCTTTTCCCTGTCCGGGGAATAATCTTTTTAATTTTCAAGCCACCCCTAAAAGCCGAAATAGCGTGATTAGTTCTAGCGGATTCCCCACCCGAGTGTGCCGGTGCAAATTTGAACCCCGTCTTTGTTTTACTTTGGCGGTAACGACGATTTTTGGTCAAATTATAACGTCACTTTTGCACCAAAAAGTTGTAATTTCCAAGGTTTTGCGAATTTTGCATGACTCCTCACATGAAAGTTGTGATGCTCAACTTGGTCGATTTGCACCGTCGAAACGCGATTTCCAGAGTTGACTATTAGAAAAACAAGATGGCCGCTCTTCCCTTTTCCCTGCCCGGGGAATAAACAATTTAATTTTCGAGCCACCCGAAAAGCCGAATTAGCGTGATTAGTTCTTACGGATTCCCCACCCGAGTGTGCCGGTGCAAATTTGAACCCCGTTAATGTTTTACTTTGGCGGTAATCGACGATTTTTGGTCAAATTATGACGTCACTTTTGCATCAAAAAGTTGTAATTCCCAAGGTTTTGCATGACTCCACACTGGAAAGTTGTTCAGGATGCTCAACTTGGTCGATTTGCACCGTCAAAACGCAATTTCCAGAATTGACTATTAGAAAAACAAGATGGCCGCTCTTCCCTTTTCCCTGCCCGAGGAATAAACTTTTTTATTTTCGAGCCACCCGAAAAGCCGAATTAGCGTGATTAGTTCTTGCGGATTCCCCACCCGAGTGTGCCGGTGCAAATTTGAACCCCGTTAATGTTTTACTTTGGCGGTAATCGACGATTTTTGGTTAAATTATGACGTCACTTTTGCACCAAAAAGTTGTAATTCCCAAGGTTTTGCATGACTCCACACAGGAAAGTTGTTCAGGATGCTCAACTTGGTCGATTTGCAGCGTCAAAACGCTATTTCCAGAATTGACTATTAGAAAAACAAGATGGCCGCTCTTCCCTTTTCCCTGCCCGGGCAATAAACTTTTAAATTTTCGAGCCAACCCAAAAAGCCCAATTAGCGTGATTAGTTCTTGCGGATTCCCCACCCGAGTGTGCCGGTGCAAATTTGAACCCCGTTAATGTTTTACTTTGGCGGTAATCGACGATTTTTGGTTAAATTATGACGTCACTTTTGCACCAAAAAGTTGTAATTCCCAAGGTTTTGCATGACTCCACACAGGAAAGTTGTTCAGGATGCTCAACTTGGTCGATTTGCAGCGTCAAAACGCTATTTCCAGAATTGACTATTAGAAAAACAAGATGGCCGCTCTTCCCTTTTCCCTGCCCGGGCAATAAACTTTTAAATTTTCGAGCCAACCCAAAAAGCCCAATTAGCGTGATTACTTCTTGCGGATACCCCACCCGAGTGTGCCGGTGAAAATTTGAACCCCGGTAATGTTTTACTTTGGCGGTAATCGACGATATTTTGGTCAAATTATGACGTCACTTTTGCACCAAAAAGTTGTAATTTCCAAGGTTTTGCGAATTTTACATGACTCCACACAGGAAAGTTGTTCAGGATGCTCAACTTGGTCGATTTGCACCGTCAAAGCGCGATTTCCAGAGTTGACTATCAGAAAAACAAGATGGCCGCTCTTCCCTTTTCCCTGCCCGAGGAATAAACTTTTTTATTTTCGAGCCACCCCGAAAAGCCGAATTAGCGTGATTACTTCTTGCGGATACCCCACCCAGTGTGCCGGTGCAAATTTGAACCCCGGTAATGTTTTACTTTGGCAGTAATCGACGATTTTTGGTCAAATTATGACGTCACTTTTGCACCAAAAAGTTATAAATTCCAAGGTTTTGCGAATTTTGCATGACTCCACACAAGAAAGTTGTTCAGGATGCTCAACTTGGTCGATTTGCACCGTCAAAACGCGATTTCCAGAGTTGACTATTAGAAAAACAAGATGGCCGCTCTTCCCTTTTCCCTGTCCGGGGAATAATCTTTTTAATTTTCAAGCCACCCCTAAAAGCCGAAATAGCGTGATTAGTTCTAGCGGATTCCCCACCCGAGTGTGCCGGTGCAAATTTGAACCCCGTCTTTGTTTTACTTTGGCGGTAACGACGATTTTTGGTCAAATTATAACGTCACTTTTGCACCAAAAAATTGTAATTTCCAAGGTTTTGCGAATTTTGCATGACTCCTCACATGAAAGTTGTGATGCTCAACTTGGTCGATTTGCACCGTCAAAACACGATTTCCAGAGTTGACTATTAGAAAAACAAGATGGCCGCTCTTCCCTTTTCCCTGCCCGGGGAATAAACAATTTAATTTTCGAGCCACCCGAAAAGCCGAATTAGCGTGATTAGTTCTTGCGGATTCCCCACCCGAGTGTGCCGGTGCAAATTTGAACCCCGTTAATGTTTTACTTTGGCGGTAATCGACGATTTTTGGTCAAATTATGACGTCACTTTTGCACCAAAAAGTTGTAATTCCCAAGGTTTTGCATGACTCCACACTGGAAAGTTGTTCAGGATGCTCAACTTGGTCGATTTGCACCGTCAAAACGCAATTTCCAGAATTGACTATTAGAAAAACAAGATGGCCGCTCTTCCCTTTTCCCTGCCCGAGGAATCAACTTTTTTATTTTCGAGCCACCCGAAAAGCCGAATTAGCGTGATTAGTTCTTGCGGATTCCCCACCCGAGTGTGCCGGTGCAAATTTGAACCCCGTTAATGTTTTACTTTGGCGGTAATCGACGATTTTTGGTTAAATTATGACGTCACTTTTGCACCAAAAAGTTGTAATTCCCAAGGTTTTGCATGACTCCACACAGGAAAGTTGTTCAGGATGCTCAACTTGGTCGATTTGCACCGTCAAAACGCTATTTCCAGAATTGACTATTAGAAAAACAAGATGGCCGCTCTTCCCTTTTCCCTGCCCGGGCAATAAACTTTTAAATTTTCGAGCCAACCCAAAAAGCCCAATTAGCGTGATTAGTTCTTGCGGATTCCCCACCCGAGTGTGCCGGTGCAAATTTGAACCCCGTTAATGTTTTACTTTGGCGGTAATCGACGATTTTTGGTTAAATTATGACGTCACTTTTGCACCAAAAAGTTGTAATTCCCAAGGTTTTGCATGACTCCACACAGGAAAGTTGTTCAGGATGCTCAACTTGGTCGATTTGCAGCGTCAAAACGCTATTTCCAGAATTGACTATTAGAAAAACAAGATGGCCGCTCTTCCCTTTTCCCTGCCCGGGCAATAAACTTTTAAATTTTCGAGCCAACCCAAAAAGCCCAATTAGCGTGATTACTTCTTGCGGATACCCCACCCGAGTGTGCCGGTGAAAATTTGAACCCCGGTAATGTTTTACTTTGGCGGTAATCGACGATATTTTGGTCAAATTATGACGTCACTTTTGCACCAAAAAGTTGTAATTTCCAAGGTTTTGCGAATTTTACATGACTCCACACAGGAAAGTTGTTCAGGATGCTCAACTTGGTCGATTTGCACCGTCAAAGCGCGATTTCCAGAGTTGACTATCAGAAAAACAAGATGGCCGCTCTTCCCTTTTCCCTGCCCGAGGAATAAACTTTTTTATTTTCGAGCCACCCCGAAAAGCCGAATTAGCGTGATTACTTCTTGCGGATACCCCACCCAGTGTGCCGGTGCAAATTTGAACCCCGGTAATGTTTTACTTTGGCAGTAATCGACGATTTTTGGTCAAATTATGACGTCACTTTTGCACCAAAAAGTTATAAATTCCAAGGTTTTGCGAATTTTGCATGACTCCACACAAGAAAGTTGTTCAGGATGCTCAACTTGGTCGATTTGCACCGTCAAAACGCGATTTCCAGAGTTGACTATTAGAAAAACAAGATGGCCGCTCTTCCCTTTTCCCTGTCCGGGGAATAATCTTTTTAATTTTCAAGCCACCCCTAAAAGCCGAAATAGCGTGATTAGTTCTAGCGGATTCCCCACCCGAGTGTGCCGGTGCAAATTTGAACCCCGTCTTTGTTTTACTTTGGCGGTAACGACGATTTTTGGTCAAATTATAACGTCACTTTTGCACCAAAAAGTTGTAATTTCCAAGGTTTTGCGAATTTTGCATGACTCCTCACATGAAAGTTGTGATGCTCAACTTGGTCGATTTGCACCGTCAAAACACGATTTCCAGAGTTGACTATTAGAAAAACAAGATGGCCGCTCTTCCCTTTTCCCTGCCCGGGGAATAAACAATTTAATTTTCGAGCCACCCGAAAAGCCGAATTAGCGTGATTAGTTCTTGCGGATTCCCCACCCGAGTGTGCCGGTGCAAATTTGAACCCCGTTAATGTTTTACTTTGGCGGTAATCGACGATTTTTGGTCAAATTATGACGTCACTTTTGCACCAAAAAGTTGTAATTCCCAAGGTTTTGCATGACTCCACACTGGAAAGTTGTTCAGGATGCTCAACTTGGTCGATTTGCACCGTCAAAACGCAATTTCCAGAATTGACTATTAGAAAAACAAGATGGCCGCTCTTCCCTTTTCCCTGCCCGAGGAATCAACTTTTTTATTTTCGAGCCACCCGAAAAGCCGAATTAGCGTGATTAGTTCTTGCGGATTCCCCACCCGAGTGTGCCGGTGCAAATTTGAACCCCGTTAATGTTTTACTTTGGCGGTAATCGACGATTTTTGGTTAAATTATGACGTCACTTTTGCACCAAAAAGTTGTAATTCCCAAGGTTTTGCATGACTCCACACAGGAAAGTTGTTCAGGATGCTCAACTTGGTCGATTTGCAGCGTCAAAACGCTATTTCCAGAATTGACTATTAGAAAAACAAGATGGCCGCTCTTCCCTTTTCCCTGCCCGGGCAATAAACTTTTAAATTTTCGAGCCAACCCAAAAAGCCCAATTAGCGTGATTAGTTCTTGCGGATTCCCCACCCGAGTGTGCCGGTGCAAATTTGAACCCCGTTAATGTTTTACTTTGGCGGTAATCGACGATTTTTGGTTAAATTATGACGTCACTTTTGCACCAAAAAGTTGTAATTCCCAAGGTTTTGCATGACTCCACACAGGAAAGTTGTTCAGGATGCTCAACTTGGTCGATTTGCAGCGTCAAAACGCTATTTCCAGAATTGACTATTAGAAAAACAAGATGGCCGCTCTTCCCTTTTCCCTGCCCGGGCAATAAACTTTTAAATTTTCGAGCCAACCCAAAAAGCCCAATTAGCGTGATTACTTCTTGCGGATACCCCACCCGAGTGTGCCGGTGAAAATTTGAACCCCGGTAATGTTTTACTTTGGCGGTAATCGACGATATTTTGGTCAAATTATGACGTCACTTTTGCACCAAAAAGTTGTAATTTCCAAGGTTTTGCGAATTTTACATGACTCCACACAGGAAAGTTGTTCAGGATGCTCAACTTGGTCGATTTGCACCGTCAAAGCGCGATTTCCAGAGTTGACTATCAGAAAAACAAGATGGCCGCTCTTCCCTTTTCCCTGCCCGAGGAATAAACTTTTTTATTTTCGAGCCACCCCGAAAAGCCGAATTAGCGTGATTACTTCTTGCGGATACCCCACCCAGTGTGCCGGTGCAAATTTGAACCCCGGTAATGTTTTACTTTGGCAGTAATCGACGATTTTTGGTCAAATTATGACGTCACTTTTGCACCAAAAAGTTATAAATTCCAAGGTTTTGCGAATTTTGCATGACTCCACACAAGAAAGTTGTTCAGGATGCTCAACTTGGTCGATTTGCACCGTCAAAACGCGATTTCCAGAGTTGACTATTAGAAAAACAAGATGGCCGCTCTTCCCTTTTCCCTGTCCGGGGAATAATCTTTTTAATTTTCAAGCCACCCCTAAAAGCCGAAATAGCGTGATTAGTTCTAGCGGATTCCCCACCCGAGTGTGCCGGTGCAAATTTGAACCCCGTCTTTGTTTTACTTTGGCGGTAACGACGATTTTTGGTCAAATTATAACGTCACTTTTGCACCAAAAAGTTGTAATTTCCAAGGTTTTGCGAATTTTGCATGACTCCTCACATGAAAGTTGTGATGCTCAACTTGGTCGATTTGCACCGTCAAAACACGATTTCCAGAGTTGACTATTAGAAAAACAAGATGGCCGCTCTTCCCTTTTCCCTGCCCGGGGAATAAACAATTTAATTTTCGAGCCACCCGAAAAGCCGAATTAGCGTGATTAGTTCTTGCGGATTCCCCACCCGAGTGTGCCGGTGCAAATTTGAACCCCGTTAATGTTTTACTTTGGCGGTAATCGACGATTTTTGGTCAAATTATGACGTCACTTTTGCACCAAAAAGTTGTAATTCCCAAGGTTTTGCATGACTCCACACAGGAAAGTTGTTCAGGATGCTCAACTTGGTCGATTTGCACCGTCAAAGCGCGATTTCCAGAGTTGACTATTAGAAAAACAAGATGGCCGCTCTTCCCTTTTCCCTGCCCGGGCAATAAACTTTTTAATTTTCGAGCCACCCCAAAAAGCCGAATTAGCGTAATTACTTCTTGCGGATACCCCACCCGAGTGTGCCGGTGCAAATTTGAACCCCGTTAATGTTTTACTTTGGCGGTAATCGACGATTTTTTTGTCAAATTATGACGTCACTTTTGCACCAAAAAGTTGTAATTCCCAAGGTTTTGCAAGACTCCACACTGGAAAGTTGTTCAGGATGCTCAACTTGGTCGATTTGCAGCGTCAAAACGCTATTTCCAGAATTGACTATTAGAAAAACAAGATGGCCGTTCTTCCCTTTTCCCTGCCCGGGCAATAAACTTTTTAATTTTCGAGCCAACCCAAAAAGCCGAATTAGCGTAATTACTTCTTGCGGATACCCCACCCGCCCGAGTGTGCCGGTGCAAATTTGAACCCCGGTAATGTTTTACTTTGGTGGTAATCGACGATATTTTGGTCAAATTATGACGTCACTTTTGCACCAAAAAGTTGTAATTTCCAAGGTTTTGCGAATTTTACATGACTCCACACGGGAAAGTTGTTCAGGATGCTCAACTTGGTCGATTTGCACCGTCAAAGCGCGATTTCCAGAGTTGACTATCAGAAAAACAAGATGGCCGCTCTTCCCTTTTCCCTGCTCGGGGAATAAACTTTTAAATTTTCGAGCCACCCCGAAAAGCCGAATTAGCGTAAAAAGTTGTAATTTCCAAGGTTTTGCGAATTTTGCTTGACTCCACACAGGAAAGTTGTTCAGGATGCTTAACATGGTCGATTTGCACCGTCAAAACGCGATTTCCAGGGTTGACTATCAGAAAAACAAAATGGCCGCTCTTCCCTTTTCGCTGCCACACCGAAAAGCCGAATTAGCGTGATATGATTACTTCTTAAGGATACCCCCCTCCCCGAGTGTGGCGGTGCAAAGTTGAACCCCGTTAATGTTTTACTTTGGCGGTAATCGACGATTTTTGGTCAAATTATGACGTCACTTTTGCACCAAAAAGTTGTAATTCCCAAGGTTTTGCATGACTCAAAACAGGAAAGTTGTTCAGGATGCTCAACTTGGTCGATTTGCACCGTCTAAAACGCGATTTCCAGAGTTGACTGTTAGAAAAACAAGATGGCCGCTCTTCTCTTTTCCCTGCCCGGGGAATAAACTTTTTAATTTTCGAGCCACCCAGAAAAGCCGAATTGGCGTGATTACTTCTTGCGGATACCCCACCCGAGTGTGCCGGTGCAAATTTGAAGCCAGTCAATGTTTTACTTTGGCGGTAATCGACGATTTTTGGTCAAATTATGACATCACTTTTGCACAAAAAGTTGTAATTCCCAAGGTTTTGCGAATTTTGCATGACTCCACACAGGAAAGTTGTTCAGGATGCTCAACTTGGTCGATTTGCACCGTCAAAACGCGAATTCCAGGGTTGACTATTAGAAAATCAAGATGGCCGCTCTTCCCTTTTCCCTGCCCGGGGAATAAACTTTTTAATTTTCGAGCCACACCGAAAAGCCGAATTAGCGTGATATGATTACTTCTTAAGGATACCCCACCCGAGTGTGCTGTTGCAAATTTGAAGCCCGTCAATGTTTTACTTTGGCGGTAATCGACGATTTTTGGTCAATTTATGACGTCACTTTTGAACAAAAAAGTTGTAGTTCCCAAGGTTTTGCGAATTTTGCATGACTCCACACAGGAAAGTTGTTCAAGATACTCAACCTGGGCGATTTGTACCGTCAAAACGCGATTTCCAGAATTGACTATTAGAAAAACAAGATGGCCGCTCTTCCCTTTTCCCTGCCCGGGGAATAAACTTTTTAATTTTTGAGCCACCCCGAAAAGCCGAATTAGTTTGTTTACTTCTTGTGGATACGCCACCCGAGTGTGCCGGTGCAAATTTGAACCCCGTCAATGTTTTACTTTGGCGGTAATCGACGATTTTTGGTCAAATTATGACGTCACTTTTGCACCAAAAAGTTGAAATTCCCAAGGTTTTGCGATTTAAATTTTAGCATGACTCCACACAGGAAAGTTGTTCAAGATGCTCAACATTGTCGATTTGCACCGTCAAAATGCGATTTCCAGAATTGACTATTAGAAAAACAAGATGGCCGCTCTTCCCTTTTCCCTGCCCGGGGAATAAACTTTTTAATTTTCGAGCCACCCGAAAAGCCGAATTAGCGTGATTACTTCTTGCGGATACCCCACCCGAGTGTGCCGGTGCAAATTTGAACCCCGTCAATGTTTTACTTTGGCGGTAATCGATATTTATTGGTCAAATTATGACGTCACTTTTGCAAAGTTGTAATTCCCAAGGTTTTGCGAACTTTGCATGACTCTACACAGGAAAGTTGTACAGGATGCTCAACTTGGTCGATTTGCAAACCTTTTATATAATTATTATCTATCTCAATGGACCGATCCGGCCTGTCAATCAAACTGTGCGCGTTCACCCATTTTGACCAATCACAGCAATGATTGTGGTCGGACAACCTCGGTCATGCGTGCGCGTATATTTGGCACGCGCGGCAGAATCATGCAGAATGTCATTGGGAGTGCTCGTACATGTGTCTTGCTCACGTGCGCGGTGGGCGGAGCTTAGTGGAAAGCCGGAACGGTCCATAGACCTTTACGCAAATACTGGGGCGCGCGCGTAAAGCTTGGAATTAGATGCATTGTGGTCTAGCTGGTAGCAAAATTTGATTCATACCTATCCCACAATGCACCTCATTCAACATTCTGCGCTTGCGCATTGGTATTTGCGATAAGGTCTATTTCTGGATCCATCCGTTTTGTTATTTGCGCCCTCTATTGACAAGTTCATTCTACGAATCATGCTTCTACACATTATTTCTTGGTGAAAGTTTATGCCTACATTTTCCACACTGGGGACTCATTTATCCTTCTCAATCTTCTGCCTTCTCAGTTAACGCCTGCGAGGAGCAATGTCTGTGAGTTTAAAGCTTTTCTTGCCTTGTTTTGGTCACATAAAAAGTGTTTTAGTGGTTATTTAGGCCTCGGTAGTTAATTACAATTTTACATAGTTCACGTAGTTCACTACTCACAGTCACTAACCCCATAAATCGGTCCAATTCCTCCATGGTCCAATCCACTCCGTTCCGCATCCTTGGCCCCAGCACGTCTGATATCAAAATCTAACAGACTACCCGGTTTTCCTCTCTCGGGAAAAAATTCTAACACTTTGGATCTTGGCTGTGCTCCGTGGTCATAATGGGTTGCTGGCTTGCAGCTGAATGCGCCCTTGCTTGGCCTTGCATGCGCCCTTGGCCTTGCATTCCTGCTTCTCGAACACTGTCGAACATGTTGTAGCGTCGTCGTCCTTCGCAATTTAGCTCTCTAGCTAGCTGCGCTGCGAATAAGGACGATTAGCCCCCAAATTATTATTGTTCATGTTATTATTAATTCAGAAATACCTCAGACAGTTTCGCTATTCCTATGGGAGTGTATAAACCTTTGTTTATGACCGGTAAAAAGTGTTAAATAATGGGCGTGACACTCGACCTTGCACCTGTTCTTTTAAGACAGTTTCTTCATTCCTATTGGTCGAGAGCAACGGCTGAAACAGTTGCGCCACATCACGCGATACGCACGACGCGCACTGCATTCCCTTATAAGGAGTTGTTTACCCGAGGGCGGCGGAGGGCTTTTCCATTTCATACATGTACATGTAGCTGGACTGGAGGGGTGTTGTGAAAGAAATCATTTAACAATTATAGTTTTTGCATTTATTTTACTGTTTGACCAAAAAGTGATGATGTTTTTGACCGAAAAGGTATTTATGAATGGGAATCAAAGTGTGTTAAATCTGTTTTCAACTAGTGGTTTAAACCCTCCGAGGCCTGGTTCTTTATAACAAGAACCAGGCCTCGTTGGGATTAAACCACTAGTTGAAAACCTCTTCACCACACATTGGTTCCCTTAATTATTATTACTACATCGTTATCGTTACTGGTTTCATAACGGGATATGCATGCTGGGTTTTTACTGAACGGTTCACGCCCAATTTACCTATTTTAGGTCTGTGTATTAATAATTGCATAATTTTAGCTTCAGCATTCTTTAAGCCATTTGTTACATGTATCGTTTGTAGGAGGTCCTGTTTTCAACGTGTCCCTAAAATCGTGACAAATCTTTTACCTCTCTGTGCGCGATGTAAACAGTCCCCAGATACAAAAATTTTGGTTTTATTTGCCAAGCAAAGAGTCTCCTCTCCCTTGACCAAAACTTAGAAACACGGAAGGCTCCATAGGTTATTTGCACTTGTAAATGCAATTTTGGTATTTTAGGCATTTCTACAAGGTACAAAAAAATATGTCATAATGTTGAGGCCAAATAAAAAAATTGCCCACCGAAAAAGTTTCATCAAACACTATTTCAATTCACAATATCACGATGATCAAATCATGTGACTGAACATTCTGCTGTGCATTCTGGGAAAAAAATAGAGGCTTATAGAAGCCATAATATGCCTGTTATTATTTTATAATATTTGTTGAGATTTTTTTTTTAAAGGCAGTGGACACTATTGGTAATTACTCAAAATAATTATTAGCATAAAACTTTACTTGGTGATGAGTAATGGGGAGAGATTGATGGTATAAAACATTGTGAGAAACGGCTCCCTCTGAAGTGACGTAGTTTTCGAGAAAGAAGTAATTTTACACGAATTTGATTTTGAGACCTCAGATTTTGAATTTGAGGTCTCGAAATCAACCATCTAAATGCACACAAGAACCAGACAACTTTGTGTGATGAAGGGTGTTTTCTTCTTTCATTATTATCTAGCAACTTCGACGACAAATTGAGCTCAAATTTTCACAGGTTTGTTCTGCTGAGCATTCTAGAAAACAAATACATGTACAGAGGCTTAAAGAAGCCATTTGCTTATTTAATTTTCTAATATTTTTTGAGATTTTTTTTTTAACCCTCATATCAATATATAAATATTAAAATTTAAACATCAGCTCGGTGATTCAGTTATCACTTTTTATTTTTACGCTTTATTATAAATATTAAGGGGAATTTTTTTTGTTAAAAATAAATAAAAATCAGGTTAAAAGCCAATAAGTATTCACGCTTTTTTTTTTTTTTTTTGCAAATTACCATGGTTATTTTTAAAATGTCATCAAAAATATTGTGAATAAAATGAAGACAACTGCTGGCTATAGAGTTAAACACAGAGTCTCACAGAACACTTGCAGTCACTGCAGATATTTCTTCCACGTATGGCTTCACCGGGAAACCATTCTTTCTCGTTTGCCTTGAAAACAGGAAAAACACAAAACAAATGGGACCAGTTGAAGTCATTGAAGATCGGTGTGTGGTGTGGAAATTTCAATGTCCATCAAGTTTTAATTTATGTTTGCATACTTAATATAAACAAAATGAAGATAATTAGGGCATCGGTTGATATATGGCATCATTATTTTTTTCCCAGTTCAAAGAAAAATGCATATACCGTGAAAACTGGTAAGAGGAGGATAGTCATTATAGTTTTCCTATTCTTGTATTACAGTTTCACTGATTGTTCATCACTGACGTCATTCCTCTGTGGCTTGAATTAAAACAGTGGAGCTTGGAGGCTGTTTCCTGACTCTCTCATGTGGATCTTTATTGGAGTTTGGCTGGCTGTCTAATTTTGGTTAGATACAACATGGGCCGATGGGGTCCTCCATGGATACACCTAAAAAGGACAGTACAGGTAGAGCATTCAAAAAACAAAAGAACTCTCCTCTAACTCTATTCTATGAGAAGTCCCCACTCCTGCTATGATCAAGCAATATGCAATGGATGTTGACAGATAACCTGTCAAATTTCTGAATCCATGACGAATCCAGTCATTACTTTGACCAACCTGTGTTCACACTGGCAAAGTCTGTACAGTAGAAATGACCAGACACTCACTTGAGTAAGCATGTGCTACATGTAGGTGGTCTGCAAACAGAAAGGGCACTCTGGAATAATCTTGGGGATGTCTCTGCAGTTTCTGGTTGGCCCGACGACATTCTACTAAGAGGCAAAGGTAGCACTATCTGACGAGGCTGACTTGTATCTGAAGGCATCCCACACTACAAGATCAACCTCTTGTCTCTGTACATCATGCGACAGTACGCCCAAGATGTGCAAATCATGAATAAACTGAGAAGCAGCTTGATCGGTAGTATGTTGGGCACTAAATGACTACTTGCAACCCCATTATTGGTGTGGTATTTGAAACACACCTTGGAAGTCACGCAGGTTTACAAAGTTATTCAATACCAATCAACATGATCAAGTGCATGCTTCAAAGAGTTTGATGAGAGGGTTAGTCAGGCTAGGAGGGAAGGGGACAGTGACCCCAATAAAGGCATCATCGCCAACACAATGAAGTACTGTAAAACAGTGACAAATCAGTTGAAACATGTACATATGTAGATGTTGAGGTGTGTTCTGACGTCAATGCCCCAAGCAAGATCAATCACAAAAACTTCAAGGCACTCCACCCAGTAGGTGGTGGGATGTATGAGGTAGACATGTTTAAGAAAGTGGTCAAATTAACTGTTCAGAATGGTTTCAGAAATGTTCAGAAATGTCTACCAATACGCTAAATTGCACATGCTTGAGTTTTACTCTGACTTTCTCATGAAGTTTGTTGATTCACGTGATTTTCAGATGTGTGAAATGGACACCGATTCCGCCTACATGGCCATATCGGGCGACAGTCTTGATGACATTATCAAACCTAGTATGAAAGATCAATTAAATTGAGAAAAGCACATACATGTGGTTTCCCCGTCAGAATACACCTGAAGAGTACAACTACGTTATAACGAGGACTCCAGGGCGGTTTAAGATAGAGTGGGAAGGTGATGGTATAATCGCATTGTGTTGCAAGGCGTACTTTGTTTTGGACCCAATGAGAAGTTTAGTTGTTCCTTACGCTTAAAGGATTCGGGTACTTTTTCAAAATGTCCACAGATTTACATTAAACTTACAGGGTTTGAAGATAATGATAGTGGAAAGCTTCCCTTTAAATATTACTAACTAAGGTTGTGTAGTTTTTGAGAAATGAGTAAAACAAGTCACAAAATAGTTTTGATCTCATGAGACCAAAATTATTTTAGCATGTAAAATCCCCTTAACCAGTTATGATATTATACCAAAACATAGCATAACTGGTTACTACGTTTTTACATGCTAAAACTGAGACGAAAATTATTACTTTTACTCATTTCTCAAAAACTACAGTACCTCAATAAGTAAAATTTCAAGGGAAGCTTTCTACTATCATAATCTTCAAACTGTGTAAGTTTAGTGTTAATCTGTAGACATCGTGTTTTTTGTTAGGAAAAAGTACATACCCTTTAAAGACAGTGGACACTATTGGTACATGTATGATTATTAGCACAAAACCTTACTTGGTAACAAGTAATGGGGAGCTGTTTATAGTATAAAACATTGTGAGAAACGGCTCCCTCTGAAGTAACGTAGTTTTTGAGAAAGAAATAAATTTCCACTAATTTGATTTTGAGACCTCAGATTTAGAATTTGAGGTCTCAAAATCAAGCATCTGAAAGGGTATTTTTTCGTTCCTTATTATCTCGCATCTTCAACAACCGATTGAGCTCAAATTTTCACAGGTTTGTAATGTTATGCATACGATGAGATACACCAAGCAAGAAGACTGGTCTTTGACAATTACCAATAGTGTCCAGTATCTTTAACAGACGAAACAATCAACTCACGAAGGAAAAGTTCATGACTGTTAAATACTGGGGCTTCAGGTGGGGGAGTTAACAAAGGTTTTATCATGATAAAACAAGGACTACGCACAAAGAAGGACTGCCCTGGCCTGTTTTTATCCCAAATGAAAGGTTGCCGACGACAGGGTTTCTACAACCTATTTAGAAATATGATGAGATTAACTGTGTAGTTCCCACTGTTGTTCGAAAACACACAAAGTTTTCTTTTTATAAGCAACACCTGGGACCCCAACTAATAAAATGTCATGCAAGTATTTTTGTTTGAATTATGGCGTACTTAAAGTCACCTGGAAGTGGTATTTTTTCAAAATAAAGCTTTTGTCACTAATATATGTGTTTTGATGAGTGGAATGTGAATAAACAGTTAATAAGGTTTTAAAAAATCAGTTCTTATGTTATTTACAAATTTAAGAGTAGACCCTGACCCGAGAGGGCGCTGTTCGTGACGTCAATCAAGGCAGACTTTGCCTGTAATGCGTAGAGTAAACACAATCGCAAAGTACATGTACGGACCAAGTCTTGAGTTTGTATGTTTCAACAAATGCCGACCAGGTGTATTGCTGCTGAATGCAGAAAAACACTTTTTGAAATGTACCAACTCACGACTTGGACGTACATGTACTTTGCACGTCTGTTTACTATACGCATTGCAGGCAAAGTCTGCCTCGATTGACGTCGCAAAAGGGGTAGGCGGAGTCAGCCCCCCAAACAACTTTATATATTTTTTAAACATATAAATCTTGACAAACAATTACTAAAAAAATTGTTTTATTGTTCGTAAGCATATACTCTTATGTTTGAAAGAAAAAAAAAGTATATTTCCAGGTGACTTTATTAATCAACATTTGTCACAGGTACTTTGTAAAACTTCTCATTTTGATTGTTGACTTCCTGTTGCCATATTTCTTGTGGACATAAATATAATGTAAAACGAATGCATCTTAACTTCTACTTTATGTGTTAAACTCAAGATAGTTGGTGTATTCTGATTGTTTGTATGAATTGCTTCTGAAATAGAAACAAAAAAACAAGAAGTAGGCCTATGAAGAAAGAATGATAAGTACTGTGTCCATCCTTGATGAGTTTTGTATTTACTTAATATTAGCTGGGATAAAAACAAAAGAAATAGATATGTACCATTTAATAAGTGCGGCTAGTAGGGCGGGGGAAGGCTGTCTGTTTTTTCTGTTTTCCCTCATTTCTACAGTTTGAATTGGTTGGGGTGTTTTCTTCCCACTGGGCTGTCCGAAGTGGGGTGGTTTGGTTTAAAATGGTGCCTCTTGGAGGCAATTGCTGATTGAAAGGGGATGGCGAGAAGGGGTGTGTGTGGGTTTGAGGTGGTAGACTTTGTTCCAAGTTTTGTTACCGTGGCTTTTAGTCGTCCTGATAGTCGATAAAAACAGCTCCCTCTTGTAATCAACCTCCGTGACAGCTAATAATATGGGGGCATTTTTCGTGGCTGAGATGCAGAAGAATAACTGCGATCTAAGACTTGAAATCAAGTCTACCTTTGACACTGTTGATCACAACATCCTTCTCTATCGGCTCTAACAACACCTTGGCA
This sequence comes from Asterias amurensis, assembly GCF_032118995.1. NCBI lineage: Eukaryota > Metazoa > Echinodermata > Asteroidea > Forcipulatida > Asteriidae > Asterias > Asterias amurensis. The sequence continues at coordinate 7,985,499 of NC_092657.1, read as the reverse complement.
TAGAGGACACGCTCCGTGATATCCGAACCTGTTGTTTTGAACTACTCTGTGCCACAGGGGTCGGTACTGGGCCAGCAGTGGTTTACGCTTACCGATTTGTGACATCCTGAAATTTAATCTGAATGTGTACGCAGACAACACTCAGCTATACAATTACATCATATTTAAATATTCTCAAGAAAACGCCAATGCATCTTTTGCAAACAAGATATTCGACATTGGACACAGCAAATCTTCCTCAAGTTAAATGATGATAAGACGTAGTTCCTTCTATTTGGGTCACATTAACAGTCAACAAAATTTTGCGTTTTAGATGCTCTGTGGTGCAATCTTACGCCAATAAGAGGAATTTATTTACTTCAAAGCTCAACATACATTTCATCAAGTGGGCAACAGTCCAGTATGGTAATGAGTCAGTGAAGTCAGCGAGGTCATTGATCAGGATTGCAATTCGTGTTAACAAAGTATAGGACTTTCATGTATTACACTTTATCTTTGAGCGTTTATCTTTTCCTACAAGCTGTATGTTGTTATTTGTGAGCCTTTTTGTATGTTTAGTGTTGCATTTCATGGTTGATTAGACTGACTGCCATTAAGTCATGGTCGTGGTGTGTACTGTACACAATGGATTGATCACAATAAAAAGGACAACAGGCAATGCACACAAAATATGACCAACTCCTTTTAAGGTTATTCAAAATAATCTTATTTACACAATACTTTCCAGTGGAAATACAAATATTATGCGACACACCTCAGAATAAATCTCCTTATGTCGCGATGGTCAAGAAATATAGCAACTACCTAAAATCATTACCTACTCATTTATACACACACATATAATACATATAGATATATATATGGATATCATATATATATTTATATATAAATATACATAAAGACACACATATTTATAAATATTTACATGTATATCATTATAGTCCTTTAACAAAAACGTACAATTAAGCTTAGAAAAGTACAAAGTCATCATGTTACATATTAAGTATATAAGTCAATGTTGTAATAATATGTGCAACAATGGACTACAAACATGGCCACTTGTATGCTTGTAGCGATTAATGTTAACAATGGAACAATGTGCTGTAGTTAGCTCAGTGTATGTAGGTCAGTATATGACAGTCCTACAATCATAGGACAACAAAGCTATGATTCAGCCACTCACTGCACAAACCAGTGTCTTCTTATTGTCTCTATTGGTCTCTGCAAATAGTGCCTTATTTATCTCACAGTGGGGACTTCTTCAATGCACTGTAATACCACAAACCAGGTTCATACTAACAAATATAATAATAATCTCCATAGGTAGTTGTTTCATTTCATAATGCAATATACATTTTATGAGTATGACATTTGATGTAAGCTAGCCAAGATGCTAATATTGTAAGTCTCCATATATACCAATCTGAACCAATGCCATGCAAACTTATAGGAATGGAATTGAACATTAATTGTACACGACTTTGTGTAGTTCAAAACATTACCCATCAAGTGCAAGATCAGGTACAGCATTAAGGTTTCATTCCACAATTTGTTCATTCAAACATGTTTTTTTTATCTCAAAGGCACTGGACAAAATTGGTAACTGTCAAATAGTAATAATTATAATACCAGTATTCTCACTTGGTGTATCCCAACATATGGATAAAATTAAAAAATCGTTGAAAATTTGAACTCAATTGGTCATCGAAGTTGCACAAGAATAATGAATAAAAAACGCCCTTGTTTCACTAATTTTGTAAACTACAACCCCCCAAAATACCGCCTTCATTCAGTTGTTTAGAGCGAGTGTTGAGCTTTCGTTTGGTGTGATGTTCAACAGGGGGTGCTATTACAAACATTTTGAAAAACATGATTAAACATGTTCTTTTTTTGCTTTTTCAAACTTTAACCCGTGTACCAAAGGGTTAACAATGATTACGGTTTATCACAAGATTCACAACATGTCTCTTTTTGCAAAGCAGTATAGTGTCAATAAACTAACAAAAGCACAAAAAGGGACAAACATAATCAGAACACACACATGCAAAACCTAACATGAACTGAACAACACTTTTTAGTCTGAAAGTTAAATGTAACAGACACAAATAGAATCCCACCACAACATTTCTTAGAGTTACTCTGAAATAGTTTTAAATGAGGTTGTTTACCAACGCAGTAAGGCTCAACATGAAATTTTAAAGAAAAGGGTATCCCAAAATCTTTGTTTAAGAGTATCACTGTAAACATTAATTACCTACAGTGCACATATTGTAGCTCAAGTGCAACAAGGTTGTATTTCACATTTTCAAGCAGTGATCGTTTTAAACACCCAAAACCTTAACACACAAAGCGATTTACACAAGACATTTTTGCACTGACGTGAGCATAAATTGGCCAAAGCGCATTTTATTTTTCCACATAACTTATTGTGAAATATCACTCCTGCGCACACTGCCCGTCAATCAGCCACCCCAAACAGTAACACCAATCAGCCAGCCCCCACCCCCTCGACACCAAGCACACTCCCTCAACACCAACACCCAAGCACACTCCCTCAACACCAACACCCAGCAAGCACACCAGCTAAACAATAATGCCCACACACACATCCCTAAGCATTAATGCCGACTGCAAAGTGCCCAGCTTACCCTATCATAATAGTTATGGGATTATGTTTTTTTAATGTTTGTACCAAAGTGAACCTTCATGTACATGACATGTTGTCCTTGTGATGTAGGCCTACAATTTACCATTCAATGTTCAGTTCTGCACAACATTGATAAGAACTCCAGACTGAATTGAGGCTTTGAGCACAAATCCTTCTGTATTCAATGGTCACAAATTGCTCAAACCCACCCATTTGCTCAGGACTGTGAGGTCATTAGTGCAATTTGTATGGATTTCATTCAATTGCTTTTGCAGATACTTGTCAATAATAAATGAAATTCGGTCGCTGAATACAAATTTACGAGCATTTTCTAATAAACAATAAAGCAACTCCTGGAAGATAGAGTAAGTTTATTTATCAAGAGTGGTCTTCAAATCATTATTTTGTTTAGTCAAGAGAAACATTCATTCGCTAAAGTAATGACATTTAATGATATTTTTACATTGTTATCATTATGAGTAAGACAATGATGACATTGCAATGAATTACCTTATAGCACTGAGCATACCGGCTGTTCTTTAAATCATTGGCACCCAAAGTGTCTGCAACCCAACCCTATGTAAGAGAGAACAATTACCTCCAAATGAATACTCTACAAGATTCATACTCATGCTAAAATTTATACAGATTTAAAAGAACACGTTGCCTTGGATCGGACGAGTTGGTCTATAAAAAGCGCTTGTAACCCTGTTGTTATGAAAAGTGCTTGTAACCGTGTTGTTATAAAATGCATATGGGTAAAAGATGTTGTAAAAGTAGAATACAATGATCCACACAAAGTGCCTTGAAATTGTGTCTTTTTCCCTTTACTTTGAAAAATAACACGGTCGGCCATTTATGGGAGTCCAAAATTTGACTCCCATAAATGGCCGACCGTGTCAGTCGACGAAGTAAAAGGAAAACCGTGCAACATCTTTCTTTCCATATGCATTTTATAACAAACGGTTGCAAACGCTTTTCAAAGACCAACTCGACCGATCCAAGGCAACGTGTTCCTTTAAAAACAATTTTGGATCATGTTGCAAAAGCTCTGCGACTTTGTTCCCAAAGCTTCTTGAACGTAAAAAATAACAAACTTACATATAGGTAGTAAGTACCTGGTGTGCATTTGGGCCGTCATTTAACCAGTAACTGTTTTGGTTGAATTGGACATTGGTTAATCAATGACCAAACAGTTATTTGTTAGGATCGCCAAAAAGGGCCCTGATCGGGGTAGATGTAAACCAACTGATTAACCTGCTTCATGGCTCAGCCAATTCTACAGAATTGACACTATTTGGTAACTACTTGAAATAATTATTAGCATAAAGCCTTGCTTGGTAACGAGCAATGGAGAGCTGTTGATAGTACAAAACATTGTGAGAAACGGCTCCTTCTGAAGTAACATAGTTTCGATAAAGAAATAATTTTCCACGAATTAGATTTTGGGACCTCAGAACTAGATTTTGTGGTCTCGAAATCAAGCATCTGAAAGCACACAACTTCGTGTGACAATAGTGTTTTTTCGTTCATAATTATCTCGCAACTTAGTTCCAATTTTCACAGGTTTGTTGTTTTTCCGTATGTTGAAACACACCGACTGGTCTTTAACAATTACCAATAGTGTCCAGTGCCTTCAAGTAATCCAATCACATTGGTTATAATGTTGATGATAGATGCCTTGAATTACATAGATTGGCACACAACATCCCTCAATTATGTACAATAGCGGTCTGAGGTAGATCAGTACAAATTAAATCACTTTATACATTGTATTACACTTGTTACAGATACTGTCTGAACACAATATCTAAGATTGGCAGTGTTTACAGGTCTCAAGACAAGCACTCATTCTTAACTAATTATCATGTTCTCACAGTTGAATAGAGCCCTTTGCTGTACAACTTTATTGCAGTCAATACACTCAATTTGGCCCAAAGTAAAACAACTTGATCTTCAATAGAATGCCAACTTTGTTGTTTTGTACATGTACCTTGCATTTAAGCCATCAGACAAAAACAGATAAATATATTTTGGGGTGGGTTTATATGAGTCTTATGATAATGGCTAGAGCAAGCAGCTGTTCATGGTATCCTGTGCATGCATTGACAAATGATGCAGCTGCCATCTTGCCTTTTTGAAAACATGCAAAATGCTGCAAAATAAGTTCAATATTACCAGCTTATTTGCAACAAACTGAAATGGTAACAACCACTTTAAAAGCTTTCATTTCAGTGCAAAACATATTGGTGTTTTTTTTTTCTTTTCAAAGAAATAAAAAGTAACCAAATACATGTTGTCCTGCAACTTAGAGGAAAAAAACTGTACAAACATGATTCTTTTGTACATGTATATATTTGTAGACTAAAAAAAGATACCTTCCCAAAAAAACACTCAGCAGTCATACCCTATTTGTTTTTGCAACTAGTGCACAAAGTCAGCTGCTACATGTAGTTGTTTCCAATTCTGTACCTACAGTACATGTATACTGCACTCTAATGGTGCATTCTGGTGGGTGCTTCATTATACAATTGTTGCACGCTGTGACTAGGGTCCATGGCGTTTTGTACACTCGAGGAGGGAAATGGCATCCGAGGCGAAGCCGAGGGTGTACAAAACCTATGGACCCCAGACACAGCGTGCAACAATTGTTTTGTTATACCTTTGTATAATTGTTATTCTTCTTCTCAAAGTTCTGTTGTCATCTTCAAACATTATTACTACGGACTTTTCATTGTTTAATACGCAAACAAAAAAGAAACAATGCCCTCGAACTCGTGGCTGTTTCGTACACAGCGCTGGAAATCGACCAACGCCGGGAACGATCAAGGTGATGTACACCGGTGTACATCACTTTTCATGTTACCTGGCCCGTCGAGCCATGTAACATGCGTATTTGTTGCACGGCATGTGATTGGTTCTCGACCAATCAAACTTCATAATTTGTACAGAGGTATAACAAGACTAATTGCTACCATCCAGGCAATGCATCATACACACGCAAACCACCAAATGATATACAGCACCAATAATAATGCCAAAATACACTGCCTCAATACCAGCAAGAAATAGTTGGAATAAACTAATAAACAACCTCAAACACACAAGTGTTATTTCCAGCTGACATTCTGGGAAAACCATAAAATCTGAAGTAAAAAATAAAACCAAAGTAAAATTGATTCTTAGAGTAGTAGACAGTTGATTGTTCACATGAATACACATTCTGAATACAATCTGGTAGCGGGTTTGTTTGTGACTGAAGCCTTTACTTCATTCTTATTTGAATGTATCTCTAGTCACTCGATAGTAGGTGTTGCCATTTTCAGTACAAGTCAACATTAAACTGTACTACATTAAGTGGGAACCTATTAGTTAAAATGAATAACTCAACCGTTTTTCCCCAGCATCTGGAGCAGCATCTGTTCTGCACTGGATGGGATAAGAAAATAAGTTGCAGCAGTCATAACTGCAGCATGTAATGAAGTTGCAGCAGTCATAACTGCAGCATGTAATGAAAGGCACATTGCTTGTCAGAAATGTAGAGCATCGTACAATCAAAGGCTCATTAAGGTACATGAAATAATAGGAAAGATCTAGTGGTAATTGACCTCATCGGGCAGTTCATAACAGTCAATGCATTATTATACTAATGCGTTGTCATGTCAACATGGTTATGAAGTTGGTGCAACTTGTGTATAGAGATAATGAGCAGCTTTTATAGATTGGGTACAGCATAATCAAGGGGGGGGGGGAGGGGGCAACACAGTGTGTATATATCATTACATTAGGCATCTAGTCACAATACAACGTGTCCAAGCAATTAAACATGTACCAACGCAAAAGGTTCCAGTCAACTTTCAAACTAAATCAAAAATTGATAACTTGATGCACAGAGAAGACAATATTTGAATGAGTCCCTTCTTTATGGTCATTTCAGGTTTAGATTTGCATTCTGTTTGACATCACTTTTTCATTCTTTGTAAGTCTCTCCTATCCATAAAAAAGTATAAAGAAAGTTATTCATGGATAATAAATTATCAGCAACTGCATGATGCATGTAGTCAGTGCATTTAATGTAATAATATGAGCTAAACTGTTGAGACCTTGGATGCATTTACAGCTTTGGTGCATACCATTCATCATGAATACAGCAAGAAAGCTCAAATATCAACTATTTCAGTACATGTTGTATTTTGTCAACACTATTGGCAATTTTTAATAGCCCTACTCATGTGTGACCATGGTGACAGTGTAAGTAGATGGAATGACGACACAGCTACCTGTGTAGCAACAAAAATTTAGCAACGTTTAGCAACAATTTTGCCCTTTTAAACACTTTGGATAAAAAAGACAGCAGTACACACATAGGCAGACTTAATAGACCTTTTAATGCATTGATGTCATCCAGCCGCCATCCTAGAGGTTAAACCATGACCAAACAATCAAAACCCACTTATTTTTACGCGCGAAGCACGGGTTTGGCAAATGAACGGCCGCTTTTTTACCACTAGGTGAGGGCGCCATACTGACATGACATCATGTACATAAGGTCTATTTAAGATGATGTGATCTATGAACAGAACAGTGTCTTTGTGTTAGTTTCAACCATCATTTGACTGTGTGTAACATTGACTTTGTTGCACACTGCAGTCATCTACATGTAACAAACACATCAGTCAAACACTCAAGCAAATCAAATTGACAAATTAAAACAAAAAGCAAGTATTGTTAAAGGCAGTGGACACTATTGGTAATTGTCAAAGACTAGCCTTCACACTTGGTGTATCTCAACATATGCATAAAATAACAAACCTGTGAAAATTTGAGCTCAATCTGCCATCGAAGTTGCGAGATAATAATGAAAGAAAAATAACCCTTGTCACACGAAGTTGTGCGCGTTTAGATGGTTGATTTCGAGACCTCAAGTTCTAAATCTGAGGTCTCGAAATCAAATTCGTGGAAAATTACTTCTTTCTCGAAAACTATGGCACTTTAGAGGCAGCCGTTTCTCACAATGTTTTATACTATCAACCTCTCCCCATTACTCGTCACCAAGAAAGGTTTTATGCCAATAATTATTTTGAGTAATTACCAATAGTGTCCACTGCCCTTAAGTACGGGAAATGTGATATGTTTCTGATTTGTTATACTAACAAATTGCACATTTTCTTACCATACAAGTCATCAGAGTGGATTTGACCATTCAAATGATTGTGTGCACCAAGTGTCCATTTGGTGCATGTATAACACACCAAGTTAAAGCCTGGGATGTTCATTCAAAAGGCACCTTAACAAGGTTCTGCATGTGTGCATTGCAAGTGTTTCAAACAATAGAGTTACTACTAGATTTAGTTGCACTCATCAATGCTGCACATACACTGAGTTAAATGCCATGCAGCAAACACTTACATGATAAAGCTGCTTGAATTGATGTCATATCCACTAGATGTACATGTAGTTCATACTGTTCAACACATTCAATGAATATATCTAAACCCTGCCATCACTTAGCCATGTATCTAACACCTGCGACTCCAACCAATGTACAACACAATGTAAATCCATTGGATCCCTTTATATTAGTGACAGTTATTCCTTCCTTGTATAATCCCAATCAGCAAACAGTTAATACTGCATTCCCATGCTAGTATTAAAGTCACATTGTAAGTCTGGCATACTCATGTCAAGGGTTCATTTGGGCATATTATTATACCCATGCATAATAGACTCCCCCATTGCCATATTGGAGCCTGGTAGTCCATGAGGTCCATATCCTGGCGGGTAAGGCATTTGTTGACCCATAGTATTAGACATAGGCATTCCCATAGGAGGCCCACTATATTGCATTGAATGACGAGGAGTTGCCACATATCCAGGTAGTTGTTGTCTTGGTCTATTGGATGCCGGATATCCCTGTGGATACATAGACTCTGGACCACACATTCTAGCGGATGGGCCTGGCATACGCTGGGATGGCCCAAAGGAGGGTGTCATAGACGGTGGGTTTCCAGTCACCATTTCTAATGGGAATGGCATTTGTATTTGTTTTGGTGCTGGTCCTTGTCCCGGTGGTCCTGGTGCATTAGATGGGTTGAGGTGTGGATTACCAGACTGTGCTTGGGGTGCAGGAGTAGGATTTCCCTGGGGGAAATATTGCAATGTTTGCTTTGGTCCTTTACCATCTGGGAGTAACGGTGGTGAGAAGCGACTCTGTAATAATGACAATGGGCTAGGTGATGACGTATGAATGCTTCTCCCAACTTGAGATTGGCTTATTGGCTTAGATTCACTCTGCATTAAATTGGAATCTCGGGGGTTACCATCAATATGCATTATAGGTGATCCACCAGGAGCAATGCCACTAGTCCTTCCCATAGGTCCAACACTATGACCCATGGTGGGGGGAGCACCCCCTAAGTTTCTTTGCATTTGCTTTGGTCCTGGGAATCTGTTAGGCATACTGTGCATTCCACGCATATCCTGCATTCCCGTATTGTTGAGCATACTGCCATGCATAGGGTGAAAGCCCATTGGTCCATCCATAGGGTGATGAGGATCAAATCCCATGCCATGAGACTCAATAATAGGACTACGGGATGCCATTCTTGTCTGTGCATTCATTCCTTGCTGTTGCATCATAGTTGGCTGTGATGACATCATTCTCTGTTGTGACATCATTCCTGCCTGTGAAGTCACCATACCACCATGTGACATCATCATTCCAGGTTGTGATGTCATATTTCCATGTGACAACATCATTTCCTCTGGTGGCATACAAGGATTGCCGTGTGGAGGACCCATTCTTGCTTGGGACATCATTAATCCTTGTCTTGGCCCCATATTGGCTTGTGACATCATTTGTTGTGACGTTGGCATTCTTGTTTGCATCATTCCTGGTGGATGATGCATAGTATCATGTGGTGCCATAATGTTAGGTTGTGGTGACATCATACCACTCATTCCTGATGGATGGGAGGCCATCATTTCTTGTTGTGATGTCATCATTCCATGTGGTGTCATCATCTCTGGATGCTGTGGCCGAATCATTCCAGGATGAGAAATCATTCCAAGGTGTGAGGATCCTTTATCCGCTACACTAGCACCAGATTGTGGTGACATCATGCATGGATGGGAACTCATCTCCTGTGATGTTGATATCCTTGGATGTGTCATCATACCTGGTTGTGATGTCATCATGCTCGACTGTGATGTCATCATTCCTGGTTGTGATGTCATCATTCCTGACTGTGATGTCATCATTGCTGACTGTGATGTCATCATTCCTGGTTGTGATGTCATCATTGCTGACTGTGATGTCATCATTCCTGGTTGTGATGTCATCATTGCTGACTGTGATGTCATCATTCCTGGTTGTAATGGCATGACACCTGTTTGAGTCGTCATAGACTCAGGTTGTGAGACTCCACTATTTTGAGCTGTCAACATTCTTTGTTGAGGAGGCATGATTTGAGGTTGAGAATTATCTGGCTGGGATCTCAACATTGTCGATTGAGAGTTTATATTTTCGCCCGTTTGGCCCATCATTTCTGGCCCGACCGGGCTACCTGGACCAAAATGCTGTAACCGTCCACTGGATTTGGATGATTCTTTTGAAGCCTTCTGATAAAATGTTGATGCATACTGTTGAAGGTCTTCTCCTCGTGGAGGGAAGTTGGGTGCTTTATCTCTATTCAATTGGCTGGGTGGAAAGTTAACAAGCCTTTGTTGTGGAGCAGATGTATTTGTCACACTTCCCACACTTTCTGCAGGCTTTTGGGTGGGTGGAATTTGTGCATTAGGTCCATCACTGGGTTTTGAATTACTTGATTCAGAGTTAGATTTTGCTGTTGGTGGTGTCAAACTGCTTGGTGTAGAAACACTTTGTCTACTTCCATTGTTAGGAGCAGAATTAGGGGTTCCAGGTTGTGATCCTCCAGCTTGACTTATCCTGACAACTGACTGTACATCACCTGCAGGTGTTCCAGATTGAGGGGGTCTTGGCGACTGGTCAATGTTGCTACCAGGTGTACGTGCTTTACTAGCCTTAGTAGAATCCCCAACAGGAGGGTTGGGAGTTGGTACCGATGTTGGTGTAGGTGGCTGGTGGTTGGGTCTGAATGGACTTCCCTGTTGTGGTGACATTGGTTGACGAGATACTGGGCCAGCCTGAGTGCTTGGTGTTTGCTGAGAACCAATTGTGACTGATCCTGTGGTAGTTGAGCTTCCTGAAGTTTGGACAGGACCTGTGGGCATGCTTCCACTTGTAATAACTGTAGTTACTTTACCTGATGCAATCACGCTAGGCTTCAATTCATTTCCAGTAGGTACCTGACCAGTCGACAATTGGCTAGTAGTGGTAGGAGGAACAGATCCTGAGGCTGGAAGAGAATTTGTTCTGTTGGACCTTGGAGATGGCTGTCCTGGTGGAACATGATGAGGGGACATTGGAAAGGGTGTAGATTGGTTCATTGCCAGTGACCCAGGCCCAGAGAGGCTGGAGCGCCTAGGCATGGCAGGTGTGGCAGCATTATGAGTTCCATGATAAGGAGGTGGTGGGGGCATTCCTTGTCCTGTCTGACCACCAGGCATATCTGGCATTGGCATTCCTTGACCAGGCATACCTGGCATCCCAGAACCAGTCATACCAGGACCCACTGGTCCCTGATTTGATACATCCATATCCGCCCCTGGCATACACCTATTTATTGTTGGAGGCAATCCAGGATCTCCTGGAAGTCCGTGTGGTATACCTGGACCTACACCAGGTCCTGGTCCCATGCCAATTCCTATGCCAGGTCCACTTGGCATTCCATGATGATAAGGTCCCATATCAATAGGATCTCGATATCCTGCTCCATGAAGCTCAGGTATAGGGCCATGTCCAATCTTCATTTGTTCTGTAGCTATTTTCCTTCGTTTCAATGCATAAAATTCATGCTGAAGTTTGTACCATTCTTTTTGTGGTGGTGTCATGTTATCCCAATCTGGTGGTGGAGGCATGATGATTTGCTCTTGAGCCATACGATGCTCTGGTGACAACCCCATTGCAGGGTCTGGATTGTCCATGTTAGGATGTGGTCCCATATTAGGTAGGTGCATGATGGGTCTGTGTTGAGGTCCCATCATACCTGTTGGTCCTTGTGGTCTCATCATTGCAGGTCCTGGGGTCATCATATTACCTGGTGGTGAGCCCATTCCTCCACTAGGAGACACCATTCGCCCAGGGGTAGGAGACCTAGTTTGATGCTCCTCAGGAAACAGCAAGCGTTGCATTTCTTTCAGAGTTCTCAATCTTTCCTCTCTATGTCTCAACTGCTCTGGTGTGGGATTGTCAATTTGCTGAGGTGGCTTATAGTTAGTCATTTCAAATGGCATTCCTGGACCAGAAGCAGGAGAAAATGGTGGCATTTCAGGATGTTCCTGTGACTGACTACCTTCAGAATAGGGTCTGTTCGTCATCATTGTCTCATGACAGGGAGACATCATTGAAGATTGCTGATGTTGCATCATGGGTAACTGAGAGCCACTGCCCTGTTGCTGTTGCATCATTCGCATTTGTTGCTCCTGTTGCCAAGCCAAATTTGCAAGGTTAGGAGTCTTTTTGTTGCAAGGAGGATTTTCCCACAATGCACTAGGATCCAGATTTTCTGTTTCCGTTGCCTCCATTTGAAACAGAGGTCCAGACTGTGGCGGGGTGCCTTGTAATGGAGGTCGCATTCCCATGTTTGCAATTCCAGGCATTTGCTGTGGATGGGGTGGAAACTGGCCCGGTCCAAAAGGTTGTTGAGGAAATGCTCCAAAATTTGACGCTGGAGGCATGTTAGATAGCTGAGGTCCTTGGGTCATATTTGGTTGTAACTGTTGTGAAGAGGATGGAGGCCTCTTTCTCTTTGATGATTTGGACTTACTGGATTTGGTGGTAACTGTGGTAGTGGTAGCATTGGAGTCACTTTGTTTGCCTGTACTTCCATCACTTGTCACATTTTTGTGGGAAGCTGTTGGATTCTTACTGGGATTATTACTGTCTGTGTTTATTGAATTTGGTCTATCTGGGCGTTTGCGTCCACCACTTGTTTTGACATTTGCATGTTCATTATTGAGAGTTTCCATAGGCTGTGTTTGATGATGAGGTATTGATTGATGCTCAACCTGTTGATTCATCAGCATACCTTGCATTGGATTGCTATTGTTATGATCCATCATTATAGGCTGTACTTGATTCAAGGTTGAAAGCTGTGGATTCTGTGTTGACATGTTGTTGTGTGGGTGCATCACATCTGGAAGCGTATCCTGTATTAACAAATATAGAAACATAACATGCATTTTACATCAAGTGAGTTTTAAGCAATATAATATGAAGCAGGGTGCATATGTGTGCATTACACATGTATATAAGTTATCACACAAGCGCGAGTGGAATTCGGAAAAATCTAGCGCTTCTGTGTCCCATATCCAACGAGGCCGAAAGCCAAGTTGGATATGGGATGAAGATGCATTTTTTTTCCCGTATTCCAGTCTCCAGCGAATGCGCACAGTTTAAAATTTCAGAACGTTATTTCGCGACGAACAGCATGCACGCACACAAAGTTTAGAATGTAATTTTTGCACTGTCCATATAGGGAGCGTGACGCATAGACACTCACAATACGCACAGAGGAAGTAGTAGCACAATACGCACTGTGCAATCAAAACAGAGGAAGTAGTATATAAAAACAGAGGAAGTAGTATATATATTTTGTTATCCCCCCTCCAGTTCAAGCATCTGAATGGTGGATTAGCACGTACTGGAAGATAATAAGACGTTTACTATTGTTATTAATATTAATAAGCTGCAAAAACAAAATGTGTGCACACTGTCTAGCTCTTTATCTGATTTTTTGTGTTTCTTACAAGCTACAAAATGTGGCTGCCCTTTTTGAGATTTTCAAGAAATTAAGTCAGTTTCAAGGAAATACAGGGGTTGCCTGTGACTTGGACAATTATCGGCACAAATCAAACTAATGAATGTACATGATGTATGAGTTCATTTTAGCCTGTCACATGTACACAGCACCTCGGTCAGTGGCATCTAACAATTGTGGGCATTTATTTGTTTTGTTTGTTAACTATTTTTTTAAGGTACATGTATGTGTAACTTTGTTCAATTTGTAAAACCCATTTATCTACATGTATTGGTTTAAAAGGTGCCATGTTGCAATCTGCATCTGAAAACACCAAGGTGAAACCCTTCTCTTAACAATAATTGTACTAGGTACTTTTACATGTACATGCTTACACAATACACAGGAACTAGAGCTTTATGTCCCATCTTAAGGATGAAGCAATAATGGTTAAGGGGCCTTGTCAAAACCTCCCGAGCGTTCCTCAGCCAACACGCCGTGGACTGGACAGCAAATACGGCCATTGCTAAGGACCTCGGACAGTCCGCGGAAGAACGGTCATGTGCGTTGAAGGCGGCGTAGTTAATGAGCTATCCATGCCGGGCGCAATTGTTGGTATAACAATAAGTCTCATGATTAAACAAGTTGTATTTTCAGGTCATGAATATCAGCGGCTTGGACGCGGACCGGCCGTGCTCTCCCAGAATAATACATTTTCAACTCATGAATACCAGCGTCCTGGAAGCGGACAGACCGCACCGACAAGACAATTACACGATGCATGTTGGGTGTGCCAGCCGACCCTCTAGCGCATGTGATATTCGCGCATTTCATAAATCAGGGAACGATTTCGCCTGTATCGCATCGCAATTTGCGATGCAATTTGGATGATTTGCTATGCAATTCTAAAAAGTGCATCGCAAATGTTGCGATCCAATTTGCGATGCATATTTTGCAACATTTATGCTTGATACAAAAATATTGATTTTTTATTTGAAACCATTCACATTAAAATCAATTTTTAAAATCAACGTTTTCTACTTGGAAAGTAAGATCAAACAGTTGTTTATTTATGTTAAGAACATCTACAAGGTGTATATTAAACTCCAATTGTCAACAGGCCACATATTTGCTAAAATTATGATTGGTATAATATAAAGGCGATTTTCAGTTATGCTACTAATTGCATCATACACGTCCCGTCTTCCCCTTGCCATGTGTTCCCAGATATTCCCAATAATAAACACTACCCTTTCCCATCTTCCGTGTCCGTATATATTTTGTTCAAATCCCGTCAACGTAATTAAACCAATTCCTGTCTTGTCCCGTCCCGTAACCCTGTCCTGTAAATAAACACATTCCCGTTCCATTTTCCTGTATGATAACTATATGTACAATATGTAGGTAGTTTTATGGTAATCATGATCGCTGCAAAACATAAATGTTTTAAAATTGTCCCCTGTCACTGCTATACTCTGACGCCCACTTGGAACGGAGCTTGCACGTATAGCCTGAAACTTTTGTCAGTCGAAGCCAGGAACAAAGAAAAAACAATTCTAAAAATCACGCGTGGGAGGAAATAGCTTGTACACGTACATCCACCCTTACTTTGCTTTTTAATCTGCAAAGGTAAAACCATTGTTAACCACCTACGTTCCTCCGCGGTTCCGCCGGTCAGCTAATAAGCTGGACCTTACAATGACATGTAAATGAGCCGTCGTGGCCGTCGACCTGCCGGGTTGCTACGGGTTCTTTTGTTACACGCGGAATGGAACGGCTTGGAGGTTTTGACAAGGCGCCTAAGTGTCTTGCTTTAAGGACACAAGATTCAAGAGTGGGATTCCAATCCAAACTAGGCTGATAGAAACACAAGAGATTGTCTTAAGTGTGCTTGAACATTCAACTATGAAATGCCACAAATTAGATGCAATAATGTAATACTTCATAAAACCATCATGCATGATATTGTATGATGGCTGAGGCCAGAATGTGTATAGCATGGTAAGATGACAAAGGTCAATCATGAGGTTACCTGTTCAGGATTGATATCTTATGATGGCTGAGGCCAGAATGTGTATAGCATGGTAAGATGACAAAGGTCAATCATGAGGTTACCTGTTCAGGATTGATATCTTATGATGGCTGAGGCCAGAATGTGTATAGCATGGTAAGATGACAAAGGTCAATCATGAGGTTACCTGTTCAGGATTGATATCTTATGATGGCTGAGGCCAGAATGTGTATAGCATGGTAAGATGACAAAGGTCAATCATGAGGTTACCTGTTCAGGATTGATATCTTATGATGGCTGAGGCCAGAATGTGTATAGCATGGTAAGATGACAAAGGTCAATCATGAGGTTACCTGTTCAGGATTGATATCTTATGATGGCTGAGGCCAGAATGTGTATAGCATGATAAGATGACAAAGGTCAATCATGAGGTTACCTGTTCAGGATTGATATCTTATGATGGCTGAGGCCAGAATGTGTATAGCATGGTAAGATGACAAAGGTCAATCATGAGGTTACCTGTTCAGGATTGATATCTTATGATGGCTGAGGCCAGAATGTGTATAGCACGGTAAGATGACAAAGGTCAATCATGAGGTTACCTGTTCAGGATTGATATCTTATGATGGCTGAGGCCAGAATGTGTATAGCACGGTAAGATGACAAAGGTCAATCATGAGGTTACCTGTTCAGGATTGATATCTTATGATGGCTGAGGCCAGAATGTGTATAGCATGCTAAGATGACAAAGGTCAATCATGAGGTTACCTGTTCAGGATTGATATCTTATGATGGCTGAGGCCAGAATGTGTATAGCATGGTAAGATGACAAAGGTCAATCATGAGGTTACCTGTTCAGGATTGATATCTTATGATGGCTGAGGCCAGAATGTGTATAGCATGGTAAGATGACAAAGGTCAATCATGAGGTTACCTGTTCAGGATTGATATCTTATGATGGCTGAGGCCAGAATGTGTATAGCATGGTAAGATGACAAAGGTCAATCATGAGGTTACCTGTTCAGGATTGATATCTTATGATGGCTGAGGCCAGAATGTGTATAGCATGGTAAGATGACAAAGGTCAATCATGAGGTTACCTGTTCAGGATTGATATCTTATGATGGCTGAGGCCAGAATGTGTATAGCATGGTAAGATGACAAAGGTCAATCATGAGGTTACCTGTTCAGGATTGATATCTTATGATGGCTGAGGCCAGAATGTGTATAGCATGGTAAGATGACAAAGGTCAATCATGAGGTTACCTGTTCAGGATTGATATCTTATGATTGCTGAGGCCAGAATGTGTATAGCACGGTAAGATGACAAAGGTCAATCATGAGGTTACCTGTTCAGGATTGATATCTTATGATGGCTGAGGCCAGAATGTGTATAGCACGGTAAGATGACAAAGGTCAATCATGAGGTTACCTGTTCAGGATTGATATCTTATGATGGCTGAGGCCAGAATGTGTATAGCATGGTAAGATGACAAAGGTCAATCATGAGGTTACCTGTTCAGGATGTAGGTAGTCTCTGTGCGCAGCTTGGGATCTATGATAGGATAATATAGAGTCAGCTTGTCCAGTATAGATGGCCTGTGCAGCTTGGTTAGCCATACGTGTTGAGAATACAAACACTTGTTGACTTCCTGCCATAGGGAAATGGGATGGCTGTTGATACTGCATCACATGAGGTGACATTCCAGCACCATCTGAATTTAAAAAGACACAACAATTACTTGCTTGATCAATCAACTATCATAAATACAAACTCAGAGATCTATTTCAAAAAAACATATTAAGCTACAGGTTTTTACACTAATCTTAAAAAAAGGATACATGACTTTAAGCTCTCAAATAGTATACAGTTGACTCTCAAATAGTATACAGTTGACTCCCATTATTACGAGTAGGCCTGGGCGAATTATTCGAATATCCGGTTAATGGCGAATAGGTTTTCCTATCCATAACCGCGAATGCCTTTTTTTTCTTAACCGGATATCCGCATAGGGCGCGAACAGCTATTTATAAACCGGATAGTTCTGTAATTACAACCAAGTAACCGGATATTCTTAAATATCCGAATATCCGCGGACGTCGGGCGACAACTGACATGAATGTTTTGTCTGAATCCTAATGAAACTTCTATTAAGACAGCATAAAACAGCATAAATTAAGTATTTAACTATGCTCACCTCCGTGAAGAGTTAAAACAATGACATTTCCGACGTAATTTGTTCAAAGATTACAAAAGTTTTCCTTCACATACAGTCATCCACGATATTTTATTTTTTAATAGTGCCCTCTAGCGGCGAAAAAAACTATTCGAATATCCGGTTAATTTCGGATAGTTGGCCAGCGATATCCAAATAACAAAATTTCACTATTCGCCCAGCACTAATTACGAGCTCGCATATTACGAGGTTCCAGTCCATACAAGGTTTTTTGCCGGTCTGGAACTGCCCTATGCGTGTTTCAATGCATTGAATATTGACTATACGAGCACGGTAGTAGTGAGAACACGGTTATAAAGAGGTAATTTGGGCAACCCATTACGAGCAAAACGTTGTTTAAAACCCTTTTATAACGAGAACAATTCAAACACCAACAAAGGAGATACCAGTACAGCCTGTAAAGTTGTTATTTGTGACTTTTAAGACATACACTAGAGGGGCTAAGTAGACGCTACGGCTAGCAACACTAGTCCCAAATCTAGAGTCACGAGTCAGCAAGCAAGGTTGTTAGTTCCAAACTCCCGACAATGACGGGATAAGGAGGCTTGCATGGTTCAAACAATGGAGAAATCTGTAGAAAAGATACTGATCCAATGAGTTTACAAGCGCATTATGCATTTTCAGAACGAAAAAACCCACCCGCAATTTACAAGCAAAAGCAAGATTTTACCTGGTATCCCACATTGGCAATGAACCATCTAACATGGCACAGGTGTTTACCAATGAAAATCATTAACTGCTAGCTGCGACAAGGTGTATTGCACATGCATTAGCAATATAACACGAAACAGCAAGATCTTCCCTGGTATCTCGCGTTAGCAATGAACCATCCAGTATTAAACAGGTGGGTACAGATAGAAACCAATACTCTATTTATTGGCAATCAACTGCCTTCGACCAAAGCTTTGCATGGGAAATGTAAATTGATTTTAAAGTTGAATTTAAAACTAAACTAACCTAAAGCCATCGGACACTTTCGGTAAACAGTGTTGTCCAAAGGCCCACACTTCGTGTATCACAACTTATATATAAAATAACAAACCTGTGAAAATTTAGGCTCAATCGGTCATCGGAGTCGGGAGAAAATAACAGGAAAACCCACCCTTGTATCCGCACGTTTCGCCGTGTCACGATATGTGTTTAAAATAAATCCCTAATTCTCGACAACGAGAATTGATGTTTTCTCGAAAAGTAAAGCATTTCATGGAATAATATTTCAAGAGAAGTCTTTCACCATTACCTTCTGTAAACCCTGTAAGTTACTTGTAAATCTGTGAACTTTTGGGGGGTTTTCTGTGCCGAAAGTGTATAATGGCTTTAATTAAAACAGTTTTATTAGCCTAATTTTGTGTTTGTTGTGCAGTACATGACACAGTACTCTATGCACACAGTAGTCCATTGCAGCTACACCATATATCTGTGTACACGTGCGGCCGTTGTCATGCACTTTGTGCATAGTACAATGATTATTACTGCGATTGGATATAACAAGGTCCGGATAATACGAGGAAAACGGGCCAGTCCGGCGGACCTCGTATTAACCGCAGTCGAGTGTACCTCAGTGCCTTTGCATTTAACGAAACCTTTTTTACTCCTTAAAGAAGTAAAAATTATTAACAAAACACTGGACATTAATGGTAATTGTCAAAGACCAGACGTCTCACTTGGTGTATCTCAACATGCATAAAATAACAAACCTGTGAAAATTTGAGCTCAATTGGTTGTCTAAGTTGCGAGATAATAATGAAAGGAAAAAACACCCTTCTCACATGACACAAAAAGTTGTGTGCTTTCCGAGGCTTGATTTTGAGACCTTAAAATCTAATTCTGAGGTCTTTAAATCAAATTTGTGGAAACTTAATTCTTTCTCGAAAACTATGTTACTTCAGAGGGAGCCGTTTCTCACACTGTTTTATACAATCTACAGCTCCCCATTACTTGTTACCAAGTAAGGTTTTATGATAATAATTATTTTGAGTAATTAGCAATAGTGTCCACTGCCTTTAAACTTAAAAGAAGATTACAGAATTTTTGCTAACAAAACATTTTCTGGCAGTGTAAGCACTTTTCGTAATCCATCATGTAAATGTACATGTACATGTATACATAAACTGACAAACCTGTAGAGATTTGAGATTGATCGGGCATCTGGGTCACGAGAAAATAGTAAAAACAAAATCGATAAAAACACATTTTGCATGACATCTTTTTAAAAAATATACAAAATAAATCGCTAACGGAGCGATAAACTCCATACAGGAAATTTGTTTTATTTATTTCTTGTCAAATATAACGTTTCAGACAGAAATATTTCAAGGGATGTTTTCTAATATCATCATCATTAGACCATGTGTCACAAATTTCCATTCAGTTTCCGCGTTATTATGTGCATCTTTTGTCTAATTTTAGCTAGCGCAAACACCCCCGTTTTACTTTGGTTCAATCCCAGGAGTTCCAGCCAATCAGGCGTAGTGTTTCTAGGCAGTATGGTTCGACTAGTGGAAAAACCTAGGCGCGGCCTGCATACCTTATACGTCACAGTGCTAATGTGTTTCATGGTCATTGTTCTTACTTGAGTTCCAGGAATGTAGGGAATGTGCTAAAGTGTTTTATTGTAAGTCAGGAATGTTAGAGTGATTGCTGGCGATATCAGTACAATTTTATTTAGTACACAAATTGATCTTCCGAGAGAAGGCAGCAATTTTGAGAGAGAGAGAGCTGAGGCCCTATATGAGTATGTGGCAGACAGACCAGTAGCAATAGGCTATCTTTGGGTGAATTGGCTGAAAATATCCCAAGATTTTCTAGATTTGGCAAAATACAGTGCCAAATTTCAGCCTGCAATTAATATGCAACGGTCTCTTGAAGACCCCTCTGTTTGCAACGCTCAGCCTCCAGAGTTCGTCTCCAGCTAATGGCCGTAAGTTCACTTTCACTAGTATTATTAATGATCAGAGATTGTTTCTATTAAACGCAAGAAAGAGATTGTTTTCTGTTAAACGCAAGAAAGAGATTATTTTCTGTAAACGCAAGAAAGAGATTGTTTTCTGTTAAACGCAAGAAAGAGATTGTTTTCTGTTAAACGCAAGAAAGAGATTATTTTCTGTTAAACGCAAGAAAGAGATTGTTTTCAGCTAACCACCAAAGTATTTAGAAATGTGGAATATATTTGCTCAGTGCTTCGTTTTTGAACTCTGTATTAATAATCTAATATTAGATTGATGGTTCAAGCAAACTGATTCAACATAATATTTTGTATATCAATTTAAACCACAAGGGAAACTGACTGGGTAAATTTTGAAATGATTTTTGGGGTTGAATAATATTTTGTGGCAGAAGTTAAGATTATATGTACATGTACATTGGCAAAGTTTTGGTTATTATTTCATATATTTAGATGGCTGTAGAGACCGGGTAACAGTCCGCGAGACAAGCCGCTGAAGTACACCAGCAGAACCGGGTGCTTAGAGAGAGCCTTAGAGTGACAACCCATGTTGACAGAGCAGTCTGAGTGACAACCTTTTCTTGGCCCCTTGTAAACGGAAGTGTCGAAGCAAGATTTTGCGGTGACGAGAGAAACCTCCAGGATATTTTGAGGAAAGTTAATATAACTTGTGGAATATTGATGTAACTGTATCTATATTGAATTGCGGATTTAACTCAGTGTTAAACGTTAAAAGAGTTTATAGAGTGAAGGGTTTAACTTTGATGGAGAAATTATTTGGAATGTTATTTTCAGTGACTAAATTTAACGGCCGATTTGAGATTTGGATTTTGGTGAAGTCGAAAAGATACCGAACAGTAATTGAAGTGTATGAACAAATATTTCAAGCCAAATTGTAGAACAGTTGAAGTTGGCAAATAAACCTTGCTATATCTGTAACACTCATGATTGATTTTCTTTAAATTAATGTAAATAAACTTAATTGTTGTTGTGCTGTAAAACTGTGTCACGTTTGCAAATCATTTTGTCATGTTTGTTTTGGGAATCTTAGTCACCACAGTTTTGACAGCCGCATTAAAATGTGGTGACACCATGTATGTTTTATGTAAATCTGTGATCATAAACAAGTTTTTTTTTCATGAATGAATGCCTTTTTGTTAAAAAACATTTTTTAAATACAACTATAGATTTTTTGACAATTGAAACTTTGAGGTTTGAAATATTTTTTTAAAAAGCTTTTTGAAGAATCTGCTTGATGCGCTTGCGCTATGAACTGCGTTCCGCATGATACTATTGGCGCGCGATAGCTTGCGCAATGCTTGTTACCAAGTCAGTTTTATAGTTAACATTTGTTTTGAGTAATTACCAAACGCGTACCTTCCCTTTAAAACTGAATAGAAATGTTATTGAAGGAATGAATTGATTGAGTGATGTACCTGATATTTGATTCTTGTCTCCATTGACTTTGTTCATCTTGATGTTATCTGCATCATTAGTGCACCAATCCATCTCCTTTACTTTAGCTTCACCTTTCCGCTTGCTTCGAGGTGGCACTTTTTCATCTGTAGATACAAAATACAGTGTTTGTTTTTATTAGTATCTGGAAAGTACTTCGATCTGTTGATTTTAGTTCTGATGTGCCGATACCCAGGGCAGAATGAGATCTGCCCATGCCATATCCTGCGGCCAATTTCACAAAGCAATAAAGATGTCAGTATCACCAAAGTGATTTGTATTGTGACATCACACTTTACTTAGCAACTAGGATTGATTTGCAGTTACTAACATGTATGTACGATCAATCTTAGATCTTTGTGAAATCGGCCCCTGGTCAGTTTTGTTCCTTCCAACAATAGTCTTCATGAGTAAACAGGGAATTGTGCATGTATCGTTTCTTGTCATACACCATGGCTGTTTATCAAAACAACTTGATGAGTGGTACCAGACATTCTACACAAATACAGCAGTTGGATATCCACATTTAGTTTGATACTGGGCTTCCATCAATGTGTTATTTAAAATCTCCAGTTCTTTAGTATTATTCAACAATGGCAACTGATTGTTTTAAGATCATTCACTATAATCACCAAAGAATGTAATCCTAATACCAGTGTTTCTACATGTATTTCAAACATTGCCATCCTTCTTATAGCACTTCTGCAGAGACGAATGTAAGTATTATATTGACATTTACAGGCAAGTCAAGTGATGTTTGCACAATTATTTCAAACATGTATTATTATAAACCACACAAACAGATACTTGTCATTTGATCATAGTGGAATATGCATCACGTGTCATCCATTATTTTGCCATGTAGGTGTACAAAGTATACTATGCAACACTCAAAATTGTGTACATTAAGTCAAAATTCTCACAAACAGGGGTGCGAGTCATTACTAATGAAAAAGTCTGAAACTTGGATACAAATTCAAAGGTATGTTGAAATGACGGCATTTCTACCTTTTGGTAATCCCTGGGGTTATAGATTCCAAGGGGCTTTTGCAAACAGTATCCAAAGCACTAGAGAAGTAGACCAATGAGCAGGACTTCTTTGTTTGTGGAAAAAAACAATATCGCCTGATTTTCTTCACCAAGCCGACATAAAAAGTCTGAATTCAGCCAAAAGTCTGAACAATCTCATCCCTGCACAAAGATTTGGTACTTTTGTAAAGATTTTGGTCATGGGTGAAAACAATTTCGAGTTTGTGTTATTTTGGTTACATATTTTGGCTAAACATGACTGATTTGTACATAGTACAATGTTTAAAACAACAAGTTTACATGGCATATAATGGTTCAGCGTGAAAAAGGTGATGCTTGAAATAAACACTGAATCATTACACCAACATGACCAACATGACCAAGCTGCAAGAACAATGTATGGAATGGCTCATCAGGGTTCTCCACAAGCGCTGCGTTTTTTGTCCATACCAAACGCGCAGCGCCCGGACAAATCGTCGAGCGTGCAGTCCAAAAATAACGAAAAATACGTCACGACATACATAAACCATGGTTTCAATGTACACGCTAGTAGATCAATCATGTTGTATAAACAGAGTGCAGCGACTGGTACCCAGAAGTCGTCTACTTGGTAATGGCATTAAGCGTGCATTTTTCTCTATGTCGCAGGGCATTCTGACTACATTTTTAGTCGATGAACAGAACCTTGTATGCAAGAGTCGACCCCTCGCTCTCATGGGAGATACTGTTATTGTACATTGTATCATGAGGGGGCCAAGGTTGACAATTCTTTGAATGTTGAAATAAACAGCATGGTATTTAGACTTGATTTCAAGTCTGAGACCACTGTTATTTCTTTGCATCATCCATGCAGAATTACCCCACAGATGTGTTATCACATGCTCTGACGGAGGTTAATCTGCAAGAGGGCGCTAATTCAGGCAATAATGTGTTGGCTATCGGGTAGACTTAAAGCCGCAATCACAGACTTAGAACAAAGTCCAGGTGCTGAAACTCGCATTCTATCAGGGGATCGTGCACAAAGTGGATTTCTAGTACAGGATCAGTGGTTTTGTTCGTGCTGAAATGATTTTCACAAAAATGTTTGAACTATCAGTCGATCGTGCAGGAATGGTTTGTGCAATTGGCTTATCTATCGGGCAGGAATAGTTTGCGCAACTTGCCGATAGTGCAGGAATAGTATGTGCAATATGCCGATAGTGCAGGAATAATTTGCTCAATTCAGCGATGTGCACAAATTATTTGCGCAATTTGAGGACAGTGCAGGAATGGTTTAGCGAACCCTGGCTCACATTATAACCAGATTGTCTTGTTGTGGTTTTCACCTTTTGTTGTCTCAGCTCCATTTCCAGCATGATCAGGTAAGAATACCGAGTCATCTTCATCAGGTTCTTTCATCATCTTATTTCTAGTGCGAGTCTTATCAGCTTTCATGCACATCTTGGCTGCTAGATCATTATCTCCTTGCAGTCCATTGTCTTCTAATCTCTTCCTTATCATGCCTTCTTCTTTGATTGTTGGTAATGAAGGCGAGTGTAGTGTCTGTGTAGTAACTTGTAGGTCAGCACTATTAGCCAACTGGGCCAGCTTGGTTAGTTCATCAGACATCTTAACAATATCTTCTCTTTCTTTCCGTAACACTTCTTGGTAGTCAATTTGTGGCAGACTGTATTCCCGCTGTTTGAGATATCAACCATTGCAACATTAGTGTGATTTAAAGACAACAACTTGAGTGTTCACAGGAATTGTATGTAAAAAAACAAAAATCACTTTAACGAGTCGTACATGTATATTTAGAATAACTCTAGTGTTGGACATTTGATGCAGTTGGAGTAATGTTGGGAATGTTCCATGATGCACACTATAGGCATATTAACTGTAGGAATTGATGACATATTCTTCTAGAGTAACAAATACAGTCAAAACAAGTTTAAGATGTAAATAAAGCTATTTAATCAGATTATTCTTTCATTACCTTCTGGAAAAAACAAGCACTCCAAACAACAGGAACATTTCTTATTCAGAGTAATTGATATTTGAAGGACCTTTTCATTTCTTTGTGAATCTAGGGATTTTTGATCAACTAGATTAGAACAACAACTCACCAGTACGTCGGCTTCTTTCCCTTCTTTAGCTGCTTGCTTCAAACGCTTTCGTCTTTGTTTTGCCTTCAACTTTTTGTCCTATAGTTTGAGAAAAGTAAAACAGGCACTTAAAAAGTTTGGACTAAACAAAGAAAGAAATCTAGTGTCTGTGTGCAACAAACTATCATGTATAAGTGCTCTGATTCCTAGAACTTAAAATGTCAGTAAATAACAAACATGAGATGTTGACACTTAAAAGGGTTTCACGCACTTTTGGCTCCTCATTACGGTATGGAACTAAACTTCAAATTTCAGAATGTGTTCTTACTTGAACCTCTGGTGTGAAAGGTAATCCCGGTTAAATCAGCTCACCACTTTACATCAAACATATTGCACCAATCAAACTCATCAAAATGTATGACAACTTGACAACAGATCTGACAGATGACATTATTATTACATCAACTCATCTTTGCATTAAATGTGCTCAGTTTTAAACAATTTCTTGCGAAGAGACTGCTTGTTATGTTAACTTTCTCAAATTGCTATTTACATGTACATAGATCACAAGACAAAGTGGTGTCACGTCAATATCCATTCACGGTTGATAACACAAGTAGTTCACATTTACTGTATGTTTGTACGGTTTATTTCAACTGCCTACATGTAATATGGAGAACAATACAAACCAATTAAACATATGTTACATGTTCTGCGTTAGTGTCCATAGGGTTCTTGTACACCCTCAAGGGCAAATAAAACCTTAGATATGATACAAATCACCATGGACCCAGTCATAGCATGCAACAATTGTATTATGTGTGAGTACACAACTTTAGAGGTACAGATGAGAGTTTGTTATACCTCCAATGCTCCCTGGATAAGTGGTATTACTTCATCATGAAGGTAATGATACAAGGAGATCTCATCAGGGTGTTCACTCTTACTGATTGTCTTGAGAAATGCTTGCCACTCTTCCAAACAGCTACAAATACACTGCCAAGCTGACTTCCCTTTCTTAGGTGTAACTTGATCTTTATACAATCTCAAATCTGCGCAAATAACAACAGTAAATCATCATTTAATGTATGTAATTAAAAGCTGTTCACTACACTCTACCTGTGCATACTGTAAGCAGAGTAAACCACTCGGGCGTCAACATTGTAGAAATTTCCCGAGTAATTATTGCTCAGTTAAGACTTATTATAGAGAAGTATAAGCAACTTTGCAAATTAGAATTGAGCAATGTTTATTGCATTTCAATTGCAACCTCCAGACTGTACCAGGGTTTGTACAACATCGACAACAGAGGGCGCTTTCCTGCAGTTGTTAGCACAAGGGAGTTGACAGCAATTAGTAGGACAGGTGCATGCGTTAATATTTGCGCGCGATCGTGGCTACATTTAATTTACATAAAAAGTCAAGACTTGTCAAACCGTTTTACAAACTTTTAAAAATTGGTTTTTGCGACAAGTAACCATTGTTTGACTATTAGATACAACTAGACTTTGTTCATCATTGTTCATCAGTAATTTTTTAACTTTTTAAAAATAAAACTGGAAAATTGGGAAAGCGGGACCGTCCCGATTTTTAGGGTCTTCCAAACTCAGAAGTCTACACTATTTGTACCTAAAAACTGGATTGTTCATTTTAAATGATTAAACCTGCCTGTCATGTTACAATATCCCATTTATAAAAGTTCACGTAAGAATAATAGCAACTCACCATTAAAATACCAATATTGATTATTCACAGCATCTTGACCAATAGACAGAAAGCGCTGTACAAAAAAAAAATAAGTTGAGTTGATGGATTGCTTACTGTACACTATTGGTAATTGTCAAAGACCAGTCTTCTCACTTGGTGTATCTCAACATGTCCATAAAATAACAAACCTGTGAAAATTTGAGCTCATTTGGTCGCCGAAGTTACGAGATAATAATGAAAGGGGAAAAAAACCTTGTCACACGAAGTTGTGTGCTTTCATATGCTTGATTTTGAAACCTCAAATTCTAAATCTGAGGTCTTGAAATCAAATTTGCAGAAAATTAACTCTTTCTCATAAACCACGTCACTTCAGAGGGAGCCGTTTCTCACAATGTTTTATACTATCAACCTCTCTCCATTACTCGTTACAAAGTAAGGTTTTAGGCTAATAATTATTTTGAGTAATTACCAATAGTGCCCACTGCCTTACCATACACTGTACAGCATGGCCATCTGACTAATGCCAAGTACAACCTTTCATAATTAGTTTCTCAAACACATTGTTTGAGTCCATGTTTCTTTCCCAAAATGCAATTTTGAATTTCAACCTGGACCTCAACCCATTGTATGATATTAAAGTAGCAACTGCTCTATACAAACATAAGCACTAGGGTGTGTGTGTGTGAACATTGAAAATATAAGACCCATAAAAGAACACATGTGTATAACATTCTGATTAACTGTTAAAAACTTATCCAGACTGGTTTGGGACTTTCTACATGGTGCGTTCTCATTTTAAATGAGATGTACACTAAAAAGTAGCTTTTAATACTTTGTGTTGTTTTGGGTATTTTTGTTATAGTATTTAAAGATAAAATAGTTATTTGGCATGCAACCAAGAGAAAACTAAGGGGTCAGGGGGTCACTGAAGTAGTCGGAAGGCCACTCACCATATCATTGGGGCTGTAGTAATCATCAAGATAGTCACTCAAATCCTCTGCATGACAAGCATAAACAGTATCCACAACCTGCTTCAGTAACAACAACTACAAATCAAAACACAACAAAGTTAAAAAATAAAAGATACATTATACTTTGAGTTTTTAAGTACCTACATTTATTATGTACATGTACACTGTGTACATCCAACCAGTACATAATCCTATCAATAACTCATTTAGTTCCACAAAGGAATATTCAAGGTCACTTAACACTCACACATTTCACTCCTAGGATATCCCAAACATTTGCCTCTGCAACGCTCAAACAAAATGTGCTAAGAAAACAAAACTATCTGTCCGATGACACCCTCTTTTGGTAAATTTTGTGTCAGCATCAAGGGCTGTTAACAGCGTTAGACAGCTTAAATCATGCATGGTTTAGGCCACAGAAAAATGTTTTCCATCCTTGATTATCAATCTTGATTTATATTGCTGATATTAAACCATACTGATACCATACTCAGTTTACACACACCAGTAATGATTGATAGGTGGCTCAACTCGGTTAAAACTGCTCAAAGGACTAATTACAGTAATAGTTTCATATTAGAGTCACAATAATGTATAATCAAGAAGTGTGTTGCATCATTTTCCGACAAGTCGCACTAAAATTCATTAACATTTTGAATTGTCCTGTATAAACTTAAGGTCCAAAAATATGAATACATAAGTTGTTTCTCTTCAATACTTATAAAAATGATACTTTGCAAAGTTTCATTCATATCCATTTACTTTATCTAAGTAAACATTTAGAAAATTATCTCAAAAACGTGACAGGATGGAGGGCAGACTTGTTTAAACTGAACCCCCTGCAATTCACTGAGGATTTGAAAAAACCTTAAAATACATCAGTTCCTAGCTGAACAAGCCACACAGACTCATCACAGATTTGTTTTAATAAGAATCAATCAAGTTTGAATTCCTTCCTGTCGCACTCAGATTGTGCCATTTTGTCTTTCACGGAGTATTCTCAGATATCTTGGAAATGCTATGAGATTCAGCTAACAAAATTTGCCAATACAAACTCCAATATCTACATAATGGATCACACACAGACAAAAAATTTCGAATCAATGTACTTGTACAACATAAAAATGATTATTTCCAGTTCTGGTTGACAGGTCTTGATTCTGACCCTATAGCTTTCATCAGACTTGTGAGTTGTGTTTAAAAAGTAAAATACACAACTTTACTTTTACATACTTGGGACCTACATAACATTGCCCCCAAAATAAGACAGGAGAACGTTATGCATGGAATGAAGTGTTGCATTTGAAAGTGAAATGGATGCCATTGCAAGGCTCACAATCACAGTCTTTTTATTTGTTGGATTGGATGAGGCAAAAAGTATATCAATTTCTGTTCATGTTGACCTGAATCTGCAGAGCTACGGATTTATCTGAAGTACAAGTGAACACTTCAATCCCTGAGCCATTTTTTAATGCGAAAAACATTGTCCTCTTGAAGTGTTGACAAAAGCCTGATTACCCTTGTAAATGGTTGTTCCCATCACCCTACAGACCTACCAAGTCTCACGCATTAGGCGTGAGACTCACGCATTTGGGCTCTGTCTCACGCTCACACGCACAGCAACCATTTTCTCACGCATTGGGGCCAGACCGGGAAAAAAAATTAAAATTAACGACAATGCATTGCCAAATCGCGCTGTTGTGTACAAAAAACGCAATCTACAATGTTTGCACAATCTTCAGATTGCACGCAGTTTATCAGAATCATCAACTTGCTGCCGTACAAACAGAGCGCAAATTTGCAGATTGCGCACGCCAGATTGCTCCAAGTAGGTTCAGCTAAAATTCGGCAGAGCGCAAAACGCTTATTGCGCACAAGTTTTTCCCGATTCGTTTAGCAAATTCGTTAAATGCGCTCCACTAGCGAAGACACAACAGGCAGAAGAAGTGAGCGGGGGATTTCGAAAGGCCTTCTATACAATATGATCAAACTTACAAAAATTAACTGTACACACGTAAGAGAAATAAAAAGAATTAAAAAGACAATCTTTTTTTTTAACATGACATTACAAAGTATACTTACCCTGTCACTTGGGTTGAGCCCCCTGTAAGGGAATTTAATCAAAAAGTCTTTGCTGCGAGGTGCCCTGTCTTGAACAAAGCGCTGAATATATCCCTCCCAGTTGAATATTCTGCAACCAAAATAATTACAAGACAATTGATTGAAGGGTATACAATGTATGTATAATGAACACAAGTGTGTGTAGTTTGCAATGTATACTGCACTCATAGCCTCATATCTTTGGTCTGCCAGCTCACCCCTTAAGGGCTTTGCCAAGTTATTCAGTCATCCATTAAGCCAAAAAACAAAACTATTGCATTATCGTTACCTATCGTTACCTACATGTAGAGACCATCAACAGTTGTGAGTCAAAACAATTATATAAATGTTTCCTGAACAGGAAGCACACTCAGTTTACAATGTACAGTGTACAGGTGTGTTCTGGCAACATTGTAAAGTGTCTCGTACTTTGGAGACACCCTAATTGTTCCCTGTTCAGGAAACAATTTGACAATAAAAATTTGGGGCAAAACTATCTTTTGAATAATGGAAAGCTTGGCACACTTGCTGGCAATTAGAACCATAGAAGGCATAAGGTAGGTGCCATTTTGGTAAGCAAATGTTTATGGCAATTG
Source organism: Asterias amurensis (assembly GCF_032118995.1). Taxonomy (NCBI): domain Eukaryota; kingdom Metazoa; phylum Echinodermata; class Asteroidea; order Forcipulatida; family Asteriidae; genus Asterias; species Asterias amurensis. The sequence continues at coordinate 7,954,838 of NC_092657.1, read as the reverse complement.
GGCCATTATTGTCATTATCTGCTCCTATATTTTTTTAAATCAAAAGAGTTGCTTATTGCAATGTTGTCCATTGCAGTGCATACTTCATAAAAGCATGAATTTTACCACCAAGCAACTGCGGCGAATAATATACAATGTACTGTGAAATGCATCTTGGAAAATAACAAGTACACATGTAGATTGCAACAAGTGTACAAATGGCAACTATTTGAAGTGCGACTACTCACTCAGGTAGTAATTATCAGGCCTGTAGTCATCATGTGTTAGTGCCCTCAAAAGGGGGGTTCAATTTCCACATCAAGGGACACTTGCTACACCTTATTTGAACATAATCGATCATTTCAGAAATATTTACAAATTAACAACAGTAACCGTAAAAGCACTGGGATCAGGATTATTTAGTTACCGCTCTTGTATTGCCAATAATCCAAGCTACGTATACATGTACACACTGTACAATGTACGTACGTGGCATCTTCTTATTTGTAAGTCTGAAATGCGGACCCTGATATTTGCAAAGTGAAAGCTATTTGTATTAGCAGAGTTCTTGTTTTTTTGCGCCAGGAGTGTCATCATTGACAGACATGGCGCACTAGAAATTTTCAACATTATTATTATTATTGTTGCTATTATTGTTATTATTATTATTATTACTTTTTTGTTTATAAATTTTTACATTGTAATACATTGTAATAAACTAAGAGGTACCTAGCAAGATATCATGCACAATTTTGACAGCCTATGCCTTTCAACTAAATCAAGGTAGAAGATTTTGAGTTCCTAACGTCAGCATTCTTGACAGACCTCAACAACCTCTTAGATAATTGAGGTATTTAAATGATCACTGTATGTTTATATTTTCAGTGGTGTTATTATCTTTTGAATGCGCAGGTAGTGGGGGTATTGACAAATACTACAGCAAAAGACATTTAAAATCCGAAAAAATCAGGTCTAACTTCCCTTTGCTGTTTGTGACTGCATTCTGCCTCCCTCTCTCTTGTCAATTATTTCTACTTGACTGCTCTTATTCCTTAGTTGTGTGTTGTGTCAAAAGGTGCTTAAAGCCTGAGGTCATTAACCATTTTGTTGCAACAATAGACTGAAGTTTCACTTTTATTAACTGTACTTTTATTTAAAAAGGAACAAGGCACACTGTGTATTGGCTTCACATTGAGTGGATGTTACAATGTATGAGGTATTACATGTACGTGTACTTTCTCAATGATCTGTACACTCAGGCCTATAGTGTGTACTGTGTACAAAGCTTATATGAAAATGAGGCACATGTAATGTAAGACTATGACAACTAAGTTGATTTCAGTGATTGTATCTTGACATGAATGTATCAGACAGGTACAGTACATGTACATAATGTAGAACCAATAGGAGACTTTGGAGCGCTAGGTGGCAGCAGACTTACCAGGTAATTTTCCATTGATAACGTAGTCCTGAGCATGCGCACATTACTGAGACAATGGATTTTTCCTGGTAAGTCTGCTGCCACCAAGTGTCCCAAAAGTCCCATATTGTTGTTTTTGTGGGTGGAAGCCACTGAAGTGACTCCACTGTGTTGATTTGTTACTGTTACAGTATTGCATCAATCACTGTCTTAAACACATTTGGCAACACTAGTACAGTCATATAATATTGAACAACATGTAAAATGTGGCGATATAAACAGATACATAGTTAGCGCAATGGCAATAATGCAACAAAACAGCACATATGTAAAACACGAAAGTACTACAGTGACATGATGAATGCCAATATTATAATTTTTAAAAATTGCTCTTTATGTGAACAATAATTATACAGCATGCCTCGTTAGCATGCCTCGTTAGCATGCCTCGTTAGCATGTCTTGTTAGCATGCCTTGTTAGCATGCCTTGTTAGCATGCCTTGTTAGCATGCCTTGTTAGCATGCCTTGTTAGCATGCCTTGTTAGCATGCCTTGTTAGCATGCCTTGTTAGCATGCCTTGTTAGCATGCCTTGTTAGCATGCCTTGTTAGCATGCCTTGTTAGCATGCCTTGTTAGCATGCCTTGTTAGCATGCCTTGTTAGCATGCCTTGTTAGCATGCCTTGTTAGCATGCCTTGTTATCATGCCTTGTTAGCATGCCTTGTTCAATTACATTTACATTGTACAAGCAAACATGTTCCATGTTCATTTTCAAGTATTTTCACGACATGTACAATGTAAGATGAGTACAGGCCTACAAAATAAGATAAGACTTTACATAATACATCTGTACCTGTAGTACCATGCAAATAATGTGTACATATACATGAACATGTTTGTGTACAAACATAATGAATTCTGTATGAGAACATTATATCAACACACCATCTCAAAAATCAATAGGCATTCAGCTAATGAAATCCTGTTTACTGTGTAGCGGTTTGTGCAATGTGTACATTCCCCTTATATTATTATTAATTACCTAACACTGTTGATCTACACTGTCGGTGAGTGAGTTGGCCGCATTAGAATGCTCAGAATGCAATCTGCACAAACATAGCTTCCAAGAAAGAGTCCCTTTTAAGGTGGAACAAATTAAGTCTCTATCTTTTTTTTAAATCTTACTTTAAAAATTGTGTAAAATGTAATTTATTTCATACCAAATGTATATTGTAGCCCTTTAAAGATGCTATGTCAGTTTTTTGGCCGATTTGACCCAAAAATTTGATTTAAAATTCAATAGGTATTTTGATGGGGGTCGAGAAAGTTACAAGCTTTTATTTGAGCCATTGCTCGAAAAAGTCCGCCAATTATTAATAGCAGTGAAATCAAGTGCTCAAAATTAGTTTTTGTCAGATCCCGACAATATCACGTGACCAATTCTTATGTGTTTTATAAGAAACGTTTTTTTGCCATGGTTCCTGACCAGTAAAAGTATAAGTTAAACTTTTTTCGTTAGAGCAGGTGATACTCTTTGAAATACCAATCACTCAAAAAAATATATTTTTTAATGTTTGGGGCCAAAAATCTGACTAACATTTTTAACTAGGTGTTCAAAATAATTGATAGCATCCAAAACATTATGAGAACTGGCTAAAGTTAGTTAGTTTTTAAGAGGTAATTTCTCACCCAAACAATAAAAGACTTCAGCTGAAGCCTTAAGTATGCATCTGAAAGCACATGACACTACACAGTGTAATGCAATACTCAAATTTTCACAGGTTTGTTATTTCATGCATTATGTTGAGATACATCAAGTGAGAATACTTGTACAATGTACATGTACTGGTCACTGACAATTACCAAAAGTGCCAGTGCCTTTAACTCTTTCAGAGGAAAACTTGGAACATGATGCATTGAGGTTTCTCAATACATTCATCAGTTCCAGCAGGAATTTGTACACAAGTCAAAAGTTAAATTCAGTGCCTCTTTGATTTAATTTCATCAAATGAACTACAAAAGTGTCCTCAACTGACGTAGTTGAGATAATAAAATTCACACTGGAATGATAATCATAATGTCATTCTACATGATGGGTGGGAGACTTGTAACCTTTTTTTCCACTTCCATTAGTGGGGATCTATCGGGAAATGAGTGCACCACAAACTGAATGCTACAATGTAACCTTGGGGCCCTCTTTAAGACACAAGTCAAAATGTTAATTCTCTAAGACATTTACATACAGTTGAGCAAACCGACTGCTGCGTATTGCTTTGGTTAACAAAATAACTGCATGGTGATCCCGTCTCAGTATTGCCTCGGGAAAAAGAACACTCCGAGGGAGTCATAGTAATATAATAACCATAGAGCATGAGTAAATGTAGTGAATTGTGTAGCACCCAATACAAAGATTCTCCCTAGACACACATATACATGTACATGTACATTGTACATTGTACATTGTACACGATACAAGGAACCACATATTGCTATGGGTATTTAGCACTTGTTGCTACATGTGTTTGGATGTTGTGCAAATAGGCCTATTACATGCACAGTAGATGCATGTTAACAAAATGAAAAAAATGTGAGTGCATTGTCACAGAATATATGCGTGGTGAGGTGAAATCTGGACTATACCATTTCAGACCTTCGTTTTTTAGGAGCGCGATCGTGCTCGCGCTCCTACCGCGCTCCTGGGGCTGTCTTCAGGTGCGCGATCGACAGCGCTCCTCCTCGATCATTAAGGTGTATTTTATTTATAACACAAAAGCAGAATACACACCAGTCGTTGTTACTTTGCGTGCGACAATAAAAAAAGAAACATTGATAGCTAGAGGTCGCTTTGGAACGATGCACTAGTGTGATATTAAACGCCCTCTATTGGTAAAATCTACACGAACCAGCAATAAACGCATTGAGACAAGACTCGACGTGTCACGTGCGAGTTTTAACGCATTTCCAGGCGGCGCAAATGCAAGGGCGAAGCGCATACCGTCGGCACACGTAGCTCAATGAACATCTGTTGTGCAATCTCGAGATTGAGCAGCGCAATTAACAGATTGCTAGCTTTACGAACTCGCAGCCGGGTACATTATATTACTACACGGTGTACACACACACGCTACTGTATACATCGTCTGTGCAATACTAGAACTACTACTAGATCAACCATGGATCAACGACGTATTTTCTCGTAAGAAAATGTGTATTTTCTAATGCTTTATATCAAATGTGAAAACATTTTAGAAAAAAGGAAACATAAAACCTTAAAATTGTGCGGTATTTTGTCACACGGAAGTGGGATGGGGGTTGTTTTATTCTATTTGTCTGTAAATTTTATTTGTGTACGTCCGATCTGACCTGACCATTTTAGTAATCATAAACTGAGTATGCTAGTCAAACAAATTGAGCTCCTGGACAATCTAAGAAGAGTGATTTGCTCCTGAGTATTCTCAAGAGCGCGATAAAAAGAGCTCCTTCTATTTCTATAAACGAAGGTCTGCCATTTCACAAGGTGACGCCAAGTGAAATGGAAAGCCGGGTTTCATCGTGACAAGAATTGTCTAGTTAGACAAACAGGAGAGGAAGGATTCATTTTAGATATGTAGACGCTCTACATGTACATGTACTACAGCAGTAATACCATGGCAAAATAATGTACGTAGGACATGTGATGCATGTTCAACCAATCAAATGAAAAGGATCTCTGTGGTTTGAAAGAAGTTTGTTGCTATGGGTATGGCAGTAAAAATAGTAAAAATTAGTAAAAATAAAATGTATTATGTGACATGCTTGTAACCCATCACTAGGGAGAATTGGTGTCAAACACAGGATCACCTGTGAAGGCACATTATACCACATGAAAAAAGGCCAATGTAAATCCAATACATGTGTTTAAGATACATAAAGGCCATTGACAAGCAGTATGGAGTTGGTTACAGTATGTAGAGTATGCAGTGCATTGTGTGGTGTGCACTAAGTATCCAGGGTTGCAGTATGATCAGTAAAGGAAGCTGTCTTCAGACTAACTATTACTCACAACATGCTGATACTAACAGTATGGTTTGCATTTACATAGAGGAAGGTATTTGTTACGTGGCTGATGAACTGTGCACACGGTACAATGTGTATACATCATTTCCATGGTCATGTACATGTACATGTATACAGTGTGTGTGTGTAATGATACGCATTTTACTTCGTAAGATTCCAGTAATAACCCTAATTATATTTGCAGAGCAGAATTTGTTCTTGTTTTGGAGCATTAGAGGATAGAAATTCCCTTTATGAAATTGAGCTACTTTTATTTAGGATGCACTTGTTCTATTGGCTAAATGGAACATTGATGTGCACTGTTGAATGCACAAGAGCTGCTCCTGTCAATAAAAGACTTATAAAAAGATGAGTGCAGACTATAGGGAGTATAATCAGCTGCCTTGAAGGGCAATGAAAAGAGGGAAAGGGCACTTTGACTCGAGGCCATCACTAGGAGTTCCTACATAAACATTTGGCCAAATCAATAATCCCAGTCAGCAAGTGGAGTGTGCTGAATGTAATGGACATTTATGTCATGTTTTTCTAATCCTCAAGGGTGAAGGATCTTGAATATCTTGCTGCTGATTGGTCAGCAGCCATGGAACAAACACACCTACTCTAAAATATCACAGAGTATGTATTCTCAAAACAATGCAATTAATGGCTAACAGCAAATGTTAAATAATCTAAAGAAAAGAACTTGGCCAGATTGTTTAAACACTAGACCTTACATGCATGTGACATAATTTACTGTGTCCCGATAGTTTCAGCAGTAAAGGTATGGTTCTACCCGCACTTCTTTCATTTCAACAACAAAACAATTTGCTCTTAATTTGTATAATTTAAAAACACTACTGGGCCTAAATAAGGTTTCCAGAGCAATTTGGACAACAATTTGAATCTTGGTATTAGAAAGTTGTTCTTGAATGTAAAATGTGCACTATCAATCATGGTCATTTTGCAAGATGCAATGTGCCTACCAAACTAAAGGAAAACAAAGGAGGTGTTAGACGTACATGTACTTACTGAATATCTGTACGTTGGAGTGAGAAGCGAAGCAGCCTTGCAAAAATATCTGCAACCAATATGCTCTCCTCTTGTGCCAAACTGTATTCAAAATCCTAAAAATGCACACAGCAAACAAAAAGACATCAACATGTTCTTCATTCATTTGAGTGTTTGGTGAAAGTTTGAAACTTACACAATTACATGTAATAGTCAATTGCACCCAACCTGACGTATGGTACACCACAGTAACAAAAAAAATGAGTTTGGAAAACATTGCAACTGAAGATGAACTATTTTCCATACTGTTTTTTTTTTTAAACTGCTGACTAAAAACAAAGAAACACCAAAGTAAATCTATATTAATTTTTACCTTAGTACTTTATGTAGTACATAAAAACTGTCACTATGTTTTCAATCTTGCAGCTTTTAAGATGGGATATCAAACTGACTGAGCAAACTATTTAAACAACTTTGGGTCTGAATTTGTTTTTACGTTTAGCAGGACCTGCTAAGTCTGCAACCTCTGGATCAATGCGTATTATTTAGACTACACTGTGAGGTCTCCCTACATGTGTACGTTGTAATTTGTTCGGGGACGCCAGTCAGAACTTGAAAGTCATTCAAACTTGAACTGCTGTTTAGCCAGGGATCACAACCAAGATTATGAAAACTTCTCTAAAAAAAGAAAACACAATTACTTTTTTTTAGTACATACCAAATTTCAAACTAATCACTTTGTATATTTTTCAATTTGCATAATTTGTTAAATGTATGCTGACCCCTGTAGCTTCTGACTGGTTTATAATTTTGCTACTTTGGGTAGCAACAATTGAGATTTTAATAAACACAAACAAGTTGGAAAAGGCACTCGTGGCTTCGCCACTTGCGTGAATGTTCTCCCGTTCAAGTCGCTTGGGATCTCCAATTACACACTGTTGTTGTGGTAAATTGGATTGTAAATGTAATACAAAGATGGCAACAATTTCATGTAACACTAAAAAAATATTGTAAAGCTGAAGCAACACAGTCCTTCAGTGGCATGCATACATAATGTGTAGTTATCTCCTTGCACTGTCCTGACACCGGTGTAAAGCACTGCCTATTTTCAAAGCCCTGGGAAAAATTCCAGTCATACATTATTGGGTAGGATTCAAACCCCATCTTTGCCATCGCCGTTGTCTTAATTAGGCCTGGGCGAATTAATCGAATATCCAGTTAATGGCGAATAGGTTTTCCTATCCGTAACCGCGAATGCCTTTTTTTTCTTAACCGGATATCCGCATAGGGCGCGAATACCTATTTATAAACCGGATAGTTCTGTAATTACAACCAAGTAACCGGATATTCTTTTAATATCCGAATATCCGCGGACGTCGGGCGACAACTGATAGGAATATTTTGTCTGAATCCTTATGAAACTTCTATTAAGACAGCATAAAACAGCATAAATTAAGTATTTAACTATGCACACCTCCGTGAAGAGTTAAACAATGACTTATCTGACGTAATTTGTTCAAAGATTACGAAAGTTTTCCTTCACGTAGAGTCAATCACGATCAAAAGAAAAAGCAAATCGCCATCTTTAAATTAGATCCAGTTATTTTTATGAATGAACCGAGTGACACTGTCTAAAACTAGTATCAATCCGCCCATACGATCTCATTCACAAACGAACAGCGCCCTCAAGCGGCAAAAAAAATATATATATATATATATATATATTTTTTTTTTTAATAGCGCCCTGTAGCTGCGAAAAAAACTATTCAAATATCCGGTTAATTTCGGATAGTTGGCCAGCGGTATCCGAATATCAAAATTTCACTATTCGCCCAGCACTAGTCTTAATACTCTCGAGACCACCAACATGACCAAGAATTATTGTGTTTTTATCCTGCACCAATAAACCTTCTTAAAGTAATTGTATTAAAATGCTAGCACGGGCGTTTTTAGTATACATTGCTAAACCATAGCTAAACACACGTATTGGTGTAGAGTAATAACACATCATCTCTGATGTAAATTTACATTTAACATGTAGATGAGTACAGTATCTGCACTATGCACGTTACTTAGTCCGGGCTACATTTAGGTCATTCATTTTATACAATCTTGCCATGTCTGACATTCACAATATTTATGACATCAATTGTGTCAATCAATTCTGATTCTGTCCTTTTAAATAGTGCAGCTTGAAGTGAAATATTGATCAGGTAACAATTAAATAAGAAAACAACAATTTTCAAATAAAAATATTTTTCTAAGAATTTGGTTTAGTTTCTGTTCCATCTACTCATACTTATGTATCACAACTTACTGCAGTCACCAAAGTTAGAGAATGTTTGGTCACATTAAACCAACCATCATGACAGATTTTCATCTCATAATCAAGTATTCATTCTTAAAGCAAGGATAAAATTAGCACCATAGCAAAGCAACAAATATCTTTAGAGGATCATTCAATCAGTTGACATGCTACAACAGGTACATGTACTGTGTGTGCATTGTGGCTCACTTGTTAGGACTATTTGATCGGTGCACAACCAGCTAGAAACTATTTCTACCTCCATGATCAGTGTGACTCTGTTTAGAAAACACAACTGGATTTTCTAGTGTCCACTTGAGGCTGTATAGGCCTATGATGTGTACAGTATTAATTACAACAAATGATTTTTCCAAACTGAATGCATGTTAAGGTCCATATTGATGTTTGAAAACAATTCAGAACGTCCTCTTTTCGCTAAGCTATCAGTTGACCTACTATTACCCTTGAACATCCATTGTGAAATCCTTGACTGCATGCCTTCACCTAGCAATGGACATTCTGTTTCCCCCTTACTAAGAGGGACAAAGACTTCTAGCATTCATTGTATAATCCTGATACCAAACCTTTGACATGTTACTTGCAAGCATCATCATCAGAGATCAATAGGCTGACACTATTATTTCACAATACAGCACGTGGGAAGATTCCAGCATACCATGGGGCAGCAGTGACTAACATGGCCAAGGGTTTGCAGATTCCTAATCATTTTACTATTTTTAAATAAAAATGCTCATTAGTAATTGTAAGTCACATCCAATTTGGCCTATGTGATGTTAACAAAATGAAATGAAAATGCATTTTACTGTTGAACACTCTACAGTATTTCAGCCCAATGAGTAGGTGGCAAGGGGCCCCCTGGTGACAGTTGAACTGGGTTGAAAGCCCAAATCAGTTTTAATATGTAGCCCTCACCTTCAGGTGGCCATTCGTGGCCTGGTGATGTAAGGCGATCGCTCATTAACAAAAATTAAAACAATTTCAAAGGCCAGTAGGTGTAAAAACTTAGTGTAACATTGAGAACAGATAGGCCTAATCAAAAACTAATGATTTAAATTTTGGAACTTCATATGTCGATTTTAATATTATTAATTAGTAAGTGTGTAATTTCAAAAATTTAATCGTAACTTGCGATGGATTCTTTCGCCATCCGTCATTCTTTATTCTTCGTCATTCTTTAGGCTGTTAAATTTTGGCAGGGACCTAATCTCTTAATATTTACCTATAAATGCATCACTTAGTTTTATTATTACGATTAAAACAATCAAATGGTTTTATACATTCCCTGTTAGTGTAAGTTTCTGTTGGAACGTGAGTCTACGTCCGGCTGTACAATATGTGACATGTGACAGTTATGTCCAGTATTTAGATCATTGTAAAGTAAACCTGTTGGCCAGCCAACCTGTGTGAATGAACATCATCTTTGATGCTTTAATAAAAGTGGTTGCAAACCATTCTGTTCATACATGTATAACAAACTAAAGTACAACAGTAGGCTACAAAAACAATATTGCTGCTGATTGGCCCACACTCAGCTATCCATGTATAATTAACAATTGTTGCACACTGTGATGGGATCCATGGTGTTTTGTAAGGGAAAAAATTACGCCCGAGGGGGTAAAAAAACAATGGAACCCCATCGCAGATCAAGCAACAATTGTTTTTTTATAATTATTATAATACCATGGTACTTTGGAGGCGATCTGTAGTATCTTCCAATATTGTTACAATAAAATTGGTAAAGTTAAAAAAGTCGCTTGTAAACAATGATGACAATCAATGACAGAAGTATTCCTTTCATCGTTCCTTCAGGCACATCACACTACTTGCAATGCATTACCACAATACTAGAATTGTACATTGTAGTATCATTGTAGTTGAAGCAATAACACAGCCAGAGCGTTCTGTGAGGTAGGGGTGTACAGCGGTTGAAGCAATAACACGGCCAGGGCGTTAAAATCAAGTTTTTTGTTTGTACTTGGTATTGGTCATGGTTTCCCTTTATACAATATTCTTTTTTATTTTTTAGGTCAAAATGTTTCAAAACTAAATAATGTGGCTGGTAACAGAATGACTTCAGGAATTCCAGTATGAGCAGATGTAAAGAAAACATGATTGTGCATGCAGTAAATTTTGTGAAACTTTCAGGTTTACCAGATGCATTAGTAGGCTAATATTCCAGAATTAAAACTTGCGTCCACAATGGAACAACAAATCGGACATCTTTTTATTAGGTTTACAAAATCTATCAACCTTTCTCACACAAAACTCAAATACTTTGTTGGTGGGTGACTTTGTTCAGGTGATAATTTTTGGTTGACTTTGTCTAGGGACGAGTTTGGCTTTGCGATGCAACAATGTTTTTGATTGACAACAAAAATAAACAGCCAGCCTTTTCAATCCCAAATTAAACACAAGACAAAATTTTCAAAAATAAAAATTATAAAGGATTATTTAAAGTTTATCAGCGGAAAAAAGCATGTCTGAATTTGAGGCATCTAAAGCCCAACACACTTTTGTATCATGCCTGGTGAGACTGTGGGTGACATTGCTAGGGTGACAATATGACCCAGCTTAAAACATTGAAATTCAATCCTTAACTTTGTCTTTAAAAAAAAAATATTGTTTTAAGGTTGAACAAAGAAAACAGTTCTATGTAGAGCAGGAATTGAGCGAGCAACATTGGGATTTACAATCGGTGATTGATGCCGGCGCTCTACCGAATGATGGGCTATCTAACCCTTTGGCGGTCTCCAAATGTTGTCAATATCTTTATTCAGGGTGCTTGAATTCTCAGATTTTATTCGAGTCAAAAACTTTAAACACTGCGTCTTAGTGGAATAATTTTTATTTTATATGCTTACCTCCAAGTCAAACTGAGTAAATTGGAATTTAGATCGGAAAAGCCCCACGAATTGGAACACAGAAACAGTCTCCCACATGCATCGTATTTGTAAGACGTCTTCCGATTCTGCAATATGGAATATAGAAAATCAGGCCATTGGCCTCAAAGAAGTAAAATAAATCAAACTAATAATAGCCTCATTGACAGGTCCAAACTAGTCAACACCTGTTGTTACTGTGGGTAAATGGTGGGTGTATAACACCATGCAATGATGCAACAATGCACACCTCAACTCCACCTATCCCATTGCCAGGAAATTGTCCATATCACGACACAACTTTTTCATTTGATATGAAATAATATTGTTTCTAATTTACCCCAATGAGTGAGATATCCCTTTTTGTAAAAATTATCCTGGTGGTAGGATACGGAGAGTTATCCCATTGCCCATTGACAGTCCATGGCATTACTCCATAATATCAATATCATTAAATTCATGCACTTTATCATTTTTATCTGAAATTCAGACTTGCACTTACTTTACAACCATTCATTGTGTTTTATGACTGAGCTGAGGTCTGGATGTTGTATTGCGAGTAAATTGTAATGTAAGTAAACTTATAATGTGTATTTGTAAAGCTCAATTGTTCCTTGTGTGAAGAATTCATAGGGAATGGGAATGGTACTGACACTGACCCGTAGTCGTTTCATTCCACAAGTGAGTACATGTGTTAAGTTGCAGCATGTTCAGTTACATGCACAGATTCTCATTCAGGCTTCATCATTATGCATTTATTTTGCACACATCACATGCCATGGCCCCATGCATAAACAAACCAGCCAGTCTCCTCCGTTCCCCACTCAGAATTAACTCAGCCATTGACCTCACAAATACCACACAATAATTTCGCAATATTCATACGTTTAACAAGAAGATGTCATAGAAGTTGAACATACCTGTGTGCGGCTTCTTACGCGGCATTTTGGAGAAGAAAATGCCGTTTGAATGTCATCGTTAGTGTTGATCGGCCGCCATTTTCCATTCTTAAAACACTCGTCTTTCCTATACGAATACGATATACGGAACAGTAGACTGGAGTCGTAGGGGGGACATGTCCTTAATCGGGTAATCTCTCGCTTTTGCTATGTTTCTCTGTCTAGATTACTTCTATTGAGGGAATAACATATACATCCACGCTGTATGAAACCTTACTGTTCAAACACATTCACTTGAGAAGGTGTGTTTGTGGCAGGTGAGAAGTTGCACCTAATAATTAACCATCAACTCGCCATCTCTACATACTTACACCTTTCGCGAATACTATCATCAATATCGAGGTCGACCAAAGGTCACGTGCTGTAACACGCTTTTCTGATTGGTCAATTAATCATGGGTTCAATTACTACTACCGCGGATAAACAGGTACTATAATGACATTGAAGATCACTTTGAAAGTAAAAAGCGGCTCTTTTGATATCCGAAAACAAACAACAACGCTGGACTCCTCATCAGCAAATACTTTACATAATGCGTTTACTTGATTATTATCTTAAACCATACCTCCATGCTAGAACCAAAATAAAGGGGAAAACTAGAAGGGAATTCATTGGAGTGGCGGCGCCCCCAATAAAATAAAGATGGATTCATGTTTGTTAGCCTGCATGGCTAAATTGAAACTGTTTATAACTAAAATAATTGTGTCCTCTCACATAGTATAACCGTTTGTGTCAAACAAACACAAAAACAAACGAACATACCCACATCATCGAGATGGCACGGGCCCACCCAACGGCCCGCTCACACAAAGGCCATACTGATGTAAAATTGATGAGTGTATAGAGGGGATCTATGATCCAGAATCGCTTTAAGTGCTGTTTATAAGGAACACAAAATGTTGTGTTGTAGTATATAGGCACGTTGCTACTTCGTGAAAACGCAAAATGACATAGTTTGCACTTTTGGGGTTTCACGAAATAGCACGGAACCCGTCTCTAATGTATAGTTTCGTATTTAATTATTAAATTAGTCCCAAAAAGATTAGGTTTTAAGTGCGAGTCATTGGCAAGTATCTACATAGAAATAGAAACAAGTTTTGAATGAAAGCGGGTTTCTAAAAAGTGTTCAACTTCAAGAGTTTTATCTACCAGCTTTTGTTTTATCTATCAGCGTTCAGTTTTGGTCTTTTGTCATTATCTCGGTGTTTAATGATTTTAATTTAATGTGGCGTTTTGTACTTTTATATGTTATTATCTACATTTTTAAAATTCATGCTTTTATTTTCATTTTTCCGAACAAAAATATTGCCAAAATAAGAAAACCGCCAAAATAGGGCTAGATAGCTCAGTTGGTAGAGCGCCGGCACGTTAATCCGGAGGTCGTTGGTTCGAATCCCACCCTAGTCAATTCTTTGTTCAACCTCAAAAAGCTTTTATTTTCTGTATTTTTGTAACATGTATCTTTTTTGTTGGAGGGGTCTGGGAGGGCACATCGCTTTGATGACAGTTTTTAAAACTTTTGCCTTACCCTGGACGGCCCATGCCAACAAAAAATTATGTCTGAAGATTTTAAATAAATAAATAAATAGAAGGCCGTTCTCAGATTGTGTTGCGTGCTATCTTCGTGAAAACACTGAGACGCAACTGGTGAACAAAGTTTACAAAGAAACGCTGCTACCTGCCTACAGCCAACAATGGCTCGACAAAGTCTAATCCCTCAACTTGTTTGTTTTTAGAAAGTGATCTGCCGCTACTGCTGCTGATGGGTCTAGGCCTGGTGTTTGTGGCCATACATATATTGTCAAACACAAACCTGTGCAAATTTGAGCTAAATTGGTCGTCGAAGTTGCGAGATAATAATGAAAGAAAAAACACTCTTGTCACACGCAGTTGTGTGTTTTCAGATGGTTGATTTCTAGACCTCAATAGAAAGTGAAGTCACGAAATCAAATTCGTGGAAAATTACTTCTTTCTCGGAGCCGTTTCTCATAATGCTTTACATTATCAACAGCTCCCCATTACTCGTTACCAATAAGGTTTTATGCTAATAACATGTCAGTGTCCCCATTTTTGGTACGAACTGTTTTCCTTGTGTTACATTTCTTTTGTCTTTGTCTTTGTCTTCATCTTAATGAAGGGGAACAAAAGCATAACATTCTTCTCCTTGTCACATCTATTTATTTTTCAATAACCAGCGCAAGTCTTCATTTTTGTATCCAAGTTATGTTAACTGAGCAATAATCGCACTTCATAGTAATTAATAATAAATGTATATAAAATTAAAATAAAAAAACAATACATTTACCACTTTTATGGTCCAGTAACCCATCCTTTCATTCTAAACATCCTTCGTCCTCGCCACTTCACTCCTATTGGTTCATAGCCACCAATATTGTCTCTGAAATAGAAACTTTGATTGGCTGTTATTTTCCCGCTTCTTTCTGGATCCTTTCCTTAATCCCTTTCCCCCTCTCTTTTTCTATAAATGGATATGTATTTGTTTGTACTTGTTTTATGCCTCTGAAGAAGGTCCGGATTGGATCGAAAGCTAAGGCCATCTACCCTATTCGTTATTATATTAAAATTAAAATAAAAAATGTAATGTGGTTACTAAACGTCTTTGACATCTATAATAAAACAGCATACTTAATTAGAAAAGCAACAAACGCTTAGACATAACGAGGCTCTAAAGGAATGTGTGTGTTTGTGCGTGCTGGTTCGGATCCGGGAATACCATCACTGTTGGCAACAACAAAACATCCACGTCCCTCACAAAAAAAACCTCAAACGAACAGGAGAACACAAACCATGCGTAAACGCTTCCAAGGCGCTGAGTTGCTAACAACTTGTCTCGTTTTGCCCAAAACACCCATGTTCAAAAGTTAACGTGCTTTCATCTAAAAAAATTAATAAACATTGAGCAAATAATGATATCCATATTATTTACTCGATATTCCTCTATTCGATAGAGCGGATCACATAATATCGATGACAACAAAATACAATGTCAGTCTCAATGAAGTCAAGCCACCAACATTGTCTCTCGTATGTTGGTTTGAATGTGACATACACATGGGTGCACCCTATTTCAATGCCGTACGGGTTATAATGGTACCGATTCGACTCATGCAGATAATAAAATGATTGAGAGCCTATCGAGGGCCGCATCTTCTTATGACATTTTTTAGCCGTGGAAGCAATCCTTGTCGCGATCGGAAAATAATCATCATTAGCACGATTGCGTCCTTTTTTTGTGGGGGGGGGGGGGGGGTGTTGCCATACTGGGCGTTTTCGGAAATTTGGAGGGTATATGCATGGATACATGTAGATATTATCATGACAAAAAAATGCTTCACGGTGGAGACTCGACTTGATGTATTTCATTAAAACTACTCAGATATAATCAATGTCAATTTTGCCAACCAAGAGATGTTTAGTTTGATTTTGGGGGCTTGTATGATGCAACCAGTTTTCCTACGAAGTTATCCTTTTAATTATTTCACTCTGGGGACTTATTAATGTCTTTGGGTCACATTTAGACTCAGAGAACTAATGTAACTACAACTGTCTTCTAATCATTGTTCTTATGACAGTTATATAAAAGAAGAAGCTATTCCTTACACTTAACTCCGGGATCTAAGATTCCTAACAAGACGGCGGACAATTCCATGTCCAAATTGCGAATCCGTAATAACGGAGTATAACGAATCCGTAATAACGGATTACTAATCCGTAATAACGGATTGCGATGATCCGTAATAACGGATTTCAAATCCGTAACAACGGATTGCTAATCCGTAATAACGGATTGCTAATCCGTAATAACGGATTTGAAATTTATGTTTTACTGGCGCTAACGGGCTTCCGCAGTTTTCCAACCTCGGTTGCCTATAACTCGGGCTGTAATATAGGTTTTCTTGGTCAATTTCGGCAAATGAGCAGCCAATTTAACCACCAAGCTATTCTTTTTCGCGCGAAATCGAATGCTACTCCAAAGGGTAGTTCGATTTCGTTTTATGATTTGTCAAATGTAATGCTGCGTCATTCGATTTAACAAAATAATCATTCAATTTAACAATTCATCAAAGCAGCATTCAAATTCACAGACGCTAAATTGAACAGAGTGTTAAAGGAATTTGACTCGACTCAAAACGAAATTGAATGGCCGAATTCTGAATTTGAAACGCAGCAACAACTGGAGAGGCAAAACAGCTTTAATTCGAACGCATGAAAATGAAATTGGCTGCTCATTTACCGAATTTGACCGAGAAAACCTATATTATAGTGTAGAAAAAATAAAATAATAATAATTATGCTAATTATCTCGCACTGTGCGCACGGGACGGACTGAGAAGTGTAGAAAAACCCTTTGCTGAAATGTGGGAGCGAGGTTGATTCTCTGCTCATATTGATCCTGCTTCGCCTTAGTACTGCCCTTTTCGAAACCACACCTTCGGCTTTGGATTCGGCCCCAGCAGTTGTTTTGACAAGTGAGTGCGCATGCTTCCCGTACGGCACATGGCGTCAGACGAGAGGATGGAGCCCGAAGCCGAATCCAAAGCCGATGCCGTGGTTTCGAGAGCGCGCATGGAGATTGTAAGTTCGCTCGTCCCCAGCGCCAAAGGCGCTGGGATGGGCAAACGTATCATGATGCACGCACATTGGTTCAATAATGCGCAGTCCCATCATGCATCACACTCACACTGTGCAATATATCTATGCACTGCATACATGACGTACTTCCTGAATAAGAATCTGTGCAAGCGATTAGCCCATCCCAGCGGTCCTGGATAGTCTGGCCGCTGCGGCCGAGCGAAGATTGTAGGTAGAATGATGCGATGATAGAGGGAGCTACAACAACAACAACAACAATCACAGTGTGTCAGCAACAGAATACCAGCAGTATGTGTAACACCGTACGTCGATGCATGATATCGATAATTAAAAGAATGACGACGTAGAGACCGAACATCACTTAACAGTACATTGTGTGTGTTGTGAACTTGTAAGACATCGTGAATAAAACTGTTGTTGTCTATAATAACCGGACGATCCGACGAGGGCCATGCCTACAAAGACCTTCAAGCAGAGAAGAACATTTGGTAACTAACTTTGTATTTTACCTTTAGTTAGTTAGTGTTTATACATCGTAGGAGGTCCTGTTTTCGAGTAGTTGCGATAACGTACATGTAGTAGCGTCATACGTTATCGACCCTCATATGTTTTCGGTCCCCAACTTTGAGTCCCGTTTACCGCGAAATTGTGCAAGCTGCACCGGTGACAGAAGCTATGCAGTTTACTCACGGTCTGTATTTTCATCAGGCTTAATCATGCTGAGAATAAAGTTTCCTGTCGTTGGTTATGCTCAAACATTTATAAAATGATTGATTTTTGGTACTAATCACTAGTGCATTATTATGCCAACATTCAAATGAGTCAAAGAAACATCATCCAACCTCGAAAGTTCAAAACAAAATTACTTTCTGCTAGATTGAGTTTCATTCTGCTTTTAGTCACTAGATGGATCACGTGAGGTGGTTACTATTTGGGATTGTATGGTGTGCAAATGTGGGGAAAATATTAAAATATTTTAAGTAGGCAGTTCCATCAAGTTGATTTCACGTGTACCAAAACACACACACACACACAGCCCCGAAAAAAAAGAACGAAATATATTAAATCATAACTCATATTTTGTACAACTCACAACTATGAGACTTGACAGCAGGCAGGAGCATTCTCTCCTCGTGCTTACATTTCAAAAATATTTGAAATCGGATGAGTAGTTTCGGAGATATTGTAAAAAATAGAGAGCAACGACAAAAAACAGAGGCTTGGCCTCGCAGGCAGCGCCCATTCGTTTGTGCATGACGTCACCTATGAACCCCGTGGACTACGGATTTCGGAAATCTTCGGAAAGCGCCGAAGAAGCCCGAAGACGGTTTTTTGCGATGAGGGAGCACATCTTTACACAAAATGAGATAACGATTACATCATCGTGTAGCCGATAAAATTCCGCACATGTTACATCTAGTCGCATAGCTTTTACCATAAAAACCTATTTTTGTCGGCGTTTTCCGTTTTTTGAATCAAGATTTCTTCCAGAGACAATCTGCAAAATTGAATGCGACTTTGTCAGTGCTAATTCCCATACTTTTAAGTTTAACTTGTGAAAATTTGGTGTAATTTGATTATGTTTTCTTCTCCCTCCAAGAGGTTTTGTTCAACCATTTCTTGCAAAGTTGTCCTAAATACGCACAAATGTACATGTACGTCGTACATCTTCGTGTCCGTGATGTGCCACCACAAGAGGGCGTGTGTTACAATAAGTTTGATAGGCCGGGGCTCTAATTATGTTTCGTCTTGGTTGGGGGAAAGCTGCCCGATCTTGTTTTTGAAAATTTCTACGTTCTGAATTGATAATAACAGACTGCTCATCTTGAGTCAAAAGAAACTAGTATTTATTATCTATTTTTAAAGCCTATACTAATTGAAACGAAAGTAGAACAAAAAAATTGATTGTATTGTAGGCACTAGTTTTTAGAAATTGTCTTTGTAAATATAACAAAAATAATCGATGTGTACCAATGCCTTCATCCTCAAGTTTTTTAAAGATTGTTCTAAATTTTTACTGTATTAATGCTACAATTTTAAATCAAAGGATCAACTGATCTTAAATTAAAGAAAACATTCCAGTCATAAACTCTTCAATTTTATTCCATTCTGGTTAATTTAATAATGCTATTTGTTGACATAATTAATAAAGAATATTCACACAAACACCTGCAAAACTTAACACATATTTAATTTTTATAGTTAACAATTTCCCCAACGATGCCGCTCCTCAGTTTGATTCACAAAATATCACTTTTGCTGTTCATAAAAATCATTACTAGCGCCGCGCAGCAGTTAGTAAACCTCCCCATTGATAGAGGGCGCGCGTCTACAGTGCGCCCTCTATTGCCATAGGCTGTGCATTAAACTTGGCCGTAGCCGATATGAAGAAAAACATAACAATTGAACTTGAACACAGGTACGTTTTTCGCACGATCCACGCTCATTAAAAACGGTATATCTCTGCAACCAACCATACGATTTCAAAATTTTAAATTTTAAATACACCTTAACAGACCACATCTTGTCAGAGAAAAAATCACCTGCATTAAATTTCACTGAAACTGCCTATTTTAAGTGAAAATGACAACAATTTTTAAAATTTTTTTACTGCATAACTGTTATAAATTCCGATAAGCGTAATAAATATTAAGTCTACATTAAAGAGAAAATATCATAGATTTGTTTCTTATCTCCTGAAACCAAACATTACTGGTCTGAAATGGGGGAAAACGGATTGTTATGAAGTGTGAGTGCATCGGGGGGGGGGGGGGGGGTGGGGTGTTTTACTTTCATGCCTTATGATATCTCTGGATTCTAATATAGTAGCCATAATGCCTTCTAAGGACAAAAATGTAATTAAATTTGTTAAGTAGCAATTGAATAATATTTTTGATTTATTTTGCACGCCATACTAGCTTCTGAATATTCAATAAATTACCAACCAATGAAAGGTGTGAAAACATATGACGTTGCTCCAATGTCGTGCATGCATTTATAAGCACTGTTAATGGCGGACTGTCTCCCGCAACGTAAAACCAAAACTTTAAAAATTTCCACACACCATAAAGTGAAAGTTTTATTGTTAAAAAATTGGATAGATGATTTGAAAAAAAAAAATTAGTTTTTGATTGTGAACAATTTTCCTGTTATCCTACTGAAAACACATGACACCAGGATAACCCTCGGGAGGAGGGTAAACGTTATCGCAACTAGTTTTTGAGGTGTCCCTATAATCTTGGCAAATCTTTTACCTCTCTGTGCGCGATGTAAACAGTCCCTAGATAAAAATTGTGTGGTTTTATTTGCCAAGCAAAGAGTCTCCTCTCCCTTGACAAAACTTAGAAACACGTAAGGCTCTACTTACACTTAAGGTTTGATGGGATTTTTAATATTGTAGGCTTATGCCTTTTAACACCCCATATCCATTTTCATCCAGGTATTTGTCAAAGCTGTTTTTGAACTGATTGGTTGTCTTGGCTTTGACCACTTTGGCTGGGAGTCTGTTCCAGTTATCTACCACTCGTTGTGTGAAGAAGTGTTTTCTGAGATTGAGCCCTTTGTTTAGCCTTTTTTTGAAGAAGCTTCATGTCATGGCTTCTTGTGTTACTGGTTTGTGAGAGTGTGAATAGACTGCTGGCATCTACATCCACTAGCCCTGTAAGAATCTTGAAGGTTTCAATGAGGTCCCCTCGCACTCTTCTTACTTCCAGGGACAGAGGTCAAGTTCCCATAGTCTTTCCTCGTATGTCTTCTCTCTCAGACTTGGTACTAGCTTGGTGGCTCTTCTCTGCACTTTCTCCAGACACTTAATATCTTTCTGTAGGTATGGGCACCATGCTTGAACACAATACTTGAGGTGTGGTCTAATGTAGGCTTCGTACAGGATAACAAAACTTTCCCTATTGATGTACTTGAAGGTCCCTGATGATCCTAAGGCTCTGCATTGCTATACCAGCAGCTTTCATACACTGTAGGGTGGGTTTACAGTCTCATGTAAGGTACACACCAAGATCCTTCTCTTCATCTTCCGCTTGGATTTCAACCCCGCTTAAGATGTAGCTTCTGAGTGGGTTATCCTTGCCCATGTGCATGCACTTGCACTTAGACGCATTAAACCTTAGCAACCAGGTATCGGACCACTTCTCCAGGGTATGCAGATCTTGCTGTTAGCATGTTTCCCCCATCTGTACTTTCCTTCGAGACTTTATTGTAGAGTTTAGTGTCATCAGCAAATAATTTGGATGTCGATGTAACGATATCCGGCAGGTCGTTGATGTAGAGAACGAATAGTATTGGACCTAGCGCAGACCCTTGTGGTACGCCACTCAGTACATCCGCCCAGCTGGATAGCTTGCCTACTTGCCTACTTGGATAGCTTGCCTACTTGCTGCTTCCTGTTACTCAGGAATTCCTGGATCCATGTGATTATCCTTCCTTCAATACCATAGGCTCTCAGTTTGGAGATGAGGCGCTTGTGGGGCACAGTGTCGAAAGCCTTAGAGTAGTCCAAATAGATGACATCCACTCCAGACCCATTGTCCAGGTTCATTGTAATATCCTCAAGGGTGACTAGAAGGTTGGACATGCAGGATCTTCTTGGGACACAAAGCCATGTTGTTCTGATGATAGTAGGTCCTTGTCTGTGACGTGACTTAGAATTGTATCTCTGATGAGTGATTCCGTGACCTTGCAAGGCATGCTGGTTAGACTAATGGGTCTGTAGTTGCATGCTTTAATCTTTGATCCTTTCTTGTATATTGGGACCACTTTCGCATGTTTCCATTCTTCTGGGACAACTCCTTCTTCAAGTGACTTTTTGTAGATGTAGTGCAGTGGATCTGCCATCTCTCTGGAACACTCTTTCAAGACATACGGGTGACTTCCGTCCATTCCAGGTGACTTGTCTGGCTTTAGATTGTCAAGTTTCTTGATAACATCCTCCAGAGTACTAAGATCTGCGTCAGGATCTGGATCTGCTTGCATGTTACTCCCTGGGAGTTGCAGTGTAGGTGGTTCTCCTTCTGGCTCTCTGGTATACACACTCTTGAAGAAGTCATTTAGTACGTTAGCTGATTCGCGGTCGTTATGAGTTAGGCTGCCCTCTTCCTTCTCAAGCTGAGACACACCCCTCTACTGGTTATTTGCAAATGCAAAAAGTTTGGTGTTTTAGGCGTTTCTACAAGGTACAAAAATATGTCATAATGTTGAGGCCATAAAAAAAATATTTGCCCACCGAAAAAGTTTCATCAAACACTTTTTCAATTCACAATTCACGATGATCAAATCATGTAATTGGTTTGAAGTGAAGTGATTTGTGAAGTTGCTCGTAGGGAGCGGACCACATCAATGGGGAACTTCCTCTTTACGTGTCTCCTAACTTCATTGTGTGTGATTTATTCCTAGATCAGAGGAAGAGAGATGTACAAGAGATACGTGACAAGCATAGCAATAAAGTGCCTGTGAGTATTGCTAACTATAGTTTTCAATGTTTTCTCCAAGTGTCATCCAAACAAGATGTAATGTAACCTACATGTACATATAGAGCTCAAGTGTTTGTCACATGATACACACTAGGAATTCAGAAACGCAGAGCATAAAAATGTAAAATCTTACAAGAAAACTTGCACGGTCCTTAAAGGGGCACACCAGCTCGCTCTCTGTTAACATAACTTAGTGGTGTAGAATCAAAGATAAAATTTGTTTAGATGGTTGTTGAAAAAAAAATCATGAAAATATCACGTTTATAACTATTTGTGAAAAATAATTTACAAAATCAAAAGCGATCAAGGTCAGTGTACAGTATAAGCTTTTCCAGCCTTTTCAGCTGTCATTTCTACGTGACATTGTTGCACACTCTTCAAGCAAGTACATTGTGTGTAGACTGGTGCTTTGTTAAATGTTTTACTATGAAGCCGCATAAGGAGCCAGTCCACATATCCATTCGGGTGCCAACTGACAAACATGTACACATCAGGCAGATCCTTTGACATCCAAACATCATCCCGAAAAACACAAAGAAACTACCCCAAAATATGGCGGGACAAATTAAGAACAAAGTAAATAAAGCATTATAGATCTGAAGGTGACTGACGTACAAGGTACCACTGGCACTAGTAAACTAGGCGTACTACGGTACTTCTGAATTGCCATGATGCAGTTGGAATGCTGATCGTGGCAGTACATTCTCTCGTCAAGCCGGAACCCAATTTCATAAAGCCTGTATTAGCACAAACATTTGCTTAGAATAGTATTGCTTAGCACTAGAAACTGGTTACCACCCCAATTACTTAAATTTGAATTGTTTTGGCTGGTGCCCGGCTCATTTTTTGGTTGGCAATGAAATTTGTTGAGTGCTTAGTATTTTCTGCTTAACATATATGAAACTTGGAGAAGAACTTTTGAAGAAGAAAAAAAAGGCAAACTTTGATCTTCAGGTACGACCAGAAGGAAAGGTCATAATTCTAGCATTGAACTTTTCAATAGGTGCTCCTTTCTTGATCACATTATTATAGTTATTATACATGTACAGTACATAATGAAACACAGTAACTATAACAATACATTTGTTTTTGGTTGGCGCAAACTTTTGAATAAACAAATAAGCAAAGAAATGTTTAGAAAATGTTTGTCTGTATTCATTGCAGTGCTGTAGATATTAGACTTCCAGGTCTTGACTACATCACTGTTGCTGTTGTTCAACAAATTAGAAAATTTTGTCTGTTATGCTCGTAAACTGTATTGAAATACAGACCTGTTTCTTGCCATAATATACAATGTAAGTAAGAGATCTGACCTTGATTCATTGTGTTTTGAACAGGTGATTATTGAGAGATATGAAAGAGAAAGCAGTCTACCTTTGCTTGATAAATCAAAGTTCCTGGTTCCAGACCATATTACCATGGGTGAATTGGTTAAAATCATCAGGTAGGTTAGCACAGATGCAACTTTTCAGATTTTAATCGGAATACCAACTTTACAGATTTTATTTCATTTTTTGTTTACAGCCATGTTTTGTTTGTTTAAGTGCTCACATTGTATCCTGCCTGCCTATGAGGTCAAACATTGGAAAAATAAGTGAATTTAACTTTTTGGAACCTGATAAAAAACTAAGTGTTTATGGCAAATAATGTACTGAGAAAAGGCAGTGTTGAATATGCAGTATGCTGAGTTAAGGAACTTTGCGTCCTCAATGTATTACATGTATGTACAAAAAAGATGTTCAAAGTGTTCTGATCTGACTTGGATCCCCATTGCTAGATGTGGACTTCTCCATGGAGAATTGGCCTAGAAGTACATAACTACTATGGACGATATCAACAATTTGGACTAGCGATTAGTGTCGGGTAAATATTGCCGATATGGCGATATATCGTGAAGATTTTTGAAACTTTGGAAGTAACTGTACCCCATAGATAGAATTGGATAACAATGGCTCAATTGCTGGGAGGATATGTGCATGTAAACAAACAAAACATGACTCTAAATAAATTCAAATGGATACTAAACCGCCCAGGCAAATCACAGAAAAAACATCCTCAGATATTCCATGAAACAGAACAAGTCACATGTGTGTGTTTTAGGTATATCACTGGTTCTGATTCAATTAATAAGAGAATCAATGTGTGGTGAAGAGGTTTTCAACTAGTGGTTTCATCCCAAGGAGGCCTGGTTCTTGATCATTTTACCGAGAATAAGTCGAGGTAAATTATCAAGAGCCAAGCCTCGGCAGGTTTAAACCAATAGTTGAAAACCGATTCAACACACTTTGATTCCCATTCATAAATACCTTTTCGGTCAAAACACATAAACACTTTTGGTCAAAACGTAAAATAAATGAAAAAATTATAATTGTTCAATGATTTCTTTCAACACAACACCCCTCCAGCTATAAAATGGTAAGGCCCTCTGCCGCCCTCAGGTAAACAACTCCTTGTGCGAGAGTGCTGTGCGCGTATCGCGTGATGTGGCACAACTGTCCCGGCCGTTGCACTCGACCAATACGTAGGAATGAAGAAACTGTCTTATAAGCACACAGGTGCAAGCTCGCGTGTCACGCCCGTGTTTCAACACTTCTTACTGGTCATAAACAAAGGTTTATACACACCCACGTGACGCGCTCTCCACCAATAGGAATAGCGAAACTGTCTGAAGTATTTATGAATTCATATTTATACCTCAAATGTTTTGGATGTTGGGATCTGTTTAAAAGCTCGGCAGTGTTTTTTATTCCGATTCATTCATAGTTGGTACGTAATGTACTTTTCAGTGCGTCCGATCATGGAGGAAGGAAGAGAAGGAGTTCGAACTAAGGGACTTCAAAAGTCGAACCCCTGGTACTGCGGTCGTTTAACGACACCTCGTAATCACCCACATACATGTACCTTACACAAACAGTGGGTG
The DNA here is from genome assembly GCF_032118995.1 of Asterias amurensis. Taxonomy (NCBI): domain Eukaryota; kingdom Metazoa; phylum Echinodermata; class Asteroidea; order Forcipulatida; family Asteriidae; genus Asterias; species Asterias amurensis. The sequence continues at coordinate 7,929,215 of NC_092657.1, read as the reverse complement.
ACCTACATGTAGCATATGCAAGTTTGCACGTGCACACTTGGTTCTTCACGCAACTATGGCGTTGTATGTCGTATGGATATTATAAAGAAAAAAATACTTTTTTGAGACCCGATAAATTTTGTGTACGCTTTCGCCCACCAAACGAAAAACACAATTGATACCAACCACCCTCGTGTGCTACTACCCAAATTTTGAACCACCGCTAGTGACCGGAAGGTTGCAAGAAATGTAAAAATATGCTATGATATTTCCATGAAAAAACCACAAACAGTAAATGAAGAAGTCAATCACAACTCACCTTCTACAACTCCGATTTTCATGTGAAAAAAAACCCAGAAGAACCGGAAAATAATAATGCAATCGTTTGTACCATGTGTGCATCCATGAAAGTCAAAGAAAACACACTGCGCATGCGAAAATGCGGAAACTGTGTATTTTCGCAATTCTTGTCTCCAATGATTCATCTTTACATGAAGGCAACAGTGCAGAGTGGCGGATCTAATCCCGCTCGTTAATCGGCCCGCTCGTTAATCGGCCGTCCTGCAGGAGGTCTCCTATCTTTTTCCACTGATGGGCAGACGGGGCATTTGTCAGGGTTTTCTTTTGTTACTCTGCGGTTTGGCGGGTCGTTCCAACTCCTTCTCTTCCTTCCTCCATGGGCCGACGCAAGGCATGCTGGCCAAGGAAATAGACCCCAGACCCCTCGCCATAAGGGCTTTGCAATTTAGTCTCTGATTAAAAAACTATTTTTATTTGTCCGTTTTTTTCTGAAACTCCATTCCCATGCCTGATGATGCACATCTGACGATGCTTGTATCATTAAATGCAGTGTTTGACCAAGACAGAATTTGCTAGACTGCTGGTCATTCAGTTGGGTTGAACCATGCATCATGGATAGGTCATTTCTAATGAACAGCCTATATCATTCTATATTGTACAGGAGAAGACTCCAGCTAAGTCCAACCCAAACATTCTTCCTGTTAGTCAATCAGAAGAGTATGGTGAGTGTATCGACCCCAATCAGTGAGATCTATCAACAAGAGAAAGATGAGGATGGCTTCCTGTACTTGGTGTATGCAGCACAGGAGACGTTTGGGTAATCTCATTACTCCACCAGTAACCTAATAAGTTACTTTGCTATAACTCATCCCAATCTAGTCATCAGGATTCTGAAATCTTGTTTTTTAAATTTATTTTCTAATTTAAGAGTAAATTAAAAAAGTATAAAACTTAACAATAAGGAAAAATAAACAAAAACGAAGTTGACGTTACTTTTATTGTGTGCAGCTGTGTCACCCTATACCTACTCTGATTCTACATGTACAGTGTACATTGGCCAAACGGTCAATGTTCAGCTATCTTTAGGAAAACAAAGTGTTATTTAAAGGCTTCCATATACAATGTACATGTATGTTTTAAAAAAAAACACGAGATGATAAAGAAAGCTTTTGGAAGTAATTGATTGCATATTTTTAGTATGAAGACTGAAAGAATCCACTAAACCATTGACCATGTTAGAATCCACTTAACCATTGGCCATGTTAGAATCCACTTAACCATTGGCCATGTTAGAATCCACTAAACCATTGACCATGTTAAAAACCTATACAGAATCAATGTCTACTAACATTCCATAAATGGGAGCTATTGGCTGATGCATGACTCCAACCCACAACCCATGGAGTACAAGATGAGCACTGTACCAACTCAATTAAACAGCCCTTCATTTGATGGTCAGGTCAGTAACCTAAACTTGGGCCCAGTGTAATTACATAGAGCTGCTCAAGCAGAAACTATTGCTAAACAGAAAAGGGAGGACACCAGTTACAAATACATGTACAATGGTGACATGTTATTTTGGCTGGTTACTTAATTCTGGTAAGCATCATTTTGTTGTGCTTACACACATGTAGCTACTTTTGGTGCTTCAGTCAGTCCTTTTAAATTATACACTGATCTACTGATTAGCCTTGCCGTGCCTATTTATATCAGCAACATCAATCACTTCAATAGTGGGGTACAAAAGTCGTCCTTATCAAAGCTTTACAAGTAGGAAACCATGGTAACTTCTTCATTGTAACTTATCAGGAAAATAAAGAACGACCCTTTTTTCCTTAATAACAATAATGTGTTTTGTTTTAACTTACTAGTGCAAGTTCAATATGACTGATGTATGCACATGGTAAACACTTGAACCTTCAATGTCATAATAACATGACATTTAAACTTCTAGCCATTTCTAGAACACTTGTACATTGAGGTAATTGTAACCACAACGCTGTATGTTTGACCCCTCCCTCCACCAAGGAAATCAACAAACCACAACGCTGTGTGTTTGACCCCTCCCTCCACCAAGGAAATCAACAAACCACAACGCTGTGTGTTTGACCCCTCCCTCCACCAAGGAAATCAACAAAGCAATAAAAGTGTGATTGTTTTGGATTAATGATTCATGGAAATTCACTGTACATAAATGTAAATATGTTAATTACTGATCAATAAAAGTGTTTATAAAAGCTTGTTTGGTCTGACCTTGGTTGTGAGGTATGTATTTGTAAATTAGTAAGGAGACGAGTGCATTAACCATTTGCAGTTCAAAGACTTAAGTATGGTATTTCAAAACCTAAGCCCCCCCCCCCCAAAAAAGAAGTTTAGCGTCCTGCCATTTTGCAAAAAGGAAAAGAGGGAGGGCCTTTTTCTGTTTTCGAAATGGCGGCAGACACATTTAAAAAGACAACCAGCTGGGCTTTTTTTTTTTATTTTTGGAGATTGTTAAAACTAAAATGTATCACTTTTTATGTTAAAATAAATGAAGAAAAAAACGGAGGCAGTCTCTAAAATGAAGCGGGCGGGACACTAATTTGTTTTTGCCTTGCATTTAAGTTGTCAAATTAAATTCAACTTTAAGTTTGAAACTGACCATCAATGAAATAAACCATGGACACGAGATACATTGTGCTGGCAACATATGAACACAGCTCCACTTTATCAACTCTATTATTCAACATTGCTTAGATACATTGTAAATATTTAGCTTTATCTATTTTGGTTGAGCTTTAAAAGCAATTCAACCACTTTTAGTTAAATCTTCATTCTACACAAATTTCACGCCTTAGGTTTGTTTAAAACATCATAAACAAAGTTTGAACAAACATTTTCCTCGGGAATCTTAAAACATTAACAATTAGACACTTCAAGTTGATTGCTGCTTAAAATAAAGTAATACATGTTAAGAAACCGAGTTCCACATACTATGAACAAAGAATATTTTAAACTGAATTTGTAGGCAATCTCTAGGTTGGTTGATTTGAAACAAAGAGTCAATGCTGGTGTGATTATGAACAGCTTTCTCCTTGGAATACGGTGGAATATTTAGTTGAATCAATCTTTGTGATGTTTGTATATTTGTGTTATCTAGTCATGAACAAATGATTATCCTAAATGTATTGAAATTACACTTTGGCATCAGCTAGCAATAGTTAAAAGCACACATTTAGATGGATGTTACTCCATGATATGATATTACTAAGTATTGATTGTAATGTACAAGCATTAACCTGATTGGTAACTGGCATTGTCATCAGCAGACATGTATGGGTACATTGAACTACCCTAAGAAATGCACTGCTGCAGGACAAGTGTACAAGTAATAAACAAAGTGGCATGGGATTGATCCCCTTGGCATCGTGGATGTTACCTTCACACAAAAAAACCACTCTGAGATTTATCAACCAACAACTGAAGCTATGAAGTCACTTAAAAGACACACTTGGTAATTGTCAAAGACCAGTATTCTCACTTGGTGTATCCCAACATTTGACTCAATTGGTCATCGAAGTTGCAAGAAAATGCTAGAAAAACGCCCGCATCCACAAATTAGTGTGCTTTCATCAAAAGGCTTCTTTCTGCTTAAGTTTTTTATTATTTGAGTGAGAAATTACCTCTTTCTCAAAAACTATGTTACTTCAATTCAGAGGGAGCAGTTTCTCATAATAGTTACACTATCAAAAGCTCTCCATTGCCTGTTACCAAGTAATATTTTATGATAAAATTTATTTTGAGTAATTACCAATAGTGTCATTAAAACCAAAATAACCAACACAAACCTACATGTATAGGCACCAAATTTCACTTACTTTTAAAAATGTTCCAGTGACTTTATACAGTATTATGCATATCACCAAGGTACATGTAACTTTATAGATTGTAGTTTCAAAATTAATGTGCATATCATTACAAAACAAAGGAAGACAGTACTAAAGTATGATTAAATATGTGTAAATAAGAGTGAAACCAAAATTCCATAACCCCCCATTGGTTTGCTATTATATTGCTATCCTGAGCCAGACTTCATTTGTTTACTTTTTAATAATGCAATCATGAAGTTTACCATGAAGTTTATTTTTCAGAATTATCCTTGTAGAGTATGGCATGTATGGTGATGTTCACAGCTGCATTAAATGCTTTTAAAATAAGCTTACACTGCCCAATCCAAGGCAATGCTTAGTGTAATAAGCCTACACTGCCCAATCCAAGGCAATGCTTTGTGATATAAGCCTACACTGCCCAATCCAAGGCAATGCTTTGTATAAGCCTACACTGCCCAATCCAAGGCAATGCTTTGTATAAGCCTACACTGCCCAATCCAAGGCAATGCTTTGTATAATAAGCCTACACTGCCCAATCCAAAGCAATGTGTCCCTTTAAAACAGGGATGGGATGAGATCCAAGCATAAGGTATTTCAAATTATATTTCAGCAATTTGTTTGGTCACACAACAAGTCTTAATCTTCATCTAGTACTCCGGGAAAAGAAATATACAACTACTATACTGTTTCCTTCGAGATTTCATAAACAATATTTCTGCATTGTTTTTGTTTCTCAAAACAAAAAACATTGAAATTTATCTAAACTTTGGCTTCACACTGAATTAATGGTGTATAGCAGCTTAAATGTTACCTAGATTAAGTTGCAAGAGGGACCCAAACAAAGGCTCTCGTTAATACAAAGTTCGCTGGACTGCCCCAGTTTTCATAAAAGAGTTAACCAACAGTGACCTAACCCACTCACGGTTGAATCTGTTTGACATGTAAGTGCTGACTACTAACCGCGTGTCTACCTCTACTATCCTGCTAGGTAGTCAAGTCCATCATGAGTTACTTGAATGAAACTAGAATACCTGGTTATGACGCAGTGGAGCATTCCAGATGCAGCTTGTCCTATACCTCGTCCTCTACAGCAAGAACCAAGACAACACGACTTGGTATATACACCTTTAAAATTAAAAAGACATCATGATTTGTGTTTGTTGTGCAAATGTTTTCAGAGTGCATCAACAAAACCTAGGCATGCTTTAACAACCTGGTATGGAATCGAGAATTCAGTGACTTTAGTTTTCGTGAGGTTCCCTATTAGTAATTTAGTGCAGTAGCTCCTGACAGACAAGATATTGCCTGCTCATTTATCATCATGCTCAGCAAAATGAATTGTAAGTTCAGGATCATACATACATACCAACCATGAGACGATGGCAGGTTTGAATCACTTGCATGGTGAAGTTAAAGGTGAAACCCAAACATCAGCAAATAGTAATCCATTAAGGCAACATTAAGGCAATCAAAACTACATGTAGCATGTCTTGACAGTTCAACAAATTTGAAATTTCAATCATCCTTACAATTTGAATCAGTCTTAGGACCCCATATGTACCAATTAGGGTCAGCCATAGGACTCCAAACCAATTGGGGTCAGCCATAGGACCCCATACCAATTGGGTCAGTCATAGGACCCCATACCAATTAGGGTCAGCCATAGGACCCCATGCCAAATAGGGTCAGCCATAGGACCCTATACCAATTGGGTCAGTCATAGGACCCCATACCAATTAGGGTCAGCCATAGGACCCCATACCAATTGGGGTGCGTCATAGGACCCCATACCAATTGGGGTCAGTCATAGGACCCCATACCAATTAGGGTCAGCCATAGGACCCCATACCAATTAGGGTCAGTCATAGGACCCCCATACCAATTAGGGTCAGTCATAGGACCCCATACCAAATAGGGTCAATCACAGGACCCCATACCAATTAGGGTCAGCCATAGGACCCCATACCAATTTCGGAGACTGTCATAGGACCCCATACCAATTAGGGTCAGCCATAGAACCCCATACCAGTTGGGGTCAGTCATAGGACCCCATACCAATTCGGGTCAGTCATAGGACCCCATGCCAATTAGGGTCAGCCATAGGACCCCATACCAATTGGGTCAGTCATAGGACCCCATACCAATTAGGGTCAGCCATAGGACCCCATACCAATTAGGGTCAGCCATAGAACCCCATACCAGTTAGGGTCAGTCATAGGACCCCATACCAATTGGGTCAGTCATAGGACCCCATACCAATTAGGGTCAGCCATAGGACCCCATACCAATTAGGGTCAGCCATAGGACCCCATACCAATTAGGGTCAGTCATAGGACCCCATACCAATTCGGGTCAGTCATAGGACCCCATGCCAATTAGGGTCAGCCATAGGACCCCATACCAATTAGGGTCAGTCATAGGACCCCATACCAATTCGGGTCAGTCATAGGACCCCATGCCAATTAGGGTCAGCCATAGGACCCCATACCAATTGGGTCAGTCATAGGACCCCATACCAATTAGGGTCAGCCATAGGACCCCATACCAATTAGGGTCAGCCATAGAACCCCATACCAGTTAGGGTCAGTCATAGGACCCCATACCAATTCGGGTCAGTCATAGGACCCCATGCCAATTAGGGTCAGCCATAGGACCCCATACCAATTAGGGTCAGTCATAGGACCTCATACCAATTGTAAACTGCATTGAGAATTTCCTACAATTAAGATTGAATGCTTTTAAAGTGTCCAGCCATCGATTTCACAAAACTCTTCCTAACTTAAGACTAATCTTAGGACTGAGGACAAGTCCCAACCCTGCACTGTAGCATGCAGACCTCAAGATAAATCCTAAGTTAGGACGAGTTACTCGTCCTAACTTGAAATGAAATCGACCCCTGTATTCATACCTGCAATGAGTGCTCTCTGTTGTGCCATGCAGTAGGTGATGTAAGGAAGTCAGTGTTATGGTCCAATCTAGACTGGCCACCAAACTCAGCATCATCAGAGTCCAGCACTATCTTGTATCTTCAGCCACTAAGGAACCTCATCAACATTGGTTTACGTGATTGTGTTTCAACAGTGTTTACACAAAAGTAAGAATAAACTATAAATATAGTTAATTTGCGGGTACAACCATGTAATAAATCTATTTTGATGGAGTGTTTTTGGTGTTGATGTTTCAAAAACAATACAATAAGCTGCTCATCTTCAAACATCAGTTGCACAAAATTTTTTTTTTTTTAACATTCATGTTGTAGTAATAAAACAAAGGATTCCTCAAAAGTGAAGCCAAAAGATTTGCTTTTCTCAATATTCATGCATGAGGTCATAGTTCTGATTACAATTGTGACGTACTCATGCATAAGTATTAAGAAAGGCGTATGGTTTAGGTTACTGAATGACATACAATAAACCCCTATTTCAATTATAAGTGTTCTTGGTATTTTACATTCAGCACACATCTGAAGTGTATTTCACAAGTAGAATTAAGTTTTTATTATCTCCTACTCTTTGTGAGCTTGACCTCTGGTACATGAAACCTACATCTTAGTATGTGATATATATCTGCATGTTTTGGTTTTAACAATACAACATACAGTGTAGTTGCATGTAAGTCAAGTCAAATGTCATATGCCAGACCAGGATTCAAACCAACATTCTGGGGGGAAAGGAAATCAGCACTTCTTCTCTACACTCATTTTTCAAGTTTTCATTTTAAGTTTTTGTTGAAGGATACTTTCCAGGGGTGTTAGTTCCAATGCGATAGCCGGTGTAGCTTGATGTCACATGGAAGTTGAAGACAAACACAAGATGGGCTCTTTCAAACACAATCAGCTTATCATCTTCATGTGTGCAGCTGACGTATGCCTGGAAATTATTACATGTACTGGATTAGTGTCAAAACAACATGAAAGGATCACACTTTGAACAATAACAGTTGCATAAAAATGACTGTTGGCCATGTGAAGCATTTCTTACCAACCCGCTGTTGGCGTTTAATAACTAACCATTTTTATAGCGAATGTCACAGTCAGGTCCCATGGGCTGTCAGTATTTACCTACAAGGTACATGTGGAGCTACATGTTGAAGTATCAGGCCTTGTCATATAGTACCATGTGATGGTTTTCAAGGTTGCTTGCTGTTAGCAATATGAAACCACTTCAACCAGGATTTGTTTACATGCATTCACAATACACAGGACCTGTGGCTGTACATTTGTACGACCCATCCAAAGGATGAAGCAATCTAGCCTAGTACACTCTGCTGATCAGAACCACCACAGTTCTGCGCTCTCATACGCTAAACCACAATTTGGCATAGTTTTTAAATCATGTCTCTCTGTGATTGTACATGAATTAAAACTTATCTTGTTACAAACCACAAGGGAAACTGGTTAAATTTTCAATAACTTGGGGTTTAACAAAGAACCAATTAATAGAGCAGATTGAAACAAACAACCTCTGGTTTAACGTGCCAGAGCTCTACCAACTGAGCTACATTCTATCTATCTAGCCCTATGTTGGCAGTCTCCCTGTTTTGTCAACTACTCCAAAGCAATGCAAGCAATATAGCCAGGGACCTTATCCAAGTTTAGGATACAACCTGAGAAGTGGCAACCAGGGGATCACCTTCAGGGGATGCAGCTTGTTGTATTTCAACTATCAAGTTATATAATGTAAACCACAAGGCAAAATGACCGGGCAAATATAATTTTTAAAAAGCAACAAACTAGCATGTAATCACAATGGTGTGATTTTTCATCAAAGCAAGCTCAATTGTAACCTACTTTACCTATGAAAAACCACTCCAAGAAAATACTAAAACTCTTCAAATCCTCCTGAAACTACTGTTTGCTAATGATGCTATTCTAGTCACTCATTGTGAAGATGCCTCGTCAACCCGTTAAAGACAGCCTCTTGTTTTGGGTTGGCCATCATTACAAGGTAGACTGAATCATGTTCCAAACTAAACACTCAATCCTAACCAATGACCAGCATCTTCAAGTTGTATCCAAATTCATGATGTACCCATGACAACACCGTCGCAAATCACACACTCGCTCACCCACAGGCTCGCTAAAAAGAATGCGTTAAAGTGGGGGAATGATTGGCTAGTAACCTTCAATGCAAAGAAAACCTAAATACATGTACGTCCTGAATGAACACGACACGCCATTTTGTGGAGTCATGTTTTTGACTCCATAAAATGGCCGACTTATTTCCATGATACATGTGGTATTACATTCCAGGATCCTACTGGCTTTTTAGAGCTGTACAACACTGACATGACATGACATTACAATGAATGTTGAAACATACCTGAGGACTATTCAACCACTGTTTCTTGTGCTGTAACTCATTCATTGCTCTGTCAAAGTTATTCAGATATTTATAACGTAAGTTGTCATCATCCACTACATTCCATTGCCTCCTTGCATAATGGTAACTGTCATCATTACCTGGTCGAGGGAAATCTAACCACTCTGGATGACCAAACTCATTCCCTGAAAAACACAATTTTTTAAATTTATTTTACATGTATTTGTCCATATATTTATTCATTTGAGTTCTATTTACTTGATGCATTTATTTACTAAATAGTAGTTTCTTCTGCTTTATGTACTCTCAGTGAAACACAATGTACATATGAGCTTCACATTTTTAATCTGTTTCTCATATTTGTTATTCTTAACTAAGATTGGATGAGCAGACTTGAGATTCAAAGTACATTTCGTCTTTCTTCCTTATCTCAGCCTTCTCATTTTCCCTTTTTCTTAATTAAATTCAATACCCGACCATGTTTAGTTGAAGTTGTTTGGGTTTGTTTTCATTTCTGGCATTTTGCTTTATTGTCCCGGACCGACTTTTAAGCAATGACATCAAGCTGCAGTTTGATCTGTTGAAGTATGCTACAATGACCATGAATAGGAATAGGGTTTCATAAATTCGTGGCGGCCACGCACGGCCAACCATGGCTCACCTCCTCACGCCTGCTGCAGTGCCTTTTCTTCCGTTTGCCATAATGCCCTTCTTAACTGTGTATGGTTTTCTGTTTACGAGTTAAGGTAAAGCGGAAACATTCTTCTCTCCGATTCTGAAGCATGTGTAAACCACACACTGGAACACGGGCAGGCTGAGGTAATGGTTTTAACACATGATGAAGTGCAAGTGTCTTGTAAAAGGTTGGTAAAATGAAATTAATACAAAATCATTTAGTTTTTGTTGTGAGATTTTGTTCTGCTATCCTATTGGAAACCCACGTTACCAGGATATTTCAAAAAGGAAATAAAAGGGTAGTGACGAGTTCTTAAACGGCCGTTTAAAATCGGTAGGGTTGTTGCCATGTGATAAAGGCCCATGCTGAAGTCGAGGGCCTTTTATCGCACGACAACGACCCTGCAAGGTTTTAAACGGCCGTTAAAGAACGAGTCACTATTTTTTTATTCCCACTCATAAATGCCTTTTTTGTTAAAAAGCGTAATAAAGTAAGAAACTCTTTCAAACTTATCCGTTTCCGACGCTTTAGCTCTGTACGTCCGTGTGTTGCATTGTTAAGACTGAGACGACAGTTTCCAGATCCGTTCGAGCGTTTATAGTCTTAGTGCAAGACGTTCTCGTTTTCCTTTTACACACAGCGCAGCCAAATCACTGACAGCGCCCGTAACAAGAAACGTCTTGCACCAAGACTAGCGCGTAGTATCCGAAAACAACCGGTTATAAACAGAGCTCCAGCTGATCATTATCAAGCTGGTCATTACCACGTGACGCACTCTCCACCAATAGGAATAGCGAAACTGTCTGAGGTATTTATGAATAAACCATTATAACTGAATGAATGAATGAATGAATGAATGAATAACATATAACTCTCACCAATAAAATTCAGCCAAGCTTCCCCTCCCAGAGCATGAGAGATAAGACGAATCATCTTATGCAGAGCTATACCTCTATCAATGATGGTACTTGGTGGCGTTAATAGCGACATGTTTGTATACATCTCTTTATCCATCAACCAAAATGCAAGGGTCTTATCTCCAACTAGAGCCTGATCATGACTCTCAGCATAAGCTACAGCTTTCTCACCATGACGACGGTTGATAAGGGTCCAAACAATATCCCACATGCTCCAATCTTCATCTTTCTGCTCTTTCAACATCTATTGATAAAAAGAAACAAACTTAACCAGTAAAGACTGTGTACTACATTTACTTGTATAAAACTTGTATACCCCAAATCAAAGATAGAAACATTTCATGTAAATTGCCAGTAATAAAAAGTACATTCCAGCTTGATCACCAGTGGATTTCTACCAGGGCCCAATTTCATAGCGGTGCTTAAAGGTAGCAAATTTTTTTGCTTATTGTAGCAGAAAAACTTGCTTTCAAAAGCGTAAACTTATTTCAAGAGCAGTTGCTAGCTTAAGCTTGAAATCAAACTGCGCGCGCAACTTTTTAGATCGTTTGCCTAGGCGAAACAAGTAGAAAGTGCTGACAAAATGGCAGGCGAATCAGCCAGGAACACGTCCTAATTTGTGGGGTTTGGGTGTTTTTTTTTTCCTTTTTCCTAATACTCTTAAAGGCATGCAACTAAAAGCCACATTTGCAGTGGACTTTTGGGTCTAGTAACTTCATATTATTAACATATAAATAGCGAAAATGGTTTATTCAAATCTTTCTTTGTAATATGTTTTGCACATGGTGGTTTACTGAGTAGTCCTATGACATACAATCCTACCTTAATCCATCTGTCAGGAATAGCCATTGCCAGGCGATAGTCAAAACCATTACCTCCTTCTCTGACTGGTCTACACAAAGCAGGCATCCCAGAAACATCCTGCAATATCAGAGTACATCACATTAACATAACATAACATAATAATAATAACAATAACAATAACAATAACAATAACAATAACAATAACAATAACAATAACAATAACAATAACAATAACAATAACAATAACAATAACAATAACAATAACAATAACAATAACAATAACAATAACAATAACAATAACAATAACAATAACAATAACAATAACAATAACAATAACAATAACAATAACAATAACAATAACAATAACAATAACAATAACAATAACAATAACAATAACAATAACAATAACAATAACAATAACAATAACAATAACAATAACAATAACAATAACAATAACAATAACAATAACAATAACAATAACAATAACAATAACAATAACAATAACAATAACAATAACAATAACAATAACAATAACAATAACAATAACAATAACAATAACAATAACAATAACAATAACAATAACAATAACAATAACAATAACAATAACAATAACAATAACAATAACAATAACAATAACAATAACAATAACAATAACAATAACAATAACAATAACAATAACAATAACAATAACAATAACAATAACAATAACAATAACAATAACAATAACAATAACAATAACAATAACAATAACAATAACAATAACAATAACAATAACAATAACAATAACAATAACAATAACAATAACAATAACAATAACAATAACAATAACAATAACAATAACAATAACAATAACAATAACAATAACAATAACAATAACAATAACAATAACAATAACAATAACAATAACAATAACAATAACAATAACAATAACAATAACAATAACAATAACAATAACAATAACAATAACAATAACAATAACAATAACAATAACAATAACAATAACAATAACAATAACAATAACAATAACAATAACAATAACAATAACAATAACAATAACAATAACAATAACAATAACAATAACAATAACAATAACAATAACAATAACAATAACAATAACAATAACAATAACAATAACAATAACAATAACAATAACAATAACAATAACAATAACAATAACAATAACAATAACAATAACAATAACAATAACAATAACAATAACAATAACAATAACAATAACAATAACAATAACAATAACAATAACAATAACAATAACAATAACAATAATAATAATAATAATAATAATAATAATAATAATAATAATAATAATAATAATAATAATAATATTGAAGTCTTATATGTAGCGCACGTATCTACCAAACAAGGTACTCAAGGCGCAGAGTATACACAAACTTTCAGAAAGATACATGTAGGTTATTGCATTGATAAAGTCTGAGACCCAATTACTTAGCACCTTATAAGGGTTTACAAAGTGCTACGGCACATACAACAGCCACAGCCAGGAATACCAGGCGAACCCCTTCTCTTTTCGAAAAGTGCACTGGGTTCTTTTACATGCGTTACACAGCACATGGGACCAACGGCTTTACGGTCCCATCCGAAGGACGAAGCAATGGTTAAGTGTCTTGCTCAAGGACACAGTGTCACGGCTGGGGATTCAAACCCACACTCTGCTGATCAGAAACACCAGAGTTTGAATTTGGTGCTCTTAACCGCTCGACCATGACATTTCCACCATCATAAAGTCTATACTCAGTCCATGTCAAAACAACATGCCTCCAAGGGTGGAGTGAAAATTAATACAAAAAACAGTTTCAAATAGTCAGTATCTAGGTCATTTTGGAAAATACAGATGTTCTATAAGTCAATAGAGGGCGCTTCAATGAGTCTTCTTGTTTTAGATGCAGATACATAGACCTTTTTGCAAATACCCCCCCCCCCCCCCAATGCCAAGACAGAGGCAGGCAGAACAAGAGTAAAGTTAATGAGAGAGCTTGTAAATTAAAATGTAGAAACTAAAATGTAAATAAATTTGTAAATATAAATGAGAAGTGTCACCATAGTTTTCTTGTGTGTGTGTCAAGGGGGTTGGGTGGATACTGAAGGTCTAAACTTAGGTGGAGTCCTGGGTATGTGACAATCAACAACAACTCATCAAGGAAATAGGACAATGTAAATTGAGTTCCTGGTGGTCTGTAAGCAATAAAGATGTCAATGCTTGTTATATCAAGCATCATTTCAAAACAATCTGCACTTTCAGTCAACCCAGTCTCACAGACACACACAACATCAAGACGTGGTCCAAAACAAAGTCTTAAGCCGTGTTTCCATTGGCAATTTTCTTCCGCTGCCATGCAGAGTTAACACGACTGGCTGTGATGTCATTCTACCTCAAGTTCCCACCGGCACTTCAGTTCTGTGACGGAACAGTTAATGCTCTATTCAAACTACATGTAGCAGTCACTTTTGACCTATGCAGGATATGACGTGCCTGAGGTGTAGTTTTCGCAGGCTGAACTAATGGATAACTTGCATCATCAACAACAGCATAGAAACACACTGAGCAATGTGAGATGCAAATACAGCATAGAAACACACTGAGCAATGTGAGATGCAAATACAGCATAGAAACACACTGAGCAATGTGAGATGCAAATACAGCATAGAAACACACTGAGCAATGTGAGATGCAAATACAGCATAGAAACACACTGAGCAATGTGAGATGCAAATACAGCGTAGAAACACACTGAGCAATGTGAGATGCAAATACAGCATAGAAACACACTGAGCAATGTGAGATGCAAATACAGCATAGAAACACACTGAGCAATGTGAGATGCAAATACAGCGTAGAAACACACTGAGCAATGTGAGATGCAAATACAGCATAGAAACACACTGAGCAATGTGAGATGCAAATACAGCGTAGAAACACACTGAGCAATGTGAGATGCAAATACAGCATAGAAACACACTGAGCAATGTGAGATGCAATGTGAGATGCAAATACAGCATAGAAACACACTGAGCAATGTGAGATGCAAATACAGCATAGAAACACACTGAGCAATGTGAGATGCAAATACAGCATAGAAACACACTGAGCAATGTGAGATGCAAATACAGCGTAGAAACACACTGAGCAATGTGAGATGCAAATACAGCATAGAAACACACTGAGCAATGTGAGATGCAAATACAGCATAGAAACACACTGAGCAATGTGAGATGCAAATACAGCATAGAAACACATTGAGCAATGTGAGATGCAAATACAGCATAGAAACACACTGAGCAATGTGAGATGCAAATACAGCATAGAAACACACTGAGCAATGTGAGATGCAAATACAGCGTAGAAACACACTGAGCAATGTGAGATGCAAATACAGCGTAGAAACACACTGAGCAATGTGAGATGCAAATACAGCGTAGAAACACACTGAGCAATGTGAGATGCAAATACAGCATAGAAACACACTGAGCAATGTGAGATGCAAATACAGCATAGAAACACACTGAGCAATGTGAGATGCAAATACATGTAGGTTTGCTTACCTCTGCAATAGTAATGATATCAGGATAGAATGTATGAAGCATGTCATTAGCCAATGTCAAGTAAGTCAATGCATCAGTGTCTGTGCTCAGACCAAAGTACTCATGGTAACCACCACTGAAACCAGTACCTGAAATAACAAACACACACACAAAACATGTCTACTGTAATTATGTATCATAAAAGGGTGGCTCATAAAATATATAATACCCCCATGTTCATTCATGTGAGAATAAATACTTTCTTCGATCTGTTAATACTAAATAAACAAGTTAACAAACAAACATGATTAAGAAACAAGAAAAACACCATTCAGGTAATGAACAAATTTATGAGAAACCACTTAACACTGGCTGACTTGATGTATGTATGTTTTTGTTATCTCAAAATGGTCAAAGACTTGATTGTGGAGCAGCTAGAAAATATTTGATTGAAATGTCAGTGAGATACGGTCGGTTGATGTGATACCAATGTGTGGTTTTTTAGATTAAATTTATTGTGAAATTTTGTTTTGACCTTCTAACACCCGGTCCGATAATGTATAGGTTGTAAAAATCCAACATGTGGTTCAAGAGCTATGATTTGTTTACAAATATTAAGATTCGATTTGATGTAAATTCAAAACCTGATGACAACATTTGTGTCCACTTTTTATTAAGGTTCATAATGTCTGATGAGTTTAGTCTGATGAGTTTCAATGTTCAATTCAACAGATAAGCCCAAAAATTACTTTCTGCAAACTTTGACCTAGAGTAAAAATCTGGAAGTTAAGGTCATACTAAGCTTGGACGATATTGCTTTTATTTCCCCACATTATATTGTCAAAAAAGTATCGCGATATTCAATTGTGTCGCGATTTATATTTTAGACAAAAAATTATAACATCTTACGATGCCCTATTTCAATACTTTATGAAGATTAGAAATCTGACATCTTACGATGCCCAATTTCAATAATTCGTTTAAATTACAAATCGGAGTATGGCTCTGTGGGGTGTACTGTCTACCGATGGTGTTGCACATGGGCCTTTCAGTTACACCATAGAGTTCTATTACACATTCACAAAGTGTCTTTTTAAAGTGTCTACTGCACATGACTGTTCTTACATGTGTGCATATTTAGCTAGATCCTGCCCGTTTCATTCTACATGTAGCTAACCAATAAGCATCCATAGTGCACATGGGGTGACCTCTCATTCATAGAACAGAATGTGGATGGGTTGTGGCAAAGATTATAGAGCGCCGTAGGCGCAAGATGCGGAACTCGGGCTGAAATGTGAAATCCCACTGGACGCCATTTCAGCAAGTAACTCTTTTGATACAACAGTAGATCAGTGCAGATCAGTGCAGACAGTGACCTTTCCTATCAAGGGGAAACAAAACATTCACTTGCTGAAATGGCGCCCATGCGTATTTCACGTTCCAACAATAGACAAAGCTTCAGTTCCACATCTTGCGCCTTGCGGCGCTTTATAATCTTTGGTTGTGGTTTGTGTAATATGATCCCATTGTGGTCTGCAGTTCGGCGGCAAGGCGGCGCACAAGGCTCCCACACAGGGGAGGTAAATGACACATTGTGTTACTTTTGCAGTGTCTGTGGGAGACCGCCTGGGCGCTAGAGTCTTTTGATGTTTGTTTTTTCAAAGAAACCCTGGTATTTCCGATCAAATGTGGAATCTTGCGGTTGTTTCTGGGACTTTATATTTTTTTAAACAGCCCTTCGTGGTTGCAAGACGTCTCAATTAGGGAAGACATCAAGATATCAAAACCACGATTTGCCCATAATTTGATTAACAAGAAATCAAGACGATATGATATCGTCTAAGAAATGGTATCGCGATTTTCGATTATATCAAGATATCGCCCAAGCTTAGATGCCAAACTAGTATGACCGTCATAACTAATTTGGCATTAACTTTTCAAATGTTGCCCCAGTCTTGATCTGTCTAAGAGTTTCAAGATTCAATTCATGTGTTCTTCTTACCAATCCCATGATGATGATACAGCATAGATGTCACACCATCAAATCGAAACCCATCAAATCCATATTCTTCAACCCACCAGCGTAAATTGGAAAGAAGAAAACGAAGAACCTCTGTACTGAAAAACACATACAAACACACAAATTCATCACATGACATTGCTTCAGCTCTGGCACAGCGAAGATAGGGGTTTTAATTGAAACTACTAGTAATGAAAACATACATGTAGTCAGTCTAAAAGCCTTGGTAAACAAGGACAAATAGCCAGTTTGAATGATGCCTTTACCATCAAACCATCAACATTGGGTGTGCATAAACTGGTGCACTTGGAATTGTTTCAAGACTTTATGATTTATGCTGTGCTTTCTGACTCTCTCTCTCTCTCTGCTCATTGTTGTCTACTTGATTACTTCTATTCTTGTTTCTGTGTTGTGTTTTCATTCAGCCTTCGAGAAAACTCCACAATGGTCAAAATGTTAGGCCATTTAAAAGAAATTGCATTTATACAATTTGGTATGTTAAGGAATTTGCAACAACTAAATCTATTTAAAGTTTTTTTTTAAAGTTTGCACAAAGTATTTGACCAAAATTTGTTTTTACCCTTTACAGAGAGTAAAAAGCCATCTTCTGTACAAACTAAACAAGAATGACCATGGCAGGACTCAAAATTACTAACGGCACTACAAGCCCTTGTCATCAGTGCCTTTTTCTATTGCCGTGATGCCCTCAAAATCACCAACAATAACCTTTTTATTACAACTACCTTCAGTGGCCTTAATTCAAACCATAACTACTGGTTGGATAATCATAAAGAGATTCACTCAACACTATTTTATTAACATTTGTGGCAAAACAAAATTTATTCTCTACCCACCGTTAGTAAGCTTCCAGTCTAAACATATGGAAATATTGTTAGAGAACAAACATTTTTAATGCACATTTTATGGAGAATCAAATTCGCATTCGCAATTCAAATTCCATAAATTCTGGCAACATATTCATACCATGATTTGCATATTTGTGCCGGCGCGGCTCTACAACATGAACATTCTGACAGGGCTCCATTTAGAGCTAGCCCAGGTGGCGTGCAAACACTAAGTAACGATCATTTCGCAATTTTGCATTACATATTTTGCAGCATTTACACTTGACACAAAAATGTTGAATTTCTTTTTTTTAAACCTTTCATATTAAATGTTTATTATTAGTTATTATTATTGTATCTAAGATATTTTTCCGCAAGAAATCTGACGCTAAACTAATGATAAATCACAGCCAACGAAGTACGTAGTTTCTTCCGTGATTTTCAATACTTAAAACACCGCTCTGACAGCAGGGCAAAATTGACTAATGAAAAACAAATGGTTACGCACTATGTGGAAATTCAAGAGCCAATAGAAACACTTTTCTCTTTGATTGTGGCTTTCTCCCTTACAGGCAACACACATACTGGTTTGTTGATGAACCAGACTGCATGAACTGACTACAATACAGACACAACTCACCTGGTGTAGTTGAAGAGTCGACTGTCCCAAAGCAAATGATCACCACGACTACCATCATGGAAGAAACAGGAGTTGGAGCCATCGGATTGGTTGAGTCCATCCAATACATTCTTTGCTGCATGACTATGAACAACATCCAGAAAGACTACCACTCCAAGTCGATGGCTTTCATCAATAAGTCTCTTCAGAGCTTCAGGGTTTCCATAGCGACTATTGTAAAAGCAACCAGTTTATGGATTCAGATTTAATATTGGACAAACTTCTTTGCATCAGTGCCAACAAAATAGGATCTCAGTTCAAGGACTGAATCACTGTGAGCATTGTGGATACTGTAGTTTATAGGGTCACAACTCAAAGTCATGACTTTAAAGGGATTGTTGAAATGGTACAGCAGCACATTCACCAAAGCGTTGTTGACATAAAACCTTGAATAATCAGTAAACAAAATCAAAATATTGTTTTATAATCAGAGAAAATACCTGGTACAAAAACCTGGTACAAAGACCAAAGAAAGACCGGTTTCCTCTAGTAACAATGTGGGATGAAAGACAGAGAAGAAATCATTCTGCTTTCTCAGACATGCCAGGGGTCATGGGAACACTGCCCCCTTCTCACACATGCCAGGGGTCATGGGAACACCGCCCCCCTTCTCACACATGCCAGGGGGCACGAGAACACTGCCCTCTTCTCACACATGCCAGGTAGGTTGTCTGTCTCTGTAGTTATCTCATCTTTCAAGTCTCAAGCAAGTCTTAAATGTACATGTACATACTGGCCATATTCGCCAGATGTTGAGTTGTTTGGCAGAACTGCATTCAATCTTACAGTTCTCGTTAACTGGCACTTTGACAAAGCCATTTTAATAATGCACTTTTTAGTGAATCAAACTGACATGATTTATGCAAGATATGAGTTTTTTGTCAAGTTCATGCACTGAATGCGCAGTGACAATTCTTCCAACACCTGTATCGTTTATAGTGTAAACACCTCTGTTTTAAAAGTTTATTCAATTGGACAACTTTGATTAGGGAGACCACCAACATAGGGCAAGATAGATAGCTTTTGGCAGAGCACCGCACTTAAAACTGGGGGTATTGGTTCAAATCCAACTATAGTAAAGTTTCCCTTGTTCAACCACAAATCATTTAACCAGTCAGTGTCTTTTGTAATTTATTACTTGGTTAATAAAAGAATACATTTCAAAACAAAAATCCTGCAAATTGAGGCAATATAACTGTACATAAGAATCTACTAACCTTGATGCTGCATAGAAGCTTGTGACTTGGTAGCCAAAGCTGGCGTAGTAAGCATGCTCCATTACAGCCATTAGCTGAACTGCATTATAGCCTACAAACAAACATCAAATCATCATTAGATAGTGCAGCTCTTTAATTCCAATTGCTGCATGGATTCTTACATGTAAGAATCAAGACGAACAATTCAAATGTGGTGTGTCAGAAAGTGCAGGACCAAATGCTGCAACAGTGGTCTTATATCACTATAAAAATAGAACAAATATTTTAACATGCAAAGCAGTTTAGTACAGCATTAAAGCTATAACAAAACAAATTTTTAGTTTACATGTATAACAGACCATAATGGACATGATCCAAGGGGAATGTGTGCACAAGCCTTGCAGTGTGAAATGATGTCACTATACAATTGTTGCATGCTGTGACGGGTTCCATGGCGTTTTGTACACTCGTGGGGGGGAAATGGCCATTTCCCCTTGAGAGTGTACAAAACCCATGGACCCCAGTCACAGCGTGCAACAATTGTTTTGTTACACCTTTGTATAATTGTTATTCCTCTTCTCAAAGTTCTGTTTTCATCTTCAAACATTATTACGACGATCCATTACTTAATAAGCAGATGAACGAGAAACAATTCCCTCGAATTCCAGTTGTTTCATACACAGCGCTGGAAATCGACCAACGCCGGGAACGATCAAGGTAATGTACACCGGTGTACATCACTTTTCATATTACCCGGCCCGTTGTGCCATGTAATATGCGTTTTTGTTGCGCGTCCCATGATTGGTTCTCGACCAATCAAACTTCACAGTTTGTTACCGAGGTGTAACAAAATACATTGTAACCCACTAGCTTGGCAGTGTGAAATGATGTCACAATACATTGTAACCCACTAGCTTGGCAGTGTGAAATGATGTCACAATACATTGTAACCCACTAGCCTGGCAGTGTGAAATGATGTCACAATACATTGTAACCCACTAGCCTGGCAGTGTGAAATGATAGCACAATACATTGTAACCCACTAGCTTGGCAGTGTGAAATGATAGCACAATACATTGTAACCCACTAGCCTGGCAGTGTGAAATGATGTCACAATACATTGTAACACACTAGCCTGGCAGTGTGAAATGATAGCACAATACATTGTAACCCACTAGCCTGGCAGTGTGAAATGATAGCACAATACATTGTAACCCACTAGCCTGGCAGTGTGAAATGATAGCACAATACATTGTAACCCACTAGCCTGGCAGTGTGAAATGATGTCACAATACATTGTAACCCACTAGCTTGGCAGTGTGAAATGATGTCACAATACATTGTAACCCACTAGCCTGGCAGCGTGAAATGATGTCACAATACATTGTAACCCACTAGCTTGGCAGTGTGAAATGATAGCACAATACAGTGTAACCCACTAGCCTGGCAGTGTGAAATGATGTCACAATACATTGTAACCCACTAGCCTGGCAGTGTGAAATGATAGCACAATACATTGTAACCCACTAGCCTGGCAGTGTGAAATGATGTCACAATACATTGTAACCCACTAGCCTGGCAGTGTGAAATGATGTCACAATACATTGTAACACACTAGCCTGGCAGTGTGAAATGATAGCACAATACATTGTAACCCACTAGCCTGGCAGTGTGAAATGATAGCACAATACATTGTAACACACTAGCTTGGCAGTGTGAAATGATGTCACAATACATTGTAACCCACTAGCTTGGCAGTGTGAAATGATAGCACAATACATTGTAACCCACTAGCCTGGCAGTGTGAAATGATGTCACAATACATTGTAACCCACTAGCCTGGCAGCGTGAAATGATGTCACAATACATTGTAACCCACTAGCCTGGCAGTGTGAAATGATGTCACAATACATTGTAACCCACAAGCCTGGCAGTGTGAAATGATAGCACAATACATTGTAACCCACTAGCTTGGCAGTGTGAAATGATGTCACAATACATTGTAACCCACTAGCTTGGCAGTGTGAAATGATGTCACAATACATTGTAACCCACTTGCCTAGCAGTGTGAAATGATGTCACAATACATTGTAACCCACTAGCCTGGCAGTGTGAAATGATAGCACAATACATTGTAACCCACTAGCCTGGCAGTGTGAAATGATAGCACAATACATTGTAACCCACTAGCCTGGCAGTGTGAAATGATGTCACAATACATTGTAACCCACAAGCCTGGCAGTGTGAAACGATGTCACAATACATTGTAACCCACTAGCCTGGCAGTGTGAAATGATAGCACAATACATTGTAACCCACTAGCTTGGCAGTGTGAAATGATAGCACAATACATTGTAACCCACTAGCCTGGCAGTGTGAAATGATGTCACAATACATTGTAACACACTAGCCTGGCAGTGTGAAATGATAGCACAATACATTGTAACCCACTAGCCTGGCAGTGTGAAATGATAGCACAATACATTGTAACCCACTAGCCTGGCAGTGTGAAATGATAGCACAATACATTGTAACCCACTAGCCTGGCAGTGTGAAATGATGTCACAATACATTGTAACCCACTAGCTTGGCAGTGTGAAATGATGTCACAATACATTGTAACCCACTAGCCTGGCAGCGTGAAATGATGTCACAATACATTGTAACCCACTAGCTTGGCAGTGTGAAATGATAGCACAATACAGTGTAACCCACTAGCCTGGCAGTGTAAAATGATGTCACAATACATTGTAACCCACTAGCCTGGCAGTGTGAAATGATAGCACAATACATTGTAACCCACTAGCCTGGCAGTGTGAAATGATGTCACAATACATTGTAACCCACAAGCCTGGCAGCGTGAAATGATGTCACAATACATTGTAACCCACTAGCCTGGCAGTGTGAAATGATGTCACAATACATTGTAACCCACAAGCCTGGCAGTGTGAAATGATAGCACAATACATTGTAACCCACTAGCTTGGCAGTGTGAAATGATGTCACAATACATTGTAACCCACTAGCTTGGCAGTGTGAAATGATGTCACAATACATTGTAACCCACTAGCCTGGCAGTGTGAAATGATGTCACAATACATTGTAACCCACTAGCCTGGCAGTGTGAAATGATGTCACAATACATTGTAACCCACTAGCTTGGCAGTGTGAAATGATGTCACAATACATTGTAACCCACTAGCCTGGCAGTGTGAAATGATGTCACAATACATTGTAACCCACTAGCCTGGCAGTGTGAAATGATGTCACAATACATTGTAACCCACTAGCCTGGCAGTGTGAAATGATAGCACAATACATTGTAACCCACTAGCCTGGCAGTGTGAAATGATGTCACAATACATTGTAACCCACTAGCTTGGCAGTGTGAAATGATGTCACAATACATTGTAACCCACTAGCTTGGCAGTGTGAAATGATGTCACAATACATTGTAACCCACTAGCTTGGCAGTGTGAAATGATGTCACAATACATTGTTACCCACTAGCCTGGCAGTGTGAAATGATGTCACAATACATTGTAACCCATTAGCCTGGCAGTGTGAAATGATGTCACAATACATTGTAACCCATTAGCCTGGCAGTGTGAAATGATGTCACAATACATTGTAACCCATTAGCCTGGCAGTGTGAAATGATGTCACAATACATTGTAACCCACTAGCCTGGCAGTGTGAAATGATGTCACAATACAGTGTAACCCACTAGCCTGGCAGTGTGGAATGATAGCACAATACATTGTAACCCACAAGCCTGGCAGTGTGAAATGATGTCACAATACATTGTAACCCACTAGCCTGGCAGTGTGAAATGATGTCACAATACATTGTAACCCACTAGCCTGGCAGTGTGAAATGATGTCACAATACATTGTAACCCACTAGCCTGGCAGTGTGAAATGATGTCACAATACATTGTAACCCACTAGCCTGGCAGTGTGA
Source organism: Asterias amurensis (assembly GCF_032118995.1). Classification (NCBI taxonomy): domain Eukaryota; kingdom Metazoa; phylum Echinodermata; class Asteroidea; order Forcipulatida; family Asteriidae; genus Asterias; species Asterias amurensis. Next base: position 7,905,088 of record NC_092657.1, on the reverse strand, counting down.
AACGATGTCACAATACATTGTAACCAACAGCCTGGCAGTGTGAAATGATGTCACAATACATTGTAACCCACTAGCCTGGCAGTGTGAAATGATGTCACAATACATTGTAACCCACTAGCCTGGCAGTGTGAAATGATGTCACAATACATTGTAACCCACTAGTCTGGCAGTGTGAAATGATAGCACAATACGTTTAACTTGATTTAACTTCATTTTTGTCTCACTTTACATTCCCAACAACATAATCATTCATGTAACTTGGTTATAAACTATGTTTTTTACAAAAATAAAGTTGAAACAAAATCTCACTCATGAATAACTCTGTATTGTTTGGACCACAATGGTCTTGAAAATGTGAAAACGCACAGGACTTGTACAGTCTATTGAAAAACCTTAATTACCTCTCAATAGATGTGTTACAACAGTGCGAGCACCCCGTTAACCTAGTTTAGTTATTTATTTAAAGACACTGGACACTATTGGTAACTGTCAAAGACCAGTTACCCAATTGGTGTATCTCAACATATGCATAAAATAACAAACCTGTGAAAATTTGAGCTCAATCGGTCTTCGAAGTTGCAAGGTAATAATGAAAGAAAAAACACCCTTGTCACACAAAGTTGTGTGCTTTCAGATGCTTGATTTCGAGACCTCAAATTCTAAATCCGAGGTCTCTAAATCAAATTCTTAGAAAAAAACTACTTCTTTCTCAAAAACTATGTCACTTCAGAGGGACCCGTTTCTCACAATGTTTTATACCATCAACCTCTCCCCATTACTCGTCACCAAGTTAGGTTTTTTGCTAATAATTATTTTGAGTAATTACCAATAGTGTCCACTGGCTTTAAAGCAAATGTTGACACACTTGTCCATATTTTGGCATAACCCCTGCTACATGTACAGCTAAAGGACCAGATGAAACAATGAAATTGTTAAACATAGAATGCAATTGAGCAAACCTTGTTTCTTGATTCTAGGTAGTACATTATCAGTGAAGTTATCATAGCTTGACACCTCTCCCTTCCAAGACGCAATTCCAATATGGGCCTCATAAATCATCAAACCTGTGGGTCAACAAGCACAGAGAAGTTACGTTCTTGTACATTTAAGCCTGGTTCATACTTCCTGCGAATGCTTCTTGCAAAGCAAAGTTCCATGCGGCACAACAGGAAAAAACAACGCGTAAAACGTTGCCTTATTTTGCATCACATTCACAGGAAGTATAAACTGGGCTTGTGTTCTGAACAACATGGTCTTTGTAAAGTACATTGAAGATAAAGTACATCCTTGTACTGGGGAAGAGTAAACTAATTCCAATCCTCTAGTTTGACTTTTCAGCGGATGAAGCTTGCACTTTGGGTGCCACATTGCCATTGCTCTTGTTGTCGTTTGTAGTTGTCAGTCCTGCCTTTAAGCTTTTTTTTTTTTTCAAGAGGGATGGGTGGTTTTTAACTGTGGGGTGGTTTTATGGTTTTAGGGGACATTCTTTGTGGCAGGATGGCTTTGTAGAGGTGCTGGTCACCTGTCCCTCCTTGCCACTCATTGGCTTGGTATTTTGTGTAGCTTTTTTGCTTCTTTTTATCTTTATACTGTATATAGATTTGTATATTTTTATGCCAGTGTAAAGTCTAATAAAACTAAAACTAAACTAATTCCAGTTCAACCAGTTATCTGCTTCCCTTAATTACCAATCACTACAGGGGCCTTATTTCTTTATTCGTTCATTAGGGGTTTTGGCTCGGTGACCGGCCTCTGTTATATGCCTCTGGGTCTTTCCATGAAGTTGAGGAACACTTGATATTAGCCCACATAATAATAATAATAACATAAAATTTATAAGGCGCGCAGTATCTGGAATAGATCCATATAACAAACCTCTAAGACACACAGATGTTCAAATGTTTTAACATTTTCTTCCCATACAAGAAATATAACATGTCAAGGTGTATTAATCTGTTAGTTTCATGACGCCGAGTTTCCGTATTTTTGGTAAAAAAATAGTAATTTTGTGGTTTCCCGTGCAAAAAAGTGTCATAATTTGTGACAAGTGTTTGCAAGTTTTGTTGTTGAAAAATAAAGTATGATTCTTCATAAATTACATTTTTATTTTTACTTTAACTCATTGCTGAAGCGACGATCTTTTTAAATTCGTCAAAAAAAAATTCCCAAACTTGAATTTTGTTATGCTGACTACCCAATTTGTTTACCGTTCTGGACGTATCGAGTGGTTTCCGAGGAGGATTCCCGCGTTACGTCCAAAACGGGATATACACATGTAAAAAACAACCTTTTAAAAATAATTTTTAAGAATCTTTATATTTCAATTCATTCCCCCTACAGTACTACTACATCTGACATTAGTTAAGAATTGAGCAGTTTTGATGCGATCATGACGTTTGATTTGTTTCTATTTTCGGTACCATACTCGGCTTCCGCCAAATTTTTGTTACGTCACCAACCTTTCGGTGCCACAAAACATAACGGCGAGGGATCTAAAAACTTGAGTATTCCACACATGCTGGCGACCTTCTAGGATGTGATGTTTTAAGTGATAACATTTGATACCACTGTATATTTGTTGTTTTCTTTCATCAGTCGTTTAAACTTAATAAAATACATTATTTAAAAAATATGTTCTGTTGTTCTATGATTGTACTTGATGTAAAAATCATTCTCAACTAAACCTGGCGGCGGGTTCCATGTTACGTCCCCACAGCCCATCCTATGGGACCATACCATTATATTTTGAGGGGTGTGTTTGGGAGTCAACTGACCGTGATTCTATGTTCAACATTTATGACGTGATTTAAATTTGATTATTCATATACATATATTTACCTTAAACAAAATTATTTTCAATCAAAATAATTTTTGTCGGTTACAAAGTGAAACAAAAATGTAACTGATTGAGCGATTCATACAAACACCCTTGTATAAATCGTCCCAACCATAGAATGTCTTGTTCATTGCCTTAATACATGCACAGTCGCGCGTGTGGGAAACAGGCACCAGACTACGCAAGCATCAGACGAAAACAACACGCTTCCGTGGGGTTTAATTTTGGTGTAGTGCAAGAAAATGCAGACGAAATTTAGCTGGATCTTTCTCATCACATGCGACGTGATGTGGTGGAGTTGGCCAACTAACAGTCAGTGTAGCTGAAACCACTCTTCCTCCATGCTGAAACAGACCAGATAACACAATTCTTTAATTATTTCGGTGGGGTTTCGTTGTGACTTGCGTTTGTTTTTGTGTGTTTGAATATTGTTGTCGTTTTTCGTTGCACTCGGTCGATCGGCGGAGCATGGTCGGAGGTCGGATCGAGTTGTTGTTGACGTTTTTGGGGGGCTTTATATTATTGTTATACATGTAGTTGCTTTTCCTTTGGCTTTTTGAGCAATTATCAGTGATTGGATTGATAAAAAAAAACGAGCTGAAATCGGGGCACAGATTAGTCATATTTTTCCAGTGGTAAATCAATCAATCCAGCCTGACCAATGATTGAATCCTTCTTCCATGTCTGACTCATCAGTCGTATCTGCAGCTACTGACCATGCTGACTGGGGCTCATTTTCCTTTTAATTAAAAAAAAATGGATTTCCAGCTCCCGCTCCACCAGCAATATAAATGTATTATTATTATTTATTTATTTTTATTTTTTTCACAGGGGGGGGGGGGGGTAATTTATAATTTATTTATTTTATTTTACTTTTATTTATTTACTTCCATACATACATCTACTGACATTTGAGGCCACCGTAATGCTATGGAATTAATTTCAAAAATTATAAAAAGAGGGTCTTCCACTGCTTTGTGCCAAGCATTCATCCTTCAGTTTCCTTTGTAATTGATTTTAAAAATATGAAACGCACCATTAAACTGCCAAGCTTCAGAAGTGTGATTTTTTTATTATAATTTGTTGATATCTTTTCATTTTTGTTTACAGGTGATTAACATTCTGCCGCACAACCAGTGTGTTCTGTCCTACATGCAAAACATCAGCTCTCTGATCTGTGCACTTGGCCCCCAGGAGATGAAGTTATTTTTGTTCACCCTCGATCAGATTTAATTTGTATTGCATTAGTTCCCGTATGTTTTTGGGAAATGGTTTCCTGTTACATCCACAACCTCTTCATGAACTGATGCTGTACTTGTGTCAGTTTATTATCCCACTAAGTGTGATTATGATTTAAGGGGGGTGTGCTTTATCTACCCATTATCTGACGGAACAATACCTTCTTACAATACATGGTTTCATGGTACACATAGCTCAGATGCCCGCAACCTAGGCGTGCTTTTTGACCAAAGCATGGACCTCAAGAAGTACGTCTCTAATACCTGTCGGACCTCTTACATGTTCCTTAGGCGTATAGCTGCAATTCGACACTTACTCACTACTAGCGCAGCAGAACAGCTTATTCATGCTTTCATCACTAGTAGGCTTGACTTCTGTAATAGTCTCCTGGTCGGGCTTCCTAAAAACACACTTCATCGCCTACAATCTGTCCAAAATGCCGCAGCAAGATTACTGACCGGTACCAAAATATCTTCACACATTTCTCCTATTTTACACAATTTCCACTGGTTACCCATTCATTCCTGAATCCAATACAAGATCATCCTTCTGACATTCAAGGCTCTCCATGGACTATCCCCTACCTACATACAGAACATGGTTCGGCCCCGTAGTGCCAGGCCGGGTCTGAGGTCATCTGGCAGCATGCTCTATGTTCCTCTGACCCGTTTATCCAACTATGGGGACAGGGCATTCAGTAACATTTCACCACGCCTCTGGAACTCTCTGCCTCAACATCTCAAGGACACACATGACATCTCTCGATTCCAACATTCTCTCAAAACCCATCTCTTCAGATTAGCCTTTGCAGATATTGAGTGAAGTTTTCTTCTTGTTCTTTGACCAGCGCCTTTGAATGTTCCACAGATTTAGTGCGCTTTATAAATGCTGTATTATCTATACTATTAAAAGCATAACCTGCGACATCTTGGATTGAAAATTAGAAGGTCCAGTGGTATGGCATCCTTGTGGAATCCAACACGGTTGTTTGTGTGGAATTCAATACATTTGTGTGGTTTCAGACGTCTGGTTGCAAGTCTGCAAAACCCAGATCCAAACTCGCACTTACAAGTCATGTGATTGGAGGAAGTTTGGGCGGCGACCATGCGTCAACCACTGGTCGATGTTGTTACCAGACTTCCTAGAAATCTTTCTTACAGGCGACTCATTGGACAGTGTTTCGCAGATGGTGCTCCGGATTGGTTCATTCATTGCCCCTTGCCCGCCCACCCGCCATTCGATCCGCCCTTTTTGGTCAGGTTACTTTCGTGTTGTACTAAGCATGGTTCTCCGGATTGGTTCATTCATTGCCGCGCAGGGTCGAAAGAGTCGAAGAGGCTGGGTGCCAGGACAAAACCGAAACCAATCTCACGAATTTGACCGAATTTGCATTGAATGGATGAAGTACCGTAGATTGATGTTTCGCAGGCGACCATTTGTCAACCACTGGTCGACGTTGTTATCAGACTTCCTAGAAATCCTTCTGCGGGTGACTCATTTGTTGAAAAGATTAAATGGAGAATATTTATAAAAAAGCATTCACTTCCAATCGGCATGACAATTATCATGATGAACAAGGATGGGATCAAACGGAAGCTTAATAATTTGGAAACATTGGGTAGGGCCGGCTATAGGTTGGAAGGTGTCTAAGGGAACTTTACAATTAATAACATTTTGGGGGTGGGGGGGGGCGCCTTACACAAAGAGCCATTCTGGTCAGTGTATTGTGAGTGGTGTGTTGTCTGGTTTGAGACAGGCCACCTGTTGCTTGGTGAAGAAGGTCGCCGTGGGACCACTTTAGGTTGAAAGTGGGTGGCGACCTTGGACCTTTTGCCAGTAAACTCAAATGGGTACATGAATACCGTTTTAGAATACGGTCTGTTAATGGAGGTATAATGTTGCAGTTTCAGAGTTTAACCATGGAGGTAGAATTGTGAAACCATTCCTTACTCTATGGCGAAACTTATACACGTACGTCAAAGGCTGTTTTGAAGCTGTAAAAAAAGAACTTTGCTTTGCATTTGGTCAAAGTTGTTAAGCAACACGACATTAAGTTTCCTTTTGAATAAGTCCATTCACAAAATTGGTTAGAGCAGTGTGTCGGTCAGGTCTCAGAATGTACATTTTGCCAAATCCATTTTGAAGCCTAATTTAGCCATCGACCCGTCGGGCTGGTTACTGATGGAGATAATATTAACAAAAGAGACCTCATGCGGCTGAATGGGGTACATTTTTAGGAGTTTGTCTATTGACACAAACTGGACGTAACAAACCCTAAACATGACTTGACATGCTTTCTGAAAGTGAAATAAGTTACAGAAAATTAAGGAGTGGGGACGAGTTTATCGTTTTTATTTAGTTTGTACGATATAGGGTTCCAGAGATATGGGATGTATGGAGGTTTGTTCCTAGAGCAGCGTGAACATGAACGCGGTCAGAAATTGTGTTGTTTGTCGTTCAAATTTCGCGAGATGCAATAAGCCCAAAGTGACAATAAAACAAAACCAGACCTGCCAAGTCTCATGCATTAGGCGTGAGACTCACGCATTTGGGCTCTGTCTCACGCTCACATGCACATTATTGGGGCGAGATCGGGAAAAAAAATTAACAACATTTTTTGTACAAAATTTGTACAAACAGAGCGCAAATTTGCAGATTGCGCACGCTTTTGCTCATCCAGTAGGTTCAGCTCAAATTCGGCAGAGCGCAAAACGCTTATTGCGCACAAGTTTGTTCCGACTCTTTTAGCAAATTCGTTGAAATGCGCTCCACTAGCGAAGACACAACAGGCAGAAGAAGTGAGCGGTTGATTTTGGACATCATTTTTAGTCTATTTTGTTCAAGTTTGGAAGGATATAATCTGACACAATCGAACCTCCACATTAACCATCAACATCTCCTGTGTACCTCAAGTGAGTTTTAATTATTCTGAGGAGGCTTTTGATGCATTTTGAAACACTTTTTGTCCACAATTAAATTTCACATTGTTTTATTTATTTATAAAAAAAAAAAAAAAAAAAAAAAAAAGGTTGGGTGGCGATTTAAAAAGGCCTTCTTAAACTGGCAATTTTTTTTCCGGGGGGATGGGGGTTGAGCTTTGAAAAATCTCACACATAGCTAGCCTCTGGACTTGGCATCTCTGCCTGCAAAACACTTTTTTGACGTTCACGTTAAGTGCTCCCGTTATACATGCAGCCTATTGACCAGAAAGTTTACAAGACCAATTCAGATGAGAATAAACTAAAAAGAGGCCTACGCTCTTACCGCCCCCGCCCCCCCCCCCCCCCCCGAAAAAAAAAAACAGTAGATAAATTAGATTTGTGGCACACAGCATGTTCCCAAAACTCGCTTTACTTATAGCGCTGTAGCAACGCTATGTATCGTGGGACGTAAAAATGTCACTTTTGACGATGTTTTTTAAAAAGGAAATGCAAGCATTATGAATGTATATTGAGTGTGTGGAGAAAGTTTTGGTAGTGTAGTACAGAAGAAACTTTAGTTATTGCTGGCTAACGGTCAGTTTCACCTATCAACGCTGATTTGAAAAACGTGTAACGTTAGGGAGGCCCAACATATTAGACCCCTATAAGGATCACGGGGGAGCCTTATAGTTTCTAGATGCATAAGGTACGTCGTCTAACCCAAAACAAGGTGGGTACAGCCACTGCAAGTAGTGGTGGACGTGCGAAATAGCTTCATTTTGGACTAGAATTATGACGCCATGCATAAATATTGAGAGAGGCGTATAACACCCTCACCCACATTTCGAAATATTTGTGTAAAGGATTTTTATATCCTAGCGGGGTGCCGCGCGAAGCGGGTGCCGCGCGAGTTATTATTACACCAACAATCTGGAAATTCTTATTAACGGTCACATATTAAAACTGGTATATTGTGTTGGCAGATGCGTTACAAAACAGATAAATAGTATGCACAACCGACTTCAATACAAAAATATATTTATTAAGAACAATGCTAGTCTTGAATAGAAAACTTGTAAGAGTTCCTGTGTAGCTTTCACTTTTTAAACACAACTTCTTTATTAAGTGTTGATGTTGTCAGTCAGTCAAGTATACTCATTAATCTGCTGGTAACTTCTATGTCAATATGGATTGAGTGTGATGTGAAAATTAATCAATTATGTTTACAAACAGGGAAATGGAATATGTTTATGATGTATATAAACTTTATTTTTAACTTTGTTGGAGCAAGACTTAAAAAGACCACACGTGTAACCAACGACGATAGGAATTTGGAAGTTACAAGGTCTCAATATTTTATTTAACTATTATTGTTTTATGGATTACCAAATTTCAAGCACTTCATAACAATTTTTACATAAAATTAATTGTCTATGTGCTCTGATAGCTTCAATTGAAATAAAAATGGTTTCCTATGTTACCTCCACAACCTTGTACTCTTCACTTGATTCGAACCCTTGTAATAGTTTGTCCACAAATGTTAACACTTAAAAGGTACTTTTTATGTGAAGTATAAACAATCAGCTATTCAAATGTGAATCTGACTTCAAATTCAAATAAACATGAAATTTTGACATCTATGTCACACTTTGTTCCTCAATTTGGTGGAAAGACCCTTCTCTTAATATTTAAGCATAAGTACGTCACAATTCTAGCCCAAAACGAGGTCATAGGCACAGCAACCGAAAGAGGTGGTTGACAAGCACCTTTGGCCTCATTTTGGGTATGAATTAAAGTGCATGCATGAATATTAAGAGAGGCGTATTGGACCTCACCTTCGGCTCTGTCCATAGCAACCAGCCATCAACCCTGTCATTAACAGGCAATGCTGACCTGTCCCTGTCATTAACAGGCAATGCTGACCTGTCCCTGTCATTAACAGGCAATGCTGACCTATCCCTGTCATTAACAGGCAATGCTGACCTGTCCCTGTCATTAACAGGCAATGCTGACCTGTCCCTGTCATTAACAGGCAATGCTGACCTGTCCCTGTCATTAACAGGCAATGCTGACCTGTCCCTGTCATTAACAGGCAATGCTGACCTGTCCCTGTCATTAACAGGCAATGCTGACCTGTCCCTGTCATTAACAGGCAATGCTGACCTGTCCCTGTCATTAACAGGCAATGCTGACCTGTCCCTGTCATTAACAGGCAATGCTGACCTGTCCCTGTCATTAACAGGCAATGCTGACCTGTCCCTGTCATTAACAGGCAATGCTGACCTGTCCCTGTCATTAACAGGCAATGCTGACCTGTCCCTGTCATTAACAGGCAATGCTGACCTGTCCCTGTCATTAACAGGCAATGCTGACCTGTCCCTGTCATTAACAGGCAATGCTGACCTGTCCCGTTACACACAATTTGCAAGGGACTACATGTTGAGTCTATTGCAGCCATGTTGTTTTGGGCAATGTGTGCTTAGTCAGGAACCAATGTTACATTACATTTATGAAAGGTTCTCAATCAAGACACAACAAGCTCAATATGAGTTTCTTAAAGTGGAATTCAAGTATATTTTCAGACCAATATCCAGTACATGACTTGGAGCACAGAGTATGGAGTATTCACTTTGAGGTTTCTGCTAGCCGAATACCTGTTACCATCAAAATGGTACTCAAACAGTATTCCAGTTTTGACTGAGTATGAGTTCTAAAACACTGCAAGTAACTTGGTCAGATTTATGAAGTTTGACTTTTACCTTGAGCAGGTTTTGGTTTTGGATGTTTGGCTTTGTACTGTTGATCTTCAGGGGGATTCCACCACACACTCTGAAACAACATTGTCTCCTGACACTGTACAGCGTAGGTTGACCATGGCGAGAGTCGCTCAACCAGTTCACCAGACTTGGTCTGAATCTGTAGCTGTTTGAAACAAAGAGCAGATGATTACATTCTAACCGTTGGTATTATAGGATTGGTTACATGAAACACAGGACATTTCAGATACACAGATGAACAACTGATTGGGTTCGAGGTGGGTAAAAAGACGTCCAGGAACCATGTTATAGTTTTATTGCATGGCAAATGACTCTCACAATGACAATTACCTAAAAGTGCCCCGTGTCTTTAAACACAACAGGAAGAGTTATTGTGCATGCAATCAGTTGCAATTGCAGTTTGGGTAGACTCTATTTTAAAAGGAGGCGATTAACATTACAAAATAAAACAAAACTATGTACTTCTTAAATGCAATGGACACTATTGGCAATTACTCAAAATAAATTTAAGCATAAAAACTTTCTTGGTAATGGGTAATTGAGATCTGTTGGTAGTATAAAACACTGTGAGAAATGGCTCCCTCTAAAGTAACAAAGTTTTCGAGAATGAGGTAAATTTCCACCTATTTGATTTTGACACCTCAAAATTAGATTTTGAGGTCTTGAAATCGAGCATCTGAAAGCACACAACTTCCTGCGACACGAGGGTGTTTATTCTTTCATTACTATCTCGCAACTTTGATGACCAATTGATCTAAGTTTTTTTTTATGCATTTGTTGAGATACACTAAGTGTGAAGACTGGTTCTTGACAGTTACCACTAGTGTCTAGTGTCTTTAAGAGTGACTAACACATCCAGCTTTCCTCTCAGACACTGCTTCTCAAGAGTGACAAACACAACCCGCTTTCCTCAAAGTCACTGCTTCTCAAGAGTGAAAAACACAACCAGCTTTCCTCACAGACACTACTTCTCAAGAGTGACTAACACAACCAGCTTTCCTCAAAGTCACTACTTCTCAAGAGTGACTAACACAACCAGCTTTCCTCACAGACACTACTTCTCAAGAGTGACTAACACAACCAGCTTTCCTCTCAGACACTGCTTCTCAAGAGTGACAAACACAACCAGCTTTCCTCAAAGTCACTGCTTCTCAAGAGTGACAAACACAACCAGCTTTCCTCAAAGTCACTGCTTCTCAAGAGTGACAAACACAACCAGCTTTCCTCAAAGTCACTACTTCTCAAGAGTGAAAAATACAACCAGCTTTCCTCAAAGTCACTACTTCTCAAGAGTGACTAACACAACCATCTTTCCTCACAGACACTACTTCTCAAGAGTGACTAACACAACCATCTTTCCTCACAGACACTACTTCTCAAGAGTGACTAACACAACCAGCTTTCCTCACAGGTTGTGTTAGGGGACTGCGCACACCATGTTATAGTTAACTATTACATGACAAACGACTAGACTGTCACACGGCCGTCAGGTTTCTAGTAAAAATAAAACATCTCATTTCACGCTCTAAACCAATGAAAAGGCAGAATTTTTGTAACAATAAATTTATTAATAAAAATATTGACAAAATAGGGACACCGCCAATATAGGGCTAGACAGCTCAGTTGGCAGAGCGCCGGCACGTTAGTCCAGAGGTCGTTGGTTCGAATACCACTCTAGTCAATTCTTTGTTCAACCCCAAAAGTCAATAAATTTAATGAATACATGTACTTATTACATGAACACAATATTGATGTACAGTACCTTGATGATTGTTTTATGAGCAATTGGACAAGATCCATCAGCATTTGGAGGCAAAGTTATCTCCCATTTTCCATATCCAATACTCTGAAAAGCATGCTCTTTACTGCGCCATTCATCTAAAATCAGCAAGTTACAAAAAGATGCTTTGTAATACAACAACTATATTGAAGATAGAGTCAGCAAAGCAACCCCATTAATAAACATTATGTTGTAAAATTGTGCATAGAATCAAAAAGATTTATATATCAGCTATTATGATCATCAGTAATTGCATTAGGTACATGTAATGTATGCAATGCATCTTTCTTTATGTATCTTTATGTGTCAGGTAATGTATCTTTCTTTTACCCAATTTGTATTTTGTTAATGCCCATTATGTGCTTTTATAGTTTTAATTCCATATAGTTATATATTCTTAAAGTGTAAGCCATGTTTTATTAATGTTCATCTAATGTCCTTTATATTGACTCTTCTTAAATTGTGGCATCAGGAGATTAACTCGATAGTAATTTAGTTTACTTTTTCTAAATCCATCAGGGGTGCTACTTTTTTGCTTTTTCTCTCTCCTGTCTGTATGTATACTTCTTTACCATTCTTATTTTCTGTACTTAGCATGTTTACCTGTGAAATTAATAAATGAAATGAAATGAAATGAAATGCAGCACTAGGCTTGCATGTGCCCAATGTAAACAGTGCAAGGCCCCCGTCTTCACTGCGTGGTAATGGCCGGGTTGGTGGCTGGTCACTGCTAACGGACCGAGCCGGAGGCAGTCTGTTAACAGCAGCATACCAATAATAATAACAATAGTAATAACAATTTAATCAAAATTACAACACATACATGATGTACATTAAACTCACTAAAATCTCCTCTCAGATAAACAGCTTCTGCAGATGGAGCCCACTCTCTGCATACAATACCGCCCTCTGTAGTTTGATGTAAGCCATAATATTTGTAGCCTGTGGTGAATTCATCTAATCCTCCTTCCTCATCTTCTATACGTTTCAGTCGATCTTGGAGGCACTTATACCTGTAGTTACAATGCATACATTATCAGGTCACTATTCAAATTCAGTATTTTTTCAAATGTACATTATTAATTTTGTGAAACTAGAAATAGTGCCAACTACTGAGAATATCAACAATTCACTGGAAGTTTGTTTCCTACTACTTCATTTAAAAACTGCAATGTGAAGTATCACAGCTGTTTAAATATAGTTTGGGTTTTTGAAGAAAACTTTAAACATACCAGTGTAGGTATAATACAGAGTCAGGTTAGCGTACAGCATATATCCTCCTCCAGGATGGCAGGATTGGTGTGGATTTGATGAATTCCAAATTAGAAGTGTATACCATCTTGGCACACAGACACCCTTGCACCTCTTTTATTTGTTTTAGGGATGCAAGCTCTTTCATGTGAGCTTGTTTAATTTATGGGATCTTTAGGCGCATTGAGTTATGAGGCCTTGAAAATGGCACGAGGGGACTGTTCGTCAAAGGTTCAGGTCCGCGTAACATGACGCCCCAACGAGATCCCAATTATTTTTTTTACTTTTGTTTTAAGTCCAACTGGAGGTTTAAACAATTTAAACAAATGTTTTACTTTTGTTGGGACAAGCTTGGCGCATATTTTTGTATTTACATGGAATGTACTTTTTGTTTCACAAGGGCTTTTTGGCCAAAACGTTGACAACTCCAAAACCGAAAGCAAACAAATATTTTGATTTATTTGTTTGGTATGATGACGTATCACTCAAATTTTTTGGAAGAAGATCTGAGAACCACGAATGACACCCCCCCCCCCTAATTTGGTACATACATTCTTACAGGCAGAGGCTCTTAAAAATTATGATGACACAGGTCAAAGGGAATTTGTAACCCTAATCAATCTTTAAAAAAAAAAACATCAATGAAAGACATTGCCATAAATTATTTCCACTGGGCAAAAACATGTGATGGACAAATATATTCCTGGAGGTTTTAATAAAGGAGAAAACAGCAATTTGTTTAAAATCGATTGGAGATATTAAAAAAACATGAGACGTCGATCTTTGCTTACCTAGCTAACTGGCTAGCTAAGCTATTTTACAGTGAGACTATTCTCCAACTTTCAAATGGAAAGAAAGCATCGTTTTATAAACTGCAGTTTATTAAACCATGATTACAGTTTATTAAAACATAATTGAAATACCCCTGAGGTGCAAACACTTTACTCCGAAAAAAAGTAGCACGCAGCAATCGCGACCAAAAGCTTGGGCCAGGGCCTTTCGGCAAATCATTTTCGAAAAGCAAAAATCCACTAAAAACTCTAACCAAAGCCCAATACCTTACCATCAGTCCACGCAAAATGCAGATAATGCAACGTTGCAACGTTGCATTATTGTGAAACAAGTAGCGCAATAATGCAACTTCCGTTGTAAGTAGAAAAGTTGAAGCTAGGTTGAAAACGAGGTGAAATACTGTCAATGTCTTATCAGCTTATGGTCTGAGGGTAAAATAAAACATCTTTGTTGTTGTTTTAGGATAGTTGGGCTGGTTGGGGATGGGGTTGGGTGGAGGAGGAGTGGTGTCTGGGGGTGGAGCTAATACTACACGTGAGAATAGCGTTGTTTTTAAAGGTTTGTTTATTAATTTTTTAAAGCTTCATAATTATATTCTGTATTTAAATTGAGTTTTTAATTGTAATACATTTCTTCATATAAAATTATTTCTGGACAGTGATTAGTTATTTTTTGTATTTATATTTATAATGAAGATTTAATCCCTTCTCTGTGAGCACAGGCCTTCTCGATCTGCCGGCTCCAAGTCTTTTTCTTTAGCTGGGCCGAAGGAATGGAACAAGCTACCTAAACTCATCAGGGAATCATCTTCTACTCCCATTTTCAAGAAAAACCTCAAACGTACTTTTTCAGTCTTGTCATTTATATTTTGTTGTTTTGTTTTTCTTGTTTCTTTGCTTTGTTCTTGTTTATTGTTCAGCGCTTTGTTCTATCTAGGTCCTATATTATTATTTATATTACCAACTCTCAAATTTTATACATTTTTCTAAGTCTCAGATTTCAAAAGTGTACATATTTTATATCAATGATGTTTAATTTGTAGCCATTTTTAACAGAGATTGCACAATTTAAATAATTAGGCCTACTTATTAGTAGTTATTTATTTCCAAAATAATGACTGTATTCTTTTTTACTTGTTCACATTAGGTTGCAATCTACTGTTTTAAATCAGTTATGTCAGTGGGACAGGCCGGGATTAATTTGGCTTAGAGACCCGCCTGCACATCTCCCCCTCTCACAACCTCCAAAATATTTCGGGTCCACCACACCAAACTTGTCCGGCGTAAATCATCTCCCCGGTGAAAACAACACACCCCTGTACCCTTCGTGCCACCGTCTCCCGAGAGATAACGTTTCCAATCTTCTTTGGCACATGACCCATTGTCTTGCCAGCAATGTCGGGGTGAAAAATTCCGTTCGTGGACCACTGCTACCTAGATGCTGGGGAGGTTTTGGAGCAGCGACAACGCAGCCGGGTTTTTGTGGCATCGTTTATACCGATCTTAAGTTTCAAACCACGGTCCATTTGGACATAGACCGGCCTACTCTTGCCAAAGTTGTCACTATATTTACTTAGAATCCCTGCTTTAATATGAAATACTCGTCTACATACAAAATGTGTTATCCAAACTACTTCAGCCAAGGCAAGGAGCAAAGTTACTAAAATAGTTATTATTTACTAGGCTCTTCCAAATTTCCCGCCATCTCGTTATGTTTCGCGCAATTAATGAATGGTCAGGCACGTCAATACATTTAAAAACTTAACATCAATAAAGTTTATAAATATTAGTGCTGGGCGAATAGTGAAATTTTGTTATTCGGATACCGCTGGCCAACTATCCGAAATTAACCGGATACTCGAATAATTTTTTTCGCCATGAGAGGGCGCTATTGAAAAAAATATATTAAAAATTTTTTTTTTTTTTGCCAATAGAGGGCACTGTTCGTTTGTGAATGAGATCTTATGGGCGGATTGATATTAGTTTAAGACAGTGTCACTCGGTTCATTCATAAAAATGACCAGATCTAATTTAAAGATGGCGATTTGCTTTTTCTTTTGATCGTGATTGACTCTACGTGAAGGAAAACTTGTGTAATCTTTGGACAAATTACGTCAGAAATGTCATTGTTTTAACTCTTCACGGAGGTGAGCATAGTAAAATACTTAATTTATACTGTTTTATGCTGTCTTAACAGAAGTTTCATAAGGATTCAGACGAAACATTTATATCCGTTGACGCCCGACGTCCACGGATATTCGGATAGTTAAAGAATATCCGGTTACTCGGTTGTTATTACAGAATTATCCGGTTTGTACACAGGTATTTGCGCCCTATGCGGATATCCGGTTAAGAAAAAAAAGGCATTCGCGGTTACGGATAGGAAAACCTATTTGCCATTAACCGGATATTCGAATAATTCGCCCAGGCCTAATAAATATTCTATTCAATTTTAACATTAAAAAATATTAAGTATAATTAAAAATTGTAGTCATTTTTTTAAACTTTAAACAATGTTATTTTTAAAATTATAGTTGTGTTTAAACTTGTATATATATTAAAACAGCACTGGCAAGGAACAATCTGACACAGTAAAATTGTGTAGCAGTTTTGAATGGCGAGGTTGGAGCAATGATTTTCAAAAGCCATTTGCGCAAAACACAAATAACTTTTTGGTTTGCACTGATAGAAAGTTGCGTAAGGAACATAACGATACTATAATATGATTGTAACTATTCCAACAACGCTTTTTTTTCAATTCCTCTGTTGTGTTTGAATGCAAGAATTGCAGAATAGTTAGTGCAGCTTTGAAGTAGTGCAATTCGTTAACGTTTCTCAATTCTGCTACTCAACGTTGCACAATGATGCAACGTTGCATTAACTGCACTTTGCGCGGATTGCCATAAAATTGTGCTGCATTTCACCGACATGGACCGATTCAGCCTTGGCCCATTTAATTAGTCGTAACTTTATTTCAAACACATGACACTGTTCTTTGACGTCGTTCACACGCCGTACTAAAGTTGGTCTAACTCAACTTAGACCGGTTCGGGTTCAACTTTTGTGCGTCTGAATGCAAAAAAAGTTAGACAGGATCTGGTTTAAACCCCAAAACTTAAACTGTCCAGCGGGGCGGTCTAAGTCTAAACCAGTTCGGGTTTATCTTTTAACACTGCATGGATGGACAGAATGACATCCGATTTTAACTCACAACGGATGACGCATTGTGTGGTTTAATGCACACGCCCGGGACCCGGAGTGCTTGTATACGGTTTTTGTTGTCTCTGATGTCGAAAAGCACCAAGTATTTATATTACGTTCTTGCAGCTTACCGAGTTGGCTTCTCGATCGGTGTATGCAGTTTAACAATGGACCACGCCCATGATTTATTAAATTCTGAATTTTATATTTATTTTCCAAGCGTTTTTTGTTTGAGTGTCCTACAAAAAATTGAAACTGTTTTTCATGCAAATACTGTACGAGCACAGCGCAAGAGCATATTATTTTTCAATGCTTCTCACATGCACAGCGCTGCCATCCCATAGTGATCAATCTCTGATATCCCATAGTTATCCATGAACGATCCCGTAGATGTGCCTTTCTATTGGCGTCACCGTTACTAGCATGCTGTACTTTCAAATTAGGAGAATGAACTGCCGTGGGTGCGAGGCTGTGTGTAGGAGAAATTCCCTTTGCCAGCAATCACCACGTTGTTGGGAAGTTGGGAAAATACTGAAAAATACTTGTACATGTATTTACGTAACTTGCACGTGTGTAGTTGTGTTTATGAACGAATCGGAATAAAAATCGCAGCACCAGCTTTTGAGAGATCGCAACTTCCAATCGATTGATGTACAAAAGTATTGATTAAATCTGAAACGGTGGTATAAAACACAAAAATAAAACGTGTTCTGTTTCATGGAATATGGATGAATATTTTGGTGAGTTTTCTCGGCGGTTTGTATCAATATTTTGTTTGTTTAATTGTTTGTTTTAGAGTCGTGTTCATGTTTGTTTTAAGTGACCATATCCTCCCAGCGGTAAAACTGTTTTCCGCGTTCGATTGAGCCATTTTTATCCAATAATATGTTCTGATGATCGTCCAGGGCACGGGGCACTCAGTAACTCTGTATGTGAATCTGATTAATAAAACCGGATGTTAGAGCAATGGGGTCGGGTCTACTTTGAACTCTTAAAGCGGAAGATAAACCGGATCGGGTTTAACTCTGTGCTGTCTTAACGCAAGGGTTTTTTATTTTACGACTACCCCCTCGTAAAAGTTAAACCGGTTCGGGTCTAAGTTAGTACACTGCCTGAACATACCCTTTGAAAGATATTTCTTGGTGCCCAGTTTGTTAGTAAAAAAAAAGGGCGGTGCCAGGTTTGTATGGCGCCGACATTCTTGGCGCCGAATTTGGCAGGTGTCGAGTTTTCCAGGTGGCGAGATTGCAGGTGGCGAGTTTGGGAGGTTCCGAAGTGTCCGGTATTGCCAATAATCTGCCAATATTGTAAACATCTACCATACCAACTTGGAATGGATGTCATGTGGTGTCAATGTCTCAAATGCTATTGTATGCATTACATGTTTAACGCATAATAAGACACCACTCACAACAAACTACTCTCTCTACGGTCGTGACTTGGACAACGTTAATGGATACCTATTTAGGGGTACATATAAACAGTAACCTGACTTGGGCACAGCACAACGGCAAGGTAGCTACAAAGGGAAACCAAATTTAAGGCCTCATACAGAGAAATCTCCACAGTTGTTCCCCACAAGTAAAGGAAGCAGCGTACAATACATTGTACATTAGTCCTCCCACGCCTGGAGTATTGTGCTAGTATCTAGGATCCATTTCACACAAAAAACATAATCCAACTTGAGGCAGTCGGAACCCAACGCAGAGCTGCAAGATTCGTTTCAAACAGATACACTAAGACCGATAGTGTCTCCTCAATCATATCTGGGATAACTTTCCGTATGGCGCCACCACTTTTTCACTCGTTTTTACAAAAAGGGATATATATCAATCAGGAAAATTAGATACTATATTATTTTATTTCGAATGAAAAAGTGGTTGCGCCATACGGAAACTTTTCCCATATCTTGGCTGGAAACCTCTCGAGGAGCCCAGAATGGCTGCACGCCTATCCTTACTTACTTTACAAGTCCATAGTATTAGAGCTGCAAAAAATTCTGACCATCTAAATCAAAATCCAAAGAAAATGACTGGAGTACAAAATCGTTCAACAAAATCAATATCCTTCATCAGAGTAGTTGCGATAACGTAACCCTCCTCCCGACGATTCTAAGGGCACGAACTTAATCCTCAATGTCTAATGAAGACTCAAAACACCATTGAGAAAATATTTTTGAAGAAAAAGGACAAAAAGGGGTGTTTCAATGTTGCAGTGCTGCAGTGCGTGCGCGCCATTATGAGTGAACGGCGTGCAATGCAAACGGACTGCGCGCACTTGCACTGCACAATTGTAACACCCCTTTCACAGAATGGTTTAGCCCAACAACAAAATAATGCATTTTCTTCAAAAATATTTTCTCAATGGTGTTTTGAGTTGTTCATTAGACATTGAGGATTAAGTTCATGCCCTTAGAATTTGTGTCATGATTTTTGAAAGTGGTAACAATGGGGCAAATCTGGTGACTAGCTGTTGAAATTGTACGTGTTGGACCAGATTAACCGTTGATGCTCGAACCGATCTTGTAACCCTCCGGCCTGGCAGCCGTTGTTAGGAGGGTTACGTTATCGCAACTATCATCAGATGAGTACCCGCAAACAAAGATTGCTACAAACACTCCGTTCCTACCGAAAACTACAGCAAAATGGAATGCTGTCCTCCCTCGCGCTCACCTGCCTACATTCAAAAAAGCCCACACAACTTAAACCTGTTAAAACTTAAATATCAAAAGTAGAGCTCATTATAATAATTAGAGTCCCCAGCACCACACACATGCAATCTATACATCCCTACATTGAGAGATTGATTGCCAGATCCAGATCCAGATCCAGATCGACGCACGGTCCAGTTGATGATACGTATTCATTCACTGCGTTTATTTATTTTTGTAAATTCAAAAAGATTTGTGTAACTGTAAAGAAATAAAAATTATTTAAAAGTGTTCTCCGTCTAAAATAAATTGATAAGGTTAAGGACCTACCGTCTCTTCAGCTCCTGGTCATGGGGCTTAATGTAAGGATCTAACTTGAACAGTGCTTCGGTATCAGGAAGGCAGACGACAGAACCAGTGTCAGCCATTATAACTAAGCAGGTGCCATTCCCTAGTGTAGTACATGTACTCGAAAGACTCGGGGCAGCACTAGTACTGGCATATGGTTATTACTAATGAATGGGGGTAGACTAGTTGATGTACATGATGTACGTTGCAAATCCCTGGATTTCCAGCTTATCGTCGACCACACACTAAAAAAGGCATCAATCTCTGATAAACATCAACTTTTTATCAACATTATCGCCTCATCACTGGAATATTAAAGCCGCCCTCTTGCGGCAGTTTGCGGAGGCACGTGCGTCGTCGCACGTTTGTTTCCGGTGTAAACATGCAGGGTGTGGGGTGTCTCAGGGGCGGGGCGGGGTGGGGTGGGGTGGGGGTGCTCTAGAACTAGGTTCGTGGACGATCGTTGAATGAACCACGATTCCATGAAGAATGAACGAACCTCCAATAGTCCCAGGAGAAGGGGCTGGGTAGTTCGTTCATCATTCTATTTTTGAGTTTGGTTTTGAATGTTGAAGAAGGTGGTAACCATAGAAATGGGTTCTATATGGCTTACACCTAGGCTACCTTTTTTGGGTATACTATTAGTAAAAAAAAAATGCAAACAAAAAATTTTCATCTGGAAAAGTAAGGCCCAATATTTACTTATAAGGGGATCATGCAAAGCCTTCTATCTGACACAATTCTATATGCAACAAGGGTGTGTTATTCTTTATTTCTTGTTGATAACCCGAACCCCAAATGTTCACGTATTTTTTAGATGCAAGTGATAATGATGATAAATGGTCTTCAAAAGTTGAGTTGGGATGGGATAGCTCTATCCAGTGTCTATGATGGGGATCCAACAACTTGCCCAGGAGACGGTCTTCGCAACTTGGCGGGCCACCTGAATTTAATCAAATTTGCAAAGTATTTATTCCGATGTCCCGTGTCCCGTGGCACGGTTGGCTTGTGCTTTAAGCGCGATCACCTCTCACCAAGGTTGAACCCCGGTTTGATTTCTGGCCAGGGCCGGATGTGAGTTGAGGTGTGCATTGGTTCTTTGCTGTGCACAAAGGGTTTTTCCAGACTATCCAGTTTTCCTCCCCGGGAAAAATCACTTTCGATATTGGCTGTACTGCTCCGTGGTCATAATGGGTTGATGTGGCTGGCAGCCATGGCGCCTAGCATGCCAGCTTCTCGAACACGTTAGCCGCGTCCTTCGCAATTCAGCTCTGCTGCGAGTAAGGATGATTAGCCCCCCAAATTATTATTAATTGTTTCTGTTAGCAAAAAAACACTCTGTAAAGCTTCTTTAACTAGACTAAATAAAAGGCTGAGAATGCAGTTGCATCAATACCTTCCCAGGTAGGCTAGGCTTCACAGTAAAGTCATCATGGATCCCTAATTTTTGCCCATAAAATATAGCTTTATTTTATTTGTAAATGAAGTTTCTTTGGTTGTGTTCTCATACCCCTATCCTTACACCACATCGTCTACTCGCCAATTCCCCGTTCTGAATCATCTGAGAGACCAATAATGACAACTCATAAATATCTCAGACAGTTTCGCTATTCCTAATAATAATAATAATAATAATAATAATAATAATAATAATAATAATAATAATAATAATAATAATAATAATAATAATAATAATAATAATAATATAATAATAATAATAATAATAATAATAATAATAATAATAATAATAATAATAATAATAATAATAATAATAATAATAATAATCGGGTGAAGGAACGGGTGCCAGCGTTACTGTAAGTAACGCTGTGTAATCGGCTCTTGAAGCCTAGCCTTAATCTGCACCTCCTCCTCAATTACTTACAGCGTATCAATAATAATACCCTGTATCAATTACTTACAGCGTTGCTGTATGTAATTCTCCCTGAAACTATAAACTTTCTCACAATTTTGTGATGTTAATAATGAGTGCTATGGAGCATCAATTCAACGGTGAAAGAGTGACAAACTCCCAGAGAGGAAGTCCTTCACCCGATCTGGTTGGTATGCCTGAGCAGGTGCTACCAGATCGTATCCAAACTGCTCACAACGGGATTCGTGGTGGAACCAGGAGAAAATGGAGTAAGAACGATAACAAAATTGCAATGGAATGTTATATTAAGAGTGAGCCGGACAAGAGAGGATACAGAAGGAGAATGATAAGCCTATGGCAAGATAAAGGAATGTTTGAGATTAGTGAGCAGCGCCTTGCAGACCAGATAAGTACTATCAAACGGAACCAGTGGTTAACCAATGTGGAAATTGAGGAGATGAGGAGGATAGTACAAGCTGAAAGTGATGGAACAGATATGGTTAACCACCAAATACCGGAGGAGGCGGCTGCTAGCTTACAGAGTGAAGATGAGGTGAACCAGCCAGGGGTGCGAGATGGTCAGGATGATGATGGCATCGACGATGAGGAGGGCGTAGAGTTCACGGAGGAGGAGGTGCAGATTAAGGCTAGGCTTCAAGAGGTGATGGAAGCGGCGAAAGGGTCAAACGGGTGGAGTATTCCAGCTTTGCGCCGGGTCCCAAGGAAAAGGCTGACAGAAATGTCAGCCGTGGTAAGTAAAGTCCTTGGGTCGGTAAGTACGAATAATTTATCGGAAACTAACCGTCTTATTTTTGCAGGGGCAGTTGTAGTAGGGGAAAAGTTAGGGGTAAAGGTGTCTCAACAAGGGAACAGTACACCATGGTGGAAACGTCGGCTGGAGGGTCAGATTAAAGATTTGCGAAGAGATCTCAGTAGAATAGAACAAATGAATAAGGGTTTATTGAATAGTTCAGACTTAAGGAATACAATTATGACAAAGTACAACGTCAAACGTAAGGGTGTGAGTGTTGTAATAGAGGAGATCAAGCAGAGGGTTAAGGCTAAGGCTGCAAAAGTGAAGAGGTATGACGACAGGGTTAGGCAATTTCACCAGAATAGATTATTTAGCACCAATCAGCGTCAGTTATTTAAGGAATTGGATGGGAAGGCTGACAGCACGCAAGCGGGCCCGAGACCAACAGAGGCAAAAACTTTCTGGGGTGGTATTTGGGACAAACCAGTAAAACATAACCGACAAGCGGCATGGCTAACAGATGTGAAAGATGAATTGAGAGGGGAACAACAGCAAGAAGGGTTCCAGATTGACGTGGACAAGGTTAAGAGACAGATAAAGAAGGTGCCAAATTGGAAAGCCCCGGGTCTGGACCACGTGCATGGGTACTGGTTGAAGAACTTCCGTAGTTTGCATGAGCGAATGGCCCTACAATTGCAAGACTGTCTAGTACAGGGTAAGGTCCCATCTTGGATGACTGAGGCAAAAACGGTGCTGATTATGAAGGATGTCAAGAAAGGTAACATTGCCAGTAATTATAGACCAATCACGTGCTTACCTGTGATGTATAAACTCTTCACCAGTATGATTGCAGAAGACCTGTACCGCCATATGGATGACCAACAGTTGTTTCCGGAGGAGCAGAAAGGCTGTAAGAAGCGGTCCAGAGGTACGAAGGATCAACTTATCATCGATAAGGCTGTACTGAAGGACTGCAGGAGCAGAAAGACTAATTTGGCAATGGCATGGATTGACTACAAGAAGGCGTATGACATGGTATCGCACACATGGATAATGGAATGTCTGGATATGGTTGGAGTGGCTGATGCAGTAAAACGTCTTTTAGGTGAGAGCATGAAGACGTGGCGAACAAATCTGACAGCCAACGATGATAATCTGGGCAAGGTATGCATAAGAAGAGGTATTTTCCAAGGGGACTCTCTGTCTCCGCTGCTGTTTGTTCTTGCACTGATGCCCCTGTCGATGATTCTAAGGAAGGTGAGTGCAGGTTATGTAATGAAGAAGGACGGATGCAAGATCAACCATCTGCTTTTTATGGACGATTTGAAGTTGTTTGCGAAGAATGAGGCCGAGATCGACTCTTTGGTGCAAACCGTCAGGATTTTCAGTGATGACATTGGGATGCAGTTCGGTCTGGAGAAATGTGCTTCAATGACCATGAAGAGGGGGAAGAGGGTACATTCCGATGGCATTGCTCTGCCTGATGGTGCGCAGTTGAGGGCTTTGGGTGAGGAGGAGAGTTATCGGTATCTTGGTGTTCTTGAATCGGACCATGTCCTTCACGAGGAATCAAAGGTAAGGCTGAAGGCAGAATACATCAGGCGTGTAAAGAAATGTTTGAAGTCTAAACTAAACGGGGGGAACATGATTAAGGCGATTAACACATGGGCCGTGTCTTTGATGAGGTACAGTGCAGGTATTGTCGAGTGGACTAAGGAAGATCTAGATGTCACTGACAGGAGGACAAGAAAACTAATGACCATGCATGGCATGCTACACCCGCGGTCAAATGTTAGTAGACTCTATCTTCCGAGGTCAGAGGGCGGAAGGGGGTTGTTTAGCGTGGCGGACAGTGTTAACATCGAGCGCAGAAGCTTGCATTGTCATGTCAGGAGGACTGAGGAGAGCCTGTTGAAAGTTGGACAAAGGTACACGAGGGCAGACGAAGTTGGGCCGAAGGAATACAAGAGGGAAAGGAAGGAGGAAAGACATAAAGATTGGAGGAACAAACCACTTCATGGCCGGTTCTTGAGGTGTACTGAGGAAGTGGCCAGCAGCAAATCATGGAATTGGTTAAAGAGTGGAGAACTAAAGAAGGAAACAGAGGGCTTGATTACTGCGGCGCAAGACCAGTCTCTAAGGACAAATGTAATGAAGGCAAGGATAGAGAAAGCAAACGTCTCTCCTATGTGTAGAATGTGCAATAAAGCAGAGGAGACTGTATTTCATATTGTTAGCGAATGCAGTAAGATGGCCCAAACGGAGTACAAAGGAAGACATGACAAGCTGGCCAAGGTGATTCACTGGGATCTGTGTAAGAAGTATGGTGTCAAAGTGCTTGCGAAATGGTACGAACATGTTCCGGAAAAAGTTGTAGAGACCGACCAGGTCAAGATCCTTTGGGACTTTAACATTCAGACCGATCATGTTATACCACATAGGCGTCCGGATGTAGTGCTATTAGATAAGACGAAGAAGATGTGTCATCTCATTGACATAGCTGTGCCAGGTGATATAAGGGTAGCTTCGAAGGAGATGGAAAAGATCGAGAAGTACCAGGACCTGACTAGGGAACTTCGTAAGATTTGGCAGGTAAAGGTAAAAGTAGTCCCCGTGGTGGTTGGAGCACTTGGCACCATTCCCAAAGCACTGGGGAAACATCTAGATGAAATAGGGACAAATGTGAGGGTAGATCTGTTACAGAAGGCAGCGCTTTTGGGGACAGCGAGGATCCTGAGAAAGACTCTTGAGATCTAAGGCTACGGGACGTAGCCCGACTCGAGGAGTTACCGGCACAAAGGAAAATGACATCTTTCTTTTGCATGCTGTGATAAAATGAAATAATAATAATAATAATAATAATAATAATAATAATAATAATAATAATAATTCCTATTGGTGGAGAGCGCGTCACGTGGGTGTGTATAAACCTTTCTTTATGACCAGTAAAAAGTGTTGAAACATGAACGTGACACGTGAGCCCTGCACCTCTTCTTATAAGACAGTTTCTTCATTCCTATTGGTCATAGACCTTATCGCAAATACCAATGCGCAAGCGCAGACTGTTGAATGAGGTGCATTGTGGGATAGATATGAATCAAATTTTGCTACCAGCTAGACCACAATGCATCTAATTCCAAGCTTTACGCGCGCGCCCCAGTATTTGCGAAAAGGTCTATGAGCAACGGCGCCATGTCACGCGATACGCACGACGCGCACAGCATTCCCTTAAAAGGAGTTACCCGAGGGCGCTGGAGGGCTTTACCATTTCATAGCTGGAGGGGTGTTGTGTTGAAAGAAATCAATGAAAATTATAATTTTTGCATTTATTTTACTTTTTTACTAAAGAGTGTTGATGTTTTTGACCGAAAAGGTATTCATGAATGGGAATCAAAGTGTGTTGAAACAGTTTTCAACTAGTCGTTTAAACACGCCGAGGCCTGATAATTATTTACCTCGACTTCGTCTCGGTAAAGTTATCAAGAACCAGGCCTCGTTGGGATTAAACCACTAGTTAAAAACCTCTTCACCACACATTGATTCCCTTAAAGGCAGTGGACACTATTGGTAATTACTCAAAATAATTATTAGAATAAAACCTTAATTGGTAACAAGTAATGGGGAGAGGTTGATGGTATAAAACATTGTGAGAAACAGCTCCCTCTGAAGTGCCATAGTTTTTGAGAAAGAAGTAATTTTCCACGAATTTGATTTCGAGACCTCAGATTTAGAACTTGAGGTCTGGAAATCAACCATCTAAACGCACACAACGATCGTACTACAAGGGTATTTTTTCTTTCATTATTATCTCTCAAGTTCGGTTACCGATTGAGCTCAAGTTTTCACAGGTGTTACTTTATGCATATGTTGATATACACCAACTGTGAAGGCTATAGTCTTTGACAATTACCAATAGTGTCCACTGCCTTTGATAGTGGCTTCTTTTATATAACGCCCAAGCAGATCCTTGCCATTTGATTGGAGGATTGTCCATCACGTGATAGCAAATAAAATTACCATTGCACGCTGAGGACGCTGAGTCACTCACCGTGCCTTTTCGTTCTATCCGAAAAGTACCATTGCACGTTGCCAGCATGCAATGGTACACTGTACTTTTCGGATGGAACGAAAAAGCTGAGTAAAAACATCACTGCGTGCGCGTCTTTGGTAACGCAGCAGTGTTACTGCATAGAGTAAGGGTTACTGCAAGGCATTAGTAAAATTACATAGCATTCGGCTTCTGCAGGCCTATGCTTTGTCTGTTTTTAAAGTTGTATCTTTCAATCAAAATGACAAAGATCTACTTGGATGTTATATAAAACAAATAAAATGTTTTTCATTCGTGCAATGGTGCGAATATGTTCATTCGTTGAAAGCTGGAATGTTCCATTCAACTCGGCTCCGCCTCGTTGAATAGAACATTCCATCTTTCAACTCATGAACATATTCGCACCATTGCACTCATAAACATTCATTATGTGTATAATATTGTCTAAAAAAGATACCCTGCTATACTTTAGACCTCGCCACACAGAGGGCAGGGGTGTGTACATGTTCATGTTCATTTGTACATCACACACTGTGCACTGCATTTATTGACCCCTGCCTTAGACAATGACAGCACCTACCAACGTATGACAATGTAGCCTATATGTCTTCAATGTGTACCTTTTTGGGAGTGAATTCCTTTGTTTGGTTAAACTGTTTAAAACAGGACCTTACTGTCACATATCCACCCGCCAACAGAGGGCGGTGTTATTCAACATGGCTGATTAAACAGTTGTAACAGCTCAGAAGTCTCCTCGTTCCTCAATCCTTATTTAGGCCACATGCCAACATGGTGGCAGCGGTAAACTACTATACATGAAAATACATAGTAAAGACAGTACTTTTAGACACTTTCTGGCGAAATTCTCTGTCAGGAAATTGAAGTTTGACATCGTTTTTGTGCACCAAATCATACGGAGCCAACACAGCGTTTTGTGTACATCACTACACGTACACACACAGTCACAGACAACGTGCATCACCCGTTCAGTGGCGACCTCAACCCGATCCCGAGCTCCTGCTAACTTGGTAAGCCGTGCAATCTCCTTCATATTTTAACCACAGTGTCTCAACTAAAGTACCGCCATGTCAGAGAACGCAGGATTAAGCCCCAGAATGAACTGGGAAGATGCTGACCAAGCCAACTCAATACAGTTATTTCAGCAGCAGTGTGCCTTATATTTTTCTGTCAAAGATATACCTGTTGACAAGCAAGTTGATCACATTCTATTGTTCATGGGAGCCACAGGCATAAAGATCTACAACTCATGGAGCCTCACAGAGCCCGAGAAAAAAGACCCTACAGTTGTGTGGTCCAAATTCATGGCACAAATTCAGCCCAAAGAGAATTTTCGTGTGGCTAGGCTGTACCTACAGAAGTTTGCTCAACGTGATAGTGAAACAATAGATGATTTTCTCTCTCGACTCAAACTTCATGCCCAAAAGTGTGAGTTCAAGGATGATGCTGAGTTCCAGGACCGGGTCATTGAACAGTTCATAGCGGGTGTGAAGTACACTGAAGTCCAGAAAGATCTCCTCGGCAAGGACAAAACGCTTACAATACAGCAAACCCTTGACCTAGGACGAACACATGAAGCTTCGATCAACCACATGCGTCAGCTTGCCCAAGTCCAACCGACAGCACCACCTGATGCTGCAACAGTTGATGCCATCCGCTCCAAGCGAACATGCCGTAACTGTGGAGGCACACACCCCTTCCGCCCGAGAGACTGTTGCCCGGCATACAACTCAACTTGCCATAAGTGTGGCAAGAAGAACCACTGGCAAAACGTCTGCCGTTCCACTGGTTCCAATGATAGGCAGCCCAGAACACGTGATAGACCACCCTCTCGTCGTAAGCCCCGTACTCCCTCTAGAGGGCGCAAGAGGCCTAATCCAAAAGTACACTACATCTCTGAGCAAGATTACGAGAGTGAGTTTGAAGATGACTTTAATGAGATGGTCATAAGCCCAATCCTTGTCTCAAACATCAGTGCCATACACAATGCTGAGCAGCACGACAGCCCTGACACACGAGATGAGGTTTTCACTTTCATCGAGGTGAAACGTGACCGGAAAATGCTGGTGAAGCTCCGCGTCAAAGTCGATACAGGAGCCCAGGGCAACACAATACCCCTGAGAATGTACCGCCGCATGTTTCCAGACAGACTTGACTCTGGTGGATTTCCAAGTTCTGACTCTACATCCAACCATAAAGCCATACTGACTGCTTACAACAACACAAGAATAAAGCAATATGGTTCTACTTCCCTTCCCTGCCGGTATGATGGAAGTGCCTGGGTGACAGCAGATTTCTTCGTCGTGGACTCTGACGGCCCAGCAATCCTTGGTTTGCCCACTTCCCGCAAACTGCAGCTTGTGACTCTGCACTGTGCAATAACGACACCACAGTGCCCCTCTATCAGCTGCACTCAGGATCTACAACGCCAATACCCTGACCAGTTTGACAGGATTGGTAACTTCCCTGGCAAATACCACATCGTCCTGGATGAAAATGCCCACCCTACAATCAGTGCTCCCCGCAAATGCCCCATAAAGATCAAAGATGAATTGAAGTCTGAGCTAGAGAACATGGAGCAACAAGGAGTGATCAGACGCGTCACTGAGCCGACTGATTGGGTAAGCAGTTTGACAGTCTCCAGACGAGAGAATGGGAAACTGCGTGTCTGCCTCGATCCGAAAGATCTTAACAACGCAATCAAAAGATGTCACCACAAAACTCCGACCATAGAAGAAATCACCCATAAGTTCTCAGGCGCCAAATTCTTCAGCAAGCTAGATGCCAAGAATGGCTACTGGTCGGTGAAACTGGATGACGAAAGCGCTCTACTCACAACATTCAACAGCCCCTTCGGTCGTTATTGCTACTTGAGACTACCCTTTGGCCTAGTGATGAGCCAAGACGTGTTCCAGCTACGCATGGACCAATTTCTCGAGAGCTGTCCTGGTGCAATTGGCATTGCAGATGACATTGTAGTTTTTGGCGCGACTGAGGCAGAACATGACAAAAATCTTCATCATCTGATGAAAGCCGCCAACCAGTACGGACTGATGTTCAATAGCTCAAAGTGTGCGATCAAGACCCCACAGATAAAGTTCTTTGGTATGATCTACGATAAGCATGGTGTACACCCCGACCCAGCGAAGGTTACGGCCATCAAACAGATCAATCCACCTCAGGATAAGACAGGACTCCAGGAATTCCTTGGCATGGTGACCTATCTCAGTCCCTTCATCCCGAACCTGTCCGACCATACATCTGACCTAAGGGCTCTCCTAAAGAAAGACATTGACTTCTTCTGGTCTCCTTCACATCAGAGGGTTTTCGAGAAAGTCAAAGACCTCATCTGTGCTGAGACGATCCTCACTTACTTTGACCCCTCCAAAAAGACGACCATCCAAGTAGATGCCTCCATGAAAGGCCTGGGTGCAGCTCTAACCCAAGACGGCAAACCGGTCGCCTTTGCTTCAAAATCCCTCAGTCCGGCAGAACAACGGTATGCCAACATAGAGCGTGAACTCCTTGCAGTTGTCTTTGGATGTGAACGTTTTCACACATACATATATGGCGATCATTTCACTGTAGAAAGTGACCACAAGCCCCTGGAGATGATTCAGCGCAAATCACTAAAAGCCGCTCCTCCGAGACTGCAGCGAATGCTTCTCCGTCTCCAACCCTACGATGTCACAGTAACCTACAGACCAGGGAATGAAATGCTCCTGCCTGATGGCTTATCTCGTCTCCCTGTACCAGACGCCAATCACATAGACCTTGACCTGCATGTGACCTTTGTCCAGTTCACACAACCGCGCATTCGCTCTCTCCAACATGAAACAGCCTTGGATACCACCCTCATGACACTCAAAGATGTAATCATAAAAGGATGGCCAGAGCGACGTCATGACGTCCCCAAAGCTCTCCATCAGTACTGGCCCTTTCGTGACGAGCTTGCAGTCGAAGATGGACTTATTGTTAAGGGTGAGTGCATTATCATCCCCGCTTCACAGCAACAACATGTCCTCCTCCAGCTCCATGAAGGCCACCAGGGTAGCGAAAAAACCAAGCTGAGAGCCAAAGAGTGTGTCTTTTGGGTAGGCATAACCAAAGACATCGACACACTTGTGAAAAATTGCCCAACTTGTCAGCGGTTCCAGACAGCACAACCACGAGAAACTCTTCTTCAACACACTGTCCCCACTCGCCCGTGGCAAGTTGTCGGTACTGACCTGTTCTTCTTCGAAGGTGATAATTTTCTCATCGTGGCTGACTACTACTCAAAGTTTCCATTCATCCGGAAGCTACCAGTGCCATGCACAAGCCAAGCAGTTGTAAACGCCACCAAACAAATCTTCGCCGAACAAGGTATCCCTGAGAGAGTTGTCAGTGACAATGCCAGACACTACGACTCAAAACAGTACAAAGATTTCTCCGTCTCATGGTGTTTTGACCATATCACTTCTTCACCCCACTACCCCAGATCCAACGGTTTCATCGAGCGCACAATCCAAACAGTCAAGAAAACCATACGAAAGGCTCGATCCAGTGACAGTGATGTAAATATGGCACTCCTCTGTCTTCGAACGACCCCAGTTGACCATACTATTCCCAGCCCAGCTCAAATCCTCTACAACAGAAAACTCAGAGGCAACTTACCTGCGAAAATCCGCAACTCCCTCGCAGCTCGTGACAAGATCCAAGAGCGTTTGTATGAGCGTCAGAGTACCCAGAAACAATACCATGACAGACAAGCCAGAGATCTCCCTCCCCTACGGTCCGGTCAAACCATCTCCATTCTTGACCCCAACAGTGGCCGTTGGACACCAGCCACTGTAGCGGAGAAATGTCATGAACCGAGGTCATACATAGTCCGCACCCCCAATGGAAGTATCCTCCGTCGCAACCGCAGACACATTCGTGACTTGGAACCAGTCAAGAAGCGAGTGACCTTTGACATTGACCCTCAGACACCCTCACAGTCATCGCCCCAACCTCCAGTCACCACTCCCCCACGTGTCAACACACCAACCCCACCACCTCTCCACCAACCAACGGTTCAACATCCAGAGTACAAAACTCGCTCTGGAAGACTTGTGCGGAAACCTGAGAAACTCTCATTGTGAACATTGAACATTGAACACTCCATCATGATGCCACCCATGATATACTCAAACTTTTACTAAAAAATTTTTTCTTACAAAAAATTCTTCTTTTTGACAAAACCAAAGTTTCTTTTATTTAAACCACACCAGACTCCTCTAGCAACCAAAGACCACAATGCTTCAAACTTTTGAGTTCATTCACAGAAAACTTTTTATTTTATTTCTAAACCTCATGTGATAGACTGGAAAAAACCTCCAGTGGAATCCTAAAATACAGGATCATTAACCAATCATTTTTCTACGGATGAATGCAGTTGATTCATCATTAATTTGATCAAAGAGCACAAAAACCTGTGTTCAACATTATAATTTTGTTGTATTTAAAATCTGTGATTTTACACTGTTCTTGGATTCAAATTTATTTTTAAAAGGGGGATGTCACATATCCACCCGCCAACAGAGGGCGGTGTTATTCAACATGGCTGATTAAACAGTTGTAACAGCTCAGAAGTCTCCTCGTTCCTCAATCCTTATTTAGGCCACATGCCAACAAGAATAAACAAGAATTTTTTTTAAATTTTAATTTTGTTGAATTTTAGCTTCAACAAGAATTTTAGCTCCAAGAATGTTGGACAGATAGGTTAAGTGCAGCACTGCCATTGTTCACAGGGTCTGGGTCAATATAGGTACATCGTAATAAAGATTCAAGGTTCAATGTTCAAGGTTTTTAATTTTAAGGTCGTTTGATTTCAACAGTAGGCCTACTATATTCATAGATCAACTGCTGCAACATGCACATTTAATGAGCCTATCATTAATGAGTGTTTTATTAATTTGGAATGTCACCATACCATCACTATTGAATGTAATCCTTGACAGGATTGTATTGCAAAAGGTGTCAAATGAAAGGTAGCTTTTCTTACTTCATAAAAATAGAAAAGTAATATTTTAATTTAATTTTGACAGGCAATAATAAATCAATCAAACCCAAATTAAGAAGCCTTGGTCACTGAAGTGAGAGTATTTTACAATGTTGTATCGTGTACATGTAGTATATTTTAATTGTTAGTATGGTCAATATAGCCCTCCACAATGTTAGTTTAAAGACCTAGCTGCTTGAACTAAAATGTCAAGTCGTGAAATCTGCTGAAATTTTTTTCATGCAATAAGGAAATCCAGTCATACAAAAGGTTTGTTTGTATTGTGTAAAAAAAAACTTATTTCGAAAACCCTTAGCAAGCGCTTTTCTGAAAGATTCGCAAAAGCTTTGTTACATAATCACTTAACATATAGTACGTCATAGTTAGTAGCTCCGATTGTATAGCCGCTTTATTGCAAAGTAGAGGTATATAAAAAAAAACCTCCCAGACATGACGTTAAAGTATTGTCATTTTTTTTACTCGCGCCGTCAACGGCAGAAGTGTGTTAAGTTTTTCAAAACCTTGAGGTTGGGGCTTGATTTTTAATTGATAATTACGAAAAATTCAGAAGGTAGCAAAATATCAATGTTGGACACTGGACACTATTGGTAATTGTCAAAGACCAGTCTTCACACTTGCTGTATCTCAACATGTGCATAAAACAACAAATCTGTGAAAACTTGAGCTCAATCAGTCATTGGAGTTGCGAGATAATAATGAAAGAAAAAAACACCCATTGTCACTCGAAGTTGTGTGCTTTCAGATGCTTGATTTCAAGACCTCCAAGTTCTAAATCTGAGGTCTCTGAATCAAAATCGTGAAAAATTACTTCTTTCTCAAAAACTACTCCACTTCAGAGGGAGCCGTTTCTCATAATGTTTTATATATATATTACCAACCTCTCCCCATTACTCTTTCCCAGGTAAGGTTTTATGCTAATAATTATTTTGAGCAATTACCGATAGTGCCACTGCCTTTAAATGGTGAAAAAAAAACAAATTATAAACAGTTAAAATACCATTTCCGTCAAAACATTCCGCACAAGTAGCTGTTTAAAACTATAGCCCTTGGGGAATATCTACAGGGTGTACTTTTATTCTAATCTTACATTCACTTTTTGCTGTAAATAGTTTTTGCTTTTTTTATGGAACAGACAAAGCTGGTGTCTCTTGAAGTCTTCCTCAATATTAAAATGTTTTCAGAGTGTGGGAGGATTGATCTATGTGTGCATGAGTATTGGTTAAAACAAATATTGAATGCATTTTGTTCACGCATTTTGTAGACTCTGTGCAATCTAGCTATTCACCTCATGAAATGGAATAGTCCAAACTTCACTTCGAAGCCTAATTGTGTTCTGTGACAATGCGCTCAGATGCATCCAATATTTGTACATAGATAACCATCTAGAATAAATAATAGATACAATGGTTTAAAAAAACTGCTGCACTAAGGTTCAATATTGAGCCTTAGTGCAGCAGTCTTTTTAAAATAGTGTTATTTTACATTTTTTTACAATTTAAATTTGAAAAGGTGAGGGGGGTGGACATTAAACACTGAAAACAAAATTTAGTAAAACTAAAATTTACATAATCTAACAAGCTTTTTTAAAAGCTTGTTAAAACAAAATCCTGACAAGCAACTGTATAGAAGCATATTATTGTTTGTACAAGTATATATTACAAACATTACAAGTGAAGAAACACAGAGCTAGGGCGGGTGCTAAACTTTGATTTACAGCTAACAACTTTAAAGATGGGTTTTGTTCCATAAATGTGCATTCAACCTGTATTGGCTCAATTAGAGCTTTCTCAAAGTCACAGATTCAAGCACACAAATTTAATGCTGTTTTGATTGTCCAAGATTGTCTATGTAAACCTATGCAGTTGGCATTTTTATTGTTGGGGCTTCTATTTCAAAGGCAACCAGAATAATTCAAGTGACATAACGCCTTAGATCGATCAAGTTGATCTACATGTATGAAAAGTGCCTGTAACCGTTACTGTTTGTTATAAAATGCATTATGGTCTCTTTTAAAAGTAGAATACAATGATCTACACTAATTGACTTCTAAATTGCCCGACCTTTCTTAAATTACTTTACAAACAAACATGGTCGGCAATTTTCTGGACTCAAATTTTGACTCCACAAAATAGCGTGACGTGCTAGCTCACGATGTATAAGGTGAACCATGCAATTTTGAGGCATGTTTGTGCGGGTCATTATATTCTACTTTTTAAACATCTTTCTAACCATAATGCATTTCATAACAAATGGTTTCAGAAGCTATTCGTAGACCAACTCACTCATGGCAATGTGTCCCTTTAAAGAAACAAACATGTACAACAAAAACACAAGTACCCGGTACAGTGTAACAACTTGATATTGGTTGCCTTTTAGGTCCAGGGTAAATAATTACAATGCATACAAAGTCCCAAAATGAAGTACCCAAGGAAAAAGCCAAGAACTAGTTGTTTAATGTAACAATGGTTATTGCACCTAACAAACTCTCCAAGTAAAATAGTCCTTTTGTCTGTGAGTCCCTTAGTAGTATGACAAGCTGATCTATCGTTGCTTGTGCTGTCTGTTTTAGAATTGATGCTAGGTAGTGTTACATGAGCTGCATACCAATATACAACTGGACAGCTAGAAGCAATCAACCTGGTAATAACCTGCCAACAAACCAAAATAACATGCCATTATCAAATATTATACATTTTACCTCAATATCTATCACCATTTATAGACTACATGAACATAATACAATTGTTGTACACTGTGACGGGGTCCATGGCGTTTTGGACACCCGAGGGGGAAAATGGTACCCGAGGCGAAGCCGAGGGTGCCATTTTCCCTCTAGGGTGTACAAAACCCATGGACCCCAGTCACAGCGTAGAACAATTGTCTTGTTATACCTTGGTAACATTATTATTCCTCTTCTCGAAGTTCTGTTGTCATCCTCAAACATTACATAGTTTAAAACAATTTTTCACTATTCCTCGAACCCGCG
Source organism: Asterias amurensis (assembly GCF_032118995.1). Taxonomy (NCBI): domain Eukaryota; kingdom Metazoa; phylum Echinodermata; class Asteroidea; order Forcipulatida; family Asteriidae; genus Asterias; species Asterias amurensis. Next base: position 7,869,575 of record NC_092657.1, on the reverse strand, counting down.
GTTGTTTCAAACTGGTACCCGAGGCAAAGCGGAGGGTGCCATTTTTCCCAAGGGTGTACAAAACCCTTGGACCCCAGTCACAGCGTGCAACAATTGTTTTGTTATACCTTTGGTAACATTGTTATAAAAACAAAACAAAAGCTCAAACTTGTTTTTGGGGGGTTAAATTTATCAATTCCTGTTCTCTGGCTGTTTTGCCAAATGTAAATCACATGCAATGCTCAATGGTTGTGCGACTCTTGCGTACCAATTGACTTTACATTATGAGCAGTGTATAGATGACGTTATTGACCACTATCGTTGATGAAACTTGCACACATGAAAGGCAATCATTGGCCGAAAGTTGTGCGCAGTACGTTCATTTTTCCATTGTTTATCATCCAATCCTTTGGCGGTCGATGAGGCTTTGTGCAATCCATCAATTGTCTGCGATAATGTTATTATAGTGGCCCTGTAAAGTGCTATAGATCTGCTAAAACAATAACACTACACACTTTGATGGGCAATATGCTCATATGAGCAAATTAAAAGACATTTCTTGTCAAGTCCAATCCGTTGTGTATAACATCTTTTCACTGGAGAACACATCAAAATCTGTTAATGAGCATCAATCAAAGTGTTTACAGTTTGCTGCTTACCTGTACATGCATGCAAGTGACTCCAAATATGAGGAGAGATGTAACATGAGCCATGTACACCAGTGACTGGTCGCTGCAGAATCCCTCTACTTGATGATCAACAAAATTAACATTTTTCCGCCGCTCACAGTTAATTGCATTTGTCTCTAAAATACCCAAAAATGACACATATTTCCATCTTTGTTTGCAATAATTCATAATTGCACTGACACACAAAATGATCATGGGCAGTGCAAGGAGAAAGTTTGGTATTTGCTTGAGTTCATAGTACTTTAAAAATCCCACGTTCCAATGGTGTGACTGTATGGCTGCATATGGCAATAGTCTAGTATTGCTACACCAAATGGGTGCACCATGTGATATCAACTCCCTTTCCATCCAGTAGAAAATGCTTGTAACATCTGTACAGATGACCAAGAAGGAATACATCTGGAACAATGCAAAAGGAATCAGCATAATGAAAAAACAAGGCACTAAACAAAATGACACCAATATGTGTTTGCATTCACTGCGGAGCACACTACAAATCAGTTGAAGTTTATGTCTGTTATTCCTGTTCATTACATTCCAGAGGTTGGATAACATCTTGGTGTGTCTTTTCATCAAGTAATATAAGAGAAATCCAATAGACACCACTCCATTTGACCGCACTAGTGCTGATAACCCAAAAAGCAGTATTGACAGTACAAGTTTGTTACATTGTAGAGACAACATTCCAGCAAAGCTTATCATTGCAAATAGGGACTCCGTGTATGCTGCTGTCATAAACACACTTGCTGGATTAATACAAAACAATAAAGCAGCATGATATGCTAGTCTCTCTGAATGCAACACACATACTCCCAGGTGATACAGCAGCACAGCAGCACAGATAAACGCAACAATATTGAGTGTTACTGCAGCAATTAATACACAGCTATAAAGACTCATGTTCAGAAACAACATGTGTTGAATGGGAGAGATCACATAATCAGCCAAGAATCGCACTGTAACAGGGAACAATGGGAAGAAGGCAAACATATGCCATTCAGTATATCCATATTGAGCAATATGAAGAAAGTATGCAGCATCCCACTTAGACCAGCCACCAATCACAAACTGGACAGCTCTGTCTAACAATGAAGGGTCAGACTCTGGTTCAAGATGAAATGCGTCTGCTGGGTGATCAGGTATCAAATAGTCCAGCACAATCTGGAAGAAAACAAGAAAAGTCAATATAAAGACACTGGACACTATTGGTAATTGCCAAAGACCAGTCTTCTCACTTGGTGTATCTCAACATTATGCATAAAACAAACAAACCTGTGAAAATTTGAGCTCAATTGCATGGTCATCAAAGTTGCGAGATAACAATGAAAAAAAAAACACCCGGGCTTTGAGTGTCACATGAAGTTGTGTGCTTTCAGATGCTTGAATTTGATACCTCAAATTCTTAATCTGAGGTCTCAAAATCAAATTCGTGGAAAATAACTTCTTTCTCGAAAACTACGTTACTTCAGAGGGAGCCGTTTCTCACAATATTTTGAACTATCAACAGCTCCCCATAACTCGTTACCAAATAAGGTTTTATGCTAATTTGAGTAATTACCGATAGTGTCCACTGCCTTTAAGTCGTAATGACCTAATGTCGTAAGTTTGGCCTAGGGTCCAAAAGCAATTAGGCTTTTTTGGGATTCCAAGACCAATCCACGAAAAAGACCAATCTACAAACCAAGTTTGGTGTTGATATGACAAGTACTTCTCGAGATATTTCTCAGACAAATTTCCTTTGTTCTAGCCACAATGACAAGTTTGTTTGCCTATAGTCCAAAATAGGACAGACCACTGGGGATAAGGGCTATAGTGTACAGTGTACTTCTCCTTGTGGATTTATAGGGAGTAAGGGCTATAGTCTTACATATCCATCTCAAGTTAGGACAAATTACTAGGCCTAACTTAAGACTAGCCATACGTTTTAATATCTCCTGGGCCTAGTCCATGGAGGACTGGTCCTGACTCTTAGTGAAATCGACCCCTGATATAATTGTAAGTGTCTTTTCTAAAGGAAACCTTTTTATATTATTGTTACTTAAACTAATGTTTTTAACGTAGTGTTTTTTTATAACTTGTGTGGTTTTAATTATTGGCTGGTCCATTTTTGTGGTTTATATTTTTAGAAATCTTTTATTATTAAAGCTCTTTGGTTATTCCTGCCTCTTTTTGGAGCTATTTTCAATGTGTATACAGCGCCTTGGGGTCCAGTTATGGATGTAAGGCACTTTATAAGCGTTATTTATTATTCATAAATACCCCAGACAGTTTCTCTACTCCTATTGGTGGAGAGCGCGTAACATGGGGGTGTTTAAACGGTTGATAGCTGGAGCTGTTTATAACCGACTGGCTTCAACTTAAGAGTCCCTGCCTGTAAGAGTGTACCAAGTGGTGATTCATGGGTTCTCAGATCTTCTTCTAAAAAATTAGAGTGATACATCATCATACCAAACGAATAAATCCAAAATTTTAGTTTGCTGACGCTTTCGGTTTTGGAGTTACCAGTTATCAAAGTTTCGGCCTAAAAGCCCTCGAGAAACGAATAGTACATTCCCTGTAAACACAAAAACGTGCGCCAAGGTCATCCCAACGAAAGTAAAACATTTTTTGAACCTCCAGTTGGGCTCATAACAAAAGTAAAAAAAAAAATTGGGATCTCGTTGGCGCATCATGTTACGCGCACCTGAACCTTTGACGAACAGTGCCCTCGTGCCATTTTCAACGCCTCATAACTCAGCGCGCCTATAAGATCCCATGAATTAAACAAGTTCAAATGAAAGAGCTTGCTTCCCTAAAACAAATTTAAGTGCAAAGTGCGTGGGATCTCGTTGGCGCAGAGAGATAATAGAGGTCAAAGTTCAAATTTTACTAATATATTGCGTTTTCGCACCTCCGTAACTTCGTGCGCCAACAACAAAAAATTGTTTTTATGACAACTGGGTATTGGAACAGTTTCCATCTAATGACAAATGAAAACAGAATCTTGGGATCTCTGCAACTTGCATGTCAAAAGATTTTTTGCAAATTTTCTAAAGTATTGTCATTCCACACATTTTGGCCTAAATTGGCACAACATTCACTTTTTTCATCACTGTAAGTATCTATGCCAACAAGATCCCATCAATGTTTTCTTGTATTTGGTTAAGTTGAGTGTTCCTAAACAGACTTCAATTGAAAAATAATTGGGATCATGTTGGCCCACCAATATAACAAAGGTCAAAGGTCATATGAAACTACACTACTGCCTGTTTCGGGCGATTTTGCGTCGTCTAGAAATCCACGCGCCAATATGATCCCATTAAGTTGTCTGTGTTTTATGATTATATAGATTCTCAGCAACACATAAAAAGGAAAAACCAAATGGGATTTGAGTGGCGCTAACAATTAATATTACAGATCAAAAGTTCACAATACATGCCTATACACATTGTACTTATGCATTGCTGTGGCAACCGAAAGTGAGAAATACATGTATCCCCCAATTTCAAAATGTTGGCAAACCATGAAGGGGATAGGTCTCCAAAATGAATTTTGGTCAAGATATAGACTGGACTTGTTTTTACAAATGGTGTTAGTTTAATGTTGGTTGGTAACTGTTGCCAAGGTCAAAGGTTACAAAGAATATGGGTGTTTTTCATATTTCTGTCAAGAGCCAACTTCAGAGCCTTTTCAAGATTTTATTTAAAGAACAAGGGCTCTATCCTTTCAGTTTGGGACAGCCACTTATAATATCTAGGCACATATGGTTGTCCCAAATTAATTATAGAGCCCTTCCTTATTTGATAAAATGTTGACAGGGCTTCGAAGTTGGTTCTTGACAGAAAATGTATTACAAAACACCAATATTTCTCTCTGCGCCAACAAGATCCCACTCACTTTGCACTTAAATATGTTTTAGGGATGCAAGCTCTTTCATTTGAACTTGTTTAATTCATGGGATCTTATAGGCGCGCTGAGTTATGAGGCGTTGAAAATGGCACGAGGGCACTGTTCATCAAAGGTTCAGGTGCGCGTAACATGTGCTCACCAAATCGAAAAACACAATTGAATACCAACCACCCTCCTGTGCTAATACCCAAATTTTGAACCACCGCTAGTGACCGGAAAGTAAAACAAAAATGAAAAAACATTCCATGATGTTTCAGTGAAACACCACAAACGGTAAATGAAAACGTGTATATTCACAATTCTTGTCTCCAATGATTCAACTTTACACGAAGGCAACGGTGCAGAGCGGCGGTACCGCACGTTCCGTACAAAGAAATCTAATCCTGCTCGTTAATCGGCCGTCCAGCTGGAGGTCTCCTATCTTTTTCCACTGGTTAGACGGGGTCATTGTCAGGGTATTCTTTTGTTACTCTGCGGTTTTCGGGTCGTTCGAGCTCCTTCTATTCCTTCCTCCATGATTCACCTATCCCATGTGATCGAAGTTTCGTCAGTAACCTCTGGTGTGGTACTCGGTCGAAAGCTTTAATGAAATCGAGGTACACTGCATCAACAGGGTTGCCATCATCAACGGTCTTAAGAACCCGTGCTGTGGAATCACTGATCAATCTGTGTGCTGTCAGGTGTTCCATGATGGCATCACGGAGGATGGTTTCAATCACCTTACTGACCTGCAAGGTTAGGCTTATCGGCCTGTAGTTTGCTGCTACACTACGTTTGCCCTTCTTGAAGATGGGGGTGACATTTGCTCTCCTCCAGTCTAGTGGAACCACTCCTTCTGCCAAGGACTTCTGGAAAATTTGGCTGAGGGGTTCAGCTATTACGCCCGATACTTCCCTTAAAACCACAGAATAAATTTCATCTACTCCAGGTGCCTTGCCAGGCTTCAACTTCATTAGCACTTTGAGAACATTCTCCGCTGTCACCTCTACATCTCTGAGCATGTCGTCGTTCGGTCCGCCAAACATCCTCTTGGGATGTGGTATGTTATGTAATTGTTCAAGTGTGAACACAGATGAGAATTAGTCATTTAACACCTTAGCTGTTCTCACGTCGTCTGTAATGACTTCACCATTTTCTTCCGTCAGAGGACCCACATGGTCCCTTGTTTTCATGTTGCTCCTCACATACGCATAGAAGGCTTTTGGGTTATGCTTGATTTTCTTTGTCAATCTTGACTCGTACTTTCTTTTGGCTGCTCTAACTTCTTTAGTTGCAAGGTTCAAAGCTCGTTAGTACCGCAAGTAGTCTGCATGTTCTTGGGATTCTGTAAACCTCTTCCATGGGCGATATTTGCTCCTTCTCACTTTCTCTACTTTTTTGGTTCACCACAGAGGCTTTTTCTTGCCGGTTTTTCTCGTTTTCTTGGGTACAAATTTCACCACAGCTTCATGGAGCAGTTCTTTGAAAATGACCCAGGTTTCTTCCGCTCATTTGACACTAAACAGCACATTCCAATTCTGTTCAGACAGATACTTGTTCATATTCTTGTAGTCCCCGTTACGATAGTCAAAATATGTTATCTTCCAAACCTTTGTTTGCACTGATGTCACAAGGTCGAAAGTGATGGCGTTGTGGTAACTGGTTCCGAAGGGTTCGTTAACAAGTAGGTTTTCCACCAGGGCTTCGTTAGAAAAGAGAACCAGGTCCAGAATGTTGTTCCCCCGTGCCGGTTGGTCAACATGCTGGATGAGAAAACAATCTTGGACGAGATTTACAAATTTTACTCCCTCGGCTCCTGAGTGGAGTGATCCCCAATCAATGGAACTGTGGTTAAAATCCCCGCAGATGATTTTTTCTCCTTGTCTATCACAGGCCATACTTAGCCCTGGCGGCCTTACACTTTCGTTTTGTACTACAGTGACGTCCTGGACATCAGGGTACATTTCTGGGGCGGAAAATTTTCACAGCTTCATAACTCAAATCTTACCTGCAAGAAAGCACCAATTTCAACAGATTCACATTCCATGGCAGCACATGTTTTTCTGCGGTGGGTTTTGATCGTCATATATTCTTCACAAACCCGTCATTTTCATGAAATAATGCAGCTCCCAACGTTAAGGAATTCCCATTTTTGTTCGTACTCTCACAGTCTGCCGTGTGTACGCAAGACGCACGACGCGCAAATTTTGAATTGTGTTGGTAACACTGTGCAGTCAAGATACGGTGACCAAGAATTCATGCGTCTTGCACGCGAATGTATATGCGTACGCACGACAACAGACAACACTGTGAGAAAACGATCGAAACTGGAATTTTTTAACGTTGGTAGCTGCATTATTTCACGAAAATGACGGATTTGTGAGGAAAATATGAGGACCAAAACCCACCGCAGAAAAATGACATCATCTATATGGTCGGATGCCCAGGACTCAGTTATCATCATTAAATCCGGGTCTAGTTCGTAGATATAACACTCCAGTTCTTGCATTTTGTTTATAATGCTTCTTGCATTAATAGAAAAACATTTTAACTTGCTAACAGTGTTCCTGTTGCTGGATGCATCACTTGTGCTCCTATTTACATTAATATTTACAGTTATTACCTCGTCATCTTGATTGGGGTTGGCAAGGGAAGTATTTACTTCCCCCGAAGAGGCCAAGCCTAGGTTGTCCTCTGGGATGACGATCTGATTCCTCTTGTGATCATGCTGAGGGGGGGCGCATCCCGAAATTTTGTCGTATGGGCTTTGTTTGATGACTCTTGATCTGCGTTCCTCGGGAGTTGGGCTTCTCCTTCGAGGGAGATGATCTGTCCCTTTTTTATCACGAGGTTCCTTTCACCATTTTCACGTCTCCCCCGTAGTTCGTCTCTTAGGGCCTTGTCTTCTTCCCTTTCTTTTCTTGTTCGGTCAGGACCGATGAAAGCGTCTTCCCAGCCTTTCTTCTCGCTAAGCTTCTTGGAAACTCTGAGTACTTGATGTTTCATGTCCTTAGTGGCTACAGAAGAGATGACAAGTCTTCTATGATCCGGTATTTGCACCCTCGGAAGCCTTTCCGCCGAGATGACCACAACATTCTTCAACCCTAATACCGTGTGAATCAAGTGTTCTACAGTACGCTTATCACTGGTTGAGGGACCGGTGTTGGTTAAATCCTCTTCATCTGAGCTAGCGTCGCTATTGCCTTCTTCTTCAGGGATCTCTTTGAGACCTGTGATCACTAAATTGTTCTTCCTCAAATCTCTTTCTTTGGCTTCGTAAATTTCCTCTCTCACTATAGCCTTGATGTTTTTCTTGAACGTCGGTTCATCTACCTCGACCAGTTCTCCAACTTTATCTGACAACTGAGAAATCTCCGCTTTCATTTCGTCCTGCTGATCTTTCATACTGTGGACCAAAATCAAAACATCCACAGCCTTGGCGTTACATGCTTTGCAGAACCAGTGCAGCTGTTGCCCTCTTTTTGTGAGGAAGTTGTATTCTTCTTCAGAAATGGATTCACAGGAAGTATGATGCCAGACTGAGCAGTCTCACATTAATTTTGTTTTTTTACCCATACACTACTCACATTGTAGTGCTTGGGCTCCCTTTTGAACATTCTTTTTACAAAGTGGGCATTGGTTCTTCTGAGGTCCTCTGCTGGTGGTAGAACTAGAAGTGCTACCTGAGGCCTTATTGGTTTGGCTGATCTCATCGGCCATCTTATGAGTTCTTTCTTGCAAAGTACACTATCCACTTTCCACCGTTTAGCTACTCCGACACCAATGACGAAAAGGACGAATCGAAAATTCACGATGTTCTGAAATTCTGAGTCCATAATGAATGCCCGTATGTGCAAAAAACCCACATTCTATGCAGCTAGACAGTGTATGCAATCTTACCATGACTACGCGTCTTTTATCCCGGCAAAACATGATGTATACAGTGTTTCGTCAACAGAATGTAAACATAGGTCACAAGTCTATAACCTCCTGACTTGTTCTTTTTTATGCAAACTTTTCTTCAAAGATATTGAATACTTGCATTGACACTGTGTTTCACTTCTGTTTGTAATTTGGGTACCAACCCAATTTTCATGGTGCATGTAAATTGACACACAAGTTGTACATACCTGAACTAGAATGATGATTAGTCGAGATGAAACAGCACAAAGGGCAATATGCCCTGCTCTGGAATGTTTGCTTGTCATTACTCTCTAAAGATGGATTGAAGGGAAAGAAAGAGAGAGAATGATTAACAGGTGCTTTCATCCACACAAGGATTTGCAGATACATTTGATTAGTTTTTAGTCACATCCCAGTGTATAATATAGATGTATGTAGATAATATAGAGCATGCAAAGAATCATACAATTTAAGCTACTTATGAGAACAACATGTTTATCTTCCCCCATGTATTTATCTTCCGTCTACACAAACATAATTATGGGGTCCTGTGGCAGCTGTTGATTTTTCTTGAGAGCTTTGATGAGTGATTGTGAAGTCTACACAACACTGCATCTTAAGTTTTATACTACATGTAAATGGATTGGCATAACTTCAAGATCATTTTAGTACAAGCTTCATGTTTTCAACTCTTCTTGAATTTGAATTATTTGGAAGAGAATTATTGGAAAATTCTTGTCTTCACTTTGCTGAATGATGACGACAGTGCAGTTATTGGTGAACTAACTCAAAATCGGTAAAACCTTGAACATGTACCGAGACCTACTAGACGTGGTGGAGGAGTTGGACTTTTGTACAAAAATAAGCTCAGAGTTGATAGACAGAAGTGGAACTCCATCATAACCAGGGCCACAAAGGGTCACCCCTGACTCATAGGCCGACGACGACGAGCTCAGTGTACATGTCTGCAAACAAAGTTCATTCAAGTCTTATCAATCTTTTGAGTTTGTTGAAGCCCAAATTGTTTCTGCATGGAAAACAATACAAGTCGTTATTATTTATCACCCTCCCGGTCCCAGCAGTCCATTAGCCTATTCTTGGACGAGTTTTCTGACTTCCTTGATGGGCGTTTGATCTCTTCTGGGTCACTAGTAATCTCTGGTGATTTTAATATTCATGTGGATCCACCAACTTCCAAATCAGCATCCTTCACAGACTTATTGGCATCTTATGGCCTGCAACAGCATATCAGTGAGCCAACACATATACATGGTCATACTCTTGACCTATTGCTGACCCGGCAATCTGGTAGTGACAGCATTTTTGATCCTCAAGTTGTTGCTGGAATAGCAGATCACTCAGCTATTGTCTGCAACTTCAACCTCACCAAACCAAGAGCAAACTTGAAGAAACTATCTTCAAGGAAGGGTTGATCATCAACAAATGTCCCAAAAGTCTTGCGACCTTGATCCATTGCCTACTCATCTGCTTAAGAAATGTTTGCCAGTCATGGTTCATCACCAACATAATAAATTCCAGCTTTCAAAGGAGACAATTCCCGAATACTCTGAAACACGCTAATGTCTGACCTGTGTTGAAGAAGAATGACTTGGACATCAACTCATTGCAAAACTATCGACCGGTATCAAATCTCCCTTTCCTCTCCAAGGTTATGGAGAGGGCTGCATTCTCCAGGCTCACAGAGCATCTGTCTGATAACAACATACTAGATAGTCACCAGTCTGCATATAGGAGCAATCACAGTGTTGAAACCCTTCTTGTGAGTTTGACATGTGGGGTGTCACACAGTGGGCCAGGTCAAGGTCAAACTGCGCCAAAATAGGCAACTTGTGATTGTATCAAAAATCAGCACTTCCATTTTGTTATTGTTCTTAATAGTCCAGCATGTTAAAGCCATTGGACCCTTTCGGTACAGGAAAAAAAAAAAAAAGTTCACAGATTTACAAATAACTTACAGGGTTTACAGAGGGTAGTGGTGAAATACTTCTCTTGAAATATTATTCCATGAAATGCTTTACTTTTTGAGAAAACAGTAAAACAATATCAATTCTCGTTAACGAGAATTATGGGTTTATTTTAAACACATGTCATGACACGGCGAAACGCGCGGAAACAAGGGTGGGTTTTCCCGTTATTTTCTCCCGACTCCGATGACCGATTAAGCCCACATTTTCACAGGTTTGTTATTTGATATAGAAGTTGTGATACACGAAGTGTGGGCCTTGGACAATACTGTTTACCAAAAGGGTCCAATGGCTTTAAAAGAAAGAATTAATGAAAACAATCTCTTCAAAATTTGGGTTATGACTTTATTTAGACACAAAATGGTAAAAAAGTGTGGCAAAACCGTTGAATTTAATGGGTATTTTAACTTGCTGCACTGAACGGCTCATAAAACATAATGCCATGAAAAACGTGTCGATGGTTATTTATAGTCTATACATGTATACCAGGAAAATTAAATTAATAACCAGTTTAATTTCTGTTTACTGTTTGAAAAGGTCTGATAAATCCCATAAAATGCCTCCTCATTTTCATTCATTTCAATCAGAGACATAGGAAATATAAAATGCCGCCGATTACTCCTTTAATTCTAACTTTTTTTCAGTAGCCTGAATCTTCAGGAACAGTCTCAAGCTCTGGTGTTTCTGTTCAGCAGAGTGTGGGTTCGAATCCCGGTCATGACTTGTGTCCCTGAGCAAGACACTTAACTATAATTGCTTCTCTCCACCCAGGGGTAAATGGGTACCTGTGAGGGCAGAGATGGAGCTCACCCCATACATCATTATGTTTGTGACAATGTTTAAATGTGCCATGCTAGACATACAATAGACCTTCTTCTAGATGAAACTATTTCTGAGACATCACTCTATTGTTGAATGTGTAGATTATTTTTACAAATCTACATTTAATTGTTACAAATCTACACTTTGGCCAACCGTGTTAGTTCGCAAAGTAAAAGGAAAACCACTCATTTTTTAGGCATATTTATGTTGATCATATTCGGGGAACAAACAGGTATCGATGAGTTCTTAACCTGTTGTTTAAAAACGGCAGGGTCAAGGCCGTGCGATAAAGACCTGAGCCGTTGGCGAGGGCCTTTATCGCACGACCTAGCCCCTGCAAGGTTTTAAACGGCAGTTTAAGAACGAGTCACTACTCTTTTATTCCCATTCATAAATGCCTTTTTGCACTTTAATAAAGTAAGAAACTCTGTAAAACTTATCCGTTTTCCGACGCCCTTGAATTCTGAACATTATTTACATTTTAAAGACAGAGAAAGTTTTCGGACATGCATTCGTGCGCGTAGTTAGTCTTGGGCATGTGTTGGGGCAAGATGTTTCACACAGAGCTTGGCCAACTCACCAATAGTGCCCGCATCGCCTGTAACGAGAACATTTTGCACTAAGGCTAAAAACAGCTCCAGCTGGTCATAATCAACCATTTAAACACCCGCATGTGACACGCTCTCGACCAATAGGAATAGCCAACTGTCGAAAAAAAAAAAAAACTACTTTTAAAACATCTTTCTATTCCTACCTCCATGATCTTTCTAACTAATAACCATGCATTTTATAACAAACGGGTTTCAAACACTTTTCATAGACCAACTTGAATCAATGTCCTTTGCATGCTTTGGCCACTCCAATATTATCTGTAATGGTTATACAATGTAGGCTGATCATTAGAAAATGAGGAGCACTTTTATGAGACAGGCTATTCTGAAACCATGAGGCGTGTTTTTGTTTTAAACGAATGAAAAACTACTTTGGACATGGTGTAACAGTATGTGGGAAAATTACTTCTTTAAATGGCTGATATAGTTAAAGCCATTATACACTTTCGGAACAGAATTTTTTTTTTTTTATTCACAGATTTACAAATAACTTACAGGGTTTACAGAAGGTAATGGTGAAAGACTTCTACACGTATTGAAATATTACTCCATGAAATGCTTTACTTTTTGAGAAAACATTAAAACAACTATCAATTCTCGATAGCGAGAATTACTGATTTATTTTAAACACATGTCATGACAGGGCGAAACGTGCGGAAACAAGGGTGGGATTTTCACAGGTTTGTTATTTTATATACATAAGTTGTGATAGACGAAGTGTGGGCCTTTGGACAATTGTTTACTGAAAGTGTCCAATGGCTTTAATGTGCATTGTTATAGGCATAACATGGGAGGGGCAATACTTGTTTGAATCGCTATGGTTGGAATGTCCTGTCAGGCATTTGGGCTATTAAGCTTTTGTCATGGGTTTCGTAAGAGTGCACTATAAAACCAAAGGAATTTTATATTGTGGTTGAGATTTGCGTTGTGGGTGCCTGAGAAGGGTACTGTTTGGGTGTGAACCAGCGGACAGCTAGGCCAGCGTTGAGGCTGTGTCGTGTCGACCCGTCTATCATGGGTAGGGGTCCGGCGGGTGTTTTATAAGGCCCATCAGCAATGCAAATCCTCCCGGGAATCTCGGACCCAAGGATATTAAAGCAGTGTCGAAGCCAAAGGCATTGTGAGTAACTTAAAACTAATTTTGCTGGAATTTAATCAAGCTATGGGTTATTCTCAAAATGTCCCTTGTTCTAAAATGCATGCAGCCATTGACTATTGTTTGCCTAAAAAGTTGATTATTGTTTGCCTAAAAGGTTCATCGATAAACTTTTGTTGTAAAAGCATTGTTGTTGTTTACTTGATCTTTTGGGTATGGCCATTGTGAAATTTGTGAAGGCGTAGCTTTACCGGGTTTAAATAGAATTGTTTGTAGTAAAGGGCTTCCTTATAATGTAACATTTACAGGAGTTCCCGTGACGCTAAACCAAACTTGGTCTAAATGGTCTTCTGGGGTGTGGTCAACCTTCAGCAAGACGACTCACGTGGGGCTACCGATGGTGACAAGGGGACGGGGTCCACTCCTCCGAACGAACTCATTCTCAAGACTCAAGCAGCCATTCTACAAAGTCTATGTCGCCTTTCTGCTGTTTGTTTATTTATTTAGGGAACCTTCATTGTGTAAAAGTCTGAATGTAAACTTATTTACTTATGCATGAAATTCATATTGTACGGATTGCTCTAAGCTGTGGAGAATGTAAAGGTGCAAAACTGGAAGATCGTAAAAGCTAAATTATTGTTGGGTACTTCTATTAAATTGTAGTTTCTTTATTATTTCTAATCTGGTGTCACTGTGTTCCATTCTTGTGTCTGGGTTTTATGTCTGATATTGGTCTGAGTAAAGTGGCGCAAGGGTCCACTCTGCGACACAGGGTGCCTGACTAATAATGTAGCTCAAGTTGTTGCAAGGGCTCAATTGACGTCTGTTGACATCCTTTGTATGAGACTTTTTACGTCTTATATTTATGGGTGCACACGTCTCATTTATATATATGAAACTACGTCCAATATACAGAGGGCGCTATTAAATATATTTGTGTTTGTCTTTTATATAGTCCCCATAGAGTTTTAAAAAATATTGTATTTAAATCTTCCCTTTTATTGAATTCCAGAGTGTCGGCTTAGTTATAGTAACAGAAAGAAAAAAACAGCAGCTAAAACCAAAAAGAAAAAAATACAACTCAGCCCTCTGAAATTACCCATGCACCCTGCGGTGTAATAGAATCGTCCAAGTACGTCGAAAGACAACATGGCGAATATTTCCGTTTGCTACTAAATTCGGGGTAAAAAACACCTTTTTTTTACAGTTAAAAGAACAAAATGTTCAACAGTTTAAAAGTGATTTAGATGCATATGACTCTTGTGCATATAATTAACGGTTGACTTATGTTCAAATGTTTTGTTAAAGTGCATTTAAAAATTGTTGTCGTGAGTTGTCGTGAAGGGTCGTGAGTTGTCGGTATTTAGTGCGACCGATTATTTTTTTTTTATTTTTTTTTTTGCAAGTTACATGTACCATGGTAATTTTTAAAATTTAATAAAAAACATTTTGAATGTTTCTTCCATGTATGGCTTCACCGGGAAACCATACTTTCTCGTTTGCCGTGAAAACAGGACAAACTCAAAACAAATGGGACCAGTTGAAGTCATTGAAGATAGTTTGAAGATCGGTGTCTGGTGTGAACATTTCAATGTCCATCATCAAGTTTGAACTGGTAAGAGAGGAGGATACACACCGCACGGGGGACCGTTTCCGTGGAGAACTTTAAATCGTTAATCAAATATCAGTGGATTCGGATCGTACACGGGAATGCGTATGACAATGTATGCAGGGGCATGCACCTACCCTTCTCCTTCCAACCTTGGAGGTAGAATTCAAACCATCGAGTAGGCCTACATCGAGCGAGGCATAGATCTTGTTTCAACCATAGAGTCTCCATGCACGTTTGATACGGTGTGTTGTTTACATCAAAGATCAGACTTTATTTCAAGTCTGAGAAAAATTGGGGTTATTCATCTGCAATCAGGACACGCGCTCCAATGTGACGGAGGTTAATTAACAAGAGGGCGCTGTTTCTAAAAGTCAAAATAACAGACTTGGAACCAAGTCTATAGATGGCATGGATTTGAACATGATTTGAATGTGCGGCTTTCGCTCAAATCACGTGACCATCTCCTTCGGCGGTCAAAGGTCGATCTTTAAAGTACAGCATTATCCAATCAACGTTCAAGTGTGTGATTCACTTTGACCAATCAAAGCGATGAATTTCCCAGGGCGGCCGTTTCGAGTTTACACACACGATTTATAGCATACAACTTTGAAAAATTAAATACAAACCGATGTGTCTCCTCAATCTGAGCACTACGCTGTCCTCCGTTTGAAATTCTTTAGTCAAATAAAGCTAACAAATCCTGAAATTGCATGGAGAAAATACAAGTCGATCTGCGCAAATATACATTACACAACTCTGCAAAAACGTAAGACAAAGACGGAAGACGCGAAGTATCAATATTTTATAGCTTCTCTGCCTACTTTTTACTTTTGTCGAGCGTAGAAACTACGAAAAGGAAACATGTCTGCTCGACCAAGGGAAGACTTGAGAGTGAAAGATGCATGTATTCCTGATTTCATTGTCGATCCAAGAACCCATAAGAAATACAAGAAAGGCCGATTTCTCGGAAAGGTAAGTTTAGAACCGTTTTTGTAGGCCTATCAATCTAGATTCGTCTAGTTGCGATAACGTAACCCTCCTTTCGACGGCCGGCCAGTAAGTAAGCCGGAGGGAGCGCCACCGACCGTCGCGAGGAGGGTTACGTTATCGCAACTAGGAGGCTTAGTCGTAGTCGTATTTTTTTTTTTTATTTTTTTTTTTTTGGGGGGTGGGATTTTTTCAAGCCCATAATATTATTTATACAAAACAAGCCCTAGGGCTAGGCATGCTATTGCTAGGGCCTAGGCCATTGTACTTTGTAAATGTAGGCCCCCCCCTAACTTAGTACTTTTGTCATGTTTGTTTCTAATTCCCTATATAAAAATAATTATAATAAATTATAATAATAATGTCATTTTCAAAATGACATTATTATTATAATTTATTATAATTATTAGCAGATTAGGGAATTAGAAACAAACAACAAAAGTACTACTACTAGGCCTAACTTTTTATTGAAAAAGTTTCCGTAGGCCTATTATTTAGACCCTATTATTTATTAATATTATTAATGTGATTCATTATGGCGAAATGGTTAAAAACGTACAATTTCGACAGCTAGTCACTAGTCAGCAGATTTGCTCCATTTTTACCACTTTTGAAAATCATGACACAAATTCTAGAAACACGAACTTGATCCTCAATCATTGAGAATCAAGTTCGTGTTTCTAGAATTTGTATCATGATTTTCAAAAGTGGTAAAAATGGAGCAAATCTGCTGACTAGCTGTGACTAGCTGTCGAAATTGTACGTTCTTAGTCAATGTATAATGAATCCTACAATATCACTCAAAACACCATTGAGGAAATAATTTGAAGAAAAGGCACAAAAACTTACCAGATTCCCGAGCGAAAGACCCAGGTTGAAAATTTGAACCTGAGGGGGCGGAGCTTCTCGTTATCGCTGCAGTGGGACCGGGCCTTTAGGCTTATTCTGCAACGTTTCACCTTTTTTTTTCTTGTTCCAAAAGTGTATAATGGCTTTGAAGGCAGTCACTGACACTATTGCCATTGGTAATTACTCAAAATAATTATCAGCATTAAACCTCAATTTGGTAACAAGTGACGTAGTTTTCGAGAAAGAAATAATTTTCCATGAATTTGATTTTGAGACCTCAAATTTAGAATTTAAGGTCTCGAAATCAAGCATTTGAAAGCACACAACTTCGTTCGTGTGATAAGGGTGTCTTTTCGCTCATCGCAACCCCGATGACCAATCGAGCTCAAATTTTCACAGGTTTGTTATTTTATGTATGTTGAGATACAGCAAGTGGGAAGACTGGTTCGACAATTACCAATAGTGTCCAGTAACTCGTCCTAACTAGAGATCCCCTGTAACCCAATTACCCAGCAGAGGGCAGCCAGGGTAATGTACTAGTACAATGTACATACGTACCAATGTACATGTACTAGGTTGAACAGGATCCTGGTATTATATTTCAAGGGTAAAAGGCAGGTTGTGAATTTCATGCTACATTCCTTGAAGTCCTTATCTGCTGCGCCCAAAACTGTCAAGGCTAATCTCAATCTCTAATCATTATGCATTAAGTCAGTGTTACTCTAGTTGGTAGGAGGTACATTGTAGGAGCAATCAATTATTTTAAAATCAAGATAATCAAGATGTGAAAACAATTCTTTAGGCTTGTTACAGTAAGCTAAGTTTTTCTGCTGTAATACAAATTAAATGTACTTATATTTTCAGGGTGGGTTTGCGAAGTGCTATGAGCTAATTGATGTTGCAACCAACACGACTTATGCCGGGAAAATTGTATCCAAGGCTTTGTTAGTCAAGCCACATCAAAAAGACAAGGTGAGTTTTTACGTTCAGTTTTGCCTTTTTAAAATGAAAAATGAAAAAATCTTTTCATTCAAAGAATAGATAATAGTGCTGGGCGACTAGTGAAATTAACTTATCATGACTAGTCATGCCTCAACTAATCGAGACTAAGACACTAGTCACAACTAATTTTTAATATTGCATCATATCAGACCGGTAAAAAACGGGGAAACTTGTTCAGATAGAACACAAATTTCTTGTGGTAACAATGTGTTGTTTATCCTCATTTTCAAGATGTTTTTGTGGCATTTCTTAGACAAGTCCTCAACTGCCATATTTATTTAGTTTCCTTGTTGAGTAAATGTCTGTAATATTAGAGATGCACACCACAGACACACATTCCGACATCGAGCACCTCCCAAAGTCTTGGCTCAAGGTTTTGGCTTTTTAATACAGTTTTTCTCTTGGTGGAACGGGACAACGACAAGTAAAATAGCAACGGGAAGCACATTGGACATTGTACATTGTCAATCAACATGGTCAGGTTATTGATGTGCCACCTTTATTTAAAAGCACACCCCATGCCAGTAAGCACTGCACAAGATAAAGATTATTTACAACTATCAAGTGGACATATCAAGTTTTTACATAAATGCTGATGGCTTTCTTGACAAAAGGAGTGAATTAATGGCTATCTTATCCTCTGCCAAGACAGATGTCATAATCACTGAATTGTACCGAAAAGCTCATTTTTGATGAGACAGGAAAACAACGGAGACCACAGTTTTGTAAGGAAAATTGTTTTTGTGAATACAACAGTCCTGAGCGACGCCCAGCACTACTATCTAATCAGATACAGAAACTTCTAGCATTAACAGTACACAAGCCCCCATGTCAAAATCCAGCACAGTTGTCGGCAATTTAAGGTTTCAGGAGCTGATGAATCTACTCCAAAAATATGGGGAGACAGAGTGCTCTGCATTAGTGCAAGAGAGCGGTATCAGGGCCCAATTCGATGGCGCTGCTTACTGCAGAATTCTGTGCTAACGATCATGATTCCCCGGTTACGTGCAAGCGCAGAATGTCTGCGCTAGCCTTGTAAGCGTACATGTAGAATTCCTAGATACGTGGAGTAGGCACGCACAGAAGCCAAAATTCCCCGCTAACCCATGAAATACGCTTGCCGTAAGCACAGAATTCCTTGCTTACGGTAAGCAAAGCCATGAAATTGGGCCCAGTATGATTGTGTTTATCTGTTAGAATGCTGTTTTATTATTTCAGATGTCTATGGAGATTGCTATTCATCGCAGTGTTCACCACAAGCATATTGTTGGATTTCATGGATTCTTTGAAGATGATGATAATGTGTACATTTTACTTGAGCTTTGCAGAAGGCGGGTAAGAATTACAAAACATTTCTAATACATGTAGGCCGTTACTGCTGACAACACAATTTGTCTATCTCCCGTGACCTTCTATAGACTTGCAGTTATCGTCAAAAGGTCACGTGAGATAGACAAATTGCGTTGACAGCAGTAACAGACATGCGTAGCTGCAATTCCGAATAGGCTTTAGTTGGCCTTACTCATGTTACATCCTTAAGCCCGTTCATACTTCATGCGAATGTGAAGCAAATTTGACTTGAATTTGATGTCATAGCCCTCCTTACGCAGCGATATTCGCAAGTGAGTCGAGCAGAGTGCAACTGCTGCGAATTTCGTTGCGAATTTGTGACTTCAACATTCGCTTCGCATTCGCAGGAAGTATGAACCGGGCTTTAAATGCCTTTCTTTCATTTGAAATTAGGAAGTATAAAATTGAAACATTTGAAAGTTGTTTATTACAAATTTGTAAAAATTCTCAGAGCAGATATTATTTGTATAATTTTAGCTTAAATAATCAAAATGTGTCTTTTTTCAGTCTTTGATGGAGTTACACAAACGTCGTAGAGCAATCACTGAGCCCGAAACGCGTTATTTCATGCGTCATGCAATCCTCGCTATGCAGTATCTTCATAGAAATCAGGTCATTCATCGGGACCTGAAGCTGGGCAACCTTTTTATTGATGATGAAATGGATTTAAAGGTAATGTTTCATAAAAATAAATGTAACATATTTATTTAATAGTAAAATTATGTATTCATTAGCCCCCTGATGTACACCTGAAAACTTTCACATTTTTAGGCTCACTTTTTCACATTTGTCTTGCTATAAATGTTCCTTTTTCACATTTGTCTTGCTCTGGTCCTGTTCATACTTTGTCTTGCATGCTCTTTTCATTTGCACATTTTGCTTGCTCTGTTCTTTTCACATTTGTCTTGCTATAGATGTTCCTTTTCACATTTGTTTTGCTCTGTTTCTTTTCATATTTTGTCTTGCTTCTGTTCATTTTCTAAACTCTGTCTAAAAATTGTTCTGCCTTCAAAGACATTCTACTCCCTTATCCTAATTTGAAGTGCATTGTTGATTGTGCAGGTTGGTGATTTTGGTCTGGCCACAAAGATAGAAAAAGAAGGAGAACGGAAGAGAACGTTATGTGGAACACCAAACTACATCGCACCAGAAGTACTAGCTAAGAAAGGACACAGTTATGAAGTGGATATTTGGTCACTTGGATGCATCATGTAAATTTCTCTCATTTTGATTCAAACCCCCATCAGGGTCCCTCTACATACCCTGCCAAATACAACAGAATGCAACACAGTTGCAACACAGAACCATGCCAAATGCAACAAAATGCAGCAAGGGGTTTTGTTTGTGTTAGGACAGAACAAGGGTGTTTGCCCTGCTAACAAATATGCATCAGTAAGCATAGTGGCAACTTGGCTAATAATATGTGGGATCATGAACTCTGCCAAATAATAATAACTACCAAATACAACAAAATGTAACACCAATATGAACTCACTTGACTGCCAAATGCAAAAATTCACTCAAAGAATGACACTGAGTTGACTGCCAAATGGAACAGATTTCAAGCCTGTGCATATTATAGAATGGAAAGGTTTGCGGTAACACCATGTAATGACTAATGAGTTGGGGTGGTTCTGAAAAGAACAGTTGGTTTCAACTCGGTGCATATTGTTGCATTTAGCATCGTGAGCTAGGGTTTTAAGTTTGACTCTCACTTAGTTTTTTAAAACTTACCACATTTAAAATACAGAACTTCTTATCTTAAGTCACAGGTGCTAAAATTAGCTTCACAAAGAATTTGAGAGAAAAACAAATGCAAACGGATTGCTAAAGTTGAAATTACTGCACTTTTTACTTTTTTTTTTTCTATAATTTTATTTATTGTACAAAAATACAGCCAGGTAAAATTCCATATTTAGTGAATTGAAATGATACTTCAGGAAACAGCAACTCTGAAAACTTTACAATACTTAAAGTTAATTGTTAAAACAGGAACAGCAATAAATCGTCGGAAACAACGTACAAAGGCAATACATATCAAACCTGTTTCCATCACTTTTAAAGAATAAAAGGTGGAACAAAGAAAAGCAATATTGTAAATTTTTCTGAGCTTGTGGGCCGATACGCAGTAGCCAGCTGGTTATAAAAAGCTCCAGCTGGTCATTATCAACCGTTTGAACACCCCTACATGACGCGCTCTTCGGCAATAGAAATAGCGAAACTGTCAGGTGCTTATGAATACCCAATAAGTCATTGACTTGCATATTGTCTGTTGGCGCACAAACCTGTAGCACTGTATCTCGGTGCTTTCCAAGACCTGTGGGGAGAAGGGACTTGGAAAGCGCTGAGGACTTGCTTTTATCACAGAGACCAAATTAATATAATAATAACAATAATAGTGGTCATTTATAATGCGCCTTGTCTGTCTGAAAAGACACTCGAAGCGCAGGAGAGATGCAGTAAGCAAGTTGGCCTACAATGAATGTATAGATTTAACCACAAAAAATAAGTTTTTCAACTGAAGTTTTATATCATTGATACATTATTAATACCAACCAACCTACATGAAATGCATAAAACATTTACCTACCTTCAAGTTTTGTACTGTACCAACTTGCATTTAGTTCTGTACCAACTCGCATGTTTAGTACTGTATGTACCAACTTGCAGGTTTGACAAAACTTCCAATACATCGCCTCAGAAACTGTTGTTGTTTTTGACAGGTTCACACTGTTGGTTGGAAAGCCTCCATTTGAAACTTCGTGTCTGAAGGACACTTACCTGCGTATCAAGAGGAATGAATATTGTATCCCATCTTCATGTAAGGTGTCTCCTGCAGCACGCTCTCTTATCTCACGTCTTCTTAAGAATAATCCTCATGAGAGACCTTCAATTGAGTCACTTTTAGAGGATACCTTTTTCACTAGTGATTATCTGCCCCCTAAGTTACCCACCACCTGCTTGACTATTGCACCACGCTTTGCACCAATGGTGTCTCGTAAGCCACTACAGGAAATTAACTGTAAAGGTAACAGTTGTTTGTTGAGTTCCTTTTGTTTTAAAAACGTATCTTTATTACTACAAAAACAATTTTTTAAAGCGCAATAGAAAAATAGATTGTCTGGCAGTTGCCAGGAGATATGTTGGTGACTAGAGTTATCAGGCAAAAGCAGGCATTATATTTGGCTCTTAGGACAATTTTATTGAGTACTTGGGTTGACCTATATGGGGTTTGGTATTTTGAATGAAATTATGAATTGTTAAAATTTTAACTGGTTTTGTTCCTGCAACCAAAGCTCCCCTGCTGGTTACATAACAACACTAATAGTTACTTTTTTGTGTGAGATCCTTGGGCACCCAATGAGTGGATATGTTTTGCGAAACTATAAATATCTTTTATACTATTATCAATACATTTAACAATACATGGTTTTATAGACTTGTTTTGCATTTAAACAAATTAATTAAGGTTTTTTCGGGGGGGGGGAACAAAAAAAAACAGCAAAGTAGGAAAAATGTCATGCCTGGGCAGATGTAAAAAATTGTAGCCTTATTTGTTACAGAAAAATTAATGTATATTTGTGATAGAAGATGTATGCATTAATATAAATCCCTTTTCCTGATGTTCTTTTGGCACTTTAGAGGAGAATGTGCAAACAACCTCAGGAGCTCTAAAGGCAGGTATGGAAATGCTTCGTAAAGCTTCAGGCAGTAAATCAGCTACACAGCTACATCATGAAAATCAAGCCACTGGAAAGGAAAGAACTGGCTCTGTTAAACCTCAACTTGTACAGGCCGTAGAGGGTAAAAGTCAAATCAAATGCTATTCATGTATCCTGAGCATTAGCAATGTAAAAGGAACTCATTTGTAAAAGGAACTTATTGCCTTGGATCGGACAAGTTGCGGTCTACTCTTTGAAAAGGGTTTGAAACCATTTGTTATTATGAAATGCATATACATGTAGGTAGAATTAAATGATCCACACCAGTATCACTTGAAATTGCAGTTTTCCTTTAACACGCAAACTAACATGGTCGGCCATTTTGTGGAGTCAAAATTTTGACGATCCACAAAATGGCCGCCCATGTTTCTTTGTGATGTGAAAGGAAAACTGTGCAATTTCAAGTGATACTGGTGTGGATCATTATATTCTACTGTAATTATCTATCTAACCAAAATGGCTTCAAATGCTTTTCAAAGACCAACTTGACCGATCCAAGCAATGTGTTCCTTTAAAGTGTGTACACATTTGCAGAAACAAATAAAATGTTGAAATGGATGAAGCTTGGACAAATTATAGTATGTATACAAAAATGTATAATAACAAATTTTGAACTTGGCTATAATGAAAGAACACTGATCATTCATCTAGTCATAATAACTCTTGATTTCATTCATTTAAATAATAATATAAACATAACATTCAAAACTTGATGTAAATGGTCAAAATGTTTACTGCCCAACCAATATTCAATATTATCGCTGCATTCTTACATGTACCTTTTATTTTGATTACTGTCAACAGAATGTCATATGACTGACCTACTTGCTCAACTTGTGTCAGTGGTTCACTCTAAGCCATCAGAGATACAAGATCCGAAAATGGGTAAGCAAGTTATTTGAATTGTATCCTTGAGCAGAAGAAGTGCTGGCCCCTTGGATGAATGAGAGTCTGGAATTGGAACTTGCCAACATAGATGGGTTGCAATACGCGCCATTGACCGCCATATTTGATGTATATTTGATGTACATGAAAAGTGCATATGCGCTGCGATGACTCTCATGCACTTTTCATGCGTAAAATACATCAAATATGGCGGTCAATCACGCTTATTGCAACCTATCTATAGAGAGATCAGTTCTCGGTTGGTAACTACAAGGTGTAATGAAATTGGTCACCGATCTCGTCTCATTGATTTGAATATTAAAAGCTCAAAAGAGGGCGTCAGAAACACAAAGATAATAGATATTAAAAACATCCACTGTAAAACTTTATTTGAATAAAGATTCATAAATGCCTAAGACAGTTTATCCATTCTGATTGGTCGAGAGGGCATCACGAAGGGTTGTTTGAACGGATGATATAACACCAGTAAAAAGTGTTGAAACATGGGCGTGACACGCACGCTTGCACCTGTGCTTATAAGACATTTTCTTCTTTCCTCATGGTCGAGAGCAACGGCTGAAACAGTTGTGCAACATCATGCGTTCACGCGACACGCACAGCATCTCCTTATAAGGAGTTGTTTACCCAAGGCCTTACCATTTCATAGCTGGAGGGGTGTTGTGTTGAAAGAAATCATTGAACAATTATAATTTTTGCATTTAAGCCTATTTTACCTTTTGACCAAAAAGTGTTGATGTTTTTTGATCGAAAAGGTATTTATGAATGGGAATCAAAGTGTGTTGGAATCGGTTTTCAACTAGTAGTTTAAACCCGCCGAGGCCTGGTTCTTGATAATTCAGCGCAGGTTTAAACCACTAGTTGAAAACCTCTTCACCACACATTGTTTCCCTTAAAAAAAGAGTAATACGTGGGGTCTTGTAACTGTTGATTATTCATTTTCTGCTTTTTGTTTTGTTTTCATGTAGCCCTTTTATAAGCTTGGCATGCCTTATACAAGCTTAGCAACAATAAATACAATAATGTGAGCTACGCCTATAGTTACTGGATTAATGGGGTGTTCCAATTCAACCAGCCTAAAATGCGTGCCGCGCTCTCACTTGACATTACACGCTCATTCTTGCATCATGTAATGTTTTAGCTCTTTTTATAATGGTTCACTTACAGGCCTGTTTATTGCATTGGGCATAAATAAGCATTAAAGGCAGTGGACACTATTGGTAATTACTCAAAATAATTATTAGCATAAAACCTTTCTTGGTGAAGAGTAATGGGGAGAGGTTGGTGGTATAAAACATTGTGAGAAATGGCTCCCTCTGAAGTGCCATAGTTTTTGAGAAAGAATTAATTTTCCTCGAATTTGATTTCGAGACCTCAGATTTAGAACTTGAGGTCTCGAAATCAACCATCTAAACGCACACAACTTCGTGTGACAAGAATGTTTTTGTCTTTCATTATTATCTCGCAACTCTGATGACCGATTGAGCTCAAATTTTCACAGGTTTATTATTTTATGCATATGTTGAGATATACCAACTGTGAAGGCTGGTCTTTGACAATAAAGCTTGCACGCCACGTCTTGATTAAACACTTTCAGCCTTATTTATAATACACATGACGTGCTCTCCACCAATAGGAATAGCGAAACTGTCTGATTATTCAGAGGTTCCAGTCGGAGGGCATTAACTCTGTAGCAGCAGTAGAGTACACGTTTATGTCCTGCTGTAGTAAACCCCAAATTAAATTAGCAACCAATCACCTCTCGTTTGATATTGTCTAACATGGTGATGAATATCTTTGATTGTAGATGATGCTGAAGACCCAGCTGCTGCACCGGTCTTATGGATCAGCAAATGGGTTGACTACTCGGACAAGTATGGCTTGGGTTATCAGTTGAGCGATGGAAGTTTTGGTGTACTCTTCAATGATTCAACCAAACTACTACTGCAATCTAATGGAGAGTAAGTTTCTTAAGCCTCTCTCAACAGCACTGCATGGATAAAACAATTCCTTCATATGAATCACTAATGATCATTTCATAGTTTTCTGACAAAGTTGGTATGCAACAAATTAAAGTGAAAGAAATGGCTTTTCTGTAGCACAGGCTTGTGAAATCTCTGCTTTAAAGCGGATTTCCGCTCTTTTTAATTTTCCGCGTCCGCATTTTTCTTGGGTTCCGCTTTTTTCCGTTCCTTGTTTTTCTTGCGGGCTCCGCTTTTTTCTCGTTCCGTTTTTATCTTCTTCTTTTTTAACATCCAAAATAGATCGTCAAGCAGCACGTACCTGGAATCGGGAAGCACTTTAAATGCGATTTGATTTTGACATGTGAGTCGGGGGCTAGACCCAGTAAATTGCTCCGTGTTGGTCTTTCATTGGAGCCGTTGTTGTTAATTTTTCGTTTAGCGCGATGTCTATTTTACATGTACTTCAATGTCATTGTTCCATTGTACCAATAGAGGGCGCTTTACTAAAAATCCAACGCCTTGAGACAAGATTAGGCACACATGGTTTTTCCCCCACGCAACGCACGTTGTGTGTATGTGTACGGTGTGTGTTTTTTTGCGACAAGTAAAATATATGACAGTCGACGACGAGGACTCATCGCGCTTGTGGATTTATTCCTAAAGGAATGCTACAAAAATGTCTTGAAAATGATGATGTACAACACATTGTTACACGTAAGAATTGTGGCCTATGTTTCTGTGAATGTGTTGTCTATGCTTCAGTTTTTAATTAAAGCCTTTTATTACATTCGTAGTACTGGCCAAAAAATCCGGACAACAATTTTCTGCTTTTTTTTTCATGACCCGTTCACAGGCCTGGTAGCATGAGTTTGAGATTTGTTTTTAATTACCAGATCCAAACTTCATGTAAGCTATGAAAGTCTTATCACATCCCGAGTTCAGTTCTCTTCTACAAAAACAAACAAATCCCATAGTAATGTACAATGTACTTGTACATATGTACACTGTAATTCAAACCCTCATGACCCCTTTTGCTCACATAAAACAAATTAAACAAACTGATAATAGTTTTTAATCTGTTGAAAATAAGGTTGAAGCTTTTTGAAGGAAGAGTTTTTTTTAATTTTCTTTAATCACATCAGGAAAACAAGGAGCGTGCACATGTTTTTAAGTAGCCCGCCAGGGCAAGTTGAGAAATGGTTTGTACTTGCCCGCTGCAGTTTTGATTGTAGACAATGTACACTGAGCTAGCGGTAAGGTTGAGTCCTGACTCAATCATTGGTCTGGCTGCAGTAAAGAAAGTGCAATGTTTGATTTTATTCTGCACTGAAAAGAAATGAAAACTTCCCTCAAATCAATTGTGTTACAAGCAATTGCACTGTCCTATTTTGTCATGTGACAAGTGCTAAAATCCCTTTTGATATCAAAGAAAAGTTGTTTATACGTAATTTTGTGTTTGATAAGATAAAATTTATCTATTTTATGATTTTATTTTAGAAATATTGAGTACATCGAGCGTGATGGAACAGAGAAGTTTGCTGCAATGCAAACCTATCCAGAAACAATGCGAAAGAAGGTCACTCTGTTGAAATACTTCCGTAACTACATGAGTGAACACCTTCTCAAGGTAAAACAATATCCTCCTCTATCCTATAATCACCATTTTATTGGATATAAAAGGAACACGTTGCCTTTGATCGGACAGGTTGGTCTTTGAAACCGTTTGTTATGAAATGTATATGGGTAGAAAGATATTTTCAAAGTAGAATGTAATGATCCACACAAGTATCACTCAAATTTGCACTGTTTTGCTTTTCAATCCAAACTAACATGGTCTGCCATTTTATGGAGTAAAAATGGCCTATCGTGTTTCTTCGCGACATAAAAGGAAAACTTTGCAATTTCAGGGCATGTTTGTGTGGATCATCATATTCTACCTATAAAATATCTATCTAACCATATATATGCATTTGAAAATAGCATATCGAACATGCTGTATTAGTACTGTTAAAAACCCCATGTTGATACATCTTTATGGTTCAAAAGATGTGAAAGTAGAAACACCAAGAGATGTGAGAATGAAACTGAGATAAGGGGGTTT
Source organism: Asterias amurensis (assembly GCF_032118995.1). Lineage (NCBI taxonomy): Eukaryota > Metazoa > Echinodermata > Asteroidea > Forcipulatida > Asteriidae > Asterias > Asterias amurensis. Next base: position 7,842,133 of record NC_092657.1, on the reverse strand, counting down.
AGAGTCAAGTTGTTTATTTTATTTCAATGCTAATTGTAAACCCCTTGTTCATGTTATTTATCAGGAAAGAAGGAAGTTGCCAATTTAGATATATAAGATATATTTTGGGATTTAAATTTCAACCCAGTTGGCCTGTTTTGGCTTAACGACTCATTCAGTTTGATTGCATCACATTACATTATACTGTTGAGTATCAAATCTCAGTATAAAACAGGCTACTACATGTATCTATCCTCATTGCTCCTGGAGGGACACAAGGCCTCGCAATAAGGACCCACTCTGCAAAAGCAAAACCCTGTTTTAGTATTAAAAACTGAAACAGGGGAGAGAAAAATAAAGATTATCTTGTGAAAAGTTTCCACTTGCAATGCAGATTTGTTTTTTAGGAGTTATTAATGGATTATTAAATGATTGAATTAGTAAATGATTGCCATTGTTTAGTTCCTGTAAGGTAAGAGATTTATCATGTGTTTATAGCAAATGATTTGGTTTGATTTCAGACTGGTGCTGCAGTTACTCCATTAGAATCAGACAATCTGGCTCGTCTACCATGTCTTCGGACATGGTTCAGAACACGCAGTGCAATAGTTTTGCATCTGAGCAATGGAACACTTCAGGTAGGATCTTAATTTCAACATGTGACCTTGGATATTGCCAAAAAGGCAAGCCATTACTTTGCTTGTTGGATCTTTTATTGTACATCATGTTATTTGCATGCATACCCAATGCTTGATGATCATTTTTATAGGATACTGGAAGCTTTTAAAGATTTATTTTAAACAAGGGTGGGTTTTCCCCGTTATTTTCTCCAGACTCCGATGACCGAATGAGCCTAAATTTTCACAGGTTTGTTATTTAATATACACGCATAAGTTGTGATACACGAAGTGTGGGCCTTTTGACAACACTGTTTACCAAAAGTGTCCAATGACAGAGATTTTTTGCTAGTATGCATTTTAGGCATTCTTTACTTACACATACTGCTGCACAGAAATTTTGCACTATTGTTTTGATCTCAATTCCATTTAACTATACAAAAATCTTGTTAATAAAGTAAAGTTACCTTGTTCTTTCTTTCAGATCAACTTTTTCCAGGACCATACGAAGGTTATTCTTTGTCCATTAATGGCTGCTGTAACTTACGTTGATGAAAATCGACAATTTCGTACATTCCGTCTTAGTTTGATTGAGAAGTTTGGATGCTGCAAAGAGTTAGCAAGTCGATTGCATTATGCTCGTATCATGACAGAGAGACTGCTAGCCCCAAAAGTTCCGTGTGTCAAACCTCCAAAAGAATTGTCATCTGGAACTGGAGGAATAAGCTCTAAAGATGGTGCAATGCAGACTCTCAGATAAGGCCATGTACACTCTAGAGTAAACCATTGGAGCCTAAACTTACACTTGTATATAAAATGTACATACCTTTATTCTGCAATCTGAAGCCACTTGACTGTACAAAGGATCAGCTGATCAGCCAGATGATTTCTTTTCACTTGTTTTGTTTAGTTTATAGTGCCATAGGAAACTAAAACAAAACAAACATATGCAAAAAAGGATGTTTTCTCTTTTTATGCGATATGTGCATGATGTCTGTTAAAGGCAGTGGACACTATTGGTATTTACTCAAAATAATATTAGCATAAAACCTTACTTGGTAACGAGTTATGGGGAGATGTTGATGGTATAAAACATTGTGAGAACGGCTCCCTCTGAAGTGGAGTAGTTTTTGAGAAAGAAGTAAATTTCCACGAATGTGATTTCGAGACCCCAAGTTTAGAATTTGAGGTCTCGAAATCAAGCATCTGAAAGCACATAACTGGGGTGTTTTTTTCTTTCATAGTTATCTCGCAACTCCGAACGACCAATCGAGCTCAAATTTTCACAGTCTTGTTATTTTATGCATATGTTGAGATAAAGAAAGTGAGAAGACTGGTCTTTGACATTTACCAATAGTGTCCACCGTCTTTAAAGATTGATCATTCATTGGGCCTTAAAGCAAATCATAAGCCCACAACTAATGGCGTTGCCTCATTTGGGAAAATTGCTAAACATTTTATGTACAGATCGAGCACAGTTTTAATTAAAGTAACATAAGTAAAATAGAAGCAAAAAAGTTTAAGGTGGTAAAGTTTGTTTGTTTAAATTCAACATTATTAATTGACAAACTATCTGAATTGAACATGATGTTTATCATTGATCTTCAAAAGACAAACTCAAATGTTGTGATCATGCAAACATTATTATTACAAATACAATGCCACCTGTGTATACATGTACTTCTTTCCAGTGTATATTGAAATAGTTTCATGTAATTTTTGTCAGTATGCTTGCAATAGGTAAACATTTATAGCAAGCTCAAATATCTGACCTACAAGATGGCGTGTGTGCGTGCATGTGCCGTAGAAATGTTGTGTGCTGCGTGCTTCGATGATGTACGTGTTTAGACACGCATACGGTTTGCCCTACAAGACGGCGATTTTTCATAGCAATAGGGGGTTATTCAATACGGTCTATTCAAAACTCTTTTATGTCAACTTTACCTGATAAGGGGATGGATTTCACAAAGAGTTAAGTCTAGTCTTATATTGAGTTAAGGACCAGCCTTCAGTTTGTAATAGTTTAAAGAGTCATAGGACTAGTCCTACATGTAAGTTAAGACTATCTTTGTGTCATTGACCATGTCACTGTCACCCTCTACACTAAAATCAAGACGCTAACCATTATAGCCAAACTCAGCAAAATCATTTAGATGATGTGTAATTGTCTAAACTGTAAATAAAATGTAAAATTGTAGTTGAAGTACATGTAAATAATTATTGATAAAACCTACTTTTACATCTAGGTTATAGAGTATAAAAATGTCTTACCCCATGTATTTAGATTTATCCGTTTATTGAACAAGAATAAAACCAGACTGTTAATGTGCAAAAGATTGTATATAACTGCTCAAATAAAAAAAGCTTGTATCTTTGTACCCCATATCACACAAAGAAGAACTCCTTTAATGTACTTTATACAGACACTGGTTCTGAAGAGTGGTGATACAGGGCAAGTCTTTAAAATAAGTTGGTAATTGTCAAGCGTGGTGTGGTCACGGGGACGGTACACTCGTCCTCGATCCCAGTAATACTGGGATCGAGGACGAGTGTCTGGATTTTGTCCCTAAAATTTAGTTTGCAAAAAAATGGAAAGGGCCAACTTTGACTTTCCTGTATGAGAGGAAATAAAGGTCATACGACTTTCATATGCACTAGGTCTAATCAAAGTCTTTTAGCATGATAGGCCTAATGATCAATCTATAATGTTACTTATACAACTTTTGTGTACTTAAATTGCTCAAAAAATACCAATCTCTGGAGCTCTGTCATGGAGAGGCTGGCTGTTTCCTCATCGTAGCCACTGCCGCCATCAAAAACTTGACTAATAAACTGCCGCCTGTATTTCATTTACTCACTAATGATCTATTAGTCCCTGCCTGCTTTTGTTATACTCTTGAATATCCCACTATTGTGCTTTTCTCTGACCATTTACTAATCCAATCAAGTAAAAGGCGTTTAGTCAAGTAAAAGGTTATTTATAGATCATGCCTGATCTTTGACTCATTAACCTTCTGGTAATGTTGGACCATTTATACGGCCCAGTATCTTGTATGCTACAGGACAATAGCATTAAGGTCGGTTTTACTTACATGTCAATAACAAGAGTCCCTCAAGCAATTAATTTTACTTTCTAGTTCGACCATACTAGCAAGTAAATGTTTACTTTTATTTATAAGGATTTAAGTAAAAGGCTAATAAAAGCAATTGCTGGTTTTATTTATACGGCACAATGTCATGTTGATGCATTTAGGAAGTTTGCATGGAGGGTGGAGTAAGAATGGACAAGAAAGTAAAACTATATATAATAATTGAGTTTGTGCACAAGAACTTTTTCAAAAATTACACAACTCAAGATGAAAGTCTTTTGGTATTCTAACATATGTTTGTATACAAAACGTTTAGAAATGACGAGATTTGAAAATAATTATGGCCAATTGATTGAAAATAATGGTGGAGCAAAAAAAAAGCTTGCATTTGGGCATTTCCAAGCCAAAGTGGAAATGACTTTTAAAAAATCAAATTGTGCCTTTCATATTATTCCAAACACATGCCAGGATCAACTTTGAAACATGTTTTGGGATTTACTTCACAGTTTGGTAATATGCAAATTAATTTGTTCAGATAGTGTTTTTTTCAGTGGGAAAACTTTTTACAAAACTTAAGATATTTTTATAAATGGGCCCAATGTTTTCAGCATAAGCAGTTTTCAATAAAAGTCATTACATTTTATATCCATGAAATATGTACAAGAAATATTCATCCAATTTTAACCATCACCCTCCACTTTTCCTTTCATCGCTTACCTTCAGATACTCGCTCAACTGAGATATAGTGTAGCACGAGTTACCAAAACATTTTTTTTATTATATAATTACTAAATGGTGGCACTTTAATTGATCCCAATTAATATCTATCTTCTACTGTTGGTGCCTCAAGTATTTATAAGAAATTGAACTGTCAAGCATTATCTACCACATAATAATGATCCGTTAAAAACTGTAGCAGGAGTTACCGGTAGCACGAGTGACCGAAGGTTTAGGTGATTAGGACTGAACTTTGATATGGCACCAATAACTGCAAAAATATTTTTTGATTGGGTGAGCACTGCTCACTTTTGTGAAGGGTATGAAAATAAGCGTGCACAGGAATTAGCCTTCCCTTTGTGAGAGGTAGTCCTTTGTAGCTAGCCAACATCTTTGACATTCCTTCTTTCAACAACCTGTATTTGAATAATCAATTTACTTAATTCCCGTCTGGTTATTAAGAAAAACAAATGAAATGTTCAACTCCTCTTACAATAACTGAAATGTGGGGTGAATATTTTTATTCAAAGTGACAGATGTGAACAAAAACAGTTTGTAACATGGAAATTGCAACATGTAGGGGGCCTACCATCACACAATCCTGACTCATATGGACACACCACTCAGAAAGTGAAAATAGTCTACAAGAAAAAAAATGCAATTCCTGTTTACTCATGCATAAAACAAATTGTTTAATAAACCATAAAATAATTCATTCAGCAAACACAAACTGAGTGCAATTGATCATCATATCACCATCAATTTTGTAAGCTCACAATAGGCTTATTCCTGCGCAGCCTAATTTTCATACCCTAACATAAGTGACCAGTGCTCCCAGGCATACAATATTTTCGCAGTTTTTGGTGTCATACATGTATAAAAGTTGAGACCATAAGCTATCCATACATCCAAACTGTTTCCCCCAGAATCGTATATTTTTCATTCTGCAGCCATTTCAAAAGTGTATAGTCTTTTTTGAGACACCCTGTAGAGGGAAGAGTGAAATAATATGTAGCCGTGTGCCACCAAATCACGGAAAATTGGTTTGATGGTATCCAATGTACATACAAAGACAATAGTAGGACCGGAATACACTAACAAATATTGGAAATATCTTTATAGCTTTTGCCTTTTGCCTTTTTTTAAGCTTGTCGAGCGAGAATCATAGAAAGGCTTGCTTTTTAAAAAACATTTTTTCAGAATGTGCAGTTCCTGATATAGAAAGTGGGCCGGGTCAACCAAAAAGAACAGACCCATTTTGTACTAAGTGGGGGTTTTGGGGGTGGGGGTGGGGCAGGATAGCTACAAGTAGGAGGGAGGGTATGAGAAAGGACCGAGTGCATATATAGGCACTGCATGTTCTTACCCAAGATCCTACCAGAACAACGGAAGTTCTCAGACTGAAATACCTACATGTAAACACTAAGATTTGTGTACAGAGTTGCTGTTTTTCACAGAGTTGTACATGTATACTCAATTTACTTAAAGTGGCCTATGAAAGGATGAAAAAACATTCTGAAAAATCAAATGAATGAAAATGTGAAAGAACCTTCAAATCTAACAACCGTGGTCCGAATTTCACAAGATTCTTGAACAGATTTAGGCTCCTTTACATTCTAAGACACCAAAATGTGTTTAGCATAACATGGACATAAATAGCTGAAATTAATAAATAATCACGAACAAAAAACCACGCAATTTTGATGACGACACCTATCCTTCTCAGCTATAATCATTGTGTAAGTTGTGTTGAAATTATTGTGTTAGCAAATTCATTCAAATTGGTTTCTTGAGGGTTGTAGGCTACTGCTGCTGCCGACCATCCTGGTCCAGACAGGCTTCTGGAGGTCCACTTCTGGAGGTCAGACATTCCTGCCACAGTCAGGTCACCTTGCACGACTCCCCACATACTGCAACCCTTAGCCAGTCACAAGGTCACCTTGCATGACTCCCCACATACTGCAACCCTTAGCCAGTCAACAAGGTCACCTTGCACGACTCCCCACATACTGCAACCCTTAGCCACAGTCAACAAGGTCACCTTGCACGACTCCCCACATACTGCAACCCTTAGCCACAGACAACAAGGTCACCTTGCATGACTCCCCACATACTGCAACCCTTAGCCACAGACAACAAGGTCACCTTGCATGACTCCACATACTGCAACCCTTAGCCAGTCAACAAGGTCACCTTGCATGACTCCCCACATACTGCAACCCTTAGCCAGTCACAAGGTCACCTTGCATGACTCCCCACATACTGCAACCCTTAGCCACAGTCAACAAGGTCACCTTGCATGACTCCCCACATACTGCAACCCTTAGCCACAGTCAACAAGGTCACCTTGCATGACTCCACATACTGCAACCCTTAGCCAGTCAACAAGGTCACCTTGCATGACTCCCCACATACTGCAACCCTTAGCCAGTCACAAGGTCACCTTGCATGACTCCCCACATACTGCAACCCTTAGCCACAGACAACAAGGTCACCTTGCATGACTCCCCACATACTGCAACCCTTAGCCACAGACAACAAGGTCACCTTGCATGACTCCACATACTGCAACCCTTAGCCAGTCAACAAGGTCACCTTGCATGACTCCCCACATACTGCACCCCTTAGCCAGTCACAAGGTCACCTTGCATGACTCCCCACATACTGCAACCCTTAGCCACAGTCAACAAGGTCACCTTGCACGACTCCCCACATACTGCAACCCTTAGCCACAGTCAACAAGGTCAACTTGCATGACTCCCCACATACTGCAACCCTTAGCCACAGTCAACAAGGTCACCTTGCATGACTCCCCACATACTGCAACCCTTAGCAACAGTCAACAAGGTCACCTTGCATGACTCCCCACATACTGCAACCCTTAGCCAGTCAACAAGGTCACCTTGCATGACTCCCCACATACTGCAACCCTTAGCCAGTCACAAGGTCACCTTGCATGACTCCCCACATACTGCAACCCTTAGCCACAGACAACAAGGTCACCTTGCATGACTCCCCACATACTGCAACCCTTAGCCACAGACAACAAGGTCACCTTGCATGACTCCACATACTGCAACCCTTAGCCAGTCAACAAGGTCACCTTGCATGACTCCCCACATACTGCACCCCTTAGCCAGTCACAAGGTCACCTTGCATGACTCCCCACATACTGCAACCCTTAGCCACAGTCAACAAGGTCACCTTGCACGACTCCCCACATACTGCAACCCTTAGCCACAGTCAACAAGGTCAACTTGCATGACTCCCCACATACTGCAACCCTTAGCCACAGTCAACAAGGTCACCTTGCATGACTCCCCACATACTGCAACCCTTAGCAACAGTCAACAAGGTCACATTGCATGACTCCCCACATACTGCAACCCTTAGCCAGTCAACAAGGTCACCTTGCATGACTCCCCACATACTGCAACCCTTAGCCAGTCAACAAGGTCACCTTGCATGACTCCCCACATACTGCAACCCTTAGCCAGTCAACAAGGTCACCTTGCATGACTCCCCACATACTGCAACCCTTAGCCAGTCAACAAGGTCACCTTGCATGACTCCCCACATACTGCAACCCTTAGCCAGTCAACAAGGTCACCTTGCATGACTCCCCACATACTGCAACCCTTAGCCACAGTCAACAAGGTCACCTTGCATGACTCCCCACATACTGCAACCCTTAGCCACAGTCAACAAGGTCACCTTGCATGACTCCCCACATACTGCAACCCTTAGCCAGTCAACAAGGTCACCTTGCATGACTACCCACATACTGCAACCCTTAGCCACAGTCAACAAGGTCACCTTGCATGACTCCCCACATACTGAAACCCTTAGCCACAGTCAACAAGGTCACCTTGCACGACTCCCCACATACTGCAACCCTTAGCCACAGTCAACAAGGTCACCTTGCACGACTCCCCACATACTGAAACCCTTAGCCACAGTCAACAAGGTCACCTTGCACGACTCCCCACATACTGCAACCCTTAGCCACAGTCAACAAGGTCAACTTGCATGACTCCCCACATACTGCAACCCTTAGCCAGTCAACAAGGTCACCTTGCATGACTCCCCACATACTGCAACCCTTAGCAACAGTCAACAAGGTCACCTTGCATGACTCCCCACATACTGCAACCCTTAGCCAGTCAACAAGGTCACCTTGCATGACTCCCCACATACTGCAACCCTTAGCCAGTCAACAAGGTCACCTTGCATGACTCCCCACATACTGCAACCCTTAGCCAGTCAACAAGGTCACCTTGCATGACTCCCCACATACTGCAACCCTTAGCCAGTCAACAAGGTCACCTTGCATGACTCCCCACATACTGCAACCCTTAGCCAGTCAACAAGGTCACCTTGCATGACTCCCCACATACTGCAACCCTTAGCCACAGTCAACAAGGTCACCTTGCATGACTCCCCACATACTGCAACCCTTAGCCAGTCAACAAGGTCACCTTGCATGACTCCCCACATACTGCAACCCTTAGCCAGTCAACAAGGTCACCTTGCATGACTACCCACATACTGCAACCAATAGCCACAGTCAACAAGGTCACCTTGCATGACTCCCCACATACTGAAACCCTTAGCCACAGTCAACAAGGTCACCTTGCACGACTCCCCACATACTGCAACCCTTAGCCACAGTCACCAAGGTCACCTTGCACGACTCCCCACATACTGCAACCCTTAGCCACAGTCAACAAGGTCACCTTGCACGACTCCCCACATACTGAAACCCTTAGCCACAGTCAACAAGGTCACCTTGCATGACTCCCCACATACTGCAACCCTTAGCCACAGTCAACAAGGTCACCTTGCATGACTCCCCACATACTGCAACCCTTAGCCACAGTCAACAAGGTCACCTTGCATGACTCCCCACATACTGCAACCCTTAGCCAGTCAACAAGGTGGTTACCGCTCGATAGTCCGAAGGTTCGATGGTCCGAAGGTTCAATAGTTCGAAGGTCCGTTAGTCCGAAGGTTCGTTAGTCCGAAGGTTCAATAGTTCGAAGGTCCGACAGTCCGAAGGTTCGATAGTCCGAATGGCCTGTTAGTCCGAAAATAGGATAAGGTTAAATATTCCGAAGGTTCGGTAGTCCGAATTGACAATCAGGTTCGATCGTCCGAATTGACAATAAGGTTCGATAGTCCGAATCGACAATAAGGTTCGACAGTCCGAATTGACAATAAGGTTCGACAGTCCGAATTGACAATAAGGTTCGACAGTCCGAATTGACAATAAGGTTCGATAGTCCGAATCGACAATAAGGTTCATTATTCCGAATCGACAATAAGGTTCGATAGTCCGAATCGACAATACACACGCGCCATTGCCTGTGTAGAATTTATTTTGGTTCGCCATGGACGCGGTAACGATTTCACGTTCGAAAGCCGACGCGCAGAAAATGCACACGGGAGATAGGCTTTGGACGCGCTAAATGTCACGTGCCGACGGCAACAAGTCACGTGACCACGGCAACACCCAGAAAGTGAACAGGGGAGATTGGCCAATGGCGGACCCATGCCAGAACCCGTGTATGTACGCGCGGCCGATCTAGTTATTTCAGTTATTTTAATTTATATCTATGAACAAAACGAACTTTTTATTTAAATTTCCCTACGGTGTGCGTCTTTCGAACCTTAATCGAACCTTAATATCGATTCGGACTATCGAACCTTATTGTCAGTTTGGACTATCGAACCTTATTGTAAATTCTGACTATCGAACCTTATTGTCAATTCGGACTATCGAACCTTATCGTCGATTCGGAATAATGTACCTTCGGACTGTTGAACCTCGTTTTTGTTTCGGACTATCGAAACTTCGGACCAATTAACCTTTTTTTAAATTCGGACTACCGAACCTTCGGACCAGTAAACCTTCGGATCGATGAACCTTCGGACTAATAAACCTTCGGACTATCACATCATATGTTCGGATTAACGAACCCTATTACATTTTCGGACTAGTGAACCCCCTCTTATGGAAAATTTGCGCGTTCGGACTATCGAACCTTCGGACTATGGCACCTTCGGACTAACGGACCTTCGGGCGGACCCCAACAAGGTCACCTTGCATGACTCCCCACATACTGCAACCCTTAGCCAGTCAACAAGGTCACCTTGCATGACTCCCCACATACTGCAACCCTTAGCCACAGACAACAAGGTCACCTTGCATGACTCCCCACATACTGCAACCCTTAGCCACAGTCAACAAGGTCACCTTGCATGACTCCCCACATACTGCAACCCTTAGCCACAGTCAACAAGGTCACCTTGCATGACTCCCCACATACTGCAACCCTTAGCCACAGTCAACAAGGTCACCTTGCATGACTCCCCACATACTGCAACCCTTAGCCAGTCAACAAGGTCACCTTGCATGACTCCCCACATACTGCAACCCTTAGCCAGTCAACAAGGTCACCTTGCATGACTCCCCACATACTGCAACCCTTAGCCACAGACAACAAGGTCACCTTGCATGACTCCCCACATACTGCAACCCTTAGCCACAGTCAACAAGGTCACCTTGCATGACTCCCCACATACTGCAACCCTTAGCCAGTCAACAAGGTCACCTTGCATGACTACCCACATACTGAAACCCTTAGCCAGTCAACAAGGTCACCTTGCATGACTCCCCACATACTGCAACCCTTAGCCACAGACAACAAGGTCACCTTGCACGACTCCCCACATACTGCAACCCTTAGCCAGTCAACAAGGTCACCTTGCATGACTCCCCACATACTGCAACCCTTAGCCACAGTCAACAAGGTCACCTTGCACGACTACCCACATACTGCAACCCTTAGCCACAGTCAACAAGGTCACCTTGCATGACTCCCCACATACTGCAACCCTTAGCCACAGTCAACAAGGTCACCTTGCATGACTCCCCACATACTGCAACCCTTAGCCAGTCAACAAGGTCACCTTGCACGACTCCCCACATACTGCAACCCTTAGCAACAGTCAACAAGGTCACCTTGCATGACTCCCCACATACTGCAACCCTTAGCCACAGTCAACAAGGTCACCTTGCATGACTCCCCACATACTGCAACCCTTAGCCACAGTCAACAAGGTCACCTTGCACGACTCCCCACATACTGCAACCCTTAGCCAGTCAACAAGGTCACCTTGCATGACTACCCACATACTGCAACCCTTAGCCACAGTCAACAAGGTCACCTTGCATGACTCCCCACATACTGAAACCCTTAGCCACAGACAACAAGGTCACCTTGCACGAACCCCCACATACTGCAACCCTTAGCCACAGACAACAAGGTCACCTTGCATGACTCCCCACATACTGCAACCCTTAGCCACAGTCAACAAGGTCACCTTGCATGACTCCCCACATACTGCAACCCTTAGCCACAGACAACAAGGTCACCTTGCATGACTCCCCACATACTGCAACCCTTAGCCAGTCAACAAGGTCACCTTGCATGACTCCCCACATACTGCAACCCTTAGCCACAGTCAACAAGGTCACCTTGCCCGACTCCCCACATACTGCAACCCTTAGCCACAGTCAACAAGGTCACCTTGCATGACTCCCCACATACTGCAACCCTTAGCCACAGTCAACAAGGTCACCTTGCATGACTCCCCACATACTGAAACCCTTAGCCACAGTCAACAAGGTCACCTTGCATGACTCCCCACATACTGCAACCCTTAGCCACAGTCAACAAGGTCACCTTGCACGACTCCCCACATACTGCAACCCTTAGCCACAGTCAACAAGGTCACCTTGCACGACTCCCCACATACTGCAACCCTTAGCCAGTCAACAAGGTCACCTTGCATGACTACCCACATACTGCAACCCTTAGCCAGTCAACAAGGTCACCTTGCATGACTCCCCACATACTGCAACCCTTAGCCACAGTCAACAAGGTCACCTTGCCCGACTCCCCACATACTGCAACCCTTAGCCACAGACAAAGGTCACCTTGCATGACTCCCCACATACTGCAACCCTTAGCCAGTCAACAAGGTCACCTTGCATGACTCCCCACATACTGAAACCCTTAGCCACAGTCAACAAGGTCACCTTGCACGACTACCCACATACTGCAACCCTTAGCCACAGTCAACAAGGTCACCTTGCACGACTCCCCACATACTGCAACCCTTAGCCACAGTCAACAAGGTCACCTTGCACGACTCCCCACATACTGCAACCCTTAGCCAGTCAACAAGGTCACCTTGCATGACTACCCACATACTGCAACCCTTAGCCAGTCAACAAGGTCACCTTGCATGACTCCACATACTGCAACCCTTAGCCAGTCAACAAGGTCACCTTGCATGACTCCCCACATACTGCAACCCTTAGCCAGTCAACAAGGTCACCTTGCATGACTCCACATACTGCAACCCTTAGCCAGTCAACAAGGTCACCTTGCATGACTCCCCACATACTGCAACCCTTAGCCACAGTCAACAAGGTCACCTTGCATGACTCCCCACATACTGAAACCCTTAGCCACAGTCAACAAGGTCACCTTGCACGACTCCCCACATACTGCAACCCTTAGCCACAGACAACAAGGTCACCTTGCACGACTCCCCACATACTGCAACCCTTAGCCACAGTCAACAAGGTCACCTTGCATGACTCCCCACATACTGCAACCCTTAGCCACAGACAACAAGGTCACCTTGCATGACTCCCCACATACTGCAACCCTTAGCAACAGTCAACAAGGTCACCTTGCATGACTCCCCACATACTGCAACCCTTAGCAACAGTCAACAAGGTCACCTTGCATGACTCCCCACATACTGCAACCCTTAGCCAGTCAACAAGGTCACCTTGCATGACTCCCCACATACTGCAACCCTTAGCCAGTCAACAAGGTCACCTTGCATGACTCCCCACATACTGCAACCCTTAGCCACAGTCAACAAGGTCACCTTGCATGACTCCCCACATACTGCAACCCTTAGCCACAGTCAACAAGGTCACCTTGCATGACTCCCCACATACTGCAACCCTTAGCCACAGTCAACAAGGTCACCTTGCATGACTCCCCACATACTGCAACCCTTAGCCACAGACAACAAGGTCACCTTGCATGACTCCCCACATACTGCAACCCTTAGCCACAGTCAACAAGGTCACCTTGCATGACTCCCCACATACTGCAACCCTTAGCCACAGTCAACAAGGTCACCTTGCACGACTCCCCACATACTGCAACCCTTAGCCACAGACAAGGTCACCTTGCATGACTCCCCACATACTGCAACCCTTAGCCACAGTCAACAAGGTCACCTTGCACGACTCCCCACATACTGCAACCCTTAGCCACAGACAACAAGGTCACCTTGCATGACTCCCCACATACTGCAACCCTTAGCCACAGACAACAAGGTCACCTTGCATGACTCCCCACATACTGCAACCCTTAGCCACAGTCAACAAGGTCACCTTGCATGACTCCCCACATACTGCAACCCTTAGCCACAGTCAACAAGGTCACCTTGCACGACTCCCCACATACTGCAACCCTTAGCCACAGACAACAAGGTCACCTTGCACGACTCCCCACATACTTTAACTCTTATAGCCAGTCAACAAGGTCACCTTGCATGACTCCCCACATACTGCAACCCTTAGCCACAGACAACAAGGTCACCTTGCACGACTCCCCACATACTTCAACTCTTATAGCCACAGTCAACAAGGTCACCTTGCATGACTCCCCACATACTGAAACCCTTAGCCACAGTCAACAAGGTCACCTTGCATGACTCCCCACATACTGCAACCCTTAGCCACAGACAAGGTCACCTTGCATGACTCCCCACATACTGCAACCCTTAGCCACAGTCAACAAGGTCACCTTGCATGACTCCCCATATACTGCAACCCTTAGCCAGTCAACAAGGTCACCTTGCATGACTCCCCACATACTGCAACCCTTAGCCACAGTCAACAAGGTCACCTTGCACGACTCCCCACATACTGCAACCCTTAGCCACAGTCAACAAGGTCAACTTGCATGACTCCCCACATACTTCAACTCTTATAGCCACAGTCAACAAGGTCACCTTGCATGACTCCCCACATACTGCAACCCTTAGCCACAGTCAACAAGGTCACCTTGCATGACTCCCCACATACTGCAACCCTTAGCCACAGTCAACAAGGTCACCTTGCATGACTCCCCATATACTGCAACCCTTAGCCAGTCAACAAGGTCACCTTGCATGACTCCCCACATACTGCAACCCTTAGCCACAGTCAACAAGGTCACCTTGCACGACTCCCCACATACTGCAACCCTTAGCCACAGTCAACAAGGTCAACTTGCATGACTCCCCACATACTTCAACTCTTATAGCCACAGTCAACAAGGTCACCTTGCATGACTCCCCACATACTGCAACCCTTAGCCACAGTCAACAAGGTCACCTTGCATGACTCCCCACATACTGCAACCCTTAGCCACAGTCAACAAGGTCACCTTGCATGACTCCCCACATACTGCAACCCTTAGCCACAGTCAACAAGGTCACCTTGCATGACTCCCCACATACTGAAACCCTTAGCCACAGTCAACAAGGTCACCTTGCACGACTCCCCACATACTGCAACCCTTAGCCACAGTCAACAAGGTCACCTTGCATGACTCCCCACATACTGAAACCCTTAGCCACAGTCAACAAGGTCACCTTGCACGACTCCCCACATACTGCAACCCTTAGCCACAGACAACAAGGTCACCTTGCACGACTCCCCACATACTTCAACTCTTATAGCCACAGTCAACAAGGTCACCTTGCACGACTCCCCACATACTGCAACCCTTAGCCACAGACAACAAGGTCACCTTGCACGACTCCCCACATACTTCAACTCTTATAGCCACAGTCAACAAGGTCACCTTGCATGACTCCACATACTGCAACCCTTAGCAACAGTCAACAAGGTCACTTTGCATGACTCCCCACATACTGCAATTCGTTGCACAGTGGTTGTGTTTTATGAAAAGGACGTATCATTTCAACCTTTTATATGTAACTGCACTTTTAAGACATGAATTTATTTGTCAAATCCTTGTCCTACCGTATGAGGCCTCAAGAGAGAATTCAAGACAGCAAGTTAATTGAGCTTGATGTCACAGAAGACATGTTTATTAGCCAAGTTTGTTATTAGCTACATATGTAAGACTAAGACCATTATACATGAACTATAATATAATATTGAACACAATAAGTAGGATTTGAAACTTTGCATTGTGGAAGTACACGTACATGGAAGAGAGGTTCTTTCCCAGAACCAACACATACTCAAAAGAGATTTTCACATAGTAATACTGCAAACTTCTCAAATGAATAATTGTTAATTTTTTTGTTAACTTGTTTGGCTGTTTGTTGTTTGACTCAACAGCCAAAGAAGATAGAACAAGTAAAGGCAGTGGACACTTTTGGTAATTACTCAAAATAATTGTTCGCATAAAAACTTACTTAGTAACAAGCAATGATGAGCTGAGATACATGTAGTATAACACATTGTGAGAAACGGCTCCCTCTGAAGTAATGTAGTTTTCAAGAGAGAAGTAATTTTCCACAAACTTGATTTTGAGACCTCAGAAATAGAATTTTGAGGTCCCGAAATCAAGCATCTGAAGAAAAGAAAAAAACTTTGTTTGACAAGGGTGTCTTTCCTTCCATTATCTCGCAACTTTGACGTCCAACTGAGTTCAAATTTGCACAGGTTTGTTGTTTTGTGCAATTAGTTGAGGTTTAAGTGAGAAGACTTGTCTTTGACAATTACCAAAAGTCCCCAGTGGCTTTAAGCAACAGTGGCATGACAAGTTACATTTTCACATAGTCTTCAATAAGTTCATACTTTATTGTTTAATCTTTACCTTTAAATTTGTATATCAGTTGCAACCTGAAAGACATTTCAGGACCTATCAGTTCAGTTACTGATGATTGGTAAATTACATGGTTCTAATAACAGTGCTGAGCAAAATACAATAAGGCACATTTATAAATGGCACTTTCATTTCAAAGTCTGTACTGCTGATTATAAATGCTGTACTTTACAAGTACACATAAATTAATTATATTTAACATTAACTATGATTTGATTAAACCTAATAATTACTGCTTTGCTTCTTATCTCCAGACAGGGTTGGATTGCCAGTTATTGAGTTCAAGATGAATCTTTTATACATGATGTCAGGCAGGTTTAGCACATTGGTTCCCCATCAGCTTGCAGTACAACTCATCACATATTAAAGTTTGTGTTGAACCTATAAAGAAAACATATGATAATGTTGAAATAGCAAGACAAACCCATGAACCACCACAATTAAAAAGAAAACTACATACAATATACGTAGCAACACTAGAACAACACTCAAATTGGCCAAGGTGACACTAGAAAACTTGCCATTGCAAGATGTACTGATCTCCCATTAGACTATCTATAGACCTTTTCAAACTATCGACCTTCGATTCGTGTCGAACCTTATCCGGATAGGGTCCGTGTTGGTTCCATAAAATTTCAACACGGATACAAACAGCTTCGCTTTCACGCTACATGTAGCTCTGCACGAAATCAGCTTTTTGGTTACACGTGCAACTTTCAATCCGGATATTGTGCGATTGTTTTTTTACACTGCAATGTCTTACACATAGATCAAAGCAAGACCCGTCGCGCCGCGAGTGGTTGCGTAGAGTGCGGATGACGCCGCACGCACATTCAAAATGGATCTAAAAATATTTCGCAGGTATTCACACTACGGCTTGTGATCACAGATAGAGATTTATCAATCCACCTCCTGGGCATATTTGGTTTCGACACGGATAAAGCCCCAATCCGGATCGACACCGCGTAGAAAAGTTGTACCGGTAGTGTGAAAAGGTCCAGAGCACATTATCCGGATCGAACATGTATCCGTGTCTACAGAAAAACCAATAATTTGATCAACTGATGTCAGGGTTGGGGACATTGACATTGGTTTTAAATGAAAGTGACACAGGGGATCAGGATGAATACCTACATGTAGGTATAGGTGTATGGGGACTGGTTGGTTGAAGGGCTGGGTATAGGTGTATGGGGACTGGTTGGTTGAAGGGCTGGGTATAGGTGTATGGGGACTGGTTGGTTGAAGGGCTGGGTATAGGTGTATGGGGACTGGTTGGTTGAAGGGCTGGGTATAGGTGTATGGGGACTGGTTGGTTGAAGGGCTGGGTATAGGTGTATGGGGACTGGTTGGTTGAAGGGCTGGGTATAGGTGTATGGGGACTGGTTGGTTGAAGGGCTGGGTATAGGTGTATGGGGACTGGTTGGTTGAAGGGCTGGGTATAGGTGTATGGGGACTGGTTGGTTGAAGGGCTGGGTATAGGTGTATGGGGACTGGTTGGTTGAAGGGCTGGGTATAGGTGTATGGGGACTGGTTGGTTGAAGGGCTGGGTATAGGTGTATGGGGACTGGTTGGTTGAAGGGCTGGGTATAGGTGTATGGGGACTGGTTGGTTGAAGGGCTAGGTATAGGTGTATGGGGACTGGTTGGTTGAAGGGCTGGGTATAGGTGTATGGGGACTGGTTGGTTGAAGGGCTGGGTATAGGTGTATGGGGACTGGTTGGTTGAAGGGCTGGGTATAGGTGTATGGGGACTGGTTGGTTGAAGGGCTGGGTATAGGTGTATGGGGACTGGTTGGTTGAAGGGCTGGGTATAGGTGTATGGGGACTGGTTGGTTGAAGGGCTGGGTATAGGTGTATGGGGACTGGTTGGTTGAAGGGCTAGGTATAGGTGTATGGGGACTGGTTGGTTGAAGGGCTGGGTATAGGTGTATGGGGACTGGTTGGTTGAAGGGCTGGGTATAGGTGTACGGGGACTGGTTGGTCGAAGGGCTAGGTATAGGTGTATGGGGACTGGTTGGTCGAAGGGCTAGGTATAGGTGTATGGGGACTGGTTGGTTGAAGGGCTGGGTATAGGTGTACGGGGACTGGTTGGTCGAAGGGCTAGGTATAGGTGTATGGGGACTGGTTGGTTGAAGGGCTGGGTATAGGTGTATGGGGACTGGTTGGTTGAAGGGCTGGGTATACATGTAGGTGTATGGGGACTGGTTGGTTGAAGGGCTGGGTATAGGTGTATGGGGACTGGTTGGTTGAAGGGCTGGGTATAGGTGTATGGGGACTGGTTGGTTGAAGGGCTGGGTATACATGTAGGTGTATGGGGACTGGTTGGTTGAAGGGCTGGGTATAGGTGTATGGGGACTGGTTGGTTGAAGGGCTAGGTATAGGTGTATGGGGACTGGTTGGTTGAAGGGCTAGGTATAGGTGTATGGGGACTGGTTGGTTGAAGGGCTAGGTATAGGTGTATGGGGACTGGTTGGTTGAAGGGCTGGGTATAGGTGTATGGGGACTGGTTGGTTGAAGGGCTAGGTATAGGTGTATGGGGACTGGTTGGTTGAAGGGCTGGGTATAGGTGTATGGGGACTGGTTGGTTGAAGGGCTAGGTATAGGTGTATGGGGACTGGTTGGTTGAAGGGCTGGGTATAGGTGTATGGGGACTGGTTGGTTGAAGGGCTGGGTATAGGTGTATGGGGACTGGTTGGTTGAAGGGCTGGGTATAGGTGTATGGGGACTGGTTGGTTGAAGGGCTAGGTATAGGTGTATGGGGACTGGTTGGTTGAAGGGCTGGGTATAGGTGTATGGGGACTGGTTGGTTGAAGGGCTGGGTATAGGTGTATGGGGACTGGTTGGTTGAAGGGCTAGGTATAGGTGTATGGGGACTGGTTGGTTGAAGGGCTAGGTATAGGTGTATGGGGACTGGTTGGTTGAAGGGCTGGGTATAGGTGTATGGGGACTGGTTGGTTGAAGGGCTGGGTATAGGTGTATGGGGACTGGTTGGTTGAAGGGCTAGGTATAGGTGTATGGGGACTGGTTGGTTGAAGGGCTGGGTATAGGTGTATGGGGACTGGTTGGTTGAAGGGCTGGGTATAGGTGTATGGGGACTGGTTGGTTGAAGGGCTAGGTATAGGTGTATGGGGACTGGTTGGTTGAAGGGCTGGGTATAGGTGTATGGGGACTGGTTGGTTGAAGGGCTGGGTATAGGTGTATGGGGACTGGTTGGTTGAAGGGCTGGGTATACATGTAGGTGTATGGGGACTGGTTGGTTGAAGGGCTAGGTATAGGTGTATGGGGACTGGTTGGTTGAAGGGCTAGGTATAGGTGTATGGGGACTGGTTGGTTGAAGGGCTGGGTATAGGTGTATGGGGACTGGTTGGTTGAAGGGCTGGGTATAGGTGTATGGGGACTGGTTGGTTGAAGGGCTGGGTATAGGTGTATGGGGACTGGTTGGTTGAAGGGCTGGGTATACATGTAGGTGTATGGGGACTGGTTGGTTGAAGGGCTAGGTATAGGTGTATGGGGACTGGTTGGTTGAAGGGCTGGGGTGATGGGCTCAATATTTTACATAGATAAAAACAGAAGTAAAAGTTATTCTAAATGATAAGATTTGCACTTTTGAACTTTTTTATATTTTTGTTGTTCTTTATGCATTTTTGCATTTCCTTTATGAGATTATATATTCTTAAAGCCATTGGACACTTTTGGAACAGAAAAAAAAAGTTCACAGATTTACAAATAAGCTACAGGGTTTACAGAAGGTAATGGTGAAAGACTTCTCTTTAAATATTATTCCATGAAATGCTTTACTTTTTGAGAAAACATTAAAACAATTATCAATTCAGAATTACGGATTTATTTTAAACAGACACCGCGAAACGTGCAGAAACTAGGGTGGGTTTTCCCGTTATTTTCTCCCAACTCTGATGACCGATTGAACCTAAATTTTCACAGGTTTGTTATTTGATATATAAGTTGTGATACACGAAGGGTGGGCCTTTGGACCACTACTGTTTATCGAAAGTGTCCAATGGCTTTAATTGATATGAATCTGCATGACTTGTTTGATACAAGTTTCAATTTAATACAAGGACAATAATAATAATAATAATAATAATATTGGAGTCTAATATGGCACACATACTTGTATCTACCAAACAAGGTACTCATGGATGTCCACATGGATGTTCACAAGGGCTTTCATTGTAAGCTTGCTCAAATGGAAACAGTTTTTTTGTTAGTTTATTCTTTTTTTTAATCAGTGGCAAAAAAACAAAAATCAAGTTGAAAAATAGTTGTAATGGAGTTATGGACATGAAAGGCTTTTATTGTTTTAGCCCAGTTGAAACCATATTAAAATTCTCATAAGGCCTAAAAGTTTTAATCTTTTATGAACATGTCTGTCAGTGAACAAAATTGTAAACATTTCAAATGGATAGGGGGCCTACATTATTGCAAAGAGAAGTCAGGCCTATGGTCATTAATCTTGTCATTGTTTTAGCTCACTCAACTGGAAGAGTTTTTTGTTCAATATGAGTTTGAGGATCTACGTCAATGGCAAAGTGTGATTCAAGTTTCATGAAACGCACCATTATAAGGAGTTATGGGAACTCAAGTTTGCTATTGTTTAAACCCATCAACTGGACGTTGTTTTAAGAGTTACATATCATCTTTTTGAATCTACGCGTGAGTGGGAAAACTTTGAAACACATTTCAAATCGATACCTGATTGCAATTTGGAGGGTATGGACAAAAACATTTCCTTAAAGACCTGGACACTCTGGTAATTTTCAAAGACCAGTCTTCTCACTTCGTGTATCTCAACATATTGCATAAAATAGCAAACCTATACAAATTTAAGCTCGATTGGTTGTCGGAGTTGTGAGATAACTATGAAAGAACAAACACTCTTGTCACCCGAAGTTGTGTGCTTTCAGATGCTTGATTTCGAGACCTCAAAATCTTATTCTGAGGTCTCAAAATTAAATTTGTGAAACATTACTTTTTTTCTCTAGAACTACGTCACTTCAGAGGGATTCTAGAGTGAGAGCAAAGTGTCTTGACAAAGGTGATGAGCTAACCTTAGACATAGCTATAAGCATTGGGCAAAATCATGAAACATCACAAAAAAGCCTGAAAATCATCAGCAAGGAAGAAGACTCCACTCCGTCGAGAAACGCCACTTCTCAAAATCAGCTGAACAACCGCACACAGGAGGAAATACAAGAAAACCTCAACACGGACGCTCCCCAGCCAAAAGGACGCAGCAGAGGTATGGGAAAAGCAGCCAAGGTGCCCAATCAAGCGACCAATTATGCAACAAATGCAGATATAGCTCAACACATAGTAAGTGCCCAGCTAAAAACGAACGATGCAGCATCTGTCACAAGTTAAATCATTATGCAGCAGTGTGCTGCCAACGAAAGTCAACACATCTGGCCGATGAGACAGAGATCGACTATGCATCCAACAATGATTATGCTCATCTGATCAGCTCAGTGGGAGATAACAATAGCAATGAATGTTATGAGACTGTTAAAGTAGCTGGCAAATCTGTGCGCACGCAAATAGACACCGGCGCTGTCCAAAGTATCATGCCACACAACATCTTCATCACCATTGGCTCTGATGTGAAGTTACAGCCAACAACTCAGAAATTTGAGTCTTACTCCAATCACCCCCTAGATGTGAAAGGATGCGTGAAGATACCAACACAGTATACAAGAACAAATCAGTGGATGTTCCGTATTATGTTGTTAATTCCAGCAGAAAGCCGCCACTCCTGTCTGGAACAGCTAGCCAACAGCTACGACTCATCCAAGAATCCACAGCATAGATGAATATCCAGAGCTGAAGAAAACAACTGGTACACTCCCAGGAACATACTCACTGAAAATAGACCCGACTGTCACACCAGTAGTACACGGCCTCGATGAGACAACCACAGGCACTAAGATCAAAGATAATCGACAAGTTAGCAGAGATGGAACGAGATGGCCATACTACCAAAATCACAGAGCCCACAGACTGGGTTAGCTCGATGGTGACATTGGTCAAGAATGGGAAAATCAGAATATGTACCGAACCGAAGGATTTGAACAAAGCCATTAAATGGGGGTACTACCCCATCCCGACAGTTGAAGAAATAGTAGCGGCAGTTCCGAACACCAAAGTATTCTCCGTCATTGATTGACTCGCAGACACTCGTCGTGTACTACGTCAGCTAAAAATCAACAAGGCACCTGGACCAGACGGCATCACCCCAAGACTTCTCAGATATTGTAATGACTTTTTATGTAAATTATTCAGTTGGTCTTTGAAAACTTGCCATGTTCCGAATGTTTTTTAAAAATCAACCATCATTCCTGTGCCAAAACGTTCACCAGTTACTTGCCTTAACGACTGTAGCTCTTACTTCAATTGTAATGAAATGCCTTGAAACTTTAATTAGCAACTTCATCCAATCTCAGCTGCTGCCTAAATTAGACCCTTTCCAGTTTGCGTACAAGGCTAACAGGTCAGTTGACGATGCAGTATCATGGTCTTTATTCAGAGCATCTCAGTTCCTCGATAAGAACGTCCCTAACTATTGCAGGATTTTATTTGTGGATTATGGTTCGGCGTTTAACACCATATCTCTTTTTAAATTGTATGATAAACTTATAACTTTGAATTTTAACCATTCTTTGTGTCGATGGATTTTAGATTTTTTATTGGATCGCTCACAGAAGGTTAGAATTGGTCAATGTTTCTCTAAGTCACTTGTCCTAAGTACAGGAGCGCCACAAGGATGTATTTTATCTCCAATGCTGTACTCATTGTTTACGCATGATTGTGAAGTAAACGCATGATTGTGAAGTAAACTCTGTTAATAATTTTATGGTAAAATATGCTGACGACACTACATTAGGTGGACTTATTTTTAAGGATGATTCCATGTATCGTGATGAAGTTAATCATTTAGTTGAATGGTGTCACGACAATAACTTAGAATTAAATGTTCAAAAGACTAAGGAACTAAGGAAATTATTGTAGACTTTAGAAGAAACCCAGACAAAGTTGAATATTAATGGATCTGAAGTGGAAATTGTCAACTCTTTTAAATTTCTAGGAGTGCACACCATAATGATCTTAAGTGGGTGACTCATGTTGATTCCATTGTTAGGAAGGCCCAGCAATGGTTGTTCTTTCTTAGAAGATTGAGGAGTTTTCGTGTCAGCCAAAGTTTCCTGGTAAATTTTATCGGGCAGTTGTTGAGAGTATTTTGACACTCTCGATCAATGTCTGGTATGGCTACACCACGGCAGATGACCGAAAACGCCTCAATCATGTAGCCGGCACTGCTAGCTTTATTATTGGTCGTGAACTTCATGCTTTGGATAAACTTTATACTGCTCGGGTTCTGAAGAAATCTAGATCTATTACTTCGGATGAATTTCACCCTGCGAATAGTTTGTTTGAATTAATGAGATCAGGTAAGCGATATAGAGCGATCAGAGCCTACTCCAAACGTACTCGCAATAGTTTTTATCCCAGTGCAATAAGGTTTCTTAAAACCCTAACCACCCCAGGCCTGCCAAAATCAAACAGATTGTATTGTTGGAATTTGGATGGTTTAGTACTGTGAAAGCTGGCTTTGCTGTTGGACTATGGATGGTTGAGTACCAATGAGTCAAGGTACTACTGATGGACTTTGGCTGAGTATGGAAGGTGGCAGTGTGAAGTTTGCAACAGTGTTTGACTTTGGCTGAGTGTGGAAGGTGGTAGTGTGTAGTTTGCAACAGTGTTTGACTTTGGCTGAGTGTGGAAGGTGGTAGTGTGTAGTTTGCAACAGTGTTTGACTTTGGCCGAGTGTGGAAGGTGGTACATGTACAGTAGGTGTAGTTTGCAACAGTGTTGGACTTTGGCTGAGAATTAGCGTCTACATGTACACCATGGAATTGACATGGTTCAGTGGGTACGCTTTGACCTCTATTGGGAGGGACTAGTTCCAGTGGTTAAGTGCTTTGTTGGGTGCACTTAATTACCATATCTAAACATGGACAACCTGCTGTTGTAACAAACAAATAATAAAGGCAGTTATTGTTCTCAGGTATCTTTGTCATTGCACATAGCACAATACAACTAGAACATACCATTTATGCCATGGGGTGTTTTAGTGTTTGCAGAACTTTATTGTATTTGTTGAATAGCAATTAAAATATTGAAAAGAACTGTATTACATGTATATTTGATATCAATAGTACACAAAGTCATTATGATGTAATGTTACATAATTATTAGAATAACAATAGCAATGTTTGCTATTTAAATATGGGTGTTTTCTGAGTATCGCCCCCAGTCTCACATTGACTGACCAGAGTCAAGATGACCTCTCGAGAAGTGAGAAACTTACAGCAGCGTTTGAGCACAGGAGAGGCAGAGACATTTCGGCTCCATGATGGGGAAGAGAAAGAGAAAAACGACCCACGAGAGCAGAGATGAAGGAGGGAAGAAGGTGCAGGGAAAAGTAAAAGAAGGAAAGAAGCAAGGGAAGGGGAAGTGAAGCCCACACTTAGCCGCACTGCGCTCCGAAGACAGGAAGACCAAACCATGAGGAGTGCCCCGAGATACAGTGCTAGAGAGGCTGGTGTCAGCATGGCCAGAGGGTACGGGGCCATAGTGGAAACCTCGGAGTCTGAGGAGGAGTTCCTGGACAGGGCCATGGCTCAGGCCAGAGACGAGTCTCCATGCTGTGAAGAGGAGTCGGCCATGGAGGGAGAAGAAGAGGCTAGGCCTGACGACACAGGAGAGGACGAGGGAGACAGTGGGGATGAAGGGGGTGCAGGGCCGTACAAAAGCCACGAAAAAAGCGGAGAAAGAAGACCTTCATCAAGCCCGACTCGAACCCGGACCCTCCATCTGAATACCAAGAAGACCATGCTCTAGACGAGGGAGGCTGGACGAGAACTCTAGAAGACGTCAACTTCAAGGGGAAACGACATAGTGGACCAACCTTCAAGAAGAAGAAGGCGCCAATCGACTACTTCTTGAAGTTTTTCCCTCTCTCTCTCCTTCAGATGGTGGTGACTTGGACCAATGTGAACCTCACTGCAAGCAACAAGTTCCGTACCACTATCCATGAGGTCAAAGCGTGGTTCGGCATCCACATGCTGATGGGCCTTGTCAAGATCAACGATTACAAGAATTATTGGTCAACTCATCCCGGGCTCCAGAACAGACTGATCGCAACAACCATGAAGCGAAATCAGTTCGACACGCTCAACCAACACATCGCTTGTAATGACCCTGCCAAAGACCCCGAGCTCATCCGTGACAAGGCCCATCGGTATCTGACGAAGCTGCAGTCCTATCACACCTGTGCCCGGAAGTCTCAACTGTGGTGGCGCTCCATTTTGTATTTCCTCATCGACATTGCCAGAGTCAACTCTTGGCTTCTTATAAGCACCACCATCCAGCCATTGACAGTGACAGCGACAGTTCGGAGCCAGAGCCAGAGCATACCCCTAAGGTGACTCATGCCAAGTTTATCCTGGAAGTGGCGACCAACCTCATCCAGGGCTACTCAAAAGGCACCACCCCACGACAGTTCAGTGGCTCTCAACCAGTACCAGCCCACAACAGTGGAGGGCACTACTCCACCAAGATGCCTGGCAAGAACGCAAGATAGTGCAGTTGGTGCAGGCAACACAACATCACCACCAAGTCAGGGCTGCCGAAAACGACGAGAAGAGGCTGTCCAGTTTGTGGGGTCAACCTTTGCCCAGGGGAATGCTTCTTGAAGTACCACGCAGCAGGCCTCACAGAGACGAACACCACGTCAAGCTCAACTTGAGTAACACCGAGCTCTCCTTCAAACAAAGCCTCACTTCCCCCTCCACTCATTCACAAACAATATTTATAAAAAGGAAAAAAAAGGGCAATGATGGCAGTTACATTGTGAACCACCAGGTGTGGTACCAATTCCCCAATTCTAGGGTAGAGCAAAAGTGATTTGCGACTACGCTGAGCCCCCTAAAAAAAAAAAAAAAAATCCACCAATAATAATTGTGTGGTTTTTTTACTGTAGGGTTAATATAGTCAAGCAAGACACATTACAAAAGAACCCACTCAATCATAGTCCAACAGCTCTGAACCGTTTTTTTAATATTTATTTTTTTATGCAAGTCGCCCAAAACAAGGCTAAAAGCCACTCTAGGTTAAGGGCTACAAGGAAGAAAACATAGACATGATGCAGAAACTCAGTGGAGCTGAAGGTAGGAATTGACATTCCTCTTAAAAGATGGAAGATCATAGGATGAAGGGAAACATGCACCAGGCAAGGAGTTCCAAAGAGATGCAGTCTGAGGGAAAAAGCTACTTTGTTCTACATCTCGGCACAGCCACAGTATAAGAATGAGAACAAGCAGAAAGCCTGGTCTTGCGCTCAAACACCCTGACAGGAGGAACAAGTTGGATAGACTGGTGGAACATTTACCATGGAAATATCTGTAAAACAGGCAGAGGCTGGCTACAGACCTTCGGTGCGAAAGGGGTTGTAGTATAGATCGTAACTCTTCTCCAACCAGGTTAACAATGCGCTTCTGTACTTGATCCAGTAAAGAAAAAAGGTAGGCAGAAGCTCCAGCCCAAATATGGCAACAGTACTCCATGAGGGGATGTTTAGTTGTCTTGTACTAGGTAGAGAGTAGCCTCAGGAGGCAAGAACTTCCGAACTCGATACAGACAACCTACTCGCATGGAAGCACTCTTGGCGATACCCAAGATATACACCTCCCAACGTTGGATAATGATAGGTTGTGTACTCTTCCAGTACATAAGCTGTTGAAATATGATGAGTTGTGTACTGTTCTAGTAAGTAACCTGTTGGAGTATGATGGGTTTTGAATGCATTCTGGTACAAATGCTTAGGGGGTTAGGGTTTTAATGATTAATTCTTTTTAATTTGTTTTTGGGGGTTCGCAATTTCGTAACTGTTATTGTCTCTCTGCATAATGTGCGCATACTGTTTATTTGTTCGTTATTGTATGCCTATGTGGTTTAAGGGTTTTCTGTATTTTTTGTAATTTTTGTAATTTTAAATATTTTTAGACTCGCAAGCCAAAGTGAATTTCACTGTACATGTATGTATTGTTACGTGTGACAATAAACAATTGAATTGAATTGAATTGAATTTAAGTCAGGATTTCTTCAAATCAAATTAGACTGCGAGTCAAGCCTACTGACAACGTTCAACATGCCAGTCGGACACTTTAGATGGCTGACACTTTCATTTGGCATCAAAAGTGCGCCAGAGATATTCCATCGCATCATGGATACAATGCTCGAAGGCATAGGTGGCGCTCGTGCAGTGATGGATGACATTCTAGTTGCCTGCAAAGATGAAGCACAGCATGACAGGATCATGGACCATTTTCCTTTTCGTCAAGCGAGCAACAGAGTGGAACTTCAAGCTAAACTTCAAGTCAAACAGCGGAAAGTTAAGTACGTTGGACACTTGGTGATGACAAGAACATTAATTTCTTGAACTCGAAATGACGTCATGATGACGTCATCATGTTTTTTTGACAATTTGTGCAATTTTGATCATTTATTACAAATCTTGGTTGTGAACAAAGCAATGTGCAATATTTGTTTTAATTACACCAGGTTTTTACTCCCGGAAACGGAACACTTTGAGTTTGTTCACAAACTCTCAATGTCTAGCTAGTTTAATATGAAATAGGCTTACCATTGTTAACATCCACGCGTTATTCTTTGATATTCTGTTTTTTCATCTTTTCCTTTTGCTTAGTCTCAGCGTTGGTGATCTGCTGTTCAGCTTTCCTAGCATCTTTCGTTCCATGCTGTTTGCTTTCGTGTGACTGTTGTTTATCTGAAGTTTCACGCTTCGTTCTGCCCTTTGTACCAGCCCCTCCAGGCACTGGTGGGTCGTAGTTATAATGTTCATAGTCATCAGCATTCGACATGGCTTTACAATGCGTTTTATTTTATCCGACACGTCAACCGTGTTCAACACTTCTGCTGGAGAAACTTCTTGCTGAAGATCAAACGTCGTCTAAAACTGCGAGCTAGAGCTCTCTATGATAAGCACCCTCGATCGCCGTCGAGCTGCTGATTGTCACTTTATTTATGCCACGCGTACACGTGTTCGACCTTGAGGGCGGGGTCAACCTCGTTGGATTAGACTTTACACTGTCCTTTAAAGGAACACGTTGCCTTGGATCGGTCGAGTTGGTCTTTGAAAAGCGTCCTGTAACCGTTTGTTATAAAATCGATATGGTTAGAAAGATGTTGTAAAAGTAGAATACAATGATCTACACAAATATGCCTCGAAATTGCGTGGTTTTCGTTTTACCTCGTCGACAAACACGGTCGGCCATTTATGGGAGTCAAAACTTTGACTCCCATAAATGGCCGACCGTGTTAGTTCGCGACGTAAAATGAAAACCGTGCAATTTTGAGTGATACTTGTGTGGATCATTATATTCTACTTTTAAAACATCTTTCTAACCATATGCATTTTATAAACAAACGGTTGCAGAACGCTTTTCATAGACCAACTCGACCGATCCAAGGCAACGTGTTCCTTTAAAGTGTCCTCGAACCATCTTTAGTTTACTGAATGGGAACTAGTGTCTAGTCAATCTAAGCTCAATGGCTTGCTGATGATCTAGAACAAAATTGCAACATAAATGATTTTTTTTGCAAGTGTCTCCTAAAACATATATCCACAAAAGTAAAAAACAAGTAGGCAGGGGAAATATGCATAATTCGCATAAATTAAAAAATACCGTTTTTCCCCTAAAATACTTTTGCACACTCTATACAAAGTAACAATTTTATTTGTTTTTCACAGGATTTTTTTTTCAAACGAGCAAGAAAAAATCCAAGATGATCTGACGGCCATTTTTAAAGATGGCAGCCTATTTCCCGCCAAAACCGTCTTATTGCCAGTTAACTTATAACTATACAATCTATTTGTTGAAGGTGATCCGATGCAAAACACTGTGATATCCGGAGGGAGATATACCTGCAAGCAGCAGATGCTGACCTAAATGTAATTCTTTGCCCGTTTTAGTTCAGTCATCAACATCCGTTGCATACTGGATCACTGGATCTGCATTTTATATACAAAAACGGCACTCGCATCGCATCAGAGTTTTATGACCTGACCAATGACCTAGTGGAAATGTCTAAAGTGCTTTGATCGCTGCCTTGAAGGCTTTGTAGTCTTTTAAGTCTAGGATATTGTGGGGGAGTCCATTAATTCCAGTGTGATCCACACATGGGAGGGACAAAAGTGTTGGCGTATTTATTGTTGTCCTGAGGCTTGAAGTTGCATGAGTGAGAGTGGATGGATTCGTCTAGTAGAGCGTGTTTAGTTTAGTAAGATGGGTTGTGTAGGATGTGAACCATTTCAAATGTATGCAAACATCGCGTCTTTTCTGAATCTGGGATAATATTTAGGGGTTTGCAACTTTTGTTAGAGTTGCTTTTGAATGCCTTTAATAGTTGATAATTATATTATACCATTGTCACAAGTATAGTTTGTTAAATAATAATAATACTAATTACACAGCATTCATAATGGCGCACTAAATTCGGGTGTAAAACCACTCAAAGGCGCCGGTCAAGATGAAAAAGATGGAATTATCATGTGTTATAACAGGGGTGTCTTGAGTTGCTGCTGAAAGATGGAGATGTGTATTTCCCTGAGGTTTTCAGGGAGTGAATTCCAGAGCCTGGTTGTATAATGGGGAAACAACTGTCCCCGTAGCTGGCTAGACGAGACCGGGAAACAAAGAGCATGCTTGTGAATCTAAGACCAGGGGTCGATTTCACAAAGAATTAGGACTAGTCCTAACTTAGGACTAGTCATAAGAGATATACAAAATGCATGGATAGTCCTAAGTTAGGACGAGATGGTCCTAACTCGAGATAAGACTAGTCCTAACCCTCTTTGTGAAACCCACCACTGGTCTTGCAGTACGGGGAGTCAACAGGTTTTGAATGCCTTGAAAGTGAGAATGATTATTTTGAAGCTGATGCGTTGCAAGTTGATGGGAAGCCAATGTAGATTATAAAATGGGATTACTATATCGTGATAAATACTGAAAGAATGGGACTTAAAAATAAATGTCACTTATCCTAAAGCATAGATTATTTCCATATTTAAAGGCGTTTAAATCGATTTTGGCGGGGAAAATGGCCGCCATCTAACCCATCTTGTATTCACAATGTTAAGAAACAATGCAGTGACTATTCCCATGATGTAAAAATTGTGTGAAAAAATTAAATTTCTAGTTTGTATGCTAAAGGGTGTGCATACGTATTTTAAAGGGAAAACGGTAATTTTTAGTTTATGCAAATTATGCATATTTCCCTTGCTTACTTTTTCCTACTTTTTGGATATGTTGTTTTAAATGGTTTCAGGAGACACTTGCAAAAAAAAAATTCTGTTGCATTTAATAAATAATCTAAGCATTTGTTTAGCGTTCTTACACAAAAAAGTACCACAACGCTTTACAACAATAATAACAAGCAATCAAACATTAACAAAACAATGAGAAACAAATAGCCTAAGAAGCGAAATAAGTATGGAAAAGGTGTGTTTTGAGTGATATTTTGAAATCGGAAAAGTGACTTATAGCATGACGTATCTGATAACTTAAGGAAGAGTGTTCCAAAGGTTTGGAACATGTGTAAAGAAACAAATATGGTAATAATATAATGAAGATAGTTATTTATATTGTATAACCAAATTAAGTTATACAAAATTATCCCATCTCCCTCATCTTGCCCCCCCCCCCCCCCCGACGGTGGGTTACGTTATTGCACTAGCGGCGGATCGGCAGAGAAATCGCGGAAAATCATCTTGTTTTTTTCTGTGTTTATTTCTTTAAAACTAATAATTTTATGATTAACAGGTAATGTTTGTTGATAGTTTACCTGTGTTTGTTGATATAGTATACTAGTTTTCGTGTTTTCCAGTGACAAGAAAATATTGTGTTTTCCAGTATTTTCCAGTTATGTACCAGTGTTAATAGTACTTCACGTGTATAATATAAAGGGTGGTGTTTTTTTCGTGCGTGATATGATTATCTGGGGGTGCCGCCGCGCCGCCTGCGCCTTGACTAAAGGCTACACGTTTGGTACGGTACCCAAAACCTATGCGCGCGCATCTTGGACGTGATTAAGTTTTGGATGCAGTTTTTTAAAAATGGCGGCGCCCAGCAACAACAATAAATGTCCCTCAAAGTCGGCAAAAAGCCCCCAAACCAAACAATGTAATCGTGGTAAAGTATGGTCAGACGTGGAGTTGGGAACGTTTTTGGACATCTGGGCCAGTCAAGAAATCCAGAACAAACTGGACGGCACCGTTAGAAACAAAGCAGTATTCCTGGATTTAACAGCAATGATGAACGAAAGGGGATTTACCAGAACATCGAAGGAGCTACAGAACAAGATAAAAAATCTCAAAAGAGATTACAAAAAAACTATTGACCACAACAAGAGAAGTGGCGTTAACCTCAAAACTCTGCCGCATATGGACAAGCTTGACAATATAATAGGTAAGCTGGATAATGTTCATACTGCTTACGATGTTGTATCCTCCTCTTAGTAAGACTAAGTTAAAAATACTAAGTAAGAGGAAAACTGGTAAGACTAAGAGTCTTACCAGTTTTCACGGTATTATGCCTTTTTCTTTGAACTGGGAAAAAAATAATGATGCCATATATCAACCGGTGCCCTAATTATCTTCATTTCAGTCCGCGCAAAGTGCAGATAAGGCAACGTTGCCTTATTGTGCAACGTTGAGTAGCAGAATTCGGAAACGTTGACGAATTGCACTACTTCAAAGTTGCACTATTCGGCAACTCTTGCATTCAAACACAAAAAGGGAATCGAAAAAGGCTTTGTTGGAATAGTTAAAATCATATAATAGTATTGTACAGTTCCTTACCCAACTTTCTATCTGTGCAAATCAAAAAGTTATCTGTGCGTTTTCGCGCAAATGGCTTTTGAAAATCATCACTCCACACTTGCCGTTCAGGAAAACTGCGACGCCATTTTACTGTGTCAGATTGTATCCTCGTCCAGCGGTGTTAATTTATGCAAGTTTAAAAACCACTCTTATTTTAAAAAAAAAATTGTTTATAGTCAATAAAAAAATGATTTTACAGTTTTAAATTAAACTTAATATTTTTTATTGTTAAAATTAAATAAAATAAAAACTTTATTGATGTTAAGTTTTTAAATGTATTGATGTGCCTGACCATTCATGAATTGCGCGAAACATAAACAGATGGCGGGAAACTTGGAAGAGCCTTGTAAAATTAGTAATAACTATTTTAGTAACTTTGCTCCTTGCCTTGGCTGAGTAGTTTGGATAACAAATTTTGTATGTAGACGAGAATTTCATATTAAAGCAGGGAACCTAAGTAAATATAGTGACAACTTTGGCAGGAGTAGGCCTTGTCCAAGACCAAGGGACCGTGGTTTGAAACTTGAGATCGGCCCGATGCCGGAATTTTTCATTTACGCCAGACAAGTTCGTTGTGGTGGACCCAAAATATTTTGGAGGTTGAGAGAGGGGGAGATGTGCAGGCGGGTCTCTAACTTAGCCATCCCGGCCCGTCCCATTGACATAATTGATTTAAAACAGTAGATTGCAACCAAATGTAAACAAGTAAAAAGGAAGGTACAGTAATTATTTCGGAAATAAATAATTATTAATAAGTAATTATTTTAATTGTGGTTACAAGTATGGCTACAAATTAAACATCAGTGATATAAAATAATTAATTTTGGTTTGTGCAATCTTTATTAATTAGGGCAGAACTAAACTTGGTATATCCACTGTTCAACAAAAACTATTGGGCACGCCAATCAGCAGGAAGTTATGTACTAATTAGATGTCCTATTCAACATTCTAAACACACATGGTGGCAACATTTTATTAACTTGATAAAAGTGTAACATTGTTGTAATTGCTGACATCCATTTGATTTGAAAATCACATTTTTTGTTAATTTTTAAAGATTTATAAAATGTTTATTTAAAAAGTGTTTTTCACTTTGATGTTTACTAAAATTCTGCAATCTTGATTAATCATTACCATAAATGACACTTTTGTGTTTTTGTATGAGACAAATTTTTAATTTTTTTTATTTACATTTTTTTAAGTGACCATGCAGTTTGCAATTTGCCGTTTTTTATTTTAAATTCAATCACTGTCAGTAAATTTTTCTAGAAATAACTTTACTTTAAACACAAGTTATAGTTTATATTTATTATTTATTGCTCTTTCAATGTTAAAAAGAAAACCTAGAAAATGTACACTTTTGAAATATTATGAGACTTTTGAGAGTTGATAATATTAATAACAATATAGGTATTTATAGCGCCTGAACTAAACAAGAACCAAGCAAAGAAACAAGAAAAACAAAACAACAAAATATTAATGTCGAGGCTGACTGAAAAAGTAGGTTTTGAGGTTTTTCTTGAAAATGGCAGTAGAAGATGATTCCCTGACGAGTTTAGGTAACTTGTTCCATTCCTTCAGCCCAGCCAGAGAAAAAGACTTGGAGCCGGCAGATCGAGAAAGCCTGTGCTCACAGAGAAGGAATTAAATCGTTATTATAAATATAAATACAAAAAAGAACTAATCAACGTTCAGAAATAATTTTATTAAAGAAATGTATTACAATTAAAAACTCAATGTAAATACAGAATATAATTATGAAGCTTAAAAAAATGAATAAATAAACCTTTAATCATGACGCTATTCTCACATGTAGTATTAGCTCCGCCCCCATACCCCACCCCTCCTCCATGCTCCACCCCACCCCATCCCCAACCAGCCCAACTGTCCTAAAACAACAGTAAAGATGTTTTATTTTACCCTCAGACCACATAAGCTGATTAGCATTGACAGTATTTCACCTTGTTTTCAACGTAGCTTACATTTTTCTACTTTTACACCGGAAGTTGCATTATTGCGCTACTGGTTGCACAATAAGGCAACGTTGCCTTATCTGCACTTTGCGCGGACTGGTTTGTTTATATGAAGTATGGAAACATAAATTAAAACTTGATGGACATTGAAATTTTCACACCACACACCGATCTTCAATGACTTCAACTGGTCCCATTTGTTTTGAGTTTTTCCTGTTTTTGTTCCGTCCCAACTTGATAATCGTCCCAACTATAGTTGGGACTTGTTCCAACTCGAGTGTTGGAAAAGTTTCCGTATGGCGCCACCACTTTTTCATTCGATATGAAATAATATAGTGTCTAATTTACCTCAATGAGATATCCCTTTTTGTAAAAATGCGTGAACAAGTGGTGGCGCCATACGGAAAGTTATCCCGAGTGTTTAAGTTGGGGCATCCCAACTGTAGTTGGGATTTCACATAGAGCTCAACAGTACATGGGTGGATTACTGTACTGTCGGTCCAAACTGTGTAGACTTTATTTCAAGTCTGAGACTGCGGTTATTTCTCTGCATCAGCAGACTGCCGTCTCAAACTGTACCAATGGGTTGACTGTCCCAACTCAGTGTAGTCTGTGGGATAGGCCCGGGTTGATAATATTTTAGCTGAGTGGTAGGGATGATCTCCTCATAGAAGATGGGACAGTTGTTACTCTAGTTGGGACCCCCAGTCCCAACTGTAGTAATGACTGTCCCAACTGAAGTAGGGATAGACCAAATTTATATAATATTTTATTTGGTAGAGATGGTCTCAACTATAGTTGGAACAGTCATTGGTACAGTTGGGACAATCTTTACTCTAGTTCGGACCCCCTGTCCCAACTGTAGTAATGACTGTCCCAACTGAAGTAGGGATAGACCAAATTTATATAATATTTTATTTGGTAGAGATGGTCTCAACTATAGTTGGAACAGTCATTAGTACAGTTGGGACAATCTTTACTCTAGTTCGGACCCCCGGTCCCAACTGTAGTAATGACTGTCCCAACTGAAGTAGGGATAGACCAAATTTATATAATATTTTATTTGGTAGAGATGGTCTCAACTATAGTTGGAACAGTCATTGGTACAGTTGGGACAATCTTTACTCTAGTTCGGACCCCCGGTCCCAACTGTAGTAATGACTGTCCCAACTGTAGTAGGGTTAGACCAAATTTATTTTATAATATTTTATTTGGTAGAGATGGTCTCAACTATAGTTGGAACAGTCATTGGTACAGTTGGGACAATCTTTACTCTAGTTGGGACCCCCAGTCAGTCACTACTCTAGTTGGGACCCCTAGTCCCAACTGTAGTAATGACTGTCCCAACTGAAGTAGGGATAGACCAGATTTATATAATATTTTATTTGGTAGAGATGGTCTCAACTATAGTTGGAACAGTCATTGGTACAGTTGGGACAATCTTTACTCTAGTTCGGCCCCCGGTCCCAACTGTAGTAATGACTGTCCCAACTGTAGTAGGGTTAGACCAAATTTATTTTATAATATTTTATTTGGTAGAGATGGTCTCAACTATAGTTGGAACAGTCATTGGTACAGTTGGGACAATCTTTACTCTAGTTGGGACCCCCAGTCAGTCACTACTCTAGTTGGGACCCCTAGTCCCAACTGTAGTAATGACTGTCCCAACTGAAGTAGAGATAGACCAAATTTATATAATATTTTATTTGGTAGAGATGGTCTCAACTATAGTTGGAACAGTCATTGGTACAGTTGGGACAATCTTTACTCTAGTTCGGACCCCCGGTCCCAACTGTAGTAATGACTGTCCCAACTGTAGTAGGGTTAGACCAAATTTATTTTATAATATTTTATTTGGTAGAGATGGTCTCAACTATAGTTGGAACAGTCATTGGTACAGTTGGGACAATCTTTACTCTAGTTGGGACCCCCAGTCAGTCACTACTCTAGTTGGGACCCCTAGTCCCAACTGTAGTAATGACTGTCCCAACTGTAGTAGGGATAGACCAAATTTATATAATATTTTATTTGGTAGAGATGGTCTCAACTATAGTTAGGACAGTCATCGGTACAGTTGGGACAGTCACTACTCTAGTTGGGACCCCCAGTCCCAACTGTAGAAATAACTAGACTTCGCTTGTTCAAGTTGTCTTGGCCCCTAGGCATGTTTATTTGTTTGATGCCCACAAGTTCATCTCTATTTGTACAAGTACAATGTAGGCTCAAATTTTAACACTGTAATTTTCAACATAAAACTATATATTCAGAATTTCTTGAGAATAATTAATTTACCCACTCAACAAACCCTTCTACTGCGCACCGCCATGCGCCAGCCACAAAAGTACCGTCCCTTAAACTACACTGCTAAACAATAATTATCGACTTGATTTCAAGACTAGTTCACACCACGAGGCTGTGCACACACGTCAACCACCACCACACAGCATGCAGCAGAAAACAACCCTGGTACCCTGCAACGCGCTGGTACCCTGCAATACTGTCCCAACTATAGTTGGACGCCCCAACTTTAACACTCAAGTTGGGACCAGTCCCAACTATAGTTAGCCTTGCTCAAGGCAGTCGAATTATTCACTCCGAAAAAAGACCGCCGCTGTATAAAAACCCACCCGTATTCACTGTGCGTAAAACCCACCCGTATTCACTGTGCGTAACATCGCACGACACGATGCCCCCGTACACTATCCGCATGCGGAGGCCGTCAGGCCGACAGCCTTGTAGGATCTGTGTTGAAGCCACTGACCTCATTACTATAATAATCGAAGAGTTCCCACGGTCAGCTCATTACCATAATGCCCGCGAAAGACGAGACATGTTTACATCACACACGAGCATGATAGGGTCCAAAGGTCGTGATAAGGGAAGT
Organism: Asterias amurensis; assembly: GCF_032118995.1. NCBI lineage: Eukaryota > Metazoa > Echinodermata > Asteroidea > Forcipulatida > Asteriidae > Asterias > Asterias amurensis. Next base: position 7,804,958 of record NC_092657.1, on the reverse strand, counting down.
GCGTGATTGGACGTCAAAATGAATAATTCATTTGCCTCACATCCTGTGTTGTCTGATAGGTCTGACGAACGATATACATATTCATGAGCTGCATACTAGCATATCCTAGAGCCCCCCCAATTTCGTCCACTATTGGAATTTTTTCAATACAACACATTAAAACGGGAAGATACAGATCCGACAAGGCTGTCGGCCTGACGGCCTCCGCATGCGGTTAGTGGTGTACGAGTGCGATGACTTGTGTGAACAGTATTCGTGCGATGTGACAGTGTGTATACGGGTTGGTCATTCGGTGTGATCGCACACACCATGCACAGGGTATACGGCGGGTGGGTTTACAGCTGCGTCTTTTCGGAGCGAATAATGCGACTGCCTTGAGCAAGGCTAAACTTGGCTATTGTTGGTGAATGAAATAACTCTTGGAAATGTTTACGAAGGAATTTGCCAAAATAAAGACGCAAAAAAGAGCGTTTGGAGGAAGATGTAAAAGATGAATTTGAGAACTATGCCCCCAAATGCAAGAAAGTTAACTTACGATTATTTTTTTCTTCATAGAAATTATTTAAAAAATTTTTTTTTTTTACTTCTTCTTTTTACAAAATTGTTTGGTTTCTATATGAATAAGATATGATTTCTTTTAATTTCCCGTGTTGTCGGGTCGCCGTGAAAGGTGTTGAGCAGAGCAGATTATGCACACTAGTTCTTCATATCATGGAGGTATAAATATTTCTATGTTCATGTTCATATGAAACCAATTATTTTCAATGAAAAAATGTACGATGTATAAAACGCAAACGTTCATGTTTACCTGGGTATTTTTCCCGTTAAATTTAAAGTGTTCCCAAAAGAAAATTTCATGGTAAAAATTCATTCAATTCATTCATTTGCGTTATGTTCTGACTATCGTTTTCTGATTCTAACAATTAAATTTGAACAAATATACTGTTCCACTTTGTCCAACCAAAACACTTTGCGTAAGTTCTGATCTTTTTCCGAATAAAAAAAAAACAAAAAATTCATTCACAAGCCTATTATTTAAAAAAAGTTCTTTAGTTCTGATTAATTTTCCCCACCTAAGTATAAAAAAAAAAAAAACTAGGCCATTGCGTATCTGTTCGTTAGCTGCAACATGAAAAAAAACACCAAGAAAACAAAATCATTGCATCAATGAATAGCTAAATGTATGATTAACAATATAAACAAATAAATTAAACTACAATATATTTATCAGTTACGAGTTGAAACAAAAACAAAATTGTAAAAATTTATTTTGGTTCGAGTTGACTTGGGTACGAGTTGACTCGGGTACGAGTTGACTAGGGTACGAGTTGACTTAGGTACGAGTTGACTTGGGTACGAGATGACCCGAATTCAAAGAAACATCTGCAGTGACTACAAGTGTTCTGTGATACTCTGTGTATGACTCTATAGCCAGCAGTTGTCTGCATTTTATTCAAAATATTTTTTATGACATTTTAAAAATTACCATGGTAATTTGCAAAAAAACAATATGTATATATTTTTTCCACTTAATATTTATAATAAAGCGTATAAATAAAAAGTGATAACTGAATCACCAAGCCGATGTTTAAATTTTAATATTTATAATAAAATTGATATTGAGGGTTAAACAAAAATTCAAAAAAAATATAAGAAAATAATATACTTGAGAGACACATATAGGCCTATGGCTTCTTTAAGCCTAGACTGTATTTTTTTTCCAGAATGCTCAGCAGAATGTTCAGTCACATGATTTGATCATGGTGAATTGTGAATTGAAACAGTGTTTGATGTAACTTTTTCGGTGGGCAATTTTTTGTATATGGCCTCAACACTATGACATATTGTTGTACCTTGTAGAAATGCCTAAAATACCAAACTTTTTGCATTTACAAGTGCAAATAACCTATGGAGCCTTCCGTGTTTCTAAGTTTTGGTCAAGGGAGAGGAGACTCTTTGCTTGGCAAATAAAACCTATTTTTGGTATCTAGTGACTGTTTACATCGCACACAGAGAGGTAAAAGATTTGCCAGGATTTTAGGGACACCTTGAAAACAGGACCTCTTACAAAACAAGTTTGGTTTAGCCATGGACATGATGATTGATGGAGGTACCTCCATGGTTTAGCCATGGCATTGGCATTTGTGTGGCCAACCAAGGCTAGCTGAATCCTTGCCACACATCCATACCATTTCTTATGCAGCTAAGAAATAACAAAAAATGTTGAATGATGGCACATGCCCTACTGGCCAGTCAGCGGTTTAAACCGTGTACACCTAGCTCTTTAGCTTTCTTTGTGTGTTTTTATATTAGTCAAACAAATCAAATTTTTTAAAGAAATTTTTAACGATAATTGTGCAATTCAACGGATATTTTATTTGAATAGCTTGGGTACTTTTTCTTGAACTACTTAGAAGCAGTTCAAGAAAAAGTACCCAAGCTATTCAAATAAAATATCCGTTGAATTGCACAATTATCGTTAAAAACTTCTTTAAAGCGTGTGCGCGTAAAAAGCTAAATTTACATAAAATATTAAAATAGCCTTTGAATTATATTCACACACTCCGCCCAGCTCAGCCAGCTGATGACATCATGCTGATTGAACCCACAATCTAGGATCTGTGGAAAATATGAAGAAACCGTAGACCACATTGTCTCTGGTTGTCCAGAGCTGGTGAAGACGGAATAGGGCCTTTCTCGCGTTACGTGTGTGACAAAAAAATGGGAATTTCTCTACTATTATCTGTCCTCTGTCTTTAAAATGATACCTGTGTACTTTTTTTTATGCATAAATAGCCAAACATAATTAAGCTGACCCTAGTTTAGAGGAAAAAAAAAAGGTCAAATAACAGTCTACCCGCAGGCCACTCGATATAATAAGTTTCCTTTATGATTTATCTGCTCGAGTTGGCGTGATTTTTCATGCGTGACCTCGGTTTGAATATATAATTAGTATGGTGCCCCGACCACAAAGGCAGCGTTAGTCAATAACGAAAGAGTCCGTCTATACCATGGGATGAATGAGTTGATCTTCATTCAGCTCATAGTTTAGACAGGCGCTTTTACCATACCAACGAAAAACAGCTTGCTGCCATATTCGTCGATGATGTCATCGTCAGCCAATCACCCGTGGAAAACCATGCCATCTAAAAGTTGATTTTTTCGTAATGGGAGTTTTGGATTAACGGTGGAATCGCTGTATCCTGACTGGACTAGGTAGGATCCGGTCTCGCTTTTAACATTTCCAGGTAGAATATGAAATAATCTATCCACTAATTAGGACTGTTGCCGACATTCATAACGAAAAATTTGCCAGGTTTTTGTGACTTGTTTTCTCTACTTTTAAGCAATTTTTTACGTACAAATTTCTCTTTTTAAAATTTGAGTTGCACCGATTTTTTTTTATACATAACGACAGATATATATGCTCTTTGTTTCAATTTACTGGTACATTATTTTGGTTGAGACTTTTCAGAAAAGGCTGAAAATGACCAGGAATTTCCCATTTTTTTGTTACACATAGCGCGAGAACGGCCCTTTTTGATTATAAGCTTCTATTTCCATTTGTACTAAACATCGTTGCCTATTTTGCTGAAAAATCTTATCTGTTTTGAAAGTGTTTAGCCACCACAGTCACTTCGACCAACACGAGTGGGTCGACGCCCGCCCACCATGCACGCCCAAGCCCACGGTGTTGAAGTATAGTCGGTATAGTCCGGTTTTGCAACATCTAACTACATGTCTGGCGACAAATTACCCCGATTTGCTGCCAAATGTTCACTAGATTCTTCGTAAAAACTTTCCAAGTCTTTTTTTAGATTCACTATAGCAAACATTTTGGCCTAAACGTCAATGCAATGAGCAGCCATGATGATGATTTTTTATCGGAAAAAACGGAAGCGTGAAATCTTGAAGTGTACTTTACTCGGAAAATCGTAATGGCGACCCCCTATGTACAATACATACCATTGCAAAGCATGGTAAACAAGCTACTCGTCTATATAAAACCTAACGACAGAGGGCACCAAACAAATTAAATACAGATTCTCAATCAAAGGCAGTGCCCTTTTTTTGTCAAGTAAGTTCTCCGTTGGTACGGAGCAACTACACGACGCTCTGTCGAGTTTTCTCGCGAATGGTAAGGCAGGGCTTGCATTGCGCGGTCGAGCTCGACAATAGTATGGAAAGGGTTTAAACAAAAATCAAACCCCCTGTTACTTGTTCCAGTTGAATAGGCTGAAACAATGAAAGCCATCATCGTTAGGCCATCTTGTCAGATATAAACTTGCTGTTATATAGAAGAGCCTTTGGGAGGCGTTCCTCTGGCATCCGGATAACGTGTCCAGTCCAGGGCAGCTGTATTTAGGCCAGGATCGGTTCGATGGAAGGCATGTTGAAGCGGAGATGTCTCAGCTGCACAGTGGAGAGCCTGTTAATGTGTCTTCTGTAGAGTGTGAAGGTTTCTGCCGAGTAGAGCATAGCGATCAATACCACGGCCCCGTATACCTTGCACTTTGTGGTCAGTCTGATGCCACGCTGACTCCACAGTCGGTCTTTCAGGCGAGCAAATGACGCAGCTGCAGCCTTAACCCTGCCATTGAGCTCTGCATCTAGAGTGTTTCCAGCTGCGAGAGTGGAGCCAAGGTACTTGAACGTTTGGACGACGTTGAGTGGGCTCTAATCCAGCAGAATGTCAGGCTTCATGGGGGTTTGACCAGGAGTAGGTTGATATAGCACCTCTGTCTTCTTGATGTTGATTGACAGCCCAAAGGCACGGAGACATCTCACAAGGGTTTTTCGATGAGAACGTAGCCGTGATAGATTAAACAGGCCACCGTTCGACCTGGTGCGGATGTACATGCCACTGCTGAGATAGCTATAGGGAGAGACTCTAAGCGTTTTGCCAGATTGTTGCTGATTGGAAGCCAACGCCTGATTGATGAGAGTCCCCTCCAGACCAGTAGAAGGTGTAGTTTTGTTCCTTCAGCGACCCTTGTCCAGTAAACCGTGTTTCCGACAGCGCAGCAAGGTCGACGTGGTATCTTGCTAGCTCTCTGTCGACTATACATGTAGCAGTTTTCCATTCCGGTCGCTCATTGTGGCTCGGTCAAGTAGAGTCCGCACATTCCAGCTGGATAGAACCAGTTGTATCTTACAATTTTTGATAATCTTTCGAGGCAGTTTTTGTGTTTTTCATTCGCATTGGTAGAGCCCCGCCAGTCGCGATGGTCTGGCCAGGGTTAATTTGAGCAGGCATTGTATACCCCACCTTTTCAAGGGGCGTCCTCAGATTGAGGCAGGCAGTGCTGTCTCTGGAAAAAGCTGCCTGGTCACTCAGACAGGACCGAACGTCGCCTCTGTTTAGGGTTGACGAGCGTACAAACATCACATCTGGGCCGCCCACGTGTGGGAGTCGAGCTTACAGCTCCCAGCCGCTCAAGCCTGCTGTCGTTGCCTTCCAGACCTTTGCTGCGGGACTTCCTCTGCTGACTTGGCACACAAATATTGCTTCTTCCATGAAGATTCATTGAATAGACAAAACTCAAAGAAATAATTGAAGGTTTCAGTTGAGTGAGCTGAAACAATGAAAAACTTGAATAGGCATGAACTCCTTATGCAACGATTTTCTGACTTGAAACTTAAATTAAATATTCCTGCTTATTATATGTATAATTATATGAAAAGATACATTTGTAAAACTAAAAGAGTTTAAACCTGGTTCCATTTAATTGCACCAAAACAATGATAACCTTAAATGCTCATACCTTCTTATGGCAACGATTTACCAATTTAAAAGTTGTATCAAATATTGCTGCTAATTACGTGTAGATAATATGAAAGATAACAGTCAACGAGTTTATCACTCGTTCCAGTTGAATGAGCTTAAACAATGAAAACCTTATGGTATTAACTCCTTAATATTGCAATGATGTATTGATTAAAAACTTGAATCAAATATTGCTGCTTACATAATATGAAAAGATAAAACTCAAAGATCACTGGTTCCAGTTGAACGAGCTAAAGCAGTGAATGCCTTAAATGGTCATTACTTCATTGTCAATGTCCCCACCCCTTTGACCATCAGTTGATCAAATGATTGGTTTTTCTGTCAGTCATTGGTTCTATCTGGCAATCGGCAGCTCGCCACAAGTGGCTGCTTTGCTGTTCTAGTTTTATCGTGTAATACACGTTGGCGTTATTTTAAACATTGACTCTTTGTTCGTTCGAGTGATATTGCTTGGGTCATAAAAAGACTGGTGCAGAATTTGTATGGTGCCGACACTCTTGGTGCCGAGTGGGTGCCGAGTTTGTGAGGTGTTGAAGTGTCTGGTATTCTTTTATAGGCAGTGGACACTATTGGTAATTACTCAAAATAATTATTAGCATAAAACCTTACTTGGTTACAAATAATGGGGAGAGGTTGCCAGTATAAAACATTGTGAGAAATGGCTCCCTCTGAAGTGACGTAGTTTTTGAGAAAAAAATTAATTTCCATGAATTTGATTTTGATACCTCAGAATTAAATGTTGAGGTCTCGAAATCAAGCATCTGAAAGCACACAACTTTCTGTGACGAGGGTGTTTTTTTCTTTCATGGTTATCTTGCAACTTAGACGACCAATTGAGCTCAAATTTTCACAGGTTTGTTATTTCATGCATATGATGAGATACACCAAGTGAAAAAACTTTTAATAACGACACCAGCTGTTGCGCTGAAAAGGTGGATGCTATTTAAGTTGTGGCTCTAGATCCACAGCTTGGCTGCATTGGGCCTGCCAGACACCCACACCCCCGGGATTGAACATCGGAGGATCCACCTAAATCCAAGTTGAAATGACCAATGTGACAATCATTAATACCAGTGTAAACTGTCAAACAAATGTTTTGCTGCATTGGGCCCGCTAAAAAAAATAAAACCGCTGGGTTAAACATCGGAGGAACTGCCTGGCACCAAGTTGAAATGACCAACAAAACTATTCTTAATACCAGTATCAACCGCCAGGCAAATTATTTGCTGCATTGGGCCTGCCAGACACCCCCCCCCCCCCAAAAAAAAAAAAAAAACCCCTCAATAGTCCCAAAACAGCATATTCAACATTTTTACAATTTTTGTACATGAAAATAGCCCACAACGGGTATTATTATTAAAAACATGCGACGTGTTCGTCGGATATTCTTCTTAATAAAACAACATTTTTTTCTCTCCACTACTTGAACGTCTCATACAGCAATTACAGACGGAGTTTGGACCTTCTTATCCTTCAAAAAAATTGTTATCCATGTCTAAAACGGCAACTTATTGAAGACGGAGTACGGACATTCTAGCTGTTGAAATAAAATTAAAGCCAACTGTTATCGTCCCCCAACAGCAATATTATTGAAAATATTCAGTTCGAACTGACATCATCCCCGTAAAAAATGTTCCCAAATACTCAAAAGTCCCAAAACGGTACCGACATTTTAAACTAAGTTAAAACATTTTTTGTATAAGGAAATGTCCCTTTATTGGCGATTATTAAAAACATCATCAGAAATTCGTACTATTTTAATTATACAATATTCAAACGTCTCAAACGGCATTAACAGACAGGAGTTTTGAGCCAGCCACTCCTAGCCTCACAGTAAGTGACAATTTCCCCTTAGATGTGCCAGACAATGTGCAATTGTAACTACAGTATAAAATTGCTACACTTTGTTGTAACTTGATACAAATTTAAACAACGCTTCAATGTTTTGCTTTGTACGCCGCTGCTCTGCCCTCATTATTGATCAATACTGACACTCCTTATGTTTACCGCATTTGTATTTCTTTCCTTTTGTTTTACGTCCTAAACTTTAAAACTAAATGAATAATATTCACTGCTGACATAACCTTAGCTTATCAACCTGTCATTTACAGTATCTTTACAATACAGCGAATATATTTTTAAAATGTTGTACATTAGTTTGAAGAAGATGGACAATCCCTGAAATTGTCCCTACGTGTGCAGCGCTCGTTTTGTTTCGTGGGCACTCGAAAATTTCGCTGGTCCTCGCTTGTTTGTCTCGTATTGCTGCTTTCCAACTGAACATGGAATCCCTCGTCTCGAGAGGCGCCCTCGTTTGATTTACAAACGAGCGAGCTTCCCTGGTACACATTTCCCGTCTCACTCGTCTCAGTCCCTCCGTGCCTCGATGGCAACATGAGGGCTGTACTGTAGTTAGAATACCACAATAGTTGGTTGAGATGACATGGGTACGAGATCATTCAGCTAAATTCATTGTAAAAGCAGCTGTAAAATGGTAAATTTCAAGCATAGTTGGCAGATCAAAATAATGTGTAACACATTAAGTTTTCTGTTCATTTTCTATCCTAGGGGGACGACAAAGAGTAGAGCCTTTGTTTGTGTTCCAGTCGGGAAGATCAGACAAAGCTGAAACGGAGGCTGGTGATGAGCAGTGGGAGGGAGAATTCCAAGATCTAGTAGATGACTACTACAATGATGAAGGCAAAGCTTATCAGGATGGGAGGCTACTGGCGGAGGAAAATACCCTACAAGAAGAGAGCATAGAATCTGGGACTGTTTCAGACGATGTAGAAGAAACAGATGGAGATGACCCCGAAGGCTCACTCTCTTCCCCTAATGCATCATTGGGCAGCTTGGCATCTAAAGGTAAGAATCTATACGATTAAAACTGTAACCTGCGCCATCTTGGATTGCAATTGCAATGGTCGATTTTGTATTTTTGTTTAAAAGCAATGTTATTTGCTTATAGCGGCAGGCAAGCAAGCAAAAAGGGTTCTCAAAGCCTCATTTCTGCTGAAGTACTCTGTTTAAGCAGAGAGCCAAATTTCATAGAGCTGCCTGTAACGGTCGATTTTGTGCTTATTGGGCGCACCTAGCACATTTTTCATTTCATAGCCTTGGTTAAGCAAGGTTTTTTGCTTAAAGCGTTAAGCAAACAAAAATGGTCCTTAAAGCCTCTATTTCGCGTAAGCACCCCATTCACACAGCACATATAGTGCAACATCATTGCAAATGTTGTTATTGTGCCGGCGCAGCGGTGTGTATTGTACGTACATGTTTGAACGGTAGGTGTAGCGAATGCAAACGAGTGTCTAAAATGCTTCAGAAATAATCGTACAATGTATATCTTCTTGGTGTGAACCTTTCGAGGGGCACTTTAAACCATTAAACAATAATACATATCAGACACAGAAGGTGATGACTTTTTTTTTATCGCCACTCTGCATTTATTTCGCCCACCATTTTGTCATCACCTTCCTCCTTTTTGCTGAAGCAAACATCTAAAATGGTGCGTGCGCAGTTTGTTTACATGCTGAAGAAATGTTGTACAATGTATTATCTTCATATTTACTCTCAAGTTAGTGTGTAAACCTTTCAAGGGGCGCTTTGAACCATTACAAATAGTACTTGTAAGACAGAGAAGGCGATGATTTTTTTTCCGCCACTCTGCATTTATATCGCCCGCCATTTTGTCAGTAGGGGGCCTATACCTTCTTTTTTGCTTAAGCAAATGATCTAAAATCTTGTGCTCGCTGTTTGTTTATGTGCTTAACCTCGTGAAATATGTGTACATTCCTCCATGGTTTAAGCAATTATTTTTGCTACGTTAAGCCCAAAAAAATGCTAACCGTTAAGCAGCTCTTTGAAATTGGGCCCATGGAAGCTCATGGTGGCGATAACAGTGCCCTGCAAACTTCAGCTTGCTGGCTGGAAGCTCAGGGTGGTGATAACAGTGCCCTGCAAACTTCAGCTTGCTGGCTGGAAGCTCAGGGTGGTGATAACAGTGCCCTGCAAACTTCAGCTTGCTGGCTGGAAGCTCAGGGTGGTGATAACAGTGCCCTGCAAACTTCAGCTTGCTGGCTGGAAGCTCAGGGTGGTGATAACAGTGCCCTGCAAACTTCAGCTTGCTGGCTGGAAGCTCAGGGTGGTAATAACAGTGCCCTGCAAACTTCAGCTTGCTGGCTGGAAGCTCAGGGTGGTAATAACAGTGCCCTGCAAACTTCAGCTTGCTAGCTGGAAGCTCAGGGTGGTGATAACAGTGCCCTGCAAACTTCAGCTTGCTAGCTGGAAGCTCAGGGTGACAATAACAGTGCCCTGCAAACTTCAGCTTGCTGGCTGGAAGCTCAGGGTGGTAATAACAGTGCCCTGCAATCTTCAGCTTGCTAGCTGGAAGCTCAGGGTGGTAATAACAGTGCCCTGCAAACTTCAGCTTGCTGGCTGGAAGCTCAGGGTGGTGATAACAGTGCCCTGCAAACTTCAGCTTGCTGGCTGGAAGCTCAGGGTGGTGATAACAGTGCCCTGCAAACTTCAGCTTGCTGGCTGGAAGCTCAGGGTGGCGATAACAGTGCCCTGCAAACTTCAGCTTGCTGGCTGGAAGCTGGTGGCGATAACAGTGCCCTGCAAACTTCAGCTTGCTGGCTGGAAGCTCAGGGTGACAATAACAGTGCCCTGCAAACTTCAGCTTGCTGGCTGGAAGCTCAAGGTGACAATAACAGTGCCCTGCAAACTTCAGCTTGCTGGCTGGAAGCTCAGGGTGGTGATAACAGTGCCCTGCAAACTTCAGCTTGCTAGCTGGAAGCTCAGGGTGGTGATAACAGTGCCCTGCAAACTTCAGCTTGCTGGCTGGAAGCTGGTGGCGATAACAGTGCCCTGCAAACTTCAGCTTGCTGGCTGGAAGCTCAGGGTGACAATAACAGTGCCCTGCAAACTTCAGCTTGCTGGCTGGAAGCTGAGGGTGACAATAACAGTGCCCTGCAAACTTCAGCTTGCTGGCTGGAAGCTCAGGGTGACATTAACAGTGCCCTGCAAACTTCAGCTTGCTGGCTGGAAGCTGGTGGCGATAACAGTGCCCTGCAAACTTCAGCTTGCTGGCTGGAAGCTCAGGGTGACAATAACAGTGCCCTGCAAACTTCAGCTTGCTGGCTGGAAGCTCAGGGTGGTAATAACAGTGCCCTGCAAACTTCAGCTTGCTGGCTGGAAGCTCAGGGTGGCGATAACAGTGCCCTGCAAACTTCAGCTTGCTGGCTGGAAGCTCATGGTGGCGATAACAGTGCCCTGCAAACTTCAGTCTGCTGGCTGGAAGCTGGTGGCGATAACAGTGCCCTGCAAACTTCAGCTTGCTGGCTGGAAGCTCAGGGTGACAATAACAGTGCCCTGCAAACTTCAGCTTGCTGGCTGGAAGCTCAGGGTGACAATAACAGTGCCCTGCAAAACTTCAGCTTGCTGGCTGGAAGCTCAGGGTGACAATAACAGTGCCCTGCAAACTTCAGCTTGCTGGCTGGAAGCTCAGGGTGACAATAACAGTGCCCTGCAAACTTCAGCTTGCTGGCTGGAAGCTGGTGGCGATAACAGTGCCCTGCAAACTTCAGCTTGCTGGCTGGAAGCTCAGGGTGGTAATAACAGTGCCCTGCAAACTTCAGCTTGCTGGCTGGAAGCTGGTGGCGATAACAGTGCCCTGCAAACTTCAGCTTGCTGGCTGGAAGCTCAGGGTGGTAATAACAGTGCCCTGCAAACTTCAGCTTGCTGGCTGGAAGCTGGTGGCGATAACAGTGCCCTGCAAACTTCAGCTTGCTAGCTGGAAGCTCAGGGTGACAATAACAGTGCCCTGCAAACTTCAGCTTGCTGGCTGGAAAGCTCAGGGTGACAATAACAGTGCCCTGCAAACTTCAGCTTGCTGGCTGAAAGCTCAGGGTGACAATAACAGTGCCCTGCAAACTTCAGCTTGCTGGCTGGAAGCTCAGGGTGACAATAACAGTTGTCTGCAAACTTCAGCTTGCTGGCTGGAAAGCTCAGGGTGGTGATAACAGTGCCCTGCAAACTTCAGCTTGCTGGCTGGAAGCTCATGGTGGCGATAACAGTGCCCTGCAAACTTCAGCTTGCTGGCTGGAAGCTCAGGGTGGTAATAACAGTGCCCTGCAAACTTCAGTCTGCTGGCTGGAAGCTGGTGGCGATAACAGTGCCCTGCAAACTTCAGCTTGCTGGCTGGAAGCTCAGGGTGACAATAACAGTGCCCTGCAAACTTCAGCTTGCTGGCTGGAAGCTGAGGGTGACAATAACAGTGCCCTGCAAACTTCAGCTTGCTGGCTGGAAGCTCAGGGTGACAATAACAGTGCCCTGCAAACTTCAGCTTGCTGGCTGGAAGCTGGTGGCGATAACAGTGCCCTGCAAACTTCAGCTTGCTGGCTGGAAGCTCAGGGTGACAATAACAGTGCCCTGCAAACTTCAGCTTGCTGGCTGGAAGCTCAGGGTGGTAATAACAGTGCCCTGCAAACTTCAGCTTGCTGGCTGGAAGCTCAGGGTGGCGATAACAGTGCCCTGCAAACTTCAGCTTGCTGGCTGGAAGCTCATGGTGGCGATAACAGTGCCCTGCAAAACTTCAGCTTGCTGGCTGGAAGCTCATGGTGGTGATAACAGTGCCCTGCAAACTTCAGCTTGCTGGCTGGAAGCTCATGGTGGCGATAACAGTGCCCTGCAAACTTCAGCTTGCTGGCTGGAAGCTCAGGGTGGTAATAACAGTGCCCTGCAAACTTCAGCTTGCTGGCTGGAAGCTGGTGGCGATAACAGTGCCCTGCAAACTTCAGCTTGCTAGCTGGAAGCTCAGGGTGACAATAACAGTGCCCTGCAAACTTCAGCTTGCTGGCTCGAAAGCTCAGGGTGACAATAACAGTGCCCTGCAAACTTCAGCTTGCTGGCTGGAAGCTCAGGGTGACAATAACAGTTGTCTGCAAACTTCAGCTTGCTGGCTGGAAAGCTCAGGGTGGTGATAACAGTGCCCTGCAAACTTCAGCTTGCTGGCTGGAAGCTCATGGTGGCGATAACAGTGCCCTGCAAACTTCAGTTTGCTGGCTGGAAGCTCAGGGTGGTAATAACAGTGCCCTGCAAACTTCAGCTTGCTGGCTGGAAGCTCAGGGTGGTAATAACAGTGCCCTGCAAACTTCAGCTTGCTGGCTGGAAGCTGGTGGTGATAACAGTGCCCTGCAAACTTCAGCTTGCTGGCTGGAAGCTCAGGGTGACAATAACAGTGCCCTGCAAACTTCAGCTTGCTGGCTGGAAGCTCAGGGTGACAATAACAGTGCCCTGCAAACTTCAGCTTGCTGGCTGGAAGCTCAGGGTGACAATAACAGTGCCCTGCAAACTTCAGCTTGCTGGCTGGAAGCTGGTGGCGATAACAGTGCCCTGCAAACTTCAGCTTGCTGGCTGGAAGCTCAGGGTGACAATAACAGTGCCCTGCAAACTTCAGCTTGCTGGCTGGAAGCTCAGGGTGGTAATAACAGTGCCCTGCAAACTTCAGCTTGCTGGCTGGAAGCTCAGGGTGGCGATAACAGTGCCCTGCAAACTTCAGCTTGCTGGCTGGAAGCTCATGGTGGCGATAACAGTGCCCTGCAAAATTTCAGCTTGCTGGCTGGAAGCTCATGGTGGTGATAACAGTGCCCTGCAAACTTCATTTTGCTGGCTCGAAGCTCATGGTGGCGATAACAGTGCCCTGCAAACTTCAGCTTGCTGGCTGGAAGCTCAGGGTGGTAATAACAGTGCCCTGCAAACTTCAGCTTGCTGGCTGGAAGCTGGTGGCGACAACAGTGCCCTGCAAACTTCAGCTTGCTAGCTGGAAGCTCAGGGTGACAATAACAGTGCCCTGCAAACTTCAGCTTGCTGGGTGGAAAGCTCAGGGTGACAATAACAGTGCCCTGCAAACTTCAGCTTGCTGGCTTGAAGCTCAGGGTGACAATAACAGTTGTCTGCAAACTTCAGCTTGCTGGCTGGAAGCTCAGGGTGACAATAACAGTGCCCTGCAAACTTCAGCTTGCTGGCTGGAAGCTCAGGGTGACAATAACAGTGCCCTGCAAACTTCAGCTTGCTGGCTGGAAGCTCAGGGTGACAATAACAGTGCCCTGCAAACTTCAGCTTGCTGGCTGGAAGCTGGTGGCGATAACAGTGCCCTGCAAACTTCAGCTTGCTGGCTGGAAGCTCAGGGTGACAATAACAGTGCCCTGCAAACTTCAGCTGGCTGGCTGGAAGCTCATGGTGGCGATAACAGTGCCCTGCAAACTTCAGTTTGCTGGCTGGAAGCTCAGGGTGGTGATAACAGTGCCCTGCAAACTTCAGCTTGCTGGCTGGAAGCTCATGGTGGCGATAACAGTGCCCTGCAAACTTCAGCTTGCTAGCTGGAAGCTCAGGGTGGCGATAACAGTGCCCTGCAAACTTCAGCTTGCTGGCTGGAAGCTCAGGGTGGTGATAACAGTGCCCTGCAAACTTCAGCTTGCTAGCTGGAAGCTCAGGGTGACAATAACAGTGCCCTGCAAACTTCAGCTTGCTGGCTGGAAGCTCAGGGTGGTGATAACAGTGCCCTGCAAACTTCATACGTCTTGTGCAGATTTGAAGAAAAATTCACCCTGGTCTCTCAACTTGGTATCTCTGTATCGCATCGAGGTGCGCCACACAGGCTGCCACGGCAATAGCATTGCTCCTGTTTAAGTAATCTTTTCTACCTTTTCTTGGTGGATTTTGCACTTCAAACTGTGTAAAACATAATGCTTTTACATCAGTGACAATATCTCTAAGACTCTTTGATTTCTGCTGTCCTGGCTGATGGAGTATTGGTTGGATCTTTGGTTTTTGACATTCAACCTGTGAGTAACATACAGCAAACTACATGTACATGTCAATGGGCATTTTACTCACCCATAGACACAATGTGATCAATAGACCGTCCAACCTATACAACAATTGAAAGGACAATAGATGAACAATGGGATCAGGGAAGTACTACACCCTACTTGCTTGGGTCTGTCTTGGGCTATGTACTACTGCATGCGACCATGGAGTGGTTCACCAATTCAAGTATAGTATTGAAGTTTTCCCTAGCAACGGCAGGCTTGTACATCAGAAGTATCTTGGCACTGGATATTATACTATCCTAACTCCTCCGCCTCGTTCCAACTTCAATTATTAGTTGCTGGTGACGTTAATCCTAATCCGGGACCTGATCATGATACCAATGACAATCATAATCACAATCCTATATCGTCTCATCAAAAAATTGCATACAGCAGGACTCAGTTGATGAATATGAACACTGGAACATTGACTGTGCCCTTAAGTACATGGTTGAACATAACGTCTCTCGGAATACAATCCAAACCTTCAACTCATAGAGGAGTGCGTGCTGGGATCCGTAAGCATCGTAATAGATCTGTTGACATTTCACATTTCCTTAAGTTTAGTTTGTGGAATGCGCATTCAGTAAGAAATAAGACAATCAGCTGTTCTGAGTATGTGCTAGACAAGGGGATTGACGCATTATTTCTAACAGAGACCTGGCTGAATGACTCTGATAATGTTATTATTGGGGAACTCTGCCCTCCAGGCTATATGTTCATCAATGTTCCGAGAGATTCCGATAACTATGGTGGAATTGGTGTCTTGTACAGATGCCCCCTAAAGTTTCAGATTATACCAATCAATTTCAAATCTGCTACTTTTGAGTACACAATCATTTCAAACACAGGACGCAAGATCTACTATATCCTGCTCTACAGACCTCCCCCATCCAGAAATAATGGTTTGAAGACTTCACAGTTTCTTGATGACTTTGCGAACTTTCTAATATGCGTGAACTCGCTAGCCGGCAAAGTCGTCCTGTTGGGAGACTTCAACATTCATGTCGATTGCCCGGAGAAAACAGACGTCACCCGTTTTCTGGAAACTGCTGAGAGTGCTGGTTTTCAACAATTTGTTCATGGGGCAACCCATATATGTGGCCATACACTGGACTTGGTCCTGTCTCAACCTGAAGACAATCTCATCATGGACTGTACAGTTGGTGTTAGGCTTTCAGATCACCATGTTGTTGATTTTCAGCTCATGCTGGACAAAGCAGAAAACCAAAAACAAGTTACTACTAATCGGAACTTTCGCACAATTGATACAGCCAATTTTCAGAAAGAGTTGAAATTGAAGTTAAACAACATTTTAGCTGGAGTTGATAATATCGATTGTCTGACGGAGGCATTTGAAGAGTGCACAATCAATTCCTTGGACCATTTTGCCCCTGTCTCTATGAAAACTCGTGAAACAAGAATTAGACAACCCTGGTATAACTCAAACATACACGAAGCTCGCAGAATTCGACGAAAGTGTGAAAAGAAGTGGCGCAAGACTCGTCTAGAAGTTCATCACCAGCTTTATATTGAACAAAACAGAACAGTCAATTGCAGGATAGAGGAAGCTAAAAAGCAGCATATTTCGGAAAAGCTGCAATCCGCTTCTGATACAAAGACTGTGTTTAGAATTGTTAATGGGCTCTTGAATAATACAAGTAAAGTGTTACCCGCATATGAGTGTGCACAAGATTTAAGTAATGACTTTGCAGTGTATTTCCAAGAGAAGGTTGCTAACATTTATTCTAGTATGAAACATGTTCAATCAAGTGTAACGTGTGGTGATTCCCACAATGTTTGTGTAGCATGTAAACTACCTGAATTCAGTCAAGTGTCTGAAGAAGATGTTATTAAGCTTGTTAACAAAGCTGCCACAAAAAGTTGTATATTGGATCCTGTACCCACTTGGTTTCTTAAAGATAATGTTTCCATATTTCTACCGGTTTTAACACACATCATAAATAAGTCTCTCACTACAGGCATTTTCCCAAGTATTCTAAAGCATACTGTACTCAACCCTCTCATTAAGAAGCGGTCACTGAATCCAGACGAACTCAAGAACTATCGTCCTGTCGCTAACATCAAGTTCTTATCTAAACTGATAGAGAAACATGTGGTCAACAACATCAATGATCACATTGTTAAAAACGGTTTGGGTGAGGAATTTCAGTCAGCTTATTGTGTGTCTCATAGTACTGAAACCGCACTACTGAAAGTCAAAAGTGATATCATGGGCATGATCCACAATCAGAAGGGCGTGTTCCTGGTGCTTTTAGACCTAAGTGCCGCATTCGACACTGTTAATCACAATGTCCTTTTCAACAGATTAGAATGTGAGATTGGCATTACAGGGACAGCTCTTGAGTGGTTTAAGTCTTACTTCAGTGGTAGAACAACACAGGTTTTGATAGACAATACTTATTCAGCCTCACACGATATGCTTTATGGATTGCCGCAAGGATCAATTGTTGGACCGAAATCCTTTACCATTTACACCATTCCCATTGGTAGAATCATCAAGGGGAACAATCTACTCTATCACATCTATGCTGATGATATTCAGATTTATACCAGTTTCACACCTTCGGATTCATCATCTATTCAGTCTGCCTTACAGGCAGGCGCTCACAAAGTGCATTGTAGAATTAAAATCCTGGATGACTGAAAATATGTTGAAACTAAACAACAATAAAACCGAGTTCTTTGTTGCAACCTCACCTCATTTCAATCGCCTCATGCAATGAGATGAAATTATCACACCCACTAAAACTGTTCGGAACCTTGGCATTGTCTTTGACAATCTTATGTCTATGTCTTCACAAATAACATCATTGTCTAGGTCTGTGTCATACCATCTGCGTAACATTACACGTATAAGAAGGTTTCTAGACGTTGACACATGTAGCAGTGTTACAAGGTCTCTTGTTCTTTCACGATTGGACTATGGCAACGCACTTTTACTTGGAGCGAACACAACTCAAATTAATAGACTTCAACATCTTCAGAATTGGGCTGCCAAACTAATATTTTGTGCGTCTAAACATGATCATGCAACTCCTTTTCTCAAAAAGCTACATTGGCTCCCGGTGAAAGAGCGCATTCAATTAAAAATATTGGTGCATGTGTATAAATGCTTAAATGGACTTGCACCAGCATATCTTTCATCTTGTTTTTCTTTTCACATTCAAATTAGGGCTGGGCTTCGCTCAGCATCAGACAAAACCCGTCTTGCTGAAAATAAACCGAGCAGCAAATCTTTTCAATCCGCTGCATCTAAATCATTTTCCTTAGCCGCTCCAGGACTGTGGAACCATCTTCCCATCACAATACGCACCTCAATTTCACTGCCTATTTTCAAGAAAGCACTTAAAAAACATCTTTTTCCTTAGTGTCTGTTTATTGCTTTATTATTCATTTGTTGTATTATCTGCATTGCTATTGTTGGTTTAAAGCGCTGTGGTCTAAATGAAATGGCGCTATATAAAAACCCATTGTATTGTATTGTATATCTGTATTATAAGCTAAAATGCTTTTTTTGGAGTCAGGGTGAACATGAACTTACAATTAGATGTTTGCATAATATAATACACAAGGTTAACCAAAAAGCTTGATTAGACGTCTTACTCAGGGTAAACATCTGAGTACAAGGAATACATATACACCAATAGACTAATACAAATTTACATGTACATTTTGGAATATTGTTTTCTGGGGTTAATGTTATCGCTCTGATCTTTATTACAGAAAGCTACAGGCAAGCTGCAAAAAGATTACTATCAAGAAAGTGTAAAAGGAAGCATTTGCAGCTTTTAGGAGCGAGCCAGCAAGGTGGTCAGGTTGAAACAATAGATGGGAGTAATGGACCTATTCTAACAGTGGATCCCTTCAAAGGGATCATTTTCCTGCAAGACAGAGCTGCAGGTAAGCCTTGATTACATTTTCATGCAAGGTAAAGATTGCTTTTAGCAATGAATCAAACAATACTTGACATCAATTAAGGGCCATATTTTATTTTAAAAGTATTTTTAAAGATCAATAAGGTTCTAGATGGATCTGTTCTGTATACATGTACTCAAAATGTACAACCTGTAAATGTGTGTAGTTCTTCCAGCCTTAAAGAGGGTATGGTCAATACAATTTGTTTGTGATTATTCTGATGTTGACTCCATAAATGGTTTTTCTTTTAGTGACAATGTTGATTGTAAATTTGACATATATATTTTTCAGAGAGTACCAACTCCGACGAACATCCTAAAAGAAGGAGAAAATGGACGAGGCAATATACATGTACATCTAAGGTAGGATCCAGTAAACGAAGAAAAGAAATTGTATGCCTTGTTGGGTCAGATCCAAAACAACCCCCATGTGACGGGACGGAAAATAAAGTACATTAGCTGCTTATATTCACATGTCAGTTTGTGTTCTACTATGGAAAAATGTTTTACCCCCAACATGGTAGCAACATGGTAGCAACATGGTAGCAACATGGTAGCAACATGGTAGCAACATGGTAGCAACATGGTAGCAACATGGTAGCAACATGGTAGCAACAACATTTTTAAACTACATTGGGTGTTTTTGAACAAATAAAAATCTTTTCTTTTGATAAAGTGCTTCAAAGCTTTCAATACATGTAGTTAGTCTGATTTCTAGAAGACTCTTGATCATTGACAGGCCTTTTTATGCCCTGCGGACAAAATTCTGTCAACAAGAGAAGTATCAATTAACTGTTTAATGATGTAATAAGGGAACAACTTCAATTTTTAGATGTTTAGAGGTTGAAACATGCATTAAACGTGATAAAATGTGTTATTACAAAATACTGTGACCCCTCTAACTGTATTCAAGATTGACGTGGCACGGCTGTTCAGTTGCTACCTTTCCAGTATTTTATTTACACATGAATCTGTTGACGAAGATAAATACGATGTGATGAGGTCTTCGTCTAAGGATCTTATGAACTTTTTACAATAACAATTATGAATATTAAATTAACACTAATAAATAAACAGTTCTCCCAGCGGTTAACGCCATAATTCTAGGCGTCGTCCGCCATCTTGGAAATCAAAGGAAAATATAAATTAACTGTAAGCTGGATCCAAAACAGAGCTTACTTAACAAATGCACTAAAGATATATTTACACTAAAGGGACTGACTTGTCCCGATGTAATTTACAAAACGAATACATGAATTGTCTCATAGCATAAGTATGACCTAAGGGTAACTCCTCGTTTGACTCTGTTATACATGGCAAACGAGTCAATAAATCAAAGATTTGAACAGTAAATATATATTCAACTTAGACTATGACGGTAAATGGAACATAGTGAATGATTTAGTTAAACAATATTAACGCAAAAGGTAAGCATTAAACAATATAAAACATAATTACCTGTTGACGAAGATAAATACGATGTGATGAGGTCTTCGTCTAAGGATCTTATGAACTGAAAGCCCGCGAAAATGAGATCGCTGGAGGGCGCTATATGGAGGTATTACGTAAGAGGGTGAAGTTAAATAAAAAAAAGGACTGTGGGCATATGTAATAGTTCATGACCGTCACATGGCTAAAAATTAAGCTGTCATTTGGAAATTGGGAGGAAGCTTTTATTGAAGAAAAATGGATACATGTAGCAAGAGATTGGTGCTCCCTTTTTAAGTAGAATAAACTCTGTCAGTATTTGTGTTTGTATGTACATGTAGCTTTTCAAAATTTTCAAGCACTGGGATATATTTAACATGACTGCTAAAAACACATGCCTACTAGGTTGCAAACAAAACATTTACATGGACTCTTCCATCCTAGCCAGAAAGCAATATTCTGTAAGGTTATATTTATTTTATTTGTTCAATTTGCAAACTATGTGGTATCTACAGTATTTAACTATTGCTAAAGAAAATTGGCTTTAATGAGCCGATCTTTACAATGTTCTTACATCAAAAGGTATACCATATGAAAGTACAAAACAAATTGAAAACTAACAGGGTCAGATGGTGGTCAGGTTCCAAGGTATTGGCTACATTGTTACCAGGCCTTGAACATTGCTCTTGAAGGGGCACTGCAATTTTCCTCATGTAAGGATCGAGCACTCTGCGAGGAAAATGTTAATTTGTACTGAAACTTTAGAGAAGGGCACCAAGCAAAAAAGCACAGGGCACCGGCGGCAATTGCTGTGGGTGGAGTGGGTATTTTGAGACCTGTGTTGTTAAATCTTGACATAATTTAACGTTGAACCAACCAACACCACTTTGTAATCTCCACCCTGCTGGGGTAGCAAATCAATTCGCATTTACTTTGCACACGTTCAAGTACAATGGGTCGTATGAATAAAAAGTAGTATTTACTGACAAGTACTAGCAAAAAGTAAAAGCATAAACTTCCAAGTAGAAGCATTCAGTAAAAGCATCTTCTAAATTCCGTATGAATAAACCTATTCTTTTACTGCAAAGTATTCACTTAATGCTTTGGAGTAAATACTTCTGATATACCATGGCTGAATGGCTCTTAACAAAAGGTTTCCTTTGTATTACAACTCCCATTCACGTCTACGTACGCACTCACACACACACAGCCAAAGCAGCATTTGATTTAACAGAAACATTAAAAATCTTCAAGTCAGCCATGAGGTTTTTATTCTGACAACATTTTGATGAAGACGACTCATCTGGACACACAGAGTAAAAACGTTTTTGTTAAGCTTTTGAAACTTGGAGTGGAGCATGACAGCGCTGTATAGAGAACATCAGAGCTGGATATGAGCATAGCTAATGTATTTAACTTAAACTTAAAAGTTTTAATAATAACACGAACAACATTCTATTGAAATGCATTTAATTGTTTAAAAAATTACTTCTTCTGATTTTATAAACAATAAGCCTTAATGATCGAGGCATTCATTTCTGAGTTGAAAAAAATCTTTATATCTTTTTAAAAAGCTTACTGTAATGATACAAAACATTTTTTTTTTACAAACGGTTTTATTTTATCCTCAGCATATATAAACAAGTTTGATTAAAAGCAGTTTGAGTTTGTGTGTATTGTTTCTGTTGTGAAACACTGTGTATGTGTCTATTTAATATTTCAGTGGTTTCTTTCCTTTGGACTAAAAAATTTATCCTGTGAGGAACATTCATAAACACTGTCATTTCTTCGGACGAGCCTTTTACTTCTGTGCCCAAGGTAGCTCTGGAGCTACCTTGAAAAATCACTAGTATTTACTTGCATTTTGTAGTATATTCTCCGTTTTATTCATATGGAAGTATTAAGTAAGTGCTAAAATTAAAAGAATTTACTTTTTGGTAAAAGTAGATACTTTTAGCATTTTAGTAAATACTTTTAAGTAACAGTTTTTACTTCCTTTTATTCATATGGATGGTAGTAAATACTTGAAATTTTCAAGTAAAAGTAAGTACTACTTTTTATTCATACGACCCAATATTCCACAAAACAGTCTGGTCCTTCCCATCAAAACACTAACAGCACTCTGTATTCATCAAGTTGATCTAGTGTATTAAGGAGCTGTTAAAGTATCCTCAACTTTGAAGGAAATAGATCAGCTGATTGAGCTGCTCTCTGCATCTTAGGATTATGACATCTGGATACCATCTCTCTATTTCGATTACTGTTCTCTGGTCAGAATTTCTGCTAATAGAGTCTTATTAAGCTTGAACTCTTCTTTTTGTCTTTTTGAACTACGCTTCCTTTGTTTTCCTGCACTCGGCAGCCCATCTCTGCTGCTGTCTTGTAGTATCCTCCTTACTCTCTTGTAAAACTTGTTTAGTGAGAGACTCTTGTAATAATTTTGACCCTATTTAAAAAGAAAACAATTGTATTACTTTTACTTTGATCAATGACAAATATTCACAATGAATAATGCGCCTTAAATGCATGTACATGACTTGGAGTACAGATTACCTTACAAATCCTTTATTCACTTACCTATAAAATATGGATGAATTGGGCTAAAAATACAAATAAACAGATCCAAGAGCATCGTTTCAGGATTATAATTAGCTTCATTTTAGTTGCATTGTTAGTAAAAGACAAGTTATTAGTCCATCCAATGTTCAAAGTTTTTTTTATTAGCTTGTGTAATAACGTGACTGACATTACAATGTGGTGAATGACATTAAATGTGACTGACATTACACTTTTGTTTAATTAAAAAAAAAAATTAAACAACAATTATTTACCTGTTTGATAACATTGTTGCTACTAAGAAAATAATGAAGGGCAGATTTTAATTGCTACCATGTATACAATATGACAACAATCTTCATTGTTTGTGACTGCCATTACACTAAGCCTAACAAAAGCGTTCATTTGACGGCACTTACTAGGTATCTAACATTAGTTTCATATTTATTAAAGTTATTTTCCTAAAGATAGACATGGACAGTTGTTGGTTTTACCAAAGAAGATAAAATGAGCGCCATTAGAATAATGAAAAATACCAACAGAAATAAATTGTGTGTTCTTACCTATGATTGCATGGTGCCATTTAACGTAGCGTCAACTTCAGAGTGCTGTAACTTTCAAAATGTTTGGTCTGGATCATTTTTGTTTTAATTTCTAGAAACTTCAAAATATACTCTATCAAATTTGCACATGATGTTTGAGAAAAAAAGCATTTTGAAATTTTGACCCTCGTGTTGCACTTGCGTGGAATTGCCCCTTTGGTCTTTCCCATCTCCATGGAAGAGCATCGGCATTGCACAACACTGGCTAAGATTATTTGTGAAAAAAACAACACCTTTATGAATGTCAGCAACAGCCCCCAAATAGTATACATGGATAGATTATTTAATATTCTTCCTGGAAATGTTAAAAGCGAGACTGGATCATACCTAGTCCAGTCAGGATACAGCAATTTTCATCGGTAGTCCAAAACCCATGTTACGAAAAAAAAAAACCATTAAACAGCATGGTTTTCCTGCACGTTGATTGGCTGACGATGACATTGAGGTAGCAGCTTGCTGTTTTTCGTTGGTATGGTTCCCCGACCGCCAGGCTAGCGTTAGTCAATAACAACAGAGTCTGTTTAGTATGAGCTGAACCTCATTCAACTCATAAAAGACGGGCTCTTTTGTTATTGATGTATTGATCTATCCTTGTATACTATATTGGACTGTTGCTGACATTCATAACGGGACAATCTGTCATGTTTTTCAGACTTGTTTTCTTTCTTTTTGAAGCAATTTTTTGGGTACAAATTTCTCTTTTTAAAAACTTGAGTTGCACCGATCTTTTTCATACAAAACAACAGATATGCTCTTCATTTCAATGTACTTCTACATTATTTCTGTCAATACTTTTCAGATAAGGCCGAAAAAGACTGAATTTCAGAAGCCCTTCGGACCAATTATATATTCACACAGAGGTCACGAACAAAAAAGGATGAATAATTTACAGATAAAAGAAAAGAAATTTGGTGACCTGCGGGTAACAAACTGTAACAAACAACACCAGACCTCTATATATACAACCAGCGTTGGACTGATCATGCGGTGGTGGTACTTGAAGTCTCATAGGCCTACTTGTTTTGTGAAAAATAGTGTACGATTAAAAGAGACCGACGATCAACAAATCTGAAAACAACCTGGGTTTTAGGCCGTTCCACTTTTATTAGTTGGTTTAACTTAAGGATCTCGGCGATGAATCTTCTTGAAATAAAGAAAACAATTGGGGGGATAATCCATGCTTTTTAAATTGTTTTTGCCCAGGGACAAACTTTTGTCAGACTGATTTTTTTATAGAGAAACTACAGGTTACAAGGTAGGATGTGAAAAAAAGAGCAATAACAAATGTGTTTAACGTTTCGTTCTTGTGTAGAAAGGTTGGGAAACCAGTGCTTTGGCATGGCTGTGGCACGTGGTCTTTCTTGATATTCCGTGGCTATCCGAACATCTTATTGTGCCCATATTTGGCCGTCATTCATAAAACGATGATGGCGAAGCGTGTTTCGAACAATTCAGAAATCAATGGCTGCCTTCTGTTTCACTCACGCAAGTGTTTGATTGGTCCCATCTGAACATGTTGGGACCATGTTTTTGGCAGTTTCTAGATTTCATTTGCAGAATTTGTTACATGTGGCAAATAACCAATATATGTCAACTACATTTCTACCAAGTTACAACACCGAACTCCAGCGGGATCATGCTGGATCATCACGCCTTTGTTTTGAGGTTGTCGCAAGCAGCTATGTACGTGATTTTTAAAGTATTGGTGGTGGTGGTCGAAGCTACATACGTCGTTGGCATATACTTCTAGCTATTTATTATTATATTTGATTCTCAACACGTTTAATATTTTGATTTTCATGACAAAACATTGTTTTCCAATTAGGCGAGTAGGAGCAAGAGCCCAAATATTAGTGTATTTTGTGCTTTAATGTGTTTGGTACGCAGTTTGCTGATACAGTACCAGCCGCAAGTAACTCCAAACCCCCGTATGGAACGGGTGTCCGCGAGTAAACGGCATGGCGGGTACGGGGACCCGGGGATTTTGCGGTGGTATGTGCCGTGGCAAGTTTTGTAATAACTTCACTCATGGGTTAGCATGAATACCTTCAATGATAATAGGGAAGGCGACCTGAATAACTGTACACAAAAGCATTCTTTAATGCCGTTTGAGACTTAGAAGAATGTCCTATTCCGTATTTTAATATTGCCGGCATTCGAGTTGGGGAATTTTTTTTTGCAAGTTAAGAATGTTGGACCTCCCCTTCTTGTGATATTTTTGCTGTTCTGGGAAAATAAACATTTTTTTTAAATGGTAGAATGGATTTAATCTGACTTTTACTATTGTCGGCATTCGAGTTGGGAACATTTTTTTACAAGTTAAAATTTTTGTTTTACAAGTTAGGAATGTCCCTATTCCAACTTGTAATAGTGCTTGCATTCGAGTTGGGGAACAGAATGTCGGACCTCCCCATCTTTGTTAATATTGTTGCCGTTTTTTTTTTACCATTTAAACATTTGTTTTAAATGGTAGAATGTCCATATTCCGACTTTTAATATTGCCGACAATTGAGTATTTGGGAACATTTGTTTACAAGTAAAGATTGTCGGACCTCCCCCGTTGTTTTATTTTTGTGTTGTGGGAAAATGCATTTAACAAAATTTCTTTAATGTCCCTATTCCGTCTTTTAATATTGCCAGCATTCGAGTTGGGAAACATTTTTTTACAAGCTAAGACCTCCCCTCTTTGTTATATTTTTGCCGTTGTGGGACAAAAACCATTATTTATAAAATGGTATAAGGTCCGTATTCAGTTTTTTTAATATTGCCGGCATTCGAGTTGGGGTACATTTTTTTACAAGTTAAAAATGTCGGACCTCCCCTTGTTGTGTTATATTGCCGTTGTGGGAAAATGCATTTAAACATTCTTTTTAAATGTTAGAATGTCCATATTCCGTCTTTTAAGTTATGGGTTAATGAACAATTTTTCTTTTAAATGGTAGAATGTCTGTATTCCGTCTTTTAAAGGATTTGGGTACCTTTTTAAAATGTCCATAGATTTACATTAAACTTACAGGGTTTGAAGATAATGATAGTGGAAAGCTTCCCTTCAAATATTACTTACACAGTTTGAAGAAAAGATGGTAGAAAGTTTCCCTGAAAATATTACGTGCTGAGGTGCTGTAGTTTTTGAGAAATGAGTCAAAACAATGTCATGAAAATACGTTTGTAAATGATTAAAATAATTTTTGTCTCATGAGACGAACATTATTTTCATGACATTGTTTTGCTCGTTTCCCAAAAGCTACAGCACCTCAGCACGTAATATTTTCAGGGAAGCTTTCTACCATCATTTCTTCAAACTGTGTAAGTTTAGTGTAAATCTGTGGATATTGTGTTTTTTGTCCTACAAAAGTTACATAGACCCTTTAAATAATATTTTGTGACATTTGTATGTTAAGAGCGGAACAAAAATTGTAAGAATGTTTGACTGCAATTTTTAATATTGCTCGCATGCATTGGAGTATTAGGGAATTTTTTTACAAGTTAAGAATTTCCGACCTCCCCTCTTTTTCATATATTTTTGCCATTGCAGGAATTTCTTTTTTTTTTTTTAATGGTATAATGTCCGTATTCCAATTTTTAATGTTGCCGGCATTCTTGTTGGGGTACATTTTTTCACAAGTTAAGAATGTCCGCCCTCCCCTCACTGATATATTTTTGCTATATAGGATTTGAGGCATTGCATTGGTTAGCAGTAACACCATGTGTGTTTCTACTTGCCAGCTAGAGTTTGTTCTTAGAGATACTGTCTTGCTTTATTCTACCACCGCGGAGTATATGTTCGTGGGTTCGAGAGACTTCTCAGTTCTGAAAAGAACTGTATTGCTTTTTAACTATTACCCGGCGGATGGTATAGAAAATAGGCTGGGACTACTACTATAGCTTATAGGATCGTGATTAACTGTACTACCGCGGCGTCAGTTCTTAAATTGGTCTCAACGTTTCGACTAGCTTGCTCTTGTCATCGTCAGGAGACTGTATTTTTGCTGTTGTGGGAAAATGCATTTAAACATTTTCCTTTTAAATGGTAGAAATCCGTCTTTCAATATTGCCGGCATTCGAGTATTTGGGAACATTTTTTTACAAGTTAAGATTGTTGGACCTCCCCATGTTGTTATATTTTTTTGCCGTTGTGGGACAAATGCATACATTTTACTTTTAAATGGTAGAATGTCTGTATTCCATCTTTTAAAGACACTGGACACTATTGGTAATTGTCAAAGACCAGTCTTCCCAATTTGTGTATCTCAACATATAGGCCTAAAGCAAAAAATAACAACCCTGTGAAAATTTTAGCTCAATTGGTCGTCAAAGTTGCGAGATATGAATGCAACAACACCTTTGCTTTCAGATTCTTAATTTCGAGACCTCGAGTTCTAAATCTGAGATCTCAAAATCAAATTTGTGGAAAATTACTTTCTCAAAAAATACTGCACTTCAGAGAAAGTTGTTTCTCACAATGATTTATACTACCAACCTCTCCCCATTACTCGTTACCAAGTAGGGTTTTATCTAATAATTATTTTGAGTAATAACCAATAGTGTCCACTGCCTTTAAACAGGGTTATACTAAACCAATATTAGTGGTTGGCACAGTGGTGCATTGCTGGGGTCCAGAAAGGGGGGGAGGGTGAACGTTATTATTTGTGTCAATGTTATTAACTAAAATTCACAAATTAAGTTAAAATAAACTTTGTCAGAATATTATCTAAACCCCCCTTTTTGCAAACCTTATTTTCTATAATGTATATGTAAGCTCAGTAGTTCAGTAGTCCATTGTGTAGCCCAGTAGTTCAGTAGTCCATTGTGTAGCCCAGTAGTCCATTGTGTAGCCCAGTAGTCCATTGTGTAGCCCAGTAGTCCATTGTGTAGCCCAGTAGTTCAGTAGTCCATTGTGTAGCCCAGAAGTTCAGTAGTCCATTGTGTAGCCCAGAAGTTCAGTAGTCCATTGTGTAGCCCAGTAGTCCATTGTGTAGCCCAGTAGTCCATTGTGCAGCCCAGAAGTTCAGTAGTCCATTGTGTAGCCCAGTAGTTCAGTAGTCCATTGTGTAGCCCAGAAGTTCAGTAGTCCATTGTGTAGCCCAGTAGTTCAGTAGTCCATTGTGTAGCCCAGAAGTTCAGTAGTCCATTGTGTAGCCCAGTAGTTCAGTAGTCCATTGTGTAGCCCAGTAGTCCATTGTGTAGTCCAGTAGTTCAGTAGTCCGTTGTGTAGCCCAGAAGTTCAGTAGTCCATTGTGTAGCCCAGAAGTTCAGTAGTCCATTGTGTAGCCCAGTAGTCCATTGTGTAGCCCAGTAGTCCATTGTGTAGCCCAGTAGTTTCAGTAGTCCATTGTGTAGCCCAGTAGTTCAGTAGTCCATTGTGTAGCCCAGAAGTTCAGTAGTCCATTGTGTAGCCCAGTAGTTCAGTAGTCCATTGTGTAGCCCAGTAGTCCATTGTGTAGCCCAGTAGTTCAGTAGTCCATTGTGTAGCCCAGAAGTTCAGTAGTCCATTGTGTAGCCCAGAAGTTCAGTAGTCCATTGTGTAGCCCAGTAGTCCATTGTGTAGCCCAGTAGTCCATTGTGTAGCCCAGTAGTTCAGTAGTCCATTGTGTAGCCCAGTAGTTCAGTAGTCCATTGTGTAGCCCAGAAGTTCAGTAGTCCATTGTGTAGCCCAGTAGTTCAGTAGTCCATTGTGTAGCCCAGTAGTTCAGTAGTCCATTGTGTAGCCCAGAAGTTCAGTAGTCCATCGTGTAGCCCAGTAGTTCAGTAGTCCATTGTGTAGCCCAGAAGTTCAGTAGTCCATTGTGTAGCCCAGTAGTCCATTGTGTAGCCCAGTAGTCCATTGTGTAGCCCAGTAGTCCATTGTGTAGCCCAGTAGTCCATTGTGTAGCCCAGTAGTTCAGTAGTCCATTGTGTAGCCCAGAAGTTCAGTAGTCCATTGTGTAGCCCAGAAGTTCAGTAGTCCATTGTGTAGCCCAGTAGTCCATTGTGTAGCCCAGTAGTTCAGTAGTCCATTGTGTAGCCCAGTAGTTCAGTAGTCCATTGTGTAGCCCAGTAGTTCAGTAGTCCATTGTGTAGTCCAGTAGTTCAGTAGTCCATTGTGTAGCCCAGTAGTTCAGTAGTCCATTGTGTAGCCCAGTAGTTCAGTAGTCCATTGTGTAGCCCAGTAGTTCAGTAGTCCATTGTGTAGCCCAGTAGTTCAGTAGTCCATTGTGTAGCCCAGTAGTCCATTGTGTAGCCCAGTAGCTCAGTAGTTCTTTGAAACTAATAATCACCCATTATAAGTTTCTAAGAAAACCACAAGGTATGCAGCATGCAGCTTTTTTTGTTGTAATATTTCAATGTATGCTTAATCAGCAAATTTTCTTTTGGGGGTTGTCATGCTTGAGAAAGAAATCACTTTTCATTATACAGGGAAGTTTCAAATTCACAATAGTTGCTAGGGTCTTTGCATTGACAACAGTAGTGCACTAGTGAATTAGGTTGAAGTTTAGTAAGAGTGAGAATGGGAAAGTGGGCAGATTAATTTTCGAATCAAGATTGAGAAGACGTGAGATTGATCGTGCCTCACGAATATTGTCATCGGGTCTAGCTACAGCTACAGCAGACATAATTTTGGGCAGCGACATTTTTGAAGACATTACTTTTGTAAGGGTCAATTTATTGAAGGCATTACCGAGTTGTAATTGTCTATTTTGTGAGAAGTTCTTCAGGGCTAGTGTTGCCACTGTACAGTATAAGATACACCATGATGTAGAAATCGTAAGTTATATTTGTTTAATCCAAAGTTTCACAGTTTTGGATTAAGACGAGAGCATTCATTATACTATACCTAAAACCACAGAGCAGGTTGTTTGATGGAAGAGTTGTTTTATCGATCTGGCTTGTAAATATTTATGAACGATGTCACTGATAGTCACGGATATTTTGGCTTATTTCAAAACGACGACTACGTCTTACCTGATTTTGTTGAGTATTGTTCTAAGAAAGTTGTTCTAGCAATACGATTGTATATTATTGCTGGTCTCCTTGATTGTTTTAATTATTAGGTGTTCGAGGCAACGGCCCGGAACACCTCTTATTTTTGTTCATTTTTTATCTTCTTTTCTTTCTTCATTCTTCTTTTCAGCGTCCCTTGTCCCCTTACAAAAACATCTTTCCCAAACTTGTATCAATTTGAAACTTCAGACATAGTTAGATATGCATGCACTAGGAGAGGAAAAATGTAAGTTACGTCATGATGACATCATCCATTCTTGAGTTATGAAAATTCATGGTTTATTATTTCAAAAAATTATAACTTTTGATCCACATGACGGATTGTTACAATCGATACATCATCGGAAAGGTAATTCAAAACTCCATAAACGCCTCACAGACATGACCCCATTTTGACCTTGTCTGCCGGTTCAAAATTGAGGTTGAAAAATTCCACCATTGGTCGTGCGTAAAGATTTTGCACATAAAACACGTGTTGAGTCACGCTCCAGTGCTCATCCATAGAGCGTGATGCTTCGCGTATAATTAATAGTCTTCGTTCAAGGCGTGTTCAACATACAGTTCCCTTATGGTATAGTCTCTTCTGAAGTCGTCAATATTTCATAAGTTCATATTATTTCCTCAACCACACAAGCTAATTCGACAATCGTTACATCATATTAAAGGGCTTAACATACTTTACAAAAGTGGATACGTTGGTGACCTTTTTGTGACCTTTTGACCTGTCTAAACTGGAATTACCTGTAACATACTTTGAAAGGCGTTATTTAATGGATTTTAGGTTGATATGTCATGTATGTACACCTTTTGATGCTTTGCCATTACTTAATACAACTCTGGCAAAGGCCTGGTTTAAAAAAAATAATACCAATTACGTCACAAAATGTAAGAGCGCCCTCTAGCAGCAGATTAAACTCATCTCAAAATACACTTCTACTATATGTCTGTGGCAGAGTTTGTGATAAATGTTTCAAAATTGGTATAGACATGATCTCCTTCATAACAGCAACTTATCTGTGGCGTCTTAGCTTGATGACGTCATCATGTGTCATGTGGTATTGCTTTAAAGGTGTACTTTTCAAAGTTGTTTTTCGGCCAAACCAAAAGTTTGATAGAGGTAAAACTTTGTGTATTGTTAGTCGAGGACACTAACTTCTTGAACTCGAAATAACGTCATGATGACGCCATCATGTTGTTTTCAAAATGTTGTGCAATTTCGATTATTTATTACACATTTTAAGAACAAAGCAAGATGCAATAATTGTTTTTTACTCCACGCTTTTACTCCCGGAAACCAAACACCTACAGTTTGTTATAAAACAAACTCTGAATTTCTAGTTAGAGATGGTTCTGAGTTCCGAGCTAAGAGTTGTAACTGAGTTTTGGTCTGGAAATTCATTCTGAGAAAGGCTTGAGAGAGAGAGAGAAAAATAGTACTTGGCAAAAATAACCAATTCTTGGTTTATAATAGACCGATTACACTCCGTGCGTCACGTGACCTATAGTGGGTATTAGATGTAAACAAATACAGCGTACTGCATATAAATGTGCATTAAAAAGACATGATTACTGTTGCAATTTTTTGCTAAAAAAAGACTAAATTCTCGAAGTCACTGAAGAATCTTCTGGAGTTTGTAACATGATACCTTACCCGTGGCTGAACAATGCCAGTAATACGTAAACACAGTTCCACCAAATAGGAAATTCCAAGAGAATGTTCACACGATGTCATGTCTTTGTGCACGGAAAGTATAAACTCGAAAATTTAGGTTATTGAAAATATTCTTGATCACAGGGTGCTTATGAAAGTTGATGGATTGATGAAAGACTTCAAAGTATTATTTATTAATTTTATTAGTTCAATCTGAAGAAAACAACTTAAAAATGCATGTTGGCTAGGTGGATTTTCAAATAACATATGCTAAAAAAAATAAGTTTTCCAGACACCAAAAATGGCCAGAACACAAAATGAGCTGTTACCATGGCAACGGGCCATACAGTGATTTCAAAAGTTTATTTTGTTTAAATGCACCTTAAGTCCCCTCCACCCACAAGGTATTTAATATAAAAAAAAACTGATAGATTATTATAAGGTAAATACCTTATAATAGCTTGTTGCGTTTTCCCCTGCCAAAGTGCTCACTTTCCGGCAAAACTGTATTCACGCACTTAAAATACCAAAACATTTTATAAGTGTCATATCCACAAAGTGCCACTTTCGGACTTATGGCCCAATTCAATACCCCTGTTTTCGCTATAAGCAAACATGACAAAAACACCCCTATTTGAAATAATGGTTTGATTTTATAAAAACACTGAAAGAGTAAACATGGTTGTGCAATATGTGTGAAAGAAAAACTTTTACATTTTCCCCTTAAATTGGCACACCGGCTCACCGTTTACGCAATTTATGGGTGTAGAATCATAAATAATGTTTTTACAGATGGTTGCTGTAAAAAAAAACATCAAAATATCACATAATTAGCAAAAATGATTTTAAAAAACCAAAAGCCCAGCGTAAACATGTTTCCAGTCGTTTCAACTGTCAAATCTTCGTGACATTGTCGCACAATGTTGTAAGTAGACTGGTGCTTTGTTTATAGCAAGGTTTTACAATGACGCAGCATAAGGATCCAGTCTATCCATGTATTATAAACAACCAGCATAAATATACGGACACCAAATATACGGATCAGGCTCCTTCGATGATGGAGGTAGACCTTCGTGCTTCGACGTCCATCCAAAGATCGTCACGAAGAACACAAAGAAACTAACCCAAAATATGATGGGACAATGACAAGTAAACAAAGCATTCGTGGCACCATCTAGGCTTACTACTGCATAGCCATGATGCAGTTTGGAATGCGATCGTGGCGTTACATGCTCCCGACGTGCCAGGACCCAATTTCATACATGTGTCATAATGCCTGTATAGTGGCACAAAAAATTGCTTAGCACAAAATAGTATTACATAGCAGAAACTGATTACCAACCAAAATGTAGCTGCGTATGGAATGTAGCCGTAGCTTGACTCTGGCTTGAAAACGTACCTTTTGATATTATAGCGTAACTTGAAGGAACGTTAGCGTAGCTGAGTAGCTGCAGAGCTTATGGTACGTAACCAAAAATAACACTTCATTCATAGAATTAAAAAAAAATATTTTTTTTACAAAATTATGCTTTGAGGGAATTTTGTTTACACATTATGTTTTTTTCTAACCTTCTATTCAACATTGTTATTCACCTGTTCTTTTTACGATCGGGGGCTTCGTTTTGTTATCCTTTTTTTTTTTTCTTCGTAAAACATTTTTTAAGCTACTCACACTGTCACAAAATGCGGTATTTCTACGTTCTGACATCACCAATCTTTGTTAATTACCTGAAGTTAGGAGCCATGAAACAAAACAGAGCATAATATTGGAACGTTGCGATCATAAGAAATAACGGATTCGACTCGAGGTGTACCAACTGACAAACCCACGATGACAAACTTGTACTTAAAAGTTCACAGATTTACAAATAACTTACAGGGTTTACTTCTGTAATGGTAAAAGACTTCTCTTGAAATATTATTCCATGAAATGCTTTACTTTTTGAAAAAACATTAATACAATTATCAATTCTCGACAACGAGAATTACAGATGATAGTAAACACATGTCATGACACAGCGAAACGTGCGGAAACAAAGGTGGGTTTTCCCGTTATATTCTCCCGACTGCGATGACCGTTTGAGCCTAAATTTTCACAGGTTTGTTATTATATTAGTTGTGATACTGTTTACCGAATGTGTCCAATGGCTTTAAATAAGGTAAAAACTTTGAATTTTTTTTTTAAATCTTAGTTTGGCCGTAACCATGGCAACCAATGTCTGATAGGCTGCATATCAATTGATGATGTCATCGTCAGCCAATCACTATGCAGGAAAACCATGCTGTCTTATGGTTGCTTTTTTCGTAACGGAAGCTTTGGACTACTGGTTGAAATCGCTGTATCCTGACTGGACTAGGTACGATCCAGTCTTGCTTATAAAATTTCCAGGAAGAATATTAAATAATCTGTCCATGTATACTATTTGGGGGGCTGTCCCGACATCGATAATGGGACAATCTGCCATGTTTTTGTGACTTCTTTCTTTTTTGGAGCCATTTTTTTACATACAAATTTCTCTTTTTAAAGCCATTGGACATTTTCGGTAAACAGTTTTGTCCAAAGGACCCACACTTCGTGTATCAGAATTTAAGTATAAATCAAGCAAACCTGTGAAAATTTGAGCTCAATCGGTCATCGGAGTCAGGAGTAAAATAATGGGAAAACCCACCCTTGTTTCCACACGTTTCGTCGTGTCATGACATGTGTTTAAAATAAATCCGCAATTCACGATATCTTTCACCATTACCTTTTGTTGTCCAATGTCTTTAAAATTTTAGTTGCACCTATTTTTTCATTAAAAAAACGACAGATTTGCTCTTCATTTCAATTTGCTGCTGCATAATTCTGTCAATACTTTTCAGAAAAGGCAGAAAAAGACTGAATTTCAGAACTATTTTTTGGACTATGTAAATATTGAAAAAAAACCAAAAAAACACTGAAGATAAAATCCGGATTTTAATATTGCAGATTGATTGTGTATACTCGGTTACATACCCGAGTTCTGCGACAAAAATCACCTGTAGGCATATTACTCAAATGGGATTCGGTTAGCTGTAGTTCTTGCGGTTTTTCTGGTCCCACTTCCAGTTGGCCCGGAAGTAAAGGTTACTCAAGGCTAATCTCCAATGAGTTTGTAACTTAAAATAGTTTAAAAATCGGCTGTGTACTTTTTGACATATATAGTCCCACTTCCAGTTGACCCTGAAACTAGGGGTGTTTTAAGGCTAATCTTTAATGCCCAAGAGGTGAAACTAGTTTAAATATCAGTTGTAGTTATTGAGATACGGTACCACTTCTGGTTGACCCGGAAGTAGAGGTCAACATGGGGGTCGTGGTTTTTCAAAATTAATCCCCACTGCCCAAGGAGTCTTGTGTTTCTTGAGGTATGGACCAACTTCCATATTGAATTTGCCAGAACACCGGTAAGAATACCAAAATATTTGTTAAAGTTGTAACAAATTAAACAAAATTTTTTTTTTTTTTAAGAGTGGTGCAACAAATGGTTCTTGTTCAGTCATACCGTCATCGTCCCTGGAGGAACCATCTGCATGTTCTTCAAGCACAGAATTGAGTCCTTCAGGACACCAGAAAGGAGAAATTGTCTTTGTAGCTGGTCAGCACATGTGTGGGCAAATATATAAGGTGGGTGAAATTGATTTGTATTGGCAATTACTTTTAAAATGCAAACTCTAAGTAGTAGGCCCGTGAAAATTACTTTTGAGCATTACTTTCTCATAGTGAAAAATAAATACTATAAAGCACAAACAATAAAACCTTGAATTAAAGTGCCCACAATAAATTATGAAACTTGTTTTAATGCTTCATATTTTTTATTATTTATACCTTCTTGTATAATATGTTGCACATCAATAGAAAGCTGAAGTGTTCTTTTTAAAAATGTACCAAATACGGACATGAGACAAAGGCACAAATCAAATGTGCCAAAATTAAAAAATTTGTGTTACTGTGTGAACAATCAAATTGACACTGTAATTCAAAAAGCAAGGCAACTTACTGATCTTAATCCACTTTATTGAGACAAGAGGTTTAATAACGAGTTGATGATCCAAAGGCAATTAACCCAAACAATGTGTTTTTCAAGAGATAAAGAACTAACATTCTGCGTTTGTCGTGCTCACGTGCTCATCTGTGTTTAAACCATTCATGTTTCTGAAGCTTGATTGGTTTGATTATTGATCATTACATATTGACAGTAACTGTAATTGTCATTCATGTAGCCAAACTCAGCTACATGTAATAATTGCAAATGTGGTATCATTTAACATTTAAAAGAGGAACACTTCAGCTTTACATTACATAATACAAAGAGAGTAATAAATAATAAAAATATACGTGATTAAAAAAGATTTCTTAACTTTTTATGAGCAGTTTACAGCACCTTTCCCCCGCAGTTAATAATAATCTTAAAAAGTATGCATGGCAAAAACCCTACCAAGGGCGATATGACATTGGTTTGTGTAGTAGGGGTGCTAGCATTTACTGTATTTTTAAGGGTAACAAGTTTAGCTATATGTTTAGTCATTTTCCCATGCTGGACCCACACTCTGGAATGACTTACCTCTTCAAATCCGCAATATTTCTAATCTCAATACTTTCAAGATTAAGTTGAAAACCACACTGTTTAATCTCGCCTATGTGTAATTGCTCTATTTGTCTTATTTTCCTTGCTGTATGTGGTTTTTCCTCTTGCACCTTGAGCACCTCCTTTTGGTGGATTTTGGCGCCCTATAAATATTCTTTAGTATTATTTATTATTATTTTTATTATAGGTTTTCCCGGCCAATTTCAGCAAACAATCATTCAATTTCATTAACATGCATTCAAATTCACGCAGTTTCCCCTAATCCTCTCAAACTAGGGTTTCTTTTTAGCTTCTAAAGCATTCAATTTCATTTTCGTGCACACATGATTGCAATTTGATCGTTCAGATTCGCTTTAGTCATTCTATTTCATTTGTATGTATTCAAGACTACACTTTGACCATTCTTAAGTTGAATTTCTACTACCTATTTGCAATTGATGTGTTCAAATTACAGTAAGACCCACCGAAGCGAACATGATTTTGCTGCTAGGTTGAGTTTTCTTTTTCATTTATGTGCAACGAATTTCAACTTCTTTGCATTCAAATTAAAAGGGACTTATAATGGCTTTATGACACGAGTAAACTGGAAATTAGAGCTCCTTTACTAACACAGATGTTTTGCTAAGTGTTTCCATGTACTTTACATTATTAACATCATTTGTTGTAAATGTAATAATTGTTCCCTTTGCCTGCCTTGTTACCCTGAAGTTAAAGCCTGTATCCGATAACATTGAAATGAAAACCTTTTTTTTTTTGCTTTAGCCTTGTTGTCTTTGTTTTTGCTATGTCCAGAACTTGTCAAACAAGCTAGAAATTAACAAGTCTTTTTTAGGGAAACACTTACCTTAAAATCATAAGGGTTTGTTCTCAAATTTACAAATAAGTTAAACTCAATGTTATCCTGTTTTTTTTCCACAGGCTCTTTTCTTTGTTAACACGTTTTGTTTATGGGAATACAAAGCTGACAATTATAATGGTTGGTTCTCAAACTTACAAATAAGTTAAACTGGTGTTTTTTTTCACACTTGGTCTCTTTGATTTGCGTTATTGTTCTGGGTTATATTTTGTCTCCATCTTCTTCTTCTTAAAGGAACCTGGAAATAGGATTTTTTTTTCTTTTAAACATAAGAGTATATGTTTATTAACAATAAAACAATTTTTTGAGTAATTGTTTGTCACGATTTATATGTTAAAAAAATTAATCAAGTGCTTGGGGGGTTGACTCCGCCTACCCCTTTTGTGACGTAGGAAAAGGAAGACTTTGCCTCGATCAAACATAGACCCCCATCGATGCGTAGATAAACACACGTGCAAAAGTACATGTAATTCTAAGACGTGAGTTTGTACGCTGCGAAAAGGTTTTTTTTCTGGCATTTTTCCGGCAATGCCGACCATCAGGTGTATTGCTGCTGGATGCAGCAAAACAACTAAAGATGGGGTCAGTCTTCATCTGTTTCCTGCAGATCCCAAGTATAGGCGGTTGTGGGCTGCGAAAGTCAGATTAACTAGAGCAAAGTGGTCCGGTCCGACGTCTTTTTCAGCGCTGCAGCGAACACTTAGAGCCGTCGTGCTTCGAATCCGGATACACAACTCATTTGACATGACGAGAAGAGCCATTCTTAAACACGACGCCGTCCCAACAATTTTTCTAGCTAGTGGGAAGTCGAAGAAGGTATCTGAAAGACGTGACGAACTCAGAGGAGCATTTGCTAAACGTGAAAAAATCCGGGTAAGTTTGAACTTTGAGGGTATGTTTTTAGCTTTTGCCAAGTGACACGATTTTTTGTTGGTACCGCATGCGATTCACCGTGCGTGCAGGTCCTATGTGACCGTCCGCCCATTATACAGCAGCCATAGTGCGTGCGTGCAGTCTGCTCCGTGGCCGTATTTCTATAATAATACGTAGGCAGAACCACATCTTACAACCCATTTACTCACTAAAAAGTCGCATAGTTAAATAAAAATAGCAGCAATAGCTTTTGTAAAAACCACTAGACGTTCAACATGTTCAAGTTTCAATGTACGTATGTGTGTAAAATCGTGTCTAAATTTGTTTTGATGTGCCATGTTCCCAGACGTAATGTACGGGGGCCCGACTACAAATTTTCTCTCCAAATATCGCGCCTTGAAATACGTCATGAACAGCGCCCTCTCGGGGCCTACTCGTAAATTTGTAAATACAATCAAAACTAAGATTTTTAAACCTTAGTTAACTGTTTATTCACATTCCTCTCATAAAAACACATATTTTAGTGACAAAAGCTTTATTTAAAAAAAAGACCACTTCCAGGTG
This sequence comes from Asterias amurensis, assembly GCF_032118995.1. Lineage (NCBI taxonomy): Eukaryota > Metazoa > Echinodermata > Asteroidea > Forcipulatida > Asteriidae > Asterias > Asterias amurensis. The sequence goes on along the minus strand of NC_092657.1, from coordinate 7,766,244 downwards.
ACTTTAACCTTCAATGATCTGACGTGCAAGATATCTTGGCATGTAGGTCTGGCTATGGTTATACCACCTGACGCATTTTTCATGAGTTATCTGTCCAACATAGGCAGCAACGAATGAGTATAAGCACATAGGCATAACGAAGAATTTTAATTTGAATACAAACATTTTTTGGAAAATGTTTGCCCATTAATGAAAATGAATGGTTGACCAGCTCTAGCTGCTGGCTTTCTATGCTTTAACGAAATTGAATGAGTCTTGCGGCCTGATGAAATTGAATGATGTAAGTTGACCAGTACTCACTCCTTTTGACTCTTGAATGCTGATTCAAAGTGCACTCATTTTCAAAACGAAATTGATTGAGCCTGGAGTTAAAATGAATGGATTTTTGCTGAAATTGGCCGGGAAAACCTATATTATTATTGTTATTATTATTATAGCACTTGTATTTGTGTTACAGCACCTCTTTCTGTATTGTATTGTTTATACATACACTATCTTTTCTTATTTTGTACATCGTTTTGGAAATCTTTGGTACGCAGCTCTAAGACTTATATAATTTGGTGCAGTGAAGAGCAATATTTATTAGTTGTGCAATTTATCTCTTAATCGAATGTGCAACAGGTTCGTGGATTGGAGTTGGAAGTGATGATTGGTGAAATCTACATCAACGACCAATCGGCAATGTGTTGGCCAGTAGTTGCCCAAGATGTGAACACAAGTATATCTGTAAGTCTTCCTCTTTCTCATCTTTTGGGTGAAAAAAAAAACATAACTGGAATGGCTAAAACAAAATCAAAACAAGTGTTGAGAGAAGCTTTTACCCAAACAAGAGTTAATTTGGGAAATGCTTCATTCAGAAATGCATTTAGAGTGGCACAACTAACAAATGCTATTATCAAGGAGATAAAATCAGCCTTTTGGTCCACCACTAGACAGAGAAATTTTGATCTGGGGCTAATATCTCCTGAGATTGATTGTGAGGTATTTAGTATCAGCCTACCGGACTCACCTGCTGCTGAATACAGCTACAAAAAGGACAATCTTGGCAATCTGGACAATATACTTGGGCAAGGTTGGGATACAAGTCAAAATGAAGGGGTTACAAGGTATGTTACATCCTTACGACTTGAAATGAACCGCGACCTCACACTTTCTGGGAGCGTTCATGTGGCTGATTTTGACTCTTTGATACCGTCAGTAAATTATAGACAAATTCTTAGACAGCATATGTTTTTATGTAAAAATGTAATTTAGTTCGAAAGGTCACATTCTCAGCTCGCCGCTGTTTTTCTATGGCTGAACTTTGTATTTAAACTGCGCCAATAAAGTATCACATATTTCAAATAGTGTGCACAAAACTAATTAATTAATCCGATGCACAGTTAACTTCTGTGCATGTTGATACCTCTTTTGCTGCGCTACGATGCTGTTTGGCGGATTTATGATGACTAATTGTCAAATTTCAAAAAGTGCAAAAGCCTCTCTTCAAGCAAGAACGTATTTGTCGCGTAATGGCTAACTCGGTTGCTAAAGCAATTGGGTCAGAAATGGGAGGCTTAAACCAATATGGTTTGAAAGCCGATTCCCTGATATGGGAAGGGTGTTTTGAGATAACGAAGCAACGAATGGCTGAACTGATCAAACAGACCAGAGGTCTTTTTGCCATTCTGCATAGTGATGGAGGACACATTCAGTATAGAATATCAGCAGTGTAAAGTTAGAAAAGTTGGAGGAGCTACATCTGCAATAAATTTATTATATATTTTGTCTTGATTTTGTCTGTGTGGGTGATTGCTTGTGCGAGTTCCATTCTGGAATTGGGTGATTAGGGGCTTTTGCAACTTTTGAAATTCGACCTTAAGCCACCAAAGTGCCCATAAATCCTCTAAACAACATCGTAGCGCAGCTAAAGAGGTATCAACAATGGTGTTTTGTCTTCTATAGTTACTCTCAAAATACTCTTGTTTCCTCGATGGCCAATTGAACCCAAAATGTTCACAGGTTTGTTACTTCACTGCATCTGTTGTGAGAATAACTGGTCTTTGTTAATATTACCAAGTGTTTCCATGGCCTTTAAAATATGTAAATACAGTGTATGATTCTTAAGTTTATTTAATTAAGCACTTTTTAAAGGGAAGGTATGCGTTTGGTAGTTACTAAATAAACAAATATTAACTTGAAAACTGACTTGGTATTGATACGGGCATTGAAGAACTGTTGATAGTATAATACATGTTGAGAAAGAGGTAATTTCTCAATAAAATAATAAAATACTTCTAGCTAGAAGTCTTTTCTTCCTATCTGAAAACTCCGATGGTCAATTGAGCTCAAATTTTCACAGGTTTGTTATTTTATACATATGTTGAGAAACACCAAGTGAGAGGACTGGTCTTAATTACCAACAGTTAGTTACCAAGTAAAGTGTTATGCTTTTAAGGTTCACAAGACCTTAGTTTCTTAGTACAGAATTAAAATTAAGTGAATCTGAGCAATCTGCATGTTCTGAAGCTGCTGAATAAATCTAAGCGAGATCGGAGATGATTTTTGTTTAAATTTGCTCAGAGTGAGCTAGATTAATTCTGTACTAAGGAACATGGGTGTGCTGAAGCTACTTGTTTAATCTAAGTGAGATCAGAGACATTATTTTTTTCATGTTGCTTAGATTGAGCTTAGATGAATTCTGTACCAAGTAACAAGAAACATGGGTGTTCTGAAGCTACTGGTTGAATCTTAGCGAGATCGGAGTTGATCGTTTCAAGTGCTCAGATTGAGCGAGATAAGCGAGATCAGATACATTTTTCATTGCTCAGATTGAGCTAAGATTAATTCTGTACCAAGAAACATGGATGTTCTGAAGCTGTTTGTTGAATTTAAGCAAGATATGAGATGATTAATTTTAAATTTGCTCAGATTGAGCTTAGATTAATTCTGTATCAAGAAACATGGGTGTTCTGAAGCTACTTGTTGAATCTAAGCGAGATCTGAGACATTTTTTTCTCAAATTGCTCAGATTGAGCTGGGATTAATTCTGTATCAAGAAATGGGTGTTCTGAAGCTACTTGTTGAATCTAAGCGAGATCTGAGACAATTTTTCTCAAATTGCTCAGATTGAGCTGGGATTAATTCTGTTAAAAAAACATGGGTGTTCCGAAGCTACGGGTTGAATCTTAGCGAGATCGGAGTTGATCGTTTCAAGTGCTCAGATTGAGCGAGATAAGCGAGATCGGATACATTTTTCATTGCTCAGATTGAGCTAAGATTAATTCTAAGCAAGATCTGAGATGATTATTTTTATATTTGCTCAGATGAGGCCGAGAATAATTCTGTACTAAAAAATATGGGTGTTCTGAAGCTGTTGGTTGAATCTAAGCGAGATCTGAGTTGATCATTTTTTTAAGAGCTCAGATTGAGCTAACAATAATTCTGTACCAAGAAACATGGGTGTTCTGAAGCTGTTGGTTGAATCTAAGCGAGATCTGAGATGGATAATTTTAAATTTACTCAGATTGAGCTGAGATTAATTCTGTACCAAGAAACATGGGTGTTCTGAAGCTACTGGTTGAATCTCAGCTCAATCTGAGTTGATTATTTTTAAATTTGCTCAAATCGAGCTAAGATTAATTCTGTACCAAAAAACATGGGTGTTCCGAAGCTGTTGGTTGAATCTAAGCGAGATCTGAGATGGATAATTTTAAATTTACTCAGATTGAGCTGAGATTAATTCTGTACTAAGAAACATGGGGGTTCCGAAGCTACTGGTTGAATCTAAGCGAGATCTGAGTTGATCATTTTTAAAAATGCTCAGATTGGGCTAAGATTAATTCTGTACCAAGAAACATGGGTGTTCTGAAGCTACTGGTTGAATCTAAGCGGGATCTGAGATGGATAATTTTAAATTTACTCAGATTGAGCTGAGATTTATTCTCTACCAAGAAACATGGGTGTTCTGAAGCTATTGGTTGAATCTAAGCGAGATCTGAGTTGATTATTTTTAAATTTGCTCAAATCGAGCTGAGATTAATTCTGTACCAAGAAACATGGGTGTTCCGAAGCTACTGGTTGAATCTAAGCGAGATCTGAGTTGATTATTTTTAAATTTGCTCAAATCGAGCTAAGATTAATTCTGTACCAAAAAACATGGGTGTTCCGAAGCTGTTGGTTGAATCTAAGCGAGATCTGAGATGGATAATTTTAAATTTACTCAGATTGAGCTGAGATTAATTCTGTACTAAGAAACATGGGGGTTCCGAAGCTACTGGTTGAATCTAAGCGAGATCTGAGTTGATCATTTTTAAAAATGCTCAGATTGGGCTAAGATTAATTCTGTACTAAGAAACATGGGTGTTCTGAAGCTACTGGTTGAATCTAAGCGAGATCTGAGATGGATAATTTTAAATTTACTCAGATTGAGCTGAGATTAATTCGCTACCAAGAAACATGGGTGTTCTGAAGCTATTGGTTGAATCTAAGCGAGATCTGAGTTGATTATTTTTAAATTTGCTCAAATCGAGCTGAGATTAATTCTGTACCAAGAAACATGGGTGTTCCGAAGCTACTGGTTGAATCTAAGCGAGATCTGAGTTGATTATTTTTAAATTTGCTCAAATCGAGCTGAGATTAATTCTGTACCAAGAAACATGGGTGTTCCGAAGCTGTTGGTTGAATCTAAGCGAGATCTGAGACATTTATTTTTTTCAAATTGCTCAGATTGGGCAGAGATTAATTCTGTACCAAGAAACATGGGTGTCTATTTCATTCACTTACCCAAATAGCCACTACTTATGCATATTTCATAGCCGACAGGCTAATTCGCTAGAAAAATTGACAACCAGAGGGCGCCCTCTCGCGCCCACCCAGCATGCTACGCAGTAGCTCCGCCAAATACGTCCTTTCTTTTTCTAGCGACCGTACGTGGTAGACGTAAGTTTTTCCACCCTCTTGCTTTAGCTAGAGTACTTGTACGTTCGCTTTATTCCTATAAAGATTACAACCAGTTTATTAGTAGAGTTTTCAGTCATTTTTAGTGACGTTTTGGAAGAGCCCGAGACGTCTTTTCTGTTACACTTATCACCGCACCGAATTCTTGAGAATTATTGCATGATTTGCTAAGATATATATTCTGAATTCTGTTGAGACCCAAGCGCGAGTAGCACTCAGGGCTCTCGGGGATCGAGTACATCCCCTTACCTTATTTTCCAAGTGTATATATATTATTGTTGTGTCTCCGTGCCTTCCTTAATTTAATTAATTACGATATACAAATTAAACTAGCGTCTCACCTCCGTGGGACTCCCTCCGGGAGCAGTACTCCCGTCCGTGGTAGAAAAGCTAGCTTTTTTTTTTCTAGGGTCAGTGTTCCACACTCGTGGGACTCCCTACTCTCCGAGAGAAGTACTCCCGGCCGTTGTAGTAGGAGGCTGACTCCAGGGCTCAATAATTTACGATTGGCTAACGTTCTTCTGGTCGCGACCAGTCGAACTCCCCCGCCCGAGAGAAGTACTCCCGGCCCGGCGCAGGAAGTTAGCGGAGAGAGCTTGGGTATACCGGTTAAATCCGTTCCCTTCCCCTGCTCGCTCCCCCTCGCTCCAGCGGAGAGCGTGGGCGCAAACGAAAATATATACGGGGTATACCGGCCTCTGGCCTCTCCCTTGCCCCGTCTGTTTTCGTACTGAGCCGGTCCCCGAGCTACCAGGAATTTACGCCGGTAAGGCCGTTCGATAATTTCCATGGTCAGCCATTTTCCTTCCTCGACACCGCGGTGACTTGGATCGAGGGACTATTGAGGGCGCTGTTGTGAGAAACATCGACCGGACGGTCTTTTTCTTCCCACATACACAGTACCGCCCGGAAAGAGGGACGAACTTCAGTACCGGTCAAAATTGAAAAAGACCGCGCTACTGCACGTACGTGCCCTAGCGTCTCCTATCACTATCCACGTGATATTAACGCATTAGCGATTTTTTCTTTTCGCGCGATTATCAAAATAATAATAATAATAATAATAAATATTAAAAAAAAAAAAAAAAAAAAAAAAAATCTTTTCTTTTTTTTTTTGTGCGCGACTTACCACAACATTTCACGGCGCTCCGCGCGTGATTATTACAATGGTAAAGAGCACAGCTAAGGGCTCGAGTAGTACCAAGGGTAAACCCATGAAAAGTACATCACACTCGAAGCCAACGACTGCAACTTCATTCAGTCCTCAGGCGAAGATTTCCTCAGGATCCTCTACGCCTCAACAATCCTCTGGACTGTTAGCCCAGGCAAGTGAACAAAAGCGAGTGGGCTCAGAATTAAATTTTTCTCCGGCCCAATCTTCGCGTTCCGGGCGCTCTGGTCCCCCGCCCGTGGGGCGGACGGACCAGGGACTAGGAGTGAGGGAATCACAGTCCACCTCATTTACGGACCGCTGCTCGGGAATACCAATGACTGATTCAGAGTTTTCCCTGGCCAGCGTGGCTTCAGTCAAGAAGACCAAGCAAAAGCATTCAGTCTCCTCTTCTGATGACTCTTCAGCTACACTGAAGGTCAAAAAGAAGAAGAAAGAACAGGATACCATATCGCCGTCAGCCTTTATGAAGGCGTTCGATTCAATCAACGCTTCATTGGCAACGATTGCCCAACAGCGATGGGGGGGGGCACCCACCCCACAGCGGGCTCCCCCACCATCCACCTTCCCGGACCCAGACCCGGGATTGGTTGTTCAGGGGGGCCTATCAGAGCAGCCCCAGTCGTTACCGAACCTCCACAGCTGGCAGAGGTAATCGATAGTGGGACGGAGGTGCCTCGCACTCCGGGGCATGAATGGCAACGGAGAGGTTCTCCTACGGCCATCTCACTGCACCCTTCAACTACCCTTGAGGCATCCAACGGGGAGGAACCCGAGGAGGAGCCCGAAGGGGAGAGGAGCTCACATGAGGCACGCTCTGAGGAAGACGAGCCAACAGAACCGAGCAGTTTCTCTTCTTTTGAAACTCAACTCCGACTGGTGCAACGGGACATGGTTCGGGTACTCAAGCTACCGACCGATGATACCCCAGGAGACTCATCGGACCGTCGCTCTTTCAAGACAAGAACCAAAGGGGAAGAAACGCGCAGCACGCTGTTCCCGACCCTCCCATTAGACCGTCTTTGCGTGGACCGCATCAAAAGCACAGCCGCTCTAAAGAAATGGATTCCACATACCAAAAGGTCTAAGAACTACTTCCAGTATCCGCAAAAGGACTGTGAGGATTTCTTCACCGTCCCCATCATACCGTCTACCGCAAAAGACAAACTCCAAAGCGATAGCGGTAAAGCCTCAGCTAAGGCGATCTTTGCCGACAAGGGGAAAGCCCGACTTGAGGAGCAGATGAGGAAAATCGATGAGGCAGCCCGCTTCGGCGCCAAAGCCAACGCTTTTCTTCTACTGCTCTCGGAATACATTGTCTGCGCCTGTGAGGAGGGCGCATCCACTCCAGCGGACATGCTAGCCATAGCTTTTCGCTGTCTAGAGGAAGGCCTTAGGATGTCCTTGGAGCAATTCACCAGAATTTCGCTCCAGACCACTCGTTCCAGAAGGACAAATGTACTTGAGACACTATACATTCCCTACGAAGGGGCCAAGAAGAAATTAGAGGATATCTCTCTTCTTGGGAACGACCTCTTCGGAGGGCAATTCCAAGAGGTTCTTGAGACAGAGGCAAAACGCTTAAAAACCGCAGACAAGCTAAGCCTGCGAAAACCAGCGGCCCCAAAAGCCAAGCTTGGGGGAAGAAAGGCTACCAGGGCTGGCTTCACGCCACGCCCAGCCTTTCATAAGGCCCTTAAGTCCCCTCAACAACAGGCCCCTAGGGCATCCCCCAGCACTGCCCCAGCGGCACCCCGCTACTCCCAGCCTGCACGTAAGAACTTCCAGACAAGCGGCAGGGGACGTGGCGGCGGTAGGCCCCCTCCCCCTCCTCGCTACTCGGGAGGGTGGAGGCGGTGACGCCCTGCTTCCGACTCTGGCCCCCGAACTGGGACCCGTCGGGGGCCGTCTCAGAGATTTCGTAGGGTCTTGGAGCGAGATCACGTCCGACGCATGGGTGCTCGCAACAGTCGAACACGGTTACTGTCTAGAGTTCACGAGCACCCCTCCGTCAGACACCCTGGTTCGCGAAACGCCAGTTCCGGCGAACAGGGAAAAGCGCCTGGCTCTAGAGAAGAAGATATCCTCCCTACTAGAAAAGCAGGCAGTGCGTCCGATAGCGGACGCTGAACAGTTCCAGGGGTTCCTCTCGACGTTCTTTCTAACGCCAAAAAAGGGAACTATGGAATGGCGACCTATAATCAATCTCAAACCGCTCAATCGGTTCATCAGACCGAGACGCTTCCGGATGGAAACACTAAAAGTGATCCTGGAATCGCTACCCAAGGCGGTATGGGCAGCGTCAATCGACCTCAGAGACGCTTACCTCCACATACCAATCTCTTCGCGACATTCCCAATACCTCCGATTCAGATATCGGGGGCGCACCCTGGAGTTCACGGCCCTCCCATTTGGACTCTCAACGTCACCAAGGGTGTTCACAAGAGTCACACGAGCAATCGCAGCCTATCTACGTCGTCGGAATATCATGATCTACATGTACCTGGACGACTGGCTGATCGTCGGCAGATCGGAAGAGGAAACAGCCCAGTATCTGCAGACCACCTGCGAGGTGACGAGGGCTGTAGGCTTCATTATAAACGAAGAGAAATCTCGTTTCATACCAACCCAGTCTCCGACCTTCCTAGGAGCGGTCATCGACCTTCGGAACGGCATAGCCTTTCCCACAACGGAGCGCATCACAGCTCTATATCAGTGCGTGGACCTGTTCCTATCATCCACCACGGCCCCAGCACGGGCCTGGTTGAAACTTCTGGGCTTCATGGCCAGTCTGGTAGATCTGGTTCCATGGTGCCGACTCCGAATGCGACCACTCCAGCTACACCTCTTGTCACATTTCAGGCCGAAAAGGGACTATATATCAATCCTCGTACCAATCAGCAGCCACATCCTTCCTCATCTGCGATGGTGGCAAAAGGAGGAAAACGTCAACTGCGGCCTTGGGTTCCCACCAAGGGCTCCCCAGGTCACAATCTTAACCGACGCATCCAACAAGGGCTGGGGCGCGTCCCTGGGCCCACGGCAGACAGCTGGGGTGTGGGACAAGTTCTTCAAGTCCCAACACATCAACATCCTGGAGCTCCAGGCGGTCATCAATGCCCTACGGCACTTCCAAACCGAGGTCAGGAACCGTGCGGTCCTCATCAGGACAGACAACACGACAGTCGTGTCATATATAAACAGACAGGGAGGCACGCGGTCACCTCAGCTGTGCCTCCTCACCTGGGACTTGAACCTCTGGCTCATCGAGAACGAGACAACTCTGCATGCAATCCACATTCCGGGAGTGGAAAACACGATAGCGGATGCACTGTCAAGGGGTACAGTGATCCCTACAGAGTGGACCCTGCACAACGGTGTGACCCAACAGATCTTTGCGACAGCGGGTCGACCACACATAGACCTTTTTGCGACAGAGATAAACGCCAAACTCCCGGTATTCTGCGCAAGATTCCATCATCCCAGGGCCTGGGCCACCGACGCCCTAGCCATAGACTGGACAGGCATGTTCGCATATGCGTTCCCTCCGATATCCCTCCTTCAGAGAGTCATAGGGAAAATAGAGCAGGAATCGTGCTGGATTCTCCTTATCGCTCCCTTCTGGCCACGCCAGCCATGGTTCCTAAGACTAGTGAGACTTCTAGTAGGGGACCCCCTGATTCTCCCGGATCGACACAATCTCCTATACCAACCACACTCCCGACTACTACATCCAGCCCCAGGAGACCTCCACCTGGCGTGTTGGCCACGGTCAAACGATCCCTCATTACAGCTGGCCTTTCTGAAGAGGCTGCGACCCTTGCAGCGAAGGGGCGTCGCCTCTCCACACGAAAGGTTTACGACAACCGACTTCAACATTTTAGTCGGTGGTGTGACGACCGTGCTGTGGATCCGACCACTGCATCTTTAGCGATGGTGTCAGATTTTCTAGTTCACCTCTTTAATTCCCAACTGAAGGTGACAACAATTAAGAATTACAGATCGGCCATTGCGGCAGTCCACGAAGGGTTCTCCGATGGCTCCACAATCTCATCGAGCCCCGTGCTAACACAGATACTTCGGGGCATGTTCAACGAAAGGCCCCCGAGACAGAGGCTGGTCCCATCCTGGGACTTGGGGCGGGTGCTAGAGAACTTAGCAGCGGTCCCCTATGAGCCGGCACACCGGTCTTCACTGTTGCAACTTTCAATCAAGCTGGCCTTCCTCATAGCTGCAGCTTCAGCTAGGAGGGGATGTGAAATCCAGGCACTTACGATCCAACCGGGACACATCCGATGGGAACCGGGAGGGGTTCGCCTTGTACCCAAGGCTTCATTCCTTACTAAGAACCAGACGGCAGTCTTTACCCCGCCTGATATCTTCATTCCCGAAATTGCCTCTATATCATCTGTCCAATCAGACAGGCTCTGGTGCCCCATACGCTCCCTCAAATGGTATCTGGAACGTACCAAACCACTTAGAGGGTCCTGCGGCCAACTTTTTATCTCGACTACTCCCCCGCATGGCCCAGCCTCCAAAGATACAATTAAACGGTGGATTGTATCAGCAATAAAGTCAGCAAACCCCGACTGGCTGTCAGATAAGGATACAGGCAGTCAGGGACCCATACGTGCACACGACGTCCGTGCCGTGTCAACATCCTGGGCGTTTTTCAGGGGGATCTCCTTTGCAGAGATCTCACAAGCAGCTTGCTGGAAGGGCCCATCAACCTTCACCACCTGCTATCTGCGTGATGTGCTCCAGAACGAAGGGGCTTTTGGGAGAGCAGTGCTGTCAGCATCTCAACCCAGAAGGGAGACCCAAGCAAGCGACCCGTCCAGGCACCGCCAGGACAGAGCTTGAGGTGAGCCCCAAAGATATCTTCTGATTTTTATAAGCACTTCCTATCAGTTTGTAGTTTTTAAGTCTTTGGTACTTGTCGACTATATTCTGATTTTTCATTACGGCGCCTCGCCTACCCAACCTCCATGTTACGGTGCTATTCTATGCATAAGTAGTGGCTATTTGGGTAAGTGAATGAAATAGACTCCCCCCCCCCCCCCCACAATAGTGTGGGACGAGTCTATGATTGATACTTACCCAAATAGCCTTCCCGCCCTCCTTCCCCACTAACGGCTCGTATTCAGGGTTACCTGTAAGATGAGAAAAAGAAGGACGTATTTGGCGGAGCTACTGCGTAGCATGCTGGGTGGGCGCGAGAGGGCGCCCTCTGGTTGTCAATTTTTCTAGCGAATTAGCCTGTCGGCTATGAAATATGCATAAGTAGTGGCTATTTGGGTAAGTATAAATCATAGACTCGTCCCACACTATTGTGGGGGGGGGGAGTTCTGAAGCTACTGGTTGAATCTAAGCTAGATCTGAGTTGATCATTTTTAAAAATGCTTAGATTGGGCTAAGATTAATTCTGTACCAAGAAACATGGGTGTTCTGAAGCTACTGGTTGAATCTAAGCGAGATCTGAGTTGATCATTTTTAAAAATGCTCAGATTGGGCTAAGATTAATTCTGTACCAAGAAACATGGGTGTTCTGAAGCTACTGGTTGAATCTAAGCGAGATCTGAGTTGATTATTTTTAAATTTGCTCAAATCGAGCTAAGATTAATTCTGTACCAAAAAACATGGGTGTTCCGAAGCTGTTGGTTGAATCTAAGCGAGATCTGAGATGGATAATTTTAAATTTACTCAGATTGAGCTGAGATTAATTCTGTACCAAGAAACATGGGTGTTCTGAAGCTACTGGTTGAATCTAAGCGAGATCTGAGATGGATAATTTTGAATTTACTCAGATTGAGCTGAGATTAATTCTGTACCAAGAAACATGGGTGTTCTGAAACTGTTGGTTGAATCTAAGCGAGATCTGAGACATTTATTTTTTTCAAATTGCTCAGATTGGGCTGAGATTAATTCTGTACCAAGAAACATGGGTGTTCTGAAGCTGTTAGTTGAATCTAAGCGAGATCTGAGTTGATCATTTTTAAAAATGCTCAGATTGGGCTAAGATTAATTCTGTACCAAGAAACATGGGTGTTCTGAAGCTACTGGTTGAATCTAAGCGAGATCTGAGATGGATAATTTTAAATTTACTCAGATTGAGCTGAGATTAATTCTGTACTAAGAAACATGGGTGTTCCGAAGCTACTGGTTGAATCTAAGCGAGATCTGAGTTGATCATTTTTAAAAATGCTCAGATTGGGCTAAGATTAATTTTGTACAAAGAAACATGGGTGTTCTGAAGCTACTGGATGAATCTAAGCGAGATCTGAGTTGATCATTTTTAAAAATGCTCAGATTGGGCTAAGATTAATTCTGTACCAATAAACATGGGTGTTCTGAAGCTACTGGTTGAATCTAAGCGAGATCTGAGTTGATTATTTTTAAATTTGCTCAAATCGAGCTGAGATTAATTCTGTACCAAGAAACATGGGTGTTCCGAAGCTACTGGTTGAATCTAAGCGAGATCTGAGTTGATCATTTTTAAAAATGCTTTGATTGGGCTAAGATTAATTCTGTACCAAGAAACATGGGTGTTCCGAAGCTGTTGGTTGAATCTAAGCGAGATCTGAGACATTTATTTTTTTCAAATTGCTCAGATTGGGCTGAGATTAATTCTGTACCAAGAAACATGGGTGTTCTGAAGCTACTGGTTGAATCTAAGCGAGATCTGAGACATTTATTTTTTTCAAATTGCTCAGATTGGGCTGAGATTAATTCTGTACTAAGAAACATGGGTGTTCCGAAGCTACTGGTTGAATCTAAGCGAGATCTGAGTTGATTATTTTTAAATTTGCTCAAATCGAGCTGAGATTAATTCTGTACCAAGAAACATGGGTGTTCCGAAGCTACTGGTTGAATCTAAGCGAGATCTGAGTTGATCATTTTTAAAAATGCTCAGATTGGGCTAAGATTAATGTTGTACAAAGAAACATGGGTGTTCTGAAGCTACTGGTTGAATCTAAGCGAGATCTGAGACATTTATTTTTTTCAAATTGCTCAGATTGGGCTGAGATTAATTCTGTACTAAGAAACATGGGTGTTCCGAAGCTACTGGTTGAATCTAAGCGAGATCTGAGTTGATCATTTTTAAAAATGCTCAGATTGGGCTAAGATTAATGTTGTACAAAGAAACATGGGTGTTCTGAAGCTACTGGTTGAATCTAAGCGAGATCTGAGACATTTATTTTTTTCAAATTGCTCAGATTGGGCTGAGATTAATTCTGTACTAAGAAACATGGGTGTTCCGAAGCTACTGGTTGAATCTAAGCGAGATCTGAGTTGATCATTTTTAAAAATGCTCAGATTGGGCTAAGATTAATTCTGTACCAATAAACATGGGTGTTCCGAAGCTACTGGTTGAATCTAAGCGAGATCTGAGTTGATCATTTTTAAAAATGCTTTGATTGGGCTAAGATTAATTCTGTACCAAGAAACATGGGTGTTCCGAAGCTGTTGGTTGAATCTAAGCGAGATCTGAGACATTTATTTTTTTCAAATTGCTCAGATTGGGCTGAGATTAATTCTGTACCAAGAAACATGGGTGTTCTGAAGCTACTGGTTGAATCTAAGCGAGATCTGAGACATTTATTTTTTTCAAATTGCTCAGATTGGGCTGAGATTAATTCTGTACTAAGAAACATGGGTGTTCCGAAGCTACTGGTTGAATCTAAGCGAGATCTGAGTTGATTATTTTTAAATTTGCTCAAATCGAGCTGAGATTAATTCTGTACCAAGAAACATGGGTGTTCCGAAGCTACTGGTTGAATCTAAGCGAGATCTGAGTTGATCATTTTTAAAAATGCTCAGATTGGGCTAAGATTAATGTTGTACAAAGAAACATGGGTGTTCTGAAGCTACTGGTTGAATCTAAGCGAGATCTGAGACATTTATTTTTTTCAAATTGCTCAGATTGGGCTGAGATTAATTCTGTACTAAGAAACATGGGTGTTCCGAAGCTACTGGTTGAATCTAAGCGAGATCTGAGTTGATCATTTTTAAAAATGCTCAGATTGGGCTAAGATTAATGTTGTACAAAGAAACATGGGTGTTCTGAAGCTACTGGTTGAATCTAAGCGAGATCTGAGACATTTATTTTTTTCAAATTGCTCAGATTGGGCTGAGATTAATTCTGTACTAAGAAACATGGGTGTTCCGAAGCTACTGGTTGAATCTAAGCGAGATCTGAGTTGATCATTTTTAAAAATGCCCAGATTGGGCTAAGATTAATTTTGTACAAAGAAACATGGGTGTTCTGAAGCTACTGGATGAATCTAAGCGAGATCTGAGTTGATCATTTTTAAAAATGCTCAGATTGGGCTAAGATTAATTCTGTACCAAGAAACATGGGTGTTCTGAAGCTACTGGTTGAAATTAAGCGAGATCTGAGTTGATTATTTTTAAAAATGCTCAGATTGGGCTAAGATTAATTCTGTACCAAACAAAATGGATGTTCCGAAGCGGTTGGTTGAATCTAAGCGAGATCTGAGACATTTATTTTTTTCAAATTGCTCAGATTGGGCTGAGATTAATTCTGTACTAAGAAACATGGGTGTTCCGAAGCTACTGGTTGAATCTAAGCGAGATCTGAGTTGATCATTTTTAAAAATGCTCAAATCGAGCTGAGATTAATTCTGTACCAAGAAACATGGGTGTTCCGAAGCTACTGGTTGAATCTAAGCGAGATCTGAGTTGATCATTTTTAAAAATGCTTTGATTGGGCTAAGATTAATTCTGTACAAAGAAACATGGGTGTTCTGAAGCTACTGGTTGAATCTAAGCGAGATCTGCGTTGATTATTTTTAAATTTGCTCAAATCGAGCTGAGATTAATTCTGTACCAAGAAACATGGGTGTTCCGAAGCTACTGGTTGAATCTAAGCGAGATCTGAGTTGATTATTTTTAAATTTGCTCAAATCGAGCTGAGATTAATTCTGTACTAAGAAACATGGGTGTTCTGAAGCTACTGGTTGAATCTAAGCGAGATCTGAGACATTTATTTTTTTCAAATTGCTCAGATTGGGCTGAGATTAATTCTGTACTAAGAAACATGGGTGTTCCGAAGCTACTGGTTGAATCTAAGCGAGATCTGAGTTGATCATTTTTAAAAATGCTCAGATTGGGCTAAGATTAATGTTGTACAAAGAAACATGGGTGTTCTGAAGCTACTGGTTGAATCTAAGCGAGATCTGAGACATTTATTTTTTTCAAATTGCTCAGATTGGGCTGAGATTAATTCTGTACTAAGAAACATGGGTGTTCCGAAGCTACTGGTTGAATCTAAGCGAGATCTGAGTTGATTATTTTTAAATTTGCTCAAATCGAGCTGAGATTAATTCTGTACCAAGAAACATGGGTGTTCCGAAGCTACTGGTTGAATCTAAGCGAGATCTGAGTTGATCATTTTTAAAAATGCTCAGATTGGGCTAAGATTAATTTTGTACAAAGAAACATGGGTGTTCTGAAGCTACTGGTTGAATCTAAGCGAGATCTGAGACATTTATTTTTTTCAAATTGCTCAGATTGGGCTGAGATTAATTCTGTACCAAGAAACATGGGTGTTCTGAAGCTGTTGGTTGAATCTAAGCTAGATCTGAGATGGATAATTTTAAATTTACTCAGATTGAGCTGAGATTAATTCTGTACCAAGAAACATGGGTGTTCCGAAGCTACTGGTTGAATCTAAGCGAGATCTGAGTTGATCATTTTTAAAAATGCTCAGATTGGGCTAAGATTAATTTTGTACAAAGAAACATGGGTGTTCTGAAGCTACTGGTTGATTCTAAGCGAGATCTGAGACATTTATTTTTTTCAAATTGCTCAGATTGGGCTGAGATTAATTCTGTACTAAGAAACATGGGTGTTCCGAAGCTACTGGTTGAATCTAAGCGAGATCTGAGTTGATCATTTTTAAAAATGCTCAAATCGAGCTGAGATTAATTCTGTACCAAGAAACATGGGTGTTCCGAAGCTACTGGTTGAATCTAAGCGAGATCTGAGTTGATCATTTTTAAAAATGCTTTGATTGGGCTAAGATTAATTCTGTACAAAGAAACATGGGTGTTCTGAAGCTACTGGTTGAATCTAAGCGAGATCTGCGTTGATTATTTTTAAATTTGCTCAAATCGAGCTGAGATTAATTCTGTACCAAGAAACATGGGTGTTCTGAAGCTACTGGTTGAATCTAAGCGAGATCTGAGTTGATTATTTTTAAATTTGCTCAAATCGAGCTGAGATTAATTCTGTACCAAGAAACATGGGTGTTCTGAAGCTACTGGTTGAATCTAAGCGAGATCTGAGACATTTATTTTTTTCAAATTGCTCAGATTGGGCTGAGATTAATTCTGTACTAAGAAACATGGGTGTTCCGAAGCTACTGGTTGAATCTAAGCGAGATCTGAGACATTTATTTTTTTCAAATTGCTCAGATTGGGCTGAGATTAATTCTGTACTAAGAAACATGGGTGTTCCGAAGCTACTGGTTGAATCTAAGCGAGATCTGAGTTGATCATTTTTAAAAATGCTCAGATTGGGCTAAGATTAATTTTGTACCAAGAAACATGGGTGTTCTGAAGCTACTGGTTGAATCTAAGCGAGATCTGAGTTGATTATTTTTAAATTTGCTCAAATCGAGCTGAGATTAATTCTGTACCAAGAAACACGGGTGTTCCGAAGCTGTTGGTTGAATCTAAGCGAGATCTGAGACATTTATTTTTTTCAAATTGCTCAGATTGGGCTGAGATTAATTCTGTACCAAGAAACATGGGTGTTCTGAAGCTGTTGGTTGAATCTAAGCTAGATCTGAGATGGATAATTTTAAATTTACTCAGATTGAGCTGAGATTAATTCTGTACCAAGAAACATGGGTGTTCCGAAGCTACTGGTTGAATCTAAGCGAGATCTGAGTTGATCATTTTTAAAAATGCTCAGATTGGGCTAAGATTAATTTTGTACAAAGAAACATGGGTGTTCTGAAGCTACTGGTTGATTCTAAGCGAGATCTGAGACATTTATTTTTTTCAAATTGCTCAGATTGGGCTGAGATTAATTCTGTACTAAGAAACATGGGTGTTCCGAAGCTACTGGTTGAATCTAAGCGAGATCTGAGTTGATCATTTTTAAAAATGCTCAGATTGGGCTAAGATTAATTTTGTACAAAGAAACATGGGTGTTCTGAAGCTACTGGATGAATCTAAGCGAGATCTGAGTTGATCATTTTTAAAAATGCTCAGATTGGGCTAAGATTAATTCTGTACCAAGAAACATGGGTGTTCTAAAGCTACTGGTTGAATCTAAGCGAGATCTGAGTTGATTGTTTTTAAATTTGCTCAAATCGAGCTGAGATTAATTCTGTACCAAGAAACATGGGTGTTCCGAAGCTACTGGTTGAATCTAAGCGAGATCTGAGTTGATCATTTTTAAAAATGCTCAGATTGGGCTAAGATTAATTCTGTACTAAGAAACATGGGTGTTCTGAAGCTACTGGTTGAATCTAAGCGAGATCTGAGTTGATCATTTTTAAAAATGCTCAGATTGGGCTAAGATTAATTTTGTACCAAGAAACATGGGTGTTCTGAAGCTACTGGATGAATCTAAGCGAGATCTGAGTTGATCATTTTTAAAAATGCTCAGATTGGGCTAAGATTAATTCTGTACCAAGAAACATGGGTGTTCTGAAGCTACTGGTTGAATCTAAGCGAGATCTGAGTTGATCTTTTTTAAAAATGCTCAGATTGGGCTAAGATTAATTTTTTACCAAGAAACATGGGTGTTCTGAAGCTACTGGTTGAATCTAAGCGAGATCTGAGTTGATTATTTTTAAATTTGCTCAAATCGAGCTGAGATTAATTCTGTACCAAGAAACACGGGTGTTCCGAAGCTGTTGGTTGAATCTAAGCGAGATCTGAGACATTTATTTTTTTCAAATTGCTCAGATTGGGCTGAGATTAATTCTGTACCAAGAAACATGGGTGTTCTGAAGCTGTTGGTTGAATCTAAGCTAGATCTGAGATGGATAATTTTAAATTTACTCAGATTGAGCTGAGATTAATTCTGTACCAAGAAACATGGGTGTTCCGAAGCTACTGGTTGAATCTAAGCGAGATCCGAGTTGATCATTTTTAAAAATGCTCAGATTGGGCTAAGATTAATTTTGTACAAAGAAACATGGGTGTTCTGAAGCTACTGGTTGAATCTAAGCGAGATCTGAGACATTTATTTTTTTCAAATTGCTCAGATTGGGCTGAGATTAATTCTGTACTAAGAAACATGGGTGTTCCGAAGCTACTGGTTGAATCTAAGCGAGATCTGAGTTGATCATTTTTAAAAATGCTCAGATTGGGCTAAGATTAATTCTGTACCAATAAACATGGGTGTTCTGAAGCTACTGGTTGAATCTAAGCGAGATCTGAGTTGATTATTTTTAAATTTGCTCAAATCGAGCTGAGATTAATTCTGTACCAAGAAACATGGGTGTTCCGAAGCTACTGGTTGAATCTAAGCGAGATCTGAGTTGATCATTTTTAAAAATGCTTTGATTGGGCTAAGATTAATTCTGTACCAAGAAACATGGGTGTTCCGAAGCTGTTGGTTGAATCTAAGCGAGATCTGAGACATTTATTTTTTTCAAATTGCTCAGATTGGGCTGAGATTAATTCTGTACCAAGAAACATGGGTGTTCTGAAGCTACTGGTTGAATCTAAGCGAGATCTGAGACATTTATTTTTTTCAAATTGCTCAGATTGGGCTGAGATTAATTCTGTACTAAGAAACATGGGTGTTCCGAAGCTACTGGTTGAATCTAAGCGAGATCTGAGTTGATTATTTTTAAATTTGCTCAAATCGAGCTGAGATTAATTCTGTACCAAGAAACATGGGTGTTCCGAAGCTACTGGTTGAATCTAAGCGAGATCTGAGTTGATCATTTTTAAAAATGCTCAGATTGGGCTAAGATTAATTTTGTACAAAGAAACATGGGTGTTCTGAAGCTACTGGTTGAATCTAAGCGAGATCTGAGACATTTATTTTTTTCAAATTGCTCAGATTGGGCTGAGATTAATTCTGTACTAAGAAACATGGGTGTTCCGAAGCTACTGGTTGAATCTAAGCGAGATCTGAGTTGATCATTTTTAAAAATGCTCAGATTGGGCTAAGATTAATTTTGTACAAAGAAACATGGGTGTTCTGAAGCTACTGGATGAATCTAAGCGAGATCTGAGTTTATCATTTTTAAAAATGCTCAGATTGGGCTAAGATTAATTCTGTACCAATAAACATGGGTGTTCTGAAGCTACTGGTTGAATCTAAGCGAGATCTGAGTTGATTATTTTTAAACTTGCTCAAATCGAGCTGAGATTAATTCTGTACCAAGAAACATGGGTGTCCCGAAGCTACTGGTTGAATCTAAGCGAGATCTGAGTTGATCATTTTTAAAAATGCTTTGATTGGGCTAAGATTAATTCTGTACCAAGAAACATGGGTGTTCCGAAGCTGTTGGTTGAATCTAAGCGAGATCTGAGACATTTATTTTTTTCAAATTGCTCAGATTGGGCTGAGATTAATTCTGTACCAAGAAACATGGGTGTTCTGAAGCTACTGGTTGAATCTAAGCGAGATCTGAGACATTTATTTTTTTCAAATTGCTCAGATTGGGCTGAGATTAATTCTGTACTAAGAAACATGGGTGTTCCGAAGCTACTGGTTGAATCTAAGCGAGATCTGAGTTGATTATTTTTAAATTTGCTCAAATCGAGCTGAGATTAATTCTGTACCAAGAAACATGGGTGTTCCGAAGCTACTGGTTGAATCTAAGCGAGATCTGAGTTGATCATTTTTAAAAATGCTCAGATTAGGCTAAGATTAATGTTGTACAAAGAAACATGGGTGTTCTGAAGCTACTGGTTGAATCTAAGCGAGATCTGAGACATTTATTTTTTTCAAATTGCTCAGATTGGGCTGAGATTAATTCTGTACTAAGAAACATGGGTGTTCCGAAGCTACTGGTTGAATCTAAGCGAGATCTGAGTTGATCATTTTTAAAAATGCTCAGATTGGGCTAAGATTAATGTTGTACAAAGAAACATGGGTGTTCTGAAGCTACTGGTTGAATCTAAGCGAGATCTGAGACATTTATTTTTTTCAAATTGCTCAGATTGGGCTGAGATTAATTCTGTACTAAGAAACATGGGTGTTCCGAAGCTACTGGTTGAATCTAAGCGAGATCTGAGTTGATCATTTTTAAAAATGCTCAGATTGGGCTAAGATTAATTTTGTACAAAGAAACATGGGTGTTCTGAAGCTACTGGATGAATCTAAGCGAGATCTGAGTTGATCATTTTTAAAAATGCTCAGATTGGGCTAAGATTAATTCTGTACCAAGAAACATGGGTGTTCTGAAGCTACTGGTTGAATCTAAGCGAGATCTGAGTTGATTATTTTTAAAAATGCTCAGATTGGGCTAAGATTAATTCTGTACCAAGAAACATGTGCGTTCTGAAGCTACTGGTTGAATCTAAGCGAGATCTGAGTTGATTATTTTTAAATTTTCTCAAATCGAGCTGAGATTAATTCTGTACCAAGAAACACGGGTGTTCCGAAGCTGTTGGTTGAATCTAAGCGAGATCTGAGACATTTATTTTTTTCAAATTGCTCAGATTGGGCTGAGATTAATTCTGTACCAAGAAACATGGGTGTTCTGAAGCTGTTGGTTGAATCTAAGCTAGATCTGAGATGGATAATTTTAAATTTACTCAGATTGAGCTGAGATTAATTCTGTATCAAGAAACATGGGTGTTCCGAAGCTACTGGTTGAATCTAAGCGAGATCTGAGTTGATCATTTTTAAAAATGCTCAGATTGGGCTGAGATCAATTTTGTACAAAGAAACATGGGTGTTCTGAAGCTACTGGTTGATTCTAAGCGAGATCTGAGACATTTATTTTTTTCAAATTGCTCAGATTGGGCTGAGATTAATTCTGTACTAAGAAACATGGGTGTTCCGAAGCTACTGGTTGAATCTAAGTGAGATCTGAGTTGATCATTTTTAAAAATGCTCAGATTGGGCTAAGATTAATTTTGTACAAAGAAACATGGGTGTTCTGAAGCTACTGGATGAATCTAAGCGAGATCTGAGTTGATCATTTTTAAAAATGCTCAGATTGGGCTAAGATTAATTCTGTACCAAGAAACATGGGTGTTCTGAAGCTACTGGTTGAAATTAAGCGAGATCTGAGTTGATTATTTTTAAAAATGCTCAGATTGGGCTAAGATTAATTCTGTACCAAACAAAATGGATGTTCCGAAGCGGTTGGTTGAATCTAAGCGAGATCTGAGACATTTATTTTTTTCAAATTGCTCAGATTGGGCTGAGATTAATTCTGGTCTAAGAAACATGGGTGTTCCGAAGCTACTGGTTGAATCTAAGCGAGATCTGAGTTGATCATTTTTAAAAATGCTCAAATCGAGCTGAGATTAATTCTGTACCAAGAAACATGGGTGTTCCGAAGCTACTGGTTGAATCTAAGCGAGATCTGAGTTGATCATTTTTAAAAATGCTTTGATTGGGCTAAGATTAATTCTGTACAAAGAAACATGGGTGTTCTGAAGCTACTGGTTGAATCTAAGCGAGATCTGCGTTGATTATTTTTAAATTTGCTCAAATCGAGCTGAGATTAATTCTGTACCAAGAAACATGGGTGTTCTGAAGCTACTGGTTGAATCTAAGCGAGATCTGAGTTGATTATTTTTAAATTTGCTCAAATCGAGCTGAGATTAATTCTGTACCAAGAAACATGGGTGTTCTGAAGCTACTGGTTGAATCTAAGCGAGATCTGAGACATTTATTTTGTTCAAATTGCTCAGATTGGGCTGAGATTAATTCTGTACTAAGAAACATGGGTGTTCCGAAGCTACTGGTTGAATCTAAGCGAGATCTGAGACATTTATTTTTTTCAAATTGCTCAGATTGGGCTGAGATTAATTCTGTACTAAGAAACATGGGTGTTCCGAAGCTACTGGTTGAATCTAAGCGAGATCTGAGTTGATCATTTTTAAAAATGCTCAGATTGGGCTAAGATTAATTTTGTACCAAGAAACATGGGTGTTCTGAAGCTACTGGTTGAATCTAAGCGAGATCTGAGTTGATTATTTTTAAATTTGCTCAAATCGAGCTGAGATTAATTCTGTACCAAGAAACACGGGTGTTCCGAAGCTGTTGGTTGAATCTAAGCGAGATCTGAGACATTTATTTTTTTCAAATTGCTCAGATTGGGCTGAGATTAATTCTGTACCAAGAAACATGGGTGTTCTGAAGCTGTTGGTTGAATCTAAGCTAGATCTGAGATGGATAATTTTAAATTTACTCAGATTGAGCTGAGATTAATTCTGTACCAAGAAACATGGGTGTTCCGAAGCTACTGGTTGAATCTAAGCGAGATCTGAGTTGATTATTTTTAAATTTGCTCAAATCGAGCTGAGATTAATTCTGTACCAAGAAACATGGGTGTTCTGAAGCTACTGGTTGATTCTAAGCGAGATCTGAGACATTTATTTTTTTCAAATTGCTCAGATTGGGCTGAGATTAATTCTGTACCAAGAAACATGGGTGTTCTGAAGCTACTGGTTGAATCTAAGCGAGATCTGAGACATTTATTTTTTTCAAATTGCTCAGATTGGGCTGAGATTAATTCTGTACTAAGAAACATGGGTGTTCCGAAGCTACTGGTTGAATCTAAGCGAGATCTGAGACATTTATTTTTTTCAAATTGCTCAGATTGGGCTGAGATTAATTCTGTACTAAGAAACATGGGTGTTCCGAAGCTACTGGTTGAATCTAAGCGAGATCTGAGTTGATCATTTTTAAAAATGCTCAGATTGGGCTAAGATTAATTTTGTACCAAGAAACATGGGTGTTCTGAAGCTACTGGTTGAATCTAAGCGAGATCTGAGTTGATTATTTTTAAATTTGCTCAAATCGAGCTGAGATTAATTCTGTACCAAGAAACACAGGTGTTCCGAAGCTGTTGGTTGAATCTAAGCGAGATCTGAGACATTTATTTTTTTCAAATTGCTCAGATTGGGCTGAGATTAATTCTGTACCAAGAAACATGGGTGTTCTGAAGCTGTTGGTTGAATCTAAGCTAGATCTGAGATGGATAATTTTAAATTTACTCAGATTGAGCTGAGATTAATTCTGTACCAAGAAACATGGGTGTTCCGAAGCTACTGGTTGAATCTAAGCGAGATCTGAGTTGATCATTTTTAAAAATGCTCAGATTGGGCTAAGATTAATTTTGTACAAAGAAACATGGGTGTTCTGAAGCTACTGGTTGATTCTAAGCGAGATCTGAGACATTTTTTTTTTTCAAATTGCTCAGATTGGGCTGAGATTAATTCTGTACTAAGAAACATGGGTGTTCCGAAGCTACTGGTTGAATCTAAGCGAGATCTGAGTTGATCATTTTTAAAAATGCTCAAATCGAGCTGAGATTAATTCTGTACCAAGAAACATGGGTGTTCCGAAGCTACTGGTTGAATCTAAGCGAGATCTGAGTTGATCATTTTTAAAAATGCTTTGATTGGGCTAAGATTAATTCTGTACAAAGAAACATGGGTGTTCTGAAGCTACTGGTTGAATCTAAGCGAGATCTGCGTTGATTATTTTTAAATTTGCTCAAATCGAGCTGAGATTAATTCTGTACCAAGAAACATGGGTGTTCTGAAGCTACTGGTTGAATCTAAGCGAGATCTGAGTTGATTATTTTTAAATTTGCTCAAATCGAGCTGAGATTAATTCTGTACCAAGAAACATGGGTGTTCTGAAGCTACTGGTTGAATCTAAGCGAGATCTGAGACATTTATTTTTTTCAAATTGCTCAGATTGGGCTGAGATTAATTCTGTACTAAGAAACATGGGTGTTCCGAAGCTACTGGTTGAATCTAAGCGAGATCTGAGACATTTATTTTTTTCAAATTGCTCAGATTGGGCTGAGATTAATTCTGTACTAAGAAACATGGGTGTTCCGAAGCTACTGGTTGAATCTAAGCGAGATCTGAGTTGATTATTTTTAAATTTGCTCAAATCGAGCTGAGATTAATTCTGTACCAAGAAACATGGGTGTTCCGAAGCTACTGGTTGAATCTAAGCGAGATCTGAGTTGATCATTTTTAAAAATGCTCAGATTGGGCTAAGATTAATGTTGTACAAAGAAACATGGGTGTTCTGAAGCTACTGGTTGAATCTAAGCGAGATCTGAGACATTTATTTTTTTCAAATTGCTCAGATTGGGCTGAGATTAATTCTGTACTAAGAAACATGGGTGTTCCGAAGCTACTGGTTGAATCTAAGCGAGATCTGAGTTGATCATTTTTAAAAATGCTCAGATTGGGCTAAGATTAATGTTGTACAAAGAAACATGGGTGTTCTGAAGCTACTGGTTGAATCTAAGCGAGATCTGAGACATTTATTTTTTTCAAATTGCTCAGATTGGGCTGAGATTAATTCTGTACTAAGAAACATGGGTGTTCCGAAGCTACTGGTTGAATCTAAGCGAGATCTGAGTTGATCATTTTTAAAAATGCTCAGATTGGGCTAAGATTAATTTTGTACAAAGAAACATGGGTGTTCTGAAGCTACTGGATGAATCTAAGCGAGATCTGAGTTGATCATTTTTAAAAATGCTCAGATTGGGCTAAGATTAATTCTGTACCAAGAAACATGGGTGTTCTGAAGCTACTGGTTGAATCTAAGCGAGATCTGAGTTGATTATTTTTAAAAATGCTCAGATTGGGCTAAGATTAATTCTGTACCAAGAAACATGTGCGTTCTGAAGCTACTGGTTGAATCTAAGCGAGATCTGAGTTGATTATTTTTAAATTTTCTCAAATCGAGCTGAGATTAATTCTGTACCAAGAAACACGGGTGTTCCGAAGCTGTTGGTTGAATCTAAGCGAGATCTGAGACATTTATTTTTTTCAAATTGCTCAGATTGGGCTGAGATTAATTCTGTACCAAGAAACATGGGTGTTC
This sequence comes from Asterias amurensis, assembly GCF_032118995.1. Taxonomy (NCBI): domain Eukaryota; kingdom Metazoa; phylum Echinodermata; class Asteroidea; order Forcipulatida; family Asteriidae; genus Asterias; species Asterias amurensis. The sequence goes on along the minus strand of NC_092657.1, from coordinate 7,741,100 downwards.
TGAAGCTGTTGGTTGAATCTAAGCTAGATCTGAGATGGATAATTTTAAATTTACTCAGATTGAGCTGAGATTAATTCTGTATCAAGAAACATGGGTGTTCCGAAGCTACTGGTTGAATCTAAGCGAGATCTGAGTTGATCATTTTTAAAAATGCTCAGATTGGGCTGAGATCAATTTTGTACAAAGAAACATGGGTGTTCTGAAGCTACTGGTTGATTCTAAGCGAGATCTGAGACATTTATTTTTTTCAAATTGCTCAGATTGGGCTGAGATTAATTCTGTACTAAGAAACATGGGTGTTCCGAAGCTACTGGTTGAATCTAAGCGAGATCTGAGTTGATCATTTTTAAAAATGCTCAGATTGGGCTAAGATTAATTTTGTACAAAGAAACATGGGTGTTCTGAAGCTACTGGATGAATCTAAGCGAGATCTGAGTTGATCATTTTTAAAAATGCTCAGATTGGGCTAAGATTAATTCTGTACCAAGAAACATGGGTGTTCTGAAGCTACTGGTTGAAATTAAGCGAGATCTGAGTTGATTATTTTTAAAAATGCTCAGATTGGGCTAAGATTAATTCTGTACCAAACAAAATGGATGTTCCGAAGCGGTTGGTTGAATCTAAGCGAGATCTGAGACATTTATTTTTTTCAAATTGCTCAGATTGGGCTGAGATTAATTCTGGTCTAAGAAACATGGGTGTTCCGAAGCTACTGGTTGAATCTAAGCGAGATCTGAGTTGATCATTTTTAAAAATGCTCAAATCGAGCTGAGATTAATTCTGTACCAAGAAACATGGGTGTTCCGAAGCTACTGGTTGAATCTAAGCGAGATCTGAGTTGATCATTTTTAAAAATGCTTTGATTGGGCTAAGATTAATTCTGTACAAAGAAACATGGGTGTTCTGAAGCTACTGGTTGAATCTAAGCGAGATCTGCGTTGATTATTTTTAAATTTGCTCAAATCGAGCTGAGATTAATTCTGTACCAAGAAACATGGGTGTTCTGAAGCTACTGGTTGAATCTAAGCGAGATCTGAGTTGATTATTTTTAAATTTGCTCAAATCGAGCTGAGATTAATTCTGTACCAAGAAACATGGGTGTTCTGAAGCTACTGGTTGAATCTAAGCGAGATCTGAGACATTTATTTTGTTCAAATTGCTCAGATTGGGCTGAGATTAATTCTGTACTAAGAAACATGGGTGTTCCGAAGCTACTGGTTGAATCTAAGCGAGATCTGAGTTGATCATTTTTAAAAATGCTCAGATTGGGCTAAGATTAATTTTGTACCAAGAAACATGGGTGTTCTGAAGCTACTGGTTGAATCTAAGCGAGATCTGAGTTGATTATTTTTAAATTTGCTCAAATCGAGCTGAGATTAATTCTGTACCAAGAAACACAGGTGTTCCGAAGCTGTTGGTTGAATCTAAGCGAGATCTGAGACATTTATTTTTTTCAAATTGCTCAGATTGGGCTGAGATTAATTCTGTACCAAGAAACATGGGTGTTCTGAAGCTGTTGGTTGAATCTAAGCTAGATCTGAGATGGATAATTTTAAATTTACTCAGATTGAGCTGAGATTAATTCTGTACCAAGAAACATGGGTGTTCCGAAGCTACTGGTTGAATCTAAGCGAGATCTGAGTTGATCATTTTTAAAAATGCTCAGATTGGGCTAAGATTAATTTTGTACAAAGAAACATGGGTGTTCTGAAGCTACTGGTTGATTCTAAGCGAGATCTGAGACATTTTTTTTTTTCAAATTGCTCAGATTGGGCTGAGATTAATTCTGTACTAAGAAACATGGGTGTTCCGAAGCTACTGGTTGAATCTAAGCGAGATCTGAGTTGATCATTTTTAAAAATGCTCAAATCGAGCTGAGATTAATTCTGTACCAAGAAACATGGGTGTTCCGAAGCTACTGGTTGAATCTAAGCGAGATCTGAGTTGATCATTTTTAAAAATGCTTTGATTGGGCTAAGATTAATTCTGTACAAAGAAACATGGGTGTTCTGAAGCTACTGGTTGAATCTAAGCGAGATCTGCGTTGATTATTTTTAAATTTGCTCAAATCGAGCTGAGATTAATTCTGTACCAAGAAACATGGGTGTTCTGAAGCTACTGGTTGAATCTAAGCGAGATCTGAGTTGATTATTTTTAAATTTGCTCAAATCGAGCTGAGATTAATTCTGTACCAAGAAACATGGGTGTTCTGAAGCTACTGGTTGAATCTAAGCGAGATCTGAGACATTTATTTTTTTCAAATTGCTCAGATTGGGCTGAGATTAATTCTGTACTAAGAAACATGGGTGTTCCGAAGCTACTGGTTGAATCTAAGCGAGATCTGAGACATTTATTTTTTTCAAATTGCTCAGATTGGGCTGAGATTAATTCTGTACTAAGAAACATGGGTGTTCCGAAGCTACTGGTTGAATCTAAGCGAGATCTGAGTTGATTATTTTTAAATTTGCTCAAATCGAGCTGAGATTAATTCTGTACCAAGAAACATGGGTGTTCCGAAGCTACTGGTTGAATCTAAGCGAGATCTGAGTTGATCATTTTTAAAAATGCTCAGATTGGGCTAAGATTAATGTTGTACAAAGAAACATGGGTGTTCTGAAGCTACTGGTTGAATCTAAGCGAGATCTGAGACATTTATTTTTTTCAAATTGCTCAGATTGGGCTGAGATTAATTCTGTACTAAGAAACATGGGTGTTCCGAAGCTACTGGTTGAATCTAAGCGAGATCTGAGTTGATCATTTTTAAAAATGCTCAGATTGGGCTAAGATTAATGTTGTACAAAGAAACATGGGTGTTCTGAAGCTACTGGTTGAATCTAAGCGAGATCTGAGACATTTATTTTTTTCAAATTGCTCAGATTGGGCTGAGATTAATTCTGTACTAAGAAACATGGGTGTTCCGAAGCTACTGGTTGAATCTAAGCGAGATCTGAGTTGATCATTTTTAAAAATGCTCAGATTGGGCTAAGATTAATTTTGTACAAAGAAACATGGGTGTTCTGAAGCTACTGGATGAATCTAAGCGAGATCTGAGTTGATCATTTTTAAAAATGCTCAGATTGGGCTAAGATTAATTCTGTACCAAGAAACATGGGTGTTCTGAAGCTACTGGTTGAATCTAAGCGAGATCTGAGTTGATTATTTTTAAAAATGCTCAGATTGGGCTAAGATTAATTCTGTACCAAGAAACATGTGCGTTCTGAAGCTACTGGTTGAATCTAAGCGAGATCTGAGTTGATTATTTTTAAATTTTCTCAAATCGAGCTGAGATTAATTCTGTACCAAGAAACACGGGTGTTCCGAAGCTGTTGGTTGAATCTAAGCGAGATCTGAGACATTTATTTTTTTCAAATTGCTCAGATTGGGCTGAGATTAATTCTGTACCAAGAAACATGGGTGTTCTGAAGCTGTTGGTTGAATCTAAGCTAGATCTGAGATGGATAATTTTAAATTTACTCAGATTGAGCTGAGATTAATTCTGTATCAAGAAACATGGGTGTTCCGAAGCTACTGGTTGAATCTAAGCGAGATCTGAGTTGATCATTTTTAAAAATGCTCAGATTGGGCTGAGATCAATTTTGTACAAAGAAACATGGGTGTTCTGAAGCTACTGGTTGATTCTAAGCGAGATCTGAGACATTTATTTTTTTCAAATTGCTCAGATTGGGCTGAGATTAATTCTGTACTAAGAAACATGGGTGTTCCGAAGCTACTGGTTGAATCTAAGCGAGATCTGAGTTGATCATTTTTAAAAATGCTCAGATTGGGCTAAGATTAATTTTGTACAAAGAAACATGGGTGTTCTGAAGCTACTGGATGAATCTAAGCGAGATCTGAGTTGATCATTTTTAAAAATGCTCAGATTGGGCTAAGATTAATTCTGTACCAAGAAACATGGGTGTTCTGAAGCTACTGGTTGAAATTAAGCGAGATCTGAGTTGATTATTTTTAAAAATGCTCAGATTGGGCTAAGATTAATTCTGTACCAAACAAAATGGATGTTCCGAAGCGGTTGGTTGAATCTAAGCGAGATCTGAGACATTTATTTTTTTCAAATTGCTCAGATTGGGCTGAGATTAATTCTGGTCTAAGAAACATGGGTGTTCCGAAGCTACTGGTTGAATCTAAGCGAGATCTGAGTTGATCATTTTTAAAAATGCTCAAATCGAGCTGAGATTAATTCTGTACCAAGAAACATGGGTGTTCCGAAGCTACTGGTTGAATCTAAGCGAGATCTGAGTTGATCATTTTTAAAAATGCTTTGATTGGGCTAAGATTAATTCTGTACAAAGAAACATGGGTGTTCTGAAGCTACTGGTTGAATCTAAGCGAGATCTGCGTTGATTATTTTTAAATTTGCTCAAATCGAGCTGAGATTAATTCTGTACCAAGAAACATGGGTGTTCTGAAGCTACTGGTTGAATCTAAGCGAGATCTGAGTTGATTATTTTTAAATTTGCTCAAATCGAGCTGAGATTAATTCTGTACCAAGAAACATGGGTGTTCTGAAGCTACTGGTTGAATCTAAGCGAGATCTGAGACATTTATTTTGTTCAAATTGCTCAGATTGGGCTGAGATTAATTCTGTACTAAGAAACATGGGTGTTCCGAAGCTACTGGTTGAATCTAAGCGAGATCTGAGACATTTATTTTTTTCAAATTGCTCAGATTGGGCTGAGATTAATTCTGTACTAAGAAACATGGGTGTTCCGAAGCTACTGGTTGAATCTAAGCGAGATCTGAGTTGATCATTTTTAAAAATGCTCAGATTGGGCTAAGATTAATTTTGTACCAAGAAACATGGGTGTTCTGAAGCTACTGGTTGAATCTAAGCGAGATCTGAGTTGATTATTTTTAAATTTGCTCAAATCGAGCTGAGATTAATTCTGTACCAAGAAACACGGGTGTTCCGAAGCTGTTGGTTGAATCTAAGCGAGATCTGAGACATTTATTTTTTTCAAATTGCTCAGATTGGGCTGAGATTAATTCTGTACCAAGAAACATGGGTGTTCTGAAGCTGTTGGTTGAATCTAAGCTAGATCTGAGATGGATAATTTTAAATTTACTCAGATTGAGCTGAGATTAATTCTGTACCAAGAAACATGGGTGTTCCGAAGCTACTGGTTGAATCTAAGCGAGATCTGAGTTGATTATTTTTAAATTTGCTCAAATCGAGCTGAGATTAATTCTGTACCAAGAAACATGGGTGTTCTGAAGCTACTGGTTGATTCTAAGCGAGATCTGAGACATTTATTTTTTTCAAATTGCTCAGATTGGGCTGAGATTAATTCTGTACCAAGAAACATGGGTGTTCTGAAGCTACTGGTTGAATCTAAGCGAGATCTGAGACATTTATTTTTTTCAAATTGCTCAGATTGGGCTGAGATTAATTCTGTACTAAGAAACATGGGTGTTCCGAAGCTACTGGTTGAATCTAAGCGAGATCTGAGACATTTATTTTTTTCAAATTGCTCAGATTGGGCTGAGATTAATTCTGTACTAAGAAACATGGGTGTTCCGAAGCTACTGGTTGAATCTAAGCGAGATCTGAGTTGATCATTTTTAAAAATGCTCAGATTGGGCTAAGATTAATTTTGTACCAAGAAACATGGGTGTTCTGAAGCTACTGGTTGAATCTAAGCGAGATCTGAGTTGATTATTTTTAAATTTGCTCAAATCGAGCTGAGATTAATTCTGTACCAAGAAACACAGGTGTTCCGAAGCTGTTGGTTGAATCTAAGCGAGATCTGAGACATTTATTTTTTTCAAATTGCTCAGATTGGGCTGAGATTAATTCTGTACCAAGAAACATGGGTGTTCTGAAGCTGTTGGTTGAATCTAAGCTAGATCTGAGATGGATAATTTTAAATTTACTCAGATTGAGCTGAGATTAATTCTGTACCAAGAAACATGGGTGTTCCGAAGCTACTGGTTGAATCTAAGCGAGATCTGAGTTGATCATTTTTAAAAATGCTCAGATTGGGCTAAGATTAATTTTGTACAAAGAAACATGGGTGTTCTGAAGCTACTGGTTGATTCTAAGCGAGATCTGAGACATTTTTTTTTTTCAAATTGCTCAGATTGGGCTGAGATTAATTCTGTACTAAGAAACATGGGTGTTCCGAAGCTACTGGTTGAATCTAAGCGAGATCTGAGTTGATCATTTTTAAAAATGCTCAAATCGAGCTGAGATTAATTCTGTACCAAGAAACATGGGTGTTCCGAAGCTACTGGTTGAATCTAAGCGAGATCTGAGTTGATCATTTTTAAAAATGCTTTGATTGGGCTAAGATTAATTCTGTACAAAGAAACATGGGTGTTCTGAAGCTACTGGTTGAATCTAAGCGAGATCTGCGTTGATTATTTTTAAATTTGCTCAAATCGAGCTGAGATTAATTCTGTACCAAGAAACATGGGTGTTCTGAAGCTACTGGTTGAATCTAAGCGAGATCTGAGTTGATTATTTTTAAATTTGCTCAAATCGAGCTGAGATTAATTCTGTACCAAGAAACATGGGTGTTCTGAAGCTACTGGTTGAATCTAAGCGAGATCTGAGACATTTATTTTTTTCAAATTGCTCAGATTGGGCTGAGATTAATTCTGTACTAAGAAACATGGGTGTTCCGAAGCTACTGGTTGAATCTAAGCGAGATCTGAGACATTTATTTTTTTCAAATTGCTCAGATTGGGCTGAGATTAATTCTGTACTAAGAAACATGGGTGTTCCGAAGCTACTGGTTGAATCTAAGCGAGATCTGAGTTGATCATTTTTAAAAATGCTCAGATTGGGCTAAGATTAATTTTGTACCAAGAAACATGGGTGTTCTGAAGCTACTGGTTGAATCTAAGCGAGATCTGAGTTGATTATTTTTAAATTTGCTCAAATCGAGCTGAGATTAATTCTGTACCAAGAAACACGGGTGTTCCGAAGCTGTTGGTTGAATCTAAGCGAGATCTGAGACATTTATTTTTTTCAAATTGCTCACATTGGGCTGAGATTAATTCTGTACCAAGAAACATGGGTGTTCTGAAGCTGTTGGTTGAATCTAAGCTAGATCTGAGATGGATAATTTTAAATTTACTCAGATTGAGCTGAGATTAATTCTGTACCAAGAAACATGGGTGTTCCGAAGCTACTGGTTGAATCTAAGCGAGATCTGAGTTGATCTTTTTTAAAAATGCTCAGATTGGGCTATGTAGTAACTTCAATTACTGACTTAACTCACTGGATTAGGTTAACGAAACCATGTGTACATGACTTTAATAAACAACAAGATGGATGCCAACACAACTACAAAACACCTTTTCTACAACCAGTCAATAGAGGGCGCTAACACAATAATCAACTACAGGTTATCACAACTCCTCCTCCTTTAGATAATACTTAACACAACAACTTTAAGGAAACAACAACTTGAACACTAGAACATTAAATCCAAGAGAATTAGTTTCAGAACCAACACCCACGGGTCTGTAGGAAAACATACATTAACCTATTGGCTGGTTCCATTGTTACATGAGGAACTATTATTAATCAACAACTGTTTCCATGGTAACAAAAGAAGAACTGTGTTTTTTAGAGTCACAGATCTGGAAATCCATAGAGTTCAGGTTTGGTGCGAACGCGTGTGGATCTGCGAAGTTCAATGTCTGGTTCTGTGTTCTGTGAGCCTGTCTGCTCTGCTGGCATTGGACTTGGCTCTTCCACTGATGGTGTACTGTCAATCTGTACAAGTGGTTGTTCACCAACCATTTCCTCCCTCTCCGATGAAGGAATGGGCCAATTTGGCTCCAAACTGGGTGTGGTTGACACATCTCGGAAACGCATTTGATCAACATGGCGTCTCCACACACGACCATCCTCAAGTAGGACTGTGTACATAAGATGGCCACACAATGATACTACACGCCCTGCCATCCATCTAGGGCCAGGCGCATAATTATGCACATAAACGGTGTCGTTCACATTAAACGAGCGAGGTTTTGCGTGTTTATCATGATGTTCCTTCTGTGCACATTGCTTGTTGGTTACTCGACGTCGAAGATCCGGACGGACCAAATCAAGTCTTGTCTGCGGTCGACGATTCATCAACAATTGAGCTGGGGAAATTCCTGTTGTGGCGTGTGGCGTGGTGCGATATGTGAACAAGAATCGTGACAACTTTGTCTCAACAGTACCCTCATTCATACGTCTCATCGCGGCCTTAAAAGACTGAACTGCACGCTCAGCCAACCCGTTGGATGATGGGTGGAATGGCGCGGACCGGACATGTTTAATGCCATTCCTTCTCAAGAATTCCTGAAACTCTGCACTGGTGAAATTACTGCCATTATCGGAAACAATAATATCTGGCAATCCATGTGTCGCGAAGGTCTGACGCAGCTTCTCTACTGTAGCCAGTGACGTTGCACTATGCATAGCATGTATATCTAGCCATTTGCTATGTGCATCAACAATTATGAGAAACATTCGTCCCATAAACGGACCTGCATAATCCACGTGAAGGCGTGACCATGGACGCTGGGGCCACTCCCATGGGTGCAGTGGTGCAACTGGTGGCGATTGACGTGAGGTTTGGCATGGCGAACACTGTTTGACTTTACTCTCAATGTCTTTGTCCATGCAGGGCCACCATACATAACTGCGACCCAACGATTTCATGCGTGACACTCCAGGGTGCGATTCATGTAACTCCTCCACAAGACGCTGGCGACCCTGTGGGGGAATGACAACACGTGACCCCCACATTATGCAGCCGTCTTGGATGCTTAATTCTGTTTTACGACAGATGTATGGCTGCAATGCTGAATTTGCACATTCTGCTGGCCAACCATTCATCACAAATGATCGCACCTGTGACAGTACCGGGTCTCGGCCTGTCCAAAGGCGAATTTTCTCTGGGCTGACTGGTGTTGACTCCATGTGATCCATGACCATGACATAATCCGCTGGAACTGGTACATGCGAAGGTGTATGGGGTAATGGTAATCTGCTCAGTGCATCGGCATTACCATTTAATGACCCTGGTTTGTAGACCAACTGGTAATCATAAGCGGAAAGTGTAAGTGCCCACCGCTGAATTCTGGATGATGCCATGGGGGGTATCATTCGCCCTTCACCTAATAAACCGAGCAACGGCTTATGATCAGTAGATATCTCAAACTTCCTACCGTACACATACTGATGGAACTTTTTTACTCCAAAGACCATTGCTAATCCTTCCTTGTCTAGTTGCGAATAATTACGCTCTGGTGGAGACAGGGAACGTGATGCGTACGCAATTGGATGTTCTGTTCCATCGGACATTCGGTTGGCCAGCACTGCGCCCACACCATATGGACTAGCATCACATGATAGCACTAACTCCTTCTCTGGGTTGTAATGCACCAGAACTTGAGCTGAAACTAACAATTCCTTAGATTCACGGAAGGCTTTATCCTGGGCTGTGTCCCATGACCAGCGGGTGTCCTTCCTCAACAAACAGTGCAAAGGGGCTATGAGCGACGACAAGTTGGGCAAAAACTTTGCGTAGTAGTTGAGAATACCCAGGTAGGATTTTAACTCAGTTACATTACGGGGGACTGGCGCATCCTTTATCGCTTGCACCTTCTCCGTTGTGGGATGCAAGCCTGTTGCATTTATGCGATGTCCGAGGTAAACTACCTCTGGTGCGAAGAACTTACATTTCTCCTGTTTCAGTCGGAGGCCTGCACTTTGTAGTCTGGTAAGTACTCGATCAAGATTAGCAATGTGCTCTGATTCAGATTTACCTGTAACAAGGATATCATCGAGAAATGCCACTGCTTGGGGAATGTCAGCTAACAAACTTTCAATGGTCCGTTGGAAAATGGCGGGTGCAGCTGAAATTCCAAAAGGCATTCTCGTATACTGGAACAGTCCACGGTGAGTGTTAATTGTCGCAAGTTCACGCGATGGTTCATCGAGCACAAGTTGCAAGTAAGCATGACTGAGATCGAGCTTGCTAAATGTTTGACCACCAGACATTGCAGCGAACAATTCCTCCACTCGAGGAAGGGGGTATGAGTCAACATTAGCAGCCTGATTTACTGTGGCCTTGTAATCTCCACAGATTCTGATTTGCCCATTTTCTTTAATCACTGGAACAATGGGTGCTGCCCAACGCGAGAATGTTACTGGTTCAATGACACCACTCTTTTGGAGTCTATCGAGTTCATCTTCCACTTGTTTTTTCATGGAGAAGGGCACGGTTCTCGCCTTACAGAACTTGGGCTTTGCATCTGTTTTGATATTTATTTTTACAGGTTGTCCTTTTAGTTTACCCAAGTCATCCCGAAATAACTCTTCATAATGATTCATAATCTCAGCAGTCGAATCAGTGTGCCTGACATGGTGAATTTCTTGCCACGCTAACTTAAGATGGCGCAGCCAATCTCGTCCGAGAAGATTTGGTCCTTGACCCGACACAATGAGAAGTGAGAGTTGAGTCTTCTGATCGTTGTGTTCTACTGTGACTGAACACGTACCAACCACAGGTATTTTCTGGCCTGTATAAGTTCGTAACTCGACGTGTTCCCCGGTACGAAGTGAAGGTTTCTTGTGCTTAAATATGGAATCATAAGTGGTCTCACTCATGATGGAGACAGAAGCACCAGTGTCAATTTCCATTGAGACCTTACATTTGTTTATCAGTACATTTGCGATAAGCGGTGGCTCTTTGTTTTGTGCCGAGGTTTTATACATTGTATAGTTAGCTTCTGCATTCACAGGGTTTTCGAAGTCAGGTTCCATGCAGTACGCTTTATCCTTGTGGACTTTTGACTCTACTGGGGTGGAAGACGATTTACCACCCCGACAAACTTTGGCTAGATGTCCCTGTTTTCCACAGTTATGACAAATATACGAACGTACCCTGCAATCATTTGCAGAGTGATCCGTGCGTCCACATCGATAACATTTAGTGAAGTGTGTACCTTGTTTGTGGGGCTGTGCTTGTTGTGGATATGGCCTTGTTTGGTTAGGCCCCCTGGCGCTGGTACTACTAGCAACTTTATTGGCTTGCTGCAGGGGTCCAGCGGCCACTGGTACGGGCAAAGACTCGAGGTTTCTTTGAAGGTCTTTGGCATTCTTCATGGCTAGCTCCATGGCTTGTGAAATTTCCCACGCTTTCTTGAATTTAAGGGAGGGCTCTGATAACAGCCTTCGTTGCACTCGCTCATCCTTTAAGCCACATACTAAGCGATCACGCAACATATCCTCTAGTGTAGACCCATACTCACAGTGTCGTGCGAGACGGCGTAATTCAGCAACAAATTCTGCAGTTGTCTCTCCTTGTTGCTGAATGCGTGTGTTAAACTTATATCGCTGAACGATTACCGAGGGTAGTGGGTTGAAATGATCCTTAGCAATCGATATTAGTTCATCAAAAGTCTTTTCTCCTGGTTTTGCTGGTGCTACAAGGCTTGATATCAACTTATATGTGTCAGCACCACAAACACTTAACAAAATAGCTCTCTGCTTACCAGCATCCTCTACATCGTTTGCTTCAAAAAACTGCTTCAATCGTTCCACATACAGAGGCCATGCTTCACTGTCCTTTTCATCTTGAAATTCACCGATATTCCCAAAGATATTCATACTGAGATTTCTTCTGGATGTTCTCCCTGTTTAGCAGGATCCCATCCTCGTCGCCAAAATGTAGTAACTTCAATTACTGACTTAACTCACTGGATTAGGTTAACGAAACCATGTGTACATGACTTTAATAAACAACAAGATGGATGCCAACACAACTACAAAACACCTTTTCTACAACCAGTCAATAGAGGGCGCTAACACAATAATCAACTACAGGTTATCACAGGCTAAGATTAATTTTGTACAAAGAAACATGGGTGTTCTGAAGCTACTGGTTGATTCTAAGCGAGATCTGAGACATTTATTTTTTTCAAATTGCTCAGATTGGGCTGAGATTAATTCTGTACTAAGAAACATGGGTGTTCCGAAGCTACTGGTTGAATCTAAGCGAGATCTGAGTTGATCATTTTTAAAAATGCTCAGATTGGGCTAAGATTAATTTTGTACAAAGAAACATGGGTGTTCTGAAGCTACTGGATGAATCTAAGCGAGATCTGAGTTGATCATTTTTAAAAATGCTCAGATTGGGCTAAGATTAATTCTGTACCAAGAAACATGGGTGTTCTAAAGCTACTGGTTGAATCTAAGCGAGATCTGAGTTGATTGTTTTTAAATTTGCTCAAATCGAGCTGAGATTAATTCTGTACCAAAAAACATGGGTGTTCCGAAGCTACTGGTTGAATCTAAGCGAGATCTGAGTTGATCATTTTTAAAAATGCTCAGATTGGGCTAAGATTAATTTTGTACAAAGAAACATGGGTGTTCTGAAGCTACTGGTTGAATCTAAGCGAGATCTGAGACATTTATTTTTTTCAAATTGCTCAGATTGGGCTGAGATTAATTCTGTACTAAGAAACATGGGTGTTCCGAAGCTACTGGTTGAATCTAAGCGAGATCTGAGTTGATCATTTTTAAAAATGCTCAGATTGGGCTAAGATTAATTTTGTACCAAGAAACATGGGTGTTCTGAAGCTACTGGATGAATCTAAGCGAGATCTGAGTTGATCATTTTTAAAAATGCTCAGATTGGGCTAAGATTAATTCTGTACCAAGAAACATGGGTGTTCTGAAGCTACTGGTTGAATCTAAGCGAGATCTGAGTTGATCTTTTTTAAAAATGCTCAGATTGGGCTAAGATTAATTTTGTACCAAGAAACATGGGTGTTCTGAAGCTACTGGTTGAATCTAAGCGAGATCTGAGTTGATTATTTTTAAATTTGCTCAAATCGAGCTGAGATTAATTCTGTACCAAGAAACACGGGTGTTCCGAAGCTGTTGGTTGAATCTAAGCGAGATCTGAGACATTTATTTTTTTCAAATTGCTCAGATTGGGCTGAGATTAATTCTGTACCAAGAAACATGGGTGTTCTGAAGCTGTTGGTTGAATCTAAGCTAGATCTGAGATGGATAATTTTAAATTTACTCAGATTGAGCTGAGATTAATTCTGTACCAAGAAACATGGGTGTTCCGAAGCTACTGGTTGAATCTAAGCGAGATCTGAGTTGATCATTTTTAAAAATGCTCCGATTGGGCTAAGATTAATTTTGTACAAAGAAACATGGGTGTTCTGAAGCTACTGGTTGAATCTAAGCGAGATCTGAGACATTTATTTTTTTCAAATTGCTCAGATTGGGCTGAGATTAATTCTGTACTAAGAAACATGGGTGTTCCGAAGCTACTGGTTGAATCTAAGCGAGATCTGAGTTGATCATTTTTAAAAATGCTCAGATTGGGCTAAGATTAATTCTGTACCAATAAACATGGGTGTTCTGAAGCTACTGGTTGAATCTAAGCGAGATCTGAGTTGATTATTTTTAAATTTGCTCAAATCGAGCTGAGATTAATTCTGTACCAAGAAACATGGGTGTTCCGAAGCTACTGGTTGAATCTAAGCGAGATCTGAGTTGATCATTTTTAAAAATGCTTTGATTGGGCTAAGATTAATTCTGTACCAAGAAACATGGGTGTTCCGAAGCTGTTGGTTGAATCTAAGCGAGATCTGAGACATTTATTTTTTTCAAATTGCTCAGATTGGGCTGAGATTAATTCTGTACCAAGAAACATGGGTGTTCTGAAGCTACTGGTTGAATCTAAGCGAGATCTGAGACATTTATTTTTTTCAAATTGCTCAGATTGGGCTGAGATTAATTCTGTACTAAGAAACATGGGTGTTCCGAAGCTACTGGTTGAATCTAAGCGAGATCTGAGTTGATCATTTTTAAAAATGCTCAGATTGGGCTAAGATTAATTTTGTACAAAGAAACATGGGTGTTCTGAAGCTACTGGTTGAATCTAAGCGAGATCTGAGACATTTATTTTTTTCAAATTGCTCAGATTGGGCTGAGATTAATTCTGTACTAAGAAACATGGGTGTTCCGAAGCTACTGGTTGAATCTAAGCGAGATCTGAGTTGATCATTTTTAAAAATGCTCAGATTGGGCTAAGATTAATTTTGTACAAAGAAACATGGGTGTTCTGAAGCTACTGGATGAATCTAAGCGAGATCTGAGTTGATCATTTTTAAAAATGCTCAGATTGGGCTAAGATTAATTCTGTACCAAGAAACATGGGTGTTCTGAAGCTACTGGTTGAATCTAAGCGAGATCTGAGTTGATTATTTTTAAATTTGCTCAAATCGAGCTAAGATTAATTCTGTACCCAAAAACATGGGTGTTCCGAAGCTGTTGGTTGAATCTAAGCGAGATCTGAGATGGATAATTTTAAATTTACTCAGATTGAGCTGAGATTAATTCTGTACCAAGAAACATGGGTGTTCTGAAGCTGTTGGTTGAATCTAAGCGAGATCTGAGACATTTATTTTTTTCAAATTGCTCAGATTGGGCTGAGATTAATTCTGTACCAAGAAACATGGGTGTTCTGAAGCTACTGGTTGAATCTAAGCGAGATCTGAGACATTTATTTTTTTCAAATTGCTCAGATTGGGCTGAGATTAATTCTGTACTAAGAAACATGGGTGTTCCGAAGCTACTGGTTGAATCTAAGCGAGATCTGAGTTGATTATTTTTAAATTTGCTCAAATCGAGCTGAGATTAATTCTGTACCAAGAAACATGGGTGTTCCGAAGCTACTGGTTGAATCTAAGCGAGATCTGAGTTGATCATTTTTAAAAATGCTCAGATTGGGCTAAGATTAATTTTGTACAAAGAAACATGGGTGTTCTGAAGCTACTGGTTGAATCTAAGCGAGATCTGAGACATTTATTTTTTTCAAATTGCTCAGATTGGGCTGAGATTAATTGTGTACTAAGAAACATGGGTGTTCCGAAGCTACTGGTTGAATCTAAGCGAGATCTGAGACATTTATTTTTTTCAAATTGCTCAGATTGGGCTGAGATTAATTGTGTACTAAGAAACATGGGTGTTCCGAAGCTACTGGTTGAATCTAAGCGAGATCTGAGTTGATCATTTTTAAAAATGCTCAGATTGGGCTAAGATTAATTTTGTACAAAGAAACATGGGTGTTCTGAAGCTACTGGATGAATCTAAGCGAGATCTGAGTTGATCATTTTTAAAAATGCTCAAATCGAGCTAAGATTAATTCTGTACCAAAAAACATGGGTGTTCCGAAGCTGTTGGTTGAATCTAAGCGAGATCTGAGATGGATAATTTTAAATTTACTCAGATTGAGCTGAGATTAATTCTGTACCAAGAAACATGGGTGTTCTGAAGCTACTGGTTGAATCTAAGCGAGATCTGAGTTGATTATTTTTAAATTTGCTCGAATCGAGCTGAGATTAATTCTGTACCAAGAAACATGGGTGTTCCGAAGCTACTGGTTGAATCTAAGCGAGATCTGAGTTGATTATTTTCAAATTTGCTCAAATCGAGCTGAGATTAATTCTGTACCAAGAAACATGGGTGTTCCGAAGCTGTTGGTTGAATCTAAGCGAGATCTGAGACATTTATTTTTTTTGAAATTGCTCAGATTGGGCTGAGATTAATTTTGTACCAAGAAACATGGGTGTTCTGAAGCGGTTGGTTGAATCTAAGCGAGATCTGAGATGGATAATTTTAAATTTACTCAGATTGAGCTGAGATTAATTCTGTACCAAGAAACATGGGTGTTCCGAAGCTACTGGTTGAATCTAAGCGAGATCTGAGTTGATCATTTTTAAAAATGCTTTGATTGGGCTAAGATTAATTCTGTACAAAGAAACATGGGTGTTCTGAAGCTACTGGTTGAATCTAAGCGAGATCTGCGTTGATTATTTTTAAATTTGCTCAAATCGAGCTGAGATTAATTCTGTACCAAGAAACATGGGTGTTCTGAAGCTACTGGTTGAATCTAAGCGAGATCTGAGTTGATTATTTTTAAATTTGCTCAAATCGAGCTGAGATTAATTCTGTACCAAGAAACATGGGTGTTTTGAAGCTACTGGTTGAATCTAAGCGAGATCTGAGACATTTATTTTTTTCAAATTGCTCAGATTGGGCTGAGATTAATTCTGTACTAAGAAACATGGGTGTTCCGAAGCTACTGGTTGAATCTAAGCGAGATCTGAGACATTTATTTTTTCCAAATTGCTCAGATTGGGCTGAGATTAATTCTGTACTAAGAAACATGGGTGTTCCGAAGCTACTGGTTGAATCTAAGCGAGATCTGAGTTGATCATTTTTAAAAATGCTCAGATTGGGCTAAGATTAATTTTGTACCAAGAAACATGGGTGTTCTGAAGCTACTGGTTGAATCTAAGCGAGATCTGAGTTGATTATTTTTAAATTTGCTCAAATCGAGCTGAGATTAATTCTGTACCAAGAAACACGGGTGTTCCGAAGCTGTTGGTTGAATCTAAGCGAGATCTGAGACATTTATTTTTTTCAAATTGCTCAGATTGGGCTGAGATTAATTCTGTACCAAGAAACATGGGTGTTCTGAAGCTGTTGGTTGAATCTAAGCTAGATCTGAGATGGATAATTTTAAATTTACTGAGATTGAGCTGAGATTAATTCTGTACCAAGAAACATGGGTGTTCCGAAGCTACTGGTTGAATCTAAGCGAGATCTGAGTTGATCATTTTTAAAAATGCTCAGATTGGGCTAAGATTAATTTTGTACAAAGAAACATGGGTGTTCTGAAGCTACTGGTTGATTCTAAGCGAGATCTGAGACATTTATTTTTTTCAAATTGCTCAGATTGGGCTGAGATTAATTCTGTACTAAGAAACATGGGTGTTCCGAAGCTACTGGTTGAATCTAAGCGAGATCTGAGTTGATCATTTTTAAAAATGCTCAGATTGGGCTAAGATTAATTTTGTACCAAGAAACATGGGTGTTCTGAAGCTACTGGTTGAATCTAAGCGAGATCTGAGTTGATTATTTTTAAATTTGCTCAAATCGAGCTGAGATTAATTCTGTACCAAGAAACACGGGTGTTCCGAAGCTGTTGGTTGAATCTAAGCGAGATCTGAGACATTTATTTTTTTCAAATTGCTCAGATTGGGCTGAGATTAATTCTGTACCAAGAAACATGGGTGTTCTGAAGCTGTTGGTTGAATCTAAGCTAGATCTGAGATGGATAATTTTAAATTTACTCAGATTGAGCTGAGATTAATTCTGTACCAAGAAACATGGGTGTTCCGAAGCTACTGGTTGAATCTAAGCGAGATCTGAGTTGATTATTTTTAAATTTGCTCAAATCGAGCTGAGATTAATTCTGTACCAAGAAACATGGGTGTTCTGAAGCTACTGGTTGAATCTAAGCGAGATCTGAGACATTTATTTTTTTTGAAATTGCTCAGATTGGGCTGAGATTAATTTTGTACCAAGAAACATGGGTGTTCTGAAGCGGTTGGTTGAATCTAAGCGAGATCTGAGATGGATAATTTTAAATTTACTCAGATTGAGCTGAGATTAATTCTGTACCAAGAAACATGGGTGTTCCGAAGCTACTGGTTGATAAGCGAGATCTGAGTTGATCATTTTTAAAAATGCTTTGATTGGGCTAAGATTAATTCTGTACAAAGAAACATGGGTGTTCTGAAGCTACTGGTTGAATCTAAGCGAGATCTGCGTTGATTATTTTTAAATTTGCTCAAATCGAGCTGAGATTAATTCTGTACCAAGAAACATGGGTGTTCTGAAGCTACTGGTTGAATCTAAGCGAGATCTGAGTTGATTATTTTTAAATTTGCTCAAATCGAGCTGAGATTAATTCTGTACCAAGAAACATGGGTGTTTTGAAGCTACTGGTTGAATCTAAGCGAGATCTGAGACATTTATTTTTTTCAAATTGCTCAGATTGGGCTGAGATTAATTCTGTACTAAGAAACATGGGTGTTCCGAAGCTACTGGTTGAATCTAAGCGAGATCTGAGACATTTATTTTTTCCAAATTGCTCAGATTGGGCTGAGATTAATTCTGTACTAAGAAACATGGGTGTTCCGAAGCTACTGGTTGAATCTAAGCGAGATCTGAGTTGATCATTTTTAAAAATGCTCAGATTGGGCTAAGATTAATTTTGTACCAAGAAACATGGGTGTTCTGAAGCTACTGGTTGAATCTAAGCGAGATCTGAGTTGATTATTTTTAAATTTGCTCAAATCGAGCTGAGATTAATTCTGTACCAAGAAACACGGGTGTTCCGAAGCTGTTGGTTGAATCTAAGCGAGATCTGAGACATTTATTTTTTTCAAATTGCTCAGATTGGGCTGAGATTAATTCTGTACCAAGAAACATGGGTGTTCTGAAGCTGTTGGTTGAATCTAAGCTAGATCTGAGATGGATAATTTTAAATTTACTGAGATTGAGCTGAGATTAATTCTGTACCAAGAAACATGGGTGTTCCGAAGCTACTGGTTGAATCTAAGCGAGATCTGAGTTGATCATTTTTAAAAATGCTCAGATTGGGCTAAGATTAATTTTGTACAAAGAAACATGGGTGTTCTGAAGCTACTGGTTGATTCTAAGCGAGATCTGAGACATTTATTTTTTTCAAATTGCTCAGATTGGGCTGAGATTAATTCTGTACTAAGAAACATGGGTGTTCCGAAGCTACTGGTTGAATCTAAGCGAGATCTGAGTTGATCATTTTTAAAAATGCTCAGATTGGGCTAAGATTAATTTTGTACCAAGAAACA
Organism: Asterias amurensis; assembly: GCF_032118995.1. Lineage (NCBI taxonomy): Eukaryota > Metazoa > Echinodermata > Asteroidea > Forcipulatida > Asteriidae > Asterias > Asterias amurensis. The sequence continues at coordinate 7,722,368 of NC_092657.1, read as the reverse complement.
TGGGTGTTCTGAAGCTACTGGTTGAATCTAAGCGAGATCTGAGTTGATTATTTTTAAATTTGCTCAAATCGAGCTGAGATTAATTTTGTATCAAGAAACATGGGTGTTCTGAAGCGGTTGGTTGAATCTAAGCGAGATCTGAGATGGATAATTTTAAATTTACTCAGATTGAGCTGAGATTAATTCTGTACCAAGAAACATGGGTGTTCCGAAGCTACTGGTTGAATCTAAGCGAGATCTGAGTTGATCATTTTTAAAAATGCTTTGATTGGGCTAAGATTAATTCTGTACAAAGAAACATGGGTGTTCTGAAGCTACTGGTTGAATCTAAGCGAGATCTGCGTTGATTATTTTTAAATTTGCTCAAATCGAGCTGAGATTAATTCTGTACCAAGAAACATGGGTGTTCTGAAGCTACTGGTTGAATCTAAGCGAGATCTGAGTTGATTATTTTTAAATTTGCTCAAATCGAGCTGAGATTAATTCTGTACCAAGAAACATGGGTGTTTTGAAGCTACTGGTTGAATCTAAGCGAGATCTGAGACATTTATTTTTTTCAAATTGCTCAGATTGGGCTGAGATTAATTCTGTACTAAGAAACATGGGTGTTCCGAAGCTACTGGTTGAATCTAAGCGAGATCTGAGACATTTATTTTTTCCAAATTGCTCAGATTGGGCTGAGATTAATTCTGTACTAAGAAACATGGGTGTTCCGAAGCTACTGGTTGAATCTAAGCGAGATCTGAGTTGATCATTTTTAAAAATGCTCAGATTGGGCTAAGATTAATTTTGTACCAAGAAACATGGGTGTTCTGAAGCTACTGGTTGAATCTAAGCGAGATCTGAGTTGATTATTTTTAAATTTGCTCAAATCGAGCTGAGATTAATTCTGTACCAAGAAACACGGGTGTTCCGAAGCTGTTGGTTGAATCTAAGCGAGATCTGAGACATTTATTTTTTTCAAATTGCTCAGATTGGGCTGAGATTAATTCTGTACCAAGAAACATGGGTGTTCTGAAGCTGTTGGTTGAATCTAAGCTAGATCTGAGATGGATAATTTTAAATTTACTGAGATTGAGCTGAGATTAATTCTGTACCAAGAAACATGGGTGTTCCGAAGCTACTGGTTGAATCTAAGCGAGATCTGAGTTGATCATTTTTAAAAATGCTCAGATTGGGCTAAGATTAATTTTGTACAAAGAAACATGGGTGTTCTGAAGCTACTGGTTGATTCTAAGCGAGATCTGAGACATTTATTTTTTTCAAATTGCTCAGATTGGGCTGAGATTAATTCTGTACTAAGAAACATGGGTGTTCCGAAGCTACTGGTTGAATCTAAGCGAGATCTGAGTTGATCATTTTTAAAAATGCTCAGATTGGGCTAAGATTAATTTTGTACCAAGAAACATGGGTGTTCTGAAGCTACTGGTTGAATCTAAGCGAGATCTGAGTTGATTATTTTTAAATTTGCTCAAATCGAGCTGAGATTAATTCTGTACCAAGAAACACGGGTGTTCCGAAGCTGTTGGTTGAATCTAAGCGAGATCTGAGACATTTATTTTTTTCAAATTGCTCAGATTGGGCTGAGATTAATTCTGTACCAAGAAACATGGGTGTTCTGAAGCTGTTGGTTGAATCTAAGCTAGATCTGAGATGGATAATTTTAAATTTACTCAGATTGAGCTGAGATTAATTCTGTACCAAGAAACATGGGTGTTCCGAAGCTACTGGTTGAATCTAAGCGAGATCTGAGTTGATTATTTTTAAATTTGCTCAAATCGAGCTGAGATTAATTCTGTACCAAGAAACATGGGTGTTCTGAAGCTACTGGTTGAATCTAAGCGAGATCTGAGACATTTATTTTTTTTGAAATTGCTCAGATTGGGCTGAGATTAATTTTGTACCAAGAAACATGGGTGTTCTGAAGCGGTTGGTTGAATCTAAGCGAGATCTGAGATGGATAATTTTAAATTTACTCAGATTGAGCTGAGATTAATTCTGTACCAAGAAACATGGGTGTTCCGAAGCTACTGGTTGATAAGCGAGATCTGAGTTGATCATTTTTAAAAATGCTTTGATTGGGCTAAGATTAATTCTGTACAAAGAAACATGGGTGTTCTGAAGCTACTGGTTGAATCTAAGCGAGATCTGCGTTGATTATTTTTAAATTTGCTCAAATCGAGCTGAGATTAATTCTGTACCAAGAAACATGGGTGTTCTGAAGCTACTGGTTGAATCTAAGCGAGATCTGAGTTGATTATTTTTAAATTTGCTCAAATCGAGCTGAGATTAATTCTGTACCAAGAAACATGGGTGTTTTGAAGCTACTGGTTGAATCTAAGCGAGATCTGAGACATTTATTTTTTTCAAATTGCTCAGATTGGGCTGAGATTAATTCTGTACTAAGAAACATGGGTGTTCCGAAGCTACTGGTTGAATCTAAGCGAGATCTGAGACATTTATTTTTTCCAAATTGCTCAGATTGGGCTGAGATTAATTCTGTACTAAGAAACATGGGTGTTCCGAAGCTACTGGTTGAATCTAAGCGAGATCTGAGTTGATCATTTTTAAAAATGCTCAGATTGGGCTAAGATTAATTTTGTACCAAGAAACATGGGTGTTCTGAAGCTACTGGTTGAATCTAAGCGAGATCTGAGTTGATTATTTTTAAATTTGCTCAAATCGAGCTGAGATTAATTCTGTACCAAGAAACACGGGTGTTCCGAAGCTGTTGGTTGAATCTAAGCGAGATCTGAGACATTTATTTTTTTCAAATTGCTCAGATTGGGCTGAGATTAATTCTGTACCAAGAAACATGGGTGTTCTGAAGCTGTTGGTTGAATCTAAGCTAGATCTGAGATGGATAATTTTAAATTTACTGAGATTGAGCTGAGATTAATTCTGTACCAAGAAACATGGGTGTTCCGAAGCTACTGGTTGAATCTAAGCGAGATCTGAGTTGATCATTTTTAAAAATGCTCAGATTGGGCTAAGATTAATTTTGTACAAAGAAACATGGGTGTTCTGAAGCTACTGGTTGATTCTAAGCGAGATCTGAGACATTTATTTTTTTCAAATTGCTCAGATTGGGCTGAGATTAATTCTGTACTAAGAAACATGGGTGTTCCGAAGCTACTGGTTGAATCTAAGCGAGATCTGAGTTGATCATTTTTAAAAATGCTCAGATTGGGCTAAGATTAATTTTGTACCAAGAAACATGGGTGTTCTGAAGCTACTGGTTGAATCTAAGCGAGATCTGAGTTGATTATTTTTAAATTTGCTCAAATCGAGCTGAGATTAATTCTGTACCAAGAAACATGGGTGTTCCGAAGCTGTTGGTTGAATCTAAGCGAGATCTGAGACATTTATTTTTTTTGAAATTGCTCAGATTGGGCTGAGATTAATTTTGTACCAAGAAACATGGGTGTTCTGAAGCGGTTGGTTGAATCTAAGCGAGATCTGAGATGGATAATTTTAAATTTACTCAGATTGAGCTGAGATTAATTCTGTACCAAGAAACATGGGTGTTCCGAAGCTACTGGTTGAATCTAAGCGAGATCTGAGTTGATTATTTTTAAATTTGCTCAAATCGAGCTGAGATTAATTCTGTACCAAGAAACATGGGTGTTCTGAAGCTACTGGTTGAATCTAAGCGAGATCTGAGACATTTATTTTTTTTGAAATTGCTCAGATTGGGCTGAGATTAATTTTGTACCAAGAAACATGGGTGTTCTGAAGCGGTTGGTTGAATCTAAGCGAGATCTGAGACATTTATTTTTTTCAAATTGCTCAGATTGGGCTGAGATTAATTCTGTACTAAGAAACATGGGTGTTCCGAAGCTACTGGTTGAATCTAAGCGAGATCTGAGTTGATCATTTTTAAAAATGCTCAGATTGGGCTAAGATTAATTTTGTACCAAGAAACATGGGTGTTCTGAAGCTACTGGTTGAATCTAAGCGAGATCTGAGTTGATTATTTTTAAATTTGCTCAAATCGAGCTGAGATTAATTCTGTACCAAGAAACATGGGTGTTCCGAAGCTGTTGGTTGAATCTAAGCGAGATCTGAGACATTTATTTTTTTTGAAATTGCTCAGATTGGGCTGAGATTAATTTTGTACCAAGAAACATGGGTGTTCTGAAGCGGTTGGTTGAATCTAAGCGAGATCTGAGATGGATAATTTTAAATTTACTCAGATTGAGCTGAGATTAATTCTGTACCAAGAAACATGGGTGTTCTGAAGCTACTGGTTGAATCTAAGCGAGATCTGAGTTGATTATTTTTAAATTTGCTCAAATCGAGCTGAGATTAATTCTGTACCAAGAAACACGGGTGTTCCGAAGCTGTTGGTTGAATCTAAGCGAGATCTGAGACATTTATTTTTTTCAAATTGCTCAGATTGGGCTGAGATTAATTCTGTACCAAGAAACATGGGTGTTCTGAAGCTACTGGTTGAATCTAAGCGAGATCTGAGTTGATCATTTTTAAAAATGCTTTGATTGGGCTAAGATTAATTCTGTACAAAGAAACATGGGTGTTCTGAAGCTACTGGTTGAATCTAAGCGAGATCTGCGTTGATTATTTTTAAATTTGCTCAAATCGAGCTGAGATTAATTCTGTACCAAGAAACATGGGTGTTCTGAAGCTACTGGTTGAATCTAAGCGAGATCTGAGTTGATTATTTTTAAATTTGCTCAAATCGAGCTGAGATTAATTCTGTACCAAGAAACATGGGTGTTCTGAAGCTACTGGTTGAATCTAAGCGAGATCTGAGACATTTATTTTGTTCAAATTGCTCAGATTGGGCTGAGATTAATTCTGTACTAAGAAACATGGGTGTTCCGAAGCTACTGGTTGAATCTAAGCGAGATCTGAGACATTTATTTTTTTCAAATTGCTCAGATTGGGCTGAGATTAATTCTGTACTAAGAAACATGGGTGTTCCGAAGCTACTGGTTGAATCTAAGCGAGATCTGAGTTGATCATTTTTAAAAATGCTCAGATTGGGCTAAGATTAATTTTGTACCAAGAAACATGGGTGTTCTGAAGCTACTGGTTGAATCTAAGCGAGATCTGAGTTGATTATTTTTAAATTTGCTCAAATCGAGCTGAGATTAATTCTGTACCAAGAAACACGGGTGTTCCGAAGCTGTTGGTTGAATCTAAGCGAGATCTGAGACATTTATTTTTTTCAAATTGCTCAGATTGGGCTGAGATTAATTCTGTACCAAGAAACATGGGTGTTCTGAAGCTGTTGGTTGAATCTAAGCTAGATCTGAGATGGATAATTTTAAATTTACTCAGATTGAGCTGAGATTAATTCTGTACCAAGAAACATGGGTGTTCCGAAGCTACTGGTTGAATCTAAGCGAGATCTGAGTTGATTATTTTTAAATTTGCTCAAATCGAGCTGAGATTAATTCTGTACTAAGAAACATGGGTGTTCCGAAGCTACTGGTTGAATCTAAGCGAGATCTGAGTTGATCATTTTTTAAAATGCTCAGATTGGGCTAAGATTAATTTTGTACCAAGAAACATGGGTGTTCTGAAGCTACTGGTTGAATCTAAGCGAGATCTGAGTTGATTATTTTTAAATTTGCTCAAATCGAGCTGAGATTAATTCTGTACCAAGAAACACAGGTGTTCCGAAGCTGTTGGTTGAATCTAAGCGAGATCTGAGACATTTATTTTTTTCAAATTGCTCAGATTGGGCTGAGATTAATTTTGTACCAAGAAACATGGGTGTTCTGAAGCTACTGGTTGAATCTAAGCGAGATCTGAGTTGATTATTTTTAAATTTGCTCAAATCGAGCTGAGATTAATTCTGTACCAAGAAACACGGGTGTTCCGAAGCTGTTGGTTGAATCTAAGCGAGATCTGAGACATTTATTTTTTTCAAATTGCTCAGATTGGGCTGAGATTAATTCTGTACCAAGAAACATGGGTGTTCTGAAGCTGTTGGTTGAATCTAAGCTAGATCTGAGATGGATAATTTTAAATTTACTGAGATTGAGCTGAGATTAATTCTGTACCAAGAAACATGGGTGTTCCGAAGCTACTGGTTGAATCTAAGCGAGATCTGAGTTGATCATTTTTAAAAATGCTCAGATTGGGCTAAGATTAATTTTGTACAAAGAAACATGGGTGTTCTGAAGCTACTGGTTGATTCTAAGCGAGATCTGAGACATTTATTTTTTTCAAATTGCTCAGATTGGGCTGAGATTAATTCTGTACTAAGAAACATGGGTGTTCCGAAGCTACTGGTTGAATCTAAGCGAGATCTGAGTTGATCATTTTTAAAAATGCTCAGATTGGGCTAAGATTAATTTTGTACCAAGAAACATGGGTGTTCTGAAGCTACTGGTTGAATCTAAGCGAGATCTGAGTTGATTATTTTTAAATTTGCTCAAATCGAGCTGAGATTAATTTTGTATCAAGAAACATGGGTGTTCTGAAGCGGTTGGTTGAATCTAAGCGAGATCTGAGATGGATAATTTTAAATTTACTCAGATTGAGCTGAGATTAATTCTGTACCAAGAAACATGGGTGTTCCGAAGCTACTGGTTGAATCTAAGCGAGATCTGAGTTGATCATTTTTAAAAATGCTTTGATTGGGCTAAGATTAATTCTGTACAAAGAAACATGGGTGTTCTGAAGCTACTGGTTGAATCTAAGCGAGATCTGCGTTGATTATTTTTAAATTTGCTCAAATCGAGCTGAGATTAATTCTGTACCAAGAAACATGGGTGTTCTGAAGCTACTGGTTGAATCTAAGCGAGATCTGAGTTGATTATTTTTAAATTTGCTCAAATCGAGCTGAGATTAATTCTGTACCAAGAAACATGGGTGTTTTGAAGCTACTGGTTGAATCTAAGCGAGATCTGAGACATTTATTTTTTTCAAATTGCTCAGATTGGGCTGAGATTAATTCTGTACTAAGAAACATGGGTGTTCCGAAGCTACTGGTTGAATCTAAGCGAGATCTGAGACATTTATTTTTTCCAAATTGCTCAGATTGGGCTGAGATTAATTCTGTACTAAGAAACATGGGTGTTCCGAAGCTACTGGTTGAATCTAAGCGAGATCTGAGTTGATCATTTTTAAAAATGCTCAGATTGGGCTAAGATTAATTTTGTACCAAGAAACATGGGTGTTCTGAAGCTACTGGTTGAATCTAAGCGAGATCTGAGTTGATTATTTTTAAATTTGCTCAAATCGAGCTGAGATTAATTCTGTACCAAGAAACACGGGTGTTCCGAAGCTGTTGGTTGAATCTAAGCGAGATCTGAGACATTTATTTTTTTCAAATTGCTCAGATTGGGCTGAGATTAATTCTGTACCAAGAAACATGGGTGTTCTGAAGCTGTTGGTTGAATCTAAGCTAGATCTGAGATGGATAATTTTAAATTTACTGAGATTGAGCTGAGATTAATTCTGTACCAAGAAACATGGGTGTTCCGAAGCTACTGGTTGAATCTAAGCGAGATCTGAGTTGATCATTTTTAAAAATGCTCAGATTGGGCTAAGATTAATTTTGTACAAAGAAACATGGGTGTTCTGAAGCTACTGGTTGATTCTAAGCGAGATCTGAGACATTTATTTTTTTCAAATTGCTCAGATTGGGCTGAGATTAATTCTGTACTAAGAAACATGGGTGTTCCGAAGCTACTGGTTGAATCTAAGCGAGATCTGAGTTGATCATTTTTAAAAATGCTCAGATTGGGCTAAGATTAATTTTGTACCAAGAAACATGGGTGTTCTGAAGCTACTGGTTGAATCTAAGCGAGATCTGAGTTGATTATTTTTAAATTTGCTCAAATCGAGCTGAGATTAATTCTGTACCAAGAAACACGGGTGTTCCGAAGCTGTTGGTTGAATCTAAGCGAGATCTGAGACATTTATTTTTTTCAAATTGCTCAGATTGGGCTGAGATTAATTCTGTACCAAGAAACATGGGTGTTCTGAAGCTGTTGGTTGAATCTAAGCTAGATCTGAGATGGATAATTTTAAATTTACTCAGATTGAGCTGAGATTAATTCTGTACCAAGAAACATGGGTGTTCCGAAGCTACTGGTTGAATCTAAGCGAGATCTGAGTTGATTATTTTTAAATTTGCTCAAATCGAGCTGAGATTAATTCTGTACCAAGAAACATGGGTGTTCTGAAGCTACTGGTTGAATCTAAGCGAGATCTGAGACATTTATTTTTTTTGAAATTGCTCAGATTGGGCTGAGATTAATTTTGTACCAAGAAACATGGGTGTTCTGAAGCGGTTGGTTGAATCTAAGCGAGATCTGAGATGGATAATTTTAAATTTACTCAGATTGAGCTGAGATTAATTCTGTACCAAGAAACATGGGTGTTCCGAAGCTACTGGTTGATAAGCGAGATCTGAGTTGATCATTTTTAAAAATGCTTTGATTGGGCTAAGATTAATTCTGTACAAAGAAACATGGGTGTTCTGAAGCTACTGGTTGAATCTAAGCGAGATCTGCGTTGATTATTTTTAAATTTGCTCAAATCGAGCTGAGATTAATTCTGTACCAAGAAACATGGGTGTTCTGAAGCTACTGGTTGAATCTAAGCGAGATCTGAGTTGATTATTTTTAAATTTGCTCAAATCGAGCTGAGATTAATTCTGTACCAAGAAACATGGGTGTTTTGAAGCTACTGGTTGAATCTAAGCGAGATCTGAGACATTTATTTTTTTCAAATTGCTCAGATTGGGCTGAGATTAATTCTGTACTAAGAAACATGGGTGTTCCGAAGCTACTGGTTGAATCTAAGCGAGATCTGAGACATTTATTTTTTCCAAATTGCTCAGATTGGGCTGAGATTAATTCTGTACTAAGAAACATGGGTGTTCCGAAGCTACTGGTTGAATCTAAGCGAGATCTGAGTTGATCATTTTTAAAAATGCTCAGATTGGGCTAAGATTAATTTTGTACCAAGAAACATGGGTGTTCTGAAGCTACTGGTTGAATCTAAGCGAGATCTGAGTTGATTATTTTTAAATTTGCTCAAATCGAGCTGAGATTAATTCTGTACCAAGAAACACGGGTGTTCCGAAGCTGTTGGTTGAATCTAAGCGAGATCTGAGACATTTATTTTTTTCAAATTGCTCAGATTGGGCTGAGATTAATTCTGTACCAAGAAACATGGGTGTTCTGAAGCTGTTGGTTGAATCTAAGCTAGATCTGAGATGGATAATTTTAAATTTACTGAGATTGAGCTGAGATTAATTCTGTACCAAGAAACATGGGTGTTCCGAAGCTACTGGTTGAATCTAAGCGAGATCTGAGTTGATCATTTTTAAAAATGCTCAGATTGGGCTAAGATTAATTTTGTACAAAGAAACATGGGTGTTCTGAAGCTACTGGTTGATTCTAAGCGAGATCTGAGACATTTATTTTTTTCAAATTGCTCAGATTGGGCTGAGATTAATTCTGTACTAAGAAACATGGGTGTTCCGAAGCTACTGGTTGAATCTAAGCGAGATCTGAGTTGATCATTTTTAAAAATGCTCAGATTGGGCTAAGATTAATTTTGTACCAAGAAACATGGGTGTTCTGAAGCTACTGGTTGAATCTAAGCGAGATCTGAGTTGATTATTTTTAAATTTGCTCAAATCGAGCTGAGATTAATTCTGTACCAAGAAACATGGGTGTTCCGAAGCTGTTGGTTGAATCTAAGCGAGATCTGAGACATTTATTTTTTTTGAAATTGCTCAGATTGGGCTGAGATTAATTTTGTACCAAGAAACATGGGTGTTCTGAAGCGGTTGGTTGAATCTAAGCGAGATCTGAGATGGATAATTTTAAATTTACTCAGATTGAGCTGAGATTAATTCTGTACCAAGAAACATGGGTGTTCCGAAGCTACTGGTTGAATCTAAGCGAGATCTGAGTTGATTATTTTTAAATTTGCTCAAATCGAGCTGAGATTAATTCTGTACCAAGAAACATGGGTGTTCTGAAGCTACTGGTTGAATCTAAGCGAGATCTGAGACATTTATTTTTTTTGAAATTGCTCAGATTGGGCTGAGATTAATTTTGTACCAAGAAACATGGGTGTTCTGAAGCGGTTGGTTGAATCTAAGCGAGATCTGAGACATTTATTTTTTTCAAATTGCTCAGATTGGGCTGAGATTAATTCTGTACTAAGAAACATGGGTGTTCCGAAGCTACTGGTTGAATCTAAGCGAGATCTGAGTTGATCATTTTTAAAAATGCTCAGATTGGGCTAAGATTAATTTTGTACCAAGAAACATGGGTGTTCTGAAGCTACTGGTTGAATCTAAGCGAGATCTGAGTTGATTATTTTTAAATTTGCTCAAATCGAGCTGAGATTAATTCTGTACCAAGAAACATGGGTGTTCCGAAGCTGTTGGTTGAATCTAAGCGAGATCTGAGACATTTATTTTTTTTGAAATTGCTCAGATTGGGCTGAGATTAATTTTGTACCAAGAAACATGGGTGTTCTGAAGCGGTTGGTTGAATCTAAGCGAGATCTGAGATGGATAATTTTAAATTTACTCAGATTGAGCTGAGATTAATTCTGTACCAAGAAACATGGGTGTTCTGAAGCTACTGGTTGAATCTAAGCGAGATCTGAGTTGATTATTTTTAAATTTGCTCAAATCGAGCTGAGATTAATTCTGTACCAAGAAACACGGGTGTTCCGAAGCTGTTGGTTGAATCTAAGCGAGATCTGAGACATTTATTTTTTTCAAATTGCTCAGATTGGGCTGAGATTAATTCTGTACCAAGAAACATGGGTGTTCTGAAGCTACTGGTTGAATCTAAGCGAGATCTGAGTTGATCATTTTTAAAAATGCTTTGATTGGGCTAAGATTAATTCTGTACAAAGAAACATGGGTGTTCTGAAGCTACTGGTTGAATCTAAGCGAGATCTGCGTTGATTATTTTTAAATTTGCTCAAATCGAGCTGAGATTAATTCTGTACCAAGAAACATGGGTGTTCTGAAGCTACTGGTTGAATCTAAGCGAGATCTGAGTTGATTATTTTTAAATTTGCTCAAATCGAGCTGAGATTAATTCTGTACCAAGAAACATGGGTGTTCTGAAGCTACTGGTTGAATCTAAGCGAGATCTGAGACATTTATTTTGTTCAAATTGCTCAGATTGGGCTGAGATTAATTCTGTACTAAGAAACATGGGTGTTCCGAAGCTACTGGTTGAATCTAAGCGAGATCTGAGACATTTATTTTTTTCAAATTGCTCAGATTGGGCTGAGATTAATTCTGTACTAAGAAACATGGGTGTTCCGAAGCTACTGGTTGAATCTAAGCGAGATCTGAGTTGATCATTTTTAAAAATGCTCAGATTGGGCTAAGATTAATTTTGTACCAAGAAACATGGGTGTTCTGAAGCTACTGGTTGAATCTAAGCGAGATCTGAGTTGATTATTTTTAAATTTGCTCAAATCGAGCTGAGATTAATTCTGTACCAAGAAACACGGGTGTTCCGAAGCTGTTGGTTGAATCTAAGCGAGATCTGAGACATTTATTTTTTTCAAATTGCTCAGATTGGGCTGAGATTAATTCTGTACCAAGAAACATGGGTGTTCTGAAGCTGTTGGTTGAATCTAAGCTAGATCTGAGATGGATAATTTTAAATTTACTCAGATTGAGCTGAGATTAATTCTGTACCAAGAAACATGGGTGTTCCGAAGCTACTGGTTGAATCTAAGCGAGATCTGAGTTGATTATTTTTAAATTTGCTCAAATCGAGCTGAGATTAATTCTGTACTAAGAAACATGGGTGTTCCGAAGCTACTGGTTGAATCTAAGCGAGATCTGAGTTGATCATTTTTTAAAATGCTCAGATTGGGCTAAGATTAATTTTGTACCAAGAAACATGGGTGTTCTGAAGCTACTGGTTGAATCTAAGCGAGATCTGAGTTGATTATTTTTAAATTTGCTCAAATCGAGCTGAGATTAATTCTGTACCAAGAAACACAGGTGTTCCGAAGCTGTTGGTTGAATCTAAGCGAGATCTGAGACATTTATTTTTTTCAAATTGCTCAGATTGGGCTGAGATTAATTTTGTACCAAGAAACATGGGTGTTCTGAAGCTACTGGTTGAATCTAAGCGAGATCTGAGTTGATTATTTTTAAATTTGCTCAAATCGAGCTGAGATTAATTCTGTACCAAGAAACACGGGTGTTCCGAAGCTGTTGGTTGAATCTAAGCGAGATCTGAGACATTTATTTTTTTCAAATTGCTCAGATTGGGCTGAGATTAATTCTGTACCAAGAAACATGGGTGTTCTGAAGCTACTGGTTGAATCTAAGCGAGATCTGAGTTGATCATTTTTAAAAATGCTTTGATTGGGCTAAGATTAATTCTGTACAAAGAAACATGGGTGTTCTGAAGCTACTGGTTGAATCTAAGCGAGATCTGCGTTGATTATTTTTAAATTTGCTCAAATCGAGCTGAGATTAATTCTGTACCAAGAAACATGGGTGTTCTGAAGCTACTGGTTGAATCTAAGCGAGATCTGAGACATTTATTTTTTTCAAATTGCTCAGATTGGGCTGAGATTAATTCTGTACCAAGAAACATGGGTGTTCCGAAGCTACTGGTTGAATCTAAGCGAGATCTGAGTTGATTATTTTTAAATTTGCTCAAATCGAGCTGAGATTAATTCTGTACCAAGAAACATGGGTGTTCTGAAGCTACTGGTTGAATCTAAGCGAGATCTGAGACATTTATTTTTTTTGAAATTGCTCAGATTGGGCTGAGATTAATTCTGTACTAAGAAACATGGGTGTTCCGAAGCTACTGGTTGAATCTAAGCGAGATCTGAGTTGATCATTTTTAAAAATGCTCAGATTGGGCTAAGATTAATTTTGTACCAAGAAACATGGGTGTTCTGAAGCTACTGGTTGAATCTAAGCGAGATCTGAGTTGATTATTTTTAAATTTGCTCAAATCGAGCTGAGATTAATTCTGTACCAAGAAACATGGGTGTTCCGAAGCTGTTGGTTGAATCTAAGCGAGATCTGAGACATTTATTTTTTTTGAAATTGCTCAGATTGGGCTGAGATTAATTTTGTACCAAGAAACATGGGTGTTCTGAAGCGGTTGGTTGAATCTAAGCGAGATCTGAGATGGATAATTTTAAATTTACTCAGATTGAGCTGAGATTAATTCTGTACCAAGAAACATGGGTGTTCTGAAGCTACTGGTTGAATCTAAGCGAGATCTGAGACATTTATTTTTTTCAAATTGCTCAGATTGGGCTGAGATTAATTCTGTACCAAGAAACATGGGTGTTCTGAAGCTACTGGTTGAATCTAAGCGAGATCTGAGACATTTATTTTTTTCAAATTGCTCAGATTGGGCTGAGATTAATTCTGTACTAAGAAACATGGGTGTTCCGAAGCTACTGGTTGAATCTAAGCGAGATCTGAGTTGATCATTTTTAAAAATGCTCAGATTGGGCTAAGATTAATTTTGTACCAAGAAACATGGGTGTTCTGAAGCTACTGGTTGAATCTAAGCGAGATCTGAGTTGATTATTTTTAAATTTGCTCAAATCGAGCTGAGATTAATTCTGTACCAAGAAACACGGGTGTTCCGAAGCTGTTGGTTGAATCTAAGCGAGATCTGAGACATTTATTTTTTTCAAATTGCTCAGATTGGGCTGAGATTAATTCTGTACCAAGAAACATGGGTGTTCTGAAGCTACTGGTTGAATCTAAGCGAGATCTGAGTTGATTATTTTTAAATTTGCTCAAATCGAGCTGAGATTAATTCTGTACCAAGAAACACGGGTGTTCCGAAGCTGTTGGTTGAATCTAAGCGAGATCTGAGACATTTATTTTTTTCAAATTGCTCAGATTGGGCTGAGATTAATTCTGTACCAAGAAACATGGGTGTTCTGAAGCTACTGGTTGAATCTAAGCGAGATCTGAGTTGATCATTTTTAAAAATGCTTTGATTGGGCTAAGATTAATTCTGTACAAAGAAACATGGGTGTTCTGAAGCTACTGGTTGAATCTAAGCGAGATCTGCGTTGATTATTTTTAAATTTGCTCAAATCGAGCTGAGATTAATTCTGTACCAAGAAACATGGGTGTTCTGAAGCTACTGGTTGAATCTAAGCGAGATCTGAGACATTTATTTTTTTTGAAATTGCTCAGATTGGGCTGAGATTAATTCTGTACTAAGAAACATGGGTGTTCCGAAGCTACTGGTTGAATCTAAGCGAGATCTGAGTTGATCATTTTTAAAAATGCTCAGATTGGGCTAAGATTAATTTTGTACCAAGAAACATGGGTGTTCTGAAGCTACTGGTTGAATCTAAGCGAGATCTGAGTTGATTATTTTTAAATTTGCTCAAATCGAGCTGAGATTAATTCTGTACCAAGAAACATGGGTGTTCCGAAGCTGTTGGTTGAATCTAAGCGAGATCTGAGACATTTATTTTTTTTGAAATTGCTCAGATTGGGCTGAGATTAATTTTGTACCAAGAAACATGGGTGTTCTGAAGCGGTTGGTTGAATCTAAGCGAGATCTGAGATGGATAATTTTAAATTTACTCAGATTGAGCTGAGATTAATTCTGTACCAAGAAACATGGGTGTTCTGAAGCTACTGGTTGAATCTAAGCGAGATCTGAGACATTTATTTTTTTCAAATTGCTCAGATTGGGCTGAGATTAATTCTGTACCAAGAAACATGGGTGTTCTGAAGCTACTGGTTGAATCTAAGCGAGATCTGAGACATTTATTTTTTTCAAATTGCTCAGATTGGGCTGAGATTAATTCTGTACTAAGAAACATGGGTGTTCCGAAGCTACTGGTTGAATCTAAGCGAGATCTGAGTTGATCATTTTTAAAAATGCTCAGATTGGGCTAAGATTAATTTTGTACCAAGAAACATGGGTGTTCTGAAGCTACTGGTTGAATCTAAGCGAGATCTGAGTTGATTATTTTTAAATTTGCTCAAATCGAGCTGAGATTAATTCTGTACCAAGAAACACGGGTGTTCCGAAGCTGTTGGTTGAATCTAAGCGAGATCTGAGACATTTATTTTTTTCAAATTGCTCAGATTGGGCTGAGATTAATTCTGTACCAAGAAACATGGGTGTTCTGAAGCTACTGGTTGAATCTAAGCGAGATCTGAGTTGATTATTTTTAAATTTGCTCAAATCGAGCTGAGATTAATTCTGTACCAAGAAACACGGGTGTTCCGAAGCTGTTGGTTGAATCTAAGCGAGATCTGAGACATTTATTTTTTTCAAATTGCTCAGATTGGGCTGAGATTAATTCTGTACCAAGAAACATGGGTGTTCTGAAGCTACTGGTTGAATCTAAGCGAGATCTGAGTTGATCATTTTTAAAAATGCTTTGATTGGGCTAAGATTAATTCTGTACAAAGAAACATGGGTGTTCTGAAGCTACTGGTTGAATCTAAGCGAGATCTGAGACATTTATTTTTTTTGAAATTGCTCAGATTGGGCTGAGATTAATTTTGTACCAAGAAACATGGGTGTTCTGAAGCGGTTGGTTGAATCTAAGCGAGATCTGAGACATTTATTTTTTTCAAATTGCTCAGATTGGGCTGAGATTAATTCTGTACTAAGAAACATGGGTGTTCCGAAGCTACTGGTTGAATCTAAGCGAGATCTGAGTTGATCATTTTTAAAAATGCTCAGATTGGGCTAAGATTAATTTTGTACCAAGAAACATGGGTGTTCTGAAGCTACTGGTTGAATCTAAGCGAGATCTGAGTTGATTATTTTTAAATTTGCTCAAATCGAGCTGAGATTAATTCTGTACCAAGAAACATGGGTGTTCCGAAGCTGTTGGTTGAATCTAAGCGAGATCTGAGACATTTATTTTTTTTGAAATTGCTCAGATTGGGCTGAGATTAATTTTGTACCAAGAAACATGGGTGTTCTGAAGCGGTTGGTTGAATCTAAGCGAGATCTGAGATGGATAATTTTAAATTTACTCAGATTGAGCTGAGATTAATTCTGTACCAAGAAACATGGGTGTTCTGAAGCTACTGGTTGAATCTAAGCGAGATCTGAGACATTTATTTTTTTCAAATTGCTCAGATTGGGCTGAGATTAATTCTGTACCAAGAAACATGGGTGTTCTGAAGCTACTGGTTGAATCTAAGCGAGATCTGAGACATTTATTTTTTTCAAATTGCTCAGATTGGGCTGAGATTAATTCTGTACTAAGAAACATGGGTGTTCCGAAGCTACTGGTTGAATCTAAGCGAGATCTGAGTTGATCATTTTTAAAAATGCTCAGATTGGGCTAAGATTAATTTTGTACCAAGAAACATGGGTGTTCTGAAGCTACTGGTTGAATCTAAGCGAGATCTGAGTTGATTATTTTTAAATTTGCTCAAATCGAGCTGAGATTAATTCTGTACCAAGAAACACGGGTGTTCCGAAGCTGTTGGTTGAATCTAAGCGAGATCTGAGACATTTATTTTTTTCAAATTGCTCAGATTGGGCTGAGATTAATTTTGTACCAAGAAACATGGGTGTTCTGAAGCTACTGGTTGAATCTAAGCGAGATCTGAGTTGATTATTTTTAAATTTGCTCAAATCGAGCTGAGATTAATTCTGTACCAAGAAACACGGGTGTTCCGAAGCTGTTGGTTGAATCTAAGCGAGATCTGAGACATTTATTTTTTTCAAATTGCTCAGATTGGGCTGAGATTAATTCTGTACCAAGAAACATGGGTGTTCTGAAGCTACTGGTTGAATCTAAGCGAGATCTGAGTTGATCATTTTTAAAAATGCTTTGATTGGGCTAAGATTAATTCTGTACAAAGAAACATGGGTGTTCTGAAGCTACTGGTTGAATCTAAGCGAGATCTGCGTTGATTATTTTTAAATTTGCTCAAATCGAGCTGAGATTAATTCTGTACCAAGAAACATGGGTGTTCTGAAGCTACTGGTTGAATCTAAGCGAGATCTGAGACATTTATTTTTTTCAAATTGCTCAGATTGGGCTGAGATTAATTCTGTACCAAGAAACATGGGTGTTCCGAAGCTACTGGTTGAATCTAAGCGAGATCTGAGTTGATTATTTTTAAATTTGCTCAAATCGAGCTGAGATTAATTCTGTACCAAGAAACATGGGTGTTCTGAAGCTACTGGTTGAATCTAAGCGAGATCTGAGACATTTATTTTTTTTGAAATTGCTCAGATTGGGCTGAGATTAATTCTGTACTAAGAAACATGGGTGTTCCGAAGCTACTGGTTGAATCTAAGCGAGATCTGAGTTGATCATTTTTAAAAATGCTCAGATTGGGCTAAGATTAATTTTGTACCAAGAAACATGGGTGTTCTGAAGCTACTGGTTGAATCTAAGCGAGATCTGAGTTGATTATTTTTAAATTTGCTCAAATCGAGCTGAGATTAATTCTGTACCAAGAAACATGGGTGTTCCGAAGCTGTTGGTTGAATCTAAGCGAGATCTGAGACATTTATTTTTTTTGAAATTGCTCAGATTGGGCTGAGAT
The DNA here is from genome assembly GCF_032118995.1 of Asterias amurensis. Lineage (NCBI taxonomy): Eukaryota > Metazoa > Echinodermata > Asteroidea > Forcipulatida > Asteriidae > Asterias > Asterias amurensis. The sequence continues at coordinate 7,704,850 of NC_092657.1, read as the reverse complement.
TAATTTTGTACCAAGAAACATGGGTGTTCTGAAGCGGTTGGTTGAATCTAAGCGAGATCTGAGATGGATAATTTTAAATTTACTCAGATTGAGCTGAGATTAATTCTGTACCAAGAAACATGGGTGTTCTGAAGCTACTGGTTGAATCTAAGCGAGATCTGAGACATTTATTTTTTTCAAATTGCTCAGATTGGGCTGAGATTAATTCTGTACCAAGAAACATGGGTGTTCTGAAGCTACTGGTTGAATCTAAGCGAGATCTGAGACATTTATTTTTTTCAAATTGCTCAGATTGGGCTGAGATTAATTCTGTACTAAGAAACATGGGTGTTCCGAAGCTACTGGTTGAATCTAAGCGAGATCTGAGTTGATCATTTTTAAAAATGCTCAGATTGGGCTAAGATTAATTTTGTACCAAGAAACATGGGTGTTCTGAAGCTACTGGTTGAATCTAAGCGAGATCTGAGTTGATTATTTTTAAATTTGCTCAAATCGAGCTGAGATTAATTCTGTACCAAGAAACACGGGTGTTCCGAAGCTGTTGGTTGAATCTAAGCGAGATCTGAGACATTTATTTTTTTCAAATTGCTCAGATTGGGCTGAGATTAATTCTGTACCAAGAAACATGGGTGTTCTGAAGCTACTGGTTGAATCTAAGCGAGATCTGAGTTGATCATTTTTAAAAATGCTTTGATTGGGCTAAGATTAATTCTGTACAAAGAAACATGGGTGTTCTGAAGCTACTGGTTGAATCTAAGCGAGATCTGCGTTGATTATTTTTAAATTTGCTCAAATCGAGCTGAGATTAATTCTGTACCAAGAAACATGGGTGTTCTGAAGCTACTGGTTGAATCTAAGCGAGATCTGAGTTGATTATTTTTAAATTTGCTCAAATCGAGCTGAGATTAATTCTGTACCAAGAAACATGGGTGTTCTGAAGCTACTGGTTGAATCTAAGCGAGATCTGAGACATTTATTTTGTTCAAATTGCTCAGATTGGGCTGAGATTAATTCTGTACTAAGAAACATGGGTGTTCCGAAGCTACTGGTTGAATCTAAGCGAGATCTGAGACATTTATTTTTTTCAAATTGCTCAGATTGGGCTGAGATTAATTCTGTACTAAGAAACATGGGTGTTCCGAAGCTACTGGTTGAATCTAAGCGAGATCTGAGTTGATCATTTTTAAAAATGCTCAGATTGGGCTAAGATTAATTTTGTACCAAGAAACATGGGTGTTCTGAAGCTACTGGTTGAATCTAAGCGAGATCTGAGTTGATTATTTTTAAATTTGCTCAAATCGAGCTGAGATTAATTCTGTACCAAGAAACACGGGTGTTCCGAAGCTGTTGGTTGAATCTAAGCGAGATCTGAGACATTTATTTTTTTCAAATTGCTCAGATTGGGCTGAGATTAATTCTGTACCAAGAAACATGGGTGTTCTGAAGCTGTTGGTTGAATCTAAGCTAGATCTGAGATGGATAATTTTAAATTTACTCAGATTGAGCTGAGATTAATTCTGTACCAAGAAACATGGGTGTTCCGAAGCTACTGGTTGAATCTAAGCGAGATCTGAGTTGATTATTTTTAAATTTGCTCAAATCGAGCTGAGATTAATTCTGTACCAAGAAACATGGGTGTTCTGAAGCTACTGGTTGATTCTAAGCGAGATCTGAGACATTTATTTTTTTCAAATTGCTCAGATTGGGCTGAGATTAATTCTGTACCAAGAAACATGGGTGTTCTGAAGCTACTGGTTGAATCTAAGCGAGATCTGAGACATTTATTTTTTTCAAATTGCTCAGATTGGGCTGAGATTAATTCTGTACTAAGAAACATGGGTGTTCCGAAGCTACTGGTTGAATCTAAGCGAGATCTGAGACATTTATTTTTTTCAAATTGCTCAGATTGGGCTGAGATTAATTCTGTACTAAGAAACATGGGTGTTCTGAAGCTACTGGTTGAATCTAAGCGAGATCTGAGACATTTATTTTTTTCAAATTGCTCAGATTGGGCTGAGATTAATTCTGTACTAAGAAACATGGGTGTTCCGAAGCTACTGGTTGAATCTAAGCGAGATCTGAGTTGATCATTTTTAAAAATGCTCAGATTGGGCTAAGATTAATTTTGTACCAAGAAACATGGGTGTTCTGAAGCTACTGGTTGAATCTAAGCGAGATCTGAGTTGATTATTTTTAAATTTGCTCAAATCGAGCTGAGATTAATTCTGTACCAAGAAACACAGGTGTTCCGAAGCTGTTGGTTGAATCTAAGCGAGATCTGAGACATTTATTTTTTTCAAATTGCTCAGATTGGGCTGAGATTAATTTTGTACCAAGAAACATGGGTGTTCTGAAGCTACTGGTTGAATCTAAGCGAGATCTGAGTTGATTATTTTTAAATTTGCTCAAATCGAGCTGAGATTAATTCTGTACCAAGAAACACGGGTGTTCCGAAGCTGTTGGTTGAATCTAAGCGAGATCTGAGACATTTATTTTTTTCAAATTGCTCAGATTGGGCTGAGATTAATTCTGTACCAAGAAACATGGGTGTTCTGAAGCTACTGGTTGAATCTAAGCGAGATCTGAGTTGATCATTTTTAAAAATGCTTTGATTGGGCTAAGATTAATTCTGTACAAAGAAACATGGGTGTTCTGAAGCTACTGGTTGAATCTAAGCGAGATCTGCGTTGATTATTTTTAAATTTGCTCAAATCGAGCTGAGATTAATTCTGTACCAAGAAACATGGGTGTTCTGAAGCTACTGGTTGAATCTAAGCGAGATCTGAGACATTTATTTTTTTCAAATTGCTCAGATTGGGCTGAGATTAATTGTGTACTAAGAAACATGGGTGTTCCGAAGCTACTGGTTGAATCTAAGCGAGATCTGAGACATTTATTTTTTTCAAATTGCTCAGATTGGGCTGAGATTAATTGTGTACTAAGAAACATGGGTGTTCCGAAGCTACTGGTTGAATCTAAGCGAGATCTGAGTTGATCATTTTTAAAAATGCTCAGATTGGGCTAAGATTAATTTTGTACAAAGAAACATGGGTGTTCTGAAGCTACTGGATGAATCTAAGCGAGATCTGAGTTGATCATTTTTAAAAATGCTCAAATCGAGCTAAGATTAATTCTGTACCAAAAAACATGGGTGTTCCGAAGCTGTTGGTTGAATCTAAGCGAGATCTGAGATGGATAATTTTAAATTTACTCAGATTGAGCTGAGATTAATTCTGTACCAAGAAACATGGGTGTTCTGAAGCTACTGGTTGAATCTAAGCGAGATCTGAGTTGATTATTTTTAAATTTGCTCGAATCGAGCTGAGATTAATTCTGTACCAAGAAACATGGGTGTTCCGAAGCTACTGGTTGAATCTAAGCGAGATCTGAGTTGATTATTTTCAAATTTGCTCAAATCGAGCTGAGATTAATTCTGTACCAAGAAACATGGGTGTTCCGAAGCTGTTGGTTGAATCTAAGCGAGATCTGAGACATTTATTTTTTTTGAAATTGCTCAGATTGGGCTGAGATTAATTTTGTACCAAGAAACATGGGTGTTCTGAAGCGGTTGGTTGAATCTAAGCGAGATCTGAGATGGATAATTTTAAATTTACTCAGATTGAGCTGAGATTAATTCTGTACCAAGAAACATGGGTGTTCCGAAGCTACTGGTTGAATCTAAGCGAGATCTGAGTTGATCATTTTTAAAAATGCTTTGATTGGGCTAAGATTAATTCTGTACAAAGAAACATGGGTGTTCTGAAGCTACTGGTTGAATCTAAGCGAGATCTGCGTTGATTATTTTTAAATTTGCTCAAATCGAGCTGAGATTAATTCTGTACCAAGAAACATGGGTGTTCTGAAGCTACTGGTTGAATCTAAGCGAGATCTGAGTTGATTATTTTTAAATTTGCTCAAATCGAGCTGAGATTAATTCTGTACCAAGAAACATGGGTGTTTTGAAGCTACTGGTTGAATCTAAGCGAGATCTGAGACATTTATTTTTTTCAAATTGCTCAGATTGGGCTGAGATTAATTCTGTACTAAGAAACATGGGTGTTCCGAAGCTACTGGTTGAATCTAAGCGAGATCTGAGACATTTATTTTTTCCAAATTGCTCAGATTGGGCTGAGATTAATTCTGTACTAAGAAACATGGGTGTTCCGAAGCTACTGGTTGAATCTAAGCGAGATCTGAGTTGATCATTTTTAAAAATGCTCAGATTGGGCTAAGATTAATTTTGTACCAAGAAACATGGGTGTTCTGAAGCTACTGGTTGAATCTAAGCGAGATCTGAGTTGATTATTTTTAAATTTGCTCAAATCGAGCTGAGATTAATTCTGTACCAAGAAACACGGGTGTTCCGAAGCTGTTGGTTGAATCTAAGCGAGATCTGAGACATTTATTTTTTTCAAATTGCTCAGATTGGGCTGAGATTAATTCTGTACCAAGAAACATGGGTGTTCTGAAGCTGTTGGTTGAATCTAAGCTAGATCTGAGATGGATAATTTTAAATTTACTGAGATTGAGCTGAGATTAATTCTGTACCAAGAAACATGGGTGTTCCGAAGCTACTGGTTGAATCTAAGCGAGATCTGAGTTGATCATTTTTAAAAATGCTCAGATTGGGCTAAGATTAATTTTGTACAAAGAAACATGGGTGTTCTGAAGCTACTGGTTGAATCTAAGCGAGATCTGAGACATTTATTTTTTTCAAATTGCTCAGATTGGGCTGAGATTAATTCTGTACTAAGAAACATGGGTGTTCCGAAGCTACTGGTTGAATCTAAGCGAGATCTGAGTTGATCATTTTTAAAAATGCTCAGATTGGGCTAAGATTAATTCTGTACCAATAAACATGGGTGTTCTGAAGCTACTGGTTGAATCTAAGCGAGATCTGAGTTGATTATTTTTAAATTTGCTCAAATCGAGCTGAGATTAATTCTGTACCAAGAAACATGGGTGTTCCGAAGCTACTGGTTGAATCTAAGCGAGATCTGAGTTGATCATTTTTAAAAATGCTTTGATTGGGCTAAGATTAATTCTGTACCAAGAAACATGGGTGTTCCGAAGCTGTTGGTTGAATCTAAGCGAGATCTGAGACATTTATTTTTTTCAAATTGCTCAGATTGGGCTGAGATTAATTCTGTACCAAGAAACATGGGTGTTCTGAAGCTACTGGTTGAATCTAAGCGAGATCTGAGACATTTATTTTTTTCAAATTGCTCAGATTGGGCTGAGATTAATTCTGTACTAAGAAACATGGGTGTTCCGAAGCTACTGGTTGAATCTAAGCGAGATCTGAGTTGATTATTTTTAAATTTGCTCAAATCGAGCTGAGATTAATTCTGTACCAAGAAACATGGGTGTTCCGAAGCTACTGGTTGAATCTAAGCGAGATCTGAGTTGATCATTTTTAAAAATGCTCAGATTGGGCTAAGATTAATTTTGTACAAAGAAACATGGGTGTTCTGAAGCTACTGGTTGAATCTAAGCGAGATCTGAGACATTTATTTTTTTCAAATTGCTCAGATTGGGCTGAGATTAATTCTGTACCAAGAAACATGGGTGTTCTGAAGCTGTTGGTTGAATCTAAGCTAGATCTGAGATGGATAATTTTAAATTTACTCAGATTGAGCTGAGATTAATTCTGTACCAAGAAACATGGGTGTTCCGAAGCTACTGGTTGAATCTAAGCGAGATCTGAGTTGATCATTTTTAAAAATGCTCAGATTGGGCTAAGATTAATTTTGTACAAAGAAACATGGGTGTTCTGAAGCTACTGGTTGATTCTAAGCGAGATCTGAGACATTTATTTTTTTCAAATTGCTCAGATTGGGCTGAGATTAATTCTGTACTAAGAAACATGGGTGTTCCGAAGCTACTGGTTGAATCTAAGCGAGATCTGAGTTGATCATTTTTAAAAATGCTCAAATCGAGCTGAGATTAATTCTGTACCAAGAAACATGGGTGTTCCGAAGCTACTGGTTGAATCTAAGCGAGATCTGAGTTGATCATTTTTAAAAATGCTTTGATTGGGCTAAGATTAATTCTGTACAAAGAAACATGGGTGTTCTGAAGCTACTGGTTGAATCTAAGCGAGATCTGCGTTGATTATTTTTAAATTTGCTCAAATCGAGCTGAGATTAATTCTGTACCAAGAAACATGGGTGTTCTGAAGCTACTGGTTGAATCTAAGCGAGATCTGAGTTGATTATTTTTAAATTTGCTCAAATCGAGCTGAGATTAATTCTGTACCAAGAAACATGGGTGTTCTGAAGCTACTGGTTGAATCTAAGCGAGATCTGAGACATTTATTTTTTTCAAATTGCTCAGATTGGGCTGAGATTAATTCTGTACTAAGAAACATGGGTGTTCCGAAGCTACTGGTTGAATCTAAGCGAGATCTGAGACATTTATTTTTTTCAAATTGCTCAGATTGGGCTGAGATTAATTCTGTACTAAGAAACATGGGTGTTCCGAAGCTACTGGTTGAATCTAAGCGAGATCTGAGTTGATCATTTTTAAAAATGCTCAAATCGAGCTGAGATTAATTCTGTACCAAGAAACATGGGTGTTCCGAAGCTACTGGTTGAATCTAAGCGAGATCTGAGTTGATCATTTTTAAAAATGCTTTGATTGGGCTAAGATTAATTCTGTACAAAGAAACATGGGTGTTCTGAAGCTACTGGTTGAATCTAAGCGAGATCTGCGTTGATTATTTTTAAATTTGCTCAAATCGAGCTGAGATTAATTCTGTACCAAGAAACATGGGTGTTCTGAAGCTACTGGTTGAATCTAAGCGAGATCTGAGTTGATTATTTTTAAATTTGCTCAAATCGAGCTGAGATTAATTCTGTACCAAGAAACATGGGTGTTCTGAAGCTACTGGTTGAATCTAAGCGAGATCTGAGACATTTATTTTTTTCAAATTGCTCAGATTGGGCTGAGATTAATTCTGTACTAAGAAACATGGGTGTTCCGAAGCTACTGGTTGAATCTAAGCGAGATCTGAGACATTTATTTTTTTCAAATTGCTCAGATTGGGCTGAGATTAATTCTGTACTAAGAAACATGGGTGTTCCGAAGCTACTGGTTGAATCTAAGCGAGATCTGAGTTGATCATTTTTAAAAATGCTCAGATTGGGCTAAGATTAATTTTGTACCAAGAAACATGGGTGTTCTGAAGCTACTGGTTGAATCTAAGCGAGATCTGAGTTGATTATTTTTAAATTTGCTCAAATCGAGCTGAGATTAATTCTGTACCAAGAAACACGGGTGTTCCGAAGCTGTTGGTTGAATCTAAGCGAGATCTGAGACATTTATTTTTTTCAAATTGCTCAGATTGGGCTGAGATTAATTCTGTACCAAGAAACATGGGTGTTCTGAAGCTGTTGGTTGAATCTAAGCTAGATCTGAGATGGATAATTTTAAATTTACTCAGATTGAGCTGAGATTAATTCTGTACCAAGAAACATGGGTGTTCCGAAGCTACTGGTTGAATCTAAGCGAGATCTGAGTTGATCATTTTTAAAAATGCTCAGATTGGGCTAAGATTAATTTTGTACAAAGAAACATGGGTGTTCTGAAGCTACTGGTTGATTCTAAGCGAGATCTGAGACATTTATTTTTTTCAAATTGCTCAGATTGGGCTGAGATTAATTCTGTACTAAGAAACATGGGTGTTCCGAAGCTACTGGTTGAATCTAAGCGAGATCTGAGTTGATCATTTTTAAAAATGCTCAGATTGGGCTAAGATTAATTTTGTACCAAGAAACATGGGTGTTCTGAAGCTACTGGATGAATCTAAGCGAGATCTGAGTTGATCATTTTTAAAAATGCTCAGATTGGGCTAAGATTAATTCTGTACCAAGAAACATGGGTGTTCTGAAGCTACTGGTTGAATCTAAGCGAGATCTGAGTTGATCTTTTTTAAAAATGCTCAGATTGGGCTAAGATTAATTTTGTACCAAGAAACATGGGTGTTCTGAAGCTACTGGTTGAATCTAAGCGAGATCTGAGTTGATTATTTTTAAATTTGCTCAAATCGAGCTGAGATTAATTCTGTACCAAGAAACACGGGTGTTCCGAAGCTGTTGGTTGAATCTAAGCGAGATCTGAGACATTTATTTTTTTCAAATTGCTCAGATTGGGCTGAGATTAATTCTGTACCAAGAAACATGGGTGTTCTGAAGCTGTTGGTTGAATCTAAGCTAGATCTGAGATGGATAATTTTAAATTTACTCAGATTGAGCTGAGATTAATTCTGTACCAAGAAACATGGGTGTTCCGAAGCTACTGGTTGAATCTAAGCGAGATCTGAGTTGATCATTTTTAAAAATGCTCAGATTGGGCTAAGATTAATTTTGTACAAAGAAACATGGGTGTTCTGAAGCTACTGGTTGAATCTAAGCGAGATCTGAGACATTTATTTTTTTCAAATTGCTCAGATTGGGCTGAGATTAATTCTGTACTAAGAAACATGGGTGTTCCGAAGCTACTGGTTGAATCTAAGCGAGATCTGAGTTGATCATTTTTAAAAATGCTCAGATTGGGCTAAGATTAATTCTGTACCAATAAACATGGGTGTTCTGAAGCTACTGGTTGAATCTAAGCGAGATCTGAGTTGATTATTTTTAAATTTGCTCAAATCGAGCTGAGATTAATTCTGTACCAAGAAACATGGGTGTTCCGAAGCTACTGGTTGAATCTAAGCGAGATCTGAGTTGATCATTTTTAAAAATGCTTTGATTGGGCTAAGATTAATTCTGTACCAAGAAACATGGGTGTTCCGAAGCTGTTGGTTGAATCTAAGCGAGATCTGAGACATTTATTTTTTTCAAATTGCTCAGATTGGGCTGAGATTAATTCTGTACCAAGAAACATGGGTGTTCTGAAGCTACTGGTTGAATCTAAGCGAGATCTGAGACATTTATTTTTTTCAAATTGCTCAGATTGGGCTGAGATTAATTCTGTACTAAGAAACATGGGTGTTCCGAAGCTACTGGTTGAATCTAAGCGAGATCTGAGTTGATTATTTTTAAATTTGCTCAAATCGAGCTGAGATTAATTCTGTACCAAGAAACATGGGTGTTCCGAAGCTACTGGTTGAATCTAAGCGAGATCTGAGTTGATCATTTTTAAAAATGCTCAGATTGGGCTAAGATTAATTTTGTACAAAGAAACATGGGTGTTCTGAAGCTACTGGTTGAATCTAAGCGAGATCTGAGACATTTATTTTTTTCAAATTGCTCAGATTGGGCTGAGATTAATTCTGTACCAAGAAACATGGGTGTTCTGAAGCTGTTGGTTGAATCTAAGCTAGATCTGAGATGGATAATTTTAAATTTACTCAGATTGAGCTGAGATTAATTCTGTACCAAGAAACATGGGTGTTCCGAAGCTACTGGTTGAATCTAAGCGAGATCTGAGTTGATCATTTTTAAAAATGCTCAGATTGGGCTAAGATTAATTTTGTACAAAGAAACATGGGTGTTCTGAAGCTACTGGTTGATTCTAAGCGAGATCTGAGACATTTATTTTTTTCAAATTGCTCAGATTGGGCTGAGATTAATTCTGTACTAAGAAACATGGGTGTTCCGAAGCTACTGGTTGAATCTAAGCGAGATCTGAGTTGATCATTTTTAAAAATGCTCAAATCGAGCTGAGATTAATTCTGTACCAAGAAACATGGGTGTTCCGAAGCTACTGGTTGAATCTAAGCGAGATCTGAGTTGATCATTTTTAAAAATGCTTTGATTGGGCTAAGATTAATTCTGTACAAAGAAACATGGGTGTTCTGAAGCTACTGGTTGAATCTAAGCGAGATCTGCGTTGATTATTTTTAAATTTGCTCAAATCGAGCTGAGATTAATTCTGTACCAAGAAACATGGGTGTTCTGAAGCTACTGGTTGAATCTAAGCGAGATCTGAGTTGATTATTTTTAAATTTGCTCAAATCGAGCTGAGATTAATTCTGTACCAAGAAACATGGGTGTTCTGAAGCTACTGGTTGAATCTAAGCGAGATCTGAGACATTTATTTTTTTCAAATTGCTCAGATTGGGCTGAGATTAATTCTGTACTAAGAAACATGGGTGTTCCGAAGCTACTGGTTGAATCTAAGCGAGATCTGAGACATTTATTTTTTTCAAATTGCTCAGATTGGGCTGAGATTAATTCTGTACTAAGAAACATGGGTGTTCCGAAGCTACTGGTTGAATCTAAGCGAGATCTGAGTTGATCATTTTTAAAAATGCTCAGATTGGGCTAAGATTAATTTTGTACCAAGAAACATGGGTGTTCTGAAGCTACTGGTTGAATCTAAGCGAGATCTGAGTTGATTATTTTTAAATTTGCTCAAATCGAGCTGAGATTAATTCTGTACCAAGAAACACGGGTGTTCCGAAGCTGTTGGTTGAATCTAAGCGAGATCTGAGACATTTATTTTTTTCAAATTGCTCAGATTGGGCTGAGATTAATTCTGTACCAAGAAACATGGGTGTTCTGAAGCTGTTGGTTGAATCTAAGCTAGATCTGAGATGGATAATTTTAAATTTACTCAGATTGAGCTGAGATTAATTCTGTACCAAGAAACATGGGTGTTCCGAAGCTACTGGTTGAATCTAAGCGAGATCTGAGTTGATCATTTTTAAAAATGCTCAGATTGGGCTAAGATTAATTTTGTACAAAGAAACATGGGTGTTCTGAAGCTACTGGTTGATTCTAAGCGAGATCTGAGACATTTATTTTTTTCAAATTGCTCAGATTGGGCTGAGATTAATTCTGTACTAAGAAACATGGGTGTTCCGAAGCTACTGGTTGAATCTAAGCGAGATCTGAGTTGATCATTTTTAAAAATGCTCAGATTGGGCTAAGATTAATTTTGTACAAAGAAACATGGGTGTTCTGAAGCTACTGGATGAATCTAAGCGAGATCTGAGTTGATCATTTTTAAAAATGCTCAGATTGGGCTAAGATTAATTCTGTACCAAGAAACATGGGTGTTCTAAAGCTACTGGTTGAATCTAAGCGAGATCTGAGTTGATTGTTTTTAAATTTGCTCAAATCGAGCTGAGATTAATTCTGTACCAAGAAACATGGGTGTTCCGAAGCTACTGGTTGAATCTAAGCGAGATCTGAGTTGATCATTTTTAAAAATGCTCAGATTGGGCTAAGATTAATTCTGTACTAAGAAACATGGGTGTTCTGAAGCTACTGGTTGAATCTAAGCGAGATCTGAGTTGATCATTTTTAAAAATGCTCAGATTGGGCTAAGATTAATTTTGTACCAAGAAACATGGGTGTTCTGAAGCTACTGGATGAATCTAAGCGAGATCTGAGTTGATCATTTTTAAAAATGCTCAGATTGGGCTAAGATTAATTCTGTACCAAGAAACATGGGTGTTCTGAAGCTACTGGTTGAATCTAAGCGAGATCTGAGTTGATCTTTTTTAAAAATGCTCAGATTGGGCTAAGATTAATTTTTTACCAAGAAACATGGGTGTTCTGAAGCTACTGGTTGAATCTAAGCGAGATCTGAGTTGATTATTTTTAAATTTGCTCAAATCGAGCTGAGATTAATTCTGTACCAAGAAACACGGGTGTTCCGAAGCTGTTGGTTGAATCTAAGCGAGATCTGAGACATTTATTTTTTTCAAATTGCTCAGATTGGGCTGAGATTAATTCTGTACCAAGAAACATGGGTGTTCTGAAGCTGTTGGTTGAATCTAAGCTAGATCTGAGATGGATAATTTTAAATTTACTCAGATTGAGCTGAGATTAATTCTGTACCAAGAAACATGGGTGTTCCGAAGCTACTGGTTGAATCTAAGCGAGATCTGAGTTGATCATTTTTAAAAATGCTCAGATTGGGCTAAGATTAATTTTGTACAAAGAAACATGGGTGTTCTGAAGCTACTGGTTGAATCTAAGCGAGATCTGAGACATTTATTTTTTTCAAATTGCTCAGATTGGGCTGAGATTAATTCTGTACTAAGAAACATGGGTGTTCCGAAGCTACTGGTTGAATCTAAGCGAGATCTGAGTTGATCATTTTTAAAAATGCTCAGATTGGGCTAAGATTAATTCTGTACCAATAAACATGGGTGTTCTGAAGCTACTGGTTGAATCTAAGCGAGATCTGAGTTGATTATTTTTAAATTTGCTCAAATCGAGCTGAGATTAATTCTGTACCAAGAAACATGGGTGTTCCGAAGCTACTGGTTGAATCTAAGCGAGATCTGAGTTGATCATTTTTAAAAATGCTTTGATTGGGCTAAGATTAATTCTGTACCAAGAAACATGGGTGTTCCGAAGCTGTTGGTTGAATCTAAGCGAGATCTGAGACATTTATTTTTTTCAAATTGCTCAGATTGGGCTGAGATTAATTCTGTACCAAGAAACATGGGTGTTCTGAAGCTACTGGTTGAATCTAAGCGAGATCTGAGACATTTATTTTTTTCAAATTGCTCAGATTGGGCTGAGATTAATTCTGTACTAAGAAACATGGGTGTTCCGAAGCTACTGGTTGAATCTAAGCGAGATCTGAGTTGATTATTTTTAAATTTGCTCAAATCGAGCTGAGATTAATTCTGTACCAAGAAACATGGGTGTTCCGAAGCTACTGGTTGAATCTAAGCGAGATCTGAGTTGATCATTTTTAAAAATGCTCAGATTGGGCTAAGATTAATTTTGTACAAAGAAACATGGGTGTTCTGAAGCTACTGGTTGAATCTAAGCGAGATCTGAGACATTTATTTTTTTCAAATTGCTCAGATTGGGCTGAGATTAATTCTGTACTAAGAAACATGGGTGTTCCGAAGCTACTGGTTGAATCTAAGCGAGATCTGAGTTGATCATTTTTAAAAATGCTCAGATTGGGCTAAGATTAATTTTGTACAAAGAAACATGGGTGTTCTGAAGCTACTGGATGAATCTAAGCGAGATCTGAGTTTATCATTTTTAAAAATGCTCAGATTGGGCTAAGATTAATTCTGTACCAATAAACATGGGTGTTCTGAAGCTACTGGTTGAATCTAAGCGAGATCTGAGTTGATTATTTTTAAACTTGCTCAAATCGAGCTGAGATTAATTCTGTACCAAGAAACATGGGTGTCCCGAAGCTACTGGTTGAATCTAAGCGAGATCTGAGTTGATCATTTTTAAAAATGCTTTGATTGGGCTAAGATTAATTCTGTACCAAGAAACATGGGTGTTCCGAAGCTGTTGGTTGAATCTAAGCGAGATCTGAGACATTTATTTTTTTCAAATTGCTCAGATTGGGCTGAGATTAATTCTGTACCAAGAAACATGGGTGTTCTGAAGCTACTGGTTGAATCTAAGCGAGATCTGAGACATTTATTTTTTTCAAATTGCTCAGATTGGGCTGAGATTAATTCTGTACTAAGAAACATGGGTGTTCCGAAGCTACTGGTTGAATCTAAGCGAGATCTGAGTTGATTATTTTTAAATTTGCTCAAATCGAGCTGAGATTAATTCTGTACCAAGAAACATGGGTGTTCCGAAGCTACTGGTTGAATCTAAGCGAGATCTGAGTTGATCATTTTTAAAAATGCTCAGATTGGGCTAAGATTAATGTTGTACAAAGAAACATGGGTGTTCTGAAGCTACTGGTTGAATCTAAGCGAGATCTGAGACATTTATTTTTTTCAAATTGCTCAGATTGGGCTGAGATTAATTCTGTACTAAGAAACATGGGTGTTCCGAAGCTACTGGTTGAATCTAAGCGAGATCTGAGTTGATCATTTTTAAAAATGCTCAGATTGGGCTAAGATTAATGTTGTACAAAGAAACATGGGTGTTCTGAAGCTACTGGTTGAATCTAAGCGAGATCTGAGACATTTATTTTTTTCAAATTGCTCAGATTGGGCTGAGATTAATTCTGTACTAAGAAACATGGGTGTTCCGAAGCTACTGGTTGAATCTAAGCGAGATCTGAGTTGATCATTTTTAAAAATGCTCAGATTGGGCTAAGATTAATTTTGTACAAAGAAACATGGGTGTTCTGAAGCTACTGGATGAATCTAAGCGAGATCTGAGTTGATCATTTTTAAAAATGCTCAGATTGGGCTAAGATTAATTCTGTACCAAGAAACATGGGTGTTCTGAAGCTACTGGTTGAATCTAAGCGAGATCTGAGTTGATTATTTTTAAAAATGCTCAGATTGGGCTAAGATTAATTCTGTACCAAGAAACATGTGCGTTCTGAAGCTACTGGTTGAATCTAAGCGAGATCTGAGTTGATTATTTTTAAATTTTCTCAAATCGAGCTGAGATTAATTCTGTACCAAGAAACACGGGTGTTCCGAAGCTGTTGGTTGAATCTAAGCGAGATCTGAGACATTTATTTTTTTCAAATTGCTCAGATTGGGCTGAGATTAATTCTGTACCAAGAAACATGGGTGTTCTGAAGCTGTTGGTTGAATCTAAGCTAGATCTGAGATGGATAATTTTAAATTTACTCAGATTGAGCTGAGATTAATTCTGTATCAAGAAACATGGGTGTTCCGAAGCTACTGGTTGAATCTAAGCGAGATCTGAGTTGATCATTTTTAAAAATGCTCAGATTGGGCTGAGATCAATTTTGTACAAAGAAACATGGGTGTTCTGAAGCTACTGGTTGATTCTAAGCGAGATCTGAGACATTTATTTTTTTCAAATTGCTCAGATTGGGCTGAGATTAATTCTGTACTAAGAAACATGGGTGTTCCGAAGCTACTGGTTGAATCTAAGCGAGATCTGAGTTGATCATTTTTAAAAATGCTCAGATTGGGCTAAGATTAATTTTGTACAAAGAAACATGGGTGTTCTGAAGCTACTGGATGAATCTAAGCGAGATCTGAGTTGATCATTTTTAAAAATGCTCAGATTGGGCTAAGATTAATTCTGTACCAAGAAACATGGGTGTTCTGAAGCTACTGGTTGAAATTAAGCGAGATCTGAGTTGATTATTTTTAAAAATGCTCAGATTGGGCTAAGATTAATTCTGTACCAAACAAAATGGATGTTCCGAAGCGGTTGGTTGAATCTAAGCGAGATCTGAGACATTTATTTTTTTCAAATTGCTCAGATTGGGCTGAGATTAATTCTGGTCTAAGAAACATGGGTGTTCCGAAGCTACTGGTTGAATCTAAGCGAGATCTGAGTTGATCATTTTTAAAAATGCTCAAATCGAGCTGAGATTAATTCTGTACCAAGAAACATGGGTGTTCCGAAGCTACTGGTTGAATCTAAGCGAGATCTGAGTTGATCATTTTTAAAAATGCTTTGATTGGGCTAAGATTAATTCTGTACAAAGAAACATGGGTGTTCTGAAGCTACTGGTTGAATCTAAGCGAGATCTGCGTTGATTATTTTTAAATTTGCTCAAATCGAGCTGAGATTAATTCTGTACCAAGAAACATGGGTGTTCTGAAGCTACTGGTTGAATCTAAGCGAGATCTGAGTTGATTATTTTTAAATTTGCTCAAATCGAGCTGAGATTAATTCTGTACCAAGAAACATGGGTGTTCTGAAGCTACTGGTTGAATCTAAGCGAGATCTGAGACATTTATTTTGTTCAAATTGCTCAGATTGGGCTGAGATTAATTCTGTACTAAGAAACATGGGTGTTCCGAAGCTACTGGTTGAATCTAAGCGAGATCTGAGACATTTATTTTTTTCAAATTGCTCAGATTGGGCTGAGATTAATTCTGTACTAAGAAACATGGGTGTTCCGAAGCTACTGGTTGAATCTAAGCGAGATCTGAGTTGATCATTTTTAAAAATGCTCAGATTGGGCTAAGATTAATTTTGTACCAAGAAACATGGGTGTTCTGAAGCTACTGGTTGAATCTAAGCGAGATCTGAGTTGATTATTTTTAAATTTGCTCAAATCGAGCTGAGATTAATTCTGTACCAAGAAACACGGGTGTTCCGAAGCTGTTGGTTGAATCTAAGCGAGATCTGAGACATTTATTTTTTTCAAATTGCTCAGATTGGGCTGAGATTAATTCTGTACCAAGAAACATGGGTGTTCTGAAGCTGTTGGTTGAATCTAAGCTAGATCTGAGATGGATAATTTTAAATTTACTCAGATTGAGCTGAGATTAATTCTGTACCAAGAAACATGGGTGTTCCGAAGCTACTGGTTGAATCTAAGCGAGATCTGAGTTGATTATTTTTAAATTTGCTCAAATCGAGCTGGGATTAATTCTGTACCAAGAAACATGGGTGTTCTGAAGCTGTTGGTTGAATCTAAGCTAGATCTGAGATGGATAATTTTAAATTTACTCAGATTGAGCTGAGATTAATTCTGTACCAAGAAACATGGGTGTTCCGAAGCTACTGGTTGAATCTAAGCGAGATCTGAGTTGATCATTTTTAAAAATGCTCAGATTGGGCTAAGATTAATTTTGTACAAAGAAACATGGGTGTTCTGAAGCTACTGGTTGATTCTAAGCGAGATCTGAGACATTTTTTTTTTTCAAATTGCTCAGATTGGGCTGAGATTAATTCTGTACTAAGAAACATGGGTGTTCCGAAGCTACTGGTTGAATCTAAGCGAGATCTGAGTTGATCATTTTTAAAAATGCTCAAATCGAGCTGAGATTAATTCTGTACCAAGAAACATGGGTGTTCCGAAGCTACTGGTTGAATCTAAGCGAGATCTGAGTTGATCATTTTTAAAAATGCTTTGATTGGGCTAAGATTAATTCTGTACAAAGAAACATGGGTGTTCTGAAGCTACTGGTTGAATCTAAGCGAGATCTGCGTTGATTATTTTTAAATTTGCTCAAATCGAGCTGAGATTAATTCTGTACCAAGAAACATGGGTGTTCTGAAGCTACTGGTTGAATCTAAGCGAGATCTGAGTTGATTATTTTTAAATTTGCTCAAATCGAGCTGAGATTAATTCTGTACCAAGAAACATGGGTGTTCTGAAGCTACTGGTTGAATCTAAGCGAGATCTGAGACATTTATTTTTTTCAAATTGCTCAGATTGGGCTGAGATTAATTCTGTACTAAGAAACATGGGTGTTCCGAAGCTACTGGTTGAATCTAAGCGAGATCTGAGACATTTATTTTTTTCAAATTGCTCAGATTGGGCTGAGATTAATTCTGTACTAAGAAACATGGGTGTTCCGAAGCTACTGGTTGAATCTAAGCGAGATCTGAGTTGATTATTTTTAAATTTGCTCAAATCGAGCT
Organism: Asterias amurensis; assembly: GCF_032118995.1. Lineage (NCBI taxonomy): Eukaryota > Metazoa > Echinodermata > Asteroidea > Forcipulatida > Asteriidae > Asterias > Asterias amurensis. Next base: position 7,687,640 of record NC_092657.1, on the reverse strand, counting down.
GAGATTAATTCTGTACCAAGAAACATGGGTGTTCCGAAGCTACTGGTTGAATCTAAGCGAGATCTGAGTTGATCATTTTTAAAAATGCTCAGATTGGGCTAAGATTAATGTTGTACAAAGAAACATGGGTGTTCTGAAGCTACTGGTTGAATCTAAGCGAGATCTGAGACATTTATTTTTTTCAAATTGCTCAGATTGGGCTGAGATTAATTCTGTACTAAGAAACATGGGTGTTCCGAAGCTACTGGTTGAATCTAAGCGAGATCTGAGTTGATCATTTTTAAAAATGCTCAGATTGGGCTAAGATTAATGTTGTACAAAGAAACATGGGTGTTCTGAAGCTACTGGTTGAATCTAAGCGAGATCTGAGACATTTATTTTTTTCAAATTGCTCAGATTGGGCTGAGATTAATTCTGTACTAAGAAACATGGGTGTTCCGAAGCTACTGGTTGAATCTAAGCGAGATCTGAGTTGATCATTTTTAAAAATGCTCAGATTGGGCTAAGATTAATTTTGTACAAAGAAACATGGGTGTTCTGAAGCTACTGGATGAATCTAAGCGAGATCTGAGTTGATCATTTTTAAAAATGCTCAGATTGGGCTAAGATTAATTCTGTACCAAGAAACATGGGTGTTCTGAAGCTACTGGTTGAATCTAAGCGAGATCTGAGTTGATTATTTTTAAAAATGCTCAGATTGGGCTAAGATTAATTCTGTACCAAGAAACATGTGCGTTCTGAAGCTACTGGTTGAATCTAAGCGAGATCTGAGTTGATTATTTTTAAATTTTCTCAAATCGAGCTGAGATTAATTCTGTACCAAGAAACACGGGTGTTCCGAAGCTGTTGGTTGAATCTAAGCGAGATCTGAGACATTTATTTTTTTCAAATTGCTCAGATTGGGCTGAGATTAATTCTGTACCAAGAAACATGGGTGTTCTGAAGCTGTTGGTTGAATCTAAGCTAGATCTGAGATGGATAATTTTAAATTTACTCAGATTGAGCTGAGATTAATTCTGTATCAAGAAACATGGGTGTTCCGAAGCTACTGGTTGAATCTAAGCGAGATCTGAGTTGATCATTTTTAAAAATGCTCAGATTGGGCTGAGATCAATTTTGTACAAAGAAACATGGGTGTTCTGAAGCTACTGGTTGATTCTAAGCGAGATCTGAGACATTTATTTTTTTCAAATTGCTCAGATTGGGCTGAGATTAATTCTGTACTAAGAAACATGGGTGTTCCGAAGCTACTGGTTGAATCTAAGCGAGATCTGAGTTGATCATTTTTAAAAATGCTCAGATTGGGCTAAGATTAATTTTGTACAAAGAAACATGGGTGTTCTGAAGCTACTGGATGAATCTAAGCGAGATCTGAGTTGATCATTTTTAAAAATGCTCAGATTGGGCTAAGATTAATTCTGTACCAAGAAACATGGGTGTTCTGAAGCTACTGGTTGAAATTAAGCGAGATCTGAGTTGATTATTTTTAAAAATGCTCAGATTGGGCTAAGATTAATTCTGTACCAAACAAAATGGATGTTCCGAAGCGGTTGGTTGAATCTAAGCGAGATCTGAGACATTTATTTTTTTCAAATTGCTCAGATTGGGCTGAGATTAATTCTGGTCTAAGAAACATGGGTGTTCCGAAGCTACTGGTTGAATCTAAGCGAGATCTGAGTTGATCATTTTTAAAAATGCTCAAATCGAGCTGAGATTAATTCTGTACCAAGAAACATGGGTGTTCCGAAGCTACTGGTTGAATCTAAGCGAGATCTGAGTTGATCATTTTTAAAAATGCTTTGATTGGGCTAAGATTAATTCTGTACAAAGAAACATGGGTGTTCTGAAGCTACTGGTTGAATCTAAGCGAGATCTGCGTTGATTATTTTTAAATTTGCTCAAATCGAGCTGAGATTAATTCTGTACCAAGAAACATGGGTGTTCTGAAGCTACTGGTTGAATCTAAGCGAGATCTGAGTTGATTATTTTTAAATTTGCTCAAATCGAGCTGAGATTAATTCTGTACCAAGAAACATGGGTGTTCTGAAGCTACTGGTTGAATCTAAGCGAGATCTGAGACATTTATTTTGTTCAAATTGCTCAGATTGGGCTGAGATTAATTCTGTACTAAGAAACATGGGTGTTCCGAAGCTACTGGTTGAATCTAAGCGAGATCTGAGACATTTATTTTTTTCAAATTGCTCAGATTGGGCTGAGATTAATTCTGTACTAAGAAACATGGGTGTTCCGAAGCTACTGGTTGAATCTAAGCGAGATCTGAGTTGATCATTTTTAAAAATGCTCAGATTGGGCTAAGATTAATTTTGTACCAAGAAACATGGGTGTTCTGAAGCTACTGGTTGAATCTAAGCGAGATCTGAGTTGATTATTTTTAAATTTGCTCAAATCGAGCTGAGATTAATTCTGTACCAAGAAACACGGGTGTTCCGAAGCTGTTGGTTGAATCTAAGCGAGATCTGAGACATTTATTTTTTTCAAATTGCTCAGATTGGGCTGAGATTAATTCTGTACCAAGAAACATGGGTGTTCTGAAGCTGTTGGTTGAATCTAAGCTAGATCTGAGATGGATAATTTTAAATTTACTCAGATTGAGCTGAGATTAATTCTGTACCAAGAAACATGGGTGTTCCGAAGCTACTGGTTGAATCTAAGCGAGATCTGAGTTGATTATTTTTAAATTTGCTCAAATCGAGCTGAGATTAATTCTGTACCAAGAAACATGGGTGTTCTGAAGCTACTGGTTGATTCTAAGCGAGATCTGAGACATTTATTTTTTTCAAATTGCTCAGATTGGGCTGAGATTAATTCTGTACCAAGAAACATGGGTGTTCTGAAGCTACTGGTTGAATCTAAGCGAGATCTGAGACATTTATTTTTTTCAAATTGCTCAGATTGGGCTGAGATTAATTCTGTACTAAGAAACATGGGTGTTCCGAAGCTACTGGTTGAATCTAAGCGAGATCTGAGACATTTATTTTTTTCAAATTGCTCAGATTGGGCTGAGATTAATTCTGTACTAAGAAACATGGGTGTTCCGAAGCTACTGGTTGAATCTAAGCGAGATCTGAGTTGATCATTTTTAAAAATGCTCAGATTGGGCTAAGATTAATTTTGTACCAAGAAACATGGGTGTTCTGAAGCTACTGGTTGAATCTAAGCGAGATCTGAGTTGATTATTTTTAAATTTGCTCAAATCGAGCTGAGATTAATTCTGTACCAAGAAACACAGGTGTTCCGAAGCTGTTGGTTGAATCTAAGCGAGATCTGAGACATTTATTTTTTTCAAATTGCTCAGATTGGGCTGAGATTAATTCTGTACCAAGAAACATGGGTGTTCTGAAGCTGTTGGTTGAATCTAAGCTAGATCTGAGATGGATAATTTTAAATTTACTCAGATTGAGCTGAGATTAATTCTGTACCAAGAAACATGGGTGTTCCGAAGCTACTGGTTGAATCTAAGCGAGATCTGAGTTGATCATTTTTAAAAATGCTCAGATTGGGCTAAGATTAATTTTGTACAAAGAAACATGGGTGTTCTGAAGCTACTGGTTGATTCTAAGCGAGATCTGAGACATTTTTTTTTTTCAAATTGCTCAGATTGGGCTGAGATTAATTCTGTACTAAGAAACATGGGTGTTCCGAAGCTACTGGTTGAATCTAAGCGAGATCTGAGTTGATCATTTTTAAAAATGCTCAAATCGAGCTGAGATTAATTCTGTACCAAGAAACATGGGTGTTCCGAAGCTACTGGTTGAATCTAAGCGAGATCTGAGTTGATCATTTTTAAAAATGCTTTGATTGGGCTAAGATTAATTCTGTACAAAGAAACATGGGTGTTCTGAAGCTACTGGTTGAATCTAAGCGAGATCTGCGTTGATTATTTTTAAATTTGCTCAAATCGAGCTGAGATTAATTCTGTACCAAGAAACATGGGTGTTCTGAAGCTACTGGTTGAATCTAAGCGAGATCTGAGTTGATTATTTTTAAATTTGCTCAAATCGAGCTGAGATTAATTCTGTACCAAGAAACATGGGTGTTCTGAAGCTACTGGTTGAATCTAAGCGAGATCTGAGACATTTATTTTTTTCAAATTGCTCAGATTGGGCTGAGATTAATTCTGTACTAAGAAACATGGGTGTTCCGAAGCTACTGGTTGAATCTAAGCGAGATCTGAGACATTTATTTTTTTCAAATTGCTCAGATTGGGCTGAGATTAATTCTGTACTAAGAAACATGGGTGTTCCGAAGCTACTGGTTGAATCTAAGCGAGATCTGAGTTGATCATTTTTAAAAATGCTCAGATTGGGCTAAGATTAATTTTGTACCAAGAAACATGGGTGTTCTGAAGCTACTGGTTGAATCTAAGCGAGATCTGAGTTGATTATTTTTAAATTTGCTCAAATCGAGCTGAGATTAATTCTGTACCAAGAAACACGGGTGTTCCGAAGCTGTTGGTTGAATCTAAGCGAGATCTGAGACATTTATTTTTTTCAAATTGCTCACATTGGGCTGAGATTAATTCTGTACCAAGAAACATGGGTGTTCTGAAGCTGTTGGTTGAATCTAAGCTAGATCTGAGATGGATAATTTTAAATTTACTCAGATTGAGCTGAGATTAATTCTGTACCAAGAAACATGGGTGTTCCGAAGCTACTGGTTGAATCTAAGCGAGATCTGAGTTGATCTTTTTTAAAAATGCTCAGATTGGGCTAAGATTAATTTTGTACAAAGAAACATGGGTGTTCTGAAGCTACTGGTTGATTCTAAGCGAGATCTGAGACATTTATTTTTTTCAAATTGCTCAGATTGGGCTGAGATTAATTCTGTACTAAGAAACATGGGTGTTCCGAAGCTACTGGTTGAATCTAAGCGAGATCTGAGTTGATCATTTTTAAAAATGCTCAGATTGGGCTAAGATTAATTTTGTACAAAGAAACATGGGTGTTCTGAAGCTACTGGTTGAATCTAAGCGAGATCTGAGACATTTATTTTTTTCAAATTGCTCAGATTGGGCTGAGATTAATTCTGTACTAAGAAACATGGGTGTTCCGAAGCTACTGGTTGAATCTAAGCGAGATCTGAGTTGATCATTTTTAAAAATGCTCAGATTGGGCTAAGATTAATTTTGTACCAAGAAACATGGGTGTTCTGAAGCTACTGGATGAATCTAAGCGAGATCTGAGTTGATCATTTTTAAAAATGCTCAGATTGGGCTAAGATTAATTCTGTACCAAGAAACATGGGTGTTCTGAAGCTACTGGTTGAATCTAAGCGAGATCTGAGTTGATCTTTTTTAAAAATGCTCAGATTGGGCTAAGATTAATTTTGTACCAAGAAACATGGGTGTTCTGAAGCTACTGGTTGAATCTAAGCGAGATCTGAGTTGATTATTTTTAAATTTGCTCAAATCGAGCTGAGATTAATTCTGTACCAAGAAACACGGGTGTTCCGAAGCTGTTGGTTGAATCTAAGCGAGATCTGAGACATTTATTTTTTTCAAATTGCTCAGATTGGGCTGAGATTAATTCTGTACCAAGAAACATGGGTGTTCTGAAGCTGTTGGTTGAATCTAAGCTAGATCTGAGATGGATAATTTTAAATTTACTCAGATTGAGCTGAGATTAATTCTGTACCAAGAAACATGGGTGTTCCGAAGCTACTGGTTGAATCTAAGCGAGATCTGAGTTGATCATTTTTAAAAATGCTCCGATTGGGCTAAGATTAATTTTGTACAAAGAAACATGGGTGTTCTGAAGCTACTGGTTGAATCTAAGCGAGATCTGAGACATTTATTTTTTTCAAATTGCTCAGATTGGGCTGAGATTAATTCTGTACTAAGAAACATGGGTGTTCCGAAGCTACTGGTTGAATCTAAGCGAGATCTGAGTTGATCATTTTTAAAAATGCTCAGATTGGGCTAAGATTAATTCTGTACCAATAAACATGGGTGTTCTGAAGCTACTGGTTGAATCTAAGCGAGATCTGAGTTGATTATTTTTAAATTTGCTCAAATCGAGCTGAGATTAATTCTGTACCAAGAAACATGGGTGTTCCGAAGCTACTGGTTGAATCTAAGCGAGATCTGAGTTGATCATTTTTAAAAATGCTTTGATTGGGCTAAGATTAATTCTGTACCAAGAAACATGGGTGTTCCGAAGCTGTTGGTTGAATCTAAGCGAGATCTGAGACATTTATTTTTTTCAAATTGCTCAGATTGGGCTGAGATTAATTCTGTACCAAGAAACATGGGTGTTCTGAAGCTACTGGTTGAATCTAAGCGAGATCTGAGACATTTATTTTTTTCAAATTGCTCAGATTGGGCTGAGATTAATTCTGTACTAAGAAACATGGGTGTTCCGAAGCTACTGGTTGAATCTAAGCGAGATCTGAGTTGATCATTTTTAAAAATGCTCAGATTGGGCTAAGATTAATTTTGTACAAAGAAACATGGGTGTTCTGAAGCTACTGGTTGAATCTAAGCGAGATCTGAGACATTTATTTTTTTCAAATTGCTCAGATTGGGCTGAGATTAATTCTGTACTAAGAAACATGGGTGTTCCGAAGCTACTGGTTGAATCTAAGCGAGATCTGAGTTGATCATTTTTAAAAATGCTCAGATTGGGCTAAGATTAATTTTGTACAAAGAAACATGGGTGTTCTGAAGCTACTGGATGAATCTAAGCGAGATCTGAGTTGATCATTTTTAAAAATGCTCAGATTGGGCTAAGATTAATTCTGTACCAAGAAACATGGGTGTTCTGAAGCTACTGGTTGAATCTAAGCGAGATCTGAGTTGATTATTTTTAAATTTGCTCAAATCGAGCTAAGATTAATTCTGTACCCAAAAACATGGGTGTTCCGAAGCTGTTGGTTGAATCTAAGCGAGATCTGAGATGGATAATTTTAAATTTACTCAGATTGAGCTGAGATTAATTCTGTACCAAGAAACATGGGTGTTCTGAAGCTGTTGGTTGAATCTAAGCGAGATCTGAGACATTTATTTTTTTCAAATTGCTCAGATTGGGCTGAGATTAATTCTGTACCAAGAAACATGGGTGTTCTGAAGCTACTGGTTGAATCTAAGCGAGATCTGAGACATTTATTTTTTTCAAATTGCTCAGATTGGGCTGAGATTAATTCTGTACTAAGAAACATGGGTGTTCCGAAGCTACTGGTTGAATCTAAGCGAGATCTGAGTTGATTATTTTTAAATTTGCTCAAATCGAGCTGAGATTAATTCTGTACCAAGAAACATGGGTGTTCCGAAGCTACTGGTTGAATCTAAGCGAGATCTGAGTTGATCATTTTTAAAAATGCTCAGATTGGGCTAAGATTAATTTTGTACAAAGAAACATGGGTGTTCTGAAGCTACTGGTTGAATCTAAGCGAGATCTGAGACATTTATTTTTTTCAAATTGCTCAGATTGGGCTGAGATTAATTGTGTACTAAGAAACATGGGTGTTCCGAAGCTACTGGTTGAATCTAAGCGAGATCTGAGACATTTATTTTTTTCAAATTGCTCAGATTGGGCTGAGATTAATTGTGTACTAAGAAACATGGGTGTTCCGAAGCTACTGGTTGAATCTAAGCGAGATCTGAGTTGATCATTTTTAAAAATGCTCAGATTGGGCTAAGATTAATTTTGTACAAAGAAACATGGGTGTTCTGAAGCTACTGGATGAATCTAAGCGAGATCTGAGTTGATCATTTTTAAAAATGCTCAAATCGAGCTAAGATTAATTCTGTACCAAAAAACATGGGTGTTCCGAAGCTGTTGGTTGAATCTAAGCGAGATCTGAGATGGATAATTTTAAATTTACTCAGATTGAGCTGAGATTAATTCTGTACCAAGAAACATGGGTGTTCTGAAGCTACTGGTTGAATCTAAGCGAGATCTGAGTTGATTATTTTTAAATTTGCTCGAATCGAGCTGAGATTAATTCTGTACCAAGAAACATGGGTGTTCCGAAGCTACTGGTTGAATCTAAGCGAGATCTGAGTTGATTATTTTCAAATTTGCTCAAATCGAGCTGAGATTAATTCTGTACCAAGAAACATGGGTGTTCCGAAGCTGTTGGTTGAATCTAAGCGAGATCTGAGACATTTATTTTTTTTGAAATTGCTCAGATTGGGCTGAGATTAATTTTGTACCAAGAAACATGGGTGTTCTGAAGCGGTTGGTTGAATCTAAGCGAGATCTGAGATGGATAATTTTAAATTTACTCAGATTGAGCTGAGATTAATTCTGTACCAAGAAACATGGGTGTTCCGAAGCTACTGGTTGAATCTAAGCGAGATCTGAGTTGATCATTTTTAAAAATGCTTTGATTGGGCTAAGATTAATTCTGTACAAAGAAACATGGGTGTTCTGAAGCTACTGGTTGAATCTAAGCGAGATCTGCGTTGATTATTTTTAAATTTGCTCAAATCGAGCTGAGATTAATTCTGTACCAAGAAACATGGGTGTTCTGAAGCTACTGGTTGAATCTAAGCGAGATCTGAGTTGATTATTTTTAAATTTGCTCAAATCGAGCTGAGATTAATTCTGTACCAAGAAACATGGGTGTTTTGAAGCTACTGGTTGAATCTAAGCGAGATCTGAGACATTTATTTTTTTCAAATTGCTCAGATTGGGCTGAGATTAATTCTGTACTAAGAAACATGGGTGTTCCGAAGCTACTGGTTGAATCTAAGCGAGATCTGAGACATTTATTTTTTCCAAATTGCTCAGATTGGGCTGAGATTAATTCTGTACTAAGAAACATGGGTGTTCCGAAGCTACTGGTTGAATCTAAGCGAGATCTGAGTTGATCATTTTTAAAAATGCTCAGATTGGGCTAAGATTAATTTTGTACCAAGAAACATGGGTGTTCTGAAGCTACTGGTTGAATCTAAGCGAGATCTGAGTTGATTATTTTTAAATTTGCTCAAATCGAGCTGAGATTAATTCTGTACCAAGAAACACGGGTGTTCCGAAGCTGTTGGTTGAATCTAAGCGAGATCTGAGACATTTATTTTTTTCAAATTGCTCAGATTGGGCTGAGATTAATTCTGTACCAAGAAACATGGGTGTTCTGAAGCTGTTGGTTGAATCTAAGCTAGATCTGAGATGGATAATTTTAAATTTACTGAGATTGAGCTGAGATTAATTCTGTACCAAGAAACATGGGTGTTCCGAAGCTACTGGTTGAATCTAAGCGAGATCTGAGTTGATCATTTTTAAAAATGCTCAGATTGGGCTAAGATTAATTTTGTACAAAGAAACATGGGTGTTCTGAAGCTACTGGTTGATTCTAAGCGAGATCTGAGACATTTATTTTTTTCAAATTGCTCAGATTGGGCTGAGATTAATTCTGTACTAAGAAACATGGGTGTTCCGAAGCTACTGGTTGAATCTAAGCGAGATCTGAGTTGATCATTTTTAAAAATGCTCAGATTGGGCTAAGATTAATTTTGTACCAAGAAACATGGGTGTTCTGAAGCTACTGGTTGAATCTAAGCGAGATCTGAGTTGATTATTTTTAAATTTGCTCAAATCGAGCTGAGATTAATTCTGTACCAAGAAACACGGGTGTTCCGAAGCTGTTGGTTGAATCTAAGCGAGATCTGAGACATTTATTTTTTTCAAATTGCTCAGATTGGGCTGAGATTAATTCTGTACCAAGAAACATGGGTGTTCTGAAGCTGTTGGTTGAATCTAAGCTAGATCTGAGATGGATAATTTTAAATTTACTCAGATTGAGCTGAGATTAATTCTGTACCAAGAAACATGGGTGTTCCGAAGCTACTGGTTGAATCTAAGCGAGATCTGAGTTGATTATTTTTAAATTTGCTCAAATCGAGCTGAGATTAATTCTGTACCAAGAAACATGGGTGTTCTGAAGCTACTGGTTGAATCTAAGCGAGATCTGAGACATTTATTTTTTTTGAAATTGCTCAGATTGGGCTGAGATTAATTTTGTACCAAGAAACATGGGTGTTCTGAAGCGGTTGGTTGAATCTAAGCGAGATCTGAGATGGATAATTTTAAATTTACTCAGATTGAGCTGAGATTAATTCTGTACCAAGAAACATGGGTGTTCCGAAGCTACTGGTTGAATCTAAGCGAGATCTGAGTTGATCATTTTTAAAAATGCTTTGATTGGGCTAAGATTAATTCTGTACAAAGAAACATGGGTGTTCTGAAGCTACTGGTTGAATCTAAGCGAGATCTGCGTTGATTATTTTTAAATTTGCTCAAATCGAGCTGAGATTAATTCTGTACCAAGAAACATGGGTGTTCTGAAGCTACTGGTTGAATCTAAGCGAGATCTGAGTTGATTATTTTTAAATTTGCTCAAATCGAGCTGAGATTAATTCTGTACCAAGAAACATGGGTGTTTTGAAGCTACTGGTTGAATCTAAGCGAGATCTGAGACATTTATTTTTTCCAAATTGCTCAGATTGGGCTGAGATTAATTCTGTACTAAGAAACATGGGTGTTCCGAAGCTACTGGTTGAATCTAAGCGAGATCTGAGTTGATCATTTTTAAAAATGCTCAGATTGGGCTAAGATTAATTTTGTACCAAGAAACATGGGTGTTCTGAAGCTACTGGTTGAATCTAAGCGAGATCTGAGTTGATTATTTTTAAATTTGCTCAAATCGAGCTGAGATTAATTCTGTACCAAGAAACACGGGTGTTCCGAAGCTGTTGGTTGAATCTAAGCGAGATCTGAGACATTTATTTTTTTCAAATTGCTCAGATTGGGCTGAGATTAATTCTGTACCAAGAAACATGGGTGTTCTGAAGCTGTTGGTTGAATCTAAGCTAGATCTGAGATGGATAATTTTAAATTTACTGAGATTGAGCTGAGATTAATTCTGTACCAAGAAACATGGGTGTTCCGAAGCTACTGGTTGAATCTAAGCGAGATCTGAGTTGATCATTTTTAAAAATGCTCAGATTGGGCTAAGATTAATTTTGTACAAAGAAACATGGGTGTTCTGAAGCTACTGGTTGATTCTAAGCGAGATCTGAGACATTTATTTTTTTCAAATTGCTCAGATTGGGCTGAGATTAATTCTGTACTAAGAAACATGGGTGTTCCGAAGCTACTGGTTGAATCTAAGCGAGATCTGAGTTGATCATTTTTAAAAATGCTCAGATTGGGCTAAGATTAATTTTGTACCAAGAAACATGGGTGTTCTGAAGCTACTGGTTGAATCTAAGCGAGATCTGAGTTGATTATTTTTAAATTTGCTCAAATCGAGCTGAGATTAATTCTGTACCAAGAAACATGGGTGTTCCGAAGCTGTTGGTTGAATCTAAGCGAGATCTGAGACATTTATTTTTTTTGAAATTGCTCAGATTGGGCTGAGATTAATTTTGTACCAAGAAACATGGGTGTTCTGAAGCGGTTGGTTGAATCTAAGCGAGATCTGAGATGGATAATTTTAAATTTACTCAGATTGAGCTGAGATTAATTCTGTACCAAGAAACATGGGTGTTCCGAAGCTACTGGTTGAATCTAAGCGAGATCTGAGTTGATCATTTTTAAAAATGCTTTGATTGGGCTAAGATTAATTCTGTACAAAGAAACATGGGTGTTCTGAAGCTACTGGTTGAATCTAAGCGAGATCTGCGTTGATTATTTTTAAATTTGCTCAAATCGAGCTGAGATTAATTCTGTACCAAGAAACATGGGTGTTCTGAAGCTACTGGTTGAATCTAAGCGAGATCTGAGTTGATTATTTTTAAATTTGCTCAAATCGAGCTGAGATTAATTCTGTACCAAGAAACATGGGTGTTTTGAAGCTACTGGTTGAATCTAAGCGAGATCTGAGACATTTATTTTTTTCAAATTGCTCAGATTGGGCTGAGATTAATTCTGTACTAAGAAACATGGGTGTTCCGAAGCTACTGGTTGAATCTAAGCGAGATCTGAGACATTTATTTTTTCCAAATTGCTCAGATTGGGCTGAGATTAATTCTGTACTAAGAAACATGGGTGTTCCGAAGCTACTGGTTGAATCTAAGCGAGATCTGAGTTGATCATTTTTAAAAATGCTCAGATTGGGCTAAGATTAATTTTGTACCAAGAAACATGGGTGTTCTGAAGCTGTTGGTTGAATCTAAGCGAGATCTGAGTTGATTATTTTTAAATTTGCTCAAATCGAGCTGAGATTAATTCTGTACCAAGAAACACGGGTGTTCCGAAGCTGTTGGTTGAATCTAAGCGAGATCTGAGACATTTATTTTTTTCAAATTGCTCAGATTGGGCTGAGATTAATTCTGTACCAAGAAACATGGGTGTTCTGAAGCTGTTGGTTGAATCTAAGCTAGATCTGAGATGGATAATTTTAAATTTACTGAGATTGAGCTGAGATTAATTCTGTACCAAGAAACATGGGTGTTCCGAAGCTACTGGTTGAATCTAAGCGAGATCTGAGTTGATCATTTTTAAAAATGCTCAGATTGGGCTAAGATTAATTTTGTACAAAGAAACATGGGTGTTCTGAAGCTACTGGTTGATTCTAAGCGAGATCTGAGACATTTATTTTTTTCAAATTGCTCAGATTGGGCTGAGATTAATTCTGTACTAAGAAACATGGGTGTTCCGAAGCTACTGGTTGAATCTAAGCGAGATCTGAGTTGATCATTTTTAAAAATGCTCAGATTGGGCTAAGATTAATTTTGTACAAAGAAACATGGGTGTTCTGAAGCTACTGGATGAATCTAAGCGAGATCTGAGTTGATCATTTTTAAAAATGCTCAGATTGGGCTAAGATTAATTCTGTACCAAGAAACATGGGTGTTCTGAAGCTACTGGTTGAAATTAAGCGAGATCTGAGTTGATTATTTTTAAAAATGCTCAGATTGGGCTAAGATTAATTCTGTACCAAACAAAATGGATGTTCCGAAGCGGTTGGTTGAATCTAAGCGAGATCTGAGACATTTATTTTTTTCAAATTGCTCAGATTGGGCTGAGATTAATTCTGGTCTAAGAAACATGGGTGTTCCGAAGCTACTGGTTGAATCTAAGCGAGATCTGAGTTGATCATTTTTAAAAATGCTCAAATCGAGCTGAGATTAATTCTGTACCAAGAAACATGGGTGTTCCGAAGCTACTGGTTGAATCTAAGCGAGATCTGAGTTGATCATTTTTAAAAATGCTTTGATTGGGCTAAGATTAATTCTGTACAAAGAAACATGGGTGTTCTGAAGCTACTGGTTGAATCTAAGCGAGATCTGCGTTGATTATTTTTAAATTTGCTCAAATCGAGCTGAGATTAATTCTGTACCAAGAAACATGGGTGTTCTGAAGCTACTGGTTGAATCTAAGCGAGATCTGAGTTGATTATTTTTAAATTTGCTCAAATCGAGCTGAGATTAATTCTGTACCAAGAAACATGGGTGTTCTGAAGCTACTGGTTGAATCTAAGCGAGATCTGAGACATTTATTTTGTTCAAATTGCTCAGATTGGGCTGAGATTAATTCTGTACTAAGAAACATGGGTGTTCCGAAGCTACTGGTTGAATCTAAGCGAGATCTGAGACATTTATTTTTTTCAAATTGCTCAGATTGGGCTGAGATTAATTCTGTACTAAGAAACATGGGTGTTCCGAAGCTACTGGTTGAATCTAAGCGAGATCTGAGTTGATCATTTTTAAAAATGCTCAGATTGGGCTAAGATTAATTTTGTACCAAGAAACATGGGTGTTCTGAAGCTACTGGTTGAATCTAAGCGAGATCTGAGTTGATTATTTTTAAATTTGCTCAAATCGAGCTGAGATTAATTCTGTACCAAGAAACACGGGTGTTCCGAAGCTGTTGGTTGAATCTAAGCGAGATCTGAGACATTTATTTTTTTCAAATTGCTCAGATTGGGCTGAGATTAATTCTGTACCAAGAAACATGGGTGTTCTGAAGCTGTTGGTTGAATCTAAGCTAGATCTGAGATGGATAATTTTAAATTTACTCAGATTGAGCTGAGATTAATTCTGTACCAAGAAACATGGGTGTTCCGAAGCTACTGGTTGAATCTAAGCGAGATCTGAGTTGATTATTTTTAAATTTGCTCAAATCGAGCTGAGATTAATTCTGTACCAAGAAACATGGGTGTTCTGAAGCTACTGGTTGATTCTAAGCGAGATCTGAGACATTTATTTTTTTCAAATTGCTCAGATTGGGCTGAGATTAATTCTGTACCAAGAAACATGGGTGTTCTGAAGCTACTGGTTGAATCTAAGCGAGATCTGAGACATTTATTTTTTTCAAATTGCTCAGATTGGGCTGAGATTAATTCTGTACTAAGAAACATGGGTGTTCCGAAGCTACTGGTTGAATCTAAGCGAGATCTGAGACATTTATTTTTTTCAAATTGCTCAGATTGGGCTGAGATTAATTCTGTACTAAGAAACATGGGTGTTCCGAAGCTACTGGTTGAATCTAAGCGAGATCTGAGTTGATCATTTTTAAAAATGCTCAGATTGGGCTAAGATTAATTTTGTACCAAGAAACATGGGTGTTCTGAAGCTACTGGTTGAATCTAAGCGAGATCTGAGTTGATTATTTTTAAATTTGCTCAAATCGAGCTGAGATTAATTCTGTACCAAGAAACACAGGTGTTCCGAAGCTGTTGGTTGAATCTAAGCGAGATCTGAGACATTTATTTTTTTCAAATTGCTCAGATTGGGCTGAGATTAATTCTGTACCAAGAAACATGGGTGTTCTGAAGCTGTTGGTTGAATCTAAGCTAGATCTGAGATGGATAATTTTAAATTTACTCAGATTGAGCTGAGATTAATTCTGTACCAAGAAAAATGGGTGTTCCGAAGCTACTGGTTGAATCTAAGCGAGATCTGAGTTGATCATTTTTAAAAATGCTCAGATTGGGCTAAGATTAATTTTGTACAAAGAAACATGGGTGTTCTGAAGCTACTGGTTGATTCTAAGCGAGATCTGAGACATTTTTTTTTTTCAAATTGCTCAGATTGGGCTGAGATTAATTCTGTACTAAGAAACATGGGTGTTCCGAAGCTACTGGTTGAATCTAAGCGAGATCTGAGTTGATCATTTTTAAAAATGCTCAAATCGAGCTGAGATTAATTCTGTACCAAGAAACATGGGTGTTCCGAAGCTACTGGTTGAATCTAAGCGAGATCTGAGTTGATCATTTTTAAAAATGCTTTGATTGGGCTAAGATTAATTCTGTACAAAGAAACATGGGTGTTCTGAAGCTACTGGTTGAATCTAAGCGAGATCTGCGTTGATTATTTTTAAATTTGCTCAAATCGAGCTGAGATTAATTCTGTACCAAGAAACATGGGTGTTCTGAAGCTACTGGTTGAATCTAAGCGAGATCTGAGTTGATTATTTTTAAATTTGCTCAAATCGAGCTGAGATTAATTCTGTACCAAGAAACATGGGTGTTCTGAAGCTACTGGTTGAATCTAAGCGAGATCTGAGACATTTATTTTTTTCAAATTGCTCAGATTGGGCTGAGATTAATTCTGTACTAAGAAACATGGGTGTTCCGAAGCTACTGGTTGAATCTAAGCGAGATCTGAGACATTTATTTTTTTCAAATTGCTCAGATTGGGCTGAGATTAATTCTGTACTAAGAAACATGGGTGTTCCGAAGCTACTGGTTGAATCTAAGCGAGATCTGAGTTGATCATTTTTAAAAATGCTCAGATTGGGCTAAGATTAATTTTGTACCAAGAAACATGGGTGTTCTGAAGCTACTGGTTGAATCTAAGCGAGATCTGAGTTGATTATTTTTAAATTTGCTCAAATCGAGCTGAGATTAATTCTGTACCAAGAAACACGGGTGTTCCGAAGCTGTTGGTTGAATCTAAGCGAGATCTGAGACATTTATTTTTTTCAAATTGCTCACATTGGGCTGAGATTAATTCTGTACCAAGAAACATGGGTGTTCTGAAGCTGTTGGTTGAATCTAAGCTAGATCTGAGATGGATAATTTTAAATTTACTCAGATTGAGCTGAGATTAATTCTGTACCAAGAAACATGGGTGTTCCGAAGCTACTGGTTGAATCTAAGCGAGATCTGAGTTGATCTTTTTTAAAAATGCTCAGATTGGGCTAAGATTAATTTTGTACAAAGAAACATGGGTGTTCTGAAGCTACTGGTTGATTCTAAGCGAGATCTGAGACATTTATTTTTTTCAAATTGCTCAGATTGGGCTGAGATTAATTCTGTACTAAGAAACATGGGTGTTCCGAAGCTACTGGTTGAATCTAAGCGAGATCTGAGTTGATCATTTTTAAAAATGCTCAGATTGGGCTAAGATTAATTTTGTACAAAGAAACATGGGTGTTCTGAAGCTACTGGTTGAATCTAAGCGAGATCTGAGACATTTATTTTTTTCAAATTGCTCAGATTGGGCTGAGATTAATTCTGTACTAAGAAACATGGGTGTTCCGAAGCTACTGGTTGAATCTAAGCGAGATCTGAGTTGATCATTTTTAAAAATGCTCAGATTGGGCTAAGATTAATTTTGTACCAAGAAACATGGGTGTTCTGAAGCTACTGGATGAATCTAAGCGAGATCTGAGTTGATCATTTTTAAAAATGCTCAGATTGGGCTAAGATTAATTCTGTACCAAGAAACATGGGTGTTCTGAAGCTACTGGTTGAATCTAAGCGAGATCTGAGTTGATCTTTTTTAAAAATGCTCAGATTGGGCTAAGATTAATTTTGTACCAAGAAACATGGGTGTTCTGAAGCTACTGGTTGAATCTAAGCGAGATCTGAGTTGATTATTTTTAAATTTGCTCAAATCGAGCTGAGATTAATTCTGTACCAAGAAACACGGGTGTTCCGAAGCTGTTGGTTGAATCTAAGCGAGATCTGAGACATTTATTTTTTTCAAATTGCTCAGATTGGGCTGAGATTAATTCTGTACCAAGAAACATGGGTGTTCTGAAGCTGTTGGTTGAATCTAAGCTAGATCTGAGATGGATAATTTTAAATTTACTCAGATTGAGCTGAGATTAATTCTGTACCAAGAAACATGGGTGTTCCGAAGCTACTGGTTGAATCTAAGCGAGATCTGAGTTGATCATTTTTAAAAATGCTCCGATTGGGCTAAGATTAATTTTGTACAAAGAAACATGGGTGTTCTGAAGCTACTGGTTGAATCTAAGCGAGATCTGAGACATTTATTTTTTTCAAATTGCTCAGATTGGGCTGAGATTAATTCTGTACTAAGAAACATGGGTGTTCCGAAGCTACTGGTTGAATCTAAGCGAGATCTGAGTTGATCATTTTTAAAAATGCTCAGATTGGGCTAAGATTAATTCTGTACCAATAAACATGGGTGTTCTGAAGCTACTGGTTGAATCTAAGCGAGATCTGAGTTGATTATTTTTAAATTTGCTCAAATCGAGCTGAGATTAATTCTGTACCAAGAAACATGGGTGTTCCGAAGCTACTGGTTGAATCTAAGCGAGATCTGAGTTGATCATTTTTAAAAATGCTTTGATTGGGCTAAGATTAATTCTGTACCAAGAAACATGGGTGTTCCGAAGCTGTTGGTTGAATCTAAGCGAGATCTGAGACATTTATTTTTTTCAAATTGCTCAGATTGGGCTGAGATTAATTCTGTACCAAGAAACATGGGTGTTCTGAAGCTACTGGTTGAATCTAAGCGAGATCTGAGACATTTATTTTTTTCAAATTGCTCAGATTGGGCTGAGATTAATTCTGTACTAAGAAACATGGGTGTTCCGAAGCTACTGGTTGAATCTAAGCGAGATCTGAGTTGATCATTTTTAAAAATGCTCAGATTGGGCTAAGATTAATTTTGTACAAAGAAACATGGGTGTTCTGAAGCTACTGGTTGAATCTAAGCGAGATCTGAGACATTTATTTTTTTCAAATTGCTCAGATTGGGCTGAGATTAATTCTGTACTAAGAAACATGGGTGTTCCGAAGCTACTGGTTGAATCTAAGCGAGATCTGAGTTGATCATTTTTAAAAATGCTCAGATTGGGCTAAGATTAATTTTGTACAAAGAAACATGGGTGTTCTGAAGCTACTGGATGAATCTAAGCGAGATCTGAGTTGATCATTTTTAAAAATGCTCAGATTGGGCTAAGATTAATTCTGTACCAAGAAACATGGGTGTTCTGAAGCTACTGGTTGAATCTAAGCGAGATCTGAGTTGATTATTTTTAAATTTGCTCAAATCGAGCTAAGATTAATTCTGTACCCAAAAACATGGGTGTTCCGAAGCTGTTGGTTGAATCTAAGCGAGATCTGAGATGGATAATTTTAAATTTACTCAGATTGAGCTGAGATTAATTCTGTACCAAGAAACATGGGTGTTCTGAAGCTGTTGGTTGAATCTAAGCGAGATCTGAGACATTTATTTTTTTCAAATTGCTCAGATTGGGCTGAGATTAATTCTGTACTAAGAAACATGGGTGTTCCGAAGCTACTGGTTGAATCTAAGCGAGATCTGAGACATTTATTTTTTCCAAATTGCTCAGATTGGGCTGAGATTAATTCTGTACTAAGAAACATGGGTGTTCCGAAGCTACTGGTTGAATCTAAGCGAGATCTGAGTTGATCATTTTTAAAAATGCTCAGATTGGGCTAAGATTAATTTTGTACCAAGAAACATGGGTGTTCTGAAGCTGTTGGTTGAATCTAAGCGAGATCTGAGTTGATTATTTTTAAATTTGCTCAAATCGAGCTGAGATTAATTCTGTACCAAGAAACACGGGTGTTCCGAAGCTGTTGGTTGAATCTAAGCGAGATCTGAGACATTTATTTTTTTCAAATTGCTCAGATTGGGCTGAGATTAATTCTGTACCAAGAAACATGGGTGTTCTGAAGCTGTTGGTTGAATCTAAGCTAGATCTGAGATGGATAATTTTAAATTTACTGAGATTGAGCTGAGATTAATTCTGTACCAAGAAACATGGGTGTTCCGAAGCTACTGGTTGAATCTAAGCGAGATCTGAGTTGATCATTTTTAAAAATCCTCAGATTGGGCTAAGATTAATTTTGTACAAAGAAACATGGGTGTTCTGAAGCTACTGGTTGATTCTAAGCGAGATCTGAGACATTTATTTTTTTCAAATTGCTCAGATTGGGCTGAGATTAATTCTGTACTAAGAAACATGGGTGTTCCGAAGCTACTGGTTGAATCTAAGCGAGATCTGAGTTGATCATTTTTAAAAATGCTCAGATTGGGCTAAGATTAATTTTGTACAAAGAAACATGGGTGTTCTGAAGCTACTGGATGAATCTAAGCGAGATCTGAGTTGATCATTTTTAAAAATGCTCAGATTGGGCTAAGATTAATTCTGTACCAAGAAACATGGGTGTTCTGAAGCTACTGGTTGAAATTAAGCGAGATCTGAGTTGATTATTTTTAAAAATGCTCAGATTGGGCTAAGATTAATTCTGTACCAAACAAAATGGATGTTCCGAAGCGGTTGGTTGAATCTAAGCGAGATCTGAGACATTTATTTTTTTCAAATTGCTCAGATTGGGCTGAGATTAATTCTGGTCTAAGAAACATGGGTGTTCCGAAGCTACTGGTTGAATCTAAGCGAGATCTGAGTTGATCATTTTTAAAAATGCTCAAATCGAGCTGAGATTAATTCTGTACCAAGAAACATGGGTGTTCCGAAGCTACTGGTTGAATCTAAGCGAGATCTGAGTTGATCATTTTTAAAAATGCTTTGATTGGGCTAAGATTAATTCTGTACAAAGAAACATGGGTGTTCTGAAGCTACTGGTTGAATCTAAGCGAGATCTGCGTTGATTATTTTTAAATTTGCTCAAATCGAGCTGAGATTAATTCTGTACCAAGAAACATGGGTGTTCTGAAGCTACTGGTTGAATCTAAGCGAGATCTGAGTTGATTATTTTTAAATTTGCTCAAATCGAGCTGAGATTAATTCTGTACCAAGAAACATGGGTGTTCTGAAGCTACTGGTTGAATCTAAGCGAGATCTGAGACATTTATTTTGTTCAAATTGCTCAGATTGGGCTGAGATTAATTCTGTACTAAGAAACATGGGTGTTCCGAAGCTACTGGTTGAATCTAAGCGAGATCTGAGACATTTATTTTTTTCAAATTGCTCAGATTGGGCTGAGATTAATTCTGTACTAAGAAACATGGGTGTTCCGAAGCTACTGGTTGAATCTAAGCGAGATCTGAGTTGATCATTTTTAAAAATGCTCAGATTGGGCTAAGATTAATTTTGTACCAAGAAACATGGGTGTTCTGAAGCTACTGGTTGAATCTAAGCGAGATCTGAGTTGATTATTTTTAAATTTGCTCAAATCGAGCTGAGATTAATTCTGTACCAAGAAACACGGGTGTTCCGAAGCTGTTGGTTGAATCTAAGCGAGATCTGAGACATTTATTTTTTTCAAATTGCTCAGATTGGGCTGAGATTAATTCTGTACCAAGAAACATGGGTGTTCTGAAGCTGTTGGTTGAATCTAAGCTAGATCTGAGATGGATAATTTTAAATTTACTCAGATTGAGCTGAGATTAATTCTGTACCAAGAAACATGGGTGTTCCGAAGCTACTGGTTGAATCTAAGCGAGATCTGAGTTGATTATTTTTAAATTTGCTCAAATCGAGCTGAGATTAATTCTGTACCAAGAAACATGGGTGTTCTGAAGCTACTGGTTGATTCTAAGCGAGATCTGAGACATTTATTTTTTTCAAATTGCTCAGATTGGGCTGAGATTAATTCTGTACCAAGAAACATGGGTGTTCTGAAGCTACTGGTTGAATCTAAGCGAGATCTGAGACATTTATTTTTTTCAAATTGCTCAGATTGGGCTGAGATTAATTCTGTACTAAGAAACATGGGTGTTCCGAAGCTACTGGTTGAATCTAAGCGAGATCTGAGACATTTATTTTTTTCAAATTGCTCAGATTGGGCTGAGATTAATTCTGTACTAAGAAACATGGGTGTTCCGAAGCTACTGGTTGAATCTAAGCGAGATCTGAGTTGATCATTTTTAAAAATGCTCAGATTGGGCTAAGATTAATTTTGTACCAAGAAACATGGGTGTTCTGAAGCTACTGGTTGAATCTAAGCGAGATCTGAGTTGATTATTTTTAAATTTGCTCAAATCGAGCTGAGATTAATTCTGTACCAAGAAACACAGGTGTTCCGAAGCTGTTGGTTGAATCTAAGCGAGATCTGAGACATTTATTTTTTTCAAATTGCTCAGATTGGGCTGAGATTAATTCTGTACCAAGAAACATGGGTGTTCTGAAGCTGTTGGTTGAATCTAAGCTAGATCTGAGATGGATAATTTTAAATTTACTCAGATTGAGCTGAGATTAATTCTGTACCAAGAAAAATGGGTGTTCCGAAGCTACTGGTTGAATCTAAGCGAGATCTGAGTTGATCATTTTTAAAAATGCTCAGATTGGGCTAAGATTAATTTTGTACAAAGAAACATGGGTGTTCTGAAGCTACTGGTTGATTCTAAGCGAGATCTGAGACATTTTTTTTTTTCAAATTGCTCAGATTGGGCTGAGATTAATTCTGTACTAAGAAACATGGGTGTTCCGAAGCTACTGGTTGAATCTAAGCGAGATCTGAGTTGATCATTTTTAAAAATGCTCAAATCGAGCTGAGATTAATTCTGTACCAAGAAACATGGGTGTTCCGAAGCTACTGGTTGAATCTAAGCGAGATCTGAGTTGATCATTTTTAAAAATGCTTTGATTGGGCTAAGATTAATTCTGTACAAAGAAACATGGGTGTTCTGAAGCTACTGGTTGAATCTAAGCGAGATCTGCGTTGATTATTTTTAAATTTGCTCAAATCGAGCTGAGATTAATTCTGTACCAAGAAACATGGGTGTTCTGAAGCTACTGGTTGAATCTAAGCGAGATCTGAGTTGATTATTTTTAAATTTGCTCAAATCGAGCTGAGATTAATTCTGTACCAAGAAACATGGGTGTTCTGAAGCTACTGGTTGAATCTAAGCGAGATCTGAGACATTTATTTTTTTCAAATTGCTCAGATTGGGCTGAGATTAATTCTGTACTAAGAAACATGGGTGTTCCGAAGCTACTGGTTGAATCTAAGCGAGATCTGAGACATTTATTTTTTTCAAATTGCTCAGATTGGGCTGAGATTAATTCTGTACTAAGAAACATGGGTGTTCCGAAGCTACTGGTTGAATCTAAGCGAGATCTGAGTTGATCATTTTTAAAAATGCTCAGATTGGGCTAAGATTAATTTTGTACCAAGAAACATGGGTGTTCTGAAGCTACTGGTTGAATCTAAGCGAGATCTGAGTTGATTATTTTTAAATTTGCTCAAATCGAGCTGAGATTAATTCTGTACCAAGAAACACGGGTGTTCCGAAGCTGTTGGTTGAATCTAAGCGAGATCTGAGACATTTATTTTTTTCAAATTGCTCACATTGGGCTGAGATTAATTCTGTACCAAGAAACATGGGTGTTCTGAAGCTGTTGGTTGAATCTAAGCTAGATCTGAGATGGATAATTTTAAATTTACTCAGATTGAGCTGAGATTAATTCTGTACCAAGAAACATGGGTGTTCCGAAGCTACTGGTTGAATCTAAGCGAGATCTGAGTTGATCTTTTTTAAAAATGCTCAGATTGGGCTAAGATTAATTTTGTACAAAGAAACATGGGTGTTCTGAAGCTACTGGTTGATTCTAAGCGAGATCTGAGACATTTATTTTTTTCAAATTGCTCAGATTGGGCTGAGATTAATTCTGTACTAAGAAACATGGGTGTTCCGAAGCTACTGGTTGAATCTAAGCGAGATCTGAGTTGATCATTTTTAAAAATGCTCAGATTGGGCTAAGATTAATTTTGTACAAAGAAACATGGGTGTTCTGAAGCTACTGGTTGAATCTAAGCGAGATCTGAGACATTTATTTTTTTCAAATTGCTCAGATTGGGCTGAGATTAATTCTGTACTAAGAAACATGGGTGTTCCGAAGCTACTGGTTGAATCTAAGCGAGATCTGAGTTGATCATTTTTAAAAATGCTCAGATTGGGCTAAGATTAATTTTGTACCAAGAAACATGGGTGTTCTGAAGCTACTGGATGAATCTAAGCGAGATCTGAGTTGATCATTTTTAAAAATGCTCAGATTGGGCTAAGATTAATTCTGTACCAAGAAACATGGGTGTTCTGAAGCTACTGGTTGAATCTAAGCGAGATCTGAGTTGATCTTTTTTAAAAATGCTCAGATTGGGCTAAGATTAATTTTGTACCAAGAAACATGGGTGTTCTGAAGCTACTGGTTGAATCTAAGCGAGATCTGAGTTGATTATTTTTAAATTTGCTCAAATCGAGCTGAGATTAATTCTGTACCAAGAAACACGGGTGTTCCGAAGCTGTTGGTTGAATCTAAGCGAGATCTGAGACATTTATTTTTTTCAAATTGCTCAGATTGGGCTGAGATTAATTCTGTACCAAGAAACATGGGTGTTCTGAAGCTGTTGGTTGAATCTAAGCTAGATCTGAGATGGATAATTTTAAATTTACTCAGATTGAGCTGAGATTAATTCTGTACCAAGAAACATGGGTGTTCCGAAGCTACTGGTTGAATCTAAGCGAGATCTGAGTTGATCATTTTTAAAAATGCTCCGATTGGGCTAAGATTAATTTTGTACAAAGAAACATGGGTGTTCTGAAGCTACTGGTTGAATCTAAGCGAGATCTGAGACATTTATTTTTTTCAAATTGCTCAGATTGGGCTGAGATTAATTCTGTACTAAGAAACATGGGTGTTCCGAAGCTACTGGTTGAATCTAAGCGAGATCTGAGTTGATCATTTTTAAAAATGCTCAGATTGGGCTAAGATTAATTCTGTACCAATAAACATGGGTGTTCTGAAGCTACTGGTTGAATCTAAGCGAGATCTGAGTTGATTATTTTTAAATTTGCTCAAATCGAGCTGAGATTAATTCTGTACCAAGAAACATGGGTGTTCCGAAGCTACTGGTTGAATCTAAGCGAGATCTGAGTTGATCATTTTTAAAAATGCTTTGATTGGGCTAAGATTAATTCTGTACCAAGAAACATGGGTGTTCCGAAGCTGTTGGTTGAATCTAAGCGAGATCTGAGACATTTATTTTTTTCAAATTGCTCAGATTGGGCTGAGATTAATTCTGTACCAAGAAACATGGGTGTTCTGAAGCTACTGGTTGAATCTAAGCGAGATCTGAGACATTTATTTTTTTCAAATTGCTCAGATTGGGCTGAGATTAATTCTGTACTAAGAAACATGGGTGTTCCGAAGCTACTGGTTGAATCTAAGCGAGATCTGAGTTGATCATTTTTAAAAATGCTCAGATTGGGCTAAGATTAATTTTGTACAAAGAAACATGGGTGTTCTGAAGCTACTGGTTGAATCTAAGCGAGATCTGAGACATTTATTTTTTTCAAATTGCTCAGATTGGGCTGAGATTAATTCTGTACTAAGAAACATGGGTGTTCCGAAGCTACTGGTTGAATCTAAGCGAGATCTGAGTTGATCATTTTTAAAAATGCTCAGATTGGGCTAAGATTAATTTTGTACAAAGAAACATGGGTGTTCTGAAGCTACTGGATGAATCTAAGCGAGATCTGAGTTGATCATTTTTAAAAATGCTCAGATTGGGCTAAGATTAATTCTGTACCAAGAAACATGGGTGTTCTGAAGCTACTGGTTGAATCTAAGCGAGATCTGAGTTGATTATTTTTAAATTTGCTCAAATCGAGCTAAGATTAATTCTGTACCCAAAAACATGGGTGTTCCGAAGCTGTTGGTTGAATCTAAGCGAGATCTGAGATGGATAATTTTAAATTTACTCAGATTGAGCTGAGATTAATTCTGTACCAAGAAACATGGGTGTTCTGAAGCTGTTGGTTGAATCTAAGCGAGATCTGAGACATTTATTTTTTTCAAATTGCTCAGATTGGGCTGAGATTAATTCTGTACCAAGAAACATGGGTGTTCTGAAGCTACTGGTTGAATCTAAGCGAGATCTGAGACATTTATTTTTTTCAAATTGCTCAGATTGGGCTGAGATTAATTCTGTACTAAGAAACATGGGTGTTCCGAAGCTACTGGTTGAATCTAAGCGAGATCTGAGTTGATTATTTTTAAATTTGCTCAAATCGAGCTGAGATTAATTCTGTACCAAGAAACATGGGTGTTCCGAAGCTACTGGTTGAATCTAAGCGAGATCTGAGTTGATCATTTTTAAAAATGCTCAGATTGGGCTAAGATTAATTTTGTACAAAGAAACATGGGTGTTCTGAAGCTACTGGTTGAATCTAAGCGAGATCTGAGACATTTATTTTTTTCAAATTGCTCAGATTGGGCTGAGATTAATTGTGTACTAAGAAACATGGGTGTTCCGAAGCTACTGGTTGAATCTAAGCGAGATCTGAGACATTTATTTTTTTCAAATTGCTCAGATTGGGCTGAGATTAATTGTGTACTAAGAAACATGGGTGTTCCGAAGCTACTGGTTGAATCTAAGCGAGATCTGAGTTGATCATTTTTAAAAATGCTCAGATTGGGCTAAGATTAATTTTGTACAAAGAAACATGGGTGTTCTGAAGCTACTGGATGAATCTAAGCGAGATCTGAGTTGATCATTTTTAAAAATGCTCAAATCGAGCTAAGATTAATTCTGTACCAAAAAACATGGGTGTTCCGAAGCTGTTGGTTGAATCTAAGCGAGATCTGAGATGGATAATTTTAAATTTACTCAGATTGAGCTGAGATTAATTCTGTACCAAGAAACATGGGTGTTCTGAAGCTACTGGTTGAATCTAAGCGAGATCTGAGTTGATTATTTTTAAATTTGCTCGAATCGAGCTGAGATTAATTCTGTACCAAGAAACATGGGTGTTCCGAAGCTACTGGTTGAATCTAAGCGAGATCTGAGTTGATTATTTTCAAATTTGCTCAAATCGAGCTGAGATTAATTCTGTACCAAGAAACATGGGTGTTCCGAAGCTGTTGGTTGAATCTAAGCGAGATCTGAGACATTTATTTTTTTTGAAATTGCTCAGATTGGGCTGAGATTAATTTTGTACCAAGAAACATGGGTGTTCTGAAGCGGTTGGTTGAATCTAAGCGAGATCTGAGATGGATAATTTTAAATTTACTCAGATTGAGCTGAGATTAATTCTGTACCAAGAAACATGGGTGTTCCGAAGCTACTGGTTGAATCTAAGCGAGATCTGAGTTGATCATTTTTAAAAATGCTTTGATTGGGCTAAGATTAATTCTGTACAAAGAAACATGGGTGTTCTGAAGCTACTGGTTGAATCTAAGCGAGATCTGCGTTGATTATTTTTAAATTTGCTCAAATCGAGCTGAGATTAATTCTGTACCAAGAAACATGGGTGTTCTGAAGCTACTGGTTGAATCTAAGCGAGATCTGAGTTGATTATTTTTAAATTTGCTCAAATCGAGCTGAGATTAATTCTGTACCAAGAAACATGGGTGTTTTGAAGCTACTGGTTGAATCTAAGCGAGATCTGAGACATTTATTTTTTTCAAATTGCTCAGATTGGGCTGAGATTAATTCTGTACTAAGAAACATGGGTGTTCCGAAGCTACTGGTTGAATCTAAGCGAGATCTGAGACATTTATTTTTTCCAAATTGCTCAGATTGGGCTGAGATTAATTCTGTACTAAGAAACATGGGTGTTCCGAAGCTACTGGTTGAATCTAAGCGAGATCTGAGTTGATCATTTTTAAAAATGCTCAGATTGGGCTAAGATTAATTTTGTACCAAGAAACATGGGTGTTCTGAAGCTACTGGTTGAATCTAAGCGAGATCTGAGTTGATTATTTTTAAATTTGCTCAAATCGAGCTGAGATTAATTCTGTACCAAGAAACACGGGTGTTCCGAAGCTGTTGGTTGAATCTAAGCGAGATCTGAGACATTTATTTTTTTCAAATTGCTCAGATTGGGCTGAGATTAATTCTGTACCAAGAAACATGGGTGTTCTGAAGCTGTTGGTTGAATCTAAGCTAGATCTGAGATGGATAATTTTAAATTTACTGAGATTGAGCTGAGATTAATTCTGTACCAAGAAACATGGGTGTTCCGAAGCTACTGGTTGAATCTAAGCGAGATCTGAGTTGATCATTTTTAAAAATGCTCAGATTGGGCTAAGATTAATTTTGTACAAAGAAACATGGGTGTTCTGAAGCTACTGGTTGATTCTAAGCGAGATCTGAGACATTTATTTTTTTCAAATTGCTCAGATTGGGCTGAGATTAATTCTGTACTAAGAAACATGGGTGTTCCGAAGCTACTGGTTGAATCTAAGCGAGATCTGAGTTGATCATTTTTAAAAATGCTCAGATTGGGCTAAGATTAATTTTGTACCAAGAAACATGGGTGTTCTGAAGCTACTGGTTGAATCTAAGCGAGATCTGAGTTGATTATTTTTAAATTTGCTCAAATCGAGCTGAGATTAATTCTGTACCAAGAAACACGGGTGTTCCGAAGCTGTTGGTTGAATCTAAGCGAGATCTGAGACATTTATTTTTTTCAAATTGCTCAGATTGGGCTGAGATTAATTCTGTACCAAGAAACATGGGTGTTCTGAAGCTGTTGGTTGAATCTAAGCTAGATCTGAGATGGATAATTTTAAATTTACTCAGATTGAGCTGAGATTAATTCTGTACCAAGAAACATGGGTGTTCCGAAGCTACTGGTTGAATCTAAGCGAGATCTGAGTTGATTATTTTTAAATTTGCTCAAATCGAGCTGAGATTAATTCTGTACCAAGAAACATGGGTGTTCTGAAGCTACTGGTTGAATCTAAGCGAGATCTGAGACATTTATTTTTTTTGAAATTGCTCAGATTGGGCTGAGATTAATTTTGTACCAAGAAACATGGGTGTTCTGAAGCGGTTGGTTGAATCTAAGCGAGATCTGAGATGGATAATTTTAAATTTACTCAGATTGAGCTGAGATTAATTCTGTACCAAGAAACATGGGTGTTCCGAAGCTACTGGTTGAATCTAAGCGAGATCTGAGTTGATCATTTTTAAAAATGCTTTGATTGGGCTAAGATTAATTCTGTACAAAGAAACATGGGTGTTCTGAAGCTACTGGTTGAATCTAAGCGAGATCTGCGTTGATTATTTTTAAATTTGCTCAAATCGAGCTGAGATTAATTCTGTACCAAGAAACATGGGTGTTCTGAAGCTACTGGTTGAATCTAAGCGAGATCTGAGTTGATTATTTTTAAATTTGCTCAAATCGAGCTGAGATTAATTCTGTACCAAGAAACATGGGTGTTTTGAAGCTACTGGTTGAATCTAAGCGAGATCTGAGACATTTATTTTTTTCAAATTGCTCAGATTGGGCTGAGATTAATTCTGTACTAAGAAACATGGGTGTTCCGAAGCTACTGGTTGAATCTAAGCGAGATCTGAGACATTTATTTTTTCCAAATTGCTCAGATTGGGCTGAGATTAATTCTGTACTAAGAAACATGGGTGTTCCGAAGCTACTGGTTGAATCTAAGCGAGATCTGAGTTGATCATTTTTAAAAATGCTCAGATTGGGCTAAGATTAATTTTGTACCAAGAAACATGGGTGTTCTGAAGCTACTGGTTGAATCTAAGCGAGATCTGAGTTGATTATTTTTAAATTTGCTCAAATCGAGCTGAGATTAATTCTGTACCAAGAAACACGGGTGTTCCGAAGCTGTTGGTTGAATCTAAGCGAGATCTGAGACATTTATTTTTTTCAAATTGCTCAGATTGGGCTGAGATTAATTCTGTACCAAGAAACATGGGTGTTCTGAAGCTGTTGGTTGAATCTAAGCTAGATCTGAGATGGATAATTTTAAATTTACTGAGATTGAGCTGAGATTAATTCTGTACCAAGAAACATGGGTGTTCCGAAGCTACTGGTTGAATCTAAGCGAGATCTGAGTTGATCATTTTTAAAAATGCTCAGATTGGGCTAAGATTAATTTTGTACAAAGAAACATGGGTGTTCTGAAGCTACTGGTTGATTCTAAGCGAGATCTGAGACATTTATTTTTTTCAAATTGCTCAGATTGGGCTGAGATTAATTCTGTACTAAGAAACATGGGTGTTCCGAAGCTACTGGTTGAATCTAAGCGAGATCTGAGTTGATCATTTTTAAAAATGCTCAGATTGGGCTAAGATTAATTTTGTACCAAGAAACATGGGTGTTCTGAAGCTACTGGTTGAATCTAAGCGAGATCTGAGTTGAATATTTTTAAATTTGCTCAAATCGAGCTGAGATTAATTCTGTACCAAGAAACATGGGTGTTCCGAAGCTGTTGGTTGAATCTAAGCGAGATCTGAGACATTTATTTTTTTTGAAATTGCTCAGATTGGGCTGAGATTAATTTTGTACCAAGAAACATGGGTGTTCTGAAGCGGTTGGTTGAATCTAAGCGAGATCTGAGATGGATAATTTTAAATTTACTCAGATTGAGCTGAGATTAATTCTGTACCAAGAAACATGGGTGTTCCGAAGCTACTGGTTGAATCTAAGCGAGATCTGAGTTGATCATTTTTAAAAATGCTTTGATTGGGCTAAGATTAATTCTGTACAAAGAAACATGGGTGTTCTGAAGCTACTGGTTGAATCTAAGCGAGATCTGCGTTGATTATTTTTAAATTTGCTCAAATCGAGCTGAGATTAATTCTGTACCAAGAAACATGGGTGTTCTGAAGCTACTGGTTGAATCTAAGCGAGATCTGAGTTGATTATTTTTAAATTTGCTCAAATCGAGCTGAGATTAATTCTGTACCAAGAAACATGGGTGTTTTGAAGCTACTGGTTGAATCTAAGCGAGATCTGAGACATTTATTTTTTTCAAATTGCTCAGATTGGGCTGAGATTAATTCTGTACTAAGAAACATGGGTGTTCCGAAGCTACTGGTTGAATCTAAGCGAGATCTGAGACATTTATTTTTTCCAAATTGCTCAGATTGGGCTGAGATTAATTCTGTACTAAGAAACATGGGTGTTCCGAAGCTACTGGTTGAATCTAAGCGAGATCTGAGTTGATCATTTTTAAAAATGCTCAGATTGGGCTAAGATTAATTTTGTACCAAGAAACATGGGTGTTCTGAAGCTGTTG
The DNA here is from genome assembly GCF_032118995.1 of Asterias amurensis. Classification (NCBI taxonomy): domain Eukaryota; kingdom Metazoa; phylum Echinodermata; class Asteroidea; order Forcipulatida; family Asteriidae; genus Asterias; species Asterias amurensis. The sequence continues at coordinate 7,657,485 of NC_092657.1, read as the reverse complement.
GTTGAATCTAAGCGAGATCTGAGTTGATTATTTTTAAATTTGCTCAAATCGAGCTGAGATTAATTCTGTACCAAGAAACACGGGTGTTCCGAAGCTGTTGGTTGAATCTAAGCGAGATCTGAGACATTTATTTTTTTCAAATTGCTCAGATTGGGCTGAGATTAATTCTGTACCAAGAAACATGGGTGTTCTGAAGCTGTTGGTTGAATCTAAGCTAGATCTGAGATGGATAATTTTAAATTTACTGAGATTGAGCTGAGATTAATTCTGTACCAAGAAACATGGGTGTTCCGAAGCTACTGGTTGAATCTAAGCGAGATCTGAGTTGATCATTTTTAAAAATGCTCAGATTGGGCTAAGATTAATTTTGTACAAAGAAACATGGGTGTTCTGAAGCTACTGGTTGATTCTAAGCGAGATCTGAGACATTTATTTTTTTCAAATTGCTCAGATTGGGCTGAGATTAATTCTGTACTAAGAAACATGGGTGTTCCGAAGCTACTGGTTGAATCTAAGCGAGATCTGAGTTGATCATTTTTAAAAATGCTCAGATTGGGCTAAGATTAATTTTGTACCAAGAAACATGGGTGTTCTGAAGCTACTGGTTGAATCTAAGCGAGATCTGAGTTGATTATTTTTAAATTTGCTCAAATCGAGCTGAGATTAATTCTGTACCAAGAAACACGGGTGTTCCGAAGCTGTTGGTTGAATCTAAGCGAGATCTGAGACATTTATTTTTTTCAAATTGCTCAGATTGGGCTGAGATTAATTCTGTACCAAGAAACATGGGTGTTCTGAAGCTGTTGGTTGAATCTAAGCTAGATCTGAGATGGATAATTTTAAATTTACTCAGATTGAGCTGAGATTAATTCTGTACCAAGAAACATGGGTGTTCCGAAGCTACTGGTTGAATCTAAGCGAGATCTGAGTTGATTATTTTTAAATTTGCTCAAATCGAGCTGAGATTAATTCTGTACCAAGAAACATGGGTGTTCTGAAGCTACTGGTTGAATCTAAGCGAGATCTGAGACATTTATTTTTTTTGAAATTGCTCAGATTGGGCTGAGATTAATTTTGTACCAAGAAACATGGGTGTTCTGAAGCGGTTGGTTGAATCTAAGCGAGATCTGAGACATTTATTTTTTTCAAATTGCTCAGATTGGGCTGAGATTAATTCTGTACTAAGAAACATGGGTGTTCCGAAGCTACTGGTTGAATCTAAGCGAGATCTGAGTTGATCATTTTTAAAAATGCTCAGATTGGGCTAAGATTAATTTTGTACCAAGAAACATGGGTGTTCTGAAGCTACTGGTTGAATCTAAGCGAGATCTGAGTTGATTATTTTTAAATTTGCTCAAATCGAGCTGAGATTAATTCTGTACCAAGAAACATGGGTGTTCCGAAGCTGTTGGTTGAATCTAAGCGAGATCTGAGACATTTATTTTTTTTGAAATTGCTCAGATTGGGCTGAGATTAATTTTGTACCAAGAAACATGGGTGTTCTGAAGCGGTTGGTTGAATCTAAGCGAGATCTGAGATGGATAATTTTAAATTTACTCAGATTGAGCTGAGATTAATTCTGTACCAAGAAACATGGGTGTTCTGAAGCTACTGGTTGAATCTAAGCGAGATCTGAGACATTTATTTTTTTCAAATTGCTCAGATTGGGCTGAGATTAATTCTGTACCAAGAAACATGGGTGTTCTGAAGCTACTGGTTGAATCTAAGCGAGATCTGAGACATTTATTTTTTTCAAATTGCTCAGATTGGGCTGAGATTAATTCTGTACTAAGAAACATGGGTGTTCCGAAGCTACTGGTTGAATCTAAGCGAGATCTGAGTTGATCATTTTTAAAAATGCTCAGATTGGGCTAAGATTAATTTTGTACCAAGAAACATGGGTGTTCTGAAGCTACTGGTTGAATCTAAGCGAGATCTGAGTTGATTATTTTTAAATTTGCTCAAATCGAGCTGAGATTAATTCTGTACCAAGAAACACGGGTGTTCCGAAGCTGTTGGTTGAATCTAAGCGAGATCTGAGACATTTATTTTTTTCAAATTGCTCAGATTGGGCTGAGATTAATTCTGTACCAAGAAACATGGGTGTTCTGAAGCTACTGGTTGAATCTAAGCGAGATCTGAGTTGATCATTTTTAAAAATGCTTTGATTGGGCTAAGATTAATTCTGTACAAAGAAACATGGGTGTTCTGAAGCTACTGGTTGAATCTAAGCGAGATCTGCGTTGATTATTTTTAAATTTGCTCAAATCGAGCTGAGATTAATTCTGTACCAAGAAACATGGGTGTTCTGAAGCTACTGGTTGAATCTAAGCGAGATCTGAGTTGATTATTTTTAAATTTGCTCAAATCGAGCTGAGATTAATTCTGTACCAAGAAACATGGGTGTTCTGAAGCTACTGGTTGAATCTAAGCGAGATCTGAGACATTTATTTTGTTCAAATTGCTCAGATTGGGCTGAGATTAATTCTGTACTAAGAAACATGGGTGTTCCGAAGCTACTGGTTGAATCTAAGCGAGATCTGAGACATTTATTTTTTTCAAATTGCTCAGATTGGGCTGAGATTAATTCTGTACTAAGAAACATGGGTGTTCCGAAGCTACTGGTTGAATCTAAGCGAGATCTGAGTTGATCATTTTTAAAAATGCTCAGATTGGGCTAAGATTAATTTTGTACCAAGAAACATGGGTGTTCTGAAGCTACTGGTTGAATCTAAGCGAGATCTGAGTTGATTATTTTTAAATTTGCTCAAATCGAGCTGAGATTAATTCTGTACCAAGAAACACGGGTGTTCCGAAGCTGTTGGTTGAATCTAAGCGAGATCTGAGACATTTATTTTTTTCAAATTGCTCAGATTGGGCTGAGATTAATTCTGTACCAAGAAACATGGGTGTTCTGAAGCTGTTGGTTGAATCTAAGCTAGATCTGAGATGGATAATTTTAAATTTACTCAGATTGAGCTGAGATTAATTCTGTACCAAGAAACATGGGTGTTCCGAAGCTACTGGTTGAATCTAAGCGAGATCTGAGTTGATTATTTTTAAATTTGCTCAAATCGAGCTGAGATTAATTCTGTACCAAGAAACATGGGTGTTCTGAAGCTACTGGTTGATTCTAAGCGAGATCTGAGACATTTATTTTTTTCAAATTGCTCAGATTGGGCTGAGATTAATTCTGTACCAAGAAACATGGGTGTTCTGAAGCTACTGGTTGAATCTAAGCGAGATCTGAGACATTTATTTTTTTCAAATTGCTCAGATTGGGCTGAGATTAATTCTGTACTAAGAAACATGGGTGTTCCGAAGCTACTGGTTGAATCTAAGCGAGATCTGAGACATTTATTTTTTTCAAATTGCTCAGATTGGGCTGAGATTAATTCTGTACTAAGAAACATGGGTGTTCTGAAGCTACTGGTTGAATCTAAGCGAGATCTGAGACATTTATTTTTTTCAAATTGCTCAGATTGGGCTGAGATTAATTCTGTACTAAGAAACATGGGTGTTCCGAAGCTACTGGTTGAATCTAAGCGAGATCTGAGTTGATCATTTTTAAAAATGCTCAGATTGGGCTAAGATTAATTTTGTACCAAGAAACATGGGTGTTCTGAAGCTACTGGTTGAATCTAAGCGAGATCTGAGTTGATTATTTTTAAATTTGCTCAAATCGAGCTGAGATTAATTCTGTACCAAGAAACACAGGTGTTCCGAAGCTGTTGGTTGAATCTAAGCGAGATCTGAGACATTTATTTTTTTCAAATTGCTCAGATTGGGCTGAGATTAATTTTGTACCAAGAAACATGGGTGTTCTGAAGCTACTGGTTGAATCTAAGCGAGATCTGAGTTGATTATTTTTAAATTTGCTCAAATCGAGCTGAGATTAATTCTGTACCAAGAAACACGGGTGTTCCGAAGCTGTTGGTTGAATCTAAGCGAGATCTGAGACATTTATTTTTTTCAAATTGCTCAGATTGGGCTGAGATTAATTCTGTACCAAGAAACATGGGTGTTCTGAAGCTACTGGTTGAATCTAAGCGAGATCTGAGTTGATCATTTTTAAAAATGCTTTGATTGGGCTAAGATTAATTCTGTACAAAGAAACATGGGTGTTCTGAAGCTACTGGTTGAATCTAAGCGAGATCTGCGTTGATTATTTTTAAATTTGCTCAAATCGAGCTGAGATTAATTCTGTACCAAGAAACATGGGTGTTCTGAAGCTACTGGTTGAATCTAAGCGAGATCTGAGACATTTATTTTTTTCAAATTGCTCAGATTGGGCTGAGATTAATTGTGTACTAAGAAACATGGGTGTTCCGAAGCTACTGGTTGAATCTAAGCGAGATCTGAGACATTTATTTTTTTCAAATTGCTCAGATTGGGCTGAGATTAATTGTGTACTAAGAAACATGGGTGTTCCGAAGCTACTGGTTGAATCTAAGCGAGATCTGAGTTGATCATTTTTAAAAATGCTCAGATTGGGCTAAGATTAATTTTGTACAAAGAAACATGGGTGTTCTGAAGCTACTGGATGAATCTAAGCGAGATCTGAGTTGATCATTTTTAAAAATGCTCAAATCGAGCTAAGATTAATTCTGTACCAAAAAACATGGGTGTTCCGAAGCTGTTGGTTGAATCTAAGCGAGATCTGAGATGGATAATTTTAAATTTACTCAGATTGAGCTGAGATTAATTCTGTACCAAGAAACATGGGTGTTCTGAAGCTACTGGTTGAATCTAAGCGAGATCTGAGTTGATTATTTTTAAATTTGCTCGAATCGAGCTGAGATTAATTCTGTACCAAGAAACATGGGTGTTCCGAAGCTACTGGTTGAATCTAAGCGAGATCTGAGTTGATTATTTTCAAATTTGCTCAAATCGAGCTGAGATTAATTCTGTACCAAGAAACATGGGTGTTCCGAAGCTGTTGGTTGAATCTAAGCGAGATCTGAGACATTTATTTTTTTTGAAATTGCTCAGATTGGGCTGAGATTAATTTTGTACCAAGAAACATGGGTGTTCTGAAGCGGTTGGTTGAATCTAAGCGAGATCTGAGATGGATAATTTTAAATTTACTCAGATTGAGCTGAGATTAATTCTGTACCAAGAAACATGGGTGTTCCGAAGCTACTGGTTGAATCTAAGCGAGATCTGAGTTGATCATTTTTAAAAATGCTTTGATTGGGCTAAGATTAATTCTGTACAAAGAAACATGGGTGTTCTGAAGCTACTGGTTGAATCTAAGCGAGATCTGCGTTGATTATTTTTAAATTTGCTCAAATCGAGCTGAGATTAATTCTGTACCAAGAAACATGGGTGTTCTGAAGCTACTGGTTGAATCTAAGCGAGATCTGAGTTGATTATTTTTAAATTTGCTCAAATCGAGCTGAGATTAATTCTGTACCAAGAAACATGGGTGTTTTGAAGCTACTGGTTGAATCTAAGCGAGATCTGAGACATTTATTTTTTTCAAATTGCTCAGATTGGGCTGAGATTAATTCTGTACTAAGAAACATGGGTGTTCCGAAGCTACTGGTTGAATCTAAGCGAGATCTGAGACATTTATTTTTTCCAAATTGCTCAGATTGGGCTGAGATTAATTCTGTACTAAGAAACATGGGTGTTCCGAAGCTACTGGTTGAATCTAAGCGAGATCTGAGTTGATCATTTTTAAAAATGCTCAGATTGGGCTAAGATTAATTTTGTACCAAGAAACATGGGTGTTCTGAAGCTACTGGTTGAATCTAAGCGAGATCTGAGTTGATTATTTTTAAATTTGCTCAAATCGAGCTGAGATTAATTCTGTACCAAGAAACACGGGTGTTCCGAAGCTGTTGGTTGAATCTAAGCGAGATCTGAGACATTTATTTTTTTCAAATTGCTCAGATTGGGCTGAGATTAATTCTGTACCAAGAAACATGGGTGTTCTGAAGCTGTTGGTTGAATCTAAGCTAGATCTGAGATGGATAATTTTAAATTTACTGAGATTGAGCTGAGATTAATTCTGTACCAAGAAACATGGGTGTTCCGAAGCTACTGGTTGAATCTAAGCGAGATCTGAGTTGATCATTTTTAAAAATGCTCAGATTGGGCTAAGATTAATTTTGTACAAAGAAACATGGGTGTTCTGAAGCTACTGGTTGATTCTAAGCGAGATCTGAGACATTTATTTTTTTCAAATTGCTCAGATTGGGCTGAGATTAATTCTGTACTAAGAAACATGGGTGTTCCGAAGCTACTGGTTGAATCTAAGCGAGATCTGAGTTGATCATTTTTAAAAATGCTCAGATTGGGCTAAGATTAATTTTGTACCAAGAAACATGGGTGTTCTGAAGCTACTGGTTGAATCTAAGCGAGATCTGAGTTGATTATTTTTAAATTTGCTCAAATCGAGCTGAGATTAATTCTGTACCAAGAAACACGGGTGTTCCGAAGCTGTTGGTTGAATCTAAGCGAGATCTGAGACATTTATTTTTTTCAAATTGCTCAGATTGGGCTGAGATTAATTCTGTACCAAGAAACATGGGTGTTCTGAAGCTGTTGGTTGAATCTAAGCTAGATCTGAGATGGATAATTTTAAATTTACTCAGATTGAGCTGAGATTAATTCTGTACCAAGAAACATGGGTGTTCCGAAGCTACTGGTTGAATCTAAGCGAGATCTGAGTTGATTATTTTTAAATTTGCTCAAATCGAGCTGAGATTAATTCTGTACCAAGAAACATGGGTGTTCTGAAGCTACTGGTTGATTCTAAGCGAGATCTGAGACATTTATTTTTTTCAAATTGCTCAGATTGGGCTGAGATTAATTCTGTACCAAGAAACATGGGTGTTCTGAAGCTACTGGTTGAATCTAAGCGAGATCTGAGACATTTATTTTTTTCAAATTGCTCAGATTGGGCTGAGATTAATTCTGTACTAAGAAACATGGGTGTTCCGAAGCTACTGGTTGAATCTAAGCGAGATCTGAGACATTTATTTTTTTCAAATTGCTCAGATTGGGCTGAGATTAATTCTGTACTAAGAAACATGGGTGTTCTGAAGCTACTGGTTGAATCTAAGCGAGATCTGAGACATTTATTTTTTTCAAATTGCTCAGATTGGGCTGAGATTAATTCTGTACTAAGAAACATGGGTGTTCCGAAGCTACTGGTTGAATCTAAGCGAGATCTGAGTTGATCATTTTTAAAAATGCTCAGATTGGGCTAAGATTAATTTTGTACCAAGAAACATGGGTGTTCTGAAGCTACTGGTTGAATCTAAGCGAGATCTGAGTTGATTATTTTTAAATTTGCTCAAATCGAGCTGAGATTAATTCTGTACCAAGAAACACAGGTGTTCCGAAGCTGTTGGTTGAATCTAAGCGAGATCTGAGACATTTATTTTTTTCAAATTGCTCAGATTGGGCTGAGATTAATTCTGTACCAAGAAACATGGGTGTTCTGAAGCTACTGGTTGAATCTAAGCGAGATCTGAGTTGATCATTTTTAAAAATGCTTTGATTGGGCTAAGATTAATTCTGTACAAAGAAACATGGGTGTTCTGAAGCTACTGGTTGAATCTAAGCGAGATCTGCGTTGATTATTTTTAAATTTGCTCAAATCGAGCTGAGATTAATTCTGTACCAAGAAACATGGGTGTTCTGAAGCTACTGGTTGAATCTAAGCGAGATCTGAGTTGATTATTTTTAAATTTGCTCAAATCGAGCTGAGATTAATTCTGTACCAAGAAACATGGGTGTTCTGAAGCTACTGGTTGAATCTAAGCGAGATCTGAGACATTTATTTTGTTCAAATTGCTCAGATTGGGCTGAGATTAATTCTGTACTAAGAAACATGGGTGTTCCGAAGCTACTGGTTGAATCTAAGCGAGATCTGAGACATTTATTTTTTTCAAATTGCTCAGATTGGGCTGAGATTAATTCTGTACTAAGAAACATGGGTGTTCCGAAGCTACTGGTTGAATCTAAGCGAGATCTGAGTTGATCATTTTTAAAAATGCTCAGATTGGGCTAAGATTAATTTTGTACCAAGAAACATGGGTGTTCTGAAGCTACTGGTTGAATCTAAGCGAGATCTGAGTTGATTATTTTTAAATTTGCTCAAATCGAGCTGAGATTAATTCTGTACCAAGAAACACGGGTGTTCCGAAGCTGTTGGTTGAATCTAAGCGAGATCTGAGACATTTATTTTTTTCAAATTGCTCAGATTGGGCTGAGATTAATTCTGTACCAAGAAACATGGGTGTTCTGAAGCTGTTGGTTGAATCTAAGCTAGATCTGAGATGGATAATTTTAAATTTACTCAGATTGAGCTGAGATTAATTCTGTACCAAGAAACATGGGTGTTCCGAAGCTACTGGTTGAATCTAAGCGAGATCTGAGTTGATTATTTTTAAATTTGCTCAAATCGAGCTGAGATTAATTCTGTACCAAGAAACATGGGTGTTCTGAAGCTACTGGTTGATTCTAAGCGAGATCTGAGACATTTATTTTTTTCAAATTGCTCAGATTGGGCTGAGATTAATTCTGTACCAAGAAACATGGGTGTTCTGAAGCTACTGGTTGAATCTAAGCGAGATCTGAGACATTTATTTTTTTCAAATTGCTCAGATTGGGCTGAGATTAATTCTGTACTAAGAAACATGGGTGTTCCGAAGCTACTGGTTGAATCTAAGCGAGATCTGAGACATTTATTTTTTTCAAATTGCTCAGATTGGGCTGAGATTAATTCTGTACTAAGAAACATGGGTGTTCTGAAGCTACTGGTTGAATCTAAGCGAGATCTGAGACATTTATTTTTTTCAAATTGCTCAGATTGGGCTGAGATTAATTCTGTACTAAGAAACATGGGTGTTCCGAAGCTACTGGTTGAATCTAAGCGAGATCTGAGTTGATCATTTTTAAAAATGCTCAGATTGGGCTAAGATTAATTTTGTACCAAGAAACATGGGTGTTCTGAAGCTACTGGTTGAATCTAAGCGAGATCTGAGTTGATTATTTTTAAATTTGCTCAAATCGAGCTGAGATTAATTCTGTACCAAGAAACACAGGTGTTCCGAAGCTGTTGGTTGAATCTAAGCGAGATCTGAGACATTTATTTTTTTCAAATTGCTCAGATTGGGCTGAGATTAATTTTGTACCAAGAAACATGGGTGTTCTGAAGCTACTGGTTGAATCTAAGCGAGATCTGAGTTGATTATTTTTAAATTTGCTCAAATCGAGCTGAGATTAATTCTGTACCAAGAAACACGGGTGTTCCGAAGCTGTTGGTTGAATCTAAGCGAGATCTGAGACATTTATTTTTTTCAAATTGCTCAGATTGGGCTGAGATTAATTCTGTACCAAGAAACATGGGTGTTCTGAAGCTACTGGTTGAATCTAAGCGAGATCTGAGTTGATCATTTTTAAAAATGCTTTGATTGGGCTAAGATTAATTCTGTACAAAGAAACATGGGTGTTCTGAAGCTACTGGTTGAATCTAAGCGAGATCTGAGTTGATTATTTTTAAATTTGCTCAAATCGAGCTGAGATTAATTCTGTACCAAGAAACATGGGTGTTCTGAAGCTACTGGTTGATTCTAAGCGAGATCTGAGACATTTATTTTTTTCAAATTGCTCAGATTGGGCTGAGATTAATTCTGTACCAAGAAACATGGGTGTTCTGAAGCTACTGGTTGAATCTAAGCGAGATCTGAGACATTTATTTTTTTCAAATTGCTCAGATTGGGCTGAGATTAATTCTGTACTAAGAAACATGGGTGTTCCGAAGCTACTGGTTGAATCTAAGCGAGATCTGAGACATTTATTTTTTTCAAATTGCTCAGATTGGGCTGAGATTAATTCTGTACTAAGAAACATGGGTGTTCTGAAGCTACTGGTTGAATCTAAGCGAGATCTGAGACATTTATTTTTTTCAAATTGCTCAGATTGGGCTGAGATTAATTCTGTACTAAGAAACATGGGTGTTCCGAAGCTACTGGTTGAATCTAAGCGAGATCTGAGTTGATCATTTTTAAAAATGCTCAGATTGGGCTAAGATTAATTTTGTACCAAGAAACATGGGTGTTCTGAAGCTACTGGTTGAATCTAAGCGAGATCTGAGTTGATTATTTTTAAATTTGCTCAAATCGAGCTGAGATTAATTCTGTACCAAGAAACACAGGTGTTCCGAAGCTGTTGGTTGAATCTAAGCGAGATCTGAGACATTTATTTTTTTCAAATTGCTCAGATTGGGCTGAGATTAATTTTGTACCAAGAAACATGGGTGTTCTGAAGCTACTGGTTGAATCTAAGCGAGATCTGAGTTGATTATTTTTAAATTTGCTCAAATCGAGCTGAGATTAATTCTGTACCAAGAAACACGGGTGTTCCGAAGCTGTTGGTTGAATCTAAGCGAGATCTGAGACATTTATTTTTTTCAAATTGCTCAGATTGGGCTGAGATTAATTCTGTACCAAGAAACATGGGTGTTCTGAAGCTACTGGTTGAATCTAAGCGAGATCTGAGTTGATCATTTTTAAAAATGCTTTGATTGGGCTAAGATTAATTCTGTACAAAGAAACATGGGTGTTCTGAAGCTACTGGTTGAATCTAAGCGAGATCTGCGTTGATTATTTTTAAATTTGCTCAAATCGAGCTGAGATTAATTCTGTACCAAGAAACATGGGTGTTCTGAAGCTACTGGTTGAATCTAAGCGAGATCTGAGACATTTATTTTTTTCAAATTGCTCAGATTGGGCTGAGATTAATTGTGTACTAAGAAACATGGGTGTTCCGAAGCTACTGGTTGAATCTAAGCGAGATCTGAGACATTTATTTTTTTCAAATTGCTCAGATTGGGCTGAGATTAATTGTGTACTAAGAAACATGGGTGTTCCGAAGCTACTGGTTGAATCTAAGCGAGATCTGAGTTGATCATTTTTAAAAATGCTCAGATTGGGCTAAGATTAATTTTGTACAAAGAAACATGGGTGTTCTGAAGCTACTGGATGAATCTAAGCGAGATCTGAGTTGATCATTTTTAAAAATGCTCAAATCGAGCTAAGATTAATTCTGTACCAAAAAACATGGGTGTTCCGAAGCTGTTGGTTGAATCTAAGCGAGATCTGAGATGGATAATTTTAAATTTACTCAGATTGAGCTGAGATTAATTCTGTACCAAGAAACATGGGTGTTCTGAAGCTACTGGTTGAATCTAAGCGAGATCTGAGTTGATTATTTTTAAATTTGCTCGAATCGAGCTGAGATTAATTCTGTACCAAGAAACATGGGTGTTCCGAAGCTACTGGTTGAATCTAAGCGAGATCTGAGTTGATTATTTTCAAATTTGCTCAAATCGAGCTGAGATTAATTCTGTACCAAGAAACATGGGTGTTCCGAAGCTGTTGGTTGAATCTAAGCGAGATCTGAGACATTTATTTTTTTTGAAATTGCTCAGATTGGGCTGAGATTAATTTTGTACCAAGAAACATGGGTGTTCTGAAGCGGTTGGTTGAATCTAAGCGAGATCTGAGATGGATAATTTTAAATTTACTCAGATTGAGCTGAGATTAATTCTGTACCAAGAAACATGGGTGTTCCGAAGCTACTGGTTGAATCTAAGCGAGATCTGAGTTGATCATTTTTAAAAATGCTTTGATTGGGCTAAGATTAATTCTGTACAAAGAAACATGGGTGTTCTGAAGCTACTGGTTGAATCTAAGCGAGATCTGCGTTGATTATTTTTAAATTTGCTCAAATCGAGCTGAGATTAATTCTGTACCAAGAAACATGGGTGTTCTGAAGCTACTGGTTGAATCTAAGCGAGATCTGAGTTGATTATTTTTAAATTTGCTCAAATCGAGCTGAGATTAATTCTGTACCAAGAAACATGGGTGTTTTGAAGCTACTGGTTGAATCTAAGCGAGATCTGAGACATTTATTTTTTTCAAATTGCTCAGATTGGGCTGAGATTAATTCTGTACTAAGAAACATGGGTGTTCCGAAGCTACTGGTTGAATCTAAGCGAGATCTGAGACATTTATTTTTTCCAAATTGCTCAGATTGGGCTGAGATTAATTCTGTACTAAGAAACATGGGTGTTCCGAAGCTACTGGTTGAATCTAAGCGAGATCTGAGTTGATCATTTTTAAAAATGCTCAGATTGGGCTAAGATTAATTTTGTACCAAGAAACATGGGTGTTCTGAAGCTACTGGTTGAATCTAAGCGAGATCTGAGTTGATTATTTTTAAATTTGCTCAAATCGAGCTGAGATTAATTCTGTACCAAGAAACACGGGTGTTCCGAAGCTGTTGGTTGAATCTAAGCGAGATCTGAGACATTTATTTTTTTCAAATTGCTCAGATTGGGCTGAGATTAATTCTGTACCAAGAAACATGGGTGTTCTGAAGCTGTTGGTTGAATCTAAGCTAGATCTGAGATGGATAATTTTAAATTTACTGAGATTGAGCTGAGATTAATTCTGTACCAAGAAACATGGGTGTTCCGAAGCTACTGGTTGAATCTAAGCGAGATCTGAGTTGATCATTTTTAAAAATGCTCAGATTGGGCTAAGATTAATTTTGTACAAAGAAACATGGGTGTTCTGAAGCTACTGGTTGATTCTAAGCGAGATCTGAGACATTTATTTTTTTCAAATTGCTCAGATTGGGCTGAGATTAATTCTGTACTAAGAAACATGGGTGTTCCGAAGCTACTGGTTGAATCTAAGCGAGATCTGAGTTGATCATTTTTAAAAATGCTCAGATTGGGCTAAGATTAATTTTGTACCAAGAAACATGGGTGTTCTGAAGCTACTGGTTGAATCTAAGCGAGATCTGAGTTGATTATTTTTAAATTTGCTCAAATCGAGCTGAGATTAATTCTGTACCAAGAAACACGGGTGTTCCGAAGCTGTTGGTTGAATCTAAGCGAGATCTGAGACATTTATTTTTTTCAAATTGCTCAGATTGGGCTGAGATTAATTCTGTACCAAGAAACATGGGTGTTCTGAAGCTGTTGGTTGAATCTAAGCTAGATCTGAGATGGATAATTTTAAATTTACTCAGATTGAGCTGAGATTAATTCTGTACCAAGAAACATGGGTGTTCCGAAGCTACTGGTTGAATCTAAGCGAGATCTGAGTTGATTATTTTTAAATTTGCTCAAATCGAGCTGAGATTAATTCTGTACCAAGAAACATGGGTGTTCTGAAGCTACTGGTTGATTCTAAGCGAGATCTGAGACATTTATTTTTTTCAAATTGCTCAGATTGGGCTGAGATTAATTCTGTACCAAGAAACATGGGTGTTCTGAAGCTACTGGTTGAATCTAAGCGAGATCTGAGACATTTATTTTTTTCAAATTGCTCAGATTGGGCTGAGATTAATTCTGTACTAAGAAACATGGGTGTTCCGAAGCTACTGGTTGAATCTAAGCGAGATCTGAGACATTTATTTTTTTCAAATTGCTCAGATTGGGCTGAGATTAATTCTGTACTAAGAAACATGGGTGTTCTGAAGCTACTGGTTGAATCTAAGCGAGATCTGAGACATTTATTTTTTTCAAATTGCTCAGATTGGGCTGAGATTAATTCTGTACTAAGAAACATGGGTGTTCCGAAGCTACTGGTTGAATCTAAGCGAGATCTGAGTTGATCATTTTTAAAAATGCTCAGATTGGGCTAAGATTAATTTTGTACCAAGAAACATGGGTGTTCTGAAGCTACTGGTTGAATCTAAGCGAGATCTGAGTTGATTATTTTTAAATTTGCTCAAATCGAGCTGAGATTAATTCTGTACCAAGAAACACAGGTGTTCCGAAGCTGTTGGTTGAATCTAAGCGAGATCTGAGACATTTATTTTTTTCAAATTGCTCAGATTGGGCTGAGATTAATTCTGTACCAAGAAACATGGGTGTTCTGAAGCTACTGGTTGAATCTAAGCGAGATCTGAGTTGATCATTTTTAAAAATGCTTTGATTGGGCTAAGATTAATTCTGTACAAAGAAACATGGGTGTTCTGAAGCTACTGGTTGAATCTAAGCGAGATCTGCGTTGATTATTTTTAAATTTGCTCAAATCGAGCTGAGATTAATTCTGTACCAAGAAACATGGGTGTTCTGAAGCTACTGGTTGAATCTAAGCGAGATCTGAGTTGATTATTTTTAAATTTGCTCAAATCGAGCTGAGATTAATTCTGTACCAAGAAACATGGGTGTTCTGAAGCTACTGGTTGAATCTAAGCGAGATCTGAGACATTTATTTTGTTCAAATTGCTCAGATTGGGCTGAGATTAATTCTGTACTAAGAAACATGGGTGTTCCGAAGCTACTGGTTGAATCTAAGCGAGATCTGAGACATTTATTTTTTTCAAATTGCTCAGATTGGGCTGAGATTAATTCTGTACTAAGAAACATGGGTGTTCCGAAGCTACTGGTTGAATCTAAGCGAGATCTGAGTTGATCATTTTTAAAAATGCTCAGATTGGGCTAAGATTAATTTTGTACCAAGAAACATGGGTGTTCTGAAGCTACTGGTTGAATCTAAGCGAGATCTGAGTTGATTATTTTTAAATTTGCTCAAATCGAGCTGAGATTAATTCTGTACCAAGAAACACGGGTGTTCCGAAGCTGTTGGTTGAATCTAAGCGAGATCTGAGACATTTATTTTTTTCAAATTGCTCAGATTGGGCTGAGATTAATTCTGTACCAAGAAACATGGGTGTTCTGAAGCTGTTGGTTGAATCTAAGCTAGATCTGAGATGGATAATTTTAAATTTACTCAGATTGAGCTGAGATTAATTCTGTACCAAGAAACATGGGTGTTCCGAAGCTACTGGTTGAATCTAAGCGAGATCTGAGTTGATTATTTTTAAATTTGCTCAAATCGAGCTGAGATTAATTCTGTACCAAGAAACATGGGTGTTCTGAAGCTACTGGTTGATTCTAAGCGAGATCTGAGACATTTATTTTTTTCAAATTGCTCAGATTGGGCTGAGATTAATTCTGTACCAAGAAACATGGGTGTTCTGAAGCTACTGGTTGAATCTAAGCGAGATCTGAGACATTTATTTTTTTCAAATTGCTCAGATTGGGCTGAGATTAATTCTGTACTAAGAAACATGGGTGTTCCGAAGCTACTGGTTGAATCTAAGCGAGATCTGAGACATTTATTTTTTTCAAATTGCTCAGATTGGGCTGAGATTAATTCTGTACTAAGAAACATGGGTGTTCTGAAGCTACTGGTTGAATCTAAGCGAGATCTGAGACATTTATTTTTTTCAAATTGCTCAGATTGGGCTGAGATTAATTCTGTACTAAGAAACATGGGTGTTCCGAAGCTACTGGTTGAATCTAAGCGAGATCTGAGTTGATCATTTTTAAAAATGCTCAGATTGGGCTAAGATTAATTTTGTACCAAGAAACATGGGTGTTCTGAAGCTACTGGTTGAATCTAAGCGAGATCTGAGTTGATTATTTTTAAATTTGCTCAAATCGAGCTGAGATTAATTCTGTACCAAGAAACACAGGTGTTCCGAAGCTGTTGGTTGAATCTAAGCGAGATCTGAGACATTTATTTTTTTCAAATTGCTCAGATTGGGCTGAGATTAATTTTGTACCAAGAAACATGGGTGTTCTGAAGCTACTGGTTGAATCTAAGCGAGATCTGAGTTGATTATTTTTAAATTTGCTCAAATCGAGCTGAGATTAATTCTGTACCAAGAAACACGGGTGTTCCGAAGCTGTTGGTTGAATCTAAGCGAGATCTGAGACATTTATTTTTTTCAAATTGCTCAGATTGGGCTGAGATTAATTCTGTACCAAGAAACATGGGTGTTCTGAAGCTACTGGTTGAATCTAAGCGAGATCTGAGTTGATCATTTTTAAAAATGCTTTGATTGGGCTAAGATTAATTCTGTACAAAGAAACATGGGTGTTCTGAAGCTACTGGTTGAATCTAAGCGAGATCTGAGTTGATTATTTTTAAATTTGCTCAAATCGAGCTGAGATTAATTCTGTACCAAGAAACATGGGTGTTCTGAAGCTACTGGTTGATTCTAAGCGAGATCTGAGACATTTATTTTTTTCAAATTGCTCAGATTGGGCTGAGATTAATTCTGTACCAAGAAACATGGGTGTTCTGAAGCTACTGGTTGAATCTAAGCGAGATCTGAGACATTTATTTTTTTCAAATTGCTCAGATTGGGCTGAGATTAATTCTGTACTAAGAAACATGGGTGTTCCGAAGCTACTGGTTGAATCTAAGCGAGATCTGAGACATTTATTTTTTTCAAATTGCTCAGATTGGGCTGAGATTAATTCTGTACTAAGAAACATGGGTGTTCTGAAGCTACTGGTTGAATCTAAGCGAGATCTGAGACATTTATTTTTTTCAAATTGCTCAGATTGGGCTGAGATTAATTCTGTACTAAGAAACATGGGTGTTCCGAAGCTACTGGTTGAATCTAAGCGAGATCTGAGTTGATCATTTTTAAAAATGCTCAGATTGGGCTAAGATTAATTTTGTACCAAGAAACATGGGTGTTCTGAAGCTACTGGTTGAATCTAAGCGAGATCTGAGTTGATTATTTTTAAATTTGCTCAAATCGAGCTGAGATTAATTCTGTACCAAGAAACACAGGTGTTCCGAAGCTGTTGGTTGAATCTAAGCGAGATCTGAGACATTTATTTTTTTCAAATTGCTCAGATTGGGCTGAGATTAATTTTGTACCAAGAAACATGGGTGTTCTGAAGCTACTGGTTGAATCTAAGCGAGATCTGAGTTGATTATTTTTAAATTTGCTCAAATCGAGCTGAGATTAATTCTGTACCAAGAAACACGGGTGTTCCGAAGCTGTTGGTTGAATCTAAGCGAGATCTGAGACATTTATTTTTTTCAAATTGCTCAGATTGGGCTGAGATTAATTCTGTACCAAGAAACATGGGTGTTCTGAAGCTACTGGTTGAATCTAAGCGAGATCTGAGTTGATCATTTTTAAAAATGCTTTGATTGGGCTAAGATTAATTCTGTACAAAGAAACATGGGTGTTCTGAAGCTACTGGTTGAATCTAAGCGAGATCTGCGTTGATTATTTTTAAATTTGCTCAAATCGAGCTGAGATTAATTCTGTACCAAGAAACATGGGTGTTCTGAAGCTACTGGTTGAATCTAAGCGAGATCTGAGACATTTATTTTTTTCAAATTGCTCAGATTGGGCTGAGATTAATTGTGTACTAAGAAACATGGGTGTTCCGAAGCTACTGGTTGAATCTAAGCGAGATCTGAGACATTTATTTTTTTCAAATTGCTCAGATTGGGCTGAGATTAATTGTGTACTAAGAAACATGGGTGTTCCGAAGCTACTGGTTGAATCTAAGCGAGATCTGAGTTGATCATTTTTAAAAATGCTCAGATTGGGCTAAGATTAATTTTGTACAAAGAAACATGGGTGTTCTGAAGCTACTGGATGAATCTAAGCGAGATCTGAGTTGATCATTTTTAAAAATGCTCAAATCGAGCTAAGATTAATTCTGTACCAAAAAACATGGGTGTTCCGAAGCTGTTGGTTGAATCTAAGCGAGATCTGAGATGGATAATTTTAAATTTACTCAGATTGAGCTGAGATTAATTCTGTACCAAGAAACATGGGTGTTCTGAAGCTACTGGTTGAATCTAAGCGAGATCTGAGTTGATTATTTTTAAATTTGCTCGAATCGAGCTGAGATTAATTCTGTACCAAGAAACATGGGTGTTCCGAAGCTACTGGTTGAATCTAAGCGAGATCTGAGTTGATTATTTTCAAATTTGCTCAAATCGAGCTGAGATTAATTCTGTACCAAGAAACATGGGTGTTCCGAAGCTGTTGGTTGAATCTAAGCGAGATCTGAGACATTTATTTTTTTTGAAATTGCTCAGATTGGGCTGAGATTAATTTTGTACCAAGAAACATGGGTGTTCTGAAGCGGTTGGTTGAATCTAAGCGAGATCTGAGATGGATAATTTTAAATTTACTCAGATTGAGCTGAGATTAATTCTGTACCAAGAAACATGGGTGTTCCGAAGCTACTGGTTGAATCTAAGCGAGATCTGAGTTGATCATTTTTAAAAATGCTTTGATTGGGCTAAGATTAATTCTGTACAAAGAAACATGGGTGTTCTGAAGCTACTGGTTGAATCTAAGCGAGATCTGCGTTGATTATTTTTAAATTTGCTCAAATCGAGCTGAGATTAATTCTGTACCAAGAAACATGGGTGTTCTGAAGCTACTGGTTGAATCTAAGCGAGATCTGAGTTGATTATTTTTAAATTTGCTCAAATCGAGCTGAGATTAATTCTGTACCAAGAAACATGGGTGTTTTGAAGCTACTGGTTGAATCTAAGCGAGATCTGAGACATTTATTTTTTTCAAATTGCTCAGATTGGGCTGAGATTAATTCTGTACTAAGAAACATGGGTGTTCCGAAGCTACTGGTTGAATCTAAGCGAGATCTGAGACATTTATTTTTTCCAAATTGCTCAGATTGGGCTGAGATTAATTCTGTACTAAGAAACATGGGTGTTCCGAAGCTACTGGTTGAATCTAAGCGAGATCTGAGTTGATCATTTTTAAAAATGCTCAGATTGGGCTAAGATTAATTTTGTACCAAGAAACATGGGTGTTCTGAAGCTACTGGTTGAATCTAAGCGAGATCTGAGTTGATTATTTTTAAATTTGCTCAAATCGAGCTGAGATTAATTCTGTACCAAGAAACACGGGTGTTCCGAAGCTGTTGGTTGAATCTAAGCGAGATCTGAGACATTTATTTTTTTCAAATTGCTCAGATTGGGCTGAGATTAATTCTGTACCAAGAAACATGGGTGTTCTGAAGCTGTTGGTTGAATCTAAGCTAGATCTGAGATGGATAATTTTAAATTTACTCAGATTGAGCTGAGATTAATTCTGTACCAAGAAACATGGGTGTTCCGAAGCTACTGGTTGAATCTAAGCGAGATCTGAGTTGATCATTTTTAAAAATGCTCAGATTGGGCTAAGATTAATTTTGTACAAAGAAACATGGGTGTTCTGAAGCTACTGGTTGAATCTAAGCGAGATCTGAGACATTTATTTTTTTCAAATTGCTCAGATTGGGCTGAGATTAATTCTGTACTAAGAAACATGGGTGTTCCGAAGCTACTGGTTGAATCTAAGCGAGATCTGAGTTGATCATTTTTAAAAATGCTCAGATTGGGCTAAGATTAATTCTGTACCAATAAACATGGGTGTTCTGAAGCTACTGGTTGAATCTAAGCGAGATCTGAGTTGATTATTTTTAAATTTGCTCAAATCGAGCTGAGATTAATTCTGTACCAAGAAACATGGGTGTTCCGAAGCTACTGGTTGAATCTAAGCGAGATCTGAGTTGATCATTTTTAAAAATGCTTTGATTGGGCTAAGATTAATTCTGTACCAAGAAACATGGGTGTTCCGAAGCTGTTGGTTGAATCTAAGCGAGATCTGAGACATTTATTTTTTTCAAATTGCTCAGATTGGGCTGAGATTAATTCTGTACCAAGAAACATGGGTGTTCTGAAGCTACTGGTTGAATCTAAGCGAGATCTGAGACATTTATTTTTTTCAAATTGCTCAGATTGGGCTGAGATTAATTCTGTACTAAGAAACATGGGTGTTCCGAAGCTACTGGTTGAATCTAAGCGAGATCTGAGTTGATTATTTTTAAATTTGCTCAAATCGAGCTGAGATTAATTCTGTACCAAGAAACATGGGTGTTCCGAAGCTACTGGTTGAATCTAAGCGAGATCTGAGTTGATCATTTTTAAAAATGCTCAGATTGGGCTAAGATTAATTTTGTACAAAGAAACATGGGTGTTCTGAAGCTACTGGTTGAATCTAAGCGAGATCTGAGACATTTATTTTTTTCAAATTGCTCAGATTGGGCTGAGATTAATTCTGTACCAAGAAACATGGGTGTTCTGAAGCTGTTGGTTGAATCTAAGCTAGATCTGAGATGGATAATTTTAAATTTACTCAGATTGAGCTGAGATTAATTCTGTACCAAGAAACATGGGTGTTCCGAAGCTACTGGTTGAATCTAAGCGAGATCTGAGTTGATCATTTTTAAAAATGCTCAGATTGGGCTAAGATTAATTTTGTACAAAGAAACATGGGTGTTCTGAAGCTACTGGTTGATTCTAAGCGAGATCTGAGACATTTATTTTTTTCAAATTGCTCAGATTGGGCTGAGATTAATTCTGTACTAAGAAACATGGGTGTTCCGAAGCTACTGGTTGAATCTAAGCGAGATCTGAGTTGATCATTTTTAAAAATGCTCAAATCGAGCTGAGATTAATTCTGTACCAAGAAACATGGGTGTTCCGAAGCTACTGGTTGAATCTAAGCGAGATCTGAGTTGATCATTTTTAAAAATGCTTTGATTGGGCTAAGATTAATTCTGTACAAAGAAACATGGGTGTTCTGAAGCTACTGGTTGAATCTAAGCGAGATCTGCGTTGATTATTTTTAAATTTGCTCAAATCGAGCTGAGATTAATTCTGTACCAAGAAACATGGGTGTTCTGAAGCTACTGGTTGAATCTAAGCGAGATCTGAGTTGATTATTTTTAAATTTGCTCAAATCGAGCTGAGATTAATTCTGTACCAAGAAACATGGGTGTTCTGAAGCTACTGGTTGAATCTAAGCGAGATCTGAGACATTTATTTTTTTCAAATTGCTCAGATTGGGCTGAGATTAATTCTGTACTAAGAAACATGGGTGTTCCGAAGCTACTGGTTGAATCTAAGCGAGATCTGAGACATTTATTTTTTTCAAATTGCTCAGATTGGGCTGAGATTAATTCTGTACTAAGAAACATGGGTGTTCCGAAGCTACTGGTTGAATCTAAGCGAGATCTGAGTTGATCATTTTTAAAAATGCTCAAATCGAGCTGAGATTAATTCTGTACCAAGAAACATGGGTGTTCCGAAGCTACTGGTTGAATCTAAGCGAGATCTGAGTTGATCATTTTTAAAAATGCTTTGATTGGGCTAAGATTAATTCTGTACAAAGAAACATGGGTGTTCTGAAGCTACTGGTTGAATCTAAGCGAGATCTGCGTTGATTATTTTTAAATTTGCTCAAATCGAGCTGAGATTAATTCTGTACCAAGAAACATGGGTGTTCTGAAGCTACTGGTTGAATCTAAGCGAGATCTGAGTTGATTATTTTTAAATTTGCTCAAATCGAGCTGAGATTAATTCTGTACCAAGAAACATGGGTGTTCTGAAGCTACTGGTTGAATCTAAGCGAGATCTGAGACATTTATTTTTTTCAAATTGCTCAGATTGGGCTGAGATTAATTCTGTACTAAGAAACATGGGTGTTCCGAAGCTACTGGTTGAATCTAAGCGAGATCTGAGACATTTATTTTTTTCAAATTGCTCAGATTGGGCTGAGATTAATTCTGTACTAAGAAACATGGGTGTTCCGAAGCTACTGGTTGAATCTAAGCGAGATCTGAGTTGATCATTTTTAAAAATGCTCAGATTGGGCTAAGATTAATTTTGTACCAAGAAACATGGGTGTTCTGAAGCTACTGGTTGAATCTAAGCGAGATCTGAGTTGATTATTTTTAAATTTGCTCAAATCGAGCTGAGATTAATTCTGTACCAAGAAACACGGGTGTTCCGAAGCTGTTGGTTGAATCTAAGCGAGATCTGAGACATTTATTTTTTTCAAATTGCTCAGATTGGGCTGAGATTAATTCTGTACCAAGAAACATGGGTGTTCTGAAGCTGTTGGTTGAATCTAAGCTAGATCTGAGATGGATAATTTTAAATTTACTCAGATTGAGCTGAGATTAATTCTGTACCAAGAAACATGGGTGTTCCGAAGCTACTGGTTGAATCTAAGCGAGATCTGAGTTGATCATTTTTAAAAATGCTCAGATTGGGCTAAGATTAATTTTGTACAAAGAAACATGGGTGTTCTGAAGCTACTGGTTGATTCTAAGCGAGATCTGAGACATTTATTTTTTTCAAATTGCTCAGATTGGGCTGAGATTAATTCTGTACTAAGAAACATGGGTGTTCCGAAGCTACTGGTTGAATCTAAGCGAGATCTGAGTTGATCATTTTTAAAAATGCTCAGATTGGGCTAAGATTAATTTTGTACCAAGAAACATGGGTGTTCTGAAGCTACTGGATGAATCTAAGCGAGATCTGAGTTGATCATTTTTAAAAATGCTCAGATTGGGCTAAGATTAATTCTGTACCAAGAAACATGGGTGTTCTGAAGCTACTGGTTGAATCTAAGCGAGATCTGAGTTGATCTTTTTTAAAAATGCTCAGATTGGGCTAAGATTAATTTTGTACCAAGAAACATGGGTGTTCTGAAGCTACTGGTTGAATCTAAGCGAGATCTGAGTTGATTATTTTTAAATTTGCTCAAATCGAGCTGAGATTAATTCTGTACCAAGAAACACGGGTGTTCCGAAGCTGTTGGTTGAATCTAAGCGAGATCTGAGACATTTATTTTTTTCAAATTGCTCAGATTGGGCTGAGATTAATTCTGTACCAAGAAACATGGGTGTTCTGAAGCTGTTGGTTGAATCTAAGCTAGATCTGAGATGGATAATTTTAAATTTACTCAGATTGAGCTGAGATTAATTCTGTACCAAGAAACATGGGTGTTCCGAAGCTACTGGTTGAATCTAAGCGAGATCTGAGTTGATCATTTTTAAAAATGCTCAGATTGGGCTAAGATTAATTTTGTACAAAGAAACATGGGTGTTCTGAAGCTACTGGTTGAATCTAAGCGAGATCTGAGACATTTATTTTTTTCAAATTGCTCAGATTGGGCTGAGATTAATTCTGTACTAAGAAACATGGGTGTTCCGAAGCTACTGGTTGAATCTAAGCGAGATCTGAGTTGATCATTTTTAAAAATGCTCAGATTGGGCTAAGATTAATTCTGTACCAATAAACATGGGTGTTCTGAAGCTACTGGTTGAATCTAAGCGAGATCTGAGTTGATTATTTTTAAATTTGCTCAAATCGAGCTGAGATTAATTCTGTACCAAGAAACATGGGTGTTCCGAAGCTACTGGTTGAATCTAAGCGAGATCTGAGTTGATCATTTTTAAATATGCTTTGATTGGGCTAAGATTAATTCTGTACCAAGAAACATGGGTGTTCCGAAGCTGTTGGTTGAATCTAAGCGAGATCTGAGACATTTATTTTTTTCAAATTGCTCAGATTGGGCTGAGATTAATTCTGTACCAAGAAACATGGGTGTTCTGAAGCTACTGGTTGAATCTAAGCGAGATCTGAGACATTTATTTTTTTCAAATTGCTCAGATTGGGCTGAGATTAATTCTGTACTAAGAAACATGGGTGTTCCGAAGCTACTGGTTGAATCTAAGCGAGATCTGAGTTGATTATTTTTAAATTTGCTCAAATCGAGCTGAGATTAATTCTGTACCAAGAAACATGGGTGTTCCGAAGCTACTGGTTGAATCTAAGCGAGATCTGAGTTGATCATTTTTAAAAATGCTCAGATTGGGCTAAGATTAATTTTGTACAAAGAAACATGGGTGTTCTGAAGCTACTGGTTGAATCTAAGCGAGATCTGAGACATTTATTTTTTTCAAATTGCTCAGATTGGGCTGAGATTAATTCTGTACCAAGAAACATGGGTGTTCTGAAGCTGTTGGTTGAATCTAAGCTAGATCTGAGATGGATAATTTTAAATTTACTCAGATTGAGCTGAGATTAATTCTGTACCAAGAAACATGGGTGTTCCGAAGCTACTGGTTGAATCTAAGCGAGATCTGAGTTGATCATTTTTAAAAATGCTCAGATTGGGCTAAGATTAATTTTGTACAAAGAAACATGGGTGTTCTGAAGCTACTGGTTGATTCTAAGCGAGATCTGAGACATTTATTTTTTTCAAATTGCTCAGATTGGGCTGAGATTAATTCTGTACTAAGAAACATGGGTGTTCCGAAGCTACTGGTTGAATCTAAGCGAGATCTGAGTTGATCATTTTTAAAAATGCTCAAATCGAGCTGAGATTAATTCTGTACCAAGAAACATGGGTGTTCCGAAGCTACTGGTTGAATCTAAGCGAGATCTGAGTTGATCATTTTTAAAAATGCTTTGATTGGGCTAAGATTAATTCTGTACAAAGAAACATGGGTGTTCTGAAGCTACTGGTTGAATCTAAGCGAGATCTGCGTTGATTATTTTTAAATTTGCTCAAATCGAGCTGAGATTAATTCTGTACCAAGAAACATGGGTGTTCTGAAGCTACTGGTTGAATCTAAGCGAGATCTGAGTTGATTATTTTTAAATTTGCTCAAATCGAGCTGAGATTAATTCTGTACCAAGAAACATGGGTGTTCTGAAGCTACTGGTTGAATCTAAGCGAGATCTGAGACATTTATTTTTTTCAAATTGCTCAGATTGGGCTTAGATTAATTCTGTACTAAGAAACATGGGTGTTCCGAAGCTACTGGTTGAATCTAAGCGAGATCTGAGACATTTATTTTTTTCAAATTGCTCAGATTGGGCTGAGATTAATTCTGTACTAAGAAACATGGGTGTTCCGAAGCTACTGGTTGAATCTAAGCGAGATCTGAGTTGATCATTTTTAAAAATGCTCAGATTGGGCTAAGATTAATTTTGTACCAAGAAACATGGGTGTTCTGAAGCTACTGGTTGAATCTAAGCGAGATCTGAGTTGATTATTTTTAAATTTGCTCAAATCGAGCTGAGATTAATTCTGTACCAAGAAACACGGGTGTTCCGAAGCTGTTGGTTGAATCTAAGCGAGATCTGAGACATTTATTTTTTTCAAATTGCTCAGATTGGGCTGAGATTAATTCTGTACCAAGAAACATGGGTGTTCTGAAGCTGTTGGTTGAATCTAAGCTAGATCTGAGATGGATAATTTTAAATTTACTCAGATTGAGCTGAGATTAATTCTGTACCAAGAAACATGGGTGTTCCGAAGCTACTGGTTGAATCTAAGCGAGATCTGAGTTGATCATTTTTAAAAATGCTCAGATTGGGCTAAGATTAATTTTGTACAAAGAAACATGGGTGTTCTGAAGCTACTGGTTGATTCTAAGCGAGATCTGAGACATTTATTTTTTTCAAATTGCTCAGATTGGGCTGAGATTAATTCTGTACTAAGAAACATGGGTGTTCCGAAGCTACTGGTTGAATCTAAGCGAGATCTGAGTTGATCATTTTTAAAAATGCTCAGATTGGGCTAAGATTAATTTTGTACAAAGAAACATGGGTGTTCTGAAGCTACTGGATGAATCTAAGCGAGATCTGAGTTGATCATTTTTAAAAATGCTCAGATTGGGCTAAGATTAATTCTGTACCAAGAAACATGGGTGTTCTAAAGCTACTGGTTGAATCTAAGCGAGATCTGAGTTGATTGTTTTTAAATTTGCTCAAATCGAGCTGAGATTAATTCTGTACCAAGAAACATGGGTGTTCCGAAGCTACTGGTTGAATCTAAGCGAGATCTGAGTTGATCATTTTTAAAAATGCTCAGATTGGGCTAAGATTAATTCTGTACTAAGAAACATGGGTGTTCTGAAGCTACTGGTTGAATCTAAGCGAGATCTGAGTTGATCATTTTTAAAAATGCTCAGATTGGGCTAAGATTAATTTTGTACCAAGAAACATGGGTGTTCTGAAGCTACTGGATGAATCTAAGCGAGATCTGAGTTGATCATTTTTAAAAATGCTCAGATTGGGCTAAGATTAATTCTGTACCAAGAAACATGGGTGTTCTGAAGCTACTGGTTGAATCTAAGCGAGATCTGAGTTGATCTTTTTTAAAAATGCTCAGATTGGGCTAAGATTAATTTTTTACCAAGAAACATGGGTGTTCTGAAGCTACTGGTTGAATCTAAGCGAGATCTGAGTTGATTATTTTTAAATTTGCTCAAATCGAGCTGAGATTAATTCTGTACCAAGAAACACGGGTGTTCCGAAGCTGTTGGTTGAATCTAAGCGAGATCTGAGACATTTATTTTTTTCAAATTGCTCAGATTGGGCTGAGATTAATTCTGTACCAAGAAACATGGGTGTTCTGAAGCTGTTGGTTGAATCTAAGCTAGATCTGAGATGGATAATTTTAAATTTACTCAGATTGAGCTGAGATTAATTCTGTACCAAGAAACATGGGTGTTCCGAAGCTACTGGTTGAATCTAAGCGAGATCTGAGTTGATCATTTTTAAAAATGCTCAGATTGGGCTAAGATTAATTTTGTACAAAGAAACATGGGTGTTCTGAAGCTACTGGTTGAATCTAAGCGAGATCTGAGACATTTATTTTTTTCAAATTGCTCAGATTGGGCTGAGATTAATTCTGTACTAAGAAACATGGGTGTTCCGAAGCTACTGGTTGAATCTAAGCGAGATCTGAGTTGATCATTTTTAAAAATGCTCAGATTGGGCTAAGATTAATTCTGTACCAATAAACATGGGTGTTCTGAAGCTACTGGTTGAATCTAAGCGAGATCTGAGTTGATTATTTTTAAATTTGCTCAAATCGAGCTGAGATTAATTCTGTACCAAGAAACATGGGTGTTCCGAAGCTACTGGTTGAATCTAAGCGAGATCTGAGTTGATCATTTTTAAAAATGCTTTGATTGGGCTAAGATTAATTCTGTACCAAGAAACATGGGTGTTCCGAAGCTGTTGGTTGAATCTAAGCGAGATCTGAGACATTTATTTTTTTCAAATTGCTCAGATTGGGCTGAGATTAATTCTGTACCAAGAAACATGGGTGTTCTGAAGCTGTTGGTTGAATCTAAGCGAGATCTGAGACATTTATTTTTTTCAAATTGCTCAGATTGGGCTGAGATTAATTCTGTACCAAGAAACATGGGTGTTCTGAAGCTGTTGGTTGAATCTAAGCTAGATCTGAGATGGATAATTTTAAATTTACTCAGATTGAGCTGAGATTAATTCTGTACCAAGAAACATGGGTGTTCCGAAGCTACTGGTTGAATCTAAGCGAGATCTGAGTTGATCATTTTTAAAAATGCTCAGATTGGGCTAAGATTAATTTTGTACAAAGAAACATGGGTGTTCTGAAGCTACTGGTTGAATCTAAGCGAGATCTGAGACATTTATTTTTTTCAAATTGCTCAGATTGGGCTGAGATTAATTCTGTACTAAGAAACATGGGTGTTCCGAAGCTACTGGTTGAATCTAAGCGAGATCTGAGTTGATCATTTTTAAAAATGCTCAGATTGGGCTAAGATTAATTCTGTACCAATAAACATGGGTGTTCTGAAGCTACTGGTTGAATCTAAGCGAGATCTGAGTTGATTATTTTTAAATTTGCTCAAATCGAGCTGAGATTAATTCTGTACCAAGAAACATGGGTGTTCCGAAGCTACTGGTTGAATCTAAGCGAGATCTGAGTTGATCATTTTTAAATATGCTTTGATTGGGCTAAGATTAATTCTGTACCAAGAAACATGGGTGTTCCGAAGCTGTTGGTTGAATCTAAGCGAGATCTGAGACATTTATTTTTTTCAAATTGCTCAGATTGGGCTGAGATTAATTCTGTACCAAGAAACATGGGTGTTCTGAAGCTACTGGTTGAATCTAAGCGAGATCTGAGACATTTATTTTTTTCAAATTGCTCAGATTGGGCTGAGATTAATTCTGTACTAAGAAACATGGGTGTTCCGAAGCTACTGGTTGAATCTAAGCGAGATCTGAGTTGATTATTTTTAAATTTGCTCAAATCGAGCTGAGATTAATTCTGTACCAAGAAACATGGGTGTTCCGAAGCTACTGGTTGAATCTAAGCGAGATCTGAGTTGATCATTTTTAAAAATGCTCAGATTGGGCTAAGATTAATTTTGTACAAAGAAACATGGGTGTTCTGAAGCTACTGGTTGAATCTAAGCGAGATCTGAGACATTTATTTTTTTCAAATTGCTCAGATTGGGCTGAGATTAATTCTGTACCAAGAAACATGGGTGTTCTGAAGCTGTTGGTTGAATCTAAGCTAGATCTGAGATGGATAATTTTAAATTTACTCAGATTGAGCTGAGATTAATTCTGTACCAAGAAACATGGGTGTTCCGAAGCTACTGGTTGAATCTAAGCGAGATCTGAGTTGATCATTTTTAAAAATGCTCAGATTGGGCTAAGATTAATTTTGTACAAAGAAACATGGGTGTTCTGAAGCTACTGGTTGATTCTAAGCGAGATCTGAGACATTTATTTTTTCAAATTGCTCAGATTGGGCTGAGATTAATTCTGTACTAAGAAACATGGGTGTTCCGAAGCTACTGGTTGAATCTAAGCGAGATCTGAGTTGATCATTTTTAAAAATGCTCAAATCGAGCTGAGATTAATTCTGTACCAAGAAACATGGGTGTTCCGAAGCTACTGGTTGAATCTAAGCGAGATCTGAGTTGATCATTTTTAAAAATGCTTTGATTGGGCTAAGATTAATTCTGTACAAAGAAACATGGGTGTTCTGAAGCTACTGGTTGAATCTAAGCGAGATCTGCGTTGATTATTTTTAAATTTGCTCAAATCGAGCTGAGATTAATTCTGTACCAAGAAACATGGGTGTTCTGAAGCTACTGGTTGAATCTAAGCGAGATCTGAGTTGATTATTTTTAAATTTGCTCAAATCGAGCTGAGATTAATTCTGTACCAAGAAACATGGGTGTTCTGAAGCTACTGGTTGAATCTAAGCGAGATCTGAGACATTTATTTTTTTCAAATTGCTCAGATTGGGCTTAGATTAATTCTGTACTAAGAAACATGGGTGTTCCGAAGCTACTGGTTGAATCTAAGCGAGATCTGAGACATTTATTTTTTTCAAATTGCTCAGATTGGGCTGAGATTAATTCTGTACTAAGAAACATGGGTGTTCCGAAGCTACTGGTTGAATCTAAGCGAGATCTGAGTTGATCATTTTTAAAAATGCTCAGATTGGGCTAAGATTAATTTTGTACCAAGAAACATGGGTGTTCTGAAGCTACTGGTTGAATCTAAGCGAGATCTGAGTTGATTATTTTTAAATTTGCTCAAATCGAGCTGAGATTAATTCTGTACCAAGAAACACGGGTGTTCCGAAGCTGTTGGTTGAATCTAAGCGAGATCTGAGACATTTATTTTTTTCAAATTGCTCAGATTGGGCTGAGATTAATTCTGTACCAAGAAACATGGGTGTTCTGAAGCTGTTGGTTGAATCTAAGCTAGATCTGAGATGGATAATTTTAAATTTACTCAGATTGAGCTGAGATTAATTCTGTACCAAGAAACATGGGTGTTCCGAAGCTACTGGTTGAATCTAAGCGAGATCTGAGTTGATCATTTTTAAAAATGCTCAGATTGGGCTAAGATTAATTTTGTACAAAGAAACATGGGTGTTCTGAAGCTACTGGTTGATTCTAAGCGAGATCTGAGACATTTATTTTTTTCAAATTGCTCAGATTGGGCTGAGATTAATTCTGTACTAAGAAACATGGGTGTTCCGAAGCTACTGGTTGAATCTAAGCGAGATCTGAGTTGATCATTTTTAAAAATGCTCAGATTGGGCTAAGATTAATTTTGTACAAAGAAACATGGGTGTTCTGAAGCTACTGGATGAATCTAAGCGAGATCTGAGTTGATCATTTTTAAAAATGCTCAGATTGGGCTAAGATTAATTCTGTACCAAGAAACATGGGTGTTCTAAAGCTACTGGTTGAATCTAAGCGAGATCTGAGTTGATTGTTTTTAAATTTGCTCAAATCGAGCTGAGATTAATTCTGTACCAAGAAACATGGGTGTTCCGAAGCTACTGGTTGAATCTAAGCGAGATCTGAGTTGATCATTTTTAAAAATGCTCAGATTGGGCTAAGATTAATTCTGTACTAAGAAACATGGGTGTTCTGAAGCTACTGGTTGAATCTAAGCGAGATCTGAGTTGATCATTTTTAAAAATGCTCAGATTGGGCTAAGATTAATTTTGTACCAAGAAACATGGGTGTTCTGAAGCTACTGGATGAATCTAAGCGAGATCTGAGTTGATCATTTTTAAAAATGCTCAGATTGGGCTAAGATTAATTCTGTACCAAGAAACATGGGTGTTCTGAAGCTACTGGTTGAATCTAAGCGAGATCTGAGTTGATCTTTTTTAAAAATGCTCAGATTGGGCTAAGATTAATTTTTTACCAAGAAACATGGGTGTTCTGAAGCTACTGGTTGAATCTAAGCGAGATCTGAGTTGATTATTTTTAAATTTGCTCAAATCGAGCTGAGATTAATTCTGTACCAAGAAACACGGGTGTTCCGAAGCTGTTGGTTGAATCTAAGCGAGATCTGAGACATTTATTTTTTTCAAATTGCTCAGATTGGGCTGAGATTAATTCTGTACCAAGAAACATGGGTGTTCTGAAGCTGTTGGTTGAATCTAAGCTAGATCTGAGATGGATAATTTTAAATTTACTCAGATTGAGCTGAGATTAATTCTGTACCAAGAAACATGGGTGTTCCGAAGCTACTGGTTGAATCTAAGCGAGATCTGAGTTGATCATTTTTAAAAATGCTCAGATTGGGCTAAGATTAATTTTGTACAAAGAAACATGGGTGTTCTGAAGCTACTGGTTGAATCTAAGCGAGATCTGAGACATTTATTTTTTTCAAATTGCTCAGATTGGGCTGAGATTAATTCTGTACTAAGAAACATGGGTGTTCCGAAGCTACTGGTTGAATCTAAGCGAGATCTGAGTTGATCATTTTTAAAAATGCTCAGATTGGGCTAAGATTAATTCTGTACCAATAAACATGGGTGTTCTGAAGCTACTGGTTGAATCTAAGCGAGATCTGAGTTGATTATTTTTAAATTTGCTCAAATCGAGCTGAGATTAATTCTGTACCAAGAAACATGGGTGTTCCGAAGCTACTGGTTGAATCTAAGCGAGATCTGAGTTGATCATTTTTAAAAATGCTTTGATTGGGCTAAGATTAATTCTGTACCAAGAAACATGGGTGTTCCGAAGCTGTTGGTTGAATCTAAGCGAGATCTGAGACATTTATTTTTTTCAAATTGCTCAGATTGGGCTGAGATTAATTCTGTACCAAGAAACATGGGTGTTCTGAAGCTACTGGTTGAATCTAAGCGAGATCTGAGACATTTATTTTTTTCAAATTGCTCAGATTGGGCTGAGATTAATTCTGTACTAAGAAACATGGGTGTTCCGAAGCTACTGGTTGAATCTAAGCGAGATCTGAGTTGATTATTTTTAAATTTGCTCAAATCGAGCTGAGATTAATTCTGTACCAAGAAACATGGGTGTTCCGAAGCTACTGGTTGAATCTAAGCGAGATCTGAGTTGATCATTTTTAAAAATGCTCAGATTGGGCTAAGATTAATTTTGTACAAAGAAACATGGGTGTTCTGAAGCTACTGGTTGAATCTAAGCGAGATCTGAGACATTTATTTTTTTCAAATTGCTCAGATTGGGCTGAGATTAATTCTGTACTAAGAAACATGGGTGTTCCGAAGCTACTGGTTGAATCTAAGCGAGATCTGAGTTGATCATTTTTAAAAATGCTCAGATTGGGCTAAGATTAATTTTGTACAAAGAAACATGGGTGTTCTGAAGCTACTGGATGAATCTAAGCGAGATCTGAGTTTATCATTTTTAAAAATGCTCAGATTGGGCTAAGATTAATTCTGTACCAATAAACATGGGTGTTCTGAAGCTACTGGTTGAATCTAAGCGAGATCTGAGTTGATTATTTTTAAACTTGCTCAAATCGAGCTGAGATTAATTCTGTACCAAGAAACATGGGTGTCCCGAAGCTACTGGTTGAATCTAAGCGAGATCTGAGTTGATCATTTTTAAAAATGCTTTGATTGGGCTAAGATTAATTCTGTACCAAGAAACATGGGTGTTCCGAAGCTGTTGGTTGAATCTAAGCGAGATCTGAGACATTTATTTTTTTCAAATTGCTCAGATTGGGCTGAGATTAATTCTGTACCAAGAAACATGGGTGTTCTGA
The DNA here is from genome assembly GCF_032118995.1 of Asterias amurensis. Lineage (NCBI taxonomy): Eukaryota > Metazoa > Echinodermata > Asteroidea > Forcipulatida > Asteriidae > Asterias > Asterias amurensis. The sequence goes on along the minus strand of NC_092657.1, from coordinate 7,625,449 downwards.
AGCTACTGGTTGAATCTAAGCGAGATCTGAGACATTTATTTTTTTCAAATTGCTCAGATTGGGCTGAGATTAATTCTGTACTAAGAAACATGGGTGTTCCGAAGCTACTGGTTGAATCTAAGCGAGATCTGAGTTGATTATTTTTAAATTTGCTCAAATCGAGCTGAGATTAATTCTGTACCAAGAAACATGGGTGTTCCGAAGCTACTGGTTGAATCTAAGCGAGATCTGAGTTGATCATTTTTAAAAATGCTCAGATTGGGCTAAGATTAATGTTGTACAAAGAAACATGGGTGTTCTGAAGCTACTGGTTGAATCTAAGCGAGATCTGAGACATTTATTTTTTTCAAATTGCTCAGATTGGGCTGAGATTAATTCTGTACTAAGAAACATGGGTGTTCCGAAGCTACTGGTTGAATCTAAGCGAGATCTGAGTTGATCATTTTTAAAAATGCTCAGATTGGGCTAAGATTAATGTTGTACAAAGAAACATGGGTGTTCTGAAGCTACTGGTTGAATCTAAGCGAGATCTGAGACATTTATTTTTTTCAAATTGCTCAGATTGGGCTGAGATTAATTCTGTACTAAGAAACATGGGTGTTCCGAAGCTACTGGTTGAATCTAAGCGAGATCTGAGTTGATCATTTTTAAAAATGCTCAGATTGGGCTAAGATTAATTTTGTACAAAGAAACATGGGTGTTCTGAAGCTACTGGATGAATCTAAGCGAGATCTGAGTTGATCATTTTTAAAAATGCTCAGATTGGGCTAAGATTAATTCTGTACCAAGAAACATGGGTGTTCTGAAGCTACTGGTTGAATCTAAGCGAGATCTGAGTTGATTATTTTTAAAAATGCTCAGATTGGGCTAAGATTAATTCTGTACCAAGAAACATGTGCGTTCTGAAGCTACTGGTTGAATCTAAGCGAGATCTGAGTTGATTATTTTTAAATTTTCTCAAATCGAGCTGAGATTAATTCTGTACCAAGAAACACGGGTGTTCCGAAGCTGTTGGTTGAATCTAAGCGAGATCTGAGACATTTATTTTTTTCAAATTGCTCAGATTGGGCTGAGATTAATTCTGTACCAAGAAACATGGGTGTTCTGAAGCTGTTGGTTGAATCTAAGCTAGATCTGAGATGGATAATTTTAAATTTACTCAGATTGAGCTGAGATTAATTCTGTATCAAGAAACATGGGTGTTCCGAAGCTACTGGTTGAATCTAAGCGAGATCTGAGTTGATCATTTTTAAAAATGCTCAGATTGGGCTGAGATCAATTTTGTACAAAGAAACATGGGTGTTCTGAAGCTACTGGTTGATTCTAAGCGAGATCTGAGACATTTATTTTTTTCAAATTGCTCAGATTGGGCTGAGATTAATTCTGTACTAAGAAACATGGGTGTTCCGAAGCTACTGGTTGAATCTAAGCGAGATCTGAGTTGATCATTTTTAAAAATGCTCAGATTGGGCTAAGATTAATTTTGTACAAAGAAACATGGGTGTTCTGAAGCTACTGGATGAATCTAAGCGAGATCTGAGTTGATCATTTTTAAAAATGCTCAGATTGGGCTAAGATTAATTCTGTACCAAGAAACATGGGTGTTCTGAAGCTACTGGTTGAAATTAAGCGAGATCTGAGTTGATTATTTTTAAAAATGCTCAGATTGGGCTAAGATTAATTCTGTACCAAACAAAATGGATGTTCCGAAGCGGTTGGTTGAATCTAAGCGAGATCTGAGACATTTATTTTTTTCAAATTGCTCAGATTGGGCTGAGATTAATTCTGGTCTAAGAAACATGGGTGTTCCGAAGCTACTGGTTGAATCTAAGCGAGATCTGAGTTGATCATTTTTAAAAATGCTCAAATCGAGCTGAGATTAATTCTGTACCAAGAAACATGGGTGTTCCGAAGCTACTGGTTGAATCTAAGCGAGATCTGAGTTGATCATTTTTAAAAATGCTTTGATTGGGCTAAGATTAATTCTGTACAAAGAAACATGGGTGTTCTGAAGCTACTGGTTGAATCTAAGCGAGATCTGCGTTGATTATTTTTAAATTTGCTCAAATCGAGCTGAGATTAATTCTGTACCAAGAAACATGGGTGTTCTGAAGCTACTGGTTGAATCTAAGCGAGATCTGAGTTGATTATTTTTAAATTTGCTCAAATCGAGCTGAGATTAATTCTGTACCAAGAAACATGGGTGTTCTGAAGCTACTGGTTGAATCTAAGCGAGATCTGAGACATTTATTTTGTTCAAATTGCTCAGATTGGGCTGAGATTAATTCTGTACTAAGAAACATGGGTGTTCCGAAGCTACTGGTTGAATCTAAGCGAGATCTGAGACATTTATTTTTTTCAAATTGCTCAGATTGGGCTGAGATTAATTCTGTACTAAGAAACATGGGTGTTCCGAAGCTACTGGTTGAATCTAAGCGAGATCTGAGTTGATCATTTTTAAAAATGCTCAGATTGGGCTAAGATTAATTTTGTACCAAGAAACATGGGTGTTCTGAAGCTACTGGTTGAATCTAAGCGAGATCTGAGTTGATTATTTTTAAATTTGCTCAAATCGAGCTGAGATTAATTCTGTACCAAGAAACACGGGTGTTCCGAAGCTGTTGGTTGAATCTAAGCGAGATCTGAGACATTTATTTTTTTCAAATTGCTCAGATTGGGCTGAGATTAATTCTGTACCAAGAAACATGGGTGTTCTGAAGCTGTTGGTTGAATCTAAGCTAGATCTGAGATGGATAATTTTAAATTTACTCAGATTGAGCTGAGATTAATTCTGTACCAAGAAACATGGGTGTTCCGAAGCTACTGGTTGAATCTAAGCGAGATCTGAGTTGATTATTTTTAAATTTGCTCAAATCGAGCTGAGATTAATTCTGTACCAAGAAACATGGGTGTTCTGAAGCTACTGGTTGATTCTAAGCGAGATCTGAGACATTTATTTTTTTCAAATTGCTCAGATTGGGCTGAGATTAATTCTGTACCAAGAAACATGGGTGTTCTGAAGCTACTGGTTGAATCTAAGCGAGATCTGAGACATTTATTTTTTTCAAATTGCTCAGATTGGGCTGAGATTAATTCTGTACTAAGAAACATGGGTGTTCCGAAGCTACTGGTTGAATCTAAGCGAGATCTGAGACATTTATTTTTTTCAAATTGCTCAGATTGGGCTGAGATTAATTCTGTACTAAGAAACATGGGTGTTCCGAAGCTACTGGTTGAATCTAAGCGAGATCTGAGTTGATCATTTTTAAAAATGCTCAGATTGGGCTAAGATTAATTTTGTACCAAGAAACATGGGTGTTCTGAAGCTACTGGTTGAATCTAAGCGAGATCTGAGTTGATTATTTTTAAATTTGCTCAAATCGAGCTGAGATTAATTCTGTACCAAGAAACACAGGTGTTCCGAAGCTGTTGGTTGAATCTAAGCGAGATCTGAGACATTTATTTTTTTCAAATTGCTCAGATTGGGCTGAGATTAATTCTGTACCAAGAAACATGGGTGTTCTGAAGCTGTTGGTTGAATCTAAGCTAGATCTGAGATGGATAATTTTAAATTTACTCAGATTGAGCTGAGATTAATTCTGTACCAAGAAACATGGGTGTTCCGAAGCTACTGGTTGAATCTAAGCGAGATCTGAGTTGATCATTTTTAAAAATGCTCAGATTGGGCTAAGATTAATTTTGTACAAAGAAACATGGGTGTTCTGAAGCTACTGGTTGATTCTAAGCGAGATCTGAGACATTTTTTTTTTTCAAATTGCTCAGATTGGGCTGAGATTAATTCTGTACTAAGAAACATGGGTGTTCCGAAGCTACTGGTTGAATCTAAGCGAGATCTGAGTTGATCATTTTTAAAAATGCTCAAATCGAGCTGAGATTAATTCTGTACCAAGAAACATGGGTGTTCCGAAGCTACTGGTTGAATCTAAGCGAGATCTGAGTTGATCATTTTTAAAAATGCTTTGATTGGGCTAAGATTAATTCTGTACAAAGAAACATGGGTGTTCTGAAGCTACTGGTTGAATCTAAGCGAGATCTGCGTTGATTATTTTTAAATTTGCTCAAATCGAGCTGAGATTAATTCTGTACCAAGAAACATGGGTGTTCTGAAGCTACTGGTTGAATCTAAGCGAGATCTGAGTTGATTATTTTTAAATTTGCTCAAATCGAGCTGAGATTAATTCTGTACCAAGAAACATGGGTGTTCTGAAGCTACTGGTTGAATCTAAGCGAGATCTGAGACATTTATTTTTTTCAAATTGCTCAGATTGGGCTGAGATTAATTCTGTACTAAGAAACATGGGTGTTCCGAAGCTACTGGTTGAATCTAAGCGAGATCTGAGACATTTATTTTTTTCAAATTGCTCAGATTGGGCTGAGATTAATTCTGTACTAAGAAACATGGGTGTTCCGAAGCTACTGGTTGAATCTAAGCGAGATCTGAGTTGATTATTTTTAAATTTGCTCAAATCGAGCTGAGATTAATTCTGTACCAAGAAACATGGGTGTTCCGAAGCTACTGGTTGAATCTAAGCGAGATCTGAGTTGATCATTTTTAAAAATGCTCAGATTGGGCTAAGATTAATTTTGTACAAAGAAACATGGGTGTTCTGAAGCTACTGGTTGATTCTAAGCGAGATCTGAGACATTTATTTTTTTCAAATTGCTCAGATTGGGCTGAGATTAATTCTGTACTAAGAAACATGGGTGTTCCGAAGCTACTGGTTGAATCTAAGCGAGATCTGAGTTGATCATTTTTAAAAATGCTCAGATTGGGCTAAGATTAATTTTGTACAAAGAAACATGGGTGTTCTGAAGCTACTGGATGAATCTAAGCGAGATCTGAGTTGATCATTTTTAAAAATGCTCAGATTGGGCTAAGATTAATTCTGTACCAAGAAACATGGGTGTTCTAAAGCTACTGGTTGAATCTAAGCGAGATCTGAGTTGATTGTTTTTAAATTTGCTCAAATCGAGCTGAGATTAATTCTGTACCAAGAAACATGGGTGTTCCGAAGCTACTGGTTGAATCTAAGCGAGATCTGAGTTGATCATTTTTAAAAATGCTCAGATTGGGCTAAGATTAATTCTGTACTAAGAAACATGGGTGTTCTGAAGCTACTGGTTGAATCTAAGCGAGATCTGAGTTGATCATTTTTAAAAATGCTCAGATTGGGCTAAGATTAATTTTGTACCAAGAAACATGGGTGTTCTGAAGCTACTGGATGAATCTAAGCGAGATCTGAGTTGATCATTTTTAAAAATGCTCAGATTGGGCTAAGATTAATTCTGTACCAAGAAACATGGGTGTTCTGAAGCTACTGGTTGAATCTAAGCGAGATCTGAGTTGATCTTTTTTAAAAATGCTCAGATTGGGCTAAGATTAATTTTTTACCAAGAAACATGGGTGTTCTGAAGCTACTGGTTGAATCTAAGCGAGATCTGAGTTGATTATTTTTAAATTTGCTCAAATCGAGCTGAGATTAATTCTGTACCAAGAAACACGGGTGTTCCGAAGCTGTTGGTTGAATCTAAGCGAGATCTGAGACATTTATTTTTTTCAAATTGCTCAGATTGGGCTGAGATTAATTCTGTACCAAGAAACATGTGTGTTCTGAAGCTGTTGGTTGAATCTAAGCTAGATCTGAGATGGATAATTTTAAATTTACTCAGATTGAGCTGAGATTAATTCTGTACCAAGAAACATGGGTGTTCCGAAGCTACTGGTTGAATCTAAGCGAGATCTGAGTTGATCATTTTTAAAAATGCTCAGATTGGGCTAAGATTAATTTTGTACAAAGAAACATGGGTGTTCTGAAGCTACTGGTTGAATCTAAGCGAGATCTGAGACATTTATTTTTTTCAAATTGCTCAGATTGGGCTGAGATTAATTCTGTACTAAGAAACATGGGTGTTCCGAAGCTACTGGTTGAATCTAAGCGAGATCTGAGTTGATCATTTTTAAAAATGCTCAGATTGGGCTAAGATTAATTCTGTACCAATAAACATGGGTGTTCTGAAGCTACTGGTTGAATCTAAGCGAGATCTGAGTTGATTATTTTTAAATTTGCTCAAATCGAGCTGAGATTAATTCTGTACCAAGAAACATGGGTGTTCCGAAGCTACTGGTTGAATCTAAGCGAGATCTGAGTTGATCATTTTTAAAAATGCTTTGATTGGGCTAAGATTAATTCTGTACCAAGAAACATGGGTGTTCCGAAGCTGTTGGTTGAATCTAAGCGAGATCTGAGACATTTATTTTTTTCAAATTGCTCAGATTGGGCTGAGATTAATTCTGTACCAAGAAACATGGGTGTTCTGAAGCTACTGGTTGAATCTAAGCGAGATCTGAGACATTTATTTTTTTCAAATTGCTCAGATTGGGCTGAGATTAATTCTGTACTAAGAAACATGGGTGTTCCGAAGCTACTGGTTGAATCTAAGCGAGATCTGAGTTGATTATTTTTAAATTTGCTCAAATCGAGCTGAGATTAATTCTGTACCAAGAAACATGGGTGTTCCGAAGCTACTGGTTGAATCTAAGCGAGATCTGAGTTGATCATTTTTAAAAATGCTCAGATTGGGCTAAGATTAATTTTGTACAAAGAAACATGGGTGTTCTGAAGCTACTGGTTGAATCTAAGCGAGATCTGAGACATTTATTTTTTTCAAATTGCTCAGATTGGGCTGAGATTAATTCTGTACTAAGAAACATGGGTGTTCCGAAGCTACTGGTTGAATCTAAGCGAGATCTGAGTTGATCATTTTTAAAAATGCTCAGATTGGGCTAAGATTAATTTTGTACAAAGAAACATGGGTGTTCTGAAGCTACTGGATGAATCTAAGCGAGATCTGAGTTTATCATTTTTAAAAATGCTCAGATTGGGCTAAGATTAATTCTGTACCAATAAACATGGGTGTTCTGAAGCTACTGGTTGAATCTAAGCGAGATCTGAGTTGATTATTTTTAAACTTGCTCAAATCGAGCTGAGATTAATTCTGTACCAAGAAACATGGGTGTCCCGAAGCTACTGGTTGAATCTAAGCGAGATCTGAGTTGATCATTTTTAAAAATGCTTTGATTGGGCTAAGATTAATTCTGTACCAAGAAACATGGGTGTTCCGAAGCTGTTGGTTGAATCTAAGCGAGATCTGAGACATTTATTTTTTTCAAATTGCTCAGATTGGGCTGAGATTAATTCTGTACCAAGAAACATGGGTGTTCTGAAGCTACTGGTTGAATCTAAGCGAGATCTGAGACATTTATTTTTTTCAAATTGCTCAGATTGGGCTGAGATTAATTCTGTACTAAGAAACATGGGTGTTCCGAAGCTACTGGTTGAATCTAAGCGAGATCTGAGTTGATTATTTTTAAATTTGCTCAAATCGAGCTGAGATTAATTCTGTACCAAGAAACATGGGTGTTCCGAAGCTACTGGTTGAATCTAAGCGAGATCTGAGTTGATCATTTTTAAAAATGCTCAGATTGGGCTAAGATTAATGTTGTACAAAGAAACATGGGTGTTCTGAAGCTACTGGTTGAATCTAAGCGAGATCTGAGACATTTATTTTTTTCAAATTGCTCAGATTGGGCTGAGATTAATTCTGTACTAAGAAACATGGGTGTTCCGAAGCTACTGGTTGAATCTAAGCGAGATCTGAGTTGATCATTTTTAAAAATGCTCAGATTGGGCTAAGATTAATGTTGTACAAAGAAACATGGGTGTTCTGAAGCTACTGGTTGAATCTAAGCGAGATCTGAGACATTTATTTTTTTCAAATTGCTCAGATTGGGCTGAGATTAATTCTGTACTAAGAAACATGGGTGTTCCGAAGCTACTGGTTGAATCTAAGCGAGATCTGAGTTGATCATTTTTAAAAATGCTCAGATTGGGCTAAGATTAATTTTGTACAAAGAAACATGGGTGTTCTGAAGCTACTGGATGAATCTAAGCGAGATCTGAGTTGATCATTTTTAAAAATGCTCAGATTGGGCTAAGATTAATTCTGTACCAAGAAACATGGGTGTTCTGAAGCTACTGGTTGAATCTAAGCGAGATCTGAGTTGATTATTTTTAAAAATGCTCAGATTGGGCTAAGATTAATTCTGTACCAAGAAACATGTGCGTTCTGAAGCTACTGGTTGAATCTAAGCGAGATCTGAGTTGATTATTTTTAAATTTTCTCAAATCGAGCTGAGATTAATTCTGTACCAAGAAACACGGGTGTTCCGAAGCTGTTGGTTGAATCTAAGCGAGATCTGAGACATTTATTTTTTTCAAATTGCTCAGATTGGGCTGAGATTAATTCTGTACCAAGAAACATGGGTGTTCTGAAGCTGTTGGTTGAATCTAAGCTAGATCTGAGATGGATAATTTTAAATTTACTCAGATTGAGCTGAGATTAATTCTGTATCAAGAAACATGGGTGTTCCGAAGCTACTGGTTGAATCTAAGCGAGATCTGAGTTGATCATTTTTAAAAATGCTCAGATTGGGCTGAGATCAATTTTGTACAAAGAAACATGGGTGTTCTGAAGCTACTGGTTGATTCTAAGCGAGATCTGAGACATTTATTTTTTTCAAATTGCTCAGATTGGGCTGAGATTAATTCTGTACTAAGAAACATGGGTGTTCCGAAGCTACTGGTTGAATCTAAGCGAGATCTGAGTTGATCATTTTTAAAAATGCTCAGATTGGGCTAAGATTAATTTTGTACAAAGAAACATGGGTGTTCTGAAGCTACTGGATGAATCTAAGCGAGATCTGAGTTGATCATTTTTAAAAATGCTCAGATTGGGCTAAGATTAATTCTGTACCAAGAAACATGGGTGTTCTGAAGCTACTGGTTGAAATTAAGCGAGATCTGAGTTGATTATTTTTAAAAATGCTCAGATTGGGCTAAGATTAATTCTGTACCAAACAAAATGGATGTTCCGAAGCGGTTGGTTGAATCTAAGCGAGATCTGAGACATTTATTTTTTTCAAATTGCTCAGATTGGGCTGAGATTAATTCTGGTCTAAGAAACATGGGTGTTCCGAAGCTACTGGTTGAATCTAAGCGAGATCTGAGTTGATCATTTTTAAAAATGCTCAAATCGAGCTGAGATTAATTCTGTACCAAGAAACATGGGTGTTCCGAAGCTACTGGTTGAATCTAAGCGAGATCTGAGTTGATCATTTTTAAAAATGCTTTGATTGGGCTAAGATTAATTCTGTACAAAGAAACATGGGTGTTCTGAAGCTACTGGTTGAATCTAAGCGAGATCTGCGTTGATTATTTTTAAATTTGCTCAAATCGAGCTGAGATTAATTCTGTACCAAGAAACATGGGTGTTCTGAAGCTACTGGTTGAATCTAAGCGAGATCTGAGTTGATTATTTTTAAATTTGCTCAAATCGAGCTGAGATTAATTCTGTACCAAGAAACATGGGTGTTCTGAAGCTACTGGTTGAATCTAAGCGAGATCTGAGACATTTATTTTGTTCAAATTGCTCAGATTGGGCTGAGATTAATTCTGTACTAAGAAACATGGGTGTTCCGAAGCTACTGGTTGAATCTAAGCGAGATCTGAGACATTTATTTTTTTCAAATTGCTCAGATTGGGCTGAGATTAATTCTGTACTAAGAAACATGGGTGTTCCGAAGCTACTGGTTGAATCTAAGCGAGATCTGAGTTGATCATTTTTAAAAATGCTCAGATTGGGCTAAGATTAATTTTGTACCAAGAAACATGGGTGTTCTGAAGCTACTGGTTGAATCTAAGCGAGATCTGAGTTGATTATTTTTAAATTTGCTCAAATCGAGCTGAGATTAATTCTGTACCAAGAAACACGGGTGTTCCGAAGCTGTTGGTTGAATCTAAGCGAGATCTGAGACATTTATTTTTTTCAAATTGCTCAGATTGGGCTGAGATTAATTCTGTACCAAGAAACATGGGTGTTCTGAAGCTGTTGGTTGAATCTAAGCTAGATCTGAGATGGATAATTTTAAATTTACTCAGATTGAGCTGAGATTAATTCTGTACCAAGAAACATGGGTGTTCCGAAGCTACTGGTTGAATCTAAGCGAGATCTGAGTTGATTATTTTTAAATTTGCTCAAATCGAGCTGAGATTAATTCTGTACCAAGAAACATGGGTGTTCTGAAGCTACTGGTTGATTCTAAGCGAGATCTGAGACATTTATTTTTTTCAAATTGCTCAGATTGGGCTGAGATTAATTCTGTACCAAGAAACATGGGTGTTCTGAAGCTACTGGTTGAATCTAAGCGAGATCTGAGACATTTATTTTTTTCAAATTGCTCAGATTGGGCTGAGATTAATTCTGTACTAAGAAACATGGGTGTTCCGAAGCTACTGGTTGAATCTAAGCGAGATCTGAGACATTTATTTTTTTCAAATTGCTCAGATTGGGCTGAGATTAATTCTGTACTAAGAAACATGGGTGTTCCGAAGCTACTGGTTGAATCTAAGCGAGATCTGAGTTGATCATTTTTAAAAATGCTCAGATTGGGCTAAGATTAATTTTGTACCAAGAAACATGGGTGTTCTGAAGCTACTGGTTGAATCTAAGCGAGATCTGAGTTGATTATTTTTAAATTTGCTCAAATCGAGCTGAGATTAATTCTGTACCAAGAAACACAGGTGTTCCGAAGCTGTTGGTTGAATCTAAGCGAGATCTGAGACATTTATTTTTTTCAAATTGCTCAGATTGGGCTGAGATTAATTCTGTACCAAGAAACATGGGTGTTCTGAAGCTGTTGGTTGAATCTAAGCTAGATCTGAGATGGATAATTTTAAATTTACTCAGATTGAGCTGAGATTAATTCTGTACCAAGAAACATGGGTGTTCCGAAGCTACTGGTTGAATCTAAGCGAGATCTGAGTTGATCATTTTTAAAAATGCTCAGATTGGGCTAAGATTAATTTTGTACAAAGAAACATGGGTGTTCTGAAGCTACTGGTTGATTCTAAGCGAGATCTGAGACATTTTTTTTTTTCAAATTGCTCAGATTGGGCTGAGATTAATTCTGTACTAAGAAACATGGGTGTTCCGAAGCTACTGGTTGAATCTAAGCGAGATCTGAGTTGATCATTTTTAAAAATGCTCAAATCGAGCTGAGATTAATTCTGTACCAAGAAACATGGGTGTTCCGAAGCTACTGGTTGAATCTAAGCGAGATCTGAGTTGATCATTTTTAAAAATGCTTTGATTGGGCTAAGATTAATTCTGTACAAAGAAACATGGGTGTTCTGAAGCTACTGGTTGAATCTAAGCGAGATCTGCGTTGATTATTTTTAAATTTGCTCAAATCGAGCTGAGATTAATTCTGTACCAAGAAACATGGGTGTTCTGAAGCTACTGGTTGAATCTAAGCGAGATCTGAGTTGATTATTTTTAAATTTGCTCAAATCGAGCTGAGATTAATTCTGTACCAAGAAACATGGGTGTTCTGAAGCTACTGGTTGAATCTAAGCGAGATCTGAGACATTTATTTTTTTCAAATTGCTCAGATTGGGCTGAGATTAATTCTGTACTAAGAAACATGGGTGTTCCGAAGCTACTGGTTGAATCTAAGCGAGATCTGAGACATTTATTTTTTTCAAATTGCTCAGATTGGGCTGAGATTAATTCTGTACTAAGAAACATGGGTGTTCCGAAGCTACTGGTTGAATCTAAGCGAGATCTGAGTTGATTATTTTTAAATTTGCTCAAATCGAGCTGAGATTAATTCTGTACCAAGAAACATGGGTGTTCCGAAGCTACTGGTTGAATCTAAGCGAGATCTGAGTTGATCATTTTTAAAAATGCTCAGATTGGGCTAAGATTAATGTTGTACAAAGAAACATGGGTGTTCTGAAGCTACTGGTTGAATCTAAGCGAGATCTGAGACATTTATTTTTTTCAAATTGCTCAGATTGGGCTGAGATTAATTCTGTACTAAGAAACATGGGTGTTCCGAAGCTACTGGTTGAATCTAAGCGAGATCTGAGTTGATCATTTTTAAAAATGCTCAGATTGGGCTAAGATTAATGTTGTACAAAGAAACATGGGTGTTCTGAAGCTACTGGTTGAATCTAAGCGAGATCTGAGACATTTATTTTTTTCAAATTGCTCAGATTGGGCTGAGATTAATTCTGTACTAAGAAACATGGGTGTTCCGAAGCTACTGGTTGAATCTAAGCGAGATCTGAGTTGATCATTTTTAAAAATGCTCAGATTGGGCTAAGATTAATTTTGTACAAAGAAACATGGGTGTTCTGAAGCTACTGGATGAATCTAAGCGAGATCTGAGTTGATCATTTTTAAAAATGCTCAGATTGGGCTAAGATTAATTCTGTACCAAGAAACATGGGTGTTCTGAAGCTACTGGTTGAATCTAAGCGAGATCTGAGTTGATTATTTTTAAAAATGCTCAGATTGGGCTAAGATTAATTCTGTACCAAGAAACATGTGCGTTCTGAAGCTACTGGTTGAATCTAAGCGAGATCTGAGTTGATTATTTTTAAATTTTCTCAAATCGAGCTGAGATTAATTCTGTACCAAGAAACACGGGTGTTCCGAAGCTGTTGGTTGAATCTAAGCGAGATCTGAGACATTTATTTTTTTCAAATTGCTCAGATTGGGCTGAGATTAATTCTGTACCAAGAAACATGGGTGTTCTGAAGCTGTTGGTTGAATCTAAGCTAGATCTGAGATGGATAATTTTAAATTTACTCAGATTGAGCTGAGATTAATTCTGTATCAAGAAACATGGGTGTTCCGAAGCTACTGGTTGAATCTAAGCGAGATCTGAGTTGATCATTTTTAAAAATGCTCAGATTGGGCTGAGATCAATTTTGTACAAAGAAACATGGGTGTTCTGAAGCTACTGGTTGATTCTAAGCGAGATCTGAGACATTTATTTTTTTCAAATTGCTCAGATTGGGCTGAGATTAATTCTGTACTAAGAAACATGGGTGTTCCGAAGCTACTGGTTGAATCTAAGCGAGATCTGAGTTGATCATTTTTAAAAATGCTCAGATTGGGCTAAGATTAATTTTGTACCAAGAAACATGGGTGTTCTGAAGCTACTGGATGAATCTAAGCGAGATCTGAGTTGATCATTTTTAAAAATGCTCAGATTGGGCTAAGATTAATTCTGTACCAAGAAACATGGGTGTTCTGAAGCTACTGGTTGAAATTAAGCGAGATCTGAGTTGATTATTTTTAAAAATGCTCAGATTGGGCTAAGATTAATTCTGTACCAAACAAAATGGATGTTCCGAAGCGGTTGGTTGAATCTAAGCGAGATCTGAGACATTTATTTTTTTCAAATTGCTCAGATTGGGCTGAGATTAATTCTGGTCTAAGAAACACGGGTGTTCCGAAGCTACTGGTTGAATCTAAGCGAGATCTGAGTTGATCATTTTTAAAAATGCTCAAATCGAGCTGAGATTAAATCTGTACCAAGAAACATGGGTGTTCCGAAGCTACTGGTTGAATCTAAGCGAGATCTGAGTTGATCATTTTTAAAAATGCTTTGATTGGGCTAAGATTAATTCTGTACAAAGAAACATGGGTGTTCTGAAGCTACTGGTTGAATCTAAGCGAGATCTGCGTTGATTATTTTTAAATTTGCTCAAATCGAGCTGAGATTAATTCTGTACCAAGAAACATGGGTGTTCTGAAGCTACTGGTTGAATCTAAGCGAGATCTGAGTTGATTATTTTTAAATTTGCTCAAATCGAGCTGAGATTAATTCTGTACCAAGAAACATGGGTGTTCTGAAGCTACTGGTTGAATCTAAGCGAGATCTGAGACATTTATTTTGTTCAAATTGCTCAGATTGGGCTGAGATTAAATCTGTACTAAGAAACATGGGTGTTCCGAAGCTACTGGTTGAATCTAAGCGAGATCTGAGACATTTATTTTTTTCAAATTGCTCAGATTGGGCTGAGATTAATTCTGTACTAAGAAACATGGGTGTTCCGAAGCTACTGGTTGAATCTAAGCGAGATCTGAGTTGATCATTTTTAAAAATGCTCAGATTGGGCTAAGATTAATTTTGTACCAAGAAACATGGGTGTTCTGAAGCTACTGGTTGAATCTAAGCGAGATCTGAGTTGATTATTTTTAAATTTGCTCAAATCGAGCTGAGATTAATTCTGTACCAAGAAACACGGGTGTTCCGAAGCTGTTGGTTGAATCTAAGCGAGATCTGAGACATTTATTTTTTTCAAATTGCTCAGATTGGGCTGAGATTAATTCTGTACCAAGAAACATGGGTGTTCTGAAGCTGTTGGTTGAATCTAAGCTAGATCTGAGATGGATAATTTTAAATTTACTCAGATTGAGCTGAGATTAATTCTGTACCAAGAAACATGGGTGTTCCGAAGCTACTGGTTGAATCTAAGCGAGATCTGAGTTGATTATTTTTAAATTTGCTCAAATCGAGCTGAGATTAATTCTGTACCAAGAAACATGGGTGTTCTGAAGCTACTGGTTGATTCTAAGCGAGATCTGAGACATTTATTTTTTTCAAATTGCTCAGATTGGGCTGAGATTAATTCTGTACCAAGAAACATGGGTGTTCTGAAGCTACTGGTTGAATCTAAGCGAGATCTGAGACATTTATTTTTTTCAAATTGCTCAGATTGGGCTGAGATTAATTCTGTACTAAGAAACATGGGTGTTCCGAAGCTACTGGTTGAATCTAAGCGAGATCTGAGACATTTATTTTTTTCAAATTGCTCAGATTGGGCTGAGATTAATTCTGTACTAAGAAACATGGGTGTTCCGAAGCTACTGGTTGAATCTAAGCGAGATCTGAGTTGATCATTTTTAAAAATGCTCAGATTGGGCTAAGATTAATTTTGTACAAAGAAACATGGGTGTTCTGAAGCTACTGGATGAATCTAAGCGAGATCTGAGTTGATCATTTTTAAAAATGCTCAGATTGGGCTAAGATTAATCCTGTACCAAGAAACATGGGTGTTCTAAAGCTACTGGTTGAATCTAAGCGAGATCTGAGTTGATTATTTTTAAATTTGCTCAAATCGAGCTGAGATTAATTCTGTACCAAGAAACATGGGTGTTCCGAAGCTACTGGTTGAATCTAAGCGAGATCTGAGTTGATCATTTTTAAAAATGCTTTGATTGGGCTAAGATTAATTCTGTACAAAGAAACATGGGTGTTCTGAAGCTACTGGTTGAATCTAAGCGAGATCTGAGTTGATTATTTTTAAATTTGCTCAAATCGAGCTGAGATTAATTCTGTACCAAGAAACATGGGTGTTCTGAAGCTACTGGTTGAATCTAAGCGAGATCTGAGTTGATTATTTTTAAATTTGCTCAAATCGAGCTGAGATTAATTCTGTACCAAGAAACATGGGTGTTCTGAAGCTACTGGTTGAATCTAAGCGAGATCTGAGACATTTATTTTTTTCAAATTGCTCAGATTGGGCTGAGATTAATTCTGTACTAAGAAACATGGGTGTTCCGAAGCTACTGGTTGAATCTAAGCGAGATCTGAGTTGATCATTTTTAAAAATGCTCAGATTGGGCTAAGATTAATTTTGTACAAAGAAACATGGGTGTTCTGAAGCTACTGGTTGAATCTAAGCGAGATCTGAGTTGATCATTTTTAAAAATGCTCAGATTGGGCTAAGATTAATTCTGTACAAAGAAACATGGGTGTTCTGAAGCTACTGGTTGAATCTAAGCGAGATCTGAGTTGATCATTTTTAAAAATGCTCAGATTGGGCTAAGATTAATTTTGTACGAAGAAACATGGGTGTTATGAAGCTACTGGTTGAATCTAAGCGAGATCTGAGACATTTATTTTTTTCAAATTGCTCAGATTGGGCTGAGATTAATTCTGTACCAAGAAACATGGGTGTTCTGAAGCTACTGGTTGAATTTAAGCGAGATCTGAGACATTTATTTTTTTCAAATTGCTCAGATTGGGCTGAGATTAATTCTGTACTAAGAAACATGGGTGTTCCGAAGCTACTGGTTGAATCTAAGCGAGATCTGAGACATTTATTTTTTTCAAATTGCTCAGATTGGGCTGAGATTAATTCTGTACTAAGAAACATGGGTGTTCCGAAGCTACTGGTTGAATCTAAGCGAGATCTGAGACATTTATTTTTTTCAAATTGCTCAGATTGGGCTGAGATTAATTCTGTACTAAGAAACATGGGTGTTCCGAAGCTACTGGTTGAATCTAAGCGAGATCTGAGACATTTATTTTTTTCAAATTGCTCAGATTGGGCTGAGATTAATTCTGTACTAAGAAACATGGGTGTTCCGAAGCTACTGGTTGAATCTAAGCGAGATCTGAGTTGATCATTTTTAAAAATGCTCAAATCGAGCTGAGATTAATTCTGTACCAAGAAACATGGGTGTTCCGAAGCTACTGGTTGAATCTAAGCGAGATCTGAGTTGATCATTTTTAAAAATGCTTTGATTGGGCTAATATTAATTCTGTACCAAGAAACATGGGTGTTCTGAAGCTACTGGTTGAATCTAAGCGAGATCTGAGTTGATCATTTTTAAAATGCTCAGATTGGGCTAAGATGCATTCTGTACCAAGAAACATGGGTGTTCTGAAGCTACTGGTTGAATCTAAGCGAGATCTGAGTTGATTATTTTTAAATTTGCTCAAATCGAGCTAAGATTTATTCTGTACCAAAAAACATGGGTGTTCCGAAGCTGTTGGTTGAATCTAAGCGAGATCTGAGATGGATAATTTTAAATTTACTCAGATTGAGCTGAGATTAGTTCTGTACTAAGAAACATGGGTGTTCCGAAGCTACTGGTTGAATCTAAGCGAGATCTGAGTTGATCATTTTTAAAAATGCTCAGATTGGGCTAAGATTAATTTTGTACAAAGAAACATGGGTGTTCTGAAGCTACTGGTTGATTCTAAGCGAGATCTGAGACATTTATTTTTTTCAAATTGCTCAGATTGGGCTGAGATTAATTCTGTACTAAGAAACATGGGTGTTCCGAAGCTACTGGTTGAATCTAAGCGAGATCTGAGTTGATCATTTTTAAAAATGCTCAGATTGGGCTAAGATTAATTTTGTACAAAGAAACATGGGTGTTCTGAAGCTACTGGATGAATCTAAGCGAGATCTGAGTTGATCATTTTTAAAAATGCTCAGATTGGGCTAAGATTAATCCTGTACCAAGAAACATGGGTGTTCTAAAGCTACTGGTTGAATCTAAGCGAGATCTGAGTTGATTATTTTTAAATTTGCTCAAATCGAGCTGAGATTAATTCTGTACCAAGAAACATGGGTGTTCCGAAGCTACTGGTTGAATCTAAGCGAGATCTGAGTTGATCATTTTTAAAAATGCTTTGATTGGGCTAAGATTAATTCTGTACAAAGAAACATGGGTGTTCTGAAGCTACTGGTTGAATCTAAGCGAGATCTGATTTGATTATTTTTAAATTTGCTCAAATCGAGCTGAGATTAATTCTGTACCAAGAAACATGGGTGTTCTGAAGCTACTGGTTGAATCTAAGCGAGATCTGAGTTGATTATTTTTAAATTTGCTCAAATCGAGCTGAGATTAATTCTGTACCAAGAAACATGGGTGTTCTGAAGCTACTGGTTGAATCTAAGCGAGATCTGAGACATTTATTTTTTTCAAATTGCTCAGATTGGGCTGAGATTAATTCTGTACTAAGAAACATGGGTGTTCCGAAGCTACTGGTTGAATCTAAGCGAGATCTGAGTTGATCATTTTTAAAAATGCTCAGATTGGGCTAAGATTAATTTTGTACAAAGAAACATGGGTGTTCTGAAGCTACTGGTTGAATCTAAGCGAGATCTGAGTTGATCATTTTTAAAAATGCTCAGATTGGGCTAAGATTAATTCTGTACAAAGAAACATGGGTGTTCTGAAGCTACTGGTTGAATCTAAGCGAGATCTGAGTTGATCATTTTTAAAAATGCTCAGATTGGGCTAAGATTAATTTTGTACGAAGAAACATGGGTGTTCTGAAGCTACTGGTTGAATCTAAGCGAGATCTGAGACATTTATTTTTTTCAAATTGCTCAGATTGGGCTGAGATTAATTCTGTACCAAGAAACATGGGTGTTCTGAAGCTACTGGTTGAATCTAAGCGAGATCTGAGACATTTATTTTTTTCAAATTGCTCAGATTGGGCTGAGATTAATTCTGTACTAAGAAACATGGGTGTTCCGAAGCTACTGGTTGAATCTAAGCGAGATCTGAGACATTTATTTTTTTCAAATTGCTCAGATTGGGCTGAGATTAATTCTGTACTAAGAAACATGGGTGTTCCGAAGCTACTGGTTGAATCTAAGCGAGATCTGAGACATTTATTTTTTTCAAATTGCTCAGATTGGGCTGAGATTAATTCTGTACTAAGAAACATGGGTGTTCCGAAGCTACTGGTTGAATCTAAGCGAGATCTGAGACATTTATTTTTTTCAAATTGCTCAGATTGGGCTGAGATTAATTCTGTACTAAGAAACATGGGTGTTCCGAAGCTACTGGTTGAATCTAAGCGAGATCTGAGTTGATCATTTTTAAAAATGCTCAAATCGAGCTGAGATTAATTCTGTACCAAGAAACATGGGTGTTCCGAAGCTACTGGTTGAATCTAAGCGAGATCTGAGTTGATCATTTTTAAAAATGCTTTGATTGGGCTAAGATTAATTCTGTACCAAGAAACATGGGTGTTCTGAAGCTACTGGTTGAATCTAAGCGAGATCTGAGTTGATCATTTTTAAAAATGCTCAGATTGGGCTAAGATGCATTCTGTACCAAGAAACATGGGTGTTCTGAAGCTACTGGTTGAATCTAAGCGAGATCTGAGTTGATTATTTTTAAATTTGCTCAAATCGAGCTAAGATTTATTCTGTACCAAAAAACATGGGTGTTCCGAAGCTGTTGGTTGAATCTAAGCGAGATCTGAGATGGATAATTTTAAATTTACTCAGATTGAGCTGAGATTAGTTCTGTACTAAGAAACATGGGTGTTCCGAAGCTACTGGTTGAATCTAAGCGAGATCTGAGTTGATCATTTTTAAAAATGCTCAGATTGGGCTAAGATTAATTCTGTACCAAAAAACATGGGTGTTCTGAAGCTACTGGTTGAATCTAAGCAAAATCTGAGTTGATTTTATTTTAATTTGCTTAAATCGAGCTAAGATTAATTCTGTACCAAAAAATATGGATGTTCCGAAGCTGTTGGTTGAATCTAAGCGAGATCTGAGACATTTATTTTTTTCAAAATGCTCAGATTGGGCTTAGATTAATTCTGTACCAAGAAACATGGGTGTTCTGAAGCTGTTGGTTGAATCTAAGCGAGATCTGAGATGGATAATTTTAAATTTACTCAGATTGAGCTGAGATTAATTCTGTACCAAGAAACATGGGTGTTCCGAAGCTACTGGTTGAATCTAAGCGATATCTGAGTTGATCATTTTTAAAAATGCTCAGATTGGGCTAAGATTAATTCTGTACCAAAAAACATGGATGTTCCGAAGCTGTTGGTTGAATCTAAGCGAGATCTGAGACATTTATTTTTTTCAAATTGCTCAGATTGGGCTGAGATTAATTCTGTACCAAGAAACATGGGTGTTCTGAAGCTACTGGTTGAATCTAAGCAAAATCTGAGTTGATTTTTTTTTAATTTGCTCAAATCGAGCTAAGATTAATTCTGTACCAAAAAATATGGATGTTCCGAAGCTGTTGGTTGAATCTAAGCGAGATCTGAGACATTTATTTTTTTCAAAATGCTCAGATTGGGCTTAGATTAATTCTGTACCAAGAAACATGGGTGTTCTGAAGCTGTTGGTTGAATCTAAGCGAGATCTGAGGTGGATAATTTTAAATTTGCTCAAATCGAATAAGATTAATTCTGTACCAAAAAACATGGGTGTCCCGAAGCTGTTGGTTGAATCAAAGCGAGATCTGAGACATTTATTATTTTCAAATTGCTCAGATTGAGCTTAGATGAATTCTGTACCAAGAAACATGGGCTTTCTGAAGTTACTGGTTGAATCTAAGCGAGATCTGAGATGAATAATTTTAAATTTACTCAGATTGAGCTGAGATTAATTCTGTACCAAGGAACATGGACGTTCTGAAGCTACTGGTTTAATCTAAGCGAGATCTGAGATGAATAATTTTAAATTTACTCAGATTGAGCTGAGATTAATTCTGTACCACGGAACATGGGTGTTCCGAAGCTACTGGTTGAATCTAAGCGAGATCTGAGTTGATCATTTTTCAAATTGATCATATTGAGCCAAGTTTAATTCTGTACCAAGAAACATGGGTGTTCTGAAGCTACTGGTTGAATCTAAGCAAGATCTGAGATGATATTTTTTTAAAGGTGCTCAAATTGAGCTAAGATTAAATTTGTACTAAGAAAGAAGGTGTTCCAAAGCTACTGGTTGAATCTAAGCGAGGTGTGATTTATTCATTGGAGAAAAAAAAATCTGAAAAAAGTGAAAAATTAGAGAATGGAGTCCCCTAAGGGACATTCCAAAATAAAAGTTTTTTATCTCGGGCAATATTTTATTTGTTTTTTCAAATGTTGACTTAGGGATTCCGTAGATGTTCTGAAAGCAATCATAAATCTCGGCGAAATAGGAGGATATTTGAGGGTTTTATCGAACTAGCGAGATGCCGCGCTTCACGCGGCAATTGCCAGATGATGAAAATCCTTTACATAAATATTTCGAAATGTAATGTGGGTCAGAGGGTGTCATACGCCTCTCTCAATATTTATGCATGGCGTCATAATTGTAACCCAAAATGAAGCTATTTCGCACGTCCGCCACTACTTGCAGTGGCTGCGCCCACCTCGTTTTGGGTTAGACGACGTACCTTATGCATACTATGGACTTATGCACCTATTCTTGCTGTCATGGTTATTGTACCTAAAAAGCAACTCAATTATAGCTTCGTTATATCAATATTGTTTCTGCATTCTATGCTCAAACGGCGTTTCATCCCTATCATCACCAGACCTAAGACACAAGTTTTATGGGGCTAATCTGTCAGAACATCTGTAAAATGTGAGCAGCAGTATAGAACTTTTTGACAGCATCTTCAAGTGCGGACCTATGAACCAAGTTTTAGGGGGTAAACCTGTCGAAGAGTGGGCTCACGAGTGCAAAACCTTTATGGCATAAAGTTCCGGGCCCGCTTAAGGGCCCGGGAAAATTGTGCATTCTAGATGCTCTGTGGTGCAATCCTAGGCCAATAAGAGGCATACAGAACGAAACAGAACATCTGTAAAATGTGAGCAGCAGTCTAGAACCTTTTGGGTTGACAGTATCTTCAAGTGCGGATCTATGAACCAAGTTTATGGGGAAAATCTGTCAAAGAGTGAGCTCAAGAGTGCGAAATCTTTACGGCATGGGTCCGGGCCCGCTTAACGGCCCGGAAATTGATGGCATTCTAGATGCTCTGTGGTGCAATCTAATAGGCCAATAATAAGAGGCATACAGAACGGAACAGGACATCTGTAATACTGTGAGCAGCAGTAGAACCTTTTGGGTTGACAGCATCTTCAAGTGCGGATCTATGAACCAAGTTGTAGGGGAAAATACTGTCAAATAGTGAGCACATGAGTGTGAAACCTTTACGGCATGGGTCCGGGCCCTCTCAATTGGGTCCGGAAAAATTTTGTGTTTTTAGATGCTCTGTGGTGCAATCTTCAGGCCATTTAGCGGCCAAATGGCAAACGAAATAGAACAATGAGCTGTGTGAATATTTGTGTTCCAGTGCTCCACAGTTCCTCAGTGCAAAACACGATTTTCATAATAAAGGTGGTCAAACGACACGGGGAACATTGATACTGTGTCCCCCACCCTTCGAAAATGGGGTGGGGTGGGGTGGGATGGGGTCGGGTACACGTCCCTTCCACTCTTTCAAGGGGGAGGTGCAAATCTGTCAACGATGGAGCATGCGTGTGAGAAGCCTTTACGGCTCGGGGTGCGGGCCCGATTAAGGGCCCAGGAAAATTTTTAGATGCTCTGTGATGCAATCTAGGGCCACAGGATTAATGCCCATAGGGACACAGGGTTTCGTCTTACACAGTGCAAAACTTGGGCTTCATGATAAAGGTGGTCAAAAAGGTGGGGGGACATTTGATATTGTGTCCCCCACCCTCCAAAATATGGGGGGGGGGGTGAGTGTGCAAGGTGCCGACTTTGCAGGTGCCGACTTTGCGAGGTGCCGAAGTGTCCGGTATTCCTTCTAGAAACTATAAGGCTCCCCCGTGAGCCTTATAGGGGTCTAATATTTTGGGCCTCCTTAACGCTACACGTTTTTCAAATCATCGTGAAACTGACCGTTAGCCAGCAATAACTAAAGTTTCTTTTGTACTACACTACCAAAACTTTCCCCACACACACAATATACATTCATAATGATTGCATTTCCTTTTTTAAAAACATCGTCAAAAAATGACATTTTCACGTCCCACGATACATAGCGTTGCTACAGCACTATAAGTAAAGCGAGTTTTCGGAACATGCTGTGTGCCACAAATCTAATTTATCTACTGTTTTTTTTTTTTTTTCGGGGGGCGGTAAGAGCGTAGGCCTCTTTTTAGTTTATTCTCATCTGAGTTGGTCTTGTAAACTTTCTGGTCAATAGGTTGCACGCTACGGGAGCACTAAACGTGAACGTCAAAAAAGTGTTTTGTTTATTGTCACTTTGGGCTTATTGCATCTCGCGAAATTTTAACGACAAACGACACAATTTCTGACCGCGTTCATGTTCACGCTGCTCTAGGAACAAACCTCCATACATCCCATATCTCTGGAACGCTATATCGTACAAACTGACGATAAATTCATCCTCACTCCTTAATTTTTTCTAACTTATTTCACTTTCAGAAAGCATGTCAAGTTATTTTTAGGGTTTGTTACGTCCAGTTTGGGTCAATAGACAAACTCCTAAAAATGTACCCCATTCAGCCGCATGAGGTCTCTTTTGTTAATATTATCTCCACTAACCAACCCGACGGGCCGATTGCTAAGTTAGGCTACAAAATGGATTTGGCAAATGTACATTCTGAGACCTGATCGACACACTGCTCTAACCAATTTTGTGAATGGACTTATTCAAAAGGAAACTTAATGTCGTTTTGCTTAACAACTTTGACCAAATGCAAAGTTCTTTTTTACAGCTTCAAAACAGCCTTTGACGTACGTGTATAAGTTTCACAAACTTCCGTGATGGGGTAAACTTTGAAACTGCAACACTATACCTCCATGAACAGACCGTATTCTAAATCGGTATTCATGTACTCATTTGAGTTTACTGGCAAAAGATAGTGTCCATAGTTTAAAAACAGCAAGATACGTTTTGCATCAATAGTGCAATTTCTGTATGGAGATTTTTGTAAGTCCGAGGTCGCCACCCACTTTCAACCTAAAGTGGCCCCACGGCGACCTCCTTCACCAAGCAACAGGTGGCCTGTCTCAAAACCAGACAACACACCACTCACAATACACTGACCAGATTGTAAGGAGCAGTTAGGCTCTTTGTGTAAGCCCCCCCCCCCCACCCCAAAATGTTATTAATTGTTAAGTTCCCTTAGACACCTTCCAACCTATAGCCGGCCCTACCCAATGTTTCCAAATTTTAAAGCTTCCGTTTGATCCCATCCTTGTTCATCATGATAATTCTCATGCCGTTTGGAGGGAATGCTTTTTTATAAATATTCTCCATTTAATCTTTTCAACAAATGAGTCACCTGTCAGAAGGATTTCTAGGAAGTATGATAACAACATCGACCAGTGGTTGACACATGGTCGCCTGCGAAACATCAATCTGTGAGTTACTTCATTCATTCAATGCAAATTCGTGAGATTTGTTTCGGTTTTGTTCTGGCACCCATACAGCCTCTTCGACCCTTTCGACCCTGCGCGGCAATGAATGAACCAATCCGGAGAACCATGCTTAGTACAACATGAAAGTAACCCGACCAAAAAGGGCGGATCAATGGCGAGTGGGCGGTCAAGGGGCATAAGTGAACCAATCCGGAGAACCATCTGCGAAACACTGTCCAATGAGCCGCCTGTCAGAAAGATTTCTAGGAAGTCTGGTAACAACATCGACCAGTGGTTGACACACGGTCGCTGCCCAAACTTTCTCCAATCAGATGACTTGTAAGTGGGAGTTTGGGTCAGGGTTTGGTAGACTTGCAACCCGACGTCTGAAACCACACAAACGTATTGAGTTCCACACACTTAACCGTGTTGATTTCCACAAGGATGCCATGCCACTGGACCTTCTAATTTTCAATCCAAGATGGCGCGGGTTACGCTTTTAATAGTATAGATTAGATATGGATTTAGGGGTTATAATGCGATTGGTTTAAATTTGTTTTTAATGTAACCATGTTTAATTTTGTTTAAAGGGGGTGGGGGTGGGGTCTTTTAGACCATTAGAATGTGGGTCGGATGTTCGAGTATGCACATTGGCCATTGCATTATGGACCCTCGAGGGGATTTGGATAGTGTGCAGGCGTTTACAGGTTTAGGTGTGGGTTATTAGGGGTAGTCTTGAAATCTAGTCCTGGCAGAATGTGTGGTTAGGCAGCTCCCAACGACTTAATAATAATATTATTATACCCATTTATTCCCATGGGTGATGAAGAGAAGCAATTATAGTAAAGTATCTTGCTCAAGGACACAAGTGTCACGACCGGGATTCGAACCCACACTCCGGTGAATCAGCACCAGAACTTGAATTCGATGCTCTTAACCACTCGGCCATGACACTCTCTAGAGGTTGAGGGGGTTTTGCTCTTTTATGGGGTGTTTAGGGTATGTATTGAGGGGTTAATGTTGTTGTTAGGGGTTTCCATGGGATTACTATGTTTAGGTGTTTTATGAATGTATGGGTTTAGATGATTAGGGCTCTATATGGGTTTAAGGGGTTTTGATTTGGGGGTTTTATGTATTTCGGGGTATGGGTTTAAGAGGATTAAGGGAGTTTAAGGTCTTGGGGATTAATTGGTTCAAGGGATAGGGTTAGGGTATGTAGAGGTGGGGGGGGGGGGTAGGGATTTGTTTAAATATAGTGGTTTGTCGGGTTGACAGGTTTATGCGGCGGACATGTAATGGGGTTATTGTACTGGGTTGAGTTCAATGATTTAGGGTTTAATTAATTGTAAGTTAGGGGTCGAGGGTGACTAGGGTTTAGCCCTACAAACATCTGCGAAGGATCCCCTCAGTACAAACATAGATTCGACATGAGTTAATTAATTACAAATGACTTCATCACACAACCCTCGTCTAGGTCCCTAACCGTCTGAAGAGTGAAAATAGTGCGACGCTTAATAGGCCTATATCGTAGGAGGTCCTGTTTTCGAGGTGTCCCTAAAAATCGTGGCAAATCTTTTACCTCTCTGTGCGCGATGTAAACAGTCCCTTGATAAAAATTGTGTGGTTATATTTGCCAAGCAAAGAGTCTCCTCTTCTTTGACCAAAACTTAGAAACACGTAAGGCTCCACTGGTCATTTGCACTTGTAAATGCAAAAGGTTTGGTATTTTAGGCATTTCTACAAGGTACAAAGTATGTCATAATGTTGAGGCCATATAAAAATATTTGCCCACTGAAAAAGTTTCATCAAACGCTATTTCAATTAGCCTTGCTCAAGGCAGTCGCATTATTTGCTCCGAAAAGACGCAGCTGTAAACCCACCCGCCGTATACCCTGTGCATGGTGTGTGCGATCACACCGAATGACCCACCCGTATACACACTGTCACATCGCACGAATACTGTTCACACAAGTCATCGCACTCGTACACCACTAACCGCATGCGGAGGCCGTCAGGCCGACAGCCTTGTCGGGTCTGTATCTTCCCGTTTTAATGTGTTGTATTGAAAAAATTCCAATAGTGGACGAAATTGGGGTATGGGGCGCCGTCTGTCAATTAATTGTTTGGCACTTTTAAGGCATGTTTTTACCATGGTTTATAGCAATTAGATGTAAACCATAGAAAGTGTTGCCAAATCCTTTTTATGGTTTACATACCAGTAGTATTTGATGTGTGTAAGTTTATGGTTTACAAACCATGAACATGCAACAAACATTTGTAAATCATGGTTCATAAACCATGGAAACTTAACGCATCTTTAAAACATGGTTTATAAACCAGAAAAATTAAGCATCAAATTCATGGTGTACAAATCATGGTTTATAAACCATGAAAATTGAAGCATGAAAATCATGGTTTATAAACCATAAAAATAGGAGCACGAAAATCATGGTTTAAAAATTATGGTTTATAAACCATAAAAATTGAGGCATTTAAAAAACATGGTTTATAAACCATGAAAATTGAAACATGAAAATCATGGTTTACAAATCATGGTTTATAAACCATGAAAATCGTAGCATGAAAAACGTGGTTTACAAATCATGGTTTATACACCATGAAAGTTGAGGCATCTTGAAAACATGGTTTATAAACCATGAAAATTGAAACGTGAAACTCATGGTTTATAAATCATGAAATCGGAGGCAATGTAAAAACATGGTATGTAAACCATGAAAACTGAAGCATCAAATTCATGGTTTATAAACCATGAAAATTGAGGCATCAAACATGGTTTACAAATCATGGTTTATAAACCATAAAAATATGTGCACTCACAAATCATGGTTTATAAACCATAAAAAATGTGCACAAATCATGGTTTATAAACCATAAAAACTGGACGTGGGTTAATTGTGTTCAACCTCCTACCCCAAGCATTCTTGCTGATCATTCTTGCTGCAATCTAGACTGGGCCCCTGTCTTTATCCGTCGCTGACCCTGGACACTGTTGGTAATTGTCAAAGACCAGTCTTCTCACTTAGTGTATCTCAACATACATGACATAAATGCATAAAACAACAAACCTGTGAAAATTTGAGCTCAATTGGTCGTCGAAGTTGCGAGATAATAATGAAACAAAAAACACCTCGTCACACGAAGCTGTGTGCTTTCAGATGCTTGATTTCGAGACCTCAAATTCTAAATCTGAGGTCTCGAAATCAAACTCGCAGAAAATTACTTCTTTCTTGAAAACTACGTCACTTCAGAGGGAGCCGTTTCTCACAATGTTTTATAGTATCAACCTCTCCCCCTTACTCGTTACCAAGTAAGGTTTTATGCTAATAATAATTTTGAGTAATTACCAATAGTGTCCACTGCCTAAGTCTAAGTTCTGTAGTACCGAGCTGTGGATATTTTTTACTGCGTCATAGTTTTTAAAACAATAAACTTGGCAAGGTGTTTCAGCTGGTCCGCCGCGGTTTCCACTGGCATTTGGCCAGCTGACCACCTCTAAGGTCTCGCGCTCTTTAATGGACTTCGCCTCCGGTTAGCCACCAACCCGGTCATTACCACGCACTGAAGACCGGGTCCTCTTATTCCTTAGAACCTTACACTGTTCCGAGTCAAGAAACATAACAGAGTCTACTACATCTGACATGCGTTAACCACATGATAATGCCTATCATCACACTGCAGGCTTTATCCATCATTTGAAACCTTATCAGTGGGTGATGGTCATGGTCAAATAGTAGGAGGGTTGGTTGATTGTGTACTGTGTAGTTGCATTTACCACATGTTGTCACATATACAGGCTGATATACATATATTTATCCATTATTGAAGAGCATAGTGGATGATATTAAAGGCACTGGACATTATTGGTGATTACTCAAAATAATTGTTAGCATAAAAACTTACTTGGCAATGAGCAATGGAGAGCTGTTGATTATGTAACTTTTTTTGAGAAACTGCTCCCTCTGAAGTAACGTATGTATAGTTTTTGAGAAAGAAGTAATTTTTCATACTAAAATATTTGAATTAAATTTGAGACCTCAGCTGAGGTCGCTAAATTAAGCACCTAAAAGCACACAACTTCGTGTGACAAGGTTGTGTTTTCTTCCATTATTATCTCGCCACTTCGACCAATTGAGTTAGAATTTTCACAGGTTTGCTATTTTATGCATCAAATTATGTTGAGATAGACCAATGGAGAAGACTGGTCTTTGACCATTACCTACAGTGTCCAGTAGCCTTCATAATATTCAGGTAGAAAAAGAGTTAATTTGAAAACAAAAGTACAAGAATGAAAATAATAGAAAGGAGAATTAGCTGTTTACGGTCTGCTAACCAACCAAAAGGACCTATATGGGTAGAAACGCAAACACTATAGGCCTATTTCATGACCCGACGTTTCAACCCTATTAGAGTCTTTCTTGGATAAAAAGTAATGAAAATTGTAATTTTTTTCTGCGCAGATTTTCAGACCCTAGCTAATACGTTTGCATTTCATTATGTGTACATGTATACAATGCACGCTGTCAATCATTCTCTGCGTATAAGTTCGTTGACCCTATAGTGGGCGATCTGTTATTCATGATCTGGAATGATCTGGGCTCTGGAAGTTTGTAGCTAGTTTTAGTACTTACAGAAAACACCACAAATCCTTGATACACAGGCTGGGATAAATTTTCGACAGGACACATACTCAAGACTGGTAGACTGGTGGAAGCTACGCCTCCTGTGATTATGCTCAGACTCCAATAAAAACAAACAAGAAACAAATTTCTGAATTACTGCCACAGTCTGAAAAAACAACTGATTTATTTTGTGCCGGATACCGAATTGGGCAAACCGGAAACAAGAAAAAACAAGCGGGGTACACTGTGACCCCTAAACCAAGATGCACTTGCACCCAACTCTGGGGGTTCAAATTTGACCCAAAAGTTAGCTGCATATAAATGTCAGCCACAAACCCAATACAATTTGTGTCGGCCTACACCAGATCAACTTTACTGCGTTTTGTAGAACATGTTTAATTACACAGGATTAGGACAGGAGTACAGGATACAGAACTTGCACTTCTACCGTTGAAACCTCAGTCAGAATCATAGCCTCATGAAACTTTTGAGTGCCATGGTAACAATACCAAAACCAATTAACAAATTCCATTTTGTTTATAATAATTATAACGATTGTTCAATAAACACCAAAATCGGGGTAAGTGGTCTGAACCCTTCCAATTGTGCCACATGCGCCAAGCGCGCCAACAGAGAGAGAGAGAGAGAGAGAGAGAGAGAGAGAGAGAGAGAGAGCAGAGAGAGAGAGCAGAGAGAGAGAGCAGAGAGAGAGAGCAGAGGAAAGGGGGAAAGACGACCATTTACCCCCATATATAGGCTACTAGTGAGTCACAATATGCGCACCATTAAGGATATCCAAGTAGTTTAATAAGAAGTGCACCTATGCAGGTTTCCTTCTCATCTTGTCTGTGCTAGTTTTGTCTTAACTGTGCCCTGCTGGGGATTTGTATTCTGGATTATTTATATATCAATGGATTTGTTGTAGTTTGCTCCATCTGCTGGATGTTTTTCACATTTTGTCTCCTATTTAATCTTGATATTTGTGAATTTCTATGATCCTGCTCTTCATTATACTACTAGGTGTCTTCCATGGACCGACTGTGCAGCCATTGCACCACCAGCTAGAGACCTTGAGCTGTTCCTATGCTACTTCAACTTTGCTTCAACATCATTCCAATGGAAAAACCACTTAGCATGATGGATTACATCACTTACTGACCTTCTCAATTACCATTTGTGCAGGATGTAGTCCCCTACGTAAGTTAGTGCTTCTTATCCTACTGGCAATACTATGTGTTGGCCTTGGGGTTAGAAGGTCTGATGCTGTTGTGGGATCCATCTTTCAAACAAAATCATGTACTAAGCTATGCTATGTCGCACTTCATCATGTACTGGTTCGTGACAGTTCACTGTGTCTCGCTTTTTCAAATCCCGGAAAGCGTACACCCTAACTCCACTGCGACTTTTCAGCTCAGTAGCTGTCTCCTCATTGCAGGAGATGTGAACCCTAACCCTGGCCCTAATCATTAAACTTCTGGTAGTACAACTAACAATTTTGGGGTGAAATCAAAATCCCTGCCAGCTATTCAATACAGTCGGGATAAACTTCTTGAGTTTAGAAACTTTGGGCGCAATACACATCTTCCCCCTCATGTATGGAATGCCATAACATCTCTCGGGATCAACTGTCGGCCCCGAACCCACAGAGGGAGATCCTCATCGAAACGCTGTCTGCAATCTTCTTCTGTAAGTACCGATGTCCACCCACTAGCTATTATCTTCAAAGAGAAAAGAATAGCGACTACCCCCCGTGCTATCCTTAACACTCATACCCATTTGTGTCTTCTAAATATGTAACAAAACTGCTGCTTTGTCTGACTATATATTGGAACATGATTTGGATATTGTTGCCCTAACAGAAACATGGTTGTCTAATACCGATAAGCACAAGAAGACTATTGGTGAATTGTCATTACCCGGTTATGACTTTTACCATGTTCCCCGCCTCAGTAGATCTGGTGGTGGGGTTGCAGTTATTCATAAAGGTCTCCATATCAAGAAGTTCCACATCCAACTACCTTGCAACCTCGTTTGAAAGCCTTTGCTGTGATCTTACATTTAAAGGTCAATTATCTCCTGTTAAACTTGTCATCCTTTATAGACCCCCATACAGCTCCAAACACCGGATTACATCAAGGGTGTTCTTGAATGAATTCTCTGAGTATGTATCTTCTCTGACTACAACTCCTGGTAATCTCCTTCTGGTTGGCGGCTTCAACTTCCATTTCAATGTTCAGGATGATCCTGATGTGTTGAAACTCAAGGACATACTGAATACATCTAACCTTTCTCAATTTGTCTCTCAACCAACCCACATCAATGGACACTGCTTAGATTTAATTATATCTCAATCAAATGACAATTATTATTGATTCTATTGATGTTCCATTCATGTTTACTGATCATGCTGCTGTTCATTGTACACTTAAACTTGCTAAACCTAAGCCCACCAAGAAAGTTATTAATTATTGAAAGTGGAGTTCAATTGATAAGAATGCTATCTCACATGATATCAGGTTAAGTGGTTTGTTCACCGCACCTGAAACTGATTTGGATAAACTAGTTGCTCAGTATGACACCACCCTCACAAATATCCTCAATAAGCATGCCCCCCTGAAAAAGCGCTCTGTTACACAAGATTTCTAAACTTATCTCTGGATCACCATCTAAATCGTGTGTCTTGGATCCTGTACCAACATGGATGCTTAAGACCCTATCAATATATTGACACCAGTGATCACAAGGATTGTGAATAACTCTTTTGAAACAGGCTATTTTCCCAGACCATTTTAAAAATGCACTAGTTACACCGCTTCTCAAAAAGTCATCACTTGACCCTGGAAATTTAAAGAACTTCCGTCCCGTCTCTAATTTAAAGTTTGTGTCCAAAATTGTTGAGAAGGCTGTCGCATGCCAGCTCATTGATCATTTATCTTCTAACAACCTATTGAGGGTACAACATGATATTTTATGTGAACTGGATGATAAATTTGGTGTGTTTCTTATTCTTCTTGATCTTTCTGCAGCCTTTGACACCATTGACCATGACGTACTTTATGCTCACCTTGCATCAATTGGTGTCAAGGGCTCAGCTCTGAAGTGGCTACAATCATATTTCAGTGACAGGACCCATCAGTCAGTGAACATTGCTGGTGTCCTGTCTTATTTTGATCCACTCCCTTACGGCGTGCCCCCAAGAATCAATTCTGGGGCCGTTGCTTTTTACAATCTGTGCTAGCCCAATTGCTAATATTGCTCGTAATCATGGCTTGCGGGTACATGCCTATGCGGATGACACACAGCTCTATTTGCCATTTGATTTAAACAAACCCAATAGTGAGGAATCGGCTCGCCAGTGTGCCGAAGCCTGCATATCTGAGATTAAGTCGTGGATGACAATTAACAAGCTAAAACTAAATGATGATAAAACAGAACTTATCATTATAGCTCCCAGACATCAACGTCATAAAATCATTGATCATAACATCCACGTTGACAGTGCCTCTATTCACGCCTCACCTTGTGCGCGTAATTTGGGAATTATTTTTGATAAAACACTATCCATGGAAAAACATGTCAGCAGGATCTGTCAATCAACATACATGTACTGGTACTTAAGAACTGTAATACCATTCGGAAAACCTTATCACATAAAACTGCTGCTACTATCATCCATTCTTTGGTCACTTCTCGCCTTGACACTGGTAATTCCCTATTATACGGAGTAAATGAACACCAGCTCCACAAACTACAACTTTTACAAAATGCTGCAGCTCGTGTTTTAACAGAATCTAAAAAACATGATCATATTACACCTATATTGCAGGAACTTCACTGGCTTCCCATTCGACAACGTATTCAATTCAAAATTTTACTTATTGCATTTAAATCTCAGATCGGCTTAACTCCGTCTTACATTGCAAATCTTCTTGTACCTTACGCCCCCTCTCGCACTCTTCGTTCTTCTCCTAAGTCCCTTTTAACTAATTCCTGGAACTCCCTCATCGTATGCCGATCGTGCCTTTTCCGCTTGTGCTCCTAAACTTTGGAACGCTTTACCTAATAACATCAGATGCTGTAGTTCTCTTTCAATGTTTAAAAAAATGCTGAAAACTCATTTATTTAAATCCTCATACACTCAGCTCGTTACTTCTCTTGACAGTGGATTATTTATTGTATAGGTTTTTATTGTATTTTATGTATTTCTTTTTTGTTGTATACATGTATGTATTGTTTTTTGTTTTGCGCCTCGGAATAGGGTCTTGTACACTAGATAGATGGGGCATTATAAATGCATTACTATTATTATTATAATTATTATTATTATTATTACTATTACTGCCTGCATGTTTGAAACAATGAATGCTTGCAAATTACTACAGAACAATTGATTCCCAAGGGAAGATAAATGCACCCCATCGTGTGAAAAAAAGGCTGATGACCTGCATAGCTCAGACCAAATTAGGGGTGATGGACACTAAAGAGCCTGCACTGATTTGCATTGAGACGCTGCCCAACGATTAATCGTTCGGCGTTTACATTCCAGCGCCGATTGAGAACGCGCGCCCATGTAAAAAACACGAGGTAACACATTCGACCAAGCTAATAGTCGAAGTTGGATACGCCCAGGCACAATCGCAGAGCACCACTGCCGCAGTGCAAACTCGTCAAGGATAACAAGTTGGTAACTAAATGAAAATCAACAAATCTGGGGAAGTGCCCATTTCCGGAGGTCATTAAGCAGGTCACCATAATTAGCAAACCCAGCCCCACCTTTGCCTTTCCAATAAACCTGGGCTGGAATCCCGAATGGACCTTCAGCTCGAGGCAGGAAACCCCAACAATCCAAACTGAACCTACAAAATAAAATGAATTGAAAATGAACCCTGGGCCATCATGCATGAAATAACAAACAAACCATGGAACTAATGAGTACATTGTACATACATGTACCCCTGTCCAGACAATCAGCAGCTCTATTGCAGATTGCAAGTAGGGATCAGGCGAATGTAAGACAGAAACGTATTGGAATGCCACTGGCCCATAGCACGGATATCGTCATGACCCCGAGAACGGCTGCGGACGATCGATGCAGCACCGATGAAGTTTGCTACTCAACTAGGGAAGTGTAGCAGATTCAATGATTGACTGCCAAAACAGCATCGAGATCATGTGCAATCCCTATAACTTAAGAAACAGACATAAAATGTTTAGAATACGGTATAATTAGACAAACAGATACAAAAACAGTGCAATTCCCTACCTAATTGGCATCTTAAACGATAGTTAGTTCATTTTTACATGTAAATACTTGCAGCTTGCAGCATTTGCTAGTTTTGTTTTTGTTTTTTTTAGCCAATTCCTTTGACTGCAATGGCCACCTGTATGTGTATTGTTCTTGCCTGTTGTCTGTGGTTAGTCAAGTTTTGGTTATTAATCTTTTTGTTTGTTTTTTGTTTATTGCTTTAAAAATGGTTGGGTACTTTGTTTAGACCCTTTAATGTTTTATTATCTTCAAGTACGCGCTAATCCTCCAATCAGATTTGCAGAATGGAGTGGTGATAAAAACCTATATTGCACGGCTAATATCACTACCTGCGTCTTGTGTGTTCTATGTCACGCGCCAAGTTTCCTTGAAGATAAATCTGTTATCACACGCGCGCTCGTGGAAATACAGAAAATATAGCACGTCTGCGTCCCATATCCAACTTGGCCTTCGGCCTCATTGGATATGGGACGCAGAAGCGCTTTATTTTTCCGTATTCCACTCGCGCTTGTGTGATAACTTATAATGTGTTTTTATGTGTTTTGCTTTTTGTACTTAAAGGCACTGGACTCTCTCTCTCTTTCTAGTCGACCGGGGTCGGAATCATGCTAAGTTTTGCCCATCCCTGTCGATCTCTCATTAACTTTGGAAGATCAGCTGGAAGCACCCCGATGTCCCTGGCAACTACATCTGTATAACTGAGCCTTTGTCTTCCCCTGTTTCTCCTTCCATGTTTCGGTGACCAGGTGATTAGCTGAGAGACAGAGGTTCTTTGGTGCTTCTGTATGAATGCCCTGCTAGTCTCAGACGATGATTTTGTATTTTGGTGGATAGTTTTGGTTCTTTACCATACAGTTCTGTATTTGTCATGTGTTGACTCCAGTGCACGTTGAAGCATTTCCGCAGAAGTTTTGTGTAGCACCCAACCAGTTTCTCTTCAAGTTCCCGGGTGACTGTCCATGTATTCGAGCCATACAATATAATTGATTCTACAGTTGATTTGAAGATGGTTAGTTCGATCTTTTTGTTGAGGCCTGATTTCCATACAGCATTCATTTTGTTTCACGCCGACCATGCCATGCCTATTCTTTTGGTAAATTCCCCTTTGCTGTCTCTCACAAGGGCACCAAGGTACTTGTAGTTGTCAACTTCATTTAGTTGCACGCTGCTCCTTGTTTTGAGGTGAATTTTGTCGTTGATGTTGACTGTTAGATATTCTGTTTTTGATTCATTAAGTCTTAGGCCCACACTTCCAGCATGCCTTTCAACATTTCTCAGTAGCTCTTGGCCATTGCGCTGATCATCGCTGCAAAGGCAAATATTATCAGCGAAATCCAGATCACATAGGACTTCTTTAGGGTATCTGGAGCTTCTTCTTTGGTTGAGTGTAAAACCTTGTCGCTCTGCGTCTGTGGTTGACTTCCTCATTATGTAGTCCAGCACAATAATGAACAAAAATGGGGCAAGTGTGTCGCCCTGTAAAACTCCTGCTTTGATTTTGAAGGGATCAGTATGGCCGTCAGGTGAAAGAACAATTGCTTCAGTGTTTTCGTACATGGCTCGGATTGCACTGACCATCTTCACTGGTATTCCATACGCCCTCAGTATTTTGAACATTTTCCCCCTGTGAATTGTATCGAATGCCTTTCGAAAGTCAACAAATGTTACCATGAGGGGAAGATTGTGGATAACTGCTTCTTCCATTCAGGCCTCAGGGCTAGGATGTGTCCAACAGTCTCCTGCCTTTCCTAAATCCATTTTGGTTCCATCTTAGCTTCTCTTCGATGGGGCTTCTGCATCTGTTGAGTATAAGTCTATTGTATGTTTTAGCTGCAATAGGGGTCAGGCTTATACCTCTGTAGTTGGTGGCCAGATTAAGGTTGCCCTTATTGGGTAGATCGGGACTATGCCGCTTCTTGCAAATTCTAGTGGTGTTTGTGTTGAGTTTAGTATGAAGTTGCAAAGAGATAGAAGAATAACTTTGAACTCTCAAATTTGCCAGAATTCCAGTGGAACTTCATCAAGACCTGGTGCTTTGCCCGCCTTTGAAGCCTTGAAAACCGCATTGAGCTCTTTCATAGTGAAACTCTCGGTAGATATTTCTAGGTCACAGTCAGAAATGGTTTCAATGCTTTCACTGTCGTCTAGTATTGAAGGTTCTTCTCCCAGTAGCGCTTCAAAATGATGTTTTTCTACCAGTCATGTGGTCAATTGTTTTCCAAGAGCAAGTTCGAGTGCGCACATTTAGTCCACCAGTGGTCGACCCGCACTAGCAACGCACATGTGCAGTGACGTACTCACCCGAACGACTCGTTTGGTAGTCTAGTCAACCTTCCACCTGAGATATAAAACCAAACAGACGTATATGCCTCACCTTTTCACTAAAGTGTCACTGGTTGCCTTCTGCGCTAAACACATGTTAGAATGGAACATGCTGTTGGGACCACCAGTGAAGAAACCATGGGTTCAAGGCTGGTTCGAAATGGTCGACCACAGTAGTCAACCAATGGTCGACCAGCTTGGGTTCAAGTCAAAATGGTCAACCTTTAGTTAACCATTGTGCACACTCGAACTTGCTCCAAGCTGCTGATGGATTTTGTTCCGATTGAAGTTGTCAGTTACTTCATCGAATCTTTCTTTGTAGTAGTTACTTTCTGCTTGTGACACCGAGAAAATGTGACACGGAGAGTTCTTATCAAGTCTGGAAACAACATTGTGATGATATAATGTGTTTTATTTTCCAACAGTGGAAACCGCGCGCAGCCAGCGCTGTACAAAACTATCTCTATAAAAACAACTCCTTACAGAATGGTGTCTTATGAACAACTGAATTAAGATTATGAAAAAGACCCACAGGAACCAGTGTACTGCATTCCTGGGCTATGACTAAGCTAATGAATAAACATAAAACAACTATCAATACAAGGAGTATGCAAATGAGACTAGTGCTACTTCAGGTCCCAATAAACAATGACCATGGGGTGCAAAGATTAAGATTAAGATTGGCTGAAGAACAGAAAAACTTTCCCACAGATGCAATATACAATGACTGAACGAAGTAAGTATATATAATATAGTAAAACCATGGAGATCACCTCTTTGTTAAAATCAAAGGAAGTTAACCAATTAAGCAGAGAAAACAAAACCATGACAGGTTTCACCTGTCACATGCTGTTTTGTAGGCTTCGGAGAGCTGGCTTTTAGTTTTTGTACCTCACTAATTTGTTCGGTTGCCATTTGCAGTTGTTCTCTCGCATCGGCAACTGATTCATTGTTGTACAGGGTTGCTGCCTTAGTTCGCCGCTTCCTTTTTGGGAGAAGTTTAGGGGCCACCTCTTTATTTGCTTGTACAAGGTATGTGTACTCTTCACATGGGTCTGTGGCGTTGATTGAGAGTGCAGAAAACCGGTTTTTTTAACAGCAACGGTGAATTTCCTCTGCAATTCTGCATCTGTTCGAAGAACTTTCCAGTCTAGCATATCATTCTTTTCTGAGTCGATTGTTTTGGTGCTCTTATAGGCTCAAGATACGATGATCTGAGCCTACACTTCTGCATGAGCTGTAGGCTTCGATGTTACAAATGCTATTTTTCCATTTAGTTCTCACCAAGATGAAATCTAACTGTGCGTGGTAGCCTGATGGATATGTAAAGGTCCATAGTTTCCCTTTTGGTTTCTGGAAATTTAAGTTAACAGGAGTGAGGTCAGTTTCGTTGATGAGGTCTTGAAGGAAGTCGCCGTTTCGGTTTGTACATTTGTGGAATGCATACTTGGCAGTAGAATGGCCAACCTTGGCGTTCATGTCTCCTCCAATTAGAAGAAAGTTGTGCTTTGGAATTCCTTCAATTGCTGTCTTGAGATCTTTGTAGAATAGTTTTGCCTTGTCTTTGCAGCTGGCATTTGTTGGGCTGTAGCAGGTGATGATGGTAGTGATTGGGCTTCCACTGAATGATGCTTTGAGTACTGGACACTATTGGTTATTACTCAAAAAGCATAAAAACTTACTTGATAACAAGCAATAGAGAGCTGTATAGTATAAAACACTCTGAGAAATGGCTCCCTCTGAAGCAACGTAGTTTTTGAGAAAGAGGTAGCTTCTCACTCAGATATTGAAACAACACAAAGTTTTGCAACAAGGGTATTTTTCCTTTCATTATTCTCTCGCAACTTTGATGTTCAAAAGTCCAGATATTAAAAGCACACAAAGTTTTGCAACAAGGGTGTTTTTCCTTTCATTATTCAGTCTACCCGCAGGTCACTCGATATAATAAGTTTCCTTTGTGATTTATCTGCGCGAGTGGGCGTGATTTGTCATACGTGACCTCGGTTTGAATAAATAATTAGTCCAAAGGGCTTCTGAAATTCAGTCTTTTTCGGCCTTATCTGAAAAGTATTGACAGAAATAATGTAGAAGTACATTGAAATGAAGAGCATGATCTGTCGTTTTGTATGAAAACAAATCGTTGCAACTCAAATTTTAGACAGAGAAATTTGTACGTAAAAAATGGCTTCAAAAAGGAAGAAAACAAGTCACAAAACATGGCAAATTTTCCCCTAATGAATGTCAGCAACAGTCCCCAATTAGTATATGGATAGATTATTTTATATTCTTCCCGAAAATGTTTAAAGCGAGACAGTATCGTACCTAGTCCAGTCAGGATACAGCAATTTCCTCCAGAATAGTTTTCCTGCACTGTGAGTGGCTGCTGATGACATCATCGACTAATATGGCAGCATGCTGTTTTTCGTTGGTAAAAGTAGCACCTGGAATTACCATTGTTCATGAAATCGCCAAAATCATTTAAGATTAATATTACCTGTACCTGCAAAAGTTAAACTGCTGATATAATGAAGCAATAAAACCTGTTGTATTTTACGACATAACCTTAGATCACCAACTAAACCTGTTATTTTTCGACCAAAAACGCAATACTAGCCCCAATGCCGCCCTATTTGTGAAATACCTCCTCAACAATGAGAAAAAAACACACAACAAAATGACTTAAATCTTAATGTAAGTATTCCTTATCTTACACACATTTAATTACCGTTTTGCAAAACCGTAAACTTGGCACCTCTTGCTAAACATGCTTGCTCCTTAAACTATATGTACCATTACAGCTATAACTATTGTACAGCAAGCCCTATTTGTCAACCTAAGGCACCTAAACAACAACAAGCAACAAACAAACATTGAGCTGCAAGTGAAGAACCATATGCCATATTCATCTAGCCTTTAAAAAAGTTGTTTCAGATGAGAACTAGTATGGCTACTATAGTATAGTATCAGTAAAGGAAGTCCATGCAGAACTTGGTCAATAAAGCGCTGGAATGTTTGCGCTGCATGCTTTTCTCAAACCGAACGACATCTTTACAAATTCGAAGAGGCCAAATGGTGTTATTATAGCTGTTTTATGGATGTCGCTATAGGCTCTGTCACAGTTAACCCCGTGCAACCATGACGAGAAAGACAGTTTGCTAACTCTGGAATGAAAGTCTCTTCGACACAATATCATATTTACAATTATTTTACATTTATTTACAACAACTGGGGACACTGCCCCATTTCTAGAATCTGTACACTGAATATCTATATATCTTGGATTCGACTGAAATTAATAAATGAACTCTTAATAAATGAAACACTTCGTCTCGATCTTCTCAAATAAAACTTATCCTTAAATCAACAATGTGTTGAAAATACTAGAAACTAAAGGGTGAGTCTCCTTAGACTATAATCGATACTAGCGGGATGCCGCGCTTCGCGCGGCACCCCGCTAGGCTATAAAAATCCTTTACACAAATATTTCGAAATGTGGGTGAGGGTGTTATATGCCTCTCTCAATATTTATGCATGGCGTCATAATTCTAACCCAAAATGAAGCTATTTCGCACGTCCACCACTACTTGCAGTGGCTGTACCCACCTCGTTTTGGGTTAGACAACGTACCTTATGCATCTAGAAACTATAAGGCTCCCCCGTGATCCTTATAGGGGTCTAATATGTTGGGCCTCCCTAACGTTACACGTTTTTCAAATCAGTTTTTTGATAGGTGAAACTGACCGTTAGCCAGCATAAACTAAAGTTTCTTTTGTACTACACTACCAAAACTTTCTCCACACACTCAATATACATTCATAATGCTTGCACTTCCTTTTTAAAAAACATCGTCAAAAATGACATGTTTACGTCCCACGATACATAGCGTTGCTACAGCACTATAAGTAAAGCGAGTTTTTGGAACATGCTGTGTGCCACAAATCTAATTTATCTACTGTTTTACTGGCGGGAGTGGTAAGAGCGTAGGCCTCTTTTTAGTTTATTCTCATCTGAATTGGTCTTGTAAACTTTCTGGTCAATAGGCTGCATGTATAACGGGAGCACTTAACGTGAACGTCAAAAAAGTGTTTTGCAGGCAGAGATGCCAAGTCCAGAGGCTAGCTATGTGTGAGATTTTTCAAAGCTCAACCCCCATCCCCCCGGAAAAAAATTGCCAGTTTAAGAAGGCCTTTTTAAATCGCCGCCCAACTTTTTTTTTTTTTTTTTTATAAACAAATAAAACAATGTGAAATTTAATGGTGGACAAAAAGTGTTTCAAAAGGCATCAAAAGCCTCAGAATAATTAAAACTCACTTGAGGTACACAGGAGATGTTGATGGTTAATGTGGAGGTTCGATTGTGTCAGATTATATCCTTCCAAACTTGAAAAAAAATAGACTAAAAATGATGTCCAAAATCAATCGCTCACTTCTTCTGCCTGTTGTGTCTTCGCTAGTGGAGCGCATTTCAACGAATTTGCTAAAAGAATCGGAACAAACTTGTGCGCAATAAGCGTTTTGCGCTCTGCCGAATTTGAGCTGAACCTACTGGATGAGCAAAAGCGTGCGCAATCTGCAAATTTGCGCTCTGTTTGTACAAATTTTGTACAAAAAATGTCGTTAATTTTTTTCCCGATCTCGCCCCAATAATGGTTGATGTGCGTGTGAGCGTGAGACAGAGCCCAAATGCGTGAGTCTCACGCCTAATGCGTGAGACTTGGCAGGTCTGGTTTTGTTTTATTGTCACTTTGGGCTTATTGGATCTCGCGAAATTTGAACGACAAACGACACAATTTCTGACCGCGTTCATGTTCACGCTGCTCTAGGAACAAACCTCCATACATCCCATATCTCTGGAACCCTATATCGTACAAACTAAATAAAAACGATACACTCGTCCCCACTCCTTAATTTTCTCTAACTTATTTCACTTTCAGAAAGCATGTCAAGTCATGTTTAGGGTTTGTTGCGTCCAGTTTGGGTCAATAGACAAACTCCTAAAAATGTACCCCATTCAGCCGCACGAGGTCTCTTTTGTTAATATTATCTCCATCAGTAACCAACCCGACGGGCCGATGGCTAAATTAATCTTCATAATGGATTTGGCAAAATGTACATTCTGAGACCTGACCGACACACTGCTCTAACCAATTTTGTGAATGGACTTAGTCAAAAGGAAACTTAATGTCGTTTTGCTTAACAACTTTGACCAAATGCAAAGCAAAGTTCTTTTTTTTTACAGCTTCAAAACAGCCTTTGACGTGTGTGTATAAGTTTCACCGTAGAGTAAGGAATGGTTTCACAATTCTACCGCCATGGTTAAACTCTGAAACTGCAACATTATACCTCCATGAACAGACCGTATTCTAAAACGGTATTCATGTACCCATTTGAGTTTACTGGCAAAAGGTCCAAGGTCGCAACCCACTGTCAACCTAAAGTGGTCCCACGGCGACCTTCTTCACCAAGCAACAGGTGGCCTGTCTCAAACCAGACAACACACCACTCACAATACACTGACCAGAATGGCTCTTTGTGTAAGGCCCCCCCCACCCCCAAAATGTTATTAATTGTAAAGTTCCCTTAGACACCTTCCAACCTATAGCCGGCCCTACCCAATGTTTCCAAATTATTAAGCTTCCGTTTGATCCCATCCTTGTTCATCATGATAATTCTCATGCCGTTTGGAAGTGAATGTTTTTTTATAAATATTCTCCATTTAATCTTTTCAACAAATGAGTCACCCGCAGAAGGATTTCTAGGAAGTCTGATAACAACGTCGACCAGTGGTTGACACATGGTCACCTGCGAAACATCAATCTACGGTACTTAATCCATTCAATGCAAATTCGGTCAAATTCGTGAGATTGGTTTCGGATTTGTCCTGGCACCCAGCCTCTTCGACCCTTTCGACCCTGCGCGGCAATGAATGGACCAATCCGGAGAACCATGCTTAGTACAACACGAAAGTAACCTGACCAAAAAGGGTGGATCGAATGGCGGGTGGGCGTTCAAGGGGCAATGAGTGAACCAATCCGGAGCACCATCTGCGAAACACTGTCCAATGAGTCGCCTGTCAGAAAGATTTCTAGGAAGTCTGGTAACAACATCGACCAGTGGTTGACGCACGGTCGCCGCCCAAACTTCCTCCAATCACATGACTTGTAAGTGCGAGTTTGGATCCGGG
The DNA here is from genome assembly GCF_032118995.1 of Asterias amurensis. NCBI lineage: Eukaryota > Metazoa > Echinodermata > Asteroidea > Forcipulatida > Asteriidae > Asterias > Asterias amurensis. The sequence goes on along the minus strand of NC_092657.1, from coordinate 7,583,201 downwards.
TTTTGCAGACTTGCAACCCGACGTCTGAAACCACACAAACGTATTGAATTCCACACAAACAACCGTGTTGGATTCCACAAGGATGCCATACCACTGGACCTTCTAATTTTCAATCCAAGATGGCGCAGGTTACGCTTTTAATAGTATAGATTATATATATTCAAAATCAAGGCGCTTTAACAATCTCTCTTACTTCTGCAATGTTTCGCTTTTTGCGTCTTAATAACACCACTCTACTCTGTAGTCAATTAAATGTCTCCAAATCAAGTTAATCAAAAGTTAATCAAATTTACACTTAAACAAAAATGACCCTCCGGTCTGGCGTCCTGCCTCGATTCAATCTCAACTCCGATTTAAACTCTTACTTCAACCCTGACTTCAACTCTAACTTAAACTCTTACTTCAACTCTTACTTCAACTCTTGACTTCAACTCCAATTTAAACTCTTACTTCAAATCTTGACTCCAACTCCAAATTCAACTCCAAACAAAAGTGTTCAAATTATTGGGTAAATAAAATGGCCCACCGTGAAAATGTCCAAAGGCTTAAATGTCCTCTGGTAACACTACAGCGTCTCGCTCCACTCTTCCATTTTATGTAGGCACGTATCATGCACGGACTCTTCCTCTTGGACCGCCTCAGACCTTCAATTAACGCTTCTCACTCTATGAGAGTATAGTCTCTTGAACTTCTAGGAGAGGGTTAGATTCCCACATCAACATCATGGCCATCTATAAAATAGTTATTGAAACAAATACAATAATGCCTGATGCTCTCCTTCATTTTGATAAATACACATGCACTTCTCAAATCCTTTCTTTGTCTGATTCCTTCGTTCAAAGAATAGTGAACTACAAATTCAGAGTGTTCAAAATACAAAGCTATTCAAATCCAATGCTCCATTAATACAGCATGAAAGACACTTTTCCAAAAACAATTTAGTTTCAAGAAGTCTCCTTAATTAGAATCAATATCCTCAAAAGACATTAAGCAAATTTTCAACTTACGATTTTCTCCTTGCTTCCAAACTTAAACTGCCGATCTCTGCCGCCTCAGTTCTCTGCCAATCAATTGCTTAAAATAACAGCCTGATAATCTGTTTGTGGTTTAGCATTAATATTGCAGCAAAACAATAACCTCAAAGGTTATAATTGTAGCGCGACACTGTTGAGATATAGGCACTTCCAAATACCTATCCAAATTCTCTCTATCTTTCTCTCACTCAAAATTTCATGATCCTTCTTCCATAAGAACCTATGTGAGACTACTGCCACTCCCTAAAATCTTGCATACCACGACTTCATGCAAAGTAGCTCAATCCTTCAATGGACAACAATACCTAATTATTCACACCAACCTGTGTGACCAGACAAGTACAAAGGAAAGTGAAGGCACTGACCTCCGCACTTCTATTTATAAACCAAGTTACAAAATTAGCATAATAACAAGAGTTCACAACCTTTGGGGAGAAAAATGCATATTCATTAGTGGATCTGCCCCTGTAAACTTAAACATACATATTCATTAGTATATCTGCTCCTGCAAAATAAACACCATACATTAGAATGGGGGGGGGGGTAATTCTGACAGGCTCTATAGGAATTTGATGATACATGAATGCTCTCGCTAGATCAATCTTGGAAAAAATAATTTTTCTGTTCAAATTCCCAGGTCAAAATTCCAGTTGAACCTAGTTAACCTGGTTTTAACTGGAACTAGTTGAAAACCAGTTGATAAACTAGTTAAACACAGTTAAAACCAGTTGGTTTAATATGGAAAATGGACAGAAACCAACTGATTTATAATTTCAACCTAGTAAACACAGGTAAACCTAGTCCAAACCAGTTGGTTAATACGGAAAATGGCTAGTTTGATCACTATCCAGTTGAACCAGTTGACCCCAGTTAACTAGGTTCAACTGGAATTTTGACCTGGGGTTGCAGTGGAATCATGGATTTGTGGAATTGGATTGGATAACGATCAGGCATAGTTATTTTATTTAATGCACGGTAGTCACCGCAAAGGCGCCAATCTCAAGATTTTTTTTGAACCAATAGTAATGGTGTTGCTTGCTCTGCAATGGGCGATAACAATTAATGCCTATATAGTTGAAGCATATGATCAAACTCCTGTTTTGCTATCTTATTAAACGATCCGCGTTGGACGAGACTTGGCTGGTGGGTCATTGGTACAAATGTGGTGTGTAACGTCGTGTTTGGTGGCAGCAGAATTGTATTGTAATTTCAAGATAACGTGCAATGGAGAGAGAGCTGTTGATAGAATCAAACATTTTGAGAATCAGCCGCCTCTAAAGTAACATACTTTTTGATAATAAGGTAATTTCTCACTCAAGTAATAAAGACTTCAGGTCTATTGGGCATCTGAAACCACACAAATTTGTACAGAGGGATGTTTTTTCGTTCGGTATTTTCTTGCAAATTTAATGACCAATTGAGTTCAAATTTTCACAGATTTAGTATTTTATGCATATGTTGTGATACACCAAGTGAGAATACTGGTCTTTAAAGGAACACGTTGCCTTGGATCGGACGAGTTGGTCTATAAAAAGCCTTTGAAACGTTAGAAAGATGTTTTAAAAGTAGAATATATTGATCCACACAAGTGTCACTCAAAATTGCATGGTTTTCATTTCACGTCGCGAACTAAAACGGTCGGCCATTTATGGGAGTCAAATTTTTGACCGTGTTTGTCGACGAGGTAAAACGAAAACCACACAATTTCGAGGCATATTTGTGTAGATCATTGTGTTCTACTTTTACAACATCTTTCTAACCATATCGATTTTATAACAAACGGTTACAAAACGCTTTTCAAAGACCAACTCGACCGATCCAAGGCAACGTGTTCCTTTAAATAAAACATAATTGTATGTTCGTAAACATGTTTCTAATTTTGTCTGTTGTTACTCACTGTTGTGTAACTAAACAAAGCACTTCAGATTGACACACAGTTCTCTTGAAGGCAGCATCTTATTGTACTACTACCATGAGAGTAGATGTGAGTGGTTTGATTCCACTGGTGCTTGGTTCAGGATCTTATTGTACTACTACCATGAGAGTAGATGTGAGTGGTTTGATTCCACTGGTGCTTAGTTCAGGATCTTATTGTACTACTACCATGAGAGTAGATGTGAGTGGTTTGATTCCACTGGTGCTTAGTTCAGGATCTTATTGTACTACTACCATGAGAGTAGATGTGAGTGGTTTGATTCCACTGGTGCTTAGTTCAGGATCTTATTGTACTACTACCATGAGAGTAGATGTGAGTGGTTTGATTCCACTGGTGCTTAGTTCAGGATCTTATTGTACTACTACCATGAGAGTAGATGTGAGTGGTTTGATTCCACTGGTGCTTAGTTCAGGATCTTATTGTACTACTACCATGAGAGTAGATGTGAGTGGTTTGATTCCACTGGTGCTTAGTTCAGGATCTTATTGTACTACTACCATGAGAGTAGATGTGAGTGGTTTGATTCCACTGGTGCTTAGTTCAGGATCTTCTTATTGTACTACTACCATGAGAGTAGATGTGAGTGGTTTGATTCCACTGGTGCTTAGTTCAGGATCTTATTGTACTACTACCATGAGAGTAGATGTGAGTGGTTTGATTCCACTGGTGCTTAGTTCAGGATCTTATTGTACTACTACCATGAGAGTAGATGTGAGTGGTTTGATTCCACTGGTGCTTAGTTCAGGATCTTATTGTACTACTACCATGAGAGTAGATGTGAGTGGTTTGATTCCACTGGTGCTTAGTTCAGGATCTTATTGTACTACTACCATGAGAGTAGATGTGAGTGGTTTGATTCCACTGGTGCTTAGTTCAGGATGTGTGAGTACAGATTGGCATCGTGATGAAAAGAAAAGAAATTGGTGCATGACGATCAAGATCTGTATTTTTGTTATTTCTATTGTTATTAACATTTTGCAGTTTTGACGACAAAATGTTTGGCTGATTTCCACACCTTGAAGCCACACCTTGGGGGGGGGGGGGGGAGGGTATGGCTACAAAGGTTTCTCATGGATAATTGTTGGAGTTTCTGTAGAATTTCTATACAATTCTTTAGAAAATTGGGCCACTATTCTAAAGAATTTCTACAGGAAAAATGTGTAGATTTGTTTAGGACAAAGTATAGATTTCTGTAAGACAATGTATAGAGTTCTACAGGACAATGTAGGCCTACATAGATTTCTTAAGGACAGAGTCACTCTAAAGAACAATGTATAGATTTCTCTAGGACACCGATAGAGTTCTATAATACAATGGATAGAGTTCTATGTTATCATTTTTATATAACAACTGTTTTATGGAACAAATTATGGAATTAGTTCTATAGAACATAGTCTGTTAGAACAATTCATCAAGTTTTACAAAGAAATGTAAAGAGTTTCATAATATGTATGAAGTTCTACATTGTTTATATAGAACAATGTATTCAAAAACCATCACCAACCAAGGACAGATTATATAACAAAATGAAAAAAATAAACATGTTTTTATCTTTTTTGACTGGACATAGATTTATTTTTCCCTCCTCGCCAACTAAATACTGAAATATTCAAGTGAAGTTCCGCGCAAAAAAGTCTGTAGGCTAACTATTCGGGTGGGATTCTAAAAGAGCAGGCCATGACATGACCACTGCTCTTGTATTTGAGGAGGCAAACGGTTTGATCCTCAATTACATTCAGTGCACGAGCAGTAACCAATCTTGCAAACACAGTAATACGTTTTGGGGCTTGAAGCTGTCTCAAGAGAAGCCAAAGAACTATTTCTTCCTCCATGTTGAGACCATTCCAGTGTTACATCTGAAAAAAAACCAATTATTGACTCAATAGATTTCAAACATGACACCTAGGCCTACCCCCATTTAGTTTGTTTGGCTTGGATGACCAGATCACAAGTGGCTCCTTACGTAATGCGTTGATCAATAACATTGTATTCTTCAGTGCAGAATCATTGAGTTCTGTCGCTATATATAAAGTGTATGTTCCGATCCATCAAATCAGTTCAGGCCAACGCATTACTGCTGTTATTAGATACGTTTACCCCCCCCCCCCGAAATTCATTTCTCCCGGGGACGGGGACTGTTTTCTGTTAGACGTATGCCACTTGTACTTAATAGCATTGCCCTTTCGTTTTCGTTTGACTTGCAATCAGGTTATCATGCATATCAGTAACTCCCCTGAATATCAATAATATTTAGGTTTCTTATGGATAATCGTTGGAGTCCCAAGATATTTTGAATTTACTGATCACCTTTTGTTCTCACATTAGCCCCATTGCTTTTCATGAAGATGCTGAAGCCTCTCGTCAAACATTGGCGAGCTCCTGGTATCTTAGTAGCATCATATTTAGATGATGGTCTCATTTTTGTTCCAAAGTCAACTGAGTGAGACAGTGCCCATCCCAAGCCTACCCAGGGATGTCTTTGATAGTCGAAGCAAGTTTTGGTATGACATTGGAGCCTCACCGTGGGTGAGGTCTGGTATATATGAGGGGTACAGAATACCATTTTAAGTCAAGCCTCCCCAAGGTATTTGAAAAGCATTGCTAGAGTATGCCTTTGTTACCGAATCTATTTTAGAACTGTGTTTATCTGATAGAATCAATAGGCGTATTCCTTTGGCTTCCCTGGGTTGACCCCGGTCTGCCCCGATACGTTCGAATAGCTTTGACGGGGCTCACCCGGGTAAGCCCCCAGTGCCCTGCTTGTGGAGTGGGTCACTTGGGGGTGACCTGAGGTGCATGCCGTCACCACGAGAGGGCGAGTGTGATCGTTTCATGAGCTCTTGTCAGGGGCTCACCCGAGTGAGCACCGCTGGGTTGACCCAGGGAAGCTAAACGAACGCACCCATTGTAACAGAATGGCCACTTTTTTGTATCTAGTCCATTGTATGTAGCCTACCAATCCCCTGGGAAGACTGAGACTGATCATGATCTAAGTAAATTCAAAAATTCATTAACAAAGTGCTTTTCAAATGGACGACAAATGGAGAGGTTTCCAATACTGTTCCCAAGACGCCCTTTCGTTTTCCTTTGACTTGCAATCAGGTTATATCATCATATTGATAATTCCCCTGAATATCAATAATAATTAGGTTTCTCATGGATAATCGTTGGAATCCAAAGATATTTTGAATTTACTGATCACCTTTTGTTCTCACATTCCCATTGCTTTTCATGAAGATGCTGAAACCGCTCGTCCAACATTGGCGAACCTCTGGTATCTTTCCATTCTTAGTAGCATCGTATAGATGATGGTCTCATTTTTGTTCAAAAGTCAACAAACAACACAAAGTCAAACCTTGTAATATAGCTCTTTGTGCTTTGTATATTGTGCTATTTTTGTATCTGCCTGATGTAATTTTTGATGTTTGTGGTGCTTTTTAGAACTTGTGCGTGCAATGCCTTTTCTTCTTTTGGAGATCATTGAATTTTTTCTTATGTCTTATTTTTTATGTCTTAAATGTGTAGCTCAAAGCCAAAACAAGTCAGAATGGATATATACTGGGCTGGTTTATAACATACAAAAAGAGCAAATGGGACCCTGCAACTTGTGTAGAGTGGCTATGTGTGACGTAGGACACGAAGGCAGGTACTCATCAGGTTCTAGAAAGAACAATTGTTAAACTCAACAAAACTATCTGAAATTCAACTCTTGCCTTTCAGGAAGTTGCCCTCATTCCTAGGTCAATAGTAATCTCTCTCTGCCCCTTCAGTGGTAATATAACTAACTAGACTAATGACCAGGCAGTGCCAGATAAGAATTGCTAAATCAGTCGACGAAGATGATGCAATAGAACTAGATGATCAATGTAAATCTGAATTAATAATTTGGTAAGATAACTCTAGTTTCTTAAATAAGCGTCACACTCTTGCTACCCCTAAATGCAAAATATTATGTTGTGATGCAAGCGCAACTTGGTTTTAAGGGGCAGTTGTGATATTCACTTTGCCCATAAACTACGGACAACAGAAGAGTGTTTGGAGTAAGCTCCACTTGGAGAGTATACTATTCTATTTGCACTAAATTCCTTCTGCCTTGAGGTCAAGGTATTTACGGAGGTCAAGGTATTTGCGGACAGCCAACCTGTCAGCCTGCAGAGAGAATTTTAGAAGTTGGCAGTAGGTCTAGGCACCACTTAACAAATCCTCTTGCAAACACAATTTCATTAGATTGGATGTCCATTGGATCCCGAGTAATGAGAACGAGCAGGCCCATTTGATTAGTGGATTAATAGACACTGATGACTGGAAGATTTCACAAAAGTTTTTCAGTACAATTAGTGACACTTGGGGTCCCTACAGCATTGTTTGTTTTTCTTGTTTCTATAACTCACAACTACCTGGCCTTCCCTCATCCGGGACCCGGGGGTTGATGCCTTTTTGCAATGGGCAGGAGACAACTGTTAGTTCCACCAGTTGTCCTGATCCCAGGTGTTCTTAGGCATCTCCATTAAATGCAAAGGGAAAGGAACCCTTGTTTTTCATTGGTAGCCTTCTTCAGTGTTCTGGCCATTGTTATGGTCATGTACAAGCTATGACTGGTTTCTTTTACATTGAAGATCAAACAGCATTATACCAAGGGGGGAGACACAAATAATTCAATCTTAAGCTCTAAACAAATTTTCAAAGGTACGTTTGTACATTTTTGATTTTATTTCACACCTGTGTAAACTATTCACTCAACTATGTTCAGAGTTTGTTCTCTTCCTCACGCTACAGGTCATTTATAACCAGTTATAATCAGACACAACGTAATGGCACAGTTGAAAGCCAGTCACATTTCTGTACTTGCAGAAGGAAAGGGTTTAAAGTTGTTCATACCGAGGTCAAAGACGGATATAATCAGGGATTGGACCAATGCAGTTGTTTACGTCCGACAATTATTCACCAGTTAGGTTTCATTACTTTAGGGATACATGTCAGGGTGTGGTATTAGTTTTGGGCAAGATGCATTGATTTTCTCTCCGTTGTTTCACTCCAGTACTAAATCGTACAAGCTGTTAGTACACAAGAAAAATCTTTCTGAACGCACTAAAAAAAGATAGGGGTCAAGGAACCTAAAGTGTACAGTATCCGCAAGTTGAGATCTGACACAGCCGCAAAAAATAAATACTCTGAAACATGATCTAGAGCAAAGACTTTCAGTATCGCAAACATTGCTGTCCTAATTTAAACGCACATTGAACCATGTATTATATTTAAATGCTATTGTTGCTATCTTAGAGTGTATTGACCTAAGAACCAAAAATGGTCACTAAGGAGCGTTTTTTAACCAGCTTTTTACAGTTGTGTTGTAATTTAATTCTCTCCTTTTAATAGTTTTTCAAATGAGTTTGAGTTTACCGGGCGATGCTTGAGGGACAGATCAGTCAAGTTAACAAATATTATATTTATATTGGGACTGTCTTAGATCAGTTTCTAAAGGCCATTTTGAGATTTGTGGTATATCTCCGTTTTGTAATTTTAAAGAAGATTGATGTTACCGATGCTCGATGTAATCGGTGCTCGAGGGACCTGTCAGGTTTTTTTTTACCTTAAAAGAATAACACACAGAGCGGTTAACAAGAGAAAGTTACGAGAAAAGATTATTGTGCCAACTTTTCCTTTTCTAAGAATGATGATTTTGTATTTCAGGATAATAACCCAGAGCGGTTAACAGAAAAAGTTACGAGAAAAGCAGCCTAATGCCTGCCCTCTCCCATGTTATACCATTAACAATTAATTTCTCAGAATCATAAACCTGTGTCATAAATTGTGATTATTGCTCTTCCAATAAAATTAAACTGTTTTTCACGTGTACAATGTATATGCGAAATGAAGGAGCATGAAATTGCCATTTTCCGATACAGTGACAGAGCAATGACTTTTCAAGAATAATACTGCGAATGAATAGCCAACCGCCCCAGAAAGTAACAACTGGATACAAAACAAGTTGCAACAGCCCTGGGGTCCATGATGCATGGAAGCTAAAGTCAGATGAAACACAGGGAAAGTGATTAAAAGAAGGATCAGGATGATTTTATAGACCGTACTTTAATATGCAGCATCAGAGTCCATACCGATCGAAACGTTGAGTTGAAACCCACCGTTCTTTTCAGAACCACCCCAACTCAGTTAGAGATAGTCATTGCATGTACATATGCACAGTTGACTATAACATCCAAGATGGCCGTCTTTCCCCGTCCGTGGAATAAGTTTTAAAATACTTTATACCCCACCCGAGTGTGATGGTGCAAAATTTGAACTCCGTCACTGTTATATTTTGGCGGTAATCACTGATTTTTGGTCAAATTATGATGTCACTTTTGCCCCACTAGTAATTCCCAAAGTTGTGCGACTTGTGCATGACTCCACACAGGAAAGTTGTTCAGGATGCTCAGTATTGTCCAAGGCCCATACTTCGTGTATCAAAACTTATATATAAAATAACAAACCTGTGAAAATATAGGCTCAATCGGTCATTGGAGTCGGGAGAAAATAACGGGAAAATCCACCCTTGTTTCCGCACGCTTCGCCATGTCATGACATGTGTTTAAAATAAATCCGTAATTCTCGCTATCGAGAATTGATATTGTTTTAATGTTTTTTTCAAAAAGTAAAGCATTTCATGGAATAATATTTCAAGAGAAATCTTTCACCATTACCTTCTGTAAACCCTGTAAATTATTTGTAAATCTGTGAACTTTTAATTTTTTTTCTGTACCGAAAGTGTCCAATGGCTCTAATGACATTTTGAAATCACCTCTTTCAGAAATTGGAGATGAGTCTCTGCACCTGGATGTTCTCGCCAATGCCTACAATAAACATCTCTCTGATCTTCTCGAGAAACATGCACCTTTGCAATCTAAAACATTAACACTCCGTCCAAATACATCTTGGTTTACATCTTCAATTAACATCGAGAAACTGAAACGTAAAAAGTTGGAACAGCGCTGGCGCAAGAGTCAACTAACCATCAACAAAGACATGTACAAGCTACTAAGAAACAAGGTGGTGATGATAATAAATGAGGCCGAATCACACAACTACCAGAACTTAATAGATGAAAACAGAGGTGATTGGCGTCAGATTTTCCGGGTGATTGATTCGCTTTTGCATCGGAAAGCTGCTACTGTATTACCCACCCATACAACTCCAGTGGAACTCACTAACCGCTTCAGCCGCTTCTTTCAAGAGAAAATAAAGGTGATTAGGAGCGGATGTGAAATCAGCGGTCAACCAAGGAATGCCGATGACCAAGCTTCTGAACTTCCGGTCGGTTGTGAACTCCGCTGAGAGACTGTTTCACAATCACATATTGAGATGACTATTCGTAAGTCCCCTCCGAAGTCTTCTCATCTGGACCCTCTACCAACTAGCCTTCTAAAGACATGCCTTCCGGAGATCGCGCCTATAGTGACGTCGATTGTCAACTCCTCAATTACGACAGGGGTTTTCCCGAATACATTAAAATCAGCAGCAGTCAAGCCAATTCCAAAGATGCACAACATGAAGGCTGAACAAGTCGAGCTGCTGAAGAACTACAGACCTGTCACAAATTTACCGTTCTACTCGAAAGTACTGGAGAAAATCGTTGCTCAGCAACTTTCAAGCCACATGTCACATCATCGTCTTCATGATTATTTTCAGTCTGCATACAAACGATTCCATGGCACTGAAACTGCACTTGTCCGTGTGCAGAATGACCTACTTCAGAGCACAGATGAAGGAAAAGTGTCAATCCTTGTTCTTCTTGACCTCAGCGCAGCATTCGACACACTCGATCACAACATTTTGCTGCAAAGATTAAAGTCACGAATAGGATTGTCACAGGGAAGCCTGGACTGGTTTTCATCATACTTATCGGACCGCTGCCAGAGAGTTAAGATCACCAGCTCATCTGAAGGTGCCTCGTATCCGCTTGAGTTCGGTGTGCCACAAGGATGGGTGCTGGGTCCCGTTCTGTTCAACATTTATTTGCTATCACTTAGTGACATCATCCGTCGACACAACCTCAGACACCATTTCTATGCTGACGATACTCAGCTCTACATCTCTGCAACCCTTACTCAAAGTGATGTATACAGTAAAATAAAACAACTGGAAGCATGCTGTGAGGACATCAAACACTGGATGACATTGAACTATCTCAAACTTAACGATGAAAAGACAGATGTTCTGATTATTGGTTCATCGTCGTCTTTGAAGAAATTACCAAAAGTAGATGTTTCTGTGGGCTTTCATTCCATTAACCCTGTGCCTGAGGTCAAAACTCTTGGTGTAACATTTGACAAACATGAATATGCAATCTCACATCAAGTCTGTCTCCCGTATTGCCATGTATCACTTGTACAATATAAGTAAGATTAAGAGGTTTATAGGTCGTCGTAGTACAGAGCAAATAATTCATATGTTAGTCACATCCCGGATTGATTATTGCAATGCTATCCTAGCTGGTCTCCCTGCCACCACTCTTGCCCCCTTACAGCGAGTTCAGAACTCTGCTGCGAGGCTACTTACTTGTACCAAAAAGTATGAGCATATCACCCCAGTTCTAATGCAGTTACATTGGCTTCCTGTCAGGTATCGGATTATTTTTAAGGTGTGCTTGTTAATTTTTAAATGCTTAAATGGTCTTTGCCCTTTGTATCTGTAAGATCTTGTTGCTACTAGACCTGTTGTTAGATCTACTCGTTCTGCTAGTGATGTTACTCTGTTGATCTGCCCCAGAGCGAAGCTGGTTTCTGCAGGTGATAGGATGTTCTCTGTAATTGGCCCTGAACTGTGGAACCAGCTTCCTAAGCAACTTAGGGAAGCCAGTAATGTTGATAAATTCAAGGCTGGCCTTAAGACTAATCTTTTTAAGCGTGCTTTTTTAAACAACTAAGTACATGTACATATATTTTTGTATTCTCTGTAGCAATTCCAGTTTTTTAACTAGGGTTTATTCTCGGTGTTTTTTAATCATTGATTGATGGTTGTGTACAAATTCTGCATTTATTGTTTTCTGCATGTATATGTTTACTGTATTTTCTAATGGGTGTTTTAATTGTATGGATTTCAATATGTTTTCTATTAATTGTTCAGCGCCCAGGAGCATGTTTACATGGATAGGCGCTATATAAATTTCCATTATTATTATTTCCATTATTAATGACTACCGAAGGTCATGGCCGCCGAGGTTAGGGAACGCCTCTGGGTATGACGATGGGTTTAGGTAAGGGGAGGAGTACGGATAAGGGTTTGGATTACAGTTAGGGTTAACGGTTTAGGGTTGATGACCAATTGTTAACATGCAAATATGTTAATGGCAGTGGACACTATTGGTAGTTACTCAAAATAATTGTCAGCATAAAACCTTACTTGGTATTGAGTAATGGAGAGCTGTTGATAATATAAAACATTGTGAGAAACGGCTCCCTCTGAAGTAACGTAGTTTTTGAGAAAAAAGTGATTTTCAATTTTTTTTATTTCAAGACCTCAGTTTTAGATTTTGAGGTCTCGAAATCAAGCATCGGAAAGCACACAATTTTGTGTGACAAGGGTTTGGTTTCTTTAATTATTATCTCGCACTTTAGACAACCAATTGACAACCAATTGACAGCAAATTTTCACAAGTTTGTTATTTTATGCATATGCAAATAAGTGAGAAGACTGGTCTTAGACAATTACCAATAGTGTCCAGTGTCTTTACAGGACTTTTCTTAACATTTCAGCAGATACATGTACGAACATCCCATACAAATATTGGGGAAAGATTGTTGTTTGGTTTTGTGATTCCTTTTAACACTCTTACATCATAAATCAAGATGACAAAGTAAAAGTGAATATTTTTGAATATGAATTTAATACTTTTTTTACACTGTACATTAAACTTGCATTTTAATGTAGATGCAACTTACTGGATTCATCTGCCATCATTCAATGTTCGTTTAATTTTTTTTATTAACAGTTTCTTACATTCATATAACAATATGATTAGGCTTTTGCTTACATCTTCATACATAAAAATCAGCAGTGGCTAACGAGGAAAAGTTTCTATTTTTAAGCAAAAATCAAATGTTTCTTGCAATCAAATGCCAGCAATTGCCTAAATATGTATACATACATGTAACAACAACCTTTTGTTTGTGTTATTCAGCAATTGCTTGCAGTGTTACAAGATCCCTAAATTGTATATGTAGCTAGACATCTCACTTGTTCGTGATTTTACAAACAATTCAGAGAAGATTTCATCATGTTAATGCCCGTTAAAAATTACCGGGCTCAGCCTAAAGGTGTACAAACCAAGAATTCATTGACAAGTAATATCCAATCCAACCTATCGTAAATTGTTTCGTTTCGAAAAACAAAGTGTTCGATCTCTTTTCCTTTTCAGTGCCTGTTGCCACATTCATACTATGCAGCCATAAAGTTTTCTTATTGCTCTACAGCTGTTATAACAGAAGTAATTTTGCAAAAACATAATCTAACAGGGAGGTTTCGCTGCACGTTACCTGAACAAATGCGTGAAGGTGTGTTGTTTCTAGGTGACGTCACCACTTTGGGCTTATTTCATGTCCACGTATGACGTCTGCACATACGTACCTGAAAAATTGTGACTTTGTGTATGCTAAAAATGTGAGATTTTCTGACTTTCACGTTCACTAACATGTACCTGCTCGTGTATTGTGCAGCTAAACCTCCCTATTAATAAAATAATCATCACATGCCTGAGACTTGTTTTGCTTAATTGTAGTGATAACAATAAATATATAAACTTATTACTCTCAGTATTTTCTTCTGACAACTAGATTTGTTACTTTCTTTGTATTTGTTTAAATTTATTTGGTCAACTAACCCCTCCCGCCCACCCCAAATATAAAAAGGTTATGTTTGGAAACAAGAAATAAATACCCCAAAAGCCTAATACATTTTTATGAAATGTGCAGATCTCCTGCGTCAGTGTTTTTGTTTAAAGAATGGTACATGTGTGTGTCAACAATATACAATTGTTGCACAATGTGACGGGGTCCATGGCGTTTTGTACACCCGAAGAGGGCAAATGACACCTGAGGCGATGCAGAGGGTGACATTTGCCACTGAGGGTGTACAAAACCAGTGCAATAATTGTTTTGTTATACCTCTGTCACATTGTTATGCCTCTTCTCGAAATTCTGTTGTCATCCTCAAACATTATTACGACGGAGTATTCATTGTTTAATTAAGCAGATGAACAAGAAACAATTCCTCACTGTTCCCTCGAACTCGCGAGTATTTCGTACACAACCATCCCTGGAAAGCCAACACTGGGAACGATCAAGGTGATTTACACCGGTGTACATCACTTTTCATGTTACCCGACCCCCGAGCCATGCATCATGCGTATTTGTTGCACGTCACGTGATTGGTTCTCAACCAATCAATCTTCACAGTTTGTTACCGAGGTATAACAATGTTATTTGTAATCCCATGATTAACGTTGCTCAAGTTATACAGTGATGCTACTGCTTTGTATTTCTGTGGAATACAGATTCCACTGCAAATGCTGGATGGGACTTTAGTATAAAGATAGAATGACGAAAACAACAAAAATTGATCAAATCATTTCTAGTTGCTTTGGCATCCATTTTCTTGCTACTTGGTAGTTGAGATTTGTCTAATAGCACAGGACGTTTTGGGGTAATTTTGACCAGAACTGCACTCACTTATTGATGACATTTGACAACAGTTTGACCATCACTCTGTACAGCCATTTTGGAAATTGTGTGGGACAAGCAATACTGCTTCTACTTATTAAACTCCACATTTACGCATGGCTAAATTCAAACATGAATAGCGCTTTATTAAGAACCCACAAGCATTGCTGGGCTAGCTTGAGAAAAAGCAATTAGTCAAAGCAATTTATATATTTGTAAGCAATTGCTTTTGCTTTTGCTCGGTGCCTGTGCTTATAAGTAATTGCTAGTATTTATGAATTTGGCCAATCGTCTCCCATATGTGACTCCTTTACTTGTCATTGTTTTCACAAAGTAGCACACACTGCTATACCAGCAAAAAATAACAATCAGAGAAAACGACCTCTGATGCAACACTTTCTAGAAAGCCACTTTGTGAGATGTGTGAGATTTTAACTTGCGTTCTTGTTTAGTGAAGTTTCCGTGCAAAACTTTGGATGCAGGCTATTGTCAATAAATAGAGTCATGGTTTTCATTGGTAACCACCAGTGTAATTCTAGATGGCTCATTGCTAAAGCGAGATACCAAGGAAAATCTTGCTGTTGCGTTTAATATTGACCACGCAACTAGTTTTAAAGTTGCGGTGTTGTGTTTTTTTCTTCTGAAAATGCGTATCATGCAACTCAATGGATCAGTATCTTTTCTAAACATTTCACATGAATTGATGAATGCTGACTAATAAGTATGGAATCTGCTCCATTATTTGAACGATGCAGGCCTCCTACCCCCATTGTCCGGAGTTTGGAATTACCAACCTTGCTTGCTGACTCATGACTACAGTTTGGAATAAGTATTGCTATTGATAGCGTCCATCATCGTTGGCACCTCTATTAATAAGCCATGAATAACGACTGTCAGGCGGTAAAGGTATTTCCTTTGTTTTTAAAATTTGTAGTGCTCTCGTTATAAAAGGGTTTTAAACGTTTTATTCGTAACATGCCGCCCAAATTACTGTGTTCTCGCTACTACATGAACCGTGCTCCTATAATCTATATTTTAATGCATTCAAATATGCATGGGGCATTTTGGGACAGGCAAAAAAACTTGTAACCAGTAATACGCGAGCTAGTAGTACCGGGAGTCAACTGTACATTCCTTTAGATTCCCTATAAGATTCCTCATGGAAAACAAGCCTTGATGTGTCTGCTGCAGTACTTTAGAAACATCTTTAGAATTTCCCAAAATGTAATAGAATAAATTGTCTATTGTATTTTGTATTATTGGAAATGTTTAATTGCAAAAATAATTCTTAGGGGGGGGGGGGGTGGGAATGCTTTAGTAAAATATATTTTGTTAAATTTGTACCTTTTAAGTACCCGAAACTTGATATAAATTTAAACCAACCATGCACAGCAAGAAAACATTGTGTTTTATCACAACATCTACACATGTTTCAAATAACATCGTGAGCTTAATTTCATGCTGCAACATGTGTTTCAGCCTTCGCAATCTGATCATAATTGCTTTCTTTACAAACATCAACTACTCAAAATGTTCAGTCCAATGTTTCTATAAATGCATAAAAACCTCTCCATAAATTGCTTAATATTGCAGGGAAACAAAATCATGGACTGCAGCGGTCGATAATGAACAAAAGCAGAGTTTTTCAGGTTTAATTATCTGTGGTCAACAAAAAAAAATTTCTGTACTAATGTCCCTCATCTAAATCGTACCGTGACAATTTGTGCCTTTGATGAAGCGTCAAATGTTTTGTTTGTCCTTCTTTCTTGCGCCAGCGGAACTTTGGACCAGTCAAAGTGAGAATACTGCATAGCTGACCTCCTTCTTCCACCTTTAATATCCGACAGCTGTTCAGAACTGTTTGGTATATAAAACAACAAATCATATTGGGAGAATAAACATACTTGTTGTTTAAAAACTCTAAAGGCTTTATATTAATTATGTTCTGTAGTTTTGTGTTTCTGTTATTGATGTAATTATCTGCACGATAACTGTAAAAGACATTGCCACTTACAGAAACAGGTCACTTTGTACTACTCATGCCAACTTGTGCCAACTTGTACATGAATATTTTACCATGACGGCATGACCCACTGTGGGACTTCTGTAGATGACGGAGGCACCACAAGCATATGGCCCTAGCAGTTTACTGGAGTCTTTACTGAAGGCAACAGACCCTAAAGGCATGACCTAACAAAGTGAATGGACCCTTCCCATGAAATATGCTCATTACATTCATGCATGCGTACAGACCCTGTTGGTTGGCAAACGCCATAGATTTGTGCACAGAGCAGTTGCGCGATCGCGTCTGCGTCACGCAGCCATTAGTCGTGTACAAAACAGCGCGATGTTCCCTCATTTTGCCAACCAAAACGTTAGTGCGCACGCGCTATGTGAAATTTCCATATTTCATGCGAAGGGTCTATTAAGTTGGCCCATTTGCCATCATTATTGTGGGGGGAAAAAGAAAAAATAGATAAAGGAAAGAATAAGATTCATGTATTTACTTTTCAATGTCTCTTTGAGTGATAGAATCTCCTGCCAGTGTGGTGTGGATTTTGGCTTTTGAAGCATTCATGGACCCTACTGCATCTGTGACTGCAGACTTAGACCTTCTTCCAAATGCTACACTATCTTTTGCTTGTTTCTTATCAGGTTTAAAGTGGCGTTCAGCTTCACTAGTCTCGCATCCATGAACCTCTACAAAGAACAATAGTTACATGCAAGTAAATAAATTTCATGGTTTAAACGATCCATAAGAAAAACACAAAATTGCATTTACTGCTTGAAAACTGTTGTTTCTGGCATAGCAAACTACATGTACAAAACTTTTACAATGTCTGTTTGCTGTTTTTCGGACCCTTAAATTGAGGTGCAAAAATTTGGTTGTTTCTGCTAAAACAAAACAATATTTAACAGAAAATTTAATTGAGGACTTCCTCTCCAAGGGAATTAATTAAGGGAATCAATATGTGGTGAAGAGGTTTTCAACTAGTGGTTTAATCCCAACGAGGCCTGGTTCTTGATAATTTTACCGAGATGAAGTCGAGGTAAATTATTAAGAACCAGGCCTCGGCAGGTTTAAACCACTAGTTGAAAACCGATTCAACACTCATTGATTCCCATTCATAAATACCTTTTTGGTCAAAAACATCATCACTTTTTGGTCAAAAAGTAAAACAAATGCAAAAATTATAATTGTTAAATGATTTCTTTCAACACAACACCCCTCCAGCTATGAAATGGTAAAGCCCTCCGCCACCCGGGTAAACAATTCCTTATAGGGGAATGCTGTGCGCGTCGCCCGTATCGCGTATTGTGGCACAACTGTTTCAGCCGTTGCTCTCGACCAATAGGAATGAAGAAACTTATAAGAGCAGGTGCAAGGTCGCGTGTCACGTCCATAAATAATAATAAACTACAGCATTTATAAGGCGCACTTTACTTAAAAGGAGAAACATTCAAAGGCGCCGGTCAAGTTTTGTCAAGATGTTGGAAAGCAAGCAAGAATAAGTGTGTTTTGAGTTTCTGCTGGAAGAGAGTGATGTTGTGTATTTGTCTGAGGTAATCCGGAAGTGAGTTCCAGAGTCTTGGTGCTATGTTGGAGTAAGCCCTGTCCCTATAACTGACCAGTCGATGAATAAACACTTTTTACCGGTCATAAACAAAGGTTTATACACACCCACGTGACGCGCTCTCCACCAATAGGAATAGCAAAACTGTCTGAGTTATGAATATTAATTATAATTTCAGTTCAGTTCAGTTCTTTTTAGAATATCTTTTCCACATACATCATACAAACTATACAATACATGTTTACGTGTACCTTATCCAGGTCAGATGTAGCAATACTATTTTCAATCATAAGTTATGACATAAACTGACACCAAGTTTGCCTTGAATCCCTTAAAAATCCAAATCAATCACAAAAATGTACCTTCTCTGTCAAGCAACTTGAGTGTTGGAATATTGAAGATAACAAACAGACGATAGTCATACTCTTGGGCAACAGGATTGTGGTATAAATCTGTAACAAAAGACACACATGATAGAAAGATGGTCCCATTTATGTAGTAGGTTTGTTAAGCACCTGATGTTCAATTAGTTGTCACACAACGGATAACTTTATTTGAAAGGAGTGTAGTCATGTCGTTTGAGTCCCTTTTTTTCACTAGTTTTCTAGAGACTGTATAAATACTTTAAAGCACTCCCATTTAAATTCACCTGGAAATAGAATTTGTTTGTTTCAAACATAAGGTATGTTTATGAACAGTAAAACAATTTTTTTAGTAATCGTTTGTCACGATTTATATGTTTAAAAAATAGATAAAGTTGTTTGGGGGGGGCGACTCCACCTACCCCTTTTGTGACGTCAATCGAGGCAGACCTTGCCTCGATCAAACATAGAGCCCCTCTCGAATTTGCGTGCAATGCGTAGAGTAAACACACGTGCAAAGTACATGTAAGTCTAAGTTGTGAGTTTGTACATTTAAAAAAATAATTTTTTTTCTTGCATTTTTCCGACAATGCTGACCAGGTGTAGTGCTGCTGGATGCAGCAAAACAACTAAAGATGGCATCTATTTCCTGCAGATCCCAAGTATAGGTGGTTGTGGGCCGCGAAAGTCAGACTCACAAAGACCAATAGTGGTCCGTCCGTCGTCTTTTTCAGCGCTGTGAAGCGAACACTTCAAGCCGTCGTGCTTTGAATTCGGAATACACCACACATTTGCCTAACGTGAAAAAAATTTGGTATTGTTTCAAGTTTGAGGGCATGTTTTTAGCTTGGGTCAAGCGTCACTATCTTGTGTTGGCACTGCATGCGATTCACTGTGCTGGGTAATCCGTAATCCGGATGGACCGTCCGCACAGCAGCCATACAGTGCGTGCAGTCTGCTCTGTGACCGTAGTTCTGTACGTAAGCATCATACCGATCAGGTATCCAGAGTGTACAGGGCCAGACTACACATTTTCTCTTTAAATATCGTGCCTCGATTGACGTCACGAACAGCGCCCTCTTGGGTCGGAACCTACTCTTAAATTTGTAAATAAAATAAGAACTAATTTTTTAGAACCTTAGTTAAATGTTTATTTACGTTCCACTCATCAAAACACATCTTAGTGACAAAAGCTTTATTTTGACAAAATACCGCTTCCAGGTGACTTAAGAGTACAAAAGAGAGAATTATATTCAGGTTTGAGTGGTGGAACAGCTCAAAACACATTGTAAGGTATGATTTGATGGATTAATAGGCCTATGTTGTTCTAGAGTAATTGGCATGGGTCAATGGCTTGGGAATGCGCTAGAATGTGCTATAGGGATCAAGGCAGATTTCTACACATGATATTCTACACGTGATAAAGTCAACATTTGTATAGTTACTTAGTGTGTGTAGAGCTTGCATCTTCTTCATTTCATTAACAGTCTCTTCAAGTTTAGAGAGCTGGTTGTTATGAAGCATCAGAACCTGGAGACAGCTAAGATGACCAATTGTCCCACTAATGCTCACTAACTCATTATCCTATCAAATAAAAAACATACATTTTATGTTAGAGAAATGTTTGAGAAGTTAAAGAGAACAAGGAAGAAGTAATATTTGGTGAAATGTATTTACAAATTAATACAGAAATACAGCTGACATTAGTCAGGTGGCTTAGCGAAACTACCGTTACACGGCGGACAAAAGCACCATTTTAGGAACAGGGCTTCCTAAGGGTCTATTAAAAAATATTAGCCGAGGAGCCCTCCGGAATTTTTATTTTATTTTATGTAAATCAGAAAATTTCAAAATGGCCGCCAAATATGACAAAATATATCTTTTCTTGAGTGCTGGGAGTCATAAAAACCTCAGGGTGGATGCTAAATAAGTGACTTAAAGGTAGTTGGACAATATAGGAGTACTAAAGCGTTTTTTTGCTTTTTAAATATCGCAGATACTCAACTTTCAATCACCACCCCCACCCCCCCCTAGTTTAACCCGATCAAATCTCACCCTCTTGGGGGCGGATCCAAACATCCTGATGACAGGGGGTTTCTGGCCTATCAGTTTTTAGTTTCACATAATCATAATGCTCACCATACACAGATTATAACCCCCATTTACAGGATATAATATATTTGTTAAAAACGATAATAATAACAATAACAATAACAATGACAATAACAATAACAATAACAATAACAATAACAATAACACTAACACTAACACTAACACTAACACTAACACTAACACTAACACTAACACTAACACTAACACTAACACTAACACTAACACTAACACTAACACTAACACTAACACTAACACTAACACTAACACTAACACTAACACTAACACTAACACTAACACTAACACTAACACTAACACTAACACTAACAATAACAATAACAATAACAATAACAATTGTTTGTAAAGTGCCAACTATTGTAAAAATTTTTTTTTATATATTTATTGTTTTCTTCTGGTTTTGTGGTGGAGCGGGAGGTCGATCATCCCCCGATCATGGACATTAGTGGTTGCGCACATCATGTATATATACATTCTTGACAAAGTTATCTTTCTCTGCCTGTATCCGAGCCCACAAGGTGCATAATTCAGCTACCATTGATTCATCTATGCACATGCGACCTGAAAAATAATCCAATGAGGATTGCCCATTCATCTGATGGCATTTGAGAGGCTGAAAATCTGTGGCTGGGAGATCTCCGCTGTTGGGAGGCCCTGATCATTCTGCTGGAAGTTCTCCGGGATATCTCTAACATTTTTGAGAAGGCATTCTTCTTGAAGTTGGTTCAGCAGCCAGTATCTGATCCTGAGAGCATCCATCACTAATAAAAACAACAGGTTTTCTGTGAGCCCAAACGCTCCACCTGAATCTTTTACAATCTTGTTCTTCTGCTCATGAGCTTGATCATAGGGATCACAGAGAATTAATTGTGGGTTGTCTTGGAAAGGACCAAGTGAAAAACTTCTCAAACTTATCATTGATAAGGCAAGGAGTTCATCTCTGATGCGGACAGCAGGCATCCTCCGTGAGTAGTTTACATGGTTCAAGGCAAAGAACCGCAGTGTGAGTTCATGCAAGACAATCAATATACATGAAGAGGGGAGGATTCTCTCTGTGAGCCCCGATGAAGATGAGAATGAGGTTTTTGTCTCATGATCGGGTCCAAGTACATGAAAGTATGGTTTCTCCTCTGCATATTATTGTTTCTTCAAGCTGTGGCAGACTCTTTATCTTTGGGGCCTCACTGAGCATGAAATCCTCACTCATGGAGATGTGCAGAGACAGGAGAGTGATATTGTGGGCTTGCCTATCGAGTTAGTGTGAGGGATGCCTTCAGATACAAGTCAGCCACACCAGATAATGCTACCTCTTAGAAAAATGTCGTCCGGTCCGGCAATAAACTTCAAGCAGAGACATCCCCAAGATTATTCCAAAGTGCCTTTTCTGTTAGCAGACCACCTACATGTACATGTGTGTTGTAGCATGCTTACTCTCGCAGGGTGAACACAGGTTGGTCAAAGTATTGACTGGATTTGTCATGGACTAAGACATTTTACAGTTTGTCTCTCAACATCCATTGCATGCTTGATCATAGCAGGAGTGGGGACTTCTCAAAGAATAGGAGAGTTTTTTGTTTTTTGAATGCTCTACCCATCTAAGCACCTCTCGAGTGGAAACATAACACGTATACAATCTGGCACCGTCTTTAAAATTATGGCTGGTACATTATAGGCCTAGCAGCTGTCGGGAAAGAGTGTGGTTTTCCTTTCCAGAAAGGTGGTATAACTGTGTACACCGTATGTTTTTTATTAGACTTAACAGTCCCTATACTTGAAAAAAAATGAGAACTCATTGAAGTCTCTGTGGTGTGAGATAGTACCGTTTGTTTGTTTGTTTAAAAATTGTGTTTTATCTAGATATTCAGATGATTCATGATTGTTTTATATTCACATTTAACCTGCAACCAGAAGTCTTCCCCTCAAACAAAACTTAAAAAAATAAAAATAAAAAAATAAAAAATAAAATTAAAAAGGTGATATTTTGTTATGTAGGCGGTCATTTCGAAATTTTGTGATTTACATAAATCAGCCCTGTGCCAAAAATGGTGCTTTTGTCCGCCGTGTAACGGTAACCTTGATATTTTACGCTAAGCCACCTGACTACATCCCATAACAATGTTTGATAAATAAATACAAAAACAATTTTGACCACAACTCAACAACGCTTGCTGTTGAGTTGCCAAATAGCCCAATGACGGTATTCTTTTCAGATAAATTTATGCGACATCAATTATGAGTGGTGTGTACACATTGCAATGGAAAGAGCACTGTTCTAAGGTAAAATTGTAAGAAAGACTCTATGCTAGAAGTGAGTCTCTAGCGGGATTTGTTATTTCACTAAGAATGGGTATAATCTTCAAACACTGCTGGTAATATTGATAGCAAAGTCTGATCAAGTTTGCTTTTTTTTGTTCCCTCAAATAAGTGTTTTCGGGGGAAATAAAAATTTATAAAATTTTTAATAGAGGGTACAAAATAATGTTACCACTACCCTTTTGGTCACCTGTCCCTTTAGAGCCTCTACACTGTACATCATCAATTTCTGAAATTCTTCATGCATGGGTAGTTTATGTAAAACAATTTTTTTTACTTTTTAGTGTTTAGCCGATGAAACTCCTGAGAAAAATTCAAATTGAACTAAAAAACAATATTATTTCTTATAAAACACATATTGACTGGCATAATTCGGTAACTAGTCTACATGTACGCGTCTAATACAACTCGGACCTGTGAGTGACCAGAAGTGGGAGCATACTTTCCTCTTCTGGTCACCCAAAGTCCCTCAGGGGAATAGATGTACACTAGTTAGGCCTACCTACATGTAATTGCCAGTAAATATGTGTAGAAGTTATCAAGTTTAAATACTATACAACATGACAATTCACCTGTAGGAAGAGATGAGAAATTCTGAGGTTGTCTTTCAAACAGGTAACATGTCGAAGTCTGTTGCCATTCAACCACAATTCATTCAGATGCTTGAAGCTTCCAAAACTACAAACTGTTTCAAGGTTCCTGTGTAATTGTACACAAATCATACTTTGTTAAAATCTGTTTCCTGACTATAATAAATTTGCTGACAAAACAAACAAATCTAAACTCTAGGCCACAGCCAAACAAAACCTACATGACATTACAGACGGGAGATTTTTGGGGACACTACATGTACATGTAGGTTGCAGCAGACAAGCCGTTTTTGCATTGGACTTTTGGGTCTGGTAACTTCCTGGTAAGTTAAGAGCTGTTCGCACTTGGATTAATTTGTGTCCAGTAGATTAACAGGGGCCTTTCTCAAACCTCGGCTTGGGCTCCGGCTCAGGCTAGGGCTCCGCACGCTGTGTACGCAGTGGAAACGCAGCTATGCTTTTAACCGGAAATGTTCGCAGCAGCGCGTATTGCGCGCGAAGTAAGTCACATGACAGTATTGTTAAGTTACCGGATTGGCACATTTGCATTGGAGTTCTTGTCCTTGTAAGTTAACATCGTTAAGTTACCGCGGCTCAAATCAGCCTGTTTAGTTAACAGTGTCGTGGTGGTTACTTACCAGCCCGGTAAGTTACCGACTGTTCCCACTTGGACTTAATGTCCGTAAGTTAGCAATATGCGGCGGTAAGTTAACCATTTTAAGTCCAATTATGCGAATACGGCTTAAGCCAACGTGCACTGTTCCAGACATGTAAATCTTTATAGACGTTGCCTGAACCAGACGAAAAACAGTGGCCAACGCAAGATATGGGCAAGCTTGTCCACAAAGTGTTGAATTCAAAACTCCATCTGGTTCACATTGGGAATGATAGTCACCCCATGTGCATTATCATGGATGCTTACCAGCACAGCTAGAATGAAATGGGCACGACCTTTTTAATGTGTCCATTCATTTATTCTCCCAATGCAAATTTAAAATCTATCTTTTTAATAAATGCATAAACAATAAACCATTGTGGGTATAACTTGTGCACAGTACACTCAATGTGTACAGCATTCATGTATACCCAGGAGTTTCAATTGTTTTTTTTCCATCACCAACGCCCAGCAAGCCAGTGCTCTTCTCATCATTTGACCTTATCGATCTAAATAATAGGAGGCTTCTGTAACCCAAGACCACACACCAGTTCAATACCAAGACCTTTTAAAATTATCACAGACATCTTTTTTTTCCTAAAGGCACAAATTAATTTTATTTTAGCCATGTAATTTTTGGAGTTGAAATGACAATACTGTCGAGGTATTATTGCTCAGACAACATTTCTTTAGGTTTAGTCATTTGTTTCCTTCGTTAAAGATCAAGGAAAGAAAGAATCACTTACTTGTGTGCAAGAAAAAGCTGCGTCACATCAAGATTTTTCCTCATCCCATTAGCCTCCATCTCCAGTTTAACCAGCTACAATTAAACATAAAAAAAACATTCTTTCTGTTTTTGTGTATAATTCTTCGGTATTCCTAGTTTTGTCCTGTCCCCTTTAGTTATTATAATCACTGCTTTTCCAGAATTCACTTTGTATTAAGTTCTCCTGGAATGCCCTGTATGCATCGGGTGACGACGTACATGTAGTGGGCGTTGGCTGCTTAGCTGTTTCATGTAGCGAGGACTGTTGGGTCATTTCTGTTCCTGTTTCCATTGAATTCAGTTGGAGTATTTTTTTTTAATCATCTCCCATAAATAACCATCTTGTTTACAACTATGTAGTTTTAAGCATAAACTTTCTTGATATTATAAACACATCTTCATTTGGTAAATTTGGCACGATGTTGTTTTCTTGTTGTTCCTGTTATTTAATGGCCGTTGAACCTACTCCCAACACTCGGTCCCCTTAGGCTCACAGCTTCGGAGTTAATTTCTTGTTAGATTCATTTTATTGCTACTCATTATATTTAGTATCTGTACCATTGCTTGGAATTGTTTGGTAGTAAACAAATTAATCCCCCTTGCTTCGCATTTATTGTCAGTTTATGTATTGTCTATCCCCCTTGCTTTGCATAGGCCTATATTTATTATTGGTTTATGTAATGTCTACAGCACCCCCTGGCCCCACAATGCCGCAGTAAGCCCCAGAAGGCTGCAGTAAGCCCCAGAATACTGAAGAATGATGCCCATGTGTATGGATGATAAAGAGTTCAATCTCCCGGCAACTACTGTAAGTTTATTATAAGTAATTTCGCTGTTGTGAGTTAATGCTGGATTTGTCTTTCAAGTGTTTAATGTTTAAGTTTCACCCTAGATCAGTTCCCAGTTATTGCTCGTAATATTGCTGTACCTCGTTTTGCATTTAAAGTTGTTTTAATTTGACTGATATGGTTCACTCTAGAGTCTAAGTCTCCCTCAAAGTGTTTAATAATTTGCATTTTCGTTTTATTTAATAAGGTATTCATAAATAACTCAGACAGTTTCGCTATTCCTATTGGCGGAGAGTGCGTCACGTGGGGGTGTTTAAACGGTTGATAATGACCAGCTGGACTCTGTTTAAAACCGGTTAGTCTTAGTGCAAGACGCTTCTTGATATGGGCGATGCGGGCGCTGTCGGCGAGTTGGCCGCGCTGTGTGTGAAAGGAAAACGAAAACGTCTTGCACCAAGAATATACGCGCACGAAGGAATCTGGAAACTGTCGGAAATAGGCGTCTCAGTCATAACAGTGCAACACACGGACATACAGAGCTCAAGCACGTCGGAAACGGATAAGTTTTACACAGTTTCTTACTTTATCACGCCTTTAACCAAAAAGGCATTTATGAATGGGAATAAAAGAGTAGTGACTCGTTCTTTAACAGCCGTTTAAAACCTTGCAGGGTCGTTGCCGTGCGATAAAGGCCCTCGCCTTCAGCTCAGGCCTTTAATCACCTGGCAATTACGACCCTGCCTGTTTAAATGGCCGTTAAAGAACTCATCGCTACCCTTTTATTCCCTTATTTATATACATGTATTTATTATTTATAGTTTCACCTGCGTCAATTAGCACAGGGTTTTCCACACGCAGTTTTGTCCGGGGCGCTGCGGGGACAAAATTCTCCAAATTCTTCAGAAAAAACTTCAAGACACAAACCACCGTTTCAATGCGCTATATAGACCTTTTTATATGTAGTGTGCAGCGACTGGTACCCAGATGTCGGCTATTTTGCAACGGCATTTCACGCGCATTTTTCTCTGTGTCGCAGGGCATCCTGACTACATTTTGACAATCAGCGTGGTGTTTAGACTTTAGTCTGTGATCGTGCGTTTTTTTTGTCCTGATTAAGGAAGTTGGAGCGTGATAGCAAATCTATTGGGGAATTCCGTGTGGCTGATGCAGAGAAATTACAGCACTCTCAGATTGAAATCAAGTTTACGTGGTATTAGGAGACCGATCAGAGATCAAAAAATACCCGGACGCAAATCTGGATCTCAATTTTTTTTCTTCAGGCGATCGTACACAAAGCGGATTTTTAGTTCAGGATCAGTGGTTTTGTTTGTGCTGATCAAGTGACCTCATCTCCAGATTTACTCGCACATAATTCTATCTGCACCTGACACAAATTCCTGTTGCCTATATCAACCCATGCGCTCACATGCAGTGCATACATTTTCAACTGTTTGAAGGCTGCACTTTTCAAGGAAGAAGGCTAAGAAGAAACCCCTATACTTGTCTTTAATGTAGACATATTATTAACTACGTTTATCAAAAATTTGATAAAGTCTGCAGTTAATCAAAGATTTTATTTCTTTTTTATTTTCAACCAAAATAGGCTATTTTTTTTTTTTTTGTGTCCCATATTGGCACGCCACAGAATCCCAAGTATCTGGGATTCTGGCGTGTCAATTTTTTGAAAAATACAATATTTTAGGTGAAAAGAAATATTTGCAGACTAACAAATTGCAGACTAATAAATTATGATAAACGTAATAAATACACTTTAAAGAGAAAAATAGCAGTGGGTTTCTTATCTCCTGAAACCAAACATAGCTGGTCTGAAATGGGGAAAAACAGAATGTTTTAAAGTGTTTGTGCTTAATGGGGGATGAAGGTGTTGTACTGTCATGGCTTGTGATATCAGGATTCTAATCAAGTAGCCATACAATGTAGGTCTTATATCACAAAAATGTATGATTAGGGCCTAATAGAATGAGATTTATGATTTATTTCGCACGCCATAGTCCATACTAGCTTCCAAATATTCAATAAAATACCAACCAAAAAGTAATGAAAACATATGACGTCGCTCTAAAATGTCGTGCATGCATTTAGGGGGGAGATAGGCGGAAGAGTTGGGACATGCCATTTTTTACATTTTGCATCATTCTGCAGAGATGAACTGCAGGATCCCCTAACTAAATGCTTTAAGTAAAGCTTTTAAAGTGTGTTGACTTACTTAGTATAACATAATAATTGAACCAACTGCTATTGTTTATTCATGGGAGATGCTTAAAAAGAAAAGGGCGAAGTGGCTCAACTCTCCAGGACTATGGGTAAGTTGAGCCACCAGTGTGGGTAAGTTGAACCACCACAATAATCAATGGGACTTTGGAAATCAGAAAATAATTTTCTGAAATTGGTTTATCCATGGTAAAAGTGAAACTCATAATTGTTATAATACTTTGATCCAAACTGGCATTTTAAAACTATTCCCGACAACTTTTTTAATGAATTCTGAAAAATTATATTTTATCACGTGGCTATTTCCTATGTTCAACTCTCCCAATCGCTCAACTCTCCTACATGTATGTATGTGACTTGATTTTGATTTCTAACCATCGAATGAGATCCAATTAAAATTACCATAATAAACAACAATATTTAGGCTTTAGACACATTATCACTAATTTCATCGCTAAACACGTAAGTAATAGAAAGGGTCTTATTTCCAAAATTCACTTTTTAGTGGAATTTAGATACTGCCCACTTTCAGCACTTAGGCCTATCTCTCACATTCTCTGTTGTAGCCAAAAAGACAGTTTGGTATACATGTACACTACCAACATAGGGCAGATGGACTCAACCACTCTATGGGATAGTGGTGATTTGGGGGGTGGGTCAACTTTCCGTATCATGGCGCCACCACTTTATCATACAAAATGAAATAATACAGATCTAATTGACCTCAATGAGATATCCTTTTTTGTAAAAATTAGTGAAAAAGTGGTGGCGTGATACGGAAAGTTATCCGGCTCAACTCTCCTGCATCTCCCCTATCTCTCACAACCTAAGACCAAAACTTTTAAGGTTTCAACACCTGATGAAGTGCAAGTGTCATCGTAAAAAGGTTGGATAGATGATTTAAAAAAATATATAAATTATTAGTTTTTGATTGTAAACAAATTTCCTGTTATTCCATTCTACTAAAAACCCACAGTGACACCAGGATATAAATATACTCTGATCGTCTTCTGGAGAAAGTGGACTCTTCTGACTGATCACCAAGTCTGATGCTGCATGCTGTTTAATCTAGACATGGTGTTAGTGTTACTGCAAACCTTTCCATATATTGCGTTACATGTACCACTGTAAATGGTGGAATATCTCTCGCAAATTAAGACCAAAACTAAACTTTTAACTAAGATTTCAACACGATAAAGTGCAAAGTCAAAGTGTCTTGCTTCTATCTATCCTATATCCTCCTCTTACCAGTTTTTACGGTACATGTATATATGCCTTTTTCTTTGAATTGGGAAAAAAATAATGATGCCATATATCAACCGATGCCCTAATTATCTTCATTTTGTTTATATGAAGTATGCAAACATAAATTAAAACTTGATGGACATTGAAATTTTCACACCACACACCGATCTTCAATGACTTCAACTGGTCCCATTTGTTTTGAGTTTTTCCTGTTTTCAAGGCAAACGAGAAAGAATGGTTTCCCGGTGAAGCCATACGTGGAAGAAATATCTGCAGTGACTGCAAGTGTTCCGTGAGACTCTGTGTATGACTCTATAGCCAGCAGTTGTCAGCTCATTTTGTTCACAATATTTTTTATGACATTTTAAAAATTACCATGGTAATTTGCAAAAATAAAAAATAAAAAAAATTAAACAAAAAGTGTGAATAGTTATTGGTTTTTAAATCCTATTTTTTTTTAATTATAAAATAATTTCCCCTGAAAGCCATTATACTTCCGGTAAACAGTATTGACCAAAGGCCCACACTTTGTGTATCACAACTTATATTATAAAATAACAAACCTGTGAAAATTTAGGCTCAATCGGTCATCGGAATCGGGAGAAAATAACGGGAAAACCCACTCTTTGTTTCCGCACGTTTCGCCGTGTCATGAGATGTGTTTAAAATAAATCCGTAATTCTCGCTATCGAGCATTGATATTGTTTTAATGTTTTCTCAAAAAGTAATGCATTTCATGGAACAATACTTCAAGAGAAGTCTTTCACCATGACCTTATTCTGTAAACCCTGTTAATTACTTGTAAATCTGTGACCTTTTTTTCCCCCTGTACCGAACGTGTATAATGGCTTTAATATTTATAATAAAGCATAAAAATAATAAGTGATAATTGAATCACCAAGCTAATGTTTAAATTTTAATATTTATAATATTGATACGAGGGTTAAATAAACAATATAACAACAAAAATGAAAATAATATAAGGCACATGTAGGGCCTATGGCTTCTTTAAGCCTCTGTATTTTTTCCCCAGAATGCTCAGCAGAATGTTCAGTCACATGATTTGATCATCGTGATTTGTGAATTGAAATAGTGTTTGATGAAACTTTTTCGGTGGTCAATATTTTTTATATGGCCTCAACATTATGACATATTTTTGTACCTTGTAGAAATGCCTAAAATACAAAACTGTTTGCATTTACAACTGGTTAATTGCACTTGTAATACAAGTGCAAATAACCAGTAGAGCCAGTAGGGACACCTTGAAAACAGGACCTCAAGAGTCCTACGATAAAGGTTGCTTGGCTTGGTTAGTAGAGATGATTTTAAAACAAACAAATAGTTAGATTGTGAACATTTTCCCTGTATCCTACTGCTTTACTGGAAGTGGAAACCCATATGACACCAGGATTACAATACAATAGTCTCAAAAGCACCATCTTTAGAAAAGCCGCAGCTAACTACTGTAGCCAACTGTAGCCTAATTGCCATAAAGCGCCCATGGAGAGACGACGGAGTGAACTGGCCCTTAGTAACGTAAACAACAACGTCACTTTACAAGTGTTTTGTGGTATGTGTGGAGGTAGAAAACTAATTTATAATTTTATAATGTTAATCACTATCCAGTTGGGTTTTAAAAATGCAGTGCACATGTATTAGCATCAGTACATGAATCAGGGAAACATTTTATCGAATTCATTTAAGAGTGCCCACTAATAATTACCGTGTCGGCGGAAACAGCATTCCCAATGCTCTTTTCATCTTGAAAAACGGCCAATTTATGTATCGACATTTTGTGACAATCGGCCCGGCCTGAAATAGCGCCCTCTTTAGGATTAACCCTGCCTAGCTCACTATTACATATACATTAGACGTGTGGACAAGTCGCAGTTGCCACATTCCCCTGGCGGACACAAACCCCTAGCCATAAGGGGAGGGGGAGGGTGGGGGCGGCACTCCTAGGAGATACGGTGCCCCCCGGGGACAAAATTCCCGGTGACACTGGCGCGCACAGTCCCGGGTTGGGGTTGGGGGTTCGTACTGTACCTATTAGGTCTTCCAAACATCAGCCATCCCTGCACCATCAGAGCAATGCAGCCTCTGCATGGCAATATTGTCCTTTTAAATTCTTTCCTTCTTTTCCTGCACCTGTAAAAAGTGCACCTTTAATCTTTTCTTTTGGCACCTTATCCACCCCGGGGTGGGGGGGGGCGGGTTCGTACTGTACCTATTAGGTCTTCCAAACATCAGCCATCCCTGCCATCAGAGCAATGCAGCCTCTGCATGGCAATATTATTTGTCCTTCAAATTCTTTCCTTCTTTTCCTGCACCTGTAAAAAGTGCACCTTTAATCTTTTCTTTTGGCACCTATCCACCTAGCTGTTGACGTCACTTTCCCACCATCCCAGTTTAGCCCAAATGGGGCTGTTAAGGGATTAAAGTACAAGTACCAAATGTACTGACTCGGTGCATGGGCGTGTCCCCTCGGGTGGGGGTGGGCGGATTGTGTCCGTCGGGACAACTCGTCCGTTCAGACAACTTGACGACGGTTGTCATACAACTCGACCGTTCGAACAACTCGATTGTGGAGACAACTCGACCGTTCGGACAACTCGACGGTTAATCTCGAAATCTCGACCGTTCTGAAGGAGGGGGCGGAGACCGTTTATTATGTTTACTACTGACTTGGCGCATATGGGCGTGCCCTGCGGGTTTGTCGAAATCACACCTGCTTGAGCTTCCTCCGGAGGGGGTTACCCAATTTTTCACAACATTTTAGAAATGCAGGATTTATACAGAAAATTCGTGTAAAAAGTGTGTACTGTAACGGAGGTCGACCGTTCAACCAGCTGTCGAGTTGTCCCAAAGTCGAGCTGACTGAACCGTCGAGTTGTCTACTCCAACCGATGGGTTTTCCCAACAGACGAGTTGTCTTATGACATAAGTTATGTAGACTACGGAGAGATCGAGGAGGCCGGCCGACCGGCTGCGTGTTGACAGTCTACATATGTACGTACCTAGCCGTACGAGAGCTTGACAGTTTGGCTGCTCAGACTCTCTGGAATCGACCCAGTGAATGACACTTATTTCTCTATGTACCATGGAATAATGGGAATGTCCATTGCGCAGTCCATGTAAGTAAGTGATTTTGTTCATTATTGATTGATTGATGGTTTCGTCTTCTTTCTCGTCCGGCCTCATGTCGCCCGCAAAGAGCTATCTCATGATCTTCTCTAACTACTACTACTGTACTAGTACTATATCCTCTGCTTACCAGTTATCACGCTATTATGCCTTTTTCTTTGAATTGGGAAAAAATAATGATGCCATATATCAACCGATGCCCTAATTATCTTCATTTGTTAATACGAAGTATGCAAACATATATTACAACTTAATGGACATTGAAATGTTCACACCACACACCGATCTTGGATGACTTCAACTGGCCCCATTTGTTTTGAGTTTTTCCTGTTTTCACGGCAAACGAGAAAGTATGGTTTCCCGGTGAAGCCATACATGGAAGAAACATCTGCAGTGACTACAAGTGTTCTTTGAGACTCTGTGTATGACTGTATAGCCAGCAGTTGCCTTCATTTTATTCAAAATATTTTTTTATTAAATTTTTAAAATTACCATGGTAACTTGCAAAAAATAAAAAAAATAAAAAAAATATAACAAGTGTGAATAATTACTGGCTTCAAAATCTGATTTCTATTTTTTTTTTTCCTATTTTTTTTCTTAATATTTATAATAAAGCGTATAAATAAACAGTGGTAATTGAATCAACAAGCTGATGTTTAAATTTTTAATATAAATAATAGTATTGATACGAGGGTTACAAAATAAAAATCTCTGAAAATGATATAAGGCACATGGCTTCTTTAAGCCTCGGTTTTTTTTTTCAAGAATGCTCAGCAAAACATTCAGTAACATGATTTTGATCATTATGAATTGTGAATTGAAATAGCGTTTGATGAAACTTTTTCGGTGGGCAAATATTTTTATATGGCCTCAACATTTTGACATATTTGTGTACCTTGTAGAAATGCCTAAAATACCAAACTTTTTGCATTTACAAGTGCAAATATCCAGTGGAGCCTTACGTGTTTCTAAGTTTTTGTCAAGGGAGAGGAGACTCTTTGCTTGGCGAATAAAACCACACAATTTTTATCTTGGGACTGTTTACATCACGCACAGAGAGGTAAAAGATTTGCCACGATATTAGGGACACCTCGAAAACAGGACCTCCTACGATATAGTGTAAACAAAGATAAGATGGAACTAAATAAATTACGAGACTGAGTGTCACTTTCACTGTGTGTTGTTGATGCCATCTTTGTGTTTGTAGTTGTTAGAACGATAGTCCTCCTCCCGACACGGCAAGGAGGGTTACGTTATAATAAATCGCAACTATCATCTTTGTATTGTAGCTTTATTAATTTAAATTGTGCTTTTTGTTGGCCACGTCATGGGCAATGCCCATACCATGGAATCCCCAGCATGGATGTTTTGGGTGGATTCGTTTAGCTTCCCTGGGTCGACCCGGACTGCCCCCGGTCTGGTGCGTTCAAATAGCTTTGACAACATTCCAGGGGCTCACCCGGGTCAGCTACGAGAGGGCGAGTGTGATCGTACGATTAGCTCTTGTCAGGGGCTCACCCGATCCGAGTGAGCACTGTCGGGTACCCAGGGAAGCTAAACGAACGCACCCATAGTTTAGTGATGCCATGGCGCTACTCCTAGAACTATCTATGCGGTTTCGTTCTGCTATCATCATGAATATGATCATGGGCTATCGTCTATCATAACCTCATAGTCATAACTAGGACCTTTAGGTTTACATCTCTTCCTCTGCTTGTTTCTGATTCTTTTATAAAGTTTTAATTTTGTTAACGCAAATCTCTTTTCTTTTCTTTTTTAATCTCGCCAATTATTGGGCTCTATATGTGTCCTTAGAACTCTCATTGAGTTGACTCGGGGGACGTCCAGATAATCCACTCCGCAACCTCAAAAATTGTTAAAAATGATAAATTCTTACCGTAACTCAGTCTGTAACTACTCCGTTTTACCACTACACTACAAATGCCGATTGTCCTCGACGGCATTGGGTATTTTTTCTTTCCAGGACGAATGTGTGCAGATAATTCTCCACATTTGTCCTGGGAAAAAAATACGCGCATGGTCGGGGACAACCGGCGCTTGAAGTGTTGTGGTAAAACGGAGTAGTTAGAGACTGAATTAAGGTGAGAATTTATGATTTGTAAATTTTTTTGAGGTTGCGGAGTGGATTATCTGGACGTCCCCCGAGTCAATGAGAGTTCAAAGGACACATAGAGCCTAATTTTGGTGAGATTAAAAAAGAAAAGAAAAGAGATTTGCCGTGAGAAATGTAAACCTATGAGGTTATGGGAGACGATAGCGGAACGAAACCGCATAGTTATAGGAGTACCATGGCGCTAGCCCACCTGTTACTCCTAGAACTATGCAGTTTCGTTCTGCTATCGTCTCCCGTTACGGAACAAGGCCGCACAGTTCTAGGAGTATCCACCTGTGACCTTGTTGAGCTGTTAATGGCTCTCTTACTTTATAGCATGTTTATAGTTTACACGCATCGGTCTCATCACAGTCAATGACAGTGGCCTAGTTGCGATAACGTAACCTTCCTCCTGATAAAAGAGCAAAAGGTGGGCGCATTACCATCAAGGCATAGTTTCTAGAAGTAGGCGCCGGGCTACCATGATGGCGCATATATATTTAATGTTATTTGACAAATCATCCTTACCCAAGTGCGGTGTCATTTGAGTGCACTTCTAGTGCTGTTCTGGTGCAGCTATTTTTTTAAATTGGTGTACACCAAAACTGCACCACACTCTGTTTTTGGCATTTTGGTGTTCTTTTGGCGGAACATACATGTGAAAATTGGTACATATTGGTACAGTTTTGGTGTGTTCCAATTATGTAAATTAGCACAAATTTAGCACAAATTTTTCACCGGTGGTTCAATTTTTGGTGCTTTTGGTGCAGTTTTGTTACGTTTCATTTCAATTATTTAAATTAGCACCAACTTGGCACCAGGAATTAGGTGCAAAATTGGTGTTGATTTGTTGCAGCTAGTTTGGGTGCATTCCAATTATTTAAATTAGCACCAATTGTGCACCAGGGATGTCTTTTGAAATTTGTGGTAATTTATTGGTGCAGTAACTTGGTGGCATTTTGGTGCAGCAGGGTTTTCCAGTGTTTTTCCACGAATTTGATTTCGATACCTCAAGTTTAGAACTTGAGATCTCGAAATCAACCATCAAAACGCACACAACTTCGTGTGACAAGGGTATTTTTTCTTTCATTATTATCTCGCAAGTTCGATGACCGATTGAGCTCAAATTTTCACAGGTTTGTTATTTTATATGCATTTATGTTGAGATACACCAACTATGAAGGCTAGTCCTTGACAATTACCAATAGTGTCCACTGCCTTTAATTCGTTTTAAATTTAAAGTACAGGATCAAACTCACATTAAACATAAACTTGCAGAACAAAATGCAAAGGGTTTATTTCATTCAAAGTGTTCAAATCAGAACGGTTCACCAACAATTTGTTTTTAAAGTAGCAGTCTAGGCTATACTTCATCCTCTCAGTGAAATAAGGTGTAGGTAAATTTATGTGTAGAGAACGGTGCACCAAAAGTGCACCAGAACTGCACCAAAGTTGGGTAAGGGAAGTGTCATCAATCCATCATTTATGTAATACTAAAAAAAGATGACTGACAGTCATTTGGAATGAAAATCGACACACAGTATGTGGTTTTGTAGCTTGATTCCTGAGAGTCATTTGACAAGTTAGTTGAATCTTCATTCATTCATTCATTCAGCCGATGCGAATTAACTGGAAAGCAAGGTCAGTAAGGTTTCTTTTCTGTGCGACCTTTGCTGTTAAAAGGTTTGTTCTGGACTAGACCAGGGCGCTGTAGGGTCATTCCGTGTCAAATCACCCAATAGGTTAAACCCTACCCTCTTCAAATTGGCTCAAATTTGGTTTGTGGGGTAATCGTGGCTCAACAAGCTCAAATTTAAAATTTCAGCTCCATCCGATAAACGGTTTTCGCGCTAAGGCATGCTCTTTCTTGTTGATTTCGGTCAAAATGCCCTGACCTCTGACATGCAAACGACCATAAATTGGTAACCTTTGGGTCAAATTGGTTGAAACCCTAGGCTTTGAAGTGATGATATTAGAAATGTTGTGGGCTGGGTGGTGGTGGGGGGGGGATTCATGGTTTCTAAGATCTTCTAAAGAATTATAGGCTAGTGAATAAGTCGTAAATTACAAAACAAATTAATCAAACATTTCAATTTCTGACTCTTTCTGTTTGGGCGTAATCACTTCAAAGTTTCACCCAAAAGATACTTGTAAATCAAAAAGTAGGCCTACATTTTGAGTAAATGCAAAAAACATGCGCCACTCTCGTCCAAACAAATGGAAAACATTTTTTAAAACCTACAGTGGGGCACATAAGTGTAGGCCCCCTAACACTTTTAACAGAAGTGAACAACAATTGTTGGGATCTAGTTGGGGCCTCATGTTCACCTGTATTTACCTGCATTCAAGTCAGGCTCTAAAATAAGACTAAAAAGCCTTTTCATGCTCACCCCAAGAATAAAAATACCACTGCACAATACCTAATTATAAATGTAGGCCCTACATATTTGGCAAACATTGTACTGTATAAAGACTAGAGTTAAATGCATTTGTAAACAAAACCAGACAGCTGATTATTAAACTCTACATGTACCATGCAATTGTGAACTTAATATGTATTTCTTGGAGTAAAAACCGTCAAACTTGGACTTAAAGGCAGTGGACACTAATTGGTAATTGTCAAAGACTAGTCTTCACAGTTGGTGTATCTCAACATATAAATGCATACAATAACAAACCTGTGAAAATTTGAGCTCAATCGGTCATCGAACTTGCGAGATAACAATGAAAGAAAAAAACACCCATGTCACACGAAGTTGTGTGCGTTTAGATGGTTGATTTCGAGACCTCAAGTTCTAAATCTGAGGTCTCAAAATCAAATTTGTGGAAAATTACTCTAAAAAACTATGGCACTTTCAGAGGGAGCCGTTTCTCACAATGTTTTATACCATCAACCTCTCCCCATTACTCGTCACCAAGAAAGGTTTTATGCTAAATATTTTTTTGAGTAATTACCAAAAGTGTCCACTGCCTTTGAAGCTGCTGACTGATCGGTGCTAAGGTGCTTATAAATAGCTGAGCTACATGTAGGATGTAGGTTCCAGCTGTTAAAGACTATGTACTTGATGTACTGTGGCTGGCTGTGAAGCTTCCTTTCCTTAGCCTATATCCAGTGGATTTTGTGCTCTTGGTTTCTGAACCCTCTGTCTATGCCCTCATCAGGTCTATGCTGGTGTCTTTCATCTCAAATAAGATGTAATCTTTGTCCATGTCATTTGGATCATGTATCCCCAAAATCTCCTGTATACCAAGGATGATAGATTTACCTTGTTCAAACAATCGATATTTATAAGGACAATCAGTAAGTGAAGGGATTATCTTTGTTGCTCTTCTTATACTTTTTCGAGCCTCTTGATATTCCTTGCTGAGGAAAGGGCTCCAAACACAATTTGCATACTCGAGGTGTGGCCTTATTAATGTTTTTTATAGAGGAACAAACATTATCCACGCCCTTAATGTGAACGTGCGCTTAAATTCAAGTATGTTATTGGCTCTGTGTGCTATCTTCCCAACGCGGTTGCTGCATTTCAGTTTAAGGTCAGCTGTCTTGTCCTTTTAACATGATGTATTCTTCCTTTTTATGGCCTTAGTGCATACCAGTTGCTAAGGTTGTCAAAATATATATCTGTAGTGTTTCACACCGTCATTACTTCTAATAATGTACATTTGAGTACAACCTTGGTGTTTGGGAACATCTTTACATGCCCCTTTAGATTGGACCTAGGATGCTACCTTGAGGGATGTTGCTCAACATGTTGGTCCAAGAAAACTTAGCTCCATTCGCAACCACACATTGTTTTGTGTTTGACAGGAAACTTTGGATTGTAGCTTTTTAATAAGACGTTGATGGGGAACTGAATAAAAAGTCCAAGTATGCAACATATCCTCCCTCTTTATCTATCATGCTTCAAGTCCATATGTGTCTAAAACTTCTTGAAGCTGTGTTGTTACACAGGATCTGCCTGAGCAAAAACCACAGTGGGGTGTTTACTTAGTAAGTGTAGATCAAGGCACTGCATAATCTGGTCTCTCTGGATGGATTCCTGTTACGCAGACCTGTTAATGCCTTATATTAACTCAATGCGCCTATAAGATCTCATGAAATAATTTAAAAGTTCACACAAAAGAACTTTCCCCTAAAACAAATTTAAGTGCAAAGTGGGTGAAATATATGGTTGGGGCAGTGAGATAGGTCAAATCTTTCCAATATTGCGTTTTCGCACAGGTCCATTTAACTTTGCTTGCCAACATAAACAAAAAGAATTTAACAACAACCAGGTGTAAAAACAATTTTCTTCTAAATAAGGGAATCAATGTGTGGTGAAGAGGTTTTCAACTAGTGGTTTAATCCCAACGAGGCCTGGTTCTTGATAAATTATAAAGAACCAGGCCTCGGCGTGTTTAAACCACTAGTTGAAAACCGATTCAACACACTTTGATTCCCATTCATAATACCTTTTTGGTAAAAAACATCATCACTTTTTGGTCAAAAGGTAAAATAAACGCAAAAATTATAGTTGTTAAATGATTTCTTTCAACACAATACCCCTCCAGCTATGAAATGCTAGCCCTCTGGCGCCCTCGGGTAATGAACTCGTTATAAGGGAATGCTGTGCGCGTCGCGCATATCACGTGATGTGGCACAACTGTTTCAGCCGTTGCTCTCGACCAATAGGAATGAAGAAACTGTCTTATAAGAACAGGTGCAAGGTCCCGTGTACACACTGTACATTCTTAGAGACAGTAGAGACTCTTCAAAGTAATTTAGGGGAGCTGGAGACTAGACTGACAATTACATTGAGGACTTGATCATCTGAAGACTGAGTACCATGGAGTTGATGGTCTCCAAGCGACTCACTCATTGGGCCGTTTTCATAAAAAATAGCAATTGCTTTTTCTAGGCTTTTGCTTACATGTACATCTTTTATACAGATGTATGTATAAAGATGTAAGCAAAAGCCTAGAAAAAGCAATTGCTATTTTTTATGAATACGGCCCAATGTCTGTTATCCACAAGGCTTTAAGTAACGTTCTCAAATACTTAGTGAGCTTGGGGCCTGCTGCTGTACAAAATAGCATATTTTTACTTGATTACATTTAAATATACACTAATCAAAGGATTGTTTGTTTTGTCCATAGATGACATGTATCCATGTTCTTTAGATGTAAAGGATGAGCAATTCATCAGGCAAAATGTCTTCTGTTGGTAGTATTTCAAATGGCCGAGGGTCACGTCGTGGAAGCACAGTGAGTGACAAGCTACGTGTTCGTTCAGGACAGGGAAAAATGTCTGACTCCCAATGGCCTCTTCACACAGGTATTTACACCTCTTTCTATTTAGATTTAGCAGGTAAAACAAGACATTTTTTTTCATAACCCAGTTCAATCTTTATGAAAATACTGGGATTGAGAGTGATGATTTCTTTTCCCTGTTTATTTTGTATTTGGTTGTAACGTCCGTCGATATATCGAAAATACTCAAAAACTCGATATTTTTTTGACATCGAAATCGCCGATGTCACTTTTATAATCATATCGTAATATCGGATTTTCGATATATCGAAAATAATTTCGATGTTTTGAAAATTTCGATGTTCCTAAATGATATCGAAAATACCAAAAGAGTGTCCGATTATTTAAAAGAAATCTGTGTTTGAGTATTAGAAAAGCCGTCGTCGTTATGTAGTTTCATCATTTTGAGTTGCCCTATTAAATAAAATACGTTTTACAACCAAGTATGTCTGCTTGTTCTTTGTGTTTTCGCCATCAGCCGCCGGCCCGCCGCAGAAGTTCACGACCCCGCGGCGAGCGCTCGGTAAAACCTCAAAAGAAACCGCCGCTGCTGCCCCATAGGCTGTTTAAGATGCAACTTCCCATTGCGCATGTGATCAAAATCAATGCGTCTTCACCCCGCAAAAACTTCCCCGAATCAATAAGACAAAACAAAACAAGGAAGAAAACAATCTTACGTTATACAGTAAAATAATCTTTCTAACAATCCAAGGTATCGTAATGGCGTCATTTTGGTCAAATAAAGCCTACACGTTGTGTTGTTTTCGGTAAACAAGCTAACATTTCCGAGGAACTTTATGCTTCGCAGCACAGACCACGCTGTCGGCGGCTATTGCGTGCGTACCAGCGAAGACTATGCTTTTGTACGGTTTAAGCGTGCACACCAGCGTGTATGGTTATTGCAATTCGGGGGGGAAACCCGTTTGCCCAAGCATGCACAGACACGTGCAGTCTTTGGTCAAGGCGGTAACGCGTGATGCACTGCGTTATTTCGACAATAGAGGGCGTTCTAGCATTCAATGTTTCTTGCCTTTGTTATAGAATGCAAAGTAAAAAGACTACGAGCCTTTATTGGAGACTATGTGACTGCATGCTGCGTGCGTTGTATATTGTGATCGCGGAGTGGTAGGTCTGTGTTTTGCGGGACTTTCTAGTGATTTTTTTTCGATGATTATCTCAACCATTTTCAACCGTAAATGTAGTCCGGGCGCCCGTCGGACAACTTGATTGACACTTCTACATCAATGCATCGGCAACTGACACCTTAATGTCGGCGAGTCACGCAACTCACAAAGGCTCTGTGTCATTTTGAGACGGCCAATCATGGCCAATCACGAATCGAGAATTGTGGTGAGCGTTCACCAAATGGCCAAGCCAGCGGTAGCGGCGATCATACTTTGTTGTAAAATCAGAAATAATCGGGGCGGGACTACGCAATTTGAAATTGTTTGAACTACAAACAAGTTCGGGGGATCAGACAAAAACAGGTTGAAATGTAACCCTATTAAACTGTCAGTCTACGGTATATATCTTTCTACCTCCATCAGTACTGACCTCCATGAGTATACCACGTGCTGTTTTTAGGCTTCCATCTTGCGCGCGGGAAATACTCGATATATCGAGTATACTCGATATTAAATTTTCGATATATCGGTTATGGGAAAAAACCGACATCGACGGACGTTATTTGGTTGTGCAAAAGAAAATAAAACTAGAGATTGAGAGTTTGTGAACAAACTCAAGGTGTTCGGTTTCCGGGAGTAAAAGCCTGGATTAAAAAAACAAATATTACACCTTGCTTTGTTCTCAAGATTTGTAATAAATGATTCAAATTACAAAAACTGTCAAAACCACATGATTACGTCATCTAGTAAAAGTGTATGTTTGGTGACGTCATCGGTAATATTTGTTTTAAACCAGACCTTTGCCAGACTTGTATGGTGTGATGGTAAAGCATCAAAGGATGTTTATTTCGACCTAAAAGACAATAAACCACGCCCTTTCAAATCATTTCACAGTCACTTCCCGTTTAAACAGGTCAAAAGGTCAACGAAAGTTCACCAACATATCCATTTCTGTCAAGTACGTAAAGCCCTTTCATATGATGTACAGATTGTCAAAATAGCTTATGTAGTTTAGGAAATATGAACTTAGGAAATATTGACTGACGACTGAAGAAAAGACTGTAAGGGGCATGTATGTTTTAACCGCCTTGAACGAAGACTATTCTTCATGAAGCTTTTTCGCGCTCTATTGATAATATTTATAAAAAAAAAGTAAAAAAAAAAAACGTGGATCAAAAATAATGATTTTTTGAAATAATAATTTGAATTTTTATTACTCAAGAATGGATGACGTCATCATGACCTAACTAACACATTATTCCACTCCTAATGCATATCTAACTATGTGCGAAGTTTCAAGTTCATGCGAGTTTGGGAAGTGTGCTTTTGTTCGAGGACAAGGGACGAAGAGAAGAAGAAGATGAAAATCTGGATTGTTTTATTGATTTGTTTGTACTAAAGTTTTGTTTAATCCGGCAGTTTATTTTAGCAAGACCACTCCTAATTGCTTGGGCCTTATGCTTTAACCATTCTGTTTTCTTTGAATGTTTTGTATTGTAACATCCATGTCTGTGCATGGAGGTAGAAATAGATTAGTTTACGTAACGTCCTTTACTACTAGAGAAAGTTTGAAAGGGCTTATGTTAGAGATTTCAGAGATTTTTTTTCTTCAAAATATTTAACTCAAAATAACTTGGATAGTTGTTTTAACAAATAATCAAAACAATTGATGATTATGCTAAGTTCAAGAAGTAATAGATATCGTAATACTGACGTGAATTCCGTGGGCCCAAAACGCCCTTCACCCGGGGGGAGTGGTCGATTGATGTAACGTCTCTATTCTTCTCGGTGTTTAACCAAAACATGACCAATGTTCGTCATTTTGTACTGTTGTTTTCTCACATAATTAAAAGTCCCATGAATCACTGAAGTAGGTGGCCATCTCAGCGAAACTTCGTCTTCAATTCCACATTGACCACTAAGCCATCAGAAGGGTAACATTTGAACAATTTGACGCTGAAGATTGAAATGAAATCGTTTTCGCAGCGTTCTGCATAGCTATATAGCTCTATGCATATCACGCTATGGCACAGAGTACAACAAACTTGGCAGCATGCCACCAAATAAATTATGCCTAATACACTACACGTGTACGCCACAAGTGTTACGCACAACCAATGGGGAAATTTCGTAGTTCTTTATACAAGAAGTTGTGAACTTTCAAACTCGATTTTGAACCAGAAGACGAGCTCAAAATGGGATCACGTCTGCGAGGCATTTACGGAGTTTTTAACGAACTTTCCGATGATGTGTCGATTGTAACAACCCATCATGTAGATCAAAAGTTATGATTTTTTGAAATAATAAACTTTGAAAATTCATAACTCAAGAATTGATGACGTCATCGTGACATAACTCAAACGGTTTCTTCTCCTTATACATATCTAACTATGTGTGAAGTTTCAACTTTATATGTGCTTGGGAAGTGTGACTTTTTTAGCGGACAATCGCCGCTAATAAGCAGAATGGACGATCACTGGAGCGTGCTCTGCTGCACCGCTAATACACGTGCAATGTTTACGCACATACCAATGGGGATTTACGTTGTTCTTTAGACGTGAATTTTGAAATTTTCAACCTCTCTTTTGAGCCGGAAGACAACATCAAAATGGGGTCATGTCTGTGAGGCGTTTACGGAGTTTTCAATGACAATTCCGATGATGTTTCGATTGTAAAAATCCCTCATGTAGATCAAAAGTTATGATTTTTTGAATTAATAAACTTTGAATATTCATAACTCAAGAATTGATGACGTCATCATGACGTAACTCACACGGTTTCTTCTCCTAATAAATATCTAACTATGTGTGAAGTTTCAAGTTCATACGATGTTTGGAGAGGTGTTTTTGTAGGGGGACAAGGGACGTACAGAAGAAGAAGAAGAAGAAGAAGAAGAAGAAGAAGAAGAAGTATCAATAAAAAAAAAAAACCGAACAAAAATAAGAGGTGTTCCGGGCTGTTGGCCCGAACACCTAATTAAAAAATGAAATGGCAAAGTCCAGCAACATGTAATCGTTGCAAATGTGGTATCATTTTCAAGAGGAACAGTTCAGCTTTGCATTGATGTATACCATCAAAGAGAGTGTTTAATAATAACAAATATACTGGATTGAAACAAGTTTC
The DNA here is from genome assembly GCF_032118995.1 of Asterias amurensis. NCBI lineage: Eukaryota > Metazoa > Echinodermata > Asteroidea > Forcipulatida > Asteriidae > Asterias > Asterias amurensis. The sequence continues at coordinate 7,539,068 of NC_092657.1, read as the reverse complement.
CTTACTTTTTGTGAGCAGTTTAGTTTGTTCCTATATATCTCAGTTACTTGAATGAGCGCCAGCACTATAGTCTGGAGGTCGTTGTTTCAAATCCTGCCCTTTTCTTTCCTCGCCCTCAAATTATATCAAACTTACCCAGTCAGCTTATTACTTTATAGAAATAAATGTACTTTTTAAGGCCAAGTTTTCGTAAACTTAAATTTAGAGTTTATCGATCTTGGCTTTGATTCATATTTAAACCAGGGAAATAACTAAATTGATTAGTAATGAACTTTTTTATTTCAATTTCCATTGTGTTTGATGTGCATATTTTGATGTGAAATGTACATTAGACTAGTTGGAAGCAATCACCATAACAGTCTAATCTAATACTGACTGTACAATGGGCTTTTCATAAGTCTTAGCCCATTTATGTACAGTGCAGGCATCTCCAACCAAATGATGTTGATGCAACTGTAGTAAAAATTCTAATTTATTAGAAAGGGTCAATTTCTTTTGATTTTTTTAGGTTGATGCTTCAACTGATATTTCATCCATACAAATAATTGCGTTTCCTGCAGTTATTCTCAAATTAGTTTGGGTGATACTCATGAGGCATTCCATTTACAGTATTCATGTTCAATGTTTGTCAAAGACCAGTCTTCTCACTTGGTCATCTCAACCTAGATGCATAAAATAACAAACCTGTGAAAATTTGAGCTTGATTGGTCGTTGGAGTTGCAAGATAACTGTGAAAGAACATTTTAATCTGACAATTATTTTGAGTAATTACCAATAGTGTCCACTGCCTTTAAAAACTGATCTACATGTTATAAGCTTGGATAACCCAAGTTGTGTTTGAAGGTCACTGGTCTAACCAACTTCCTCTTTGATGTGGCGAGTGGGACACAAGTGCCAGAAGATCTAAATTAAAATAAACATTCTGTAAACAAGAGAAAAAGTGTACAACTAATATAATAAACATAATTGCCTGCTTGATAACAGTGTTGCTCTACCCAGACCCCAATTACTAAGAAAATAATGAAGGGCAGATTTTAATTGCTATTATGTTCTAAACACAGGTTGTAGTTTGAGAAAAATGTTTGTTGTGACTGTCAACAATAAGCCTTAACATACAGTGTATTAGCTTTCTTTGGGTGTCACATCCTGGGTAGCAAACATATAACTTCATGTTATTGAAAGTTATTTTCACAAAGAGAGTTGTTTTCTAAACACAAGATTAAAAAACAAATAGATTTTAGAATGAAAAAAAAAATGAAATTACTAAGATTTTCTGTTCAATTTTTCATCAAATGTTGACCAGATTTGGATCATGCTCTGAACTAAACAATTTATTGCTCCTTACAGTCCATTACATTAACACCACTGTACCAATTACTGAGATAAATTACTGAGATGAATGGAAAGGAGGGATAAAGAGTAAACCAACATTTATTCTGATCTTTCAATTAGTAATGTCTTCATTCATTGAATTGGCATAGATTCCAATGGTTTCTTATAATCTTTTCTCCTTTTATTGTTTCTGTTACAGTAGGTTGATAGTTTATTTTTCTCAATGACTGATATTATACACATAATGAATGTTTGTGAGTGCACTTGTGCGAATATGTTCATGAGTTGAAAGATGGAATGTTCTGGGCAATTCCACGGTTACTCACGTTACGATTTTGATGTACTTTTGAGTTTCCTTGTGCTGTAATTGCTTTACTGAAAAGGCTTATTACCTGTTATCCTATGGTAGTTAGAGTATACCTAGACCTACTTAAGAACCAAAGATGACTTCCAGAAAATGTTGTTAAGTATGATTTAAAAGACACACAAAATCGGTTACTCACGTTACATTTCCTGACATGCATACAAAATAAACGTGCTTTTATCAAAAAGTCTCCTCATACAAGCAATGTGTGGAAATTTCTTTTAACTCGATAAAAGACCTTGCCATGAGGCACAAATAATAGGAGTAAAACAAATCTCCAAGAATCTTTAATTTTTTAGGAATCCATGTAAAACATGGTTACTCACGTTACACAGCATGAAACACTGTAAGGGCAAGAACCAGCAAAGTTATCTTACCAAATTTTGACAGTCTTGTGTTTACAATAGAGTAGATAATTAGTTCTGCTAACAATAACAAGATCCCTACTTCTTAATTTATTCTTTCTTTCACTTCATTCACAAAATTGAACTTTCGAACATAATATGCCAATGCAATTTGTTTTATTGAAATCAAAAAGTTCTTGTATAGGATTGGGTACACACATCATTGAAAATGTTGCAGTTAATAATAAATAAAGGTACTGTACATGGCAAACTGACAGCTTTACTGAAAACTTGAAGTGGCCTCTGAACTACAGGCGCATCCAGTTTCGCAACTAGCTTTTATTGAAAGTAGAAAATCTAATTTTGTTGGATTGGCCACGTGTAGTACAATTTCCAGCCAGTCGCATCTTCTCGCAGATCCTTTTGCTTCTTACAGGAAGCAAAGCACAGGAAGCAAAGCTTCATTTCCCCTTTTTCTCTCTTTAAATTTCTACATTACACACATGTGCCATGTGTCTTTCCTTGTATTCAATCTATGTATCTCCAAGTTTCTTTCAGTTTAGCACCTATGTTTCTCAGCATTTTAGAGTGGCATTTCTCTGAAAACAACAATAATAATAATATTTCGTTAAATATAAATTATTTAATTACGCAGTGGAATTTCAGTTCAGCTAATAGTATTATGGAACAGTCATTACTGGCTGTCTTTAAGGTTTAATGTCTTGTAGCCTAGATGTATTAGAGTGTGAAATGCAGACCTAAACAAACGTACCGTATGTTCATGTACATGTCCATGTTACAATAATGAAAAATCAAATGGTAGGTCCTATATGAATGACTTAAAAATTGCTCTATTTCTTATTGAGAAATGTACAAAACCATCTTACTTATAAAACCTGCAGTATTTGTAAATAAGAACATTTGAATACTCACAACTTCTGCCAGGTCGAATAGATCACACAAGCCTCCAAAGTTTGGTAACAGTTTGCATGCCCGTGTTATTTCCCATGTATTGCTCTTCAAACGGGGTGCAATGCATCATGGGTAATATTATGTTGCCCTCATCAGTTTTTAAAAGGGGTTATTTGCATACCCTTTTGTAAATAAGGCATATTTGTGCACTCATACATAATACCAGAGCCACCCAGGAAAAAATTCCCATTGAAAAAAATCAATGGGATTTAATGGGATCCCATTGAAAATTTGAATGGGATTAATGGGATACAATGGGATTGAGGTGGAATTTGGGACATATTCAACCGGATCTAATGGGATCCACAGGGGATCCCATTGAATCCCATTGAAACAATGGGATCCCATTGAATCCCATTCAAAATATCAATGGGACTCAATGGGAATTTTTTCCTGGGCAACAGTCTCCTCCTTAACTTGTTTATCATGGTTACTTACATTTGTGGTTACTCACGTTACATCTAGTTACTCACGTTACACTTTTCATCACCTCACCCAATATTGGTGTTAGTGGATACATCATTAAGGACCCTATTTTTACATTTGAGATCACCAACAAGTGGCAAGTTTTAAAACTAAGAAAAACATTCACTAGGGAAAAAAAATCATATTTTGGTTACTCACATTACACTACCCACAAGTGCTTTAAATATTCATTTATAAATTCCGCATGAAAAATGTGAAACAATTTTTTCTTTCAAATCTGAATATTAGTGCCAGGATGAACTATAGGAAATAAATAATAAACCAGATTATCACTTAAAAGTCAATAACATGGACAAAAAGCAAAAGTACCATCTTAACAGAACTTTTTAGTTCAGAACCATTTATCCACTTCAGAGGACATTTTCTTCAAGTGTATCGGAAACAATTGATGAAGTCAAGTTGTTTTATAAACTTTTAACTATGCTACAATATTCTATGGATGATGGTTTATAATTATGGATTTGAAATTTTTGGGCCATGTCAACTTTTCATGGAATTGCCCTTCTATTCAACGAGGTGGATGGAACATTCCAGCTTTCAACGAATGAACATATTTGCACCATTGCACGAATGAAAAACATTCATTATTTGTTTTATTATATAACATCCAAGTAGATCTTTGTCATTTTGATTGGAAGATACAATTTTTAAAACAAACAAAGTGTAGGCCTACAATTTTTATTGTGAAATTACACCCGTTTCTCTTTGGGTCGGCCTGTTGAATTCAACAGTCACAATGTGCGTTCTGTACAGCTATTTTGAGACACGCAGAAGCCGAATGGCTACACTGCTGCGTTACCAAAGACACGCGCACGCAGTGATGTTTTTACTCAGCTTTTTTGTTCCATCCGAAAAGTACTATTGCATGCTGGTATTGCACGCTGGCAGCATGCAATAGTACTTTTCGGATGGACTGAAAAAGCACGGTGAGTGACTCAGCGTGCAATGGTACTTTTATTTGCTATCACGTGACGGACAATCCTCCAATCAAATGGCAATGATCTGCTTGGGTGTTATATAAAACAACTTATTCAAGACAGGTGATATTGGTCATGGCCAGCTTCAGTGGTAATCTTTCATTTTTAAGCAATGAACGAAACAAGACACAATCAAAATAAAGGGAAAAGAGGAAAAAGACCACCCAATCAAGCAACACATAGTCCAAAAGTTTATGGAAAGGAAGGTGAAAGGCAGGATGTGACTTGACACATTTTGAACACTCAAAATGATGTAAGACAAAACAATTAGGCCCTATTACCAAACCCATTGTGGGAAATTCCACACTAACGGGCCGAAAGATAACTTTGAAAGATCTAGGCATAGTGAGAGCAAGACAAAAGTAACTATTTTGTTACAGTCTTTTCCTTTACATTTAAAGTATGATTGTTCATAAAAAAAATTATTAAAACAAATTAGGCTTCTCAGTAAGTACACAGTGTACTACTACTCAGTGGCTCAAGGTTATTTGAAATTAATTAGTTGTAACAAAGACAGACGTATGGCCCTGAAAGTAAAGAAAGAATTTGAAAACAATAACAAGATATTGTGTGAGTAACTAAATTTCCTGTCTCTCAAAGATTGTAAGCAATAAAACTGAGATGCTGCTGTGGGTATTAAGGGAATAAAAATGGGAAATAAGCCACACTAACAATGGACAGACACTTTTGTGGCAAAATTCTGTCCTTGTTTGTCCTATCCAAATTTGTTTTTACCAACTTAAATACCTTAAATAGCTGAGGAATAAATGTTGCTTTTAGTTTGGCTGGTAAGTATAACTTCTATCAAATGATAACCAAAATGTCTGTCCTTGATACAAACGTATAAATCTTCAAGACTTATCTCCTCCAGTTTCTGACTTATCTCCTCCAGTTTCTTTCATTTACCTTCTTTTTTTTGTCAACCACAATCCTCATGTGCTTCTGAATGTACACAGACAAAAAAACATGACAACACTTCTTTATATAACTACTATCCAACGGTCCCCTCCTGTGTCAACACTTTTGTGCCCATTATTGTGGAATTGCCCTTCTACAAAATGATCCTTCCTACATGTAAGTGCCTACTTCATTAACCTATTTGCAATATCCTCACAAAATGTATTTGAAATTTTTATGCCTGAACCACACCCACACGGCACCTCTCTAAGGTGTCTATTTACTGAACTTAATGAAGATTATTTTATGGTTTAATGGGAAGCTGCAGATGGGCATTTCCAAGCCAAAGTGGACACTACAAAAAAAGAAATTGTCCCTACAAGTTTCTTTACACTTTCATATTAATCCAAGCACATGCCAGGATCAACTTCAAAATCTTTATTCTGAATTTGCTTTTTCAAATGCATTTTGTTCAGTGTATTTTCAAGGGGAAAAAATGATATTTTATAAATTGGCACATTGATTTTTAAAAAGTAACAAGCAGTTTTTCATGATAAAGTTGATTTTTGTACATCAATGAAATGTGGTGTACATGTATGTACAAATCAAGAAATGTCCATAAAATTTGAATTCACTATCCTTCATTTTTCTTTTTAACTCTTTCAGATATGGTGTAGCCTGAGTTATCGTGATATTTATTTTTTAATATCATTTATCATAAAGCAATTTAATTTACAATGTATGTCAATTAATGTTTATATTCTGCTTTTGGTGCGTGCCTCATAAGAAATTGAACTGTGAAGCAATCTACCACATTGTATGAGGATCTAGCCTTGAATATTGGTTAAAAAAAAAAAATATATTCAAACCATGTTTAATAACGGGGGCCTGAAGATATATAATAATAATAATAAAACCATTCTTATATAGCGCATATCACTGTGAGGTCCCTATGCGCTGTAAAAAGGAAATCAACAATTATTGTACAAAGTAAACAGATATGTTTTTAACCGGGTTTTGAATTGTTCTGATGTCTCAGCCTGTTTAACAACCTCTGGAAGACTGTTCCATAACTGAACTGCTGCATATTGGAAAGAGCGGGAATCGTAAGACTTGGTTTTGATAACTGGGGGGGGGGGGTCAGAAGGGATTTATTTGAAGATCGCAGATTCCTGGTTGTTTTGTACTCCTGAACTAAGCTTTGAAGATAAACAGGGGCAATACCATGGATACATTGATAAGTCAGAACCAAAACTTTACATGTGTATGTGAAAGAACACCTTAAAAGTGTGCTCATTAGTTAGCGTGGAAATGCCCAAATGTACTACATGTAGTAACAAATGTATTGTTACCACCTTATTGCTTATAAATACAGTGTATTTACTTTAGGGAGTAATGCAGGACAGGCATATTACAACAAATTCACACCCTAACACAGAATGCACATTACAACATGCACTACCTTTGAAAAACAAGTTTTGAAAATGGATCTTCCAGTTTTATTTTAATATTCTGTACACTGACTCTTTAGCCTGTTTTAATAGAGCATTAGTATGTCACACATGCAAACTGTAGTTTTTATGAGGACTGCATATTACTTGCATAGATCGTACAGTAGAGCCATGCACTTGTATCGTATGGAGCTGCTTTGTCTTGATACTACATACCATTTAAATGTCAAGGAGTCAAGGGATAGTTATCAATAGAATCATCGCTACACAGCTGTTTAGACCTTCACAACAAGACAGTTGTGAAGGTAGGCCCTATAAGAATAATGTATGATACGCTGACATGATTCACTCACAACAAATGTTAAATGTGACGTCCTTGTTTTAAATGAAATACTGTACACAGTCTGACACTCTGTACAACAACCATGATTTAAACAATTTCTGGTATCACTAATGGTAATTATGGACAACTCAAAAACAAAATTTTATTTAAAAAGAAAACAAAAACGCATTGTAAAAGAATTTTTTTTTAACAATACATAGAAACTACTTTGAAAGTTGCTACAGTTATAGTAACAGGGTTGATCCATCAGTTGAGCCACAAAAGTGACCAGGGTTAAAATCTCAAACCTTGCTCTCATTTTATCATTAGTTTATACTCCAAATAAATAAAAAATATTTATAAAAACCCAAACACATTCCATTTTTATTTCTGAAGACACAGAAATAGCCTATTTATGCCATCTTATTTAATAAATTTATTTTGTAAATTGGTGATGATTCTTCACACTGCTTATAAAACGGAACCAGTCTGTTTTTTGTTTGGGGATGAAAATGATTTGTAACATGTAATACGTGTACTAGTTTGACTTAGGCCTATAATAATTTACTTAAAAAATAACATACTGTAAAACTATTTTTATGATTGCTAACAATATCTCAGGAACTGTTCGATGAATGTTAAGCGACATGACAAGTAGACTTTAGCCCACGCTGCCTGGACCTAGTAATATCTCAGCGTAACTATAACTGCATTGATCCCTATTGTAGGCTGACTGCAACATCTATAACGTAGAATGCACACAATACGCAAGCCACCATTCCATTTAGGAAAGGGCTTTAGTTTCCTTTTTTTCAAAAGGTTTTAGTATTTAACAGAGATCGTCATGGGTTTTATTTTCCTTTATTTTCAATGTATTAGGTTTTCTGTAATATTTTTGTAAAACCAATCTTTTATAATTCAGCTTTTCATGTAATATCTATTTTATAGACTTTTGTGGCTTGTAGTGTTTTTTGTCTGTTTTATGTTAGATAATTGATCATGTGAACTTTGTTTACAGTAGGTGTGAACTCGTACATTCTTTCAGTATTCTGGCAGGCACAATACTACACAGGTCCTCTATGGGAAAGTTGACATTTTGTGTCATAATTTCCACTTAAGTCAAAGAATTATGAAAGTAAAAGTTGGACAAGTTTTGAGATGTGCCCCCTTTCATAATACCAAAACAAATTAAGAATTAGACAGTGCAATCTGAAAAAAATATAAGATTTTATGTTTTATTCCATAAGGCTGAGTACAAATCGTGCCTGCAGGAAGTCCAGGCTCTGCGGCTCTTTGTAAACATGTGATGTCACAGGTCACATCATCTATAATTTATGTAAATTTTGTAAATTTGTTATATAAAAGGCCGAAATGAATTTCCCATCGCGGATAATAAAGTGAATTGAAATTGAAATTGAAAAAATTACTGCCCAGGTGACAGGGCAGGCTGGGTGGCTGGGTGTTTACCTGGGTCCAAGGTGACTTTTCGTGGCACAAATTTGTTGCTTGCTCATTTCACGAGCACGTTATTTCAAGCTTGTCTGAGGCTCCTTCATATTTACACTTTTCAAAATAGAATTGAAAAATATTTGTCTACATTAGCTTCTGGTTTGGACTGGAATAACAAGTTTATATTGGGAGCAAGTCAATGCATATTTTTGTGTGTTGTTATAAAATCTCAGGTTAAATGCATTTGTAATGTTAAACCAGCGTGTAGGCCAGTACAGGGTGTAGTTCAGCTATTAGAAAAATAAGTTAATCATTAAAATAATCTTACTCCGAACCTGATGACATCATCCATGTTTTCAGTCATGTCAGACCTCTGTTTAGTTTGTTGGTACATGTTTGCACCATTTGAGACTTCAATATTATTTACCACTTGGAGCCCTTGTTCATTTGAGAAAATGTTGACAGGGCTTTGAAGACAGAATTTTTTTAAATAAATTTTCTGTTTTACTTTTTATGGGACGAGCTTGGCGCACTTTTTTGTGTTTACAGGGAATGTAGTTATTCGTTTCACAGGGGCTTTTTGGCCAAAACATTGAAAACTGATAACTCCAATTACCGAAAGCGTCTGCAAACTAATATTTTGGATTTATTCGTTTGGTAAGATGATGTATTACTCCCATTTTTTTGGAAGAAGATCTGAGAACCCATGAATCACACCCCCCCTAATTTGGTACATTCTTACACTTAAGATAACTTAAGAGGCAAATTGTGTTTTGATTTTGTTTGTACAGTTTTAGAGTTTTCCCATCAAGTTGCTTTATTGTATGAGAACCTGGCCATTAATCTGCAGTCATTAGTAGAATCATTCAGAGACCAAGCTGTTATCAGAGATGGGTGAGTCAACATGTATCTTTACCTTGACCCTTGAGCAAAACGGAGCCCCATGTCAGAAATTTAAAATCGTCTTGATTGTCCCCCCTTATTTTCCAACTTGATTTCACATTTAACAAAAAGGCCTTTATGAATGGGAATAAAAGAGAAGTGAACATTTGATAAAGGCACAACCCTAACCTGCCTACTATTTCTTCCCTTTTTGTAAAATGCTCTAAGAACTAGATATTATTTGTAAGTTTACTTAATTAGTTGTCTATCTTCTGCATGCACTGCTGTCGTATTTCTGTGATATGGAAATACATGTTGTTTGAATTGAACTGTTATAAAACCAATGTGGGGAATATTAATTTTTTAATTCATTCTTTTATTTGATTTTGATTAATTGTTAGCATGATTGCAATTGACAGGAAGCATTGTGAGCACCAGTGGTTTGTGAATGTATGGGAGAAACTATTGGATGAATATGCTGCTGTATCTACTGTGAGTACATTCATTACCTGTAACTGTATTCTGAATCACTGTCCACAACACATATCCTTCTTACATGGTATTTGATTGGTGCAGCATGTGACATCCTATATTTTGCTTTGTATCATTACACAACACTCAACATTTAATGATGGAATCCAATATGGTTATAATTGACCAGATCTTTGTTATTTTGTCCAGTGAGGTTAGGTTGTTTCTGGTTGAGTTGGCCCTGTTGTTCAGAAGTTTTTCAAAATAATTTTCAGAGTGTGGGGTGGATGAGTTTATTTTGTGTTTAGTTTATCTTGGAAAAAAAGGTTCAAAAATACAAAGGTCTGTGTGTGAGGTACATGTATGATGCAAGATGCAGGATGATTAACCAGTCAGTCTGTCTGTTCGGGAAATCTGCCTCCCTTACTAGGCTTCTCCTAAAATGGAGCAGTCCAGGTTCCACTTCTTGTTGAAAATGCAGTCATACGCATCCAACATTTTGTGTGCATATGGTATGATGCTGCACATGCATGACATAACAGCCTAAATTTTGTTGTTTAAAAAGTATGTCCCTTAAAAATTGGCACCACAGACCAAATTACTATTGATTCAACATGTTGAAGGGATGTTTAGTAGCAATACACATTGGAACAATATTTAAAACAAACATCTTATTTTGCAACAAAAAAGTGTCAGACCTGGTCTCCTAGTTACAATTAATTGAACTTTTTATTGATGTTATGAGATTGGTTTGAGATGAATGATTTTTGCTACTCTTTATTCTTTGATTATTTATGATTGCAGGATTACTTTGATCTTGCAAACAATCTTGAGAGTGGTGTAAGTAATGCAGTTCAGCAGACAACAAGTCGTATCATACTCAATGATGCAATTCGCTATCGTGACAATCTTTGTCAAGAAATCAGGATGAATGATTGCAGTTTGTTAAAGGTAATGCTAGATGTACAGTACTGGTCAGCACTGGTAATTGCTTTTTCTAAACAAAAAAGTAATTTTTTTTAAAGAGTGGAATACAGAAAAATATAGCGCTTCTGCGTCCCATGTCAAACGAGGCCCGAAGGCCGAGTTGGATGGTACATGTAGCCTGTAATAACGAATTCATCTTCCAGCCTTATTAAATCAATGAGGTCAGGTTGTGTTTTTGTTATATTGGTTTTGACGCGCAAAGCTTAGGATGTTATTTTATGCACTTATCGTATGCTGAGCGTGACGCATTGACACTCACAATACGCAGAGTGCAAAAACTGGGGGTAGGTTATAGCTTTTATATCAAACTCGGTTGGAGCATCTGATTGGAGTATTAAGCGAGTGTTAGAAGATAAAAATACATGTACACTTCCTATGTGATACCGCTAGCTTTTTATACTTGTTTCTGAAACTATAGCTCGTCCAATAAAACCGGTTGCCTCCTTCCAAATAAAGACGTACATGTAGTCGGTTGCCTATTGGGTTAGTTTTAGACCAGCACTGGACGGAGGGGCGGTAGGTTTATATAAAAGTGACACTATAGAACTTTCGTGTATTGGTTCATTTGGAATGGGCTGTATTGGTTCATTTCCTTTGTGATGCCGCTAAAGTTTCAAACTTCTTATCAATAAAGAGTTCTTCAAATCAAACCGACTGTTTCCTTTTAAATGAATCTGTAATAGGCTGTGGTTGCTTTCAGCTCGGAACAACAATGAATCACATCTCAAGCATTCCCGCAACCATGCAAGGAGAATGGTCCAGCAATTTTCGCGTGGAGATTGTCGCGTGGAGATTGTCACGAAAAAGTACCGCCTACGTGCGACAAATTGCGACGACTGTTTACGCATTTTGTTGTCTGGCGTGATAAAACCAGCGCTATAGGCAGCGCAACAATTTATCACGCCAGGCATTTCTATCGTGCAAAAGCTATCGCGCAGCATCCACTTATTTTCAATCGGTACTGTAACGCACCGGTACTTATCGAATGTTATCTGACCATGATGACCTCAAGATTCCTTGACAGCATCTGACTCATGCCTTACTTGGCATTGCGTTACTCAGTGTGTTACTCTGACATTTTGGCATTATGTTGTTCAAAGTTATTTTGTTTTCATTTAAATTTAACAATATTGGCTATATTAATGGTTGTAGCATATCATGCATTATGCAAACTTCTTTAATTAACAGCTTGAGAAAGAGTATAGTGAGGCCTGGCATAAGATGGATCGGGACGGTATGGACAACATTAAGGTTGGTGCATTTCACTCTGAAACTTTATTTTGTTTTATTTTGAATTACTGTGGATCCTTATACTTTTCAGTATGCTGAATTTATGTTACATGTACATATACACCTTCCGTAACTATTCTTGATAAGTTGTGGGGAAGTAGTTTTTGACAAAGGGAGTGTAATTGCAGTAGTTAGCCAAACTGAGATTTCACAGTCCTTTGTTGTTTTGTCAATGCTGATATAATGTGAAAATGCTGATTGAATTTTTAGAGTATGTCAATGAAAGTGATTAATCTTTAGCAAGTACATCTATCAAAGTCACTGCCTTCAACATCAGCAAGATTTGAAGGTTATAGTATCAAGTAGAAAGTTCATCATATTTGCGGTTATACCAATACATGTATTGATTATTTCTACAATGTTTACTTGTCACTCTGCATTAGAATCACAACACAGCACTGTGCTACAATAAACATAATGACTATGTTCTGCAACTGACTGGAATCAATACTTTGAATGCGGGTATCTGTAATACAGCACTACCATCACTGAGCAAAGTAAGTACACTTCTTGTTTGTTGCTGGACTTGCTTGTTCATCAGCCACAGTCACCAGAGAAACTTGCTGAATTTGTTTTTATTTATCAGTTTGTTGGGTTCGATATGGTCGTGCTCAATACCACATGTCTTCGGGCCTGTTTGAAAATGCTTGTTTTATCTTGAAAGCTTCCAGATATTGACCCATCTTGACCAAAGTGCTGCTCAGCTCAGGGTGTCGTGGCCGACAGGGTGTTGTGGCCGTCTGATGCTTCTGTTCAGCAGAGTGTGGGTTTCGAATCCCGGTCGTGACACTTGTGTTCCTGAGCAGGACACTTAACTATAATTGCTTGTCCCACCCAGGGGTAAATGGGTACCTGTGTGAGAGCAGAGATGGTTCTTGTGATTGGTTTAGTCGAGTAGCGCATATATTGCGCACAGGCTGTATACTCCCCAGGGAACTGAGATGGTTTAAGGAATGATTTAAGGCCCAGTGACCAGGGGTAATAATGTCGGAAGCGCTTTGAGACACCCCTAGGGCGTGAAAAGCGCTATATAAAACTAGAATTAATATTATTACTTCATTTTATCACAGCATGCAAAAGAAAGATCACATTTTTCTTTGTGCCGGTAACTCTTCGAGTCGGGCTACGGAGATCTCAAGGGTCTTTCTCAGGATCCTCGCTGTTCCCAAAAGCGCTGCCTTCTGTAACAGATTTACCCTTACATTTGTCCCTAATTCATCTAGATGTTTCCCCAGTGCTTTGGGAATGGTGCCAAGTGCTCCAACCACCACGGGGACTACTTTTACCTTTACCTGCCAAATCTTACGAAGTTCCCTAGCCAGGTCCTGGTACTTCTCGATCTTTTCCATCTCCTTCGAAGCTACCCTTATATCACCTGGCACAGCAATGTCAATGAGATGACACATCTTCTTTGTCTTATCTAATAATAGTACAACATCCGGACGCCTATGTTGTATTTAACATGATCGGTCTGAATGTTAAAGTCCCATAGGATCTTGACCTGGTCGGTCTCTACAACTTTCTCCGGAATATGGTCGTACCATTTCGCAAGTACTTTGACACCATACTTCTTACACAGATCCCAGTGAATCACCTTGGCCAGCTTGTCATGTCTTCCTTTGTACTCCGTTTGGGCCATCTTACTGCATTCGCTAACAATATGAAATACAGTCTCCTCTGCTTTATTGCACATTCTACACATAAGAGAGACGTTTGCTTTCTCTATCCTTGCCTTCATTACATTTGTCCTTAGAGACTGGTCTTGCGCCGCAGTAATCAAGCCCTCTGTTTCCTTCTTTAGTTCTCCACTCTTTAACCAATTCCATGACTTGCTGCTGGCCACTTCCTCAGTACACCTCAAGAACCGGCCATGAAGTGGTTTGTTCCTCCAATCTTGATGTCTTTCCTCCTTCCTTTCCCTCTTGTACTCCTTCGGCCCAACTTCGTCTGTCGTCGTGTACCTTTGTGCAACTTTCAACAAGCTCTCCTCAGTCCTCCTGACATGACAATGCAAGCTTCTGCGCTCGATGTTAACACTGTCCGCCACGCTAAGCAACCCCCTTCCGCCCTCTGGCCTCGGAAGATAGAGTCTACTAACATTTGACTGCGGGTGTAGCATGCCATGCATGGTCATTAGTTTTCTTGTTCTCCTGTCACTGACATCTAGATCTTCCTTAGTCCACTCGACAATACCCGCACTGTACCTCATCAAAGACACAGCCCATGTGTTTATCGCCTTAATCATGTTCCCCCCTGTTAGTTTAGACTTCAAACATTTCTTTACCTCCTGATGTATTCTGCTATTGTTATTATTATTATTATTATTATTATTATTATTATTATTATTATTATTATTATTATTATTATTATTATTATTATTATTATTATTATTATTATTATTATTATTATTATTATTATTATTATTATTATTATTATTATTATTATTATTATTATTATTATTATTATTATTATTATTATTATTATTATTATTATTATTATTATTATTATTATTATTATTATTATTATTATTATTATTATTATTATTATTATTATTATTATTATTATTATTATTATTATAATTATTATTATTATTATTATTATTATTATTATTATTATTATTATTATTATTATTATTATTATTATTATTATTATTATTATTATTATTATTATGATTATGATTATGATTATGATTATGATTATGATTATGATTATGATTATGATTATGATTATGATTATGATTATGATTATGATTATGATTATGATTATGATTATGATTATGATTATGATTATGATTATGATTATGATTATGATTATGATTATGATTATGATTATGATTATGATTATGATTATGATTATGATTATGATTATTATTATGATTATTATTATGATTATGATTATGATTATTATTATTATTATTATCAGCTGTGTCCTGTTCTTTAGATATTGCTTCTAAAACGATTTGACAGTAGAAGTCACAGAAGTACATTACGTTAATTGTTGAGGTTATTGATGAACAGTTGATGATCACAAGAAACTATGTGTTATGTTTATTTATAGGACATAGAACGAGTAAATGCTGAAATAACTGGACTTGCGGTGAAGGAAGTAGTCAGACAAGCTCAACTTACTCGATCCAAGGTCAGCTTTTTTTCAGAACATGTAGTTGAGTTAAATATAAGTTGAGATCATTCAAGATTCAAAGTTACTTGTACCAGTATTCAAGACGTATTCAATTTAAACCTTCAACATAAACATTCTGTGTACTCTTTTGAAAGTGAGGTTCTTTAATTGTAAGCCCTTATGGTTTTGGTGCAGTAATTATCTTTGATACTGCCGGAAGTAAATCTAATTTTGAAGATCGGATGATTTTACCAATTTTAAAATCTGATTTACTGATGTAAGCTGATTGATTGATTGCATGATACTTACTATGATCACCATTGGTGTTGTTTATAGCTGACTGATCAAGGTAATCGTATGGACACCATTATCAACACTGTACAAAATGCGTCTGAACCATCTTCAGGTTGTCATGATCAAACCAAGCAGTATGAATTCAGCAAACCACACCAGAATGCAGCAGGGGTAAGTTACACTCACAATAATCCTATTGTGGCCTGTCTTTATTAGTTTGCCATTTCATCTCCTTAAAGGCAGTGGACACTATTGGTAATTACTCAAAATAATTATTAGCATAAAATCTTACTTGGTAACGAGTAATGGGGAGAGGTTGGTCGTATAAAACATTGTGAGAAATGGCTCCCTCTGAATTTTCCACAAATTTGATTTTGAGACCTCAGATTTAGAATTTGAGGTCTCGAAATCAAGCATCTGAAAGCACACAACTTTGTGACAAGCAGGACAAGGGTGTTTTTTCTTTCATTATTATTTCGCAACTTCCATGACCGATTGAGCTCAAATTTTCACAGGTTTGTTATTTTATGCATATGTTGAGATACAGCAAGTGAGGAGACTGGTCTTTGACAATAACCAATAGTGTCCACTGTCTATAACTATCCCTTGGAGATGTCGCATGTCAATCAAAAACCTTGAGCACAAAACTGACTGTGTCTCACATTTAAAACAGTTTGACTATTTTCAAGATTCAGACAACTTCATTTTAAATTGTTTGTTGAAACCTAAAAAATAAACACACATGTTTAAATAATAAAACACATGTGTTAAAAGGGTGTGGGTACTTTTTGTTACTCAAAACACAATTTCCACAGATTGACATTAAAGGTTTTGTGATGTCCACTGATTTACTTATAACTTACACCGTTTGAAGATAATGATAGCAGAAAGCGTACCTTACAATATTAGCTGTTGAGGTGATGTAGTTTTTGAAAATTGAGTAAATTAATGTTATGAAAAACGTTTTTTTTTACATGCTAAAGTAATTTTGATGACATTGTTTTACTAATTCTCAAAAACTATCCACACCTCAGCAAGCAATATTTTCAGGGAAGTTTTCCACTATCATAATCTTCAAACTGTGTAAGTTTAGTGTAAATCTGAGGACATTGTGTTTTTGTCCTACAAAAAAGTACATAGACCCTTTTAACTTACACAGATTGAAGATAATGGTGGTAGAAAGCTAAACACATGTCTGTTGTTATCTTAAGCCGGTTCGCAATAGACTGTTAAAGTAAACCTTGGTTAGTTACCGCAACTCAAATCAGCCTGTCAACATAAAATCACTGTGGCAGTAATTGACCACCCTGTAGGTTACCTGTTGTTTGCCCTTGAACATAACTTTGGCAAGTTAACATGATTTGCGTCGGTAAGTTAACAATTTTAAGTCTACTGAGAACGTGGCTATAAACACAGTTTTTGTAAAAAGTGCTGTAATGTACATAGTTTTGCTGTGATAATAAACACCTGGTTATATTAATAATCTCACAAGCTTTTACATTAAGCAAGACATTTGGCTCAAAATTGAAGGGGCGACGGTTTATTTTACTGGAAAAGTCTTTAGAAAACTATCCAATGTACCGAACACGTACACATTGTTGACTTGTTTGACATGTTATACACCGATCGAGAGAGTTTCACTAACTCGGTAAGCCGCAAGAACGTTTTTACTCAGTGCTTCGGCACTAGAGACCACAGAGACTGTATATACATATGTGTTTGTACACCAAAGTTGCTGTGCAGGTACACCACTCAAGCACTCTAGGTCCTGGGCGTATGTATGAACATACTGTTTGCTTTTAAAAAGAGTTTGTTTGTTTGTTTCTCCGAAGGACTTTGTGGAAAAGAAGCTGGTGGTGAATTTGGCAACAGAGAAGGTGCTTCAAGGCAAATATGACATGCTGGTTAAAGAGGTAACAATATAACTGCATTCAATGTACATTATTTGTTAATTCTTTTGCTTATTAAAATGGCTCTGTTACTGCTAGTATTATTTCAAAAAGTTGTTACATTGTCACACTATGATTTAGCATCTGTTGTAATGTAAATGTGTACTCGTAATTTTAGGTGAATGAAATGGAAAAGCAATTGGCAACAAGAAAGGAGACTCAGAGTAAACTCAAAAGGCAATATGATATGTAAGTACTGTATGATAGTGTTTTGTGAGATGGTAAAATAAATATAAAATACTGTGTGAACTTTATTACATACAAAGCCAACAGCTCCCACAGTTTAAATTATAATAAGGTCTGTGGAATCTCCGCTTTGAAGTGGATATTTATATTTCATATTTCATTGATCACGCCGATCTTTTATTTCTGCAAAATAAGTAAAGAAAAGACAAAGAAATGAGGAAAAATACTCTGGATGAAATAAAGGTGTTATTTGACAGTTTAAATCAAGATTTCACAAGGAACTTAATCACACACAATCTGAAAAACATTACTGATTGAAATGCTTCTCAGATGCATATTGTAGGGGATAAAAATCTTTTTACATAACCACATTACCGTAATTTTCGGATTATAAACCGCGCGACGTATAAACTGCACTTCCCCAAAATATACAAAAAATATTAAGGTGTCGTCATAAATGCCGCGCGGCGTATAAACCACGACCAAAACAAAAACAAAACATGAGCAAACTAACCTCAAAACACGGAAGTGAAGAACGCAAACCTGCCGCGTTACGGATGTTTTTTTATCTCACACTATCAGTCCTGAATTATTTTTTTTGCCATCAACAACCCTTTTCAAGAATTTGCGATTTGATGATCGGTTGTGTTGACCATTTCTGAACTTCTTTGACAACAAAATCTCTGTGAATCAAAGATCGGTCAACAATGCACACCGAGAAATAGTTGAACTTTACCCTGCATCGCATTGCCCTCTGTTGACAAAAGTTGTTCACGTTTGATTTGACTGGACCCCGAGCCTCGAAGTGTGGGTCAGCTGTCAGACGCTCAAACTATTTGTTGTACAATGGGCAGCTGCTCTACTCGATCCGTCCGAAGTCTAGCCAAGATTTTACTGAAAAAATCCAATAACAATTTTAAAAATTCACAAATTTAAATCCCACTTTGTTTGTAGGTAAGTGAGTTCGTGTTGCAATGAAAATTAACTCCAGACAGTGCTTTGACCATCATTTCAACATAGGATTAGTCTTCAGAAGCAGTGATAAAGAACAGTGCGGAGATTTATATCCAAGGAATCCTTTGCCTTCCGGGTCGGTTTTGTTTAAATAGAAAATAGACAAAAACCAAAACCAAACAGTCCTTTTCAGTGCTACCACAACACAAAAGAGAGTATTGCCTATGACTGTTGTTTCTTTTTACAATGTATATAGTAACATTTTTTAAACATGTACCACAGTTCCTAACGAAATTCCTTTACAAAATATAAAAGAAATAATAATGGGGACGGCAAAAAGTATGAAACTAAATGCGCTACCTTATTGTTTGCGTAATCACAAGGACAGGGGATTCACTTTTATTAAACATCGGAGTAGACAGGAAATAAGGGAATTAAAGAAAAGTGGTTGGTCGGTGTTTCTCCCTCACTTTTATTGTAGTCCCACCCACAACGAGGATCCACAACAGATATTGCAACCAGTAGCGTGTGTGTAGTAATGTATCCTGCATCGTGCACATTATGCACATGTCCACATGCGAGTTCGTAAAGCTAGCAATCTGTTAATTGCGCTGCTCAATCCCAAGATTGCACAACAAATGTTGGGGGCACTGTATTGAGCGATGTTTGCCGACGGGTTGCGCTTCACCCTGGACATTTACGCCGCCTGGAAATGCGCTAAAATTATTTAAGTGTTCAATGTTACTGGACTCAACAATCAGGGCGGTTTGAAAACGTTTTGTTTGATCCCCCTGGCGCGGCATAGTTCTTTGCGTACGTCCATTCACCATTCTGCTGTTGCGGTTTGCGTGGTTGAGCTGAAGAAATCGCTGGCTGACATGAGTGTAGCCTGGATGTCTGACATCAGTATATAAAGATCGTGGGATAAATAGACAGGGGACCAGTCTAGTCTAACCCGAGTTGCGCTGAGAGGGGGAGCTGAGGGGGGTAAAACGTTTTACAAAGGAAACACGGAATACAATTGTGGTGGGGTTTTCAACAGGATTTTGTCATCACACAGGCAGGTTTTTGTTCTCGTTTAAGAAAAAAAAAACATTATTCAGAATATTTTACAAACGATCTTTCTTTTAAAAAATGCCGTTTTTTCTCTTAATTATTTATGCGTCGGCCTACAAGTCGCCCGGAGAATAAAAAAATGTCAAAATCAATGTATAAACCGCGGTTAATAATTCAAAAATTACGGTACTTCAAAGTGAAATGTTTCTCAAAACACTTTTACTATCAAAAGTAGCTGTTGACTTTTAGTGCTGTTAATTTTAAGAGTGATTACCAACCGTTGACCTTGACCTTCCCTTATTAGTTGTCATACCATTGTTGGGTTTAGGTCCTTGACCTTCCCTTATTAGTTGTCATACCATTGATGGGTTTAGGTCTCAGAATGTTTACCTTGACCTTCCCTTATTAGTTGTCATACCATTGATGGGTTTAGGTCTCAGAATGTTTACCTTGACCTTCCCTTATTAGTTGTCATACCATTGATGGGTTTAGGTCTCAGAATGTTTACCTTGACCTTCCCTTATTAGTTGTCATACCATTGATGGGTTTAGGTCTCAGAATGTTTACCTTGACCTTCCCTTATTAGTTGTCATACCATTGATGGGTTTAGGTCTCAGAATGTTTACCTTGACCTTCCCTTATTAGTTGTCATACCATTGATGGGTTTAGGTCTCAGAATGTTTACCTTGACCTTCCCTTATTAGTTGTCATACCATTGATGGGTTTAGGTCTCAGAATGTTTACCTTGACCTTCCCTTATTAGTTGTCATACCATTGATGGGTTTATCTCTCAGAATGTTTATATCCTTGGTCAATGGACTTGACTTCAGCATTGAGCTAATGATAGTCAGATGTATCTTTATTTATTTTTTGACAGTGTAAAAATGAGTCAACAACATAGTAAAGCTACAGAGATTTTGACTCAAATCTATATCAACAAAAGTGAGATGCAAAAGACTGAAGTGGCCCTTGAGAGCAGACAGGCCCAGGTTTGTCACTTTATTTGATTTCAGAGTTTTTTCCTTTTCCCTCAGGAGAAGCTCAATTTAACCAAATATTACATCCTGAAGTTTTTGAAGGAAACCCTAAAGCTTTCATTCTAGTTTTAATTTAAGTAACACCAGTTTCAGACAGGCGCCCAAGAGTTGTGCCGAACCAAATTTTAAATGGAGTACTTGAAAAGTTGGGCGTCTGAAACATGGAGGAACTGGATGCACTAGAAGTGGAAAGATCAACTGTTACCAGTCTTTCAGAACGCCTCTGGAGCACCTTGGTTTCAGAGCCGAACCAAATAAAAATGTTATGTTAAGTTCGCCTGTATAAAACCAAAATTTAATTGGGTCGATCCAGAGTCGCTCCTAATATGGTTTGGGGTGACTCTGGAGCGCCTGTCTGAACCGGCGTTACATCACGTGGTATATATAGCTTGTCTGTTCAAAATGTAGTGATGTGTTGTAAGAGATGCTCCTCCACCAAGAACAGTGAAAATGTTACAACAATAGAAACAATATAATTATTCCAAATATGCTAAGAGTGAAATTGAATCTGGTTTTGTTTTTCTTAGCTGAAGTTGTTTACCCCAGAGATTCTAGGATGGAGAGTTAGTAATGGACATGTGTTGCCAACGGGTGACCGTATGACTGCCAAGTCTGAACAATGTTCTTTATCCTCTGAAGCTAAGGATTGCTTGTCAGATATGCTGGAAAGTGGCAAAAGATCACACTGTTTTCAAGATTACAACTTCAAAAAACCAACCTTTTGTGATCACTGTAGGGGACTATTAAAAGGTAAGAACTATCGATATACCAAAGCTATGTTTGTATTCAGAGTAAGGTCAATACATACAATCAGGAACCATTTCTATTGGATAGTTTTTCTTTGACAATGTTTATCTGTGACATTCATACCCTTTGTAATTGTGATAAATTGTTAAGTTCTTCCGAGCACAGTCTCTTGGGAAGCCCACCATACCATTACCCATACTGCAGATGCATTTAATCAGAAGAAGTTTGGAAGTTTGGAAGTTGTTGAATATTGAGGCTGAATCTTATTGGTGCTTGACATTCCAATCTTATTATTCCTGAGAATCCCTCTCTGAGTGATCATGGCAACTTATTAATATTATTATTTTTTTTTAACGAAAGTGTGCCGTAATAACCACATTTATTAAGTGCATTTAAGTGCATTTATTAACACCTCAGAGAGTTTATGCACGGTTTAACAGGTTACATGGATAAAAACCGGCTCTGTGAACTAGCGAACTAGTGAATAAACCGCCCATAAACAATCAAATGGTTTTGTTATACCTCCGGTTACAAACTGTGAAGTTTGATTGGACGAGAACCAACCATGTGACGCGCAATAAAAACGCCTGTTACATGGCTCGACGGGCCGGGTAACATGAAAAGTGATGTACACCGGTGTACATCACCTTGATTGTTCCTGGCGTTGGTCGATTTCCAGCGCTGTGTACGAAACAACCGCGGGTTTGAGGGAATTGTTTCTTGTTCGTCTGCTTATTAAACAATGAATAGCCCGTCGTAATAATGTTTGAAGATGACAACAGAACTTCAAGAAGAGGAATAACAATTATGCAAAGGTATAACAAAACAAGTGTTGCACGCTGTGCCTGGGGTTCTTGGGTTTTGTACACCCTTGGGTTCCATTTTCCCCCTCGAGTGTACAAAACGCCATGGACCCTGTCACAGCGTGCAACAATTGTATAATGCACAATGTGCTTGTTGGAATGGGAACTTTCAAGTCACGGAATTTCTGCGCTTGATTTACAAGCGTAAAATGCCTAATAACATAGAGTATGCACGTACACAGGCCGATATTCCGCACTACTGCGTAAAACCTGCTTGATGTACAGTAAGCACATAAATCCCTGCTCCTGTAAGCGCCAACTCTTTGCTTGGGCCCAGGTGGTTCCCTGAGGTTACACACATGTAGATTGTTATTGAAAATGTTATCAGGGCTTTCGAGGCAATTTACTCTCTCTGTTGACAAATGATGCTGCTAATGATTTTTCCCGATATTGACTAATGGTTTTTAGGCATACTGAAGCAAGGCTTGCGTTGCAAACTGTGTAAATGCAATGTACATCACAAATGCCAGGAGGGTTTTCCAGAATGTAAAGGACAGGTATGTTACATACATGTACATGTACCTAACTTACAAAAGCTGTTTTCATATCTGAATAATTGGTGTTAGGACAGCCCAACAAATACTGGTGCACACTAGAAAAAGAGTGTGTACTGATTGTTTGCACAGGGACAAGTTGTTTAATATACATTGTATACACTGTTGCTCTAAACTGGGCTTAACTTGATTCCCAATGATGTATACATGTACAATGTACTTGATAGTAACTCCCCTGGGGCAGCTGGTTATTTATGAAGGAGTCTTGTTGGACAGCCATACAGACTTTATACAAACTTCTTACATGATGCATGAAATGCTTTGAAATTATAAAGCGTCCATCCATGGAACATGCTCATTTGGCGCTTAGGCTAACAATTAAAAAAATAAACATTAAAATCCATACAGTTAAAATACATTGACTTTGGATTGCAGGCTGTTTCTCGACAAAGGGGTCAACAACTTTTTAACAGGTGCTTTTGTGGCAACTATTCTTTGTTCACCCCCCGCCCTCAATCCCACGACATCCTCTCCATATACATGTAGTTTGCCACAAGTCACCAACCAGATTAAAGGAACACGGTTTTCCTTTTACATGTACGTCACGAACTAACACGGTCGGCCATTTATGGGAGTCAAAAATTTGACTCCCATAAATGGCTGACCGTGTTAGTCGACGAGGTAAAAGGAAAACTGTGCAATTTTGAGTGATACTTGTCTGGATCATTATATTCTACTTTTAAAACGTCTTTCTAACCATATGCATTTCATAACAAACGGTTACAAACGCTTTTAAAAGACCAACTCGACCGGCCCAAGGCAACGTGTTCCTTTAAGTTTTGGGGTTACAAAGCATAGAAGACAGACAAGCATTTTGTAATCCTTTGCTTTTTGAGGGTTATTTCTAGTTTTCTTTTTGGTCGTTCTATGTTCTTTCATGACTGGATTTAAAAGCTGAACTATTTCCTGTCTTAATTTAGTTTTGCGTAGTGCATGATATGCATGCATGCCTAGTACATGTAATTGTTCGAAAGTTAAAGCAAAGCGTCTTGGAGTAACTAAAAGCATTAAGAAAATTCCAGAGAAAATTCCAATGCTGTAATGTGTATTTAAATTGAAGTTTACTGTTGAACATTTGTTAAAGCTTTGTACTCCAGGTGGATTGCATGTTGGATTAACAATGTAGACTCAATTCACTCAATACCTGGTATACATGGAGTACAAATAGAGCAAGCTGTAGTGGCAAGCTGTAGTGGCAGCTCATTGCACCAAGCGGTCTTAAACTGGTCTATGCACTATAGCCGGCTAACTTGAGACGCGCTTAGACAGTCTTTAATTATAGACTGGTTGCAATAGCACGGTCTATAATTATAGCCGGTCTTAAATTTTTAGCCCGCTCTGAGCTGGCTATAATCGGTCTTTGTTTTGGTTTTTAAAGATACCGCTGCATTTGTTAGGTTTGTAGATGATTTGATGCAAAGAGGTCAACGACGAGATCAAATATTTAGAGATAGATTATACCCATAAGAGGCATATATGATGATAATACATTACATCGTAAATATATGTTCCCAAGAGTAAAAATGATACAACTCACCCGTTTGATATCCGATGATTTAAACCAAAAGGACAATGCCGTACCGCCAGTGCTGCAGATGTGCTAAGTATTATGGAACATTTGTTCGTATTTCATTACTCTTCGCTGACTTATCTAAGACCAGCTTATTGCAACAGGCTTAATGACTGACTAAGCTAAGACCGTCTAAGGCAGATAGCCGGCTATAACTGACTGGTCTTAGACCGCTGACTAAGACTGGTTTATTGCAATCCGCCCCAGAGCTGTACATGTATACTCCCAGGGAGCTGAGAAAGATTAAAGGAATGCTATTGGCCCAAAGACCAGAGCACTAAATGTGGAGTGTTCCCCAGAGATTTTATTTTATTTTTTAGATCACACAATCTTATCATAATGACCGAGTGTTACTGACTCAAAGTAAGAGGCTTCAAACTGTGCCTTTGTCTGTTCAATAAAAAGCTTGACCCTACATGTAGTACAAATAGAGCAAGCTGTAAGATAACACGGTGGAATAAAGAATAACTCATCATGGCTTATACACACTGCAGTAGTGATTCATTTTATTCATTTTATTCAGATAGATGCAATTAGATGTTTGAAACTGGTAGTAACAGCATATGCTAGCTGTTATCCATACAGACCGATTGTCTTGTCACTGTGATTTCAACCATTATTGCATGTGTATATAAAACCCTTGTCACTGTGATTTCAACCATTATTGCATGTGTATATAAAACCCTTGTCACTGTGATTTCAACCATTATTGCATGTGTATATAAAACCCTTGTCACTGTGATTTCAACCATTATTGCATGTGTATATAAAACCCTTGTCACTGTGATTTCAACCATTATTGCATGTGTATATAAAACCCTTGTCACTGTGGTTTCAACCATTATTGCATGTGTATATAAAACCTCTCAGATGTATGGAGCATGCTCAAAATGTTTCAAATAATTATATGGAGTTGTTGCTGCCTATCATTTCAAAAATAATATAACAAACAAATTGACCATCATTACATATTTTAGTTTGACATAGTTATGTTGTTTTAATTGTACAATCAATCTGTGTTGCTATTGAATCATATAATCCATTTCCATTTGATGTAGCATGACACTCTTCATCATATTATTTTCATTTTAATTTTCATTATCATTCAGGAAAAATCCAACAAAGTATTTCGGCGCCAATCAAGTGTTCGAGACATCAAACCTCTGGTACATAAGTTTTGTTTGCTGTATGCGTGTTTTGTTTTACTCTTTAATATCATGGATGTACTGTTTACTGACAAAGCAATTCATGGTTTAGCTCCAACGTACATTCAAAAAATCACTCTCTCAGTTTCAATCAACCTACCATCTTAGGGAGTTGACAAGACCACACATTGTTGTTTCACACATCTAGGAAATCTAGGGCTACATTAGGTGATCAGGCATTTCTCTATGCCGCTCCAAATCTGTGGAACAATCTCCCACCTTGAATTAGACAGTCTTCTTCACTTAATTTATTTAAATCTAAGTTAAAAACCCATTTGTTTACTTCACCCATTTAATTCATTCTTGCTCTGTTAGGTGTATTTGTTTTTTCATTTTTTCTCTGAATTTTTTTTATTCTTTGTAATACGCAGTAGAGTATATTTATATTGGTCATTGCGCAGTATAAATGTCCATATCATTATTATTATTATTATTATTATTATTATTATTATTATCATTATTATTATTATTATTAATATTATGTTTAAAGTTTGGAATTCAAAAACAAATGGAATTGAATTGATGCAGTTTTTTTGTGTATTACTCTTAGGTTGACAAGAAAAAGCTTCTTCGTAAACAGAAAAGTTCCTCAGAACTTGAGATTCCTAGGCACTTTGAGTCGAGTAAGTATATTCTTATGGTATAAAAGCCTATTGAAATAGACTGTGCAAGTCTCACTCACATTCAAACTTCCTGGACTAAAATGGTACCAGGGTTCATACATGTGTGTGGTATTTGAGTGTTGTTCATGCCTCATTGTAAGTACTGTCTATCCAATCCAACCATTGGGTATTTAAGACCAGTGCCTGTCTATTGACCCCTTGCACGCACGTCACACACGGCGACTGTGCCACGCTCACCATGTTGGTGGGCACATAGGTTTACGTGTGAAAGCCACATCACCTAAAGTGCGCCCTTCACTGAAAAAAACGCACAGTTACATTTCCCATCAGTATGGTGCAATGTATCCAAGATTATTCTGATGATGACGACAGGCGAATTTGGTCAATATTCTTATTGATAAACACTTACATGTATGAATAGAGGGCAGCATGACAATGCTATTGATAAAAGGCTTGCAATTTAGCTTCTAAAACCTTGTCAAAGAACATTTATTAAAGAGGGAACGTGTGATGATTGTTGGAGGTCATTACCACTTTAGACTAATTCAACCTCTCCCAGAGCAGGTTAAGTTCCCACACTGAGTATTCTTCTATACGTATGTCACTGTCATATTGATATTTAAACAGTGTGAAAAGTCAGCTGAGACCCAAAGTGTCTAACACTTCAAATACATGTACTAGTGGAATGTTGGGGACATTGCACTTTTTACCGATTAGGTGGCGTTCTTATTTTGTACGGCCATAAAACATAGTTTTTTGTACACATGTACTCCAGTTGATGTACATTGTATAATGACTGCAAATCTTTTAGAGCTAAATTTGATGGTATACACTGCATGTATTTGCAGATGTTGAAGAGGTGGATCCAATATATGAGGCCATTAAATGTGCAGCCAATCTTTCTAGTGCAACATGTGTTGAGACTTCACCAAGGCCTAGTCTGGTTCCAGGTAGTAACGCTGCATCAGGAGCTTCCTTAAGTAGCTATTCCAGTGGCAGTGCCAATTCACTGGCACCAGATGGACGGGATCCAGTCATGTCGAAATCAGCACCACACAGGTATTATGCACTGCTTTATCTTAGCCTTTCATTAGGGTATGCTCATTTCTATTCCCTGCATTTCTTAAATAAAGCTCTGTGTGTTTAGTTTCTGTTTGCTTGAGATGCTGAAACAATTCACTCGAGCCTCCAGTGGAGTATTTGAGTATCGATCAATTGATGTGATACAAGACTTCAAATTCCAAGATGTTAGAGAAGTTCTTGAATCCATAACTTAGCATGTCATGATTGTATACATGCCAACAAATTGATACTTGCTCAACCCTTTCAAAGAAGTTGAGCTGATTTGTACTAGTGTTTTTAAAATTTGGATGTAACTTTATAAGCCACACCAAATGCTTTATCCGTGATGCAAAATTAATATCTACATGTATTAGAGGGACACATCAGCTTCGTTGGGTTATTTGGGCTACAAAAGAGACTAAAATATGACTCCAAATGTCTTCCAGTATGGAGAAAAAAAGGTCCTAAACTAAACCATCAAACTTTGTAATTCTTGAGCATTTTTAATGTGATCTCAAAAAACCCCAAATTCTTTTCAATTTTTAAAAAAAGTGGTTCTGATAAATTACCTGATCTTCCAAGTTAGTTTTACTTCCAGCCAAATAAAAGTCAATTACTAAACCCAATTTTAATCTTTTTTTTGTACACAATTGTACGTGAGTATTTGAAAAAAAACTACCATGTATTCAAATTATAGTTATAAAAAATCACGATTCCGCCTTTTGGCGGAATTCCGACTTTCAAACTTTGAAAAACCGTCTTTTTTTTTTAGTTCCAACTTTTTTAAAATCTCCGACTTTGGCAAATTGAGTTCTAAACCTTTCACTTTCCAACATTAAAATTGACAATAAATTTAACAATAGGAGACTTTTGAATGCTAGGTGGCAGCAGACTTACCAGGTAAATGTCCATTGTTTGCATAGTTCTGAGCATGCGCACATTGCCAAGAACAATGGATTTTACCTGGTAAGTCTGCTGCCACCAAACGTCCTGAAAGTCCCCCATTCTAGATACTTGCTAGATTTAATTTGGCTGCGATCAGGATCTGAAGTGCTCTCGTTCATTTCAGAATACACGTTGTCGTACAATCATTGAAAACACGATGCACAAACCACATGGTGCAGCTACACACAGTCGCCCACTTCATACATGTATATAGTCCATGCGGTATGCACAGCACATTAAACAACACACACAGTCGTCCAAAGTCCATTCTGACCAACATTCCCCACACTGTGATTGGCCGTTGATGGCTGTTGATAATTCCATATTCATGACCTTCTTGACTGGACTTCAATGCAGTACACGTTCACGAACGGAGTGAAGAATTGCCACACGTGCATTATGCCTGTAGACTGTGCACAATGTACAGCCTTGGAGGAGTTCTAATAGCATGGACAAGTTTTGCCAACAGAGGGCGTGCGGGGCAAAGTTCATTGAATTATTTCTCAATGTGCGTTGTTGACTGATCGTTTATTACCACTTGTGTTGTATTGATGGTGTACAATGTAATTGTAATAACAGCTTAAACAAAATTGTGAAGAGAAACAATAAAAGAGAACTACAAAAAACAGAGCCTCTAAAAAGGACAGGTGGATAAGAATTTTATGTGCTTTTAAGATTTTTGGGTAACTATAAAGTTGGCGACTAATGAAATTAACTCGACTAGTCGTTTTTTTTAAAATAGTTTGCGACTTTGACATTATTCGCGATTAATTTTTTGTTTCCAAGATGCATTGCAGCATATTGTTTGCCGCAGTCTCAATAATATCAACAAAAGTAAGTCCCCCCCTCAACAATTCGTCATAACATCGTAAGGTAAAACATTTTATGAATACAACTAATTAAGAAATAATTCTATGACATGTTTCCTAAGTGAAAAATGAAAGATGTCCATGAGATCATGGCTGACTGAGCTCAAATGGAAGACAAAAACTGCCTTTCTCAAAAGTCACAAATGTTGCGTTGTGTTATTCACCGATGAAACGAGAAGTTGCCTGCGTCACATTGATGGCCAGAGACAGGTGTGGCGTCGAGTTGGAGAGCAACATGCTGTGTTCAACCAGTTACAGCCTATGGTGTTCGGAGTGTCATGGTGTGGGGTGGTATAAGCCTTGCCAGGAAAACACCACTTGTGCAGATTGCTGGCAACTTGACAGTCTAACGATATGTTGATTTGTGTACGTATGGATGACATTAATGCCCGACCACACAGAGGGAGAGTAGCTACTGCATTCCTGGCTGGTGAAGGCATCGAGGGAATGGTGTGGCCAGCAAGCCCGCCTGACCTCAATTCCATTCCTGTGGGACTAGCTGAAGCGATCTGCATATCCCCACATCAATACCAACAGCAACCTGGCTAACCTGTCCTATATTCTGCAGGTTCAGTGAAATGCCATCCCACAGCAGCGTGTCACCAGACTGATCAACACCATGACCATGGAGGAGACATCCATGCCATGCCGGTGCCAGGCGTAGTGGATACACACGTTACTGGCCTGCAGATTTGATAAACTTTTGTGACTTGACTTTTGAAAAGGGCAGTTTTTGTCTTCCATTTGAGCTCATTCAGCCATGAATTCATGGACATCTTTCATTTTTCAACAACACTTAGGAAACATGTCATAGAATTATTTCGTAATTAGTTGTATTGGTAAAATGTTTTACCTTACATGTACCATGTTATGACAAACTGTTGAAGGGGGGGGACTTACTTTTGTTGATGTGTTTAGTAAAATTTGTGGTGACAGGATTGAAGGATCGTGTCACTGATGTCTGATTGGGTTTCTTAAGTAAATGATGTTGTTGTGTATAGTCGTGGGCAACACTATCGGTTCATCAAGCAGGAAGTTGCATCTATTTTTGTATTAGTTGTGTCAGCCTGATGTAAACCGAGTAGTTGAATAGCCGTAGTCGCGACTCAACTAAGCAATCAATAGTTGCGACTTCGATACTAGTCGCACTAGTTGCCCATGCTTTCCTTAATACGAATATGAACTGGGAGGAGTACATGGACCAATCTGACTGTTCTGATATCAAGTCTGAGCAATATATCAGGGTTTGGGATTGTGCTAAACAACTCCAACATCATCACTCAGACGCACATTTTATGGAATGTTCAATGGTTTTTCGTTCAATCCAATATGTAACGACTTTCAAATAATTGATAACCTATGCCAACATTGTATCAAAAGTTTAACTTGATGATGACACATGATTTGGTTTTAATGACAGTCCAAGTACATCTTCAACGAGGAGAAAAATATTGGAGACGTATGGAAAGAGCATGTCATTCGACACAGAGCCTTGTAAGTATGTGATTAATGAGACATACACATGTAGTTTATTGAATGCCCTGAAGTTTCACTTGATGCATTAATTTTGACTTTTTGATGTTTGGTGCATATACTGGCCATAATGGACAGTATAAAGACACCTTAGACTGGCCATGATGGTCAGTATAAAGACAGTACCTTAGACCTTATACTTAATGGTCAGTATAAAGACACATTAGACTGGCCATGACGGTCAGTATAAAGACAGTACCTTAGACTGTCCATGATGGTCAGTATAAAGACAGTACATGTACCTTAGACTGGCCATGATGGTCAGTATAAAGACAGTACCTTAGACTGGCCATGATGGTCAGTATAAAGACAGTACCTTAGACTGGCCATGATGGTCAGTATAAAGACACCTTAGACTAGCCATGATGGTCAGTATAAAGACAGTACCTGAGTCTGGCCATGATGGTCAGTATAAAGACAGTACCTGAGTCTGGCCATGATGGTCAGTATAAAGACAGTACCTTAGACTGGCCATGATGGTCAGTATAAAGACACCTTAGATTGGCCATGATGGTCAGTATAAAGACAGTACCTTAGACTGGCCATGATGGTCAGTATAAAGACAGTACCTGAGTCTGGCCATGATGGTCAGTATAAAGACAGTACCTGAGTCTGGCCATGATGGTCAGTATAAAGACAGTACCTGAGTCTGGCCATGATGGTCAGTATAAAGACAGTACCTGAGTCTGGCCATGATGGTCAGTATAAAGACACCTTACACTGGCTATAATGGTCAGTGAAGAGACAGTACCTTAGACTGGCCACGTTTGGTCAGTAAAAAGTTAGTACCTTAGACTGGCTGTGATGGTCAGTATAAGACAGTACCTTAGACTGGCCATGATGGTCAGCATAAAGACACCTTAGACTGGCCATGATGGTCAGTATAAAGACAGTACCTGAGTCTGGCCATGATGGTCAGTATAGAGACAGTACCTGAGTCTGGCCATGATGGTCAGTATAAAGACACCTTAGACTGGCCATGATGGTCAGTATAAAGACAGTACCTCAGACTGGCCATGATGGTCAGTATAAAGACAGTACCTGAGTCTGGCCATGATGGTCAGTATAAAGACAGTACCTTAGAATGGCCATGATGGTCAGTATAAAGACACCTTAGACTGGCCATGATGGTCAGTATAAAGACAGTACCTGAGTCTGGCCATGATGGTCAGTATAAAGACAGTACCTGAGTCTGGCCATGATGGTCAGTATAAAGACAGTACCTGAGTCTGGCCATGATGTTCAGTATAAAGACACCTTAGACTGGCCATGATGGTCAGTATAAAGACAGTACCTGAGTCTGGCCATGATGGTCAGTATAAAGACAGTACCTGAGTCTGGCCATGATGTTCAGTATAAAGACACCTTAGACTGGCCATGATGGTCAGTATAAAGACAGTACCTGAGTCTGGCCATGATGTTCAGTATAAAGACACCTTAGACTGGCCATGATGGTCAGTATAAAGACAGTACCTGAGTCTGGCCATGATGGTCAGTATAAAGACAGTACCTGAGTCTGGCCATGATGGTCAGTATAAAGACAGTACCTGAGTCTGGCCATGATGGTCAGTATAAAGACAGTACCTGAGTCTGGCCATGATGGTCAATATGGAGACAGTAATCATTTCAATGTGGATGAATGCATTCACTCTACATTGTGAAAGCACAATAAAAGCACTTCCATGAAATGTTGTCTGTGCAGTCACATTGCTAGTTGAAGCTGTTGATTTTACATAGATTTTGTTTTTTACAGCGACCCGTGTTAAACATACGCATGCGAGACACAGTGAGCCTACAATACAGGTAACTATAGAGCCTTCTTTACGTCAAAAAATAAATCATTATCCTCATATAGCAGTTTTGAATTACATACAAGCTTGCATTTGTTTTTAGACTTAAAACAAAAAACCATTTGAATACAGATAAATCTAATAAGAAAACAAATCTTTGCTCAGCCAAAAGGGTTTGCTTATGCAGCACTGCATAAGCAAATTCATTTTGATGTGTTTGATGTTTGCATTACATGTACCTACACCTATTGATGTAGTCTTCAAATTCTTTCACTCTTGTGCTAGTTTGAGCATTTCTTGACCCTGTTAAACACTGAGAGTGTTGGGTTTTGAAAGTGTGTATTTTGTTTTTTGGAAACCTTTTAGAGAACATTTATCTCTTTGTCTTAACATTGTGAAATGTTCCTACTTTGTCATACATTTTTTTCAAACAATAGCGGCTAGGCTTAATGCATGATACTATTGCTATTTGTTCTGCCACCCTATTTGCATTTCAAGTATTTCATTATAGAATAAAGGGAATAATCATATTACTACATGTACATTGTACGAGGCATTTTTCCCCTAAAGATAAACCTTTTCCCTATTATATTAAAGAATTTGGGTACTTCTCGTAACACAAAACACAATGTCCACAGATTTACATTAAATTTACACTGTTTGAAGTAGAAAGTGTACATGTACCTTAAAATATTAGTGGTTGAGGAGCTGTAAAAGCCCAACCAGTGGTACCGTGGTCTTTTAATGACACCTCGTCATCACCCACATACATGTACATGTACCTTATACAAACAATGGGCGATCTGGTGTCTGTGAGTTTGCGTGTGCGCACTTGGTTCTTCACGCAACTATGGTGTCATCATATGGATTTATTAAAGAAAAAACTACTTTTTTTAAAAGGCGATAATATTTTTGGACGCTATCGGACGCCTAGACGATAAACACAATTGAATACAAACCACCCTCATGTGCTAGTACCCAATTTTTGAACTGCTGCTAGTGACCGGAAATTTGCGAAAAGTGTACAAATATGCTATGATATTTCCATGAAAACACCTCAAACAAAGATGAAGAAGTCAATCACAACTCACCTTCTACAACTCCGATTTTCATGTGAAAACCCCCCCAAAAAACAGGAAAAACAATGCAATTGTTTGTACTAGTGCGCATCCATGAAAGACAAAGAAAACGCGCTGCGCATGCAAAAACTGTGTATTTTTGCAATTTTTGTCTTCAATGATACATCCTTCACGTAGGCAACAGTGCAGAGGTTGGCGGTACCACACGTTCTATACAAAGAGAGCTTATCGCGCTCGTTCATCGGCCGTCCTGCAGGAGGTCTTCTATCTTTTCCCACTGGTCTGACAGGGGCATTTTCAGGGTTTTCTTTTGTTACTCTGCGGTTTTGCGGGTCGTTCGAGCTCCTTCTCTTCCTTCCTCCCTCCATGATACAACCATCAAACTCAATCATGTCTCATCCCTACTGTATTTTGCTATGCAATAATTAGTGTTATGCTAGGTGTTCATCACCAGTGCATGTAAGCCATGTGAGTCAACCATTAGTCAGGCTTCATCGTCATGTATCATTTGCTGATCAGGTGGGCATGTTATTCAAAAGTTGTCTGCATGAATACTAACATGACTTACCTGTTGCATAGTGATGTACATGTGGATGGCTGGTTCTAGCATAATCACTGCATGAAAGCTGTCTGTGTCTGTTGTTATCTTGAGCGAGTAACCAGAGGTGCTTTGTTTTATCATAGTTCAAAGTGACTCATACATGTATCATTATATCAGCAGTCAAAAGGTGGCTATCTTCTCTTGATGCCAAAGTTAATGCATGCCTGATGTCAAGTTATTATGGTCTGTGGTTTAGAAATGTTACAAATAAAACAAATACAATGTATTCCCAGTGAAACAATTATCTAACCTTAAGTTAAGATTTAGTGACAATGATCAATTTGGAGATAACTGCATTGTGGATAACTATTACTTTTGTGCATACATATATTACATTTATTAACATACATGTTATGTGTAAGACATGGCTTTTCAAGCTTATACTATGTACATGTAGTAAACAAGTTCACTTCCCCCATCAAGGTGAGCACCAATAGACCAATCCATGAGGCTCTACCCAAGGTGCTCATGTGGGCAAGAATATGTGAGCCTCTCCAGTGCCATTCTGCACAACATTGCTGCCAGCGAAAAGCATACACGCACGCATGTCAGACCTTATTTTGTCAGACTTTTGATGAGGCAATGGGTTGTGATTGGTCAATACACAATGGGACGGGGCTTAATGGATTGGCCCATTGATGGGCTCCTAGCAAATAGAATGTGCACAATTGTAGATAACCATCAAAATCATGCTCTTGGAATCCTTTGGTTTGTCAAACATTGTTTGGATGAACTGCAATCACTTATACTGCAACATTAGGTATGAACAAACCAGCCTACTGGTTCTGCTACTCATTAAACTTCAAGCCAGTAATGAGGGTCTTGAAGCTTTTATTTCTTTATTTATTATTTCTTTATTTATTATTTCAGGTATTAAAAACATTTTAAAACACACAGCAACAATACCAGAAAATGTAGGATTCAAAACCGTTAGGAAAACAATGAGAGACATAACAAATCAAACAGAAAAAGCAAACAGAATCCTAGGGATTGCCCAAAAGTGAACCAAATCACTGTCCAAAGGGACAATCCCTTTAGGTAGATAAAAGCTTGCAATTATTTGCTGCGTCAATTATTACTACATGTATGGCATTGGTGGTATTTCACTAGATAGGTTGATGATCTGGAGAATAAAAAGTAACATTTGGCACGTTGTGCATTGTATATGCATTTGTGGAATGGTACTACATGTACGGTATATCATGTATATAGGCTGTCTATCGCTTAGCGATAAAGACTATGTAGAGCAAACAACATAATCTGCTCTGATTTTGGCAATGGCGCACAATCACATAGATTTGTAGAGACCAAAACCCAGTGCAATTTTCTGTCACTGGATCAACAAGGATCACATCCTCTCTCTATCTAAGACGCTGCTAGAATGACCTCCCTCTATATCCAACACACAGCTAGCATACACTCACTCTCCCTGACCGCACCCATGTACTCAACATGTACCTCATAATTTGTCCCATTCAAAACTTCATACTTGACCGGAACATAAAGGAATTTTTGAGGGATAACTTACCATTGCAGACCAAATAAGGCAAAGCATTTAAATATAACAAAGAGACTGAATAATTACCTACTGGCCCTGCCTATCTGATAGAATATTCATGAGGTACAGTACACTTTTTTTAAACTCACAACTACTGACGAGGAAAGTTCTGAATTCACATGTGTCCCTGAGGTTAAATTCTGACAGGAATGTATTCCTTTATCCCATTTAGAAATCTGTTAATTTATTGCATCCTGCGTATAGACCATATTGAATATGACGTCACGCGGCTCAAATATCTGACCTACATTGTACAAGATGGCGTCTGTGCGTGTGTGTGTGTGTGCGTGCATAAGCCGTAGAAATCAAACCGGGAATGTCGCGTGCTGTGTGCTTCGATGATGTACGCATTTGGACGTGCATACGGTTTGCCCAACAAGATGGTGACTTTTCATAGCAAAAAGGGGTTATTCAATACGGTCTTTTAAAGCAATGTGAACGCTTTCTGTTTATCTTGCTGCCTATGGATCACTTCCCAGCAGGCACAAGATGGTCATAGTAACGTTCAACCGAAGTCAAATCCCGACGTCGGATGACGGTCGGCTCATGGTTCTATGTGAAAGTAGAACGTCTGTTATCGACCATGATACAACGTAATTTTTCCGACCACAAACCGACGTCGGCATATTGTCAATTAATGACATCGTTTAGACGTCATTAGAATACCCCAAACTTGACGTAACATCAACATTTAATGTTTATTATTTAGTTTATTTTTAATTATTAACATTATCAATTAATACAATGCACACATACAATCCGCTTGACCTCCCTTCGTCGACCTCTAGTCACCGCACCTATATACTATTCAATAGTACAGCATGTGTATATATACCGATCGGTTTCAAGAATTTTGCATTCATGGGTGTTATAGATTGTAATTCAAACTTTGTAGTTTTAATTAATTTTTTGGAATTAAGCTGTCAAATTTAGTTCACACATTTAATTTATCACAAAACCTATTGATATTTAACACAAACAAAACAAAACATGTGTTTGTAGTATCTAATTACCGATAAATTTGTTGTATAATTGTTGTAGTATGTAACCACATTTTAGTCTGACCTCAAAATTTGCATAATATGCAAATGATGTCGTGACGGTAAATTGCCGTCACAAGCTGACCATAATATGACGAAATACTGATGTACATATTATGACGTCATAATGACGTCACAGGTTGACCAAAATATAATGACGCTACTAACTTGTTATAATACAAACAATAATATGACGTTTGTTTATGGTTGGCTTATGGTAATAAAATTATGGTTACAAAGGGACATACAAACGACGTCTATGCAATGTCTGCTCAGTGACATTACTATCTGGTTAAAATACAAACATTAATGCGACAACTTATTATGGTCAGACTGTTGTAATAAAACGATGGTTAGACTATGACAATAAAACTACGTCTAAGCAACGTCTGGTCAATGACGTTACTATTAAGTTATAAATCTACCTAAAATGTAACGTTCATTTTCGGTTACATTTTAATTATCATAGTCATGACCATCTTAGCATACGACGTTTTTAATTTACGTTTGATTCTTGTCGCCAATCTGAAGTTGTATTTTAGTCACTTTTTGGTAATCTGACGTCGCGACTCAAAATCAACCATAATATGACGTCAGAAAGACGTTGTGTGCTTGCTGGGTAGGCTATTAATCTTTATTCAACCTTTGCTTGTGGGATAAACAAAGATTGATAAATATTGAACTCCCATTACACACACACACCCAACCGTGGACCTCCTGTTGTCCCTCTTTTGTTTATATTTTTTGCAACAGCTCCCATTGGTTTTGTACACGTTTTCCAACCGTGGACTTTTCCTGAACCATGGACCCTATTGTCCTCTCTCAATAAACAAGTATGTCCCCGATTTGAATGTGTATACCTACTCACAGAAAATAATAAAAGCACCAATAAACTAAAAGATCTACATGTACATTGTATTAAGGGCAGTAGTAACGCCGAACAACATTCCAAGCTTTTACATACGTTTGGTCACAAAAATGATTGCACCAAAATGACTTCAAGTGCAGTGCAAAACCTGTATTATTATTATTTGATTTATACTCATAGAGGCTTTACCACATTGTTTATTTTTCTAATGCTAGATTTCAAGTTCAACTGGCAGTGACTATGTGGCTTTGTATAACTTTGAGGGCATGATGAGGGATGACCTATCACTCAGGTAAGTCACAATGCTACACAGTTTGCTGACAAACAAATTGATTCTGGCTTTTTGGAATGTAGAAAATTGCAACTTCACTTTATAACTTTAATATAATGTGGGATGTACATGTAACAACCTTGCATTATACTTCTTCATATGTGATGTGATGGGTTATTTGTCGCCCCTGGTCTCTTTTTCCAGTTCATTACATTTTTGTATACATTTGAAAGGAATAGTTTATGCTTTGGAGTAGCCAAGGTGCCGGGAGGAAGTTCCAGCTTCATTATTATTTAATAACTACAAAATGTGTGGATCGATCCATTTGTTGTGCACTACATGTACTCTAAAACATCACTCTTTCATTACTGTAGTGATTTCTGGGTGTGTAAAGTCAGGGGTTGAAATTAGTGTGGGCTGGCAGATTAGTCTTTATGGACCTATAATAATTCGCACAAAAACTGAATTCTTTGAATACATGTACATGTACATGTAATCTTCACATGATGTATGAATGAACATATTCATCTGTTCAAACCATTAGAACAAGAATTGTGCCCCTTACACATAGTAACTTGCCCGTAATACCATCTGCGTTCTGATCGTGCCCAGTGGGTTCAGCATGTACATGTACATTTCTTCCTGTGGCTGTTCAGATGGTTAAAACCCCATGTTGATACCTCTTTTGGATCAAAAGTTTTGAAAATAGGAACACCAAGAGATGCAAGAGAATGAATCAGAAAAAAAGGGATTAAAAGTTGAGTTGTTTATTGAACATATTTTAATCCTTTTGGCAGCCTGTTTTGGGCTTGTTTTCTCCTTACTGATATTTCCGCCAATTGACTTGATTGAATTAGCTTGATTGAATTACATATGATTAGAAATGAATTGTACATTTCTGTTGATGCTACAGGGCTGGTGAACATGTTCAGGTTACTGACAGCAAGAAAACAGAGTGGTGGAAGGTAAGGATCTGTTAGCCAATGACTGGACTAAAGCCAGGATGATATCACAATAATAGCGTCACAACACAATATTGAGGAAAACACCGTCAATATTGATGTTGGTTTTGAAAATATTAAAATGTCTTGGCAGAGACGGTATTCGTAACTCAAAGACAATATTGTCTGTTAATTGATAAATATTTAATTGAAATGTCTTGGCAGAGACGGTATTCGTAACTCAAAGACAATATTGTCTGTTAATTGATAAATATTTAATTGAAATGTCACCTTTGTAGACTATTTAGCTTTGAAATGTCCCGGAAATGATTTTTAAGCATGCTATACTTTACTATTAGGGTATGAATGAACTGCTTGTTGCAGTGGGTGCGTAGCTGTAGGGGAAATTCCCTTGGCCAGCAATTACTGCGTTGTCAGGGTCACGTCGTGCGTACTACAAAGTACATGTGTTTATGTACGTACATGTAACTTGCACATGTTTAGTGATGTCAAAAGAAAAAATCAGAATAAAAATTACATCTTTTTAGAGATCACATTGTACATTATGGTCCAATGGATTGAGGTACAAACTATGAATTAATTGAATTAGAACTAGTGAAATTCAACTCAAAAATGTAAATGTGGTCCGTTTCATTAAATATGGATATTAATTCAGTGATGTTTTACTGCATTTGATTGAGCCACATTGGCGATATTTATCCGACAGTATATCGACAGTCAAATTTGTTGATATCATCCAGGTTTAATTGTGACTGTACTAGAACCTTAATGAGGTGATTTTACTCTTTAGCTCTGTTTATGTTTAAAGCCATTGGACACTTTCGGAACAGAAAGAAAAAAGAAAAAAAGTTCACAGATTTACAAGTGACTTTGAGGGTTTACATAAAGGTAATGGAGACTTCTCTTGATATATTATTCCATGAAATGCTTTACTATTTGAGAAAACATTAAAACAATATCAATTCTCGATATCGAGAATTACGGATTTATTTTAAACACATGTCATGACATGGCGAAACGTGCGGAAACAAGGGTGGGTTTTCCCGTTATTTTCTCCCGACTCCGATGACCAATTGGGCCTAAATTTTCACAGGTTTGTTATTTTATATATAAGTTTTGATACACAAAGTGTGGGCCTTGGACAATACTGTTTACCGAAAGTGTCCAATTCCCTCTATGGAGCTTCATCGCTCTGCTTACTGTAAGTAAAGAGTTGGCACTTGCGGAAGCAGGAAATAGACCCTTCCCATGAAATATGTAAATTGCACATAGCGCGTGCGCACTAACGTTTTGGTTGGCAAAATGAGGGAACATAGCGCTGTTTTGTACACGGCTAATGGGTGCGTGACGCAGACGCGATTGCGCGTCTGCTTAGTGCACAACTCTATGGCGATTGCCAACCAACAGGGTCTATACGCATGCGTAAATTTAATTAGCATATTTCATGGGTAGGGTCCATTCTGTGCTTACGTCAAGCGTATTTCACAGGTTAGCAGGGAATTTTGACTTGTGTGAGTGCAGACTCCTCAGTACCAGACATTCTCCGCTTACACAGCTATTGCGTACATGTACATGTAGGTGATGGAAGCACAGAATTTGGCCGTAAGCAGAGCCATGATTTTGGGCCCAGGTTTGGGTCTTCATTCCAGAAATCACATTGATGTACCAGACTATGGTTCTTTTATAATGTTGATATTGAATCAGTGATGGAGAAATGCAAACAATTATCAGGTCATGGTGCAATGCAATCAGATTGAATTGTGATATTAAATCAGTGATTGTGATTTGTAAACATCTTTGCCTGCATGTGTTTCTATTAGGGTGAGGTGAATGGTCGATGTGGTTTTTTCCCATCCTTCTGTGTGACATCACTGAAACCATGGGAAAGGGTTGTCAGAGTAACACATACACACAAAGCAGCAGCAGATGTCAAAGATGGAATCAATCTCAATAAAGACCAGGTAAGACAATCATACACAAACACTTGTTGGCTTTGTTACATGAGTCATGTCCTAAACACATGTTGGGTTTGTTACAAAGACATGCCCTAAACACATGTTGGGTTTGTTATTATTATTATTATTATTATTATTATTATTATTATTATTATATTATTGGTTTATTAAAAATTCAAACATGGCAGCCCGAGGGCTGATTTGAGTTTAAAAGATACACAACAAGAACATGTTACATGAGTCGCGTCCTAAACATATGTTGGGTTCGTTACAAAGACATGCCCTAAACACATGTTGGGTTTGTTATTATTATTATTATTATTATTATTATTATTATTATTATTGGTTTATTAAAAATTCAAACATGGCAGCCCGAGGGCTGATTTG
Organism: Asterias amurensis; assembly: GCF_032118995.1. Lineage (NCBI taxonomy): Eukaryota > Metazoa > Echinodermata > Asteroidea > Forcipulatida > Asteriidae > Asterias > Asterias amurensis. The sequence goes on along the minus strand of NC_092657.1, from coordinate 7,497,766 downwards.
AGTTTAAAAGATACACAACAAGAACATGTTACATGAGTCACGTCCTAAACATATGTTGGGTTCGTTACAAAGACATGCCCTAAACACATGTTGGGTTTGTTATTATTATTATTATTATTATTATTATTATTATTATTATTATTGGTTTATTAAAAATTCAAACATGGCAGCCCGAGGGCTGATTTGAGTTTAAAAGATACACAACAAGAACATGTTACATGAGTCACGTCCTAAACATATGTTGGGTTCGTTACAAAGACATGCCCTAAACACATGTTGGGTTTGTTATTATTATTATTATTATTATTATTATTATTATTATTATTATTATTATTATTATTATTATTATTATTATTATTATTATTATTATTATTATTATTATTATTATTATTATTATTATTATTATTATTATTATTATTATTATTATTATTATTATTATTATTATTATTATTATTATTATTATTATTATTATTATTATTATTGGTTCATTAAAAATTCAAACATGGCAGCCAGAGGGCTGATTTGAGTTTAAAAGATACACAACAAGAACATGATACATGAGTCACGTCCTAAACATATGTTGGGTTTGTTACATGAGGATATGTTACATTGTTTTCCAGTGTGATTTGATGGTTCTGCACTCTGCACTAATGCACAGCATTGATTTTGCACATTTATTGCTATTAAATGTTTGTCTTCCCTTACAGTAAGTTGAATCCTGACATTTCATATTTGTAATATTGAATCATGTGGAAAATAACATATCAAAATTGTTTGATGTTTAAAAGTAGATTTATTTTAACTTAATTTTCTGGTCTGTATTGCCTTTAGGTTGTGATTCAAACATCAGGTGAAGATGGTGGCTGGGTTAATGTATGTACCAGGAAGCACACTGGCTGCTTTCCCTATAGATACCTTCAACCCATCAACAAAAGTACTTGAACTTGTTGAGTTTTGAAACAAATGTTTTGCCTCCTGCCAGTACTACTACCTTATCAACACTTGCCAGTTCTTTATAGAAGCCACTCTGTCTAATCAGCATTGCAATAACCTAACTCAAAACTGTTAGGACGTTGCAAATATTTATTATGGAAGAATTGTGTATGTATCGTCATCATCCTATCTAGTGCCTGGAGGAAGGGAAACAAAGAACTTGAATAATACATGCAATGAATCATGCCCAAACTCTTGTATCTCCAGCAAACCAGAGTACTCTGGCAAGTATGACAAGTCCATGTAATACAGAGTATACACAAGATATTCCATGGTGGTAACTCATCAATGACTAGGTTGTACTGTGCAACATTGGTGTAGGATTGCCTTCATCTCTATGTAAGGTTCTTAATGCCATCCATTATTGTGATAAAGTAACTTCTGGCTTAAATGTTGAGCAGATGAAGTGTTGTTTAAAACAGATCATGTATGCAAAACTATTTACGCATTAAAAAATATATTTATTTATTTATAATGTATTCACTTAGAGCAATTTTCATTGTGGGTAAGTGAAATGTATTCTATTTATTGTAAAACTAGTTAGAAGTGCAATAATATCTATGAATCTATATAAAAGAAACAAGGTATACAGAATGAAGTAACATTTATTTTAAAGATTATATTGGATCATAGTTAAGGGTGTCTGTTGCATTGAAGCATCATGAAGGGTGTCTGCTACATTGAAGCAACATGAAGGGTGTCTGCTACATTGAAGCAACATGAAGGGTGTCTGTTGCATTGAAGCAACATGAAGGGTGTCTGTTGCAGCGAAGCAACATGAAGGGTGTCTGCTACATTGAAGCAACACGAAGGGTGTCTGCTACATTGAAGCAACATGAAGGGTGTCTGCTACATTGAAGCAACATGAAGGGTGTCTGTTGCAGCGAAGCAACATGAAGGGTGTCTGTTGCATTGAAGCAACATGAAGGGTGTCTGTTGCATTGAAGCAACATGAAGGGTGTATGTTGCATTGAAGCAACATGAAGGGTGTCTGTTGCATTGAAGCAACATGAAGGGTGTCTGTTGCATTGAAGCAACATGAAGGGTGTCTGTTGCATTGAAGCAACATGAAGGGTGTCTGTTGCATTGAAGCAACATGAAGGGTGTCTGTTGCATTGAAGCAACATGAAGGGTGTCTGTTGCATTGAAGCAACATGAAGGGTGTCAGTTGCATTGAAGCAACATGAAGGGTGTCTGTTGCATTGAAGCAACATGAAGGGTGTCTGTTGCATTGAAGCAACATGAAGGGTGTCTGTTGCATTGAAGCAACATGAATGGTGTCTGTTGCATTGAAGCAACATGAAGGGTGTCTGTTGCATTGAAGCAACATGAAGGGTGTCTGTTGCAGCGAAGCAACATGAAGGGTGTCTGCTACATTGAAGCAACACGAAGGGTGTCTGCTACATTGAAGCAACATGAAGGGTGTCTGCTACATTGAAGCAACATGAAGGGTGTCTGTTGCAGCGAAGCAACATGAAGGGTGTCTGTTGCATTGAAGCAACATGAAGGGTGTCTGGTGCATTGAAGCAACATGAAGGGTGTATGTTGCATTGAAGCAACATGAAGGGTGTCTGTTGCATTGAAGCAACATGAATGGTGTCTGTTGCATTGAAGCAACATGAAGGGTGTCTGTTGCATTGAAGCAACATGAAGGGTGTCTGTTGCATTGAAGCAACATGAAGGGTGTCTGTTGCATTGAAGCAACATGAAGGGTGTCTGTTGCATTGAAGCAACATGAAGGGTGTCTGTTGCATTGAAGCAACATGAAGGGTGTCTGTTGCATTGAAGCAACATGAAGGGTGTCTGTTGCATTGAAGCAACATGAAGGGTGTCTGTTGCATTGAAGCAACATGAAGGGTGTCTGTTGCATTGAAGCAACATGAAGGGTGTCTGTTGCATTGAAGCAACATGAAGAGTGTCTGTTGCATTGAAGCAACATGAATGGTGTCTGTTGCATTGAAGCAACATGAAGGGTGTCTGTTGCATTGAAGTGAAGCAACATGAAAGTTGTCTGTTGCATTGAAGCAACATAAAGGTGTCTGCAGCATTGAAGCAACATGAATGGTGTCTGCTACATTGAAGCAACATGAAGGGTGTCTGTTGCAGCGAAGCAACATGAAGGGTGTCTGTTGCATTGAAGCAACATGAAGGGTGTCTGTTGCATTGAAGCAACATTAAGCGTGTCTCCAGATTTTAGGCACATTAAGGTGCCTGTCCATTCTGCTGCATCTGTGGGATTTATTGGATGTCTGCTTCTTGTTTGCAGAATAATGTTTCTGTTGCACAGATGGAAGTTTTGGAGTGGTTCTTTATTTATTTATTTATTTATTTTACCAGGTCTTACTTCATTAAAATGTGAACATTCACTTTATAGACATTATTAAGTGGCTCTTTTTTTGATGGTTTGTGTTTGAAATAATGTGTGTAAATGTGAAACCTTATGGTTAAGTGGTGTGTTATTTAGTTATCATTCTGCTCTATGTCATAAAAGTAGAGCAGGTACATTCCTGTCAAGTACATGCAAGTTTATCATATGTATATATAATAGTAATTCAAAACTTATGGTCTGGCTATGGAGGGTATGCATTCTTGTATTTCAGGTAATTCGGCAGAAAAAAGGGGAAACTTATTGATGGCTGTAACTATTGCCATCTTACTTGTCAGGTGGCTGTAACCATTGTCATCTTACTTGTCTGATGGCTGTAACTATTGTCATCTTACTTGTCAGGTGGCTGCAACTATTGTCATCTGACTTGTCAGGTGGCTGCAACTATTGTCATCTGACTTGTCAGGTGGCTGCAACTATTGTCATCTTACTTGTCAGGTGGCTGCAACTATTGTCATCTGACTTGTCAGATGGCTGTAACTATTGTCATCTGACTTGTCATGTGGCTGCAACTATTGTCATCTTACTTGTCAGATGGCTGTAACTATTGTCATCTGACTTGTCAGGTGGCTGTAACCATTGTCATCTTACTTGTCTGATGGCTGTAACTATTGTCATCTGACTTGTCAGGTGGCTGTAACCATTGTCATCTGACTTGTCAGGTGGCTGTAACCATTGTCATCTTACTTGTCTGATGGCTGTAACTATTGTCATCTGACCTGTCAGATAGCTGTCTGCACTATTTTTGTAACTAGCAAACTTTAAACTTTAACTCTAAACTATTGCTAAAACTGGTTGATTGTTACACATGTATGTGTTATTTGTTATCTAGAGTCAATTTAAAACATGCCTTTCAAGCCAGAGTCATAAATGGGATTTTTATTAGATATGGATACTTAGTTGAGCAGATAAGTGGAATTGTTGTGCACTTTGTAATGAAACTTGCCAATCATGTATTTTGTACCAAAACAGTCGGAGTTGTATCCCATCCCAGATCACTCCCAGCTACAGCATGCCTTCAATTCTATCAAGAACTTTCACATTATAAAATGCTCACAAGACATACATGTATTTCAAATTTTGGACATGCATTCCCAACGGAGCTTTTCTCGACTCAACAGGATTTGACAAGCTCATCTCTTAAAAGCTGTGCTGTGTTGAACTTAAACAATAGTTTGGGCCAAACACACTCTTTCGTCAAATTGAATTAATCATTTTCTAATCACTTGAGTTTGACCCGGCACATGATGCTTACATGTAGTTGCAGGTCTTACTTCCAGATATGTGTAGTATCATTGTGCAAAATGGGCCCCATTTTTATAAAGAAAAGGACTGCCAATAGGGGACCTATAAATTTAGCACTTTTGACAACTCCCTTTTTTAAATGTTGGTAACCTCAAACGACACACACTACAAAAATTCTAGATTACTTCCCAATGTATTATCTAGCAAATAGCCACAAATTGAACCAAATATTTTCACCTTTTTGAAAAAGGGAGACCTAATTAATGTTAGAAAAATGGCTACCAAATCATGACAGAGATGGTACTCTGCTTGTTTTCATGTTTAAACATGTGTACAAAAATTAACCTCCAAATTCATGAAACTGCCACACTATTGCAGTATTAACTGTTGAAACTGATACTATGTTTATTTAAGATTTCTGATAACATATGTGCTTGCCATGTAAAATTTAAACTGGTATTTAGAAAGAGCCAACTATTTTAGTTTTCGGAAATGTTTATATTTTAAGATAAAGTTTGCAAGATATATTTTTAATTGAATTGTAGTATAATGTTACAGTTGATTCTTGCCAGGTTGCAGTAATCTTGCCTGCTGTGAAGTGCATTATTAATAAGTACATTGTACATGTATGCTTGCCATTCTACGTATATCAACCCATATTTGTCTCCATCCTCTCTTTCATTGTCTGTATGCAAAGTTTGTGCAGATCAATATGAAATGGTGAATACTCAAAGTCAGACCCTGTTTTTTTACAGTTAACATGGTTAAAGGGACATTACAGAATTGTTACGAAAAAACTTAGATCACATATTTACATAAAACTTAATTATCTATGATTATAGAAAAAATACCTTAAAATATTTCAGTCTGAATTCTCATACTTAAATAAAACTAATTTCCTGTTTAGAGTTTTAACGCTCAAGAAGCATTTTATTCAATTGTTTTTTTTCCCCTTAATTTCTTGTGACCCAGATGTTTGATCGCTCTCAAACATACATGTACGTATGTACAAATGTATGTCCGTTTATCTATATGGTGGGTTTCATTAAGTGCTTACATGTACATGTACACTGCAAGTAACTGTTTCGTTAGCAAAAACCTATTTTGTAATGTTCCTGTAAGGAAACAGGGCAGTGTATTTGTGATGTGCACTGGGATAGAGTAAAAATTGCAACAATACACAAGTAGTGGGAAATTACGTCTGCGGAATTCTGATGTACATGTATGTAGGCTTATGACATAAGGATTGTTCCCATCTACATGTATGTAGGCTTATGACATAAGGATTGTTCCCATCTACATGTATGTAGGCTTATGACATAAGGATCGTTCCCATCTACATGTACATGTATGTAGGCTTATGACATAAGGATCGTTCCCATCTACATGTATGTAGGCTTATGACATAAGGATTGTTCCCATCTACATGTATGTAGGCTTATGACATAAGGATTGTTCCCATCTACATGTATGTAGGCTTATGACATAAGGATTGTTCCCATCTACATGTATGTAGGCTTACATGTATGACATAAGGATTGTTCCCATCTACATGTATGTAGGCTTATGACATAAGGATTGTTCCCATCTACATGTATGTAGGCTTATGACATAAGGATTGTTCCCATCTACATGTATGTAGGCTTATGACATAAGGATTGTTCCCATCTACATGTATGTAGGCTTATGACATAAGGATCGTTCCCATCGTAGGCTTATGACATAAGGATTGTTCCCATCTACATGTATGTAGGCTTATGACATAAGGATTGTTCCCATCTACATGTATGTAGGCTTATGACATAAGGATCGTTCCCATCTACATGCATGTAGGCTTATGACATAAGGATTGTTCCCATCTACATGTATGTAGGCTTATGACATAAGGATTGTTCCCATCTACATGTATGTAGGCTTATGACATAAGGATTGTTCCCATCTACATGTATGTGTCAATGTTGAACACTTTGTATTTCACATGGATTGAACAGTTAGATGCAGCAATAATATACATCATTGGCAGGTATATGTATATGTATATGTACACTATTGATGAGAAGCTGTAAGTGTATGGATCTATTGTTTGGTCTAAGGTTGCCAGTCTCATGTACCATTTATTTATTGTAAATACTGCGAGTAGATTCAGTTTTGTGCTGGCACAAATAACCGGATTGTTAAAACCATGTACCAATATTGTATGTAAATTGCACTTCAATAATAAAAATACTGTATTTGATATTGACACCCAGCTAGAGAGTAACATGTGCAGTAGGTCAAAACTGAAGTTATTAATATTTATGCAAACAAGATCTAGAGGTATTGTGTTTACTTGTACATGAACATTGCACTGCATGGTATTCGCTGTCAATTGTGTACATCAAGAGAAGAATTTAGATGCTTTTATTTATTGATTTTTTGGGTTGAACAAAGAATCGAACCAACGACCTCCGGATTAACACGCCAGCACTCTACCAACTGAGCTACACTAGCCCTATGTTGGCGGTGTCCCTATTCTGTCAATATCTTTGTTCGGGGGTGCCAGTCTTTTATTCATTACATGACAAACGTTTTATCATAGCAGTTGTACTCAGTCAAGATGTTGGAATAAAATAAAAACACCCTGAAAGAATCACACATCAATCGAAAATCAGGTTTATTAACAAAAAAAACTGTTGTCAAATAAGTTTGACAGTGTGTAATACAAATAATTAATGCTTTACCAGGAACTACAATAAGTTTGAAAAATGTGAAGTAAAGTTTCTTTTCATTACATCTATGCATTATTGATATAAATTGAACCATGATTTATGTACACTGTGACTTGTGTATGAAGCAATTATTTCCTAGTATTATGCAAACTGGATTGGAATTGTCTTGGTATTTAGATACCACTTTGGCCATTGGTTTTATCCATTGGTTGTTGAATGTAATTGGAGTGGTCATCAGACAGTCAGACCTCCTCATCTTCATGAAGGATAACAAGCAATGTCCTTGGTGGAGATGGACACAAGACTCATCTTAAGTCTGGTCTTGCATCTTAATCCAGTGAGTACAGAAATGCTGATTGGATTGTCAGACAAGACATTAGTCCAAGTAAGTAAGCCACTAAAGTTTAGAAATATGCAAAGTGTTTGTGCTAAGTGGCAAGAAAGATCAGGCATGGTCATTGCATATATGCAATTATGTATTCCTCCATGTATTGTTAATTTATTATGTTATTGTGTTAATTGTGTAGAATCGCACAAATATTGTATTGCAACGTTCTTGGGTTAATTTTGGGTAAAAACAAAACCACCTAAAAAACTATGTATTCATTTGAAAAGAAGGGTGTGTGTTTAAAATATTTCAAAACAATGTATTCTTTAATACACATTCATGTAGCAGTAAATGTCAATAGAGATTGAGTAGTTTTTTAAAAATTTGTTCAGGTAAAGTGTTAAGGAGCTTTTAGTGTCCAACTTTGCCTACATTTCATCCAGAGTTCACATGGTTACAATAAGTCCTGTACCTTTCTGCCTTTAATATATGTAGGAATTAAAGAAAGGGTACATGTACTTTAGTTTGAAAATGGACTTTTACATAAAGTACATGTACAGATGTTGTCGTACATGTAATTTGGATTGAAATTGGGCATTGTAGTAATGCAGAGCCTTAAAAAGACTGTAACCCAATATCATGAAACTCAAATAAATTGAAGCTTATGATTAGATAAATATATGCAGTAACAAGAAACTCACTTTGGTTTGCAAGTAATGTTTACTTGATCCTGTACGTACATGTATGGCATGACCTTACACGACACCAATGAATAGTAAGTTTGATGAACATGTAGAGTTTGGTGAGCAGTGGAATGACATTGGGTTCCTTTCTCTTATTATCTTCAAGCAAACTTGATTCCTCAATTCTGATTGGTTGGCCCAAAGCAACAAGAGATGTGATATAAACCTACATGTACATGTATATCACACGGCACGGTAGCACACCTTGTGTATTGCACCATTCTAATTTAACGTATTGTGCTATTGTAAGCCAAGTATGGGCAAAATTTAAAGCTGTTTCAACACCATGTATTGTGTCAGTCTGAGCATCATGTTTGCTTGAAGATAAATTTATCATCACACACATACTCATAGAATATGATAATAAAGTGTGTCCACACACATTATGGATCATGGGAAGCAGTCAGTATTGTACTTCTGTGATAACTAATAGGGTACACTTTCAAATATCACATCCATATTTGTTTTGCCTACAGTCATACAGAGCTTAATGCAACGTTTAATAAAATACAACTCAGTTAAATAAAAACACATGTACATGTACCTGACCTTACATTGTGAAAGTGACTATTTGATTTGTGTTTTATGTGATATTTGACTCCATTATTGACCAGTTATGCGTGTACTGTACATGTTGCATGTTTTGTTCTCCAACATGTAAATAAATGCAAATCATGACATACCACACACAATATACAATTGTTGAATGCTGTGACTGTGTCCATGGTATTTTGTGCACCCAAGGGGGAAAATTGCACTCGAGGCGATGCCGAGGGTGCCATTTTCTCCCCCAAGGGTGTACAAAACCCATGGACCCCCCATCACAGCTTGCAATATACAATTGCTGTGACGGGGTCCATGGCGTTTTGTACACTCGAGGGGGAAAATGGAACCCGAGGCGAAGCCGAGGGTGCCATTTTCCCTCAATGGTGTACAAAACCCATGGACCCCAGTCACAGCGTGCAACAATTTTTTTGTTATACCTTTGTATAATTGTTATTCCTCTTGCTTCTCGAAGTTCTGTTGTCATCTTTAAACATGTTACATTATTACGACAGACTATTCATTGTTTAATAAGCAGAAGAACAAGAAACAATTCCCTCGAACCCGTGGCTGTTTCGCACACAGCGCTGGAAATCGACCAATGCTGGGAACGATCAAGGTGATGTACACCGGTGTACATCACTTTTCATGTTACCTGGCCCGTCGAGCCATGTTACATGTGCTTTTGTTGCGCGTCACATGATTGGTTCTCGACCAATCTCGACCAATCAAACTTCACAGTTTGTTACTGAGGTATACCTTGGTAACATCCTCTTCTCAAAGTTCTGTTGTCATCTTCAAACATTAATACAACAGAGTTTTCATTTAATAAGCAGAGAAACGGATGTTCAAAAAGAAACAATTCTTCACTGTTCCCTCGAACCCGGGGCTGTTTTGTACAGCGCTGGAAATCAAACAATGGTGGAACGATCAAGGTAATGTACACTGGTTAATAAAACTTGTGTTACCTGCCCCGCTGTGCACAATTTGTTACCGAGGTATAACAAACATATTTGTTTCACATCATGTGATTGGTTCTCAACCAATCAAACTTCACAATTTGTTACCGAGGTATAACAAGTATAGTGCCGTGCAACAAATACGCATGTACTGTACCATGGCTAAAGATGCGAGCTACGTGTAATGCACAGTGCGCCGGGTAACATGAAAAGTGATGTACACCAATGTACATCACGGTGTACATCACCTTGATCATTCCCACCGTTGGTCGATTTCCAGCGCTGTAAGAAACACACCGGGTTCGAGGGAACAGGTGAAGAATTGTTTCTTATTTGAACTGTTCGTCTGCTTTTTAAACCATGATAAAACTATGCATTGCTCCGTCTTTTTAATGTTTGAAAATGACAGCAGAACTTCGAGAAGAGGAATAACAATGTTACCAAGGTTTAACAAAACAATTGTTGCACGCTGTGACTGGGGTCCATGGGAAAATGGCTTCCCCTCGGGTGCCATTTTCCCCCTCGGGTGTACAGAACTCCACGGACCCCATCACAGCGTGCAACAATTGTATATTGGTTCATGTATATGTACATGTACATGCCAATGAATGCAAATCATGACATCCACACACACATACATTTTTTAACTGCGTGTTTCTTCCAAAAATGTGATGACCTTCTTTGTTTCTTACTTTTATCATAACCAGGTTAAATTGGGTGTGTTGAAGGGAAGTTACTGACTGAATGGCTTCTTAACGAACATGTTATTAAACATAAGGCATAGACACATGTAGCTTAGTTGCCTGGTGCTAGCATGTTAATCCAGAGGTTGCAGGGTTCAAGTCACACTGTAGTATTGTGTATTTGTTCAACCCTAAATTATTTAAAATGTACCCAGTCAGTTTTCTTTTTGGGTACTTAAATAACAAAGGAAGAGCTACATACATTATACATGAGCTATGTGTTGAAAAACAACAAGTCCCAGCCTAGGAGAAATTAAAGTTATTTATGTTGCTTTAACCAGTCATGACCAGGGCCCAATTTCATAGTGTTGCATTTAAGCACAAAAGAAGCTATATAAAGCCTCCAAATTATGCTAACCTTAAACCATATAAACCAGAATAAGGTAACCAGCCAAACACCATGCCACACGTGCAATTTGTGACTGGTATCCTACTCATTTATGATCAGCAGAAAACTGTTGGGTAACAATAATTACTGGCATAACACCTTTCTTGGTGACAAGTAATGGGGAGAGGTTGATGGTATAAAGCATTGCGAGAAACAACTCCCTCTGAAGAGCCATAGTTTTTCAAGAAAGAAGTAATTTTCCATGAATTTGATTCTGAGACCTTAGATTTATAGAACTTCAGGTCTCGAAATCAACCATCTAAAAGCACACAACTCGTGTGACAAGGGTTATTTTTCTTTCATTATTATCTTGCAACCCCGATAACCGATTGAGCTCAAATTTTCACAGGTTTGTTATTTTATGTTGAGATACACCAACTGTGAAGGCTAGTCTTTGACAATTACCAATAGTGTCCACTACCTTTAAGCAGCTCTATAAAATTGGACCCTGGGCATAATTTTATTAAGATGCTAACACAACATTCTAATAACAAGAATTAACTTGGGTACCAGTCACAGCAATCGAACTTAATGGTATTCTGACTGGTTACCTATTTGCAAAAGTGTGTTTGTGCTTAGCAAGAGATTGTGCTTACAAGCTTTTTGAATTTGGGCCCAGATGATGTCTGCATGCACAACTGTTTTGTATACACGACCGGAAGTCAAGTGAACTTACTTTTGAGTACACTCAGAATAGCGGAATGTTAATCATTTGCCTGTACATTCTATAGTGCATGCACTCACTTTGCAACAATTTGTTTCCTCCAAACAAAAATGAACTTGGAATTGCCTTTGTCATTTTGCTCTACAAATGAGGCTTATGAGAGGATGTCCCAATAGTTCAATACCAGTATACCATGTTTCCTTGTGATTCATGCAGCCACAACCAATGTGCCAAGATGAAGACCAGTATGTGCTTTGATGGGGGTTTGTACACCACTTCATCTTCACATTAATGGTACAGGTAGTGATTGTCACTTGAAGTTCACATTGTTGATTGTTGGTACAGACAGCGATTGTACTTTCAAGTTCACATTGTATCCAACTGTTTTACAAGTCCCTCCCTTTCCTTGATAGTTTTCCAAGCTTGGTCTTTTTCTTTTTTCGTTGGGGAGCGCTTCTTTTGCCTTGCAGCCATAATACGACGAAATGCATCCATGGTCTGAAGTGAAAACAAAATTGTGATAGGTGTAATTACCCGATGAATGATCAGAAAACTTTCTATGACTTATTAACTGTTTCTAAACATGTATCCTTTAATTACAATACATTGCACAGTATAACACTTGAATGTAATTCCTCGTAAAACCCTTTTAGTTCAGGCATTATTTTAGATAGTTATCAACATTCCCAAACTCCTGGTCAGAAATCATTTACTTTGGCAGACAACTTTAAAGATTAAGAATGGTAAAACATTTTGAGGCTCTGCATGTTAAGATGGATTTCTTGTACCTCATGCAGCCACAACTATAAAAGAAAATCTCTTTTGGCTCCGAGAAGAGCTTTTAATTAATTCTCAACATTTTAACCAACATGCTGTGTCTTCAAGAGATAGAAGAAGACAAATCACCCCAAAACACTGCCAGTTGTTTGTGTTCATGCCATTCCTCTTGTTTTGCAAACACAAAGTGGTCTAGTTGGTATGACACTGCTCTAGAAATGCAAAGGTCGTGGGTTCAAATCCCACTCGAGTAGCCTGCCTGTAATTATTGTTCACAGAAATCGGGAAAGTACCGAGTATACAGTGCTAACACACATCGGTGTATATGGGTAAAACCAGAATTAATATTCTTCATCCCGATGCAAATTTAACAACTATTGAACAAAGTTGCATGTTTATTTAACACCCCTTACAAATATACTGTCTTTTCATTGGTTTAGAGGGCGTCACATGATATGTCTTAGTTTTACTAGACGGCGGCCATGTGATAGTGCATCGTTTGCCGTGTGATAGTGCATCGTTTGCTGTGTGATAGTCTGACGACTGCAGTACCCAGATGTCTTTTTACCCACCTCGAACCCAATATGAAGATGATAAATAGTCTGTTAGGGTGTTATAAAACAAATATTGACTGCTTTAGCTCGTGCTATGGTTAAAACTACGACTCCCTCGGTGATCCCCGGACCATTCCATTTCAAAATAGAACGCTCTGGGGATCACCTCGGGAGTCATAGTTTTAACCATAGCACTCGAAGCAGTCAATATTTGTATAATGTGCATGTACAATTTTTTGACCATTTCTTGTAAGAGAAGCTTCATATCAAACTTTGTATTTCAAAGTGCTAGCTAGTATGAATATGTAATGTACAAATACCTCATTATCACAAGCTCTCATTTTTTGTCTTAGTTCTTGGCGTTTTAATTCTTCTTTGGCTAGTCTATATAATCTCATCTTCTGGCTGCGATTATGTGCAGATAGAGCTCGTAATTCAGCTTGTCTCTTCTCAAGCTCCACTAAGATTTCATCATCAGTGTCATCTGTGACAGGATCATCAGCATCTAGTAGACCTGCAAGACAATCATGCCCAAACTACTATTACATGTACATCTTCAAGACAATCATGCCCAAACTACTATTACATGTACATCTTCAAACCTCAAAACCAAAAACCTTGAGTTAAAATCACTGGTCTGGTCCAGAATAGCTAACACCTCTCATACACAACAACAATCCATTATCGAGTACATCCTAATCTATGGAATGTACAGTTCATTTTACATATTTAACCGTTCGAAAATAGCTTTCAGTTTTACTTATAAATTGTGACTTTGAGTCTCCCATTTCAGTTTATCACCAATAACAAGACAGAAACTGTCTTTGATATAACCATCACACATTTTAAGTTTGTTTCAACAATCAGGCACCCTTTTTAAATAAATAAAAGGCCTTGTTCTTGGCCCATTGCTGTTTTTGCTGTTGATTATTGACATCTAGTAAGGAGATCAATACCAGACTCGTTGCTGATGACACTGCTCTCATTAGTCATCAGGACCCCATGAATTAAAAACCATTACTCAAACCCAGTTGGTCCACAATAAGAGTACATGTATAATGCTAGCAAACTCACATTCAGCCTTAGAAAATCCAAAATGTGTGAATGTTCCTTCAAAAATAAGAGGCTGTGTGATTGTTAAAACAAACTTAGAATGGGTGATCATTATATCAATGACAGTTTCTTAGAATGGGTGATCATTATATCAATGACAGTTTCTTAGAATGGGTGATCATTATATCAATGACAGTTTCTTAGAACATGTAGAATGGGTGATCATTATATCAATGACAGTTTCTTGTTATTGATAATTTACTGAAATTGAAGACTCGTATTCACAATTTATGTTTAAAACTAATATTTGGGAGCTTTTAAAAAAATTACCATTTACACGCAAGTCTTTGGTAACTGAGTCAGCTTCAGGTACTTCAAAACAAGATAATTAAATAATTGTTGAATTTAATGCATAACTACAACATTAACCATCTCCATAGTAAACTCAGTATGCTCGGCATTAAGATCTTTATCAATATAAAGTGCTAAGTTTTGTCATGATTTATTGTATTTATCAAAACTCCTGCCAGAGTGTTTAATAATTTGTTCACATTGCAGGCCTGGAATTACAATTTTTTAGGGCAAGGCCACTTTGGCCTTGGATATAGGCAAATTTTGAAGGGCACCAAGGCCAGTAGAAAGGGCACCAAGGCCAAAAGTTTTAAAATAAAGAAGGCGTGAAGGCCAGTAAGTTATCGAAAGGGTCATGAGCCTTATTAAACAAGTAAATTAAAAAATTGGCTAAAGGTTTCCCTATGGGTGGTTAACCCAATGGAACAGTTTTTTTGAATAAGATATGTTATTCAAGATAATGATAAATCAAATCTTATTCATAAAGACACCAAATGATTTTGTAAAAAGAAGAAGTAAACGCTCCAAATGCTCTTTTTGCGTCTTTATTTTGGCAAATTCCTTCGTAAACATTTCCAAGAGTCATTTCATTCACCAACAATATTTCGTCCGTTCGCAATTGGAGGATACCATTTATGGGCATTTTAACAACAGCGCCCTCTGTTGATCAATGGATTGTGTTAGACTGGTTCCTTGTGAAATCGGGACGTCAGATAAACGAGCGTGTGGATTATATGCGATGCAGGTTAGCGCTAGCGTGTGCGATGACTCGGGAGTGGAATCTCCGTTGCGCTTGTAACGTTAAATACCATGACTGCTATAGAGTTCCCTGGATTAATATTGTTGGCCGTAAGTAGTCGGCCGAAAACAAATGTTTGTGTCAATAATAAAATCTTGGGCTTGGGTAAAAAAAGGGCACGACGGCCAACGGGAAAAAAGGGCACGGCAGTTTTGGCCGTGAAAATGGTAATTTTTCGAGGGGCATCACGGCCAGTTGGAAGGGCATCAACGGCCATGGCTGTCGTGGCCGGGGTGTAATTCTAGGCCTGACATTGAACAAGATTCATAATTATTATACATGGCATTAAAGGGAAGGTACACGTTTGGTAATTACTCAAAACAAATATTAACTTAAAAAATGACTTGGTAACGAGCATTGGCTAGCAGTTGATAGTATAAACCATTGCGGGAAACAACTCCCTCTGAAGTAACAGTGTTTTTGCGAAAGAGGTAATTTCTCACTAAAATATTCAAAAAGACTTCTAGCTAGAAGTTCTTTTATTCCTGAAAGCACACAAATTAGTCCAACAAGGGTGTCTTTTCTTTCATCATTTTCTCGCTATGTCGATGACCAATTGAGCCCAAATATTCACAGGCTTGTTATTTTATGCTTATGATGGGATACACTAAGTGAAAACACTGGTCTTTGACAATCTGACAATTACCAAACGTGTACACTGCCTTTAAACACCCGTTTTAGACAGGTGCGCCAGAGTGGCGCCGAACCAGATAGATTAGGAGCAACTCTACGTGTAGGTCAACCATATACATGTAAATAATGGTTTCAAACAGGCGAACTTAACATAACATTCAGAATTTGGTTTGGCGCTACTCTGGAGCGGCTATCTGAAACAGGTGTAAGTCTCATTCATCCTACTTCAATAAATGATTCTCATCCAACTCCTGATTGGTCCACAGTCTTATGAGTATTTACTAACAATTACATGCCCGCATACATTTATTTCATCATGCATATTGATCTGTCAACATGCATTGTACACATGTGCATCTTACATGGAATGTTGATCATTTTAAACAGTTAATTGTTCATTAAGTAAAAAGCCTCTTTATTCTGTAATACGTTAGCTGCTCGCAAGCTGATGTTGTCGATGTAAATCAAATGAAGTTCAAAATCTAGAAATAAAACTACTAAGATGAAGATTATATTGTTTTTGTTTGAGTTTAATAAACTTGTTCTCAAGTTGCAGGTAGGATGACAACTAGTTATCACACTTGGTTTTATGGAATACAAACACATTGAGGGAATCAGCATCCCTAATCCAACTAGGCCTTCATCCCTCAGTCTTCGTCCCACGGCCTTCAGATATGGGTGGCAAAAGTGCATATTTGTCAGTATTCCACTTGTACTTGTGTAAGAACTGATAATATATTATAATGACTATTATTATAGAACTAGAAATGTTAGTCCTACCAAGATGAAGTAGTTCTTCTCTCAACCTTGCTTCTAAGGCTCTTGTATGAGGAACAGTGAATCGGTTGCCATTCTTGGGAGAAGAAACGTCTTTCACTTCACTACCATCTCCCTGTGTAGTCAACATTGCAATCATAATTGATTCATTCGTGTGTGGAGGAACAATTTTAAAGATAAAAAATAAATTGATTAGATTTCAGGATGACTAACAACAAGTTTCTGTTCCTTCAGAAATCTCCTATGTACAACTTTTGCAACAGAATATTTTGTATAAAATCAAACATATTTTCCCACAACATCTGAACAGAAATAACACATTTTCAATGCTACACACTGTACATGTAACACTACAAATTGCATCTAGATTTCCCATTTACTCATGAAATAAACTAACATCTCAAATGAAATGTCCATTTAAAATACTTCAATTTTTTCCCCTCACTACCCTTTTCCCCCAAAGAATGTTATCAGAAATAAACCACAATTTGATTGGCCTTATCATGACACATGACTACCAATGAATATTAATTAGCACTATAGCAATAACCATCGTGATACTATTGGAATGTCACCGCTTACCTTGAGGTTTGTTTCTGAGATGATGTCTTCAACAGGTGTCATAATGTTCTCTTCTACTAGTGCTGATATAAGACGTTGCGTCAGAGGACCAAATGGACAGATGTCCTCTTCTCGACTATAAAGCAAATGTATTTTCATGTCAAAAGCACATGTAAACATGTACAAAATGGCTGGCATACATGAACATGGATGTAGCTATAGCAATAAACACATCATGATGAGGTACATGTACAATGGTGGTCAACAAACAGGACAGTGTGCTGCAGGTATGTAGCCAGCCACTATACCAAATTCAACTAGTTGGATTTGCAAGTGGCGCTTACAGGTACTTTAAATGCCACCTCTTGGAAGGGCCAATGTAAATGATCAAGAATGATAGATTTCAAGCTTTTACAAACTATTGTGTCTCATAACTGTGTTTTTAAAGATCTACAATACATGCAAATCGACATAGTGTTGTCCACTGTAAACATAGGCCTCTTTAAGCGAAAATGAAAACCCCTGCAGCAATTTTGTACATACGTGTCTGTAGAAGTTTTCTAACAGAAATCTTTTATATTAGTGGTAATATGACAAACATCCTGAAAATGGTTGGAGAGCACCTTCTTTTTGTACTTGTTTTACAAATGTTCTGAAATTGCACTCTGTATTTAACTAGTCTATTAGGCCGTGTCCGAATTAGCGGCTACAGCTATGGCTATGGCTAGATTTCGGCATCACCATGCGCCGAGGTATAGGACGTCCTTAGCAACACCCTTAGTATCAGCCGTAGCCGTAGCTGTAGCCGTAGCCGTAGCCTCCAATTCGGATTGGGCCTTAGTTAGGTATACCTCTCTGCTTTCTTGAGTAGTGCTTTTGCCTCTTTACTGTTTGCACTGTTCAACGAGCTCTTCTTCTTCTCACCAATTTTGTTTCCTTTCAATGAATAAAAATATAACTTAATGTCAGATAAAAGTCATTCAAACTTTTTCATTAAAAAACGTCATAACTCCATCTGAGGGCGTACATGTAATGTTTGCCCAAGTGGGAATATATTGCCATACCTTCTCTTTGTTCTTCTAACAGGTCTTCTTGAGCCCATCTGAGAGCATAGTGTTTGCCCAATGGTGGAATCTTGAAGTAGTCCATATCATCATCTGATGTCTTGAGCATATCGTCTAATACTTTAATATCATCACTTGAGATATCTGCACAGTATGGTTCCAATGATGTCCAGAATCTATCTGGTGCATCGTTACGAGGAATGCGTGGTGGTACAGGCTCAGCCAGGGGATCGTCAGTGAATTCATATTCTTGCAGTTTTTGCTGATGAAAATGAGCAAACAGTAGTCAGAATTAAATCCTACTTGAACCCCTAGAGACATAGAACTAGGGTGGAAGCTTAAGATAGAGACCAGGAGGTACAGATTCAGATTGCAGAGACCGGGAGCAGAACCACTACAACTAAACAAAGCCCCTTTTGGGTGCATTCATTCACAGAGGTCTGTCTTATAGCATTGGTCTGACAATGGGCCGTATAAATAAAAACTAGCAATTACTTATCAGGTAAAAGGTCCAGCACTAGCAAAAGGTCGATAATCAGGCATGAGCATTTGCTCAAATCTCTATAAATAACCTTTTACTTGATTAACTTTTTACTTGACTGGGATAAGTAAATGGTCGGACTAGTAAATAATAATAATAATAATAATAATAGTAATAATTTGGGGGCTAATCATCCTTACTCGCAGCTAAGAGCTGAATTGCGAAGGACGCGGCTACAACGTGTTCGAGAAGCAGGCATGCAAGGGCGCCTTTGGCTGCCAGCCACATCAACCCATTATGACCAGGGAGCACAGCCAAGATCGAAAGTGTTTGATTTTTCTCCGAGGGAGGAAAACCGGGCGTTCTGGAAAACCCTTGCGGCACAGCAGAGAACCAATGCACAACTCAACTCACATATGGACCCAGCCAGGAATCGAACCGGGGTCACCTTGGTGAGAGGCGAGCGCTTTACGCACCAATCTTTGGAGCTCCGGTGTGGAGAGGATGGCTGTTTCCTCATCATAGCCACTGCCGCCATCAAAAACTTGACGAAGTGGAAACTACCGCCTGCATTTCAGATCTCTGAGTCCATGCCCGCTATTGTTATACTCCTGAATACCCTGCTAGTGTGCTTTTCTCTGACTATTTACTAATCCGTTCAAGTAAAAGGTGTTTAGTCCAGTGAAAGGTTATTTATAGAGGTTTGAGCAAATTCTCATGCCTGATCTGCCAATGCTGGACTTTTCATCTTGTAAAACTACAAGTAATGCTTCGTGTGACCAGGCTGTTTTTTCTGAGAAAACTTGCAGCGTGTCGCGTAAAAACCAATACATAAGTGACGGGTATCTGTTCGTGAAAACTACTTTAAAATTTAGCATACAAATTGACTGTACATGTGTATGAGAAAACTCAAAACACAGAGTAGTTGTTTTTAGCCTTGCGCCAGCGCATATGTATTTCAATGTAAACAAAAATGGCAAATCTACATGTGGCTATTTGTGAACACACAAAAACAGGAGTTTGGTAAAATGGTTGTTGTGTAATCCTGGTAATGTATTTAGCCCTGGAAACCTTGAGAAAATGTTGATGTCATACATGTAACAACATCCAAATTGTGTAAAACTCCATATTTGGCAAAAGAATTGCCTCTTCATGAAAACAGTGAGGATGTGTTGTATTTGAAGCAGAGAGTGTCATGGCTGAGTGAATAATAGCATCAAGTTCAAGTCTGCTGCAGTCACAGGAGTGTGGGTTCGAATCCCGGTTGTGACACTTGTGTCCTTGAGCAAGATACTTTACTATAATTGCTTCTCTTCTTCCAGGGGTATAAATGGGTACCTGCGAGGTTAGAGGTTGATATTGTGAATGAAAAGCCAAAAGTGCCTTACAGGCAGCTCAGGGCTGTATACTCCCTAGGGAGCTGAGAAACATTAACGGGGTGTTAGTGGCCCAATGACCAGGGCACTAATGTAAAGCGCATTGATATGAAGCATATTGTGAGCAATGTAAACTACTTACATGCATACTCTTTGCCTTGGGTCTTCCTGATGGAGCAGATGGAGTTGTTGGTGTAGTGGCTGCTGCCATTGCACCTTGTTTACCTCCAGACTCTTTCATCTTCTTAGGAGGTTTCTCAGGTTTCTCAGCTTTCTCATCAACACGACTTCTTTTGCCAGATGGTGTTGAGGAATCATCTTTCTGCTACAGATGAAATAAGATTCAATGATAAGACTAATCGAAACCCCACTGGGTTATAAGCTATAACCATTTAATCCTCCTACTTTTAATTTGTTAGAATAAAAACTTAATAAATGCCCAGAAAGCTTTGATACCGACTAGAGCAAGCTAGTCCCTTATGTTAGAAACAATGAGAACCTCATCCATAACCGTTGCCACATGGAAGCTAAGTTCCTTTTTGCCATGCGTGTTGCAGTTTTTCACCCTCAGCTGGATCCAAAATATATTCAATACGTTGAGCAATAGTACCGAGTACCAGCAAACATTAAACAAATATTAAAACTACGACTCCCGAGGTGATCCACGGAGTGTCTGTTTTCCCTAGGCACACACAAGTTTTAAAAAGTAGTCAATATTTGTTTTATAACACCCCAACAGTTGGCAGGGGCAAATAATTTGAATATCCGGTTAGTGGCGAATAATTTTTCCTAACCACAACCGAGAATTCTGATTTTGACCTAACGGGATCCGCAATGGGCGGATACCTTTTAATAAACCAGATAGTCCTCTAACTACAACCAAGAAACCGGATTCCTATTTTCCGCGATTGTCGGGGCGACGACCGATAGGAATATTTTGTTTGAATCTTTATGAAACTTCTATTAAGACAGAATAAAACAGCATAAAATAAGTATTTAACTATGCTCACCTCCGTAAAGAGTAAAAAACAATAACATTTACGACGTAGTTTGTTCAAAGATTATGAAAGTTTTCCTTCACGTAGAGTCAATCACGGTATCAAAAGGAAAAGCAAATCGCCATCTTCAAATTAGATCTGGTTATTTTTATCAAAAACTGAGTGACACTGTGTACAACTTATATCAATGTGCCCTACGAACAACCACAAACAAACAGCGCCCTCTAATTCTTTTTAAATTGCGCCCTCTAGCGGCAGAAAAAACTATTGGAATATCCGGTTAATTTTGGATAGTTGGCCAGCGGTAAACCGTATACCAAACTTCACTATTCCCCCAGCACTACCCAACAGACTATTTATCATCTCAACACATACTGTTTCAGATACACAGATGCATAACTGTTTGGGTTCGAGGTGGGTAAAAAGACATCTGGGTACTGCACGCTGTGTGATAGTCAGGCAAACGATGCACAACCGCGCTCTAAACCAATGAAAAGGCAGAATATTTGTAAGGGGGCATTATAAAACATACTATGGTATAGCTACACACCAACTGTTAGGAACGCATATCAAAGTCTATCAACTGTATTAGTCTGTAGTCTTTTTTAATGTTATTGATATTATTTGGTTTGTGCTTTATTTGATATTTACTTTATTAGTAACTTCTCTTCATAAGATCTACGTTACCAATGAATGAAAAACATCCAGCAGCATCAAACGTTTCTTATCTAGTTAATAGGACTGTGTATCTGTGTACAGCATAGAGTCAGAGTCATAGTAACGGCCGAGTCACACAGCAGTGAGCACAAAAACGATAAAACGATAAAAATCACGACGCAAAAAGACACATTCTATTGGTTGAATTGCTCCACGCAGAATATGCACACGCTCATTCAACCAATGGAATGCGTTCTCTTTGTGTCATTATCGTTCTGGTTATCGCTGCAGTGGGACGAGGCCTTAAGACCTATCTTCATCTTACTGGTTTTCCTTTTCCACTTGCTGGTGATGGTGTGAGAACTCCTTTCTTGTCACGTCTGTCCAGCCAATCCACTAGTGTTTTATTTTCTGTTTCTAGTTGCAGCATGCGTTTAGATACAGCAGCCAACAAGGTTTCCAGTTCAAGTTGAAGTGTATCTAATTCATCCATCACAATGCCTTCTTCTTCATCTCGCTGTAAAACTAAAAGTTATATGGATAATGGATAAATGTGTACATGTACATGACATGTGATGTGTATGTTTCTTGGATTATTGTACCTGAAACATGTTAAAGGTTTATGCTGTCTCTTTATTGTAATCATCATCACATGCCAAAATTAACCTTTTTCTTTTAAACAAATAGAAGACAAAAACTTGTTTAACTTGACATCACAAGGACCATTATTTATTTAATGTTATAGTAGTACATTTTAGCATGATAACGTGAATCACCATCTAAACAATTATGAGATTTCAAAAATAAACATAGTTGTAACCAAAACAAAGTGCCTGTTGTGCATGATTTATAATAAACCAAATATACAAGCAAATTTCTGCTTCAAACAATGTACAACATGTACTTGACATTTGCAGTTAATTGCCCTCTAGATTGTGCACAATACGATGGAGATGTCTCACCTGTAGTGTATCTCGGACAGGACTTCTCATGATCAACTGGTATAAACTCTTGGAATTGAAGAGGACAATCTTTCACCTCGGTCATCTTCATGATGGAAGTCTGCAACAAAAACACAAATATTATTATTATTAATATTAATTCTGCTAAAGAAACCAAGGATGCCTCAAAAGTAAACTTTCATTCATAACAACCCCAGTTGTTATTTGTTAGTTGACAGTTTCACTATTCCTATTGGTGGAGAGCGCGTCACGAGGGCGTGTATAAACCTTTGTTTATGACCAGTAAAAAGTGTTGAAACATGGGAATGACACGTAAGCATGCACCTGTGTTTATAAGACAGTTTCTTCATTCCCATTGGTCGAGAGCAACGGCCAGGACAGTTGTGCCACATCACGCGATACACGCGACGCGCACAGCATTCCCTTATAAGGAGTTGTTTACCCGAGGGCGGCGGAGGGCCTTACCATTTTATAGCTGGAGGGGTGTTGTGTTGAAAGAAATCATTGAACAATTATAATTTTTACATGTATTTTACTTTTTGACCAAAAGTGTTGATGTTTTTTGACCCAAAAGGTGTTTATAAATGGGAATCAAAGTGTGTTGAATCGGTTTTCAACTAGTGGTTTAAACCCTCCGAGGCCTGGTTCTTGATAATTGACCTCGACTTCGTCTCGGTAAAATTATCAAGAACCAGGCTTCAATTGGTTGAAACCACTAGTTGAAAACCTCTTCACCACACATTGATTTCCTTACTTCTTTTCACCTGTCCCTCTTTAGGGGCTCCGTACCAAAACTCTAACCTGTGGTTTGTGGCAACAACCATCAGGAGGGTTTAATGATTGCAAGCAAACTACTTTTGGCTTTGCTAACTCTAGGCTACTGACTACATACATAGTTATATGGTTCGTTTAAGGTCCGGTCACACAGACCTTGATAACGACAACGACAACGAGAATGTAACAATGCACGCCCTTGATTAATTGATTGACGTGGGCGTATTCTGCATGTAGAATTTCAACCAATAAAATGCATTCTCTTTGCATAGTGATTGTTACAGTTATTGCGGCAATGTGACTTTGCCTTTACTGTCCATGTAAAACCGCTAGCCCGCTAACATGTGCACGAGTTTGGTTCGTCCAAACTTACGTATGCCACAGCAGCCTGGGACCCACACTGTAAAAAAAACTGTCAAGCCCTGGAAATAATTCAAAGACAAGCAGCTCACTTCACCACAAATAATTACAACAGAACTCTGGTGCAGCCACCAGTATACTCAAAGACCTTGGCTGGAAATCGCTAGAATCTAGAAGGAAAACTAGAAGACTCTAGCCATGTTCTACAAACTTGTCAGTCAACAAATTTAGTTGAAGACTTTGCAGAACATTCTACTCGACCCTCCAGAAAACACAATCTCTGATTTCGTCAAATTCAAAATCTACGGCAATTAGTTTTTTTCCGGCCACCATCAAGGACAGGAATGCCTTAACCCTGGTACCATAATTTCCAGCAACTCATTAGAAAGATCTTCAAATTAGACACTCCGTATAACTCCTGATGGCTACAAACTCCATCATGCTCCTAGAAAAGTTGGAGTACGTGGTCTGAAAAATGGTTTAAAAACTCATTGCCTCGATCTACCATATTCCAAAACATTTGAATCAATGGGCTTGCAAGTCAGCAATGGCATCCAATCTGTGCGTCTTGTTGTCATCTATCACCCGCCACCAAGCAGAAGAAACCGATTCACCACCTCCGATTTTTTCGAGGAATTAAGTAGCATGATTAACACCATCACCCTGCTCAACTCTTCAAATCTGCTCAATGTTGGTGATTTTAATTTTCACATGGACAAACCTGAAAACCCAGAACTCAAGCATTTCTCAAATCTCCTAAGGGCCGCCGACCTTCTTCAACATGTGCGGGAGCCGACACACGAGGCTGGAGATATCCTTGATTTAGTTATTACCAGATCCACAGACACCTTTTAAAGTGATGTCGCTCATATAGTATCTGATCATTCAGCCATTCATTTTAAACTACAGCTACTGAAACCACCACCCACTCGGAAAACTGTTTCTAGTCGAAACCTCAAGAAAATAAACTCCTCTGTGGTATGCGATGAGCTTCATTTACTAGATCTAGCTTCATCACTTCCAGCTGATGTACAAAGATGATGCCATCAATACGTAAAACGCTACGCTGCAGAACATTCTGGATAGACTTGCTCCGGTCAAGACACTCGTTGTGACCATTCAACCTTTGACTCC
This sequence comes from Asterias amurensis, assembly GCF_032118995.1. Lineage (NCBI taxonomy): Eukaryota > Metazoa > Echinodermata > Asteroidea > Forcipulatida > Asteriidae > Asterias > Asterias amurensis. The sequence continues at coordinate 7,472,755 of NC_092657.1, read as the reverse complement.
TTGATACAGTGATGGGATACGAGCCTTGAAATGGCGGAGGAGAAAATTCGAGCGGAGATACCGGCAACAACGTCAGCTTGTTTCTTCGGCTGTTCATAATAGTATGAACCTGATTATCACTCTTCAAAAATAAGAGACACATCTGGTGATCAAAAGAAATTGTTCAAAATAGTCAATAGGCACAAACGCATCGTTACTCTCAAGTGGCTCCATTTCAGACCTAGCTACTCGTTTCTCTGACTTTTTTGGTGACAAAATTCAACAGATTCGCTTGAGTTTGGGCAAAAAAGTTACACATAGCCGCACCCACACGCTGACAGCACCTGTTTATTGTCAATTAGCAACATTTGAGCATGCTACCGATGATGAGATTAACGGGCTTATTAGATCATCTCCAGTGAAGTCTTGTGAACTCGACCCAATTCCAACCTGGCTCTTGCAGGACTGTTTATCTGAGTTGTCTCCAGTGTTGACAAAAATAGTCAATCTCTCTCTTGACTCTGCAGTGGTACCATTTCAGCTGAAGAGAGCACATGTTCGACCTCTATTGAAGAAGCAAGGCCTTGACACGGACGTACTAAAAAACTACAGACCTGTGTCGAACTTGTCATACTTATCCAAGCTCATGGAGCGGGTTGTTGCGGCAAGACTTGCAGAGCACATGTCACAGTCATAACCTTCATAACACTTACCAGTCTGCTTACAAAGCCCATCACAGTGTTGAGACAGTACTTGTGCATATTCAGAATGACATCCTGCTCTCGATGGATAACCAACAACTTGTCATCCTGGTCATGCTAGATCTCTCAGCCGCGTTTGACCATGGTGTGCTTCTCCAAAGGCTGTCACATTTAATCATTGGGTAACCCCCTCCATCTCTAGCAGGTGTGATTTCAATATTAACCAAAAGCCACGTTAATTTTTTTTAGTAGAAAGCAAAACATTACGGCTTGATCTGGACAGCCCTATCAGAGGATTTACTTTTACCTTATTTTACACATGATTTAATAAAGTCTGCCAATCGATTGAAATCGCTCAGATCTTCATATCATCAGAGTCCATGTACATTGTATAATACATTTTATATTTATTCATAAATACCTCAGACAGTTTCGCTATTCCTATTGGTGGAGAGCGCGTCACGTGGGGGTGTTTAAACCTTTGATAATGAACAGTGTTTATATCCGGTTGTGGGCGGATACTCCGCGCTAGTCTTGGTGAAAGACGTTTCTTGTTATTGGCGATGCAGGCGCTGTCGGTGAGTTGGCCGCGTAGTTTGTGAAGGAAAACCAGAAAGTAGTGCACCAAGACGATACGCGCATGCGCACGAACGGAACCGGAACACTGTCGGAAATAGGCATGCAACACACGGATGTCGTACATGTAACATGTAACATGTACATGTACCATGGAGGTAGAAACATACCAAATTGCCGTGTGACAAAGGCCCTCATCACACGGCAATTCGACCCTACCGGTTTTTAAACGGCCGTGAAGGAATTCGTTGTTACCATTTTATTCCCTTATGTACAATATGTCTGTAGCTATACTTTGTTAGCAACAACAATAAAAACACATTATGGCATGCATGATAAATCATAATGGCCTGGCCCCGTTCACCCGGGATATTGAATATTCGTGCCAACTACATGTACCAATTTTGCTATTGTCACGCCGATTTCACCAAACTCACAGTAGAGGCCTCCATCAAACGAAAGATATTCAAGAAACCAAATCGTAAGATCTTCATTTATGCCAAAGCCCATCACAGCAACATTTCAAAGGATCTAAATGAACTGAATAGCCGGCTGACTGGTGATGTTTATGAAACTCCAATGTCGATGAAACCAGTCTAACTTTACTGGTACAATGTTCACAATGGACAAAAATATCCCCCATAAGGTAAGCTCATCTAAGTCCAGCCTATCAGGAAAAAAAAACGCAGATTGTACAATCGGGCTGCCAAACGGGTGATTTTTACTTATGGGATGAGTTTAAAGAGACGGAAGGTTGACAAAGAACTACATTGTACATCGAGATTATGTCCATAATATTGGTACAAGCCTTTAGAGTGAAAACACCAAACCTTTTTGGAATGTGTGAAAGCGATTTGAAGGAAAGTATTTGGAGTTTCCCCTTTCAATGGGAAAGATTGTGTCGGGTGCTAAAGACAAAGCTGAGGCACTAAACCAACAATTTAACTCAGTTTTCACCAAAGAAGATCTAGTGTATCATCACTCCCTTATATTGGCACTAGCAAAATCCCTAGCATGCCAGACATTGATCACATTACAACTTCTGGGGTAGAAAAATTACTGAAAAATCTTCAAGCCCACAAAGCAGCCGGACCAGACGATATTCCTGCTCGTGTTTTGAAAGAGTGTGCATTAAGTGTTGCTCCTATCTTACAAAAAATTTATCAGAAGTCATTAAACACTGGCATTCTACCAAAGGACTGGCTTTCTGCCAAGGTTACACCAATATAAGTAGCTTGTAAGCAGCTAGAACATATTCTACACATTAATATCAAAAGTCATCTAGATAGATTCTCACTTTTATGTGACAGGCAGCATGGATTTAGAAGTGGACGATCCTGCGAAACCCGAATTGCTGGACTTGTCAATGAACTGGCCCAGATACTTGACGCAAGGAAACAAGTTGACCTCTGTATAATGGAGTTTTGTAAGACCTTTGATATGGTTAAACTCCAACTTTTACTAGCTAAACTAGACCATCTGGGAATAAGGGGCTCCACTAGAGATTGGATTGAAGGCCTCCTTGTTGACCGACAACAAAAGGTACATGTAGTGATTGATGGGCAATCTTCATCTAGCTCTCCGGTCATCTCCGGTGTCCCATAGGGCATCGTGTTGGGTCCAGTCGTTTTTTTGACTTAAATATTAATGATCTTCCAATTCATGTAACCTTTAGTGTGAGCTTGTTTGCAGAAAACCTAATTCTCTATCGTGAAATTGACTCTCCAGGTGATTTCAATGGCCTCCGATATTGATTTATTGTCAGTGTGGGAGTCTCTGTGGCAGATGATATTTCACATCTCTGAATGCTATATCATGCGAAAGACTCATAAAAAGAAATTCCATCAACACCAGTATCAATGGGAACCGTCCCTCTACAAGAAGTAAAACATCATCCTTACCTTAGTATTGGGGTTGTCAAATAATCTCACCTGGACCAAACACATAAACCAAACAATCTCAAGTTTACACAAAGTACTTGGACTGCTCAAAAAATAATTCTGGAACTGTACCGAAGCCACTGAAGAAAAAGCTTATAAAACTCTTGTTCGGCCAAAGCTAGAATACGTCCCCCTGTAGTGCTATTTGGGATACTCATCAACAAGTACACTGTATACTCAACCTCAAAAAAGTTCAACGAAGAGCAGCGATATTTGTCATTTAGCATGTATTGCAAGATCAGTAGGGTAATGGAAATGCTACAGGACCTCAAATGGGATACACTTCAAAGACACCGCACCATAGCTAGACTTACTACACTTTACAAAGAAACTCCTACCATAAAACTCCAACCAACATTAGTTATCTTCCTTGCAACTGGTCAAAATAAAACTCTAAATTATAAAACCATCTCATCAAACAAAGACTGCTGCCGATGCCCGTTCAGTATCCCAGAACTATATCAATCTGGAACTTACTCCCGCCACAAGTTCAATCAGCCCCTGGCGCCAATAATTTTAAGTCCCTCCTAGAAAATATAATTTTAATTAAAGTGGGAGCATGCATGTCTGCACATTTAAATAGCCCAGTGGCGATGGTTCGTGCAGTAAGACAAGACAAGACAAACTGCTACCAACTTAGTATTAATCTTAGGCAAGATTCATATCCAAAGACGTTACAGGGGTTACCCAAACACATCGAACAACCCATCCTACATGTATTAAAGAAGAACTACTTGCCTTAACGTAACCCTCCTCCCTCGCCAGCGAGAGGAGAGTTACCTTATTGCAACTTTGTTAGGACGATTTACTCGTCCTAATTCGAGATTAGGGGTAAGGGGTCATGTAAAAATGGCTTCAGGGTGTAACGACCCTGCCCCTACCTGACTTGCCAGGAACCTGAGTTGGGGTAGCACCTTGGGCAAGTGTTAGTAACCTCATTGCCTCCCGTACCAGGGTAACGGTTGGTCTGCACGGCAGCAGGTGCAGATGTCGATTGCCGCAGGTGGATGAACATTCTAGGTCATTGGCTGGGGTACCTGTCCTCGTTAGTTGGACATCGCCAAGTTAACTGGCACTGCACTGTGGAAAGACATGGAGCTCTACCACAGTATTTTGCTCCGAGAAAATCTGAGAAATGAAATGACTTGTAACCAAATTTGTCCCGTTATGACGTCTGATAGGGTGACCCCTAGGCTTGACGATGTTCAAATTCTACTAGGGAAGAGCTGGACGTTATCACGAATAGTGCTACTGATAATGATGTTAGTGAGCTAAAGTCTCCGGAACGCTTGCTGATTGACACCAGCGGTACGAAAGTCGATAAGCGACGGCTGTATGACACTTATACAAGACTGGAATGTGCGAACTATGTCACAAGAAAAGCTACCTATTCTCACACGCGAATAAAAGCGATTGTCTATTGGGATCGTGGGTATCTCATAAATGCGTTTTGTGGGAAAGGGACATGTTGCAACTGATGACGGCTATGTTGTGTACTTCTCTGGCGATCAAAAGAGGCGGATGCATGGTGTAGCATTGATTCTATCGAGAGAATAGGGTACAACCCGGTAAACGAAAGACTGATCTCTATCCGACTGCAAGGTAATCTGGTCAATATCACAGTAATACAAGCGTATGCACCAACATCGGCGGCAAACGAAGCAACTACTGAACAATTTTATAATCAATTACAAGATCTGCTGAGCAAAACTCTAAATAAAGATGTCACAATAGCCATTGGCGATTTCAATGCTAAGGTTGGTAAAAACAGTGCGGTATGAGGCATCGTCGGACCGCATGGACTTGGAGAACAAAATGAAGCTGGTCTAAAGTTTGTGGACTTCTGCATTTCAAATGAACTTGTTATAACAAATACAATGTTCAAGCAACATCCTCGTCGACTATACACATGGACAGCCCCAAATGGCAAAACTAAAAATCAGATTGATTACATCCTCATTCATAAACGATGGAGATCCAGTATCAGTCTCACTAAAACCTACCCTGGTGCAGACTGTGGAAGCGACCACCAACTGCTTGTTGCAAAACTGAAAATCAGGCTGAAAGTAACAAAACAACAACAAACTGTCACCCGTTTTGATCTGAGCTCTATACCTGACAGATTTGGGGTGGGGACAAACAACAGATTTCATGCATTAATGGATCAGGAAGAGAAGATGTCAGCCGATAATATCTGGAATGAGATGAAAACTGTCATTTTAGAATCAACAAAGCGCTAAATATCAAAGAGAAAGCAGAATACATCAGCTCAGTGGGTCTCAACACAAACACAAGCGTCGCGAACTGAAAGCAAAAGGTAAAGACCCAGTCAATGACAAAAAGACAAGGAGAGCTTTGACGAAGGAGATCGACAGGCAGCTTAGACAAGATAATACCAAATTCTGCAACGATCAATGCGTGAAGTTACCAAAACCGATCGAAAGATGTTTATGCTGTTGTAAAGAAACTAACCAACAAAACCACAAACCATCTGAATGTTGTCAAAGCAGTAGATGGTTCAGCTCTGACAGAAGCTGACGAGATTAAAGCTCGCTGGCACGAGTATTGCGAGTCACTATATAAGAGAAAGGAACCTGCAAACACAAAAACAGTGCATGACCCGTACGACGATGAACCAAATATATTGATAGCTGAAGTCGAAAAAGCTGTCAATAAAATGAAGAGTGGGAAATCACCTGGTTTCGATAACATTCCTGCAGAGTTAATCAAAGAAACTGGAGAAATGGGCATTCAAGTGCTTCATAAGCTGTGCAATCGTATGATCTACGAAAAAGTGGCCAGAAGACTGTACTAAAGCAGTTTTTATCATCTTACCGAAGAAGGCTGACACTCGTGAATGTCAAAACAATAGAACAATATCCCTTATTTCACATGCAAGTAAAGTTCTGCTTCACATAATAATGGAGAGACTCGATACTTCGGGAGAGAAATTCCAAACAACCAGGCCGGGTTTAGGAAGGGATGAGGATGCCATGATATGTTTGCAAACATCCGATGGATCATTGAGAAATGCGGCGAAAACAAACAGCCACTCTACATTGTGTTTCATTGATTATGCTAAAGCTTTCGATTCTGTGATGCATGAGCGGATGTGGTTGGTACTGGAAGAGATGGGCTTTCCGACACATATGATTGTGGCAACTCAGAATGGTTTGATATTGGGCAGGGAGTCCGCCAAGGCTGCATTGCGTCTCTGCATTTGTTTAACATCTACGATGAGCGCGTGACGCGCATTCCCTTGGAAGGCTTTGTTGGTGGCATAAAGATTGGTGGTCAAGTGGTGAACAATATCCGGTATGCTACTGGCATTATCTCAAGCTGAATTACAAGATCTGATTGAGCGCATAAGGATTGCTAGTGAAGATGCGGGTCTACTTCTTAAAGGAACACGTTGCCTTGGATCGGACGAGTTGGTATATAAAAAGCGTTTGAAACCGTTTGTTATGGAATGTATATGGTTAGAAAGATGTTTTAAAAGTAGAATATAATGATCCACACAAGTATCACTCAAAGTTGCACGGTTTTCTTTTTACGTCGCGAACTATCACGGTCGGCCATTTATGGGAGTCAAAATTTTGACTCCCATAAATGGCCGACCGTGTTATTAGACGAGGTAAAAAAGAAAACCACGCAATTTCGAGGCATATTTGTGTAGATCATTGTATTCTACTTTTACATCATCTTTCTAACCATATGCATTTTATAACAAACGGTCACAAAACGCTTTTCAAAGACCAACTCGACCGATCCAAGGCAACGTGTTCCTTTAACACGAAGAAAACCAAGATCATGGCTTGCTTTAATGGTGGTGAGCTGGCACTGATAACAGCATGAGGTCAAGCGATTGACGTTGTTCAATATTTTAACTTCTTGGGCAGCTATATCACAAACAAAGGTGGTAGTGTGAAGGAGGTGAGACGTAGCTTAGCAATGGCCAGACAAGCTGTCACAGACCTGTCAAAAATTTGGAAATCACACGACATAGCTGGACAGGGACGCGTGGAAGGAATTCACTTCTCGGATCACCACGGAACAGCTGACGCCCTAATGGACTAAAGAGGAAGAAGAAGAATTCGAGATAGGAATAATCCTAGTGTTTCGTGAAATTGGCTGCTGGTCTGCGAGCCCACCACTCTGGACTTGTTGGCGGCATGGTAGTAGGACCGCAATGTCATGGTCAATCCCCGGCCACCAACCCACCCGCCAGTCTGCCCGCCACCCCCACCCACCCCTACTCCTAGAACCACTCTTCGTAGTTCCCAGACGCGTGTCCGTATGTTTTGTACACAAAGCACAGATCGGGTATTTTTTCTTTCCAGGACGAACGTGTGCAGATAATTCTCCACGTTTGTCCTGGGAAAAAAACTCGCGCACAGTCCGGGATAATCGGCATTTGTAGCGAAGTGGTCAAACGGAGTTGTTGGGGACGAATTTATCATTTAAAAAAAAAATTGAGATTGCGGAGTGGATTTTCGGTGGCCCACAGGGCCAATGAGAGTTCAAAGGACACACAGAGCCTAATTTTGGCGAGGTAAAAAAGAAAAGAAAAAAAGATTTGCGTTCACAAAATTAAAACTTTGTAAAACATGTAAAAGAAACAGAAAAAAAAGCAGACTCGTTATTGTCGTGAGAACGTCTATGAGGTTGCGAAATGAAACCTGCCCCTAGCCAGGACGCTTAACCAAGTCCACGCAAGCACAGCACGGACGGTGACAAGGAGGTGCGGGAATATGGGACGGGGAAAGGGAAGGGGCACACGATGGGACAGGGATGGAGGAGGAAGGGCAAAATGATCAATGGGAAAATAAACAGGCGAGGAAGTTATACAGAGAAAGGAAAAAAGGAAAAGGGACTTGAAAACGGTACAGGACCGGAAAATAATAAACTGCTCCTGGGAACAAACAGAAACGGGCATAAACAGGACTGGAAAAAACCCACTAGCGAAACCCGCGCGAAAATAGAAAACAAAGATGGGACCGACAAATTAAACGAAGCGGGAAAAAAGACGGAGTGTTCAATTTATAATTTCACAAGGCACTATAAAAGGTTCGCCAGCAAATGGAAATGGAAAATATGGATTGAAGATCGACAAATAATGAGAAACGGGAAAAAAGACGGATAACTTTCCGTATGGCGCCACCACTTTTTCACTCATTTTTACAAAAAGGGATATCTCATTGAGGTAAATTAGATACTATATTATATCATATTGAATGAAAAAGTGGTGGCGCCATACGGAAACTTTTCCAAAAAGACGGGCAAGCGCGTAGCATAAACGATTTCACTTACCACCGCCCCCACCCCCCCCATCCCCGCTACGCTAGCGGCATCCCGCTGGCGCTAGTTCCTTATAATTATTTTTAATCGAATGAAAAAGGTGTGGCGCCATATGAAACTCTTCTGAAAAAATCGTCCGTCGAGTTCAGTCGTCCGAACTGTCGAGTTGTCTCAACCGTCGAGTTGTCCGAACGGACGGTCGAGTTGTCCAAGGACGAGTTGTCTGCTGAACTCCTCCAATCCAGTCCTGTAAGTAACACTAAACACTACTGGCGCTAGTTCCTTATAATTATTTTTAATCGAATGAAAAAGGTGTGGCGCCATATGAAACTCTTCTGAAAAAATCGTCCGTCGAGTTCAGTCGTCCGAACTGTCGAGTTGTCTCAACCGTCGAGTTGTCCGAACGGACGGTCGAGTTGTCCAAGGACGAGTTGTCTGCTGAACTCCTCCAATCCAGTCCTGTAAGTAACACTAAACACTACATAAACGTGATAAACATGGTGTAAATAAATGAATAATCCTACCTTTTCTACCTATGATACTAAAACAATTGGCTATTGTTTTATGTAACGTGTGGTACGATACGAATTACGAATTACTCGCCAGATCTCGTCGTCGGTCAAAGCGCTATCTCTTTATTATGTTTTTATCGCTGGACTCTATTTTTAACGCCACTATAAAGTAGTCTTGTTTCAAGTCCTTCCTTTTTAGTATAATGTGGCACCATCCAGTGGAGCTCTCTCAAGCTCCGCGTACACTGCCTGGTGCTTTCAATTCGGTGCGCCCTCTGTTAATAGAATTGAGCCATTTTTGTATTTTTGGCAAATACCACAATAGAGGGTCTGAAAACCTAGACTAGGAACCAAAGACCTTTTCGCAAATACTGGGGCGCGCGCGTAAAGCTTGGAATTAGATGCATTGTGGTCTAGCTGGTAGCAAAATTTGATTCATATATATCCCACAATGCACCTCATTCAACAGTCTGCGCTTGCGCATTGGTATTTGCGATAAGGTCTAAGAAGAACTGAGACGTGAAAATTCGCGCCCTCAATGGGTGAGAATTTACATGATTTTTTTCCCCCGTAGATATAGAACGCCAAAAAGGCACAAGCTCAGATCGAAACATTGACTATTATTTTACATTGATCGACGCAGTTATTGCTAACACCTCTCTTGCTAAACCCCTAGGAAAACAAAACCTGGAAATCAACCCTGATTTGTTGATTTAAAAGTGACTACTTTGTGTGGACGCTTGTTTAAACTTTTGAGAGGCTTTTTGGGTACAGGCTTAGTTTGCATAAGGTTTGTCGAGATCGAAAAAAGCCTCTCCATAATGACGACGCATCTTTTTTGACAGCACGCTCTGTGCGTCTCAGAAAGAGTCAACCACAGATCTAGTCAAATATCCATATAATTAAGAAGTCACACTTCCAGGGGGCATGATATAACAATTTTAATAAGGGAATCAATGTGTGGTGAGGTTTTCAACTAGTGGTTTAATCCCAACGAGGCCTGGTTCTTGGTATTTTTACCGAGACGAAGTAATTATAAAGAACCAGCCGTCGATTTCACAAAACTCTTCCTAACTTAAGACTATCTTAGACTTAAGACGAGTCCCAAACCCTGCACTGTAGCATGCAGACTGTAAGATTAATCATAAGTTAGGACGAGTTACTCGTCCTACCTCGAGATAAGACGAGTCCTAACTCTTTGTGAAATCGGCCCCAGGCCTTAGCGGGTTTAAACCACTAGTTTAAAACCGATTCAACACACTTTGAGTCCCATTCATAAATACCTTTACGGTCAAAAACATCATCACTTTTTGGTAAGTAAAATAAATGCAAAAATTATAATTGTTAGATGATTTCTTTCAACACAACACTCCTCCAGCTATGAAATGGTAAAGTCCTCCGCCGCCCTCGGGTACTGTAAACAACTCCTTATAAGGGAGTGCTGTGCGCGTCGCGCGTATCGTATGATGTGGTAGAACTGTTTCAGCCGTTGCTCTCGACCAAAAGGAATGAAGAAACTGTCCCGCTCACAACCGGTTATAAACACTGGTCATTACAAAGGTTTAAACACCCCCACGTGACGCGCTCTCCACCAATAGGAATAGCGAAACTGTCTGAGGTATGAATTGCCATTAATTTTTAAAATGTAATTCTGGAAATGGAAAAAAGATTGTTCACTTCGATGGAAAAACTATCATTCCATTGTTTTCGTCATCCTGTTACCACAAGATGCAAACATGTGACTTCCTCCATGATTCAAAGGTCAACGAAAATCATATCAACCGAGTACATCTTTTTTGTTCATTCGGCGTTCTTTCAAATGCATGATCGTACCGTCCGTACCGTGCGTGTGTGTGTATTCCACGTGTTTTCCTATGATGTAAACTCTCCTCCACGGTAGGCCTGCAGTTGTACAAAATGGCAATGTTAGCTGAGCCAAAACGCCGACAGAAGTTGTCATCTGACCCAAGAAATAACGCTTGGAGTAATGGTAATTATAAATAAAGTTTCGTGTGAATCATTAAATATTAAAATGAAATTTCAACTTCCTTGCCGTCAAAACTCGCCGCCGTCAACTCGCTTCGCTTCGGATACCCGGTCACTTCGATACCTTGCAAACTGGGCACCTGCAAACTCGGCCACGGCCAAAAATGCGTAGGGGGCGACTGTGTTGGGGGAGCGAGGAAAAGTTTCCGTATGGCGCCACCACTTTTTCATTCGCAATAACATAATATAGTATCTAATTTACCTGACTGATGATATAGGCCCTATCCCTTTTTGAAAAAATGAGTGAAAAAGTGGTGGCGCCATACAGAAAGTTTTCCACAGATTTTTTTGTGAGGGGGGAGTTTGTACATGGAGGGTCGATCTTGCTAGGGGGCGACTTTGCAGGGGGCGACTTTGCGGCGGGGGGGGGGGGGGGGGGCGAGATCACTGGTTTCCATTACAAAGTCACCCCCTGACAATGTCGCCCCCTGACAATGTCTCCCCCTAGCAAAGTTGCCCCCTGACAATGTCGCCCCCTGCAAATGTCGCCCCTAGCAAAGTCGCCCCTGCGATAACGTAACCCTCCTGCCGAAAGCCGGAGGGTTACGAAGCTAATGCAATGTGTGCAGGGCGAAATGGTTAAAAACGTACAATTTCGACAGCTAGTCAGCAGATTTGCTCCATTTTTACCACTTTTGAAAATCATGACACAAATTCTAATTCTAGGGCACAATTGCAGAATACCCCTCACCCCCGAGGTACCTTTTTTCTTGCGGAGGCGTGGAGTCGCAGTCACAATGTATTTCCCCGCACGGAGGGACGGAGTCGCGGAGTCGCAGTTGTCCCAGCGTGTTACAATGCGTAGTATCATATCATTGTGATATTTGTGACCGTTTGAGGGCGCTATCAAACTAAATTGTATCACTTCCGGGTGTTTGCTTGTTCATTTCCCACTGGGGTACCGAATGCTGCCATCCCAATTTTTTCGAAGGAAAAGAAAGCCTGAATTCCATCGATATTATATTCTTGCCGCTATACAAATGTTCCCCATTCAAGGATTATTTTAAAAAGGAAAAGAAAGTCCGAATTCTATTTACTTAATATTATTACCGCTATGGAAATGTTCCCCATTCAAGGATTATTTTTAAAAAGGGAAAGAAAGCCCCAATTCCATTTATTGTATATTCTTGCCGCTATTCAAATATCCCCCATTCAAAGATTATTTTAAAAAGGGAAAGAAAGTCTGAATTCCATTTACTTAATATTTATTACCGCTATGGAAATGTTCCCCATTCAAGGATTATTTTTAAAGCCATTGGACCCTTTCGGTACAGAAAAAAACAAAAAAGTTCACAGATTTACAAATAACTTACAGGGTTTACAGAAGGTAGTGGTGAAATACTTCTTTTGAAATATTATTCCATGAAATGCTTTACTTTTTGAGAAAACAGTAAAACAATATCAATTCTCGTTAACGAGAATTACGGATTTATTTTAAACACATGTCATGACACGGCGAAACGCGCGGATACAAGGGTGGGTTTTCCCGTTATTTTCTCCCGACTCCGATGACCGATTAAGCCCAAATTTTCACAGGTTTGTTATTTGATATAGAAGTTGTGATACACGAAGTGTAGGCCTTGGAAAATACTGTTTATCGAAAGGGTTCAATGGCTTTAAAGGGGAAAGAAAGCCCAAATTCCATTTATTTTATATTCTTGCCGCTATGCAAATGTTCCCCATTCAAAGATTATTTTAAAAAGGGAAAGAAAGGTTCCAAATTCCATTTACTTTATATTTATTACCACTATGGAAATGTCAAGGATTATTTTTTTAAAGGGAAAGAAAGCTCGAATTCCATTTATATTATATTCTTGCCGCTATGCAAATGTTCCATTGCCCGCACCACGTCTCCGCGTCTCTGCGACTCTGCGCCTCCACCTTCCCCGACTCTCCAAAAATTATCTTGACCACGTGTAATGCTGCTATGCCCGTCTTTCTAAAAATGCCCTCTATTGGCCATTGCCCACACCACGACTCCGCGACTCCGCACCTCCACCTTCCCAGACTCTCCACAATTATGTACTCTCCATGTAGTGGTATGCCCGTCTTTCTAAAAACGCTCTCTACCGGTCATTACCCACACCACGACTCCGCGCCTCCACTTGGTAAAAAAAAGGTACTTTCGGGCTGCGGGGTATTCTGCAATTACTCCAATTCTAGAAACACGAACTTGATCCTCAATGTCTAATGAATCCTACAATATCACTCAAAACACCATTGAGGAAATAATTTGAAGAAAAAAACTTACCAGATCCCCGAGCGAAAGAGTAAAAAATGGGCCAGGTTGAAAATTCGAATCTGAGGGTGGCAGGCCTCATTTTTATGTTAAAGTTCAGCCCCATCAAGCTTGATCCTGTTATAAAGTTATTAGTAATAGCATTCCAAATATTATTGCAGTATAATTATCATGAAATTTACCAGGAAATAGAAGCGACGTTATATAGCACGGGACGGAAAAAAATAACAATCTTTGGTGTGTGCACCCCATGCCATCACGCACTGAATTAACAGTCGCGGAACCGTCGGGAAATTAGTCCCCCGATCACGACCAGCGCCTTTCGGCAAATCATGCACTGTTAAAAAGCAAAATTCCATTGAAAACCATTAACCAAACAAAACAAACCCTTATGGACGCAATTTCAGCCTAAAACATCATTTTAAAAACTTGTTGACTGAACACGGTGTGTGGGGCGCCATGGTAAATTTCCTGGGGGCCCAAATTTTCTTGAGAGTTCGGAATTCTTATCAACTCCCATAACTAATGATTTTGCTATTAACAGCGTTTACAAAGCTACTAACTATCCAACCATTTTTTTATTGTGTAAGTACGCGAATGTTTACTTTAATTTAACCACTTGACTCTTTCGGTTATTTTTGCTTGGTGCCGAGTTTGTTAGTCAATAAAATGCTGGTGCCTAGTTTGTATGGTGCCGACATTCTTTGTGCCGAGTGGGTGCCGAGTTTGCAAGGTGCCGAGGTTGCTAGGTGCCGAAGTGTCTGGTATTCCTCACTGTGTGTAAACATGGTGTGAACAAAGCTATCGTCTTCCCACAATAGGAATAGTGAAACTGTCTGAGGTATTTATGAATCCATTTTTATATTCATTTATTTGCTCAGATACAAACAAGTTTGGTCATCAGTTGATGGAGAAGATGGGTTGGAAGCAAGGAAAAGGACTTGGAATAAATGAAGATGGCAAGACAAGCCATATTTCTGTATCTCTTAAAAACAATACTTTAGGTAAGTTCTGTTTACCCTTTTTTAAAATTCAAAGAATGTTCCGTGCCCAGCATTGCCCTTTGTCAATTATTGTGTTGTGCCCAGCTCTGTGTCCATTATTGCCCTGTGCCCAAGCATTGCCCTTTGCCTAGCACCTTTTATGCACTGTATATTGTATTAGTCTATGTTTAACATTGCTGAGAATGATTTGTATTTGTTGTCAGGTTTGGGCTGTAGTCAAGAGCGAGGTGATAACTGGATCAGTCATCAGGATGACTTTAATGATTTATTGAACTCACTCAATCAAAATCAACAAGACACTAAGAAGAAGAGTAAACCACAGAGTCTTCAAGAGAAATCTAAGAAAGCCAAGAACAGAGTCCAGTAAGAACATGATATCATTTATACTGTGTACATGTGAACATTCAGTGATGTGATTTCTCTGTTTTAAAACTGGTTAACATCCCTACCCCACCAAATTATTTTTATTTCATTTTTTTGTTATAAATATTTTATAACTAAAGATCAGATTCATAAGAAAAGGAAGATAAACCATTTAAGGAACACCCCAGATTGCAGAGAGTAGGGCGTTCAAAACCAAAGATAACTGTATGTAAGTTTCTGTTTGCAAGCTTTCACGATTTGGGCTCACAGTTGAGGTTTTTTTCAACAGCCTACATCCCTGTACATTGTTATCAATCTGTAGATGTCAGTACTTTCTTTTGAGAAAAATATCCAAAAGAATGCATTCTGGACCAGATTTTATTTTAAAAGACAAATCCAAACTAAAATGTGTTAATATCTCCTTTGCATATCACCATTTGAGCTTTCATTTCTTCAAAAAATTGGCAGTTTAAGAAGGCCTTTCAAAATTGTCGCCATTTCTTTTTTATTTTAAATAAAATTTAAAAAAATTGCAGAAATTTAATTGTGGACAAAAAAGTGTTCAAAAATGCATCAAAAACCTCTTAAGAATAATTAAAACTTGCATGAGTTACACAGGAGATGTTGCTGGTTAATGTGGAGGTACGATTGTGTCAGATTATTTCCCTCCAAAATAAAAAAAATCTACTAAAAATGATGTCCAAAATCCTCCGCTCACTTATTCTGCCTGTTGTGTCTTCGCTAGTGGAGCGCATTTGACGAATTTGCTAATCGAATCGGGAAAAACTTGTGCGCAATAAGCGTTTTGCGCTCTGCCGAATTTTAGCTGAACCTGCTGGGAGAGCAAAATAGTGCGCAATCTGTAAAATCTGGGCAATCTGCACTCTGTTTGTACGGCAGCTCAAGTTGATGATTCTGATAAACTGCGTGCAATCTGAAGATTGTGCAAACATTGTAGATTGCATTTTTTGTACACACGAGCGCGATTTGGCAATGCATTGTCGTAAATTTTTATTTGTTTCCCGGTCTGGCCCTAATGCGTGAGAAAAAAGCTGCTGTGCGTGTGAGCGTGAGACAGAGCCCAAATGCGTGAGTCTCACGCCTAATGCGTTAGACTTGGTAGGTCTGCATATTGTTATTATGATGAACACACACTAGATACGTTTTGCGAAAAACACACTGACTTACTGCCAGATGACGAACAGACGACAGATAGTGACATTTCAACTTACCATGATGTGTCATTTCTCCATACCTATAAACGGTACTTACATTAAATACTTATTCAGCTTTAACTTAGTGGTTCAATAATGGTTTTATGGTATTTGTTTTCAGTCTTTTGATGTGTTTTCTAAAGGTACATGTACATTCAAACATTGTGTTACGTACAATGTACAACAAACGGCAGAGAATAATGAGTCATGGAATGATGTTTGTAATGTGTTGTTTATTTCCACAGCTACAAGAAATTCACAGCAGGGAAAGATCTCTCTACGTATGATGATCATGCAATGAATTGCATTATGGGAGTTAGACAGAGCAGCAATACACCACAAAACCAATCGGTGAGTAGACATGTACATGTGTAGCTTTGGACATGTTGAGTGATATACATGTATGCGTGCCAATGGGTTATGCATGTCTATCTTTTTTTTCTTCATGTTGCTTATTTGAGTCTTATATATTTTACAGTGGCTTACCCTTGCACTTAACATGTGTTTATGATGATTTGTTGTCAGATTGTCTGGCGTCAGGAAAATGATCTGGACAAACTTTAAGAAGAATTGTTTACAATGTTTCACATATCACCTTGATCACAATCACTCCCTAGACTTTGTCTGGACCGTTATATACGAAGGTACTTATTATACCACTGTAACAACTTGTAAAAGTTTATTGGTTCAGAATCAATCACATGACGTGTTACATTGCTACCATATTTTCCTGCGGATAAGACGCATCTTATCCGACTTTGTAGACCCCAAAAACATTGATGCGTCTTTTCTTTTGGTGCGCCTTGTCTGCTGACGATTGATTTTTTTTTATGATCACTGCGTGAAATAAAAAATACCTTCATGTCCAGTTCAAATCAACGATCTTTGTGTGAAGAATCCTTACTCAATAATGCGGTCAAACAAGGCTATATCAAGACACTGAAACCGTATTTTCCAACAATGTTGCAACGTGTTTATTCACACTGATCATGCTTTCATTCCACCAATGCCGCAATGCGTCTAGCTTTCGGTCCAACAGATGTCGGCAGTGTACAAACGTTTTTCTGTGTGGCCGAGTATTCGTTCCGAAAACGATTGACAGTCAATAACTTCATACAAACGTCATTCACCCAACCCCTATTGTGTGGTAAACTTTGAGGGTTTTTATTCTAGAGAACAATGATCTCTGAAGCGTGCTTTAGGCTGAACGTATTTTAAAAGGATGGGGTAATAACTTATTTTTGTATTTGCCTCTTTTTAGACCTTTGTGATAGATGAGTGCTTTGGGAACTTATCTGTCATCTTTGGTAGGACAAGAGTTTTATATTATTGTTACAATAAACGTTCAAATCGTATTAATATTTATTGCCTCTTTTTAGACGTTTGCTTTAAAAAGTATTATGGGAACGTAGCATTATCTTACTAGGATATGATTTGTATTTGTTTGTAAGGCCAAATAAAAGAATACAACACTAGCCAAAAAACACAATTTATTTTATTGCTTCAAAACTTTGGGAAGGAACGGTTGTTAAAATCATGTTTGCCCTTGCATGAAACTTGCCTGTAAAATCAACGATGTCCAAGTTTAGACTCGAAAATCTCTCAAAATGACACAGAAAATTAGGCCAAAAACGCAACCGTTCCGAGGTATGTAAATTTAATCACGCAACACAAAAGCAGATATCACGCCTATAGTCGTTGTTACTGTGCGTGTGACAATAAATACAAGAAACATTGAACGCTAGAGGGCGTTTTGGAACGATGTATTAGCGTGAGGTTAAACGCCCTCTATTGGTAAAAATTACGCGAACCAGCAATAAACGCATTGAGACAAGACTCGACGTGTCTGGGCATGCTTGGGATCCGCACAGTCACGTGGGAATTTTAGGGCATTTCCAGGCAGCGCAAATGCGGGGGCGTAGCACAAACCGTTGGCGAACATTGCTCAATACGGTGCCACCTGTCTCCAACATCTGTTGGGCAATCTCGAGATTGAGCAGCGCAATCCACAGTGTACATGTGCATATTAATGTGCATGCGACATCCCGGCCGGCGAATACATTACTACACACACACGCTAAGTCCGTCTGTCGTTGCAATGTGTCTGTATCAGCAAGGATCCTTGTTGTGGGATGTCGGATGTCCAGGGAGGCATTGTGTTCATGTTGCAAATAAAAATTAACTTCAGACAGTGCGTGGACCATGGTTTCTGCCCGCTGGTTGGGCTGAACTTTATGTTATTTACAATATACAGCGTTGGCTGATTGGATAAAGGTCGGTATATGTATGTTCTCAAAGGCAACAAATTACGTCTTTGTGTCAATGTACCGACACGGGGTGGCGCCAGGTGTTCTTTTGTGCGCGGTTAAAAATGCGCCTTGTGCGGCGGTGCGCCTTGTCTGCTGACGTTTGAATTTTTTTTGGTCATTTTAGCGTCCTGGGCCTTGTCCGCCGAGCGTTTTATCCGCAGGAAAATACGGTAGATGCTCGCTACACACATCACACAGCATGGAGGTGAACATGAGTTTTGTTTATCAGCATTACCTTGATTGTTCCCACTGTTGGTTGATTTTCCAGGGCTTTGTATGCAACAGCCCCGGGTTTGAGGGAACAGTGAATTACAACTGTCTGTTGCTTATTATGTTTGAAAATGACAACAGAACTTCTACTTCTAGAAGAGGAATAATAGTGTTACCATGGTATAAAAAAGAAATTGACCTCAAGGGCAAATGACACCCTCGGGTGTGCAAAACACCTAAATCCCGTCACAGCATGCAACAATTGTATAATGGTAGAATGTACATGTACATGTAGCTTTAATGGTAGAATGTACATGTACATGTAGCTTTATTACAATGAGAAGTAGTTTCACAAAGTTGTCATCTCAACCATAGCAAACAAATACAAACACAACATAACCATCTCAACCATAGCAAACAAATACAAACACAACATAACCATCTCAACCATAGCAAACAAATACAAACACAACATAACCATCTCAACCATAGCAAACAAATACAAACACAACATAACCAATCAAAAATACTAAAACCCAACAACAAAGAGCTGAACAAACGGCTCTTATAGTCAAGATCCAAAGTTGCACTAAAATAACACTTTGTTTGTTGCACTTTTTAGGAGAATGCTTCAGATGATGAAGCATGTAGTGAAGATGGTTCTAGTCGCGTTGGTTTTGGGTTTAGCTCCAGCATCAAACCTGTTGTAAATGTATCTCATCAAGACAATGATTTCGGTGTTGTGACTACTACTAGCACAAATAGCATGCAGGTAAGCACATCTACTATCACTAGCAGTAACTGGTAAGCATATCTACTGTTACTAGCAGTAACTGGTAAACATATCCACTATTACTAGCAGTAACTGGTAAGCATGTCTACTATTACTAGCAGTAACTGGTAAGCATGTCTACTATTACTAGCAGTAACTGGTAAGCATGTCTACTATTACTAGCAGTAACTGGTAAGCATGTCCACTACTACTAGCAGTAACTGGTAAGCATGTCTACTATTACTAGCAGTAACTGGTAAGCATGTCCACTACTACTAGCAGTAACTGGTAAGCATGTCTACTACTACTAGCAGTAACTGGTAAGCATGTCCACTACTACTAGCAGTAACTGGTAAACATATCCACTATTACTAGCAGTAACTGGTAAGCATGTCTACTATTACTAGCAGTAACTGGTAAGCACATCTACTAATATTAGCAGTAACTCTATGCAGTAAAGACATATTATTATTAACAGGTAACGTTCCAAAAGTAATATCTTGCCAAAATGCTGGATTTTGACGACAAAAGTGCAGTCATCATGGTCTTCTTAAGGCTAGAGAGATGTGTGAACTGTGTGTAATTTTGTCCAACACCACCCGCAGAAAGGCAGCCATTCAATCTATCGTAAGCCTGGTTTGTGAGACAAACAAAAATCTGGACTCTGGAATAACACAGTAATCTTTGCTATGAGAGAAGTTAGTCATTGATTCCAGCACTTTGTGTCTTTTTTGTACACAGTAACTTTGCAAAGGAGATCCCCTGCTGTGTAATTTGTCCTTAACAGAACATTCCAAGTGTGTTATCATGTCAACTGCTCCACAGAAATTGTATTCATCTGTATCAGTCTTGTTAAGTCGTCTTTCAAACTTCTTAAGCCATTTGCGTGTTCATTTGCGTGTTAAATTCTAATATTTTCTGGTACAATGACCTGCTTGACTACAAGTTACAACTTAAATTTGAACTCTTCAGAATTTTTCAACAGTTGCTATGTCATACATGTATGATAAGGGGCAAGCATTGCGTAGTTACGTAAGAGACGGTGAACACCCATACACAGTTTTGAATGAATGTGTATGGCACAATGGTAACCAAGGTTTGCTCATATGGAGGTGGTTATTAAAAGGTTGCCCCGAACCATGTGACATATCAACTGTCTCTTTAGTCTGAGGAATTCAGATGTAAGCGGTACATTGTGACTAAGCGAGTCATTGTACCACACATTATTCAACTCTAACTCGCAAATGGCTTATTGGTTAGTCCCCTTGCCATAGGCCACAACAATTGCCAAGTTGGATCCATGGAACTTGCACAATTCTCAGCCAATGACAGTCTTCCTTTCACAACAGTGAGGGCATATTTTGAGTTTGTACAATGGAAGTTGATTAGTAGTTACCACGATTATCAAACCTATACCAGGGATTCTCAATTTTAAAATAAAGTTGACTTTGAAAAACTCACTGTGCCATTATGTTTTTTTTTTTTAAGGAATACTTTGCTAAGAAGATGAAAGCACTTCATGAAAAACGGAACATCTCTTCAACATCTGAGATGGGAGTGGATTTAGAATGTAATGGTGAGGCAGATTGTGAACCCACAACACAAAACAACACAGAGGAGAGTACATACCAGAGAAAGAAGAAGAAATCAAAAAGAAAACGCAAGAACAAAGAGATACAGCAGTGTACAGAAGAAGAATCTGATAAAGCAATGGACCAAGATGACAAGTATGTTAAAGACAATTGTAAAGAAGTTCATTTAAACAATGGCATCAAAACAGAGAAAAAGAAAAAGAAAAAAAGGAGGAAAGTTGAGGATGCAGCAGCAGCAGTGGTTTGTAATGAAGATATACAGAACGATGAATCAAATAATGACAAAATTGGGCAAGAAGGACCGAGGAAGAAAAAGAAAACTACAAAGAAAGATAAAAAAAGAAAAAATCAACAAAGCTAAATCATGGGGTCTCGTGATGCTCAATATGTAATTCAAATTATAACTTGTACTCTATTTGAGGTACATGTAAGTGGACTATGTATTATCTGCAACCAATTCCTGACTGGTGACTGATCCATATTAAAGCTTTGTTCTCTCCCCTAAGTAACTACAATAATCATCCATACATGGGGGAACGATGTGAATACTACTTGAATGTGTATCAGAGCTGCAAACTCTCCCTGATTCTGCAAAAGGTCTCTGAATATAAAAGAATCTTTCTATAATCTAAAGAAATAAATTTGAAAATTTCAATGAGTTTTTTTATCCCTATTATGTTGTATGGACTTGTAAACATGTCCCTGATTATTGTATACAATTGCCCTGATTGCAAAATGCAAATGTTTGTAGCTCAGCATGTAGAAATATGGAATCAGTCTCTTTATAACTCATTTGCTTTTATTTTTGAATTTTTTATTCTAACTAACAAGTTAGGTGCAAAATAACCTGGTTAAAGGCAGTGGACACTATTGGTAATTACTCAAAATAATTATTAGCATAAAACCTTACTTGGTAACGCGTAATAGGGAGAGTTTGATGGTATAAAACATTGTGAGAAACAGCTCCCTCTGAAGTGTTGTAGTTTTCGAGAAAGAAGCAATTTTCCACAAATTTTATTTTGAGACCTCAAGTTTAGAATTTGAGGTCTCAAAATCAACCGATCTAAAGCACACAACTTTGTGTGATTAGGGTGTTCTTTTCTTTCATTATTATCTCGCAACTTTGATGACCAATTAAGCTCAAATTTTCGCAGGTTTGTTATTTTATGCATATGTTGAAACACCAAGTGAGAAGACTGGTCTTTGACAATTACCAATAGTGCCTAGTGTGTAACATAATTGTTTTAAGAAAGTGAAGCCTATGTACATACATGTAGTCTAATCTTGTAGTTTTCAACGTTAAAGCACATAATCCAAACAGCTTTGACTTCAATTCCATGAGCCAATCCGTGTAATCCTCTCCATGATGGTGATTGCCTAACAATAGGGAGGTTTTCATGCGAAGGGATACGGTTAGTGCTTGCATGTGAAACCTCCCTAGTGTCTCTCACATGTAGGATTGTTACTCATTGAACTTCCTGCTGTGCATACAAACATGGGTTTTCAATTGAAACATGTCTGTGGTGTCTTAAAGGCACTGGACGTTATTGGTAATTACTCATAATAATTGTTAGTGTGACACAGAGAGTTCTTTATCAAGTCTTGAAACAACATTGTGATGAAGATTATGTGTTTTATTCCATTTTCCAACAGTGGAAACTGCACGCAGCCATCCCAGCGCTGTACAAAACTATCTCTTTAAAAACAACTCCTTACAGAATGGTGTATTGTGAACAACTGAATTAAGATTATAAAAAAAGACCCACAGGAACCAGTGTACTGCATTCCTGGGCTATGACTAAGCTAATGAATAAACATGAAACTACAAACAATACAAAGGAGTATGCAAATGAGACTACTTGTAGTGCTACTTGTGACTCCAAGTCCCATTAAACAATGACCATGGGGTCTTAATGAGGTTAAGATTAAGATTGGCTGAAGAACAGAAGAACATTCCCACAGATGCAATGTACTGTAAAACGTAATCTAATGGCATAAAAGACAAAGAAGTATCAATATAATAGAGTAAAACCATGGAGATCACCTCTTTGTTAAAATCAAAGGGAATTAAACAAATTAACAGAAAACAAAACCATACAGGTTTCACCTGTCACAAAACCTGTCACTTTAGCATAAAACCTAACTTGGTAACAAGCAATAGAGAGCTGTTGATAGTATAAAACATTGTAAGAAACTGCTCCCTCTGAAATATAGTAGTTTTTTTGAAAGAGGTAATTTCCCACTCAAACAATAAAATACTTCAGCAGAAACCTTTTATTATGCATCTGAAAGCAAACACAGAAATGCAACAAGGGTGTTTTTTCTTTCATTATTTTCTTGCAAATTCGATGACCAATTGAGCCCAAATTTTCACAGATTTGTTGTTTTATGCATATGTTCATGTGAGAATACTGGTCTTTGACAATTACAAACTGTGCCAGTGTCTTTAACTCATGTACTGATTTAAAGATAGTTGAAGGCAAGAGGAAGTATTTCAATGAGTATTGTATATTTGCATGGTGAAATAAGAAGCTGCCACTTTTAGAAATCCGGGCCTGAGATTAATTTTCATGGGTCGTCAGCCATGTTGGATAGAGGTAGAGGTTTGTTGTATGATAGTGTTTGGTTATAACAACAGCTGCTAGTGTGGGGCTCAATCAGGTGCATTTCCAATTGGTTTGTAAGGGCCCAGTATCATTGCTCTGCTTTCGTAAGCAAACAATCCGCACTTGCAGAAGCAGGACATTTTTTTGCGCAGCATTCCCCTTATCTGAAAAAACTGCAAAGTTGACTGGCCTCTGGTTTCCCTCCTGGCACTTCTCGTATTGAGAGTTATTGTTTTTGTGCATTCCAAAATGGGCAATGGTTCTAGCCTATGATAAGGTTCCATGAACAGACAGATAACAATTTTGTCCGAAGAACCGAAGTGAACCAAAGGGAAAAAACAGACTTGGGGAAAATATACCGGTGATGAAAAATGTCTGTCGATGGATGTAATCATGATCTGCATTATACAATGTTCTATAGAAACAATATTACCATATATACAGAATGACTTAATAATGCCTAAATTCAAAGGACATTTTGACCCAATTCTATACAGCAAATATTGCTGTACAAATACATGTACATTCAATTTATAGAAAAAACAGTCGTAACAAGTACCAATCATGCCTGTTGCTGTGTACAAAATATGTCTGTGCCAATCAAGTTGATATGATTTTCCAACTATTGTACACTGTTATGAGGCAGCAATTTGAAATAAATGGATATGCAAAACATGCATGTTGTCAATGGCTCTTCTGTGTACACACTAACTCATAATGACACTGGTCTAGTGTGGTCCCTTATTATCTTAGTGATTTGCTAATGTAGTCATTAAAGAAGTAACCAGACTATGTTTGGTCTGTCTGTATGATGCCCCAATGCTCTCTTTCAATTATTGACAATATGATGTAACAAGTGGCTAGTCGCCCTAGACTAAGGCCCTCTCATGATATGAACTGTGAACAGCAAACTAAAAAACTGAATCAAGGGAATGTAATGATTTCTTTATTGTTGAATCGGTTTTGATTTAATTGCTCATGGATGAATTGTTGAATTAAAACAGTTTAGTAAAAACCCTGAAAAGTTTGTTTTTCTATTTCACATTTAAGACCGAGGTGTATCTGAACTGCCTAAATTCGGTAAATAGTGCAAGTCTATCCCCCTTGGGGGAATAAATGTGCACTACTGACCTCATTGCCAGTCCATAGTTTACATTATGACAAGAAAATATAATCATTTTTAGATTGTCTGATGTAGGGAATAGATCGTATCGATATGTGACGCTACCATTCAAATACCTGCCCACAATTCAAAGCATCTGTGAACATGTACGTGTGCGTGCATGTGCCATAGGAATCAAACCGGGAACGCTGCATGCTGCGTTATTCATTGATGTCACATTTAACTTTCATTTATTCGCTACGGTCTATAACTGCAGTCAAGTTGTGCTGCAATTCACTTGCTTTGAAGACACTAAACTCGGTGATGATTCCTCCAGTTGTTATTCGCTACGGTCTGTAACTGCAGTCAAGTTGTGCTGCAGTTCACTTGCTTTGAAGACACCAAACTCAGTGATGATTCCTCCGGTTATTAATTCAGCTGGCGTTACATCAAAGGCTGGATTCCATACACCAATACCTTGGTAGAACAAGAAAAGATGAATCATTAATAAAGACACATTTCTGTTGTTGGTTCAATATTCAATCAGAACAGTGTTGAACTTTACCTTTGGATCAGTGAAACATTCCTCCTCGGTAAGTACAGACCCATTTTTTGTTTAAAATGATGTCATGTTTTAAATGTTTAATGCGAGGTTAGATTCTTGTACTTTTCTTTTCACTTTCATAAAAATCGCCTCCATCTAATGAATAAATTAATTTGACCTAAGAGTAAGAGCTCCTCTTCAAGGCGCTGGACACTATTGGTAATTCCTCAAAATAATTGTTAGCAATAAAACTTACTTGGTAACAATCAATGGAGTGCTGTTGATAGTAAAAAACATTGTGAGAAACGGCTCCCTCAAGTAACGTAATTTTTGGAAGAGGAAATTTCTCACTCAAATAAAAGACTTCATGCCTGAAGCCTTTGATTATGCATGAAAGCACAACGATTTGTGCAACAAGGGTGTTTTTTCTTTAACTAGTTTGTTGCATATTTGATGACCAATTGAGTCCTAATTTTCACAGGTTTGTTATTTTATGCATATGTTGGGATACACTTAGTTAATATACTGCATGGTCTTTGACCAAAGGTGTTCAACGCCTAGGCCAGGGCTTGATTTCACAAAGCACTAAGAATGTAAGATATATTGTGTTTATTGCCGACGTGATTTACAGTGTGACATCACAATTAGCATTAAAATTGCTAAACAGTTCAGTTCAATCTTGACTCTGTGAAATTGGTTCCAGGACTGTAGAAAGTGGCACATAAAATAATTAATAGTAATAGTGGCTCCTTATGTAGCGCGCATATCCGTCACTCAGTGACTCTCATAAGGTGCTTTAAAATATTATAGTATTTTCCTGCAAGGTATGTGGGACTACAGGTATGTTTGAATTATGCGACTCTGTCAATTATGCGAGTGCCAATGCAATACGAATGGTGACGTCACAAATTCGCAATTTTGCTCAACTCACTTGCGAATATCGCTGCGAAAGGAGGGTTGTGACGTCAAATTCCTGTCTGGCACAATATGCTGCCAATCAAACCAGGAACACAGGGGCGATCCCCTTCCCAACACACAGGACCAATGGCTTTACGTCCCATCTGAAGGCTGAAGCATCATGGTAAAGTGTCTTGCTGATTAGAAATACCAGAGTTTGAAACCGGTGCTCTTAAGCGCTAAGCCAAGATACGCCACATGATTGATATGAAAAAACTCACCATCAGCAGCAATCTGTACACCATTGATGTATGTCAGCTCATTATGTGGTCTCTCCTCTATTACAATAGCATCACCAGTCAGAAGGCTGAAATCACAGGTTGTAGATGGACATGCAACATAGAATGGTATGCCGTGATGTTTAGCACTTATGGCGAGCTGATAAGTACCTATTTTATTTGCTGTATCACCATTTGCTACCACCCTGTCAGCACCAACAATAACAGCTTTAATAAATAAACAAACACAACATGAAGAGTAAATACAACCAGCTCATATCTTTGCATCTTTGTGTCGTTTGACGTTTAATACATCAAGCACTGCTTTGTTAATATACCATTATAAAATTATAGCAGCTATAATTGTGAATGACCAGTTACACAAATTAGGGAATGATGACTTAGTTGGGGACCAGCTAACATTTACTACAGCGACCAGACACAGCAATAACAGGGATCCTCATCACAGGTTACTCACATTAACAGAACCTTTTCACAAAAGATGTAAAAATGCTGCGAGAGTTTGAGTCCTAAGTATCAGGTCAATTCGTTTGACTCCATGTTTGATTCTAATGTCTCACTTATGGTCAAGTCCAAGTCTTGAGTCATGTTGGTGGCATACCTGTTTTGAGTCATTACGGTCGAGTCTGTCTCGAGTCACTTTATATAGAGTCCTACAGTCTCAAGTAATTTTGGTCGAGTTCAGTTTCCTTGAGTCACATGTATGTTCATTTAAAAAAAGATTCTGCTAAGTACTGTACAGTGAGACACAATGAGCAGTTCAAAGCAGCATGAGTTTAGTGTGTATATTAAGTACCATGAAAATGGCTACTCGGTGTGTGTTTAATGTGACTGTACCTGATACTCCTTTCTTGTACATTGCAAATGCTGCCATACTATCAGTGATTAAAGAGGCAGGAATCTTGTCATGGACCAGTTCAAATGCTGTTAGTCTGGCTCCTTGGTTGTACGGTCTGGTTTCTGTACACAGCACGTGGTCCAATTTACCTGCTTCATGTAAGGCACGAATCACTCCTGAAGCAAACAAAGCATTCTTATCTTTAATAATTAAAACTTATAATGCTGAATTTCAACTAATCACAAACCACCACGACTGCAATGTCCTATCTTTCTGAAAGTTTGTATATTGCCTTGAGTACCTTGTTTGTAGATACATATATGTGCGATAAGACTTCAATATTATTATTATTCTTACTATATACATGCTACATGAATAAAATAATATTCATAAAACTTAAACAGATTTTGGGTTACACAAAGACAAATTGACTCGAGCAGAACCTGCACTGCCTGGATTATGTTCCAGAGCACTGCCATGGTGGTCTCCCTGTTTAGTCAATATATGTGTCCGGGTGTGCCAGTCTGCAGCCATTCAACCTGTAATTGCCGTGAAGCCAGGGATCACACACACGTTTTTGATACAACCTGGGAATTAAGGCAGATAGAGTTTGGATGTCTTACCTAAAGCAGTACCATAGCCAGCTGTTGCAAGAGAGCCAGTATTACAATGTGTCATGACACATATCTTGCCTTGCTGACAATGCTGTAGGATGTGTTGTGCACCATGATGACCAAGACTTTGGTTACATTTTACATCTGAAATTAACATCAATTCTGCTTTGCTGATTACTCTGTATGGAAACAAAAGAAACAATATTTAATATAAAGCCAGTACGTACAGTCTACCCACAATAATAACATTGGCAATGTCATCAATAGACTGTTTTACTGATCGATGCACACACTTCATCTACAGGTGGAACTTTAAAGAATTTGCTACCTAAAAAGAAATGAAGAGCAATTTATGTACAGAAGTCTGCAATAAAGCATTGCGGTAAAGAATAAATAGTGAGTCTCTTGTCATTGTTATTTTGAAAAAATCATTCCATACTATCAAACCCAAAAGCACTAAATCAAGGAAACTTGGCGATCCTTTCTAGGCCATACAAACACCATACAACACCTCTATTATATCTCATTGGCCAGTGAGTGCAAACACACAAGTGAAACCAAGTTTTTAATTTTGCAGAGTGTCGTGGCCGAGTGGCTAAGAGCACCGAATTCAAGCTCTGGTGATTCTGTTCAGCAGAGTGTGGGTTCGAATCCCGGTCATGACACTTGTGTCCCTGAGCAAGACACTTCACTATAATTGCTTCTCTCCACCCAGGGGTAAATGGGTACCTGTGAGGGCAGAGATGGTTCTTGTGATTAATTAGCATTGATTGGGCTACATATTTGGCGGCACAGGCTGTATATACTCCCCAGGGAGCTGAGATGGTTTAAGGAATGATTTAAGGCCCAGTGACCAGGGGTAATAATGTTGAAGCGCCATGAGCGTCATGGACCTGAGCACTTTTATTATTATTTACCTTTGCCTGATATCATCTGCTGTAATATCTTGATTATCTTGAAGCTGATTAATGAGTGTTTTCAAGCTTTCTGCTGCTCCCTTCATGTTAACAGCTGTAGGTCTAGCAGTCGTCAAATAATCCAACTGCCTCACTATCAAACTCATCAACTCATGTTTGCTGGTTGGATGATGTTTGTTTAGTTCAACAGCCAATGCAAGACAGCCAACAATAGCAATACATGGTGCTCCTCTAACCTACCATGAAAGGTATGAAGCCAAGGTTAAGATTCATATTAATGGAGAAAGAGTGTTCTGGAGTGTCATTGGCCTATAGCGGTTAATAGCACCAGAATCAAGCTCAGTGTTTCTGATCAGCAGAGTGTGGGTTCGAGTCCCCCGCGTGACAAGTGTCCCTGTCATTTTTAGCAAGACACTAGCTTAGCAATGCTTCGTCCTTTGGATGGGACGTAAAGCCATTGGTCCTGTGTGTTTAGCAATATGCATGTAAAAGAACCAAGTGCACTTATCGTATTAAGAGAAAGGGTTCGCCGCGGTGTCCCTTGTTTAATTGGCAGCATCTATATTATAAAAGCGCTTAAATCGCATGGGCGCCGCCATTGTTGTTTTCACGTTAAGTGGTGCCCGCACCCAGCTAAAATGCTGCGTTCTGGGGTCAATTTTGGGGTACCCGTGGGTTGGGGATATGTGTTGTTTGTGACGTCACAGTCAAAGCGCGAGCGTGTATAACTTTGTGATTGAGTGCATGCGTCCTTTGTGATGTCATAGTCACAGCGCGCGACCGTGCAGTAACTTCGCGCGTACATACAGTAAAGATAACAATGCATGGGATCGAGCTAGGCACGACGACAGCATGCACGAAGGTTGGTGGGGGTTATTAGAGCACTTTGTGGGACAGGGAGTAGGACACGCAGTGTGGTACGTCTGCTGGAAGGGGGCGGGGGAACGGCAAAAAATGAAGCGAACATAGTAAAAGGGCTGGGAATATAATACGGAAAGATGAAAAAGAAGGGAAAAAAAGAGACTAATGATAACATTGGACAGGGAAAAATAAACTGGACAGAGAAAAATACACGAAACGGAGAACCACCTGACTGGCGGGACCCACGCGGACAAGGAAAGATATGGGCCGGAAAAAAGTGCACAGAACAATTCACGGACGGGATGTAGGGAAGGAAGAACGGGTTAGATTTAGGATGGGGACAGGAGGAAGGGGGACAAAGTGGTACGTCTGTGTAATGGGGGACGGGCGGGGGAACGGCAAAAATAAAATGACGGAGAAAATGAACAGGGCTGGGGTAGGGATTGAAAAAATGAAAAGGGACTCATGATATGGGACATGGAACAGGAAAATATTAAACTGAATGGTGGGATCAAACCCATGAAACGGGAAAGAACCACAAACGGGACCGCACGGAGGCGTGAGTTAGATATGGGACGGGATACGGAAGGGGCACACGGTTGGACAGGGAAGATACAGGACAGGAAAATAATAAACTCAACGGGAACAAAATAAACAAAACGGGATATAAACCGGACTGAGAAAGAACCACTATCTGGACCTGCTGGAAACTGGAAAACACTTGATGGGGTTGACAAATAATGCCGAAACGGAAAAAAGACGGACAAGGGTCGATAACTTTGGATGGGTGGTTTGCCAGAGTGATTTGTATAGTGACCCTGCCCAGCCACTTTAACCCTCCCCTGTACACAACGCTACACTTGCAGCATTTTATACGTAGAGTTTTCTAGCGGGGTTGCCGCGCGAAAGCGCGGCATCCCACAAGTATTAAATCACAGCACCTTGTAAAACAACACATGGTGCTATGTAAAGGAGTAGGTCTAAATCAAACGTAATTCCACATACACTAGTCATGGGCGAAATTTGGTATTCGGTTAACCGCTGGCCAACTGTCCGAAATTAACCGGATATTCAAATATTTTTAAAATTTTTGTTTTTAGTCAACACTGAAGATACTCAACCCTAGTCAACACTGAAGATACTCAACCTAGTCATAGTCAACACTGAAGATACTCAACCTAGTCAACACTGAAGATACTCAACCTAGTCAACACTGAAGATACTCAACCTACATTAGTCAACACTGAAGATACTCAACCCTAGTCAACACTGAAGATACTCAACCTATTCAACACTGAAGATACTCAACCTACATTAGTCAACACTGAAGATACTCAACCTTGTCAACACTGAAGATACTCAACCTAGTCAACACTGAATATTCTCAACCCTAGTCAACACTGAAGATGTTCAACCTAGTCAACACTGAAGATACTCAACCTACATTAGTCAACACTGAAGATACTCAACCCTAGTCAACACTGAAGATACTCAACCTAGTCATAGTCAACACTGAAGATACTTAACCTTGTCAACACTGAAGATACTCAACCTAGTCAACACTGAAGATACTCAACCTAGTCAACACTGAAGATACTCAACCTAGTCAACACTGAAGATACTCAACCTAGTCAACACTGAAGATACTCAACTTCGTCCACACTGAAGATACTCAACCTAGTCATCACTGAAGATACTCAACCTAGTCAACACTGAAGAAACTCAACCTAGTCAACACTGAAGATACTCAACCTAGTCAACACTGAAGATACTCAACCTCGTCCACACTAAAAGATACTCAACCTAGTCATCACTGAAGATACTCAACCTAGTCAACACTGAAGATACTCAACCTAGTCAACACTGAAGATACTCAACCTAGTCAACACTGAAGATACTCAACCTAGTCAACACTGAAGATACTCAACCCTAGTCAACACTGAAGATACTCAACCTAGTGAATTATGAAGTAACACAGCGCGCTGTTTAGTCAATATTTCTCCAACTGTTGGTCAGCTAGCCCCCACTTTTGTGTTTCTCTTTTTCAGAAAAAGGGTTGCTCTGATGTTTAAGGGTTTTTACTTAAAAGTAACTGGGGATTTTTTAATCAGACTGGTTGATAGGCAAGCACTGTTGGGTCCAACCTAATGGATACATACCTTCATTTGCTTAATGGCTTGCCATCCTTCTTCCACACATGTAATTTCTTCATATTCTAGCTTTTTAGGGAGTTGTAACTGGTCCAATATGAAGAGTTTATTTTCCTTGTAGTGAATAGCTTCAAGTGTTTGACAAGTCTCCATTCTGGTACTTTATCAATCTGCAACAGCAAACAGTCAAGATAAAGCATGAAACTACAGCTGCAGTTGTTGACTGCACGACTGCACAACTACATACAATGAAGATCAAGCATGAAAGCAGGGAGATTGCAATTAGGGTAAAGTATCTGGCTCAAGTGCCACAACAGGGACTTACATGTACACCTACACTCTGCTGATCAGAACAATAAGAGCTTGATGAGCCGGATGCTTTAAACTACTCATCAGCCACACCACCTCATAGTAACGTAGCCCTGTATTTGGGCTACTAATAGTACACACTGGCCCTGTATTGGGGCTACTAATAGTACACACTGGCCCTGTATTGGGGTTTGTAATAGTACACACTGGCCCTGTATTGGGGTTACAAATAGTACACACTGGCCCTGTATTGGGGCTACTAATAGTACACACTGGCCCTGTATTGGGGGCTACTAATAGTACAAACTGGCCCTGTATTGGGGTTTGTAATAGTACACACTGGCCCTGTATTGGGGTTACAAATAGTACACACTGGCCCTGTATTGGGGCTACTAATAGTACACACTGGCCCTGTATTGGGGTTTGTAATAGTACACACTGGCCCTGTATTGGGGTTACAAATAGTACACACTGGCCCTGTATTGGGGCTACTAATAGTACACACTGGCCCTGTATTGGGGCTACTAATAGTACACACTGGCCCTGTATTGGGGCTACTAATAGTACACACTGGCCCTGTATTGGGGGCTACTAATAGTACACACTGGCCCTGTATTGGGGTTTGTAATAGTACACACTGGCCCTGTATTGGGGGCTACTAATAGTACACACTGGCCCTGTATTGGGGTTTGTA
Organism: Asterias amurensis; assembly: GCF_032118995.1. Taxonomy (NCBI): domain Eukaryota; kingdom Metazoa; phylum Echinodermata; class Asteroidea; order Forcipulatida; family Asteriidae; genus Asterias; species Asterias amurensis. The sequence goes on along the minus strand of NC_092657.1, from coordinate 7,440,169 downwards.
ATAGTACACACTGGCCCTGTATTGGGGTTACAAATAGTACACACTGGCCCTGTATTGGGGTTTGTAATAGTACACACTGGCCCTGTATTGGGGTTACAAATAGTACACACTGGCCCTGTATTGGGGCTACTAATAGTACACACTGGCCCTGTATTGGGGGCTACTAATAGTACACACTGACCCTGTATTGGGGTTTGTAATAGTACACACTGGCCCTGTATTGGGGTTTGTAATAGTACACACTGGCCCTGTATTGGGGGCTACTAATAGTACACACTGGCCCTGTATTGGGGGCTACTAATAGTACACACTGGCCCTGTATTGGGGGCTACTAATAGTACACACTGACCCTGTATTGGGGTTTGTAATAGTACACACTGGCCCTGTATTGGGGGCTACTAATAGTACACACTGGCCCTGTATTGGGGGCTACTAATAGTACACACTGGCCCTGTATTGGGGGCTACTAATAGTACACACTGACCCTGTATTGGGGTTTGTAATAGTACACACTGGCCCTGTATTGGGGTTACAAATAGTACACACTGGCCCTGTATTGGGGCTACTAATAGTACACACTGGCCCTGTATTGGGGCTACTAATAGTACACACTGGCCCTGTATTTGGGCTACTAATAATACACACTGGCCCTGTATTGGGGTTACAAATAGTACACACTGGCCCTGTATTGGGGTTTGTAATAGTACACACTGGCCCTGTATTGGGGTTTGTAATAGTACACACTGGCCCTGTATTGGGGTTTGTAATAGTACACACTGGCCCTGTATTGGGGGCTACTAATAGTACACACTGGCCCTGTATTGGGGGCTACTAATAGTACACACTGGCCCTGTATTGGGGGCTACTAATAGTACACACTGACCCTGTATTGGGGTTTGTAATAGTACACACTGGCCCTGTATTGGGGTTACAAATAGTACACACTGGCCCTGTATTGGGGCTACTAATAGTACACACTGGCCCTGTATTGGGGGCTACTAATAGTACACACTGGCCCTGTATTGGGGGCTACTAATAGTACACACTGGCCCTGTATTTGGGCTACTAATAATACACACTGGCCCTGTATTGGGGGCTACTAATAGTACACACTGGCCCTGTATTTGGGCTACTAATAATACACACTGGCCCTGTATTGGGGGCTACTAATAGTACACACTGGCCCTGTATTGGGGCTACTAATAGTACACACTGGCCCTGTATTGGGGGCTACTAATAGTACACACTGACCCTGTATTGGGGTTTGTAATAGTACACACTGGCCCTGTATTGGGGTTACAAATAGTACACACTGGCCCTGTATGTGGGGCTACATATAGAGCACCTGCCCTTTATTGGGGCTACTTGTAGTACACCGGTCCTGTATTGGGGCTACTTACAGTAGACTGGCCCTGTATTAGGGGTATTAACAGTTCACCGGCCCTGTATTGGGGTTACATTTAGTACACCGGCCCTATTGCAGCTACTAATAACAGTTACACTGGCCCTGTATTGGGGCTACTATACTTCAGTACGCCAGCCCTGTATTGGGGCTATTAATAGTGCACTGGCCCTGTATTGGGCAACTTAGAGTACATCGACCCTGCGTTGGGGCTACTTATAGTACATCAGCCCTGTATTGGGGCTAGTAATAACAGTGCATCAGCCCTGTATTGAGGTTACTAACAATAGAACATCTGTATTTGGGCTAACAGTAGACTGGCCTTTTATTAGGGCTACTTATAGTACACTGGCCCTGTATTGGGGCTACTAATAACAGTGCACCTGCCCTGTATTGGGGCTACTAATAACTGACACTGGCCTGGTGGTCTGGTGGTCTGTTTGCTGATGCTTGCCTACTGGACGCTTGCTGGTCTTTTTGCTGATACTGGCCTGCTGGCTGATGCTGGCCTGTTTGCTGATACTGGCTTGCTGGCTGATGCTGGCTTGCTGAACGCATACTGGTCTGTTTGCTGATACTGCCTGCTGAGCGCATGTTTGCTAATACTGGCTTGCTAAACGCATACTGGCCTGTTTGCTGATACTGGCCTGCTGGTCGCATGCTTGCCTGTTTGCTGATACTGCTTGCTGAGCGCATGCTGGTCTGTTTACTGATACTGCCTGCTGGTTACATGATGGTCTGTTTGCTGGTGCTGGCCTGTCTGCTGATACTCGCCTGCTGGTTTATTTGCCGATACTGTCGCACTGGCCTGTTTGCTGATATTGGCTTGCTGGTCGAATGCCTACTGTTTGCTGATACTGCCTGCTGAGCGCATGCTGGTTTGTTTGTTGATACTAGCCTGCTGGCCTGTTTGCTGATACTGGCCTGATTGCTGATACTGGCATGCTGGTTTATTTGCTAATGCTGGCCTGCTAGACACATGATGCTCTGTTTGCTGATACTGCCTGCTGAGTGCATGCTGGTCTGTTTGCTGATACTGGCTTGCTGGCTGCATGCTTGTCTGTTTGCTGATACTGCCTGCTGAGTGCATGCTGGTCTGTTTGCTGATACTGGCTTGCTGGCTGCATGCTTGTCTGTTTGCTGATACTGCCTGCTGATGAGCGCATGCTTGTCTGTTTGCTGATACTGCTTGCTGAGCGCATGCTGGTCTGTTTACTGATACTGCCTGCTGGTTACATGATGGTCTGTTTGCTGGTGCTGGCCTGTCTGCTGATACTCGCCTGCTGGTTTATTTGCCGATACTGTCGCACTGGCCTGTTTGCTGATATTGGCTTGCTGGTCAAATGCCTACTGTTTGCTGATACTGCCTGCTGAGCGCATGCTGGTTTGTTTGTTGATACTAGCCTGCTGGCCTGTTTGCTGATACTGGCCTGATTGCTGATACTGGCATGCTGGTTTATTTGCTAATGCTTGCCTGCTGGACACATGATGCTCTGTTTGCTGATACTGGCCTGCTGGTTGCATGCTGGTCTGTTTGCTGATACTGGCCTGCTTGATGTATGGTGGCCTGTTTGCTGATACTGGCTTGTTGAATACATGCTTGTCTGTTTGCTGATACTGCCTGCTGAGTGCATGCTTGTCTGTTTGCTGATACTGCCTGCTGAGGGCATGCTTGTCTGTTTGCTGATACTGGCCTGCTGAGTGCATGCTGGTCTGTTTGCCGATACTGGCTTGCTGGCTGCATGCTTGTCTGTTTGCTGATACTGCCTGCTGATGAGCGCATGCTGGTCTGTTTGCCGATACTTGCCTGCTTGTTGTTTGCTGATACTGCCTACTGAGCGCATGCTTGTCTGTTTGCTGATACTGCCTGCTGAGCGCATGTTTGCTGATACTGGCTTGCTAAACGCATACTGGCCTGTTTGCTGATACTGGCCTGCTGGTCGCATGCGTGCCTGTTTGCTGATACTGCTTGCTGAGCGCATGCTGGTCTGTTTACTGATACTGCCTGCTGGTTACATGCTGGTCTGTTTGCTGGTGCTGGCCTGCTGGCTGTACTGGCCTGTTTGCTGATACTCGCCTGCTGGTTTATTTGCCGACACTGCCGCACTGGCCTGTTTGCTGATATTGGCTTGCAGGTCGAATGCCTAGTGTTTGCTGATACTGCCTGCTGAGCGCATGCTGGTTTGTTTGTTGATACTAGCCTGCTGGTCTGTTTGCTGATACTGGCCTGATTGCTGATACTGGCATGCTGGTTTATTTGCTAATGCTGGCCTGCTGGACACATGATGCTCTGTTTGCTGATACTGCCTGCTGAGTGCATGCTGGTCTGTTTGCTGATACTGGCCTGCTTGATGTATGGTGGCCTGTTTGCTGATACTGGCTTGTTGAATACATGCTTGTCTGTTTGCTGATACTGCCTGCTGAGTGCATGCTGGTCTGTTTGCTAATGCTGGCCTGCTGGACACATGATGCTCTGTTTGCTGATACTGGCCTGCTGGTTGCATGCTTGTCTGTTTGCTGATACTGGCCTGCTTGATGTATGGTGGCCTGTTTGCTGATACTGGCTTGTTGAATACATGCTTGTCTGTTTGCTGATACTGCCTGCTGAGTGCATGCTGGTCTGTTTGCTGATACTGGCCTGCTGGCTACATGCTTGTCTGTTTGCTGATACTGCCTGCTGATGAGCGCATGCTGGTCTGTTTGCTGATACTGCCTGCTGATGAGCGCATGCTGGCCTGTTTGCTGATACTGCCTGCTGAGCGCATGCTTGTCTGTTTGCTGATACTGGCATGCTGTTCTGTTTGCCAATACTGGCATGCTTGTCTATTTGCTGATGCTGGCCTGCTTGATGTATGGTGGCCTGTTTGCTGATACTGGCTTGTTGAACACATGCTTGTCTGTTTGCTGATACTGCCTGCTGAGCGCGTGCTGGCCTGTTTGCTGATACTGGCCTGCTGTTTACATGCTTGTCTGTTTGCTGATACTGGCATGCTGGTCTATTTTCTGATGCTGGTCTGCTTGATGTATGGTGGTCTGTTTGCTGATACTGCTTGCTGAGCGCATGCTGGCCTGCCTGCTGATGCTGGCTTGATGGACTCATGCTGGCCTGTTTGCTGATACTGGCCTGCTGCACACTGGCCTGTCTGCTGATGCTGGCTTGATGGACTCATGCTGGCCTGTTTGCTGATACTGGCCTGCTGGACGCATGCTGTTTGCTGAGTTACGGGGTGGGGTGGGGGGGGGGAGGGGGTTGTACTGTTTGTCATGCCCTGTGATATCTCATGATTCTAATCAAGGAAGCTTAGTAGCCACCAATAATGTAATGTAAATGAGATTTTTTATTTTGTTTTGCACGCCATGGCCATACTAACTTCTGAACTGAATAGTCATTAAAATACCAACCAAAGAAGGTGTCTGAAACATGTGACGTCGCTCCAATGTGGTGCATGCATTACCATACCAGTGACACTAATAATATTAATAAATACCTTGGACGGTTTCAAGTCTCTGATTGGTCAAAACCCGGTCACGTGTGGGAGTGTTAACGGTGGTATAAAGACCGGCTTTGGAAAATAGCAAATAAGTGGTCACTAAATCAGCATCCATTGTGTAAACCTTGCGCGTTGCACTGTATCGCATGCTTATTTGTATCCCTGTTAGTTTCATTGCAACTTCGCGCACTTACGCATACACGCGCTGAAAATGTGTCAATTTTGAGTGCGCGTGTGTAACATGTGCGCGCGTATAAACTGACGCCGAGCTCATGCGCGCGTTTTAATGCACAAGGAACAGCTATCGTCCGATCATTTGCCTCCTTTGACCCCAGTGAAGGCACGAAAGAGATGGGAACCATCAAAAGCTCAAATATGGCCCTTGAACATGTCTGGAAGTACCGCCGAGAGAAAAGTCAAAAAATTTGGAAAATTTTAGCCACTTAATTCGCTAAAAAAGGTATTTATTAATGGGAATAACAGTGTTCGTACCCGGTCTTCACTGCGTGGTAATGACCTTGGTTGGTGGCTGGCGCTGTTAACGAACCGAGCCGGAGGCTCGGTCCGTTAACAGCACCAGCCACCAACCCGGTCGTTACCACACAGTGAAGACCGGTGTCATGACAAAAACTGTTCGCTGGCAATAAGTGTCCGCTCGTTAGCATATTGTGTTCTGATTGGTCAAGAGTCTATGACGTCACACTGTTTACGGAAGCTTGCTAAATAGTGTACGCGGTTAGCGTGCATCATCATTCATGCCTTGCTTCGTTTTTAACATTTTAGTTTTACATTTTTGTAACACTTTCCTGCTTGTATTTGATTATAAATATTCGTATTATTTATCATTTAGCACTTTCATTCGTATTTATTTAACCTGGACTTTTTAATTACTTAAGTAAAATACGAATCTTGACAAAGTTCGTCTATTTTGTAACTTGACTTATATGCTTGAAAGCATTCTTGGTTGTATTTTATTATATTTATACATGTAAATATAAGTAAATCGTAACATTTAGCACATCCGTACCTGTTAAACCTGCACTGTTTTACCATAGTAAAATACTAGGATAACTTTCCGTATGGCGCCACTACTTTTTCACTCATTTTTACAAAAAGGGATATATCAATCAGGTAAATTAGATACTATATTATTTTATTTCGAATGAAAAAGTGGTGGCGCCATAAGGAAACTTTTCCAAATACTAATCTTGACATACTTTTGATTGCGAGTAAGTGTTCTGTTTGTCTATTTTTTATACTTGGCTTGTATTTACTTGAACGCTTTCTAGGTTGTATTTGATTATCAGCACGGCGCAGCATGGCACCCGGACACTATTTGTTGGGCGGACACTATTGTCCTGTAATCCGTGCGAAATAGTGTCCGGGGTATACTGCGAATGCTCAGCGGACACTTATTGCCAGCGGACATTTTTTGTCATGACACCGGGTACTCACACTGTTATTCCCTAATTATTGACTTGTGTTCCATGTCTGGTAAATTTAACCAATCGCATCAGTTTTGGCCCTCTTTGTTGGTCTTTGACTACCCCCTGAATCAAAAGATGCTTCCCTATCACACATCTGTCACTTCAGTCAGGTACATACCGTGGTCTTTATCTGCGATGATTAGGACTCTTCTAGCTGTGTGCAGCCGGCTAGCCAATCACGTCGTGGACTTGACCTGGTTTTTTTTTTTGACGTTCAAGGAAAAAGTGTAGGCTTAGCCTGAACACCTGACGTCACCCGGAGGTTCGCAAAGTGCGGATAGACAGGGGACCAATCTAGACACTCTTTTACGAGTCGAGTTTCACTTTAAAATTGTAATAAGTCAAATAGCGCCAACGACCGTCACTCGCGGCATCAAACACTATCGCATCTCATTACCAACGGTAAGTTTGCATTGTGTGGTACAACCTTACCTCCATGGTACAACCCTTGCATGTGTGACGTCAAGCTCAAAGCGCCCTCGAAGTCCTTCCTCCATATTATGCCTCAACAATGCAGAGGCCTACTATTATTACGAAAGGAAGTTTTTATATTCTATAAAAGTTTGTAGTGAAATTCTGATAACTATAAAAGGTTTACTGAGTTCACTGCGATCCATGGTTGGGGCACACCCGGTTTGGGCGTTCGTCGTAGGGTAGTTGCGATAATCGTAACCCTCCTGGCGGCCGTCGGGAGGAGGGTTACGATTATCGCAACTAGTCGTAGGGGTGGTTGGGAGGGGGGGGGGGGGGCAGAATTCCCTGTCACATATAGGCACATACGCCACTGTAGCTTTCGAGAAAGAATTTGCATGAATCTGATTTCGAGGCCTCAGATTTAGAACTTTTTGTTCTTGTATAGGGAATTTTGAACACCTTGTTTGGTGGGCCTAAACGTTCATTCAAGTTTCGTGTGACCATTGTTGTGTGATCCCCTTATGGCGAAATATAAATTGCATGGGCCCCAAGACATTTTGCCGCAGAAACAATGAGAAAAGGTGTGGCTAACGAGGACCAAATAAAGTAAAATACAAAAAGTAAAATCAAAAATTCTGCTAGTAGAAATTTTGAAATTTGGTTCCAAAAAGTAAAATCCTGCTTATACAAATTTTAAACTTTGTGTTGTCTCCTTTGGACCGCAGTCACTGGCAAAAAGTAAATTCCAAAATGAAGATTTTGAAAAAATTATTTTACTTTAAAGACAATGGACACTATTGGTAATTGTCAAAGACCAGCCTTCTCACTTGGTGTACCTCAACATATGCATAAAATAACAAACCTTTGAGAATTTGAGCTCAATTGGTCGTCGGAGTTGCGAGATAATAGTGAAAGAAAAAACACCCTATAAATCGTCACAGGCGAAGTTGTGTGCTTTCAGATGCTTGATTTCGGAGACCTCAAATTCTAAACTTGAGGTCTCGAAATCAAATTCGTGGAAAACTACTTCTTTTTCGAAAACTACGTTACTTCAGAGGGAGCCGTTTCTCACAATGTTTTTAACTACCAACAGCTAGCTCCCCATTACTCGTTACCAAGTGAGGTTTTATGCTAATAATAATTGTTTTGAGTAATTACCAATAGTGTCCACTGCCTTTAAAAGAAATTCTCATTTTCTACTATCACAAAAAATGGATAATTGCGTTGTCCACTTTTGGTCCTCCATAGTTGTGAGATATACAACCATTGTTACTGATGGCGACCCGAAAGTCACGGCCGGAATTAGCCATCATATCAGTTTTTCGATTATGTTGTAAATATACCTCATATATCAGAAATTTGTGACCATTTTGCTCTGGCTGTGGTACATGTAGGTTTTTGTCCTTTTTCTTCAAAATATTTCCTCAATAAGACAATTGGTGGTTTGAGTGTGTTATGAAAGGATTCATTAGACATTGAGGATCAAGCTCGTGTTCTTAGAATTTGTGTAATAATTTGGAAAGTGGTAAAACTGATCGGCAAATCTGATGACTAAGGCATCGAATTTTTTCATTTACCGTTTTGCGACAATACTCACTCATAACCCTCCGACTTCGCCGTCGGGAGGAGGGCTACATTAAATCGAAACTACTCTAGGAAACACATATTTATAAATATCAGCACAAACTCTGAGACCAATTGTCCAAACAAAATTATTCGATGTGGAGTAAGTTTGGGTGTCGACCATTTGTCAACCACGGACTGGTCAAACATACCATGGTTACCTATGCATTTGAATCATCATGGGTACCAGGCAAAATCAAATAATAATGTGTCGACTATACTAGTCAACTTATTTGTTTCAAGTCAGTAACACGATTTCTTGTCGGGAGTCTGACCTGACGGTCATTGACGGTTTTTACAAAAAGTAAACATTATTGCTCGGATTTTGTGACGCTACCGGCCCAACGTTCTGACACTAGATCTAGCTCCATTCGTCGCCGCACGCCGCACTGTTCTGCATCATTTGGTTGCTGTAGGAGTGTAGTGTGCAAGCTGCGGGTCCGGGCCCCCAAAAACCGCACCCAGTAGGCCTAGTTGTTGGCGTGTAATGGTGCGGAAAAGTAACTTGACGACTACAACTTGACAGTGATGACAGAGCTAGCTAGCTAGTTACAGTCAGACGGTGTGTGATGGTCAACGTGCACCCAAGCTTCTCCATTTAAACGTACAAGAAATAGTCAACAAACAAAGTAGGTCATTTATTTACTGTACATTGCTGTAGTAGTACTACTACTAGTCATGCTAGTAGTAGAGAGTACTACAGTCAGCTAGGAAGGTTGTCTAGTAGTACTACTACAATCTACATCACATGACTAACCTAAAGTTTAAAATTAAACATAACATATTATTACACTAAAAATGACTAAATCACAGTATTTGTTAGGCCTAATAATATAGTAATAATTAATTGATTATTTATGATTGAAAGTGATTTATTAATATTAGAAATAGAAATGCATAGATAGAAAAAGCGGGGGTTGGTTATTAGAATAAGAATTAGATGGTTAGTAGATTATAAAGTTGAAAAAAGCCAAACAACAATTTACAGCAATTAAAGAAGTTCGAGTGAGGCACTATTTTGAATTTATAAATAGTTGACTAGTATAGTCGACCCATTATTATTTGATTTTGCCTGGTACCCATGATGATTCAAATGCATAGGTAACCATGGTACGTTTGACCAGTCCGTGGTTGACAAATGGTCGACACCCAAACTTACTCCACATCGAATAATTTTGTTTGGACAATTGGTCTCAGAGTTTGTGCTTATATTTATAAATATGTGTTTCCTAGAGTAGTTTCGATTTAATGTAGCCCTCCTCCCGACGGCGAAGTCGGAGGGTTATGAGTGAGTATTGTCGCAAAACGGTAAATGAAAAAATTCGATGGTTAGTCATCAGATTTGCCGAGCAGTTTTACCACTTTCAAAAATTATGACACAAATTCTAAGAACACGAGCTTGATCCTCAATGTCTAATGAATCCTTTCATAACACACTCAAACCACCAATTGTCTTATTGAGGAAATATTTTGAAGAAAAAGGACAAAAACCTACATGTACCACAGCCAGAGCAAAATGGTCACAAATTTCCCAAGTTGAGTTTTGAACAGGTTTTCCAAGTTGAGTGTGGGCAGAGCTACGGCTCTGAGTGGCATGTGCGCGGTCCGGCAACGGTCGACTCTCCAACAAACGATGCATGATGCGACGACTGCATGCACAAACAATGTACACGATTGTATTATGCACGTGTATGTACAGTACACACATACATCAATTATTGTAAAGTGAGATCATGAAGCGAAATTGTGATCTACGCACTGTGTCCCTCGGACAACTCGACGGTTGAGACAACTCGATCGTTTCGACAACTCGACAGAAGTTTTTTTCAAACGTCAGACAACTCTACTTGGGGCCAAGACAATTTGAGGGATGACCGTGACGGCTGGGCCTCAGCAATGATATGTTTTGAGCATTTCCAATCGATTGGCAGACTTAATAAATGGGGATATCCAGTAAAACAAAATAAAATAAATCTTCCTATATCTATGGATGACCCGAGGTCAACCCATAATTATTATTTTTTTACTGAAAAAACTACCGCTGTTGATTCACCCAATTGGAGGTTGACCATTCAACCGTCGACTTGTCTTGGCCATCCGTCGACTTGTCTTGGCCATCAGTCTTGTCTCATCCAGTTGTCTCTAAGTCGAGTTGTTCGAACGGTCGAGCTGTCTCAACTGTCGAGTTGTCCGAATGGTCTAGTTTTTTCGCGGTTGAGTTGTCTGACACTCCACATGTAAGCTGGGCGGCTTACTTGATCAGTGAATTTGCCAGGCTACACAATGCCTTGCAAGCAGTGCTACAATAATTGGGCACACAGAGCCGAAGCTCCGCCCACTCAGCTTTAAAATATCAACTTAGAAAACTTGTGACCATTTCGCTCCGGGCTCTTGTAAGTTTTCGTCCTTTTTCTTCAAAGTATTTCCTCAATGGTGTTTTGAGTGATTGAAAGGATTCATTAGACATTTAGGATCAAGCCTGCTCGTGTTCTTAGAATTTGTGTCATCCTTTTTTGAAAGGGGTAAAAATGGGGCAAATCTGTTGACTAGCCGTCAAATTTGACCAAATTCCCATTTGCTGACAATACTCACTCGTAATCCTCCGGCTTGTCCAAAATGCCAAATCCGGGATAGTGGAAGTGTTAAGACAATTGTGACAGGGCCAGATGAGATCATGCGCATCATGCAGGGAATGTAATGAAAGCCATGCATGATGGGGCTAGTTTAATGTGTGTGTATAATCCTTGCATGTCAGGGCAGGGCTTGGGCACAACTTCACTTTATTATGCAACATCAACGCTCCTCTAATCTTCTACTTGAAATTCATTTTATATTCAATATTCTTTTTGATTTGGTTTTAGTTTTCAACAGATTTGCCTGGTCTCTTTTGCTTTGTTTAGGTTGCATGTATACCAACACCATTCATGATGTGGACTATCAAGCTACTGAGAGTGAACCATGTTCCCAAGGACTTCAGGGAACCATTTATTGTATCTGGGTACCGGTCATGTCGCAGTAGTTTGGCTTCATGTATACTGAGTGCCTTCACCTTCACTAATGAAACCATCAATTTCTGGACTCATTTCCTGACGTCTGGTGTGTTTCTATGGATGTACACACAGTGGTTATGGCACGAGCTCAGCTTTGACGTAGATCCATTCACCTACCCTATGCAAGTATATTTGGCTTCGGTATGCCTGTACATGATCATTAGTAGCACAGCTCACCTCTTCAACTGCATGTCAGAGAGAGCCCGTCATCTTTGCTTCTTCTTTGACTATGGTGCATTGAGTGTCTACAGCATGGCTTGTTCCATAATGTATAATACATACATCTTTCCCAAAAGTTTTATGAATACCACATACCACAAATTATATTTGCCAATGTGTGTATTTAATGCCTTTCTGTGTACAGTCTTGGCCTGTAGTTCCCGGCTTGTAGCTGGAGTCAAAAGGCAGAAGCTGCTGCGAATGACAGCATTTGCTACTCCCTACTTGTTCTGCAGCTTCCCATTATTTTATCGGGTTGTGTTTTGTGAGTTAGATGATTGCCAATCAGATGCCCATCACTATCATTCTTATCAGTTTATGATGAGTGCTACAACAATCCTCATCTATGCTTCACATTTCCCTGAAGTCTTAGCACCTGGTAAATTTGATATCATTGGTCATAGTCATCAGTTATTCCATATTGTAGGTAGCTATGCTAGTTACTTGCAGCTGCAAGGTAATGTGATTGATATGCAGACAAGGCGTATTGATTTGCTCTTTGCACTACCCATGCCATCACTGCTTAACACAGTTGGTGTCATACTATTAGTTATCATCATTGACCTCCTAATCATAGGTGCCTTCACTTGTTTCATTTGGGACAAATGTCATCTGCGCAAAGTCAAACAAAAACAGGGTATCAAGACCATCCACATACCCAGTGAACATTCTAATAACAATCCTTGTTTAAAACAGAGTTAAGCAATGGTTGAAAATGCTGAATGTGTGAAGTTTGAAAGCCACCATTCCCGCATTAAATGAATGAAAGAAGTCATTGGAAGTGGTACGTTTATTAACAACCAAACTTTCTATTTGTGAAGGAATATGATTGTGTAAATTTAGGATCAGGTCTGTGTTATCTTTCTATCTTAGCTGCCTGTGTTTTTGTGGATTCATTCATTGTGAATATAGTACTTGTTTATGTCTGTAAGTGTCCAGTTGCTTAAAATTGTCTGTCCAATTGAACTAAATACTGTATGCAGAAATACTAATTATAAGTTTTTTAAAACTTATTTCTGCACAACATAAGAAAGGCTTTTAAAAGCCTTTCTCATCAGAGTGCATCCTTCTACATCCTTCTTTAAAATAAGAAAGTGATCGCATGCAGTTCTGATTTTCATGAAGTTGCAAATCAGGCTGCCACTTATTCACCCAGTGTGACCCAAACACTGAATGTAAACCCAATTTTTGGGGGTAAAGATTTTGGTAATCAGTTGATGGCTTAGGCATTAAAATAGATGTAGTGTTGTTTGAATATTGTGGTGACGTGTCAGTAATCTCCCAATACCAGGTGCTCCTTGAATTTAGTCATTTTCATGTACCTTTGTATGTAGCTTTGCCCTTCACGGGACAAGATGCATGTACAGTGTACGTTTGTAGTACTAGCAACTTAACTCATTAGTACAAAAGATATTTTCAAATGATAAACTACTCACTTTTTTATGGATTTATTTTTTATATATACTGCCTTGTGTTGCTTTTTATGCAACTCTTTCAGCCTTTTGTCTCACTGATAAAATATTGAGGAACTTGACATACAAAGTACGACAGTAATGGCTTAAAACATATATTATATTTTAGAAGTATTTATAAAGTTTGTGTATTGTCAATTGTCATCTTGACTCTGGAAACCCAGGCAAGACATATTATGGTCATGATATGAATGTTACATTTTGTATTCATTCATAAAATACATAATTGTTAATGGTCTGACTTACTGACGCTAGCAGTAGCACTGGGTAGCAGAGTCTTTCTCCAAGGCTAATATATTGATATAGTCACCTAATGATATACTGTAATAGAACAGTCTTTAAAGTAACTACATGTCCAAAATGATGCCTTTAAGTGGCTCTGTAGCCTACTACATGTACGCTTGGTCTTGATGTTTTTCTTCATATGGACAAAACAGTTGTATGTAACATAACATTAATTGTTAAAAAATTTTTAAGAGTAGGCCTATTATTTGAACATTCTTTTGCAGCAGGTTGTTAAATGACTGTCTACATTGAGTTTTTAAAACAAAGCAACATGTTGTGGTTTCCACTCTTAGATTGAAGTCACAAGTTAGTCTTTCATTCATGTTTTGTCTCTCTCCATAACAGTTTATGGTTACTAGGCACTTAAAGCAACATGATAACAACATGCAATGCTCAAATGATCACAATATTGTGACAGTCAGTTGATATTAATAAATGTTTGCAATGTTTCTATAGTTTGCAGTGTGTACAGTGCATTATGTTTCAAAGTTACATGTATGGTTACGGGTAAGATTGATTTTGGTAAGATGCGTTTGTTTATAAATATTGGTTTCAAAGTTTACATATAGTCCATTTATTTCATAATCTTATCACAGTTGTCAACATTTTTGCTAATGTACAACATAATTTATATGTTTTTTTTCTAGAGATCTTTGCATTGTTACACTAAATGTAGATCTATGCATTTGGTAATTAAGATAATGTATTTTTCTGTATTGGTTTGTAACTACATGTACATGGTAATTTGGATGGTCACATGATTCTGCTTTAGCAAGAGTTGTGTATGATTGGTTGATCTATAGCATCAAGGAGTGTGATGTAAACTTATATCGCACAGCCCACACACCCATTGTGTGCTCTAACTCCGCGCATTGCGCTCTTATAAGCTTTACGCAAAACATAGAAGTTACTGACACTTCAAAAGTGGCGCAGTTGCTGATCGTCACTTGCATTGTTGAAGTTTGCTTGGAGATAACGTTCATTATCACACGCGCGCTCGTGGAAATATGGAAAAATATTGCATGTCGGCCTCATTGGGTTGGTTCATGCAGAAGCGAGCGCTATATTTGTCCGTATTCCACTCACGCTTGTGCGATAACTTATTATATATATAAGGTACATTCTACCCTAGTGCTTCTATGCATGCTTTGGCAACTTGTATAATATCTTGATGTGTATGTAAAGGCAATTTGAATGTAGGGATCAGTTTAGACTACTATGTACATGGTATTATTTAGGCCAAACAAAATAAATGTTGTGTTTACGGTAACCCGACCGACCTGAATTTTTTGCGGCCGAATTGCCGACCTCAAAACATTTTTCTAAATATTTTGTGAGTTGGTAAAATTTAAAATGAGAATTTTAACATGTTGCCTCACTTTAAAACTGTTTATTACGACTTACCAGTGTAATAATGCATTTTTGCAAAAATCATGGCGATATCAAAACTTGTGCACCCGGCCCACGCCTAGCCTAGCTTACTGTACTGCCACAATTTTTTCTGTGAAAGGTGCACGCGCCACCCGATGCCCGGCCCCGACGCACCCGCTGTGTTCACAGCGTACTTCGGGGCGATCCAATGTCACACGAAACGAAATTGGGCCCCTGGCAGCCGGCCGCATATTGGACACCACAACAAAACATGGTGTAGCTGTCAGTGGTGTACAGCACGTGGGTGACCGGCCGCGTACGTTTACAACACGTTTTACACTACGGACAGACTGCGAATGAAAACTGCATCAAAACATGGCGTCGACGTCAGGCAGTTCTTCGTGCGGTAACATGAACAAATTGTTTAGCTTGAAAACAGAAAAGTGCCTCCATCAGCCAGCCAAGTTGAAGCTAGTAAACATCGATGTCAGCAAGACATTTCTCAATATTTTCGAAGATCACCATGGGCCAAACTTTTATCACGTTTGTGCTCACAACACACATTCAGATCAGATCAGGCTGACATTCAAAATAATAAGTTTGACCCTCAAAAGTGTTTATTCATTTTGCTATATTATTTTGGGGAAAATGTGAGTTGTGAGTTTCGGCTCTGTTGTTAATGTTATGGTACACCTTGCACCACTGAGCCTACTGAGTGACATCATTTTCACCCAGCAACCCGGAGGTTCGTCAGTCTGGGTAAAGTGCAAGTAAGTGTACAACAATGGAATGAAAAATGTGAACAAAATAACCACACCTCAAATTGAAAGTTGGTAAAACTGATGTCAGCATTTAAAACATGGCCCTGATTTAATGGTAAGATAAAAAGTTTCCTTGTAACTTCTAAAGCGCTTGCAACTTGACCTATGTTATGTTTTTTCTAAAACAACTTATAAACTTTTATATTTTACCACTTTCCAACATGAGGGTTTATAACTTGATGAGTCGAACAAGGTTAGTATAATTCATGGTAACGGGTTTAAAATATTAACAAATAACTCAAAATTCAAGAACTTAAAAATAAAAATAAAATTACAAAATAAAATTATTTTCCTACCTACCTACCTGGAATTTTTTAGGGCCGTTACCGTAAACACAACATTTATTTTGTTTGGCCTTAGAGGTTTTCATTCAACAATTTAGAACTATAGTTGTAGACATGTTTATTTACCCTGAACTTTGTCACACTTGATCCCAAATCACTGGTGCTGCCCTAATCATGAACTCACTCATAAACTACTCAACTTACTTGTAAAACCTTGTTTTTGTGTTTACTCTGAAGGGAATGAATGAATAAACTTGTCCCATGTGAGACAAGAATTTCATACATGAGAAACAATCAAACAACTCACCTAATCATGCCAATGTCATATTTTTTTAAAATTTTTGGTGTTTGAAAGAATATTTTATTTTTATACTTCAATCATTTTTACTGCATGAAGTATTTGGGACATGCATTGAACGGCCTTTAAAATTTAGAAATTGTATCCTCTCCCAATTACAGAATCTTTATGGTGAAAGGTTTAACTACATGTACTAAGAAGTTAATTGAAAATTTTTACATTTTATTTAAGAACTCATGTATTGTGCTGCATTTTGTATTGTTTTCAATGAAGTTCAAAGTAATTGTTTACATGTTAAAGGCATGGGCATGTTTGGTTATTGTCACGTATTCCCACTTGGTGAATCCCAACATGTATTAAATAACAAACCTGCAAAAATTTAGGCTCAATCGGCCATCTGATTTGCAAGATTTGCAATAATGAGAAAAAGCTCCCTTGTTGCACAATTTTGTGTGCTTTCAGATGCATAATAAAAGTGGTTTTTTTTTGTAATAACCAATAGGCCTAGTGTCCAGTGCCTTTAAGGGCAAGATTATACACCTTTCAAAAGCCTCCGCAGCAGTAAACACGTGATTGCCAAACTGATATTGTCCAATGATTGTTTATTGCATGAAGGATGACATCTGTGTGCTGGATTAGAGTAAACCCAGACTGTTAATGGAAAGCATGGTGTGTTTTGCCTGCATAGCATGCAATCTGCAGTGACCATAGTGGCTTTTACATGTACAGGTCATTCATTTTTATAAGAAAATTACTTCAACTTTTATTGAACTAAATAAATATTTGGTGATTGCTTAATCATACTGTTGTTAATAAATAAACATCAACTGAACAAAATTAATTGAGCCCTTTTTTTTATGTGTGAATTGTTTTTTTTTTGTACTTTGAACACCAGTTTCAGCAACATCTTTCATGGATGTTTAATTGGCAAAACTTATGTTGTAGAATCTTTCACATTATTTTAGTTCTGAAAAATGTCATAAGACACTCATAACTGTTACTCATGTTACATGTTAATCAAAAATTTGTCCTCATACAAAAAACCTTTGCAGTTTTTTATAATTGATCAAAAGACCATGCCGTGTGGCTGTATTAAGGGTATATAACAAATCTAGAATCTTTTTGTCTCATAACAAGTAAAAAGTTCTCCTTCTTGTTCCAAGGGTTGGGTACATAAATAGGTCAGCCTTTCTGCTAATAAAATGTTCCCACATTATTCATTGTTATCAGGATCACCAATTCGGAAATCGGGAGAACTGTCACAGTTCTGAAAAATCCTGTTTTTATTTACCGTTACTTGGCGCTTTTGTGGATTGAGGGGACTTCTTGTTATTTACTTCACTTCCACATAGTAAGTCCTAGTCAACTTTTCAACTAGCTTGCTCTAGTTATCGTCACTTGATCCCATGGCAGCGCCTGAACCAAAGGTGCTCCATGCATCTTATTTGGGTCTTGGAAAAAAGTTGGACAATTTAATAGAAGGGCTGACCTACATGTGGTATAGGCTTGGATAGACTTTCAGGCCGACGGGCATGACAAACAAACACACAAAAAACACTTATGAATATTCAGTCTCGACTACTGGATGAAATAACTCCAGCTGTTTCTTTTTTTAAATATGAATAGTAGTGCCATACACATTTGCATTCTTTTTTTACATAAATAACTAAAACGATTACCACTTAAGTCAATAAAAAAATGCAAATCTTTGAAGTATTTTTTAGTACAAAACAACCTTTCCACTACAGATGACACTTTCTTTAAAACTTCTGAAGACAATTTAATTGTGTGAAGTTGTTCCACAAACTTTTAACTAAATGCAACAACATGTTATGGATGATGGCTTTTTATTATTATGGAGTTCAAATCACTGTGGGGCCATGTACACTCATGGAACTGATAATGTACATACATCATGTACACATTCTGTGGGTCGGGCCTGGCAGGTTGTCAATGGTGATTTCACTGCAGCAGAATTCAACAGGAAACAGCAATCGGCCAAGTTAACAAATTAAAACGCTTTGCAAACGATAACAGGTGACAGTTAGTGTCGCAAATAACAGTGGTCACCTTTCTCGCTGCACAGAAATCTGAACTCGGTCAGTACTAGTGTATACAGCTTCATGATGCTCAGCATAGGTTAAAGATTTGATTACATACAGCTTGCATCTGATGCTAGGCCCATGGACCAATTTCATAAAGCTGTTTTTCGTTGCTAAGCAAAGCATGGGGGGGGCACCAGTTTTTGTTAAGAAGTTTTTTTCTTCTTCAATATTTTATGCTTACAGGCTTTATGAAATTGGGCCCCGAGTTCTGTGGATGGAAATACAGGAAAGTTAAGTGGACCATGTTGAGACTACCTAACTGGTTCACAACAGCTGGGACAGCCTTTGGGACCTTGACATAGCTATAAGGTATGGCTTTGATAGGCCAAGAGCAGTACATGTACAATAGTACAAATCATTTCCCAACTACCCTCTCTATATGATAATAGTCGTGCGTGGGTGATTAGTGAACAAAAGAATTAGCATCATGTGAGCCAAGGTTACTAAAGTGATATAACACTCAATGAAGCAGACAATAATAGGATCATCCATGCGTGATTGTTAACAATCATTGAAAACCATCTGGTTAAAACCATCTGCAACTGTTGGTCCCCCATCTCTGCACAGTAATCTGAACTTGGCCGAACATACAGCGTTATGAGTTTTGGCACAAGTTGAATATTTAATATTAACATACAAAGCTTCAATCTGATGTAAGCTGGGCCCATGTCTCAATTTCATAAAGCTGTTAAGCCATGGCTAAGCTTTGCTAAGCAAAGGATGAGTGGGGCACCAGTTGCAAAAATGTAAACTTAATGGAATTTCAGGCGTAACCAGTTTTTGTAAAGAAAAAATTGTTCTACTGGGCAATGTGTCCCTTTAAGTAAAAGACTTGGTGTATCTCAAGATATGCATAAAATAACATAACGTTTGAGCACAATTGATCATTGAAGTTGCAAGATACTAATGAAAGAAAAAACATCCTTGTCACACAAAGTTGTGCATTCATATGCTTGACTTTGAGACCTCAACATCTAATTATGAGGTCTCAAAATCAAATTCGTGGAAAATTAATTCTTTTTGAAAACTAGGTCACTTCAGAGGGAGCCGTTTCTCACAATGTTTTATGCTATCAACCTCTCCCCATTACTCGTTACCAATAATAATTATTTTGAGTAATTAGGAACAGTGTCCACTTACTGCCTTTAAAGGATTTGGGCCCTTAAATGAGTACTGTGGATGGAATTACAGGACAATTCAGAGTGAGTGTGCACTCAATGCAAGTAGTACTACCCAACTGGTTCCCATACATGTAGTATGGCCAACCTATGGGCAGTACATGTACAAATCATTTCACAGCTACATGTATGTACCTACTGCCTACTCTATGATGGCATTATACTTGGTAATAAAAGACACCAAGGTGTGTGGGCGAAGTGAACAAAAAGAGGCATCCTGTGAGCCAAGGTTGCTACCTAAACACTCCATGAAGCAGACAAGAATAGGATCAGCCATGCGTGGAGAGTTCCATGGAGGTAAACCTCCATGTACCAAATGATTGCTAACCATACACACAACAGTACCAAAACAAACACAGGCAAAATAACACAGACAATTTTGTGTAGTAGAGGCACTTTTCTCAAGTAGTCTCTGTACTCTTTTTTATACAGCATAATTTACATCTTGCCAAGAATAAAAATACACTTTGAACTTAACTGAAAGTACTGTACATGCTTGCTATCATAACACCTGGGGGAAAAAGGCAATAAATTGAGCCAACTTTGTTGGATTGTCAAATGTCTGGCACAGGAAGTAAAACCTTCAGGTGAAGGTTAATGAACATTTATATCTGTAACACATTAAATACCAAACCCGCTGCCCTCCTTTGTCTCACTTTCAAATGCTTACTTCTTGCTTTTTTTCTGTGAGCTTTCTGACTCTCTATATATTCATGTAATTCCACTTCACTGCTTGTTTTACATTTAGTTACTACTGTTTGTGTTGTTATTTAGCCTTCGTAAGCATGGAGGAGTAATTGGATCTGCTTGGGTCAAAATGTCAGGCCATTACCCCCTTTTTTGGGTGAAAAAATCAACAACCATTGTGACTCTTCTTTCACCACATGACTTTAATCATTATTCATAAATACCTCAGACAGTTATGCAATTCCTATTGGTGGAGAGCGCGTCACATGGGGGTGTTTAAACCTTTGATAATGGCCAATTCCCAAAAAGGGGAACAGCTCGCAACTAACCAACCAACGCGGACTCAGCCTCATGTCAGTTTACGCCAAACTATTCAACCGGCTGCTATTGGTCCGTCTTCGAGCGGCTAGAGACCCTCATCCTACCATTGCACGCTGGTTCCGACCCAATCGCAACACTGCTGAACAGGTAGCATGTCTTTGAATGGCAATTGATGCGTGCCGCTCAAGGAAGCGGAGTATGGTGATAAGCTTTGTCGACTTCTCCAAAGCATTCGACAGTGTCGACCGCGGAGCCCTGAGACAGATTCTATCATCTACGGCATACTAACAGCTTTCATCAACGCAATGTCACTGTACACCAACACATCCTCGGGTTGCACTGACGAATTTAACACGACATCTGGTGTGCTCCAGGGAGATACGTTGGCGCCCTACTTGTTTGTCATCGTCATGGACTACATCTTACGTCAGTCGCTCACCCTAGAAGATGCTTACACTGTGAGGAGACGTATGTCAGCACGACGGACGGCCGTGAAAACCAGGCCTCGGCGGGTTTAAACCACTAGTTGAAAACCGATTCAACACACTTTGATTCCCATTCATAAATACCTTTCGGTCAAAAACAACATCACTTTTTGGTCAAAAAGTAAAATAAATGCAAAAATTATAATTGTCAAATGATTTCTTTCAACACAACACCCCTCCAGCTATGAAATGGTAGAGCCCTCTGCTGCCCTCGCGTAAACAACTCCTTATAAGGGAATGCTGTGGGCGTCGCGCGTATCGCGTGATGTGGCACAACTGTTTCAGCCGTTGCTCTCGACTAATAAGAATGAAGAAACTGTCTTATAAGAACAGGTGCAAGCTCGCGTGTCACGCTCATGAATTAGCACTTTTTACCGGTCATTAACAAAAGGTTTATGCACACCCATGTGACGCGCTCTCCACCAATAGGAGTAGAGAAACTGTCTGGGGTATTTATGAATAAAGATTTAAGGTCAGAACCAATAACTTAATTTCTGTATTTTTGAGTTAATGTTCTGTTTTGGAGCTTTTTATTAATGTTTTGTATTAATGTAAATTTCCCATTTTTGTCTTTTTAATGGACAAATAAATTCAAGTCAAGACCTTTTTAAGACATCTTGATCGAATTAAAGTAGGTCAAATCTTATTGCTGTTTATATTCTCTATTTGGTTTGGGTACAAACCACGTACAGCCGCTATGGTCTTTAAAGGGCAAACATCAAACACTAAAACAACAACAAAATGAAGAAATTGTTGAAAATAATTTGAGTGAATACCTTAAGACCCCAAGTTGAGATGCTTTGAATCCTTTGGCAAACATAATGTATTGTAGATTCTGAATTATAAAGCCAAATAAACAAAATCGGTTTAGCATCCTACTCTTTCAAAAAAAGGAGTTTGTTTTTATTTTGTCAAAATTGCTAAAATGTATCCTTTTAAAAAGGAAAAAGAAGGAGGTGTCTTCTAGAAAGGAAGCGGGCGGGGATGCTAAACATGTTTCTCTATTGGCCGTAGCATTTCCTGCTGTCTCCTTCACTCTGTATATTTCTTAAGTTTAAGTCGAGGCACAATGTTCATGGATTGCATTTCTTGGAAGAGTAACTTGCAGGCATATGGAATACGTAGAGATGAAACATTACGTGATGACTTGCAATAATGGCACCTGTAATCAATCAAGTCAATAACATCAATAATAACACACATACTAAATACACGGATTGATTGATTGATTGACTTATTTCAAGCACAACATATACAAACTTCATTATAGCATGATAGACTTAAAGACACTGTACACTATTGGCAATTGTCAAAGACCAGTCTGCTCACTTGGTGTATCTCAACATTAGTTGAAAAAAAAGAAAAAAAAAAGGGGAAATTTGAGCTCCATTGGTGGTTGAAGTTGCGAGATAACCATTTAAGAAAAAACACCCTTGTCACACGAAGTTGTGTGCTTCCAGATGCTTGATTTCGAGACCTCAAAAACTTACATGTATTCCGAGGTCTCGAAATCAAATTCTTTGAAAATAACTTCTTTCTCGCAAACTACGTCACTTCAGAGGGAGCCGTTTCTTACAATGTTTTATACTATCAACAGCTCTCCATTACTCGTTACCAAGTGAGGTTTTATGCTAATAATTATTTTGAGTAAATACCAATAGTGTCCACTGCCTTTAAATGATACATCTGTAAATTTGTTATGAGTGACCTGAATATGTTACAGAGAAACCCCATTACTTGATGAACACGGGAACATTCTTCTGGAGCTGGTAGTAGTGAGAGCATTTTACTCTTGATTGTTTGAATGTTTGATTGGCTGATTGATTGATTAATTGATTCTTTGATTGACATAAGTGTCGTGGAAGTGTCGTGGCCGAGCGGGTTAAAAGCACCGAATTCAACTCTGGTGTTTCTGATCAGCAGAGTGTGGGTTCGAATCCCCAGCCGTGACACTTGTGTCCTTAAGTAAGACACTTAACCATTGCTTCGTCCTTCGGATGGGTTATTAAGCCGTTGGTCATGTGTTATGTAACGTGTGTAAAAGAACCCAGTGCACTTATCGAAAAGTGAAGGGGTTCGCCCCGGTGTTCCTGGTCTGATCGGTAGCAAATTGCGCCACAGCACCTTGTAAAGCATTACATGGTGCTATCAGAATTAGGTCTCATAATTCAAACGTAGTCCGACATCTTGCAGGAAAAACTGTATGTTACATAGCCTTGATCAAGGCGCTACAGCCAGCCGCGATCTGCAAAATCCCAGTCCCCATCACTGAATTCCGCCAGCGCACCCACATACATAACACAGAGCATAATAATACGTGTACATACGTACTGTACATGTACATGTACCATCAGTATAGGGTTCACTTACGGTACATGGGTACTTCCTAAGTAGCGCCTTGATGGTTTTGTATCTGCCAAAATTTAGGGCGGAGCTCATTATGCTAATGTTTACTAACAACCCGTTCTCATTGGTTGTTGGTTGACCTATAAACTCTCGCTGCGATGTCAATTACAACGTTGTTCTGCAAGCACTAGCACACATGTGCTCGTCGACGTATTGTAAACAAGCAGTGGCTGTAGTATCGTTGCAATAATGGCGGCGGGCGAGGGAGAAATCCCTACTAGTAAAACAAAACTGTAAGTCGCTGGAAATCCATCAAACCCATCAAGGCTGTTGTTTGAGACACGTGTATGAGGTTGAAAATACAAAGACACGACCGTTCTCACGACTACGCTATACTGTTCTCGCTGTACAATGTATGGTAATGTACATTGTGTATGCACTGCATGCATGTGCCGCGAACCGGGCCGGGGAACAGTACGTCAACAGCCTTGATCAAGGCTATATGTTACAGCGCCAGGAGCGTCACTGGGTGACGGACATGTGCGCTTTGTAAGAAGCCACAATTATTATTATTATTATAAGCATTTCAGTCTGAAAGGGAAAAAATCATTAACATGCTTGATACCGTGCCCCCTGGTAATTGCCTTGGTGCCCATGATAGGGTACCCTTTACAAATGAGAAAATGCCTTGGTGCCCTTGCCCTTTCAAAATCGACGCATACAGACCTGCATTAACATCAGTTATTGTGAATAACTCATTCCAAAGCCATTGAATTTTGAAGAAATATTAATTAGAAACTAACGATTGAACACATTAAAAATATGCATAAGTTGTTCATTTGACCTTAAAGTGATGTGTCCTGGTCATATCAAAATGTTATCAAAACTGCATCTTGCTTTCAGCTTGTCAGGGTGGCTTTTCTACAGTATATCTACATCTACATGTACATACCATCCAGAATAACCCAGGAGTCCACATTGTCCGCATACATCTACTTGGAACTGATCACTTGATATCATTAGGCGTTCTAGGAGTAACATACTAGCACCATAACCAATCAAACAATCTCTCTCCATCTCACCAAGTCTTAAACCACCATCTCTGAAATACAAACCAACAATTACTTATTGAACTTTCAATAGGGATTTTAAATCCATCAGTAGGAGACACATATGCATATATGTACAGGTAGCATGGCCAAGTGGTTAAATACACTGGACTCAAGCTCTGGTGTGTCTAATCAGCAGAATGTGTGTTTGATTCCCACTCATGACACTTCGGTTCTTGAGCAAGCCACTTCACCATAATTGTTTTGTAAAAAGCTGGGAAGGTAGTCAATTCTCCTCTACCAGCCATGCTGCTTGTGGATGAGACCCATGGCTACATCCATACGGGCTTGTGAAGGGAGTAACCCTGTTTGGCCCCAGGAGTCATGGGAGTATGTAGGTGGCATTGTGCCCATGGTGATAATATAATTGCTTTGCCCTTTTGATGAAACACTAAGCTGTAGGTTCCCTCGAGTACTAGGATTGGTAATGCTCCACAGAAAACGCAGAAAACATATCTTTGAAGAGTAGTGGCTAACCCTGGTGTTTCTGGTTCACATAGCAACCACCCTTGTTTTACAGGTTTCCTCAAGCAAAAAGACACTGACTTGTACAAAGTTTTGGGGTAATTAAATAAGATTTATGTTGTCAAAACACTAGTCGTGACACTAATTTATAATTCCCAAGTTGGATCGCGGCATACTGTTTGTAAAACTAGTGTTGAAAAGATTGAATGATTGTGTTACTGATGTCTGACTGTAATTTGTAAGTAACGTATGTTGGGCGTGAATAGTCATGAGCGACACAATTGGTTCACCAAGCAGGAAGTGATGCTTTAAACATCTTTCACGTTAAACCAGGGCCATGTTTCTTCTGTTAAAGACACTAGACACTATTGATAGTTGTCAAAGACCATTCGTCTCACTTGGCATATCTCAACATATGCACAAATAACAAACCCGTGAAATTTTGAACTCAGATGGTCGTCAAAGTTGCGAGATAATAATGGAAGAAAAAACACCCTTGTCACACAAAGTTGTGTGCTTTTAGATCCTTGATTTTGGGACCTCAAAATCTATTCTGAGGTCTCAAAATTTAAAATCGTGGAAAATTACTTTTTCTCGAAAACTACATTGTACATTACTTCAGAGCAAGCCGTTTCTCACCATTTCGTTGATACCATCAACAGCTCTTCATTGCTTGTTACCAAGTAAGGTTTTATGCTAACAATTATTTTGAGGAATTACCAATAGTGTCCACATTCACCTATGAGGAGGCATCCTTGGTTTCATTACCAGACATTTACAACAAAAGTAGGTTGTCCTGTGCTCTGGCCCATCCTGGCTGGCCAAAGTGTTCAGGGTGACTGACATGACCAGACTTGACTTTAACAGAAAAAGTTTTACAGATTTTGCAACATTATTTTGCTTTCTCACATGTCTAACGAAAAGGGCATTTACATGTGTGTATGGGAATAAAATAGTGACTCCGTCTTTATTGAACCTTCAGGCAAGTCTGGCTAATCACGCATCACCACTCTTTTATTCTCCTAAGCACGGTTTACTTCCTGCCAATGCCAATGCGATACAAATTTTGACGTTACAAATTTGCAACTAGTAATTTGCTTCAGTTGACTTGCGCTGAACTCCTGTGAAACATTCGCTGCCAAAACAGCCATGTGACATCAACATTTGTATTGCATTCACATATGCATGAAGTATGAACCAGGTTTTTGTGAGAGATGAATAGTTTACCTTGATCTTCCCTCAGTAGGTTGTCTAGTCAATACAGCTCTAGGTCCCTTAGCTCTAGCATGCATCTTATCACATACCATGTGCTTCAGTTTCTGGTAGTATACTGGACCAAAGTAGATGTATGCACTTAATGGCTCCCTGACAATGCAAGCAATCATGGTGGTATGGTAAGATACAATGTACATGTACATATCATTACTAACAATCTTCACAAAGTTTTCACAAAGTGCAAGTAAATAAAAAATTACTGGCCTGACGCACAGTCTCTGCTAGGGTTGAAACATCAGACCATCAACTATTTTTTGCATTTATACATGTACCATAGGTACGCAGTTTGCAACCAGTCTTCTCACTTGGTGTATCTCAAGATATGCATAAGATTACAAACCTGTGAAAATTTGAGCTCAACTGGTTGTCGAAGTTGCGAGATAATAACAAAAGCAAAAACACCCTTGTCACCTGAAGTTGTTTGGTTTCAGATGCTTGATTTCGAGATCTCAAATTCTAATTTTGAGGTTTCCAAATCAAATTCAAATATTTTAATAGAAAATTACTTCTTCCTAAAAAACTAGGCTACACAATGTACTTCAGAGGGAGCCATTACTCGTTACCAAGTAAGGTTTTATGCTAATAATTATTTGGAGTAATGACCAATAGTGTCACCAATAAGTTTCATCACAAATCAGCAATATTTGAAAATCAACACACATGTAATATTCTTTTTTACACAAGTTGTGTTTCTATAGTGACAGGCGGTGAAAGCAATTTGTTTGTAGCTTACCCTGTAATACCTGATGTCAAGTAGTCTTTGCCGAGGTAGTTGAAACCATGCTTGATTAAGTCTTGAGAAATATCCTTCACTTTATCACCACCAAACGCTGCCAAATAAAATCACATAATAAACAACAGTGACACAGAGACAATGTGACTCATGATATCATCACAACTTGACAACAAAGAATGGACTTTCTTCATAATATAACATTCATAAATACCTCAGACAGTTTCCCTATTCCTATTGGTGGAGAGCGCGTCACATGCTTTTTTAAAAACCTTTGTTACTACCAGTAGTGAGTGGAGACTCCGCGCTAGTCTTGATGCAAGACGTTTCCTGTTACGGGCAATGCAGGCGCTGTCGGTGAGTTGGCTGCGCTGTGTGTGAAAGGCAAACCAGCGAATATGCACAAAGACTATACGCGCATGGGCCGCAACGGAACTGGAAAACACACGCGTACGGACATCGCACATGTTCATCCATGTAACATGTATACTGAACATACCATGGAGGTGGAAACATACAGAGCTCAAGCACTCGGAAACGGATAAGTTTTAAAGAGTTTCTTACTTTATTAAGCCTTTTAACCAAAAAGGTATTTATGAATGGGAATAAAAGGGTAGCTACATGTACTAGTTCTTTCACGGTCGTTTAAAACCTTGCATGGTCGAATTGCCGTGTGATAAAGGCCCTCGCCTTCAGTTGGGCCTTTATATCACACGGCAAATCGACCATGCCTGTTATAAATGAACGTGGAAGAACTAGTAGCTACCCTATTATTCCCTTAATAATGATGGTTTGTTACATGTACATAGTGCTTTACACACACTGAAGTGCTTCCAACATTATTACCCCTGGTCACTGGGTCACTTAATTCATTCTTGAAACCATCTCCGCTCCTTAGGGAGTAAACAGCAATCATGGTTAAGTGTCTTGCCTAAGGACAAACGTGTCGCGACCTAGAA
The DNA here is from genome assembly GCF_032118995.1 of Asterias amurensis. Taxonomy (NCBI): domain Eukaryota; kingdom Metazoa; phylum Echinodermata; class Asteroidea; order Forcipulatida; family Asteriidae; genus Asterias; species Asterias amurensis. Next base: position 7,412,289 of record NC_092657.1, on the reverse strand, counting down.
TCAAACACTCTAGTTTGATTCTGATTCTCTTAAGCGCTTCAGACAGTTTCCCTATTCCTATTACACGTAGACAAACCACAACCAATTCCCTAACATGCTGTATGACATTAACACTTTGTACTTTCTGCTGAAAAAGGAGAGGTTAGTGCCTCATCTTCAAATGAATCTGTGCATTCTGCAGCTCTGGTTTTCATGTTTAGAAGGTTGATTACTATATTTCAATAACTCACCTGTTCCATAATGGAACTTTCCATCCAAGACTCCAGCTTTACCAGCAAGTAGTTCAATGAGCTTACCCACTGTCATTCTAGAGGGGAACCCATGAGGGTTCATGACCTGAGGGGCAATGTGCAAAAAAAAAGGTTGTAACATGAATTCTATCTACTGAAAAAGTATTCTGCTATTTGTTTTAATGACCTGATGTTTGGACCTCAGTAGAGTTTTTCTCACAGGCTATTATTGTGGCACGTAATACTTGGATGTGACATATCAATTGCATTCGTGGTTTGGGAGGAAAAGGGAGATTTTGTTTGTGGCATTTCTGATCTTTTTATTTTAACAACATTTTAGTGAGATTTTTGAAAATGTGTCTGTTGAAACTGTTTGAATATAATTTAAACATTAATGACACCAAATAAATGATTGCTAAACTGTTTGGAACAAGCTGACTTACTATATCTGGACACATTCCTAGATCATTGAACGGCATGTCTTCCTGCTGCACGATCAGGCCACATACACTATCAACAAATCATAAACCAATGTAAACATACAAACCATACAATCAATCAGAAAGCAAAGATCGGACATGACCTGCAATTGACATGACTTTGATGCACTTCACAATATTCCAGGTATGCACGCCTGTATGCTTTGTTTTTGAAAGGGCAAGGGCACAAAGGCATTTTCGCCTTGATAAAGGGCACCCTATGAGGAAAATTGTAAATTTCTACTGGATCAATTCCAGGGCACCAAGGCAATTGACCAGGGGAAATGGAGGCAATCGCCTTCGTTGCCTCCGTGAAGCATCAGGCCTGGGTATGATATCGTCTGCAACGCCCTGAACTGCAGACGATAAAATCACAACATTAAAATCACAACATTTTGCATAATAGTTATATCGTAATATGGAAGTCTTACATGTATACATGTATAGCGCACGTATCTACTGTACCAAACAAGTTACTCAGGGCGCTTAGTATATACAAACTTTCAAAAGATAGGTTATTGAAGTGATGAATTCTGAGACCCAATTACGTAGTACAAGGGTTTACAAGGTGCTACGGCGGATACAGCAGCTACAGCCACGAACACCGGGGCGAACCCCCTTCTCTTTTGGATAAGTGTACTGGGTTCTTTTACATGCGTACACAAGACATGGGACCAACGGCTTACGCCCCATCCAAAGGACAAGCTTTTGGATAAGTGCACTGGGTTCTTTTACATGCGTTACACAACACATGGGACCAATGGATTTATGTCCCATCCGAAGGACGAAGCAATGGTTAAAAGTGTCTTGCTCAAGGACACAGTGTCACGGCTGGGGATTCGAACCCACACTCTGCTGATCAGAAACACTAGAGTTTGATTTCGGTGCTCTTAACCGCTCGGCCACGATCCTTCAATATAGGTTCTTATACACATGATTGAAACATTTATTGGTTTAGCAAGATTTAGGACCTAAAACCAAATGCTTTCTTATTAATTTTACACAAATAAGCATGATCGATGTACCACTAGCATGTAATACAACTATGTGTTTTTATGAAGTGACATATCAAGGTACACCACTCTATAGATCCATTAAAACACTTTGAACTGGCACCGTGCCAAACATATGACTTCTGAGTGTCCATAAAGTAAGTGTTGTCACAGAGAGTTGACCTTACCCTTTCTGACCTTACCCTTTCTGTCCATGTCTACTGCTGAACTTATCACCAATCTCTGGTCTTCTGGTCTGTCTGAGAAGGACTTTGATAAGATAAGCTTCTTCAGGATTTGAAGTTATCAAAACCTTCTCAATGTAAGAATCTTGGGTTCCTTTAAACCTTTATAACAGATAAAATAGAAGATGGAAAGTATATTTATTTACTCAAAACTACAGTACATTGTGCAAAGCTTTTCCAAAAACTAGTCTGGACCACTTCAGGCCGGTTGACATGTACATCAGCAATATTTTTCTGGATGGTTTATTACGACTGAAATAAGTTTGGATCGACCAACATTTTTGACAGTAGGATGTCTTATGGAACACACCAGCACGAAGAGTTACAAGTTACAAGTTACTGGCTTTCATGCTTGTAATATCCCTTTTACAGGGGTTATTGTGTAGTCCCCAATGTCAAACCTTTTTATTGTTCTTGTACAAGAATGTGGCATATAACAATGGACAGGGTGCCACCATTCTTAACATAGTCGGTGTTTGGCTCCATGGTAGGCAAGTACCTAGCTTTTGGAGATTCCAGAATAACATGCAGATGATCAGCCATGCCTTCCAGCCAAGATTCTTTGAAACACAGTGAGTACCTACTCATATTTTCTTGCAAGACAATTATTACCTAATCTTTGTATTTCCTTTGTCAAGTTCAGGTTTAATTATATATTCAAAGGAAACCAATTACTCAGAAAAATTCTTGAAATTCAAACCATTAGGGCTTAATTATAATCTTTGGTACAACCAGAGACTCGCAATGATTAAAAACAACCTGCAACTCCGATGATTGATACATGTAGCTATTAAGGGTTTAGTACCTTTTGTAGAGCAAGTTTTACCGTTTTGGGTCATGATATGAATCACTACTGACTATGAATCATTTGAATGAAGATGAATGTAATCTAATTTACCTGTTGAAGTTTCAGCCTCACTAGTCAATTTTTTGAGAAAAAACGTGAAAATCAAAGAGCAATGTTTTCAGGAGAGTCGCGTGTATCCAATGATGTACATGCTAAAATACTTTTCGTAAAACTGAGACAAAAATTATTTTTCGTAAAACTGTTAAAATCATTTCTCAAAAACTACAGCACACCAGCAAGTAATATTTCAAGGGAAGCTTTCTTTCATCATTATCTTAAACCCGCGTAAGTTTCATGTAAACCTGTGGACATTTGTGTTTTGTGTCAAACAAAACGTAGCCAGACCCTTTAGAAGGACAATGACTGACTGTAGTGAGAGTATAGGAAACTTACGTAATAGGCACATCTCTGAATTCTGTTTGTTGTTCACCAGTTGGATTACAAGGGAGTGGATTCATAGTAACTACTGGCATTGACTTGTTGAGTAATACTTGCTTGTTCTTCACTCTCTCACCTGTATACAAACACAATCACACTAGTTAGCAATAAGCCATTTGCGAGTTAGATTTAGAATAATTTTTGGTACAATAACTTGCTTGGGCACAAATGTACCGCACACATTTGAATTCCTCAGACTATAGAGACAGTTGCTATGAGCAAACCCTGGTACCATTGTGCCATTGATACACATCCATCCAGAATTGTGGATGGGTGATCACCATCTCTTATCATGTGACATAGAAACTGTCTAGATGATCTGAGGAATTTAAATTTAAGAGGTAACTTGTGATCAAGCACATCATTCTACCAGACAATATTCAAATCTAACACGCAAATGACCAAAGCAGACAATGTAACAGACCAAATGTTTCAACAATAGCTACATAATAATAACAACAACAACAACAACAACAACAACAACAACAACAACAACAACAGCGGCGGCGGCGGCGGCGGCGGCGGCGGCGGCGGCAGCAGCAGCAGCAGCAGCAGCAGCAGCAGCAGCAGCAGCAGCAGCAGCAGCAGCAGCAGCAGCAACAACAACAACAACAACAACAACAACAACAACAACAACAACAACAACAACAACAACAACAACAACAACAACAACAACAACAACAATAACAATAATAATAATAATAATAATAATAATAATAATAATAATAATAATAATAATAATAATAATAATAATAATAATAATAATAATAATAATAATAATAATAATAATAATAATAATAATATTAACCTTACTTATAAAGCGCTTTTTAGAAAAGTGATACAAACACTAACGAAATACAATAGCAACCAAACAAAAGAACTTTATGCTTTACAGACAAAACAATGAAATTAACAATGATACAATCTAGAGTAACTTAGGATAGAGGTGGGTTTTTAATTGGGATTTGAAGGAACTCAGGGAATTGGTTAAACGAACAGATTGAGGAAGACGATTCCAGCATTTTGGCCCAGTTGCAGCAAAAGCTTTAGATCCTACATTGGTACGTGATCGTGGGGCATTCAATACAACAGCTGAAGTGGATCTTAAATTATACAAAGACTGGCGGGTGTGTAGAAGGTTGCCCAGATAAGTTGGAGCTTGGTTAGAGAGTGATTTATATGTGAATACTGCATTCTTATATTCAATCCGTTGCAAAACTGGTAGCCAATGCAGGGTCTGGATGAGAGGTGATGTATGCGTGTATTTCGGTTTCTTGTAGATAAGACGGGCAGCTTGATTTTGAAGGAGCTGTAGTGAGTGCAAGTTCTTTGTTGATGTTCCATAGAGAAGGCTATTGCAATAGTCCAACCTTGAAAGAACTATAGCTCGAATTGCTGCATGTGTACAACTAGCATCAAGGTACTTCCTGATCAAAGTCAGGTTACGGAGGTGAAATTTAACAGTTCTTGAAATATTTGCCACCTGAGCATCATGAAGAAGACGATCATCAAAGATGACACCAAGGATCCGAAGGGATTGTGAGGGTTCAAGAACGACACCACTAAGTGTCAACTTCACATCAGTGAGCTTCCGATGATGTGCTTGCGATGCGACTACCAGGAATTCGGTTTTGTCTTGGTTGAGTTTCAGTTTATTGACAGTCATCCAGGTTTGAATGTACATAAACACTGCCCCAACTTGAGCACAGTATTATGAAGTCCATCACACTTCCCTTAATTTTAACCCCAGAAAATATAGTCTCTGGGTATGTTCAGACAGCATACTAACTTAGACCCGAACCGGTCTAACTTTTACGAGCAACGGGGGGTGGTCGTAAAAATAAAAACCCATTGCGTTCAGACAGCACAGAGTTAAACCCGATCCGGTTTATCTTCGGTTTTAAGAGGTCAAAGTAGACGCGACCCCGTTGCTCTAACATCCGGTTTTATTCATCAGATTCACGCACCGAGTATGCCGAGATACCGAGTGCCCCATGCCCTGGATGATCAGACAGGGCATATTATTGGATACAAATGGCTCAATCGAACGCGGTAACAGTTTTACCGTTGGGAGGATATGGGCACTTAAAACAAACATGAACACGACTCGAAATTATTTTTTTAAACAAACAAAATATTGATACAAACCGCCGAGAAAACTCACAAAAATATTGTCCATATTCCATGAAACAGAACACGTTTCATTTTTGTGTTTTGTTTTATACCACTGTTTCCGATTTAATAAATACTTTTAGTTTGTACTTCAATCGATTGGAAGTTGCGATCTCTCAAAAGCTGGTGCCGCGGTTTTTATTCCGATTCGTTCATAAACACAACGACACACGTGCAAGTTACGACATGTACTTTGCAGTATTTTCCCAACTTCCCAACAACGTGGTGATATTGCTGGCGTAGGGAATTTCCCCTACACACAGCCTCGCGCCCACTGCAGTTCATTCTCCTAGATTGCTAGTAACGGTGACGGCAATAGAAAGGCACATCCACGGGATCGGTCATGGATAACTATGGGATATCAGAGAGTGATCACTATGGGATGGCAGCGCTGTACATGTGAGAAGCAATACAAATATGCTTCTTCGCTGCGCTCGTAGTATACGCATAAAAAACAGTTTCAATTTATTGTAGGACACTCAACAACAAAAGCTTGGAAAATATAATTTTGTTTCAGAATTTAATAAATCATGGGCGTGTGCCTTTGTTAAACTGCATACACTGATCGAGAGGGTTTCACCAACTCGGTAAGCGGCAAGAAAGTAATATAAATACTCGGTGCTTTTCAGCATCGGAGGCAACAGAAACCGTATACATGCACTCCGGGTTCCGGGCGTGTGCATTGAACCACACAATGGGTCGTCCGTTGTGAGTTAAAACCGGATGTCATTCTGTCCACACGCAGTGTTAAAAGATAAACCGGAACCGGTTAAGACTTAGACCGCCTCGCTGGACGGTTTAAGTTTTGGGGTTTAAACCCGATCCGGTCTAACTTTATTTGCGTTCACACGCACAAAAGTTGAACCCGAACCGGTCTAAGTGGACTTAGACCAACTTTAGGTAGGACAAAAAACACAATGTCCACAGATTTACATTAAACTTACACAGTTTGAAGATAATGTTGGTAGAAAGCTTCCCTGAAAATATTACTTGCTGAGTTGCTGTATTTTTTGAGAAATTAGTAAAACAACGTCATGAAAATAATTTTCGTCTCAGTGATCATGAGATGAAAACATTTTTAGCATGTAAAAACATATTTTCATGACATTGTTTAACTCATTTCTCAAAAACTACAGCACCTCAGTAACTAATATTATAAGGTATGCTTTCTACTATCATTATCTTCAAACAGTGTAAATTTAATGTAAATCTGTGGACATTGTGTTTTGTGTTACAAAAAGTACCCAAATCCTTTAATATTTTACTTTACCTTTTAGCCTGGTTTATATTTCATGTCATTGCAAAGACAAGTTTGATGTCAATAATTGACATGCAATTGTGAATTATAGACTTGTAACATCCATTCACATTTTGCTTGAAGTAATGAGTCAGGCTTTTAACTAGCAAGTCAGAAGTGAATAGTATAATACATGTTTAGTACTTGACTTCTTGGAGTAGATTCAAGCACAAGACATTTGAGGCACCAGGCAGGACAAGAATTACTGTGTAATAGACCTTTACCATTATAGACAAACAAACTGCGCTGGTTGGTACTGACCGCTAAATGTTAGCAAGTTTTTCAATCAAAGATGTTCTGACCCAATTTAACATTTTTTGCAAACTTTCAAATGAATAAAATATCTACCATGATTGGTTGCTTTGTTTCCAACAAATTCAACGCTATTTTTGAATAGTTGTGTGACATTTATTACAAACGGTGGTCATCTGTTTTTGTGGCTTTCCATAGTTTTCCAACCTCAGTTGGCAAAAACTTGGGCTGTGATGTTGCGATAGAAAGGTCTATTGTGTTAGAAAATGTAAAGAATGGAAACATGTGCTGTTGGTATGGTGTCATCTACATGTTCATCTAGAGTCTGTACTTCATTACACACCCAACAATGCGATTAGCACCAATAACAGCAGAAATAGGACACAATGAAGAAATGCTCAGTTTTAGATGCGATGGGGAAATATATGAAATTAGGTAGCGAATGAAAACCAAATGATCTGGGCCCAATGTCATAAAGCTGCTTCAGCACAAAAAGTAGCTAAGCATAACATGAAAAATGCTTACCAGAGTTTGGTTATCAGCTAAACTACCATGTCACATGTACAACTTAATACTGGTATCTTACTTATTTCTGCTTAGCAGACAATTGTTAAAGAAATATTTGTATATATATGTCTTTTAAGTCTCTCATTTGAATGAGTTGTTAACATTTTGCTGTTTGTAATACCAGACACTAACCTGGTGCACATATGCCATCCATATCCAGTACTTGATGTTTCCAGATTGGGCTTTTAGTTGTTGCATCTAGCATTGGTCCCATCACACGATCAAATGTCTGGTTAGCATAACGCTTTAATGTACACTTCTGGTTCCGGTAAACAAGACACCGGCCAACACCTGCAATCCAATAATAATATCTCTTAGTAACACTCAGGAATATCGACTATCCATTATTAAAACATTCCTTAAATATATTCTGCCTCTTGATTGATTTAGAGTGTAATCTTCACTAGAAGGTCGCCCGAGGTTGACGCATTATACACCCAGCAAACAAGGCCATATACTTGTAGCAACCGATGAACTATCCAATAGCAACCAATGTACTATCCCATAGCAACAAGTTCACTGTACCCATAGCAACAGCAGCTTCTACTAGACATCTAGGCACAATATATGTTAACAAGTGTTAAACAAATATTGACTGTTTTTACTTGTGCTAGGGTTAAAACTACAACTCCTCGGTGATCCTCGGCATGTTCTATTATTATCCATTTTCGCCCTCAGGAAGCCAAGGATTACCTCAGGTGTCTTAGTTTTAACCACAGCACTAAAAGCAGTCAATATTTGTAAACTACTGTGTCTCATATCAATGACCATGTGGAGAATCCTGACTGGTCCACTCACCATCATGATACAGATACTGTTGCTACTAACCAAGCTCATGTGCTATAGTATCACACCACACAGGGTAAAAATAGCAGTATATTGTACTAGCAGTATGTACATAGCAGTATGTACATGAAAATATGGAGGTACATATATGTCAATTTGCATTTTCCAGTTCTACAAGTAATGTCCCAAAAAGAGAATTATGAAGTACAGTAACAGTAACAATTATGAAGTACAGTAACAGTAACAATTATGAAGTACAGTAACAGTAACAATTATGAAGTACAGTAACAGTAACAATTATGAAGTACAGTAACAGTAACAATTATGAAGTACAGTAACAGTAACAATTATGAAGTACAGTAACAGTAACAATTATAAAATGGCACATTTTGTTTTCTTATAAGCTCCCTCATTGCAAGTTGACAAACAAGTTCCCCTCAGCATCAACTTGGGAACTTCCAAGACCTTGGGGAACTTCTACAGATGCTTTGTTGTCTTTGTTTAAGATGAGTGCATCTTCAATATCATAACCACTGACTCACCTCTGTCTACGGATGCTTTCTTTAAGATGAGTGCATCTTCAATATCATAACCACTGACTCACCTCTGTCTACGGATGCTTTCTTTAAGATGAGTGCATCTTCAATATCATAATCACTGACTCACGTCTGTCTACGGATGCTTTGTTTAAGATGAGTGCATCTTCAATATCATAACCACTGACTCACATCTGTCTACGGATGCTTTCTTTAAGATGAGTGCATCTTCAATATCATAACCACTGACTCACCTCTGTCTACGGATGCTTTCTTTAAGATGAGTGCATCTTCAATATCATAACCACTGACTCACGTCTGTCTACGGATGCTTTGTTTAAGATGAGTGCATCTTCAATATCATAACCACTGACTCACATCTGTCTACGGATGCTTTCTTTAAGATGAGTGCATCTTCAATATCATAACCACTGACTCACCTCTGTCTACGGATGCTTTCTTTAAGATGAGTGCATCTTCAATATCATAACCACTGACTCACCTCTGTCTACGGATGCTTTCTTTAAGATGAGTGCATCTTCAATATCATAACCACTGACTCACCTCTGTCTACGGATGCTTTCTTTAAGATGAGTGCATCTTCAATATCATAACCACTGACTCACGTCTGTCTACGGATGCTTTGTTTAAGATGAGTGCATCTTCAATATCATAACCACTGACTCACCTCTGTCTATGGATGCTTTCTTTAAGATGAGTGCATCTTCAATATCATAACCACTGACTCACCTCTGTCTACGGATGCTTTGTTTAAGATGAGTGCATCTTCAATATCATAACCACTGACTCACGTCTGTCTACGGATGCTTTCTTTAAGATGAGTGCATCTTCTATATCATAACCACTGACTCACCTCTGTCTACGGATGCTTTGTTTAAGATGAGTGCATCTTCAATATCATAACCACTGACTCATGTCTGTCTACGGATGCTTTCTTTAAGATGAGTGCATCTTCTATATCATAACTACTGACTCACATCTGTCTACGGATGCTTTCTTTAAGATGAGTGCATCTTCAATATCATAACCACTGACTCACCTCTGTCTACAGATGCTTTGTTTAAGATGAGTGCATCTTCAATATCATAATCACTGACTCACCTCTGTCTACGGATGCTTTGTTTAAGATGAGTGCATCTTCTATATCATACCACTGACTCACCTCTGTCTACGGATACTTTGTTTAAGATGAGTGCATCTTCAATATCATAACCACTGACTCACCTCTGTCTACGGATGCTTTGTTTAAGATGAGTGCATCTTCAATATCATAACCACTGACTCACGTCTGTCTACGGATGCTTTCTTTAAGATGAGTGCATCTTCTATATCATAACCACTGACTCACCTCTGTCTACGGATGCTTTGTTTAAGATGAGTGCATCTTCAATATCATAACCACTGACTCACGTCTGTCTACGGATGCTTTCTTTAAGATGAGTGCATCTTCTATATCATAACCACTGACTCACATCTGTCTACGGATGCTTTCTTTAAGATGAGTGCATCTTCAATATCATAACCACTGACTCACCTCTGTCTACAGATGCTTTGTTTAAGATGAGTGCATCTTCAATATCATAACCACTGACTCACCTCTGTCTACAGATGCTTTGTTTAAGATGAGTGCATCTTCAATATCATAACCACTGACTCACCTCTGTCTACGGATGCTTTGTTTAAGATGAGTGCATCTTCAATATCATAACCACTGACTCACCTCTGTCTACAGATGCTTTGTTTAAGATGAGTGCATCTTCAATATCATAACCACTGTAGCTCATTACAGCAATGATAGCATTCTGCCCGGCTGGTATCTTATCAAATCCAATCAGGTCAATGGTCTACAACACAAAATCAATATCAATCGCACTCATTACACATATGTAAAAAGTTTTAAAAAAAAATTTTTTTTTGCCATGCCCTTGCTTACAAAACATTACGCTGCTGCGACCCAGCAATTGTGGCATGGCTACAGGTAGCTTGGAACGGTCTATAGAATTGTTTTATGTTATTTTTCGCTGCCATTTGGGGGACTCTATCATACTCTCCTACATTGTACATCCCTCTGGGGTATTGGAGATGATACGCTTTATGAGAGTTACTGAAGAGAAATCAATTTGTTTAAAAAAGTACCATCTTCAATGAGTTGTACTGTTTTTAGCTCACAATCTCAACCAATGTCAAGTCTCAAATACTTCTTGCTTTATTTCAATTATTTCACTACCAAAAGTAATATAATACCATAAATAATGTTAATATGCGTGAGTGCTTAAACTCTACTGCAATAGTTCTTCCATTATTAACCAAGTTGAGACACCGGGGATGTGAGTAAACTATGAGTGCAAAGCAAGAAAACTTGCAAACGCACAAAGCATAAAAAAGCTTGCATACATTTATCTTTAGTTTTCAAAAACCTTACTCTGCAATCATTTTTCTTATGAATGAAGAAATTAAGATCTAAGGTATAAAGTTCAATGAATTTTTCTCATTAATTATTATTATTATAAACAGGGGTTTAAAAAAAATAGATTTTGGGCCTCTGGATACTGACCTTTGACTTGACTAATGGAGCTTGTGGGTAGGCCAGTAAGTACATCAAAGTGTCAATGCGATTACGCTGATTATATGCAATAGTGCCTGCAACCAAACAAGACAAAGGCTTCAGATTAATCTATTGTAGTGGGTGATTTCAGTGTCACTCACGTTTAACCATGTTCACCAGCAACAAGTTTCAGAAATCTCCTTATTTTGAAGGAGGTTCCTGCCTTCAGATTTTCAAGAGTCAGTAGTGCTTAAATAATAGATTTTCCTCTTCTTGGTCTTAATATCACCACCAATGCAAGTTGGGAGAGGTACATATATCTCAGGCATTGCAAAGAGTGAGTTGGTTGTCTATATGGAGCTTGGAAGTTGTTACTTCCTGATGCTACTCTCCACCTGTACATAGATAAGTTTAAGTCCCCTATAATGGAGTATTGTTGTTGATATTGGCAAGAGCTTCTGCTTTTCACTAACCTTTATTAGATAGGGAATAGAAGAGTGTTGTTAACCTTGTTTGTGAAGTGTTGGAATCAACGTTACAACCTCTTTCCCACTATCTGTCTTTTCTACATATACTTTAATGGTAAATGTGCCAAAAAATAACAAATGTAAAAATTCCCTGTTTAAAGACACTGAACACTATTGGTAATTGTCAAAGACTTGTCTTCACAAACCTGTTGAAATTTGAGCTCAATCGATATTGAAGTTGCGAGACCTCAAATTCTAAATCTGAGGTCTCGAAATCAACTTCGTGGAAAATTACTTCTTTCTCGAAAACTACGTACTTCAGAGGGAGCTGTTTCCCACAATGTTTTATACTACGTGTATCAACCCCTCCCCATTACTCGCCACCAAGAAAGGTTTTATGACAATAATTATTTTGAGTAATTACCAATAGTGTCCACTGCCTTTAAAAGGTATTCAACACATCTGCTGAATTTGTTTTCCCTTATTGCATAACAAGTAACCGACTCACCCATAGCTTGTTTGCCCATTGCACATTGATATGTGTTCCTTGGTGACTGGTTATGATGTGGATATGGAATAAGGCCAGCACATACACCCAGTATAGTGAATGGTTCAATCTCCAGATGAGTGGTCTCACTGTAAATACAATCAAGTAGAAAACATACACATCAATTTTCTACGAGTCAATCTTTAACTAACTATATTATTCATGTACATGTATTATAAACACAAAGTAAGATGGCCCAGACGGAGTACAAAGTAAGACACGACAAGTTGGCCAAGGTAATTTATTGGGATCTGTGTAAGAAATGGGGTGTCCAAGTGACTGCAAAATGGTACGACCATATAGAGTAAGGAAGACCATGCTCCGGAGAAAGTTGCAGAGACCGACCAGGTCAAGATCCTCTGGGACTTTAACATTCAGACTGACCATGTTATAAAACATAGGCGTCCGGATATTGTAGTCTTATGTAGATACAAGATGTGTCATCTCATTGACATAGCTCTAACGAGAGATTTCAGGGTAGCTTCTAGGGAGATGGACAAGATCCAAAAGTACCGAGACCAAAAACAATAATGAACCACAATGTTGTAGTGGTGTGTATAACACATCTAGCTTTCAACAGCCAAATGACTGGATTGAAAATGACTACATGTAGTTACCTTGTAATAAATGACTCATAGAGAGCTATCTGACAATCATTCTCTTCATTCACATCCAAATACTCCACCAGTCCATCCTGCAAGAAATCTTCAAAGCTACGGAAACCTTGATTCAATTCCTGCATATGCTGATTGGTTACCTTAGGGATGCCTTTACTAACAATGATGTAGGGTCTACAAATAAACAAAACATGGTCGATATCAAATCATATCAAACTGCTCCACCTCAAAAAGAAAGAAAACAACACAAATTGATTAACAATAAATTCTTTTCAGAACGACCCCAATTTATTTAGAGATTATCATGACATGATGTTACCGCAAAACTTTACAATGTCGTACTTCCACCATGCAAAGTTTCAAATCCTACTTAAAAATAAATCAGTCTCATAATTCAAAAACTTTCAAAATTTGGTCTTAATGTGTCTTTATGTTCAAGCGCCTTAGTACCTTATTTGAAGATACATGTGCTATAACACGACTTCAGTGTGATATTAATGATGTAACAGTTTTTCTTTAGATTACATTACTTTTCACAGTTCCTTTATTTAGGTGTGTTTGTTTAAGCCTCCAGATTCTCTCCAGATTCTAGAAAAGTATTATGCTTTCAACTTCACCCGGCCCATTTCACCGCTCTGCTTACTGTAAGCAAGGGAATTCTTTGCTTGCCGTCAAACATCTTTCACGGGTTAGCAGGGAATTTGTGTCCACTTTAGGCCCTCCTACTAGGAAGTCTTCGCTTACATACACAGCTAGCGCAGAAATACGGCGCTTGCCCTGCAAGCGGAGAATGGATATCAGAAGCGTAGACGTCGGCAGTAAGCAGAGCCATGAAAAAGGGCCCTGGGCAAGCATCAAACTCTTTTAGATTCTATTTTGACTCCAAAGATACACTGAGTGTTGACTTACCTGCAGACACGCCCACCATCTGAAGCAATGTAAACTGTACGCTGAGAATGATTTGCAAAGATAGATACAAATTCATTGACGTAACCAGCTCTCCTCATCATACGGAATGCTTTAACAAGCTTCAAATGGTCACAAATCACTCCAAGAATATTACCTACAAATAAACATAACTTGGTTTCAATTATTGCTTAAATTGTTATTCATAAATACCCCAGACAGTTTTGCTACTCCTATCGGTGGAGAACGCGTCACGTGGGGGGTGTTTAAACCGTTGATAATGACCAGCTGGAGTTGTTTATACCCAGCTGGCAACATTATCACGCGGAATGCGCAATTCATAGCTATTAGTAACAGCGCGTAATCTATTTCTAAGCACGCGCGCGTAATACTTCAAAATAAATACTAAATACTTCAAACCTTGACTTTTCAATTGTCAAAGTATCTATAGTTGTATTTTTTTAACGTTTTTGAACAAAAGGGCATTTATGAATGGGAATAAAAGAGTAGTGACTCGTTCTTAAATGTCTGTTTAAAACCTTGCAGGATCGTTGCCGTGCGATAAAGGCAATTTATCTCACAGCAACGACCCTGCCGGTTTGAAGCGGCCGTTAAAGAACTCATAGCTACCCTTTTATTTCCATATTAATGCTATTTGTTTATTTGCCCATTGTTTTCTGACTACTACCTGAATGTTTTTAACATATTTTCTTCATCAGCAGTTTCATTACAAACCTTAATAAATTTGATGGCAGTGCAATTTAACAATTCGTCTACTGAGTTGCTTTTTACATGCATGAAATCATTAGTAAATTTATCTTTAGGAACTACTACATCACGCAGATTGGAAATAAAGTCATTGGGCAAAACTTTAACATAAATTAAAAACAAGTTTTTTAACAAATTAAGTTTAACTGTTTATAAATGTCTCTTCCTCCAAAGTAGCAACATTTACCTGTATATAGCCAATAATATGGCACAAAGTTCTCCTTACCATCCATAAGACAAAATGTTCAAGCTGAGCCAAGTTGTCCTTAATGTCCTTACCATTAAGGAATACCAGATATGTATTGTGGTCAGCT
Source organism: Asterias amurensis (assembly GCF_032118995.1). Lineage (NCBI taxonomy): Eukaryota > Metazoa > Echinodermata > Asteroidea > Forcipulatida > Asteriidae > Asterias > Asterias amurensis. The sequence continues at coordinate 7,397,263 of NC_092657.1, read as the reverse complement.
AAGTTCTCTTTACCATTTAAACCCTGTTCATACAGCTTTACAACCTTACAAAGGCCATGCAGATCACCCAAATCTCAAAAAGTTATCAAGTAATGGCACTATCGCTGTCAAGACACAGCAACTTGGAAAATTAAAGACTACATAACGACTGTACAGCTTTTATATCAAGAGCAGTGCCTACTCACTGCAACAATGATTACACCAAGACCAATGCCGACCAAGTGGTTGTTTCTACTGCGAAATAGTTGCTGATGGTGCTGCGCTTTTATTACAACCACAGAGTGAGATCTCACCACGATGCTACCACGCTGCTTGTACGATAATAGCGTTCCCACTACGACTTTGCCCCGCTTATTGTTGGCTATGACCCAGCTACGATTATTTTGTGCACGTTCAAAAAAAGTGTGGAGAGAGAATGCATCTAAGAGATCCCAACCCAACAAAACTAAACCCATGGAGATCCGCCCACGTTTGGCCAACAAATGGCCCCTATTGGCCATGCTTTCTGGCACTTTTGCCGTCATGAAGCAGTGTCTATGTGTGACCAGGATATAAGGAAAACCACACATGCACATGAATTATTAAGTTCCCCTTACCATTAAGGAAGACCAGATATGTATGAAGTGAGCTAAGTTCCTCTCCTGATAGTAGACTGATGTCTTCTACTCCTAGATTGAATGCAAGCTGAATGATAGGATCCTCCTCCATGTCTGTTGTTATATGTGTCATTAATGCCAAGTTCTTGACAAGACCACATGCCTGTAACACAATACAGCAAACATCAAACATCAAAACTTCACATCCAAATTACATGGGATGCTGTTGCAACACTTGGTGTGGCAGAAGACTTATCAAAAATATTCTGAAATTTTCTAAAAGATGTATCAAACTGATTGACATTTATGTGCAGCCTGGATGGGGTGTCATGCGGAGCGTTTAACAGCACTGAGCTCAAGCTCTGGTGTTTCTAATCTCAAGCTCTGGTGTTTCTAATCTCAAGCTCCGGTGTTTCTAATCTCAAGCTCTGGTGTTTCTAATCTCAAGCTCTGGTGTTTCTAATCTCAAGCTCTGGTGTTTCTAATCTCAAGCTCTGGTGTTTCTAATCTCAAGCTCTGGTGTTTCTAATCTCAAGCTCTGGTGTTTCTAATCTCAAGCTCTGGTGTTTCTAATCTCAAGCTCTGGTGTTTCTAATCTCAAGCTCTGGTGTTTCTAATCTCAAGCTCTGGTGTTTCTAATCTCAAGCTCTGGTGTTTCTAATCTCAAGCTCTGGTGTTTCTAATCTCAAGCTCTGGTGTTTCTAATCTCAAGCTCTGGTGTTTCTAATCTCAAGCTCTGGTGTTTCTAATCTCAAGCTCTGGTGTTTCTAATCTCAAGCTCTGGTGTTTTTAATCTCAAGCTCTGGTGTTTCTAATCTCAAGCTCTGGTGTTTCTAATCTCAAGCTCTGGTGTTTCTAATCTCAAGCTCTGGTGTTTCTAATCTCAAGCTCTGGTGTTTCCAATCTCAAGCTCTGGTGTTTCTAATCTCAAGCTCTGGTGTTTCTAATCTCAAGCTCTGGTGTTTCCAATCTCAAGCTCTGGTGTTTCTAATCTCAAGCTCTGGTGTTTCTAATCTCAAGCTCTGGTGTTTCTAATCTCAAGCTCTGGTGTTTCTAATCTCAAGCTCTGGTGTTTCTAATCTCAAGCTCTGGTGTTTCTAATCTCAAGCTCTGGTGTTTCTAATCTCAAGCTCTGGTGTTTCTAATCTCAAGCTCTGGTGTTTCTAATCTCAAGCTCTGGTGTTTCTAATCTCAAGCTCTGGTGTTTCTAATCTCAAGCTCTGGTGTTTCTAATCTCAAGCTCTGGTGTTTCTAATCTCAAGCTCTGGTGTTTTTAATCTCAAGCTCTGGTGTTTCTAATCTCAAGCTCTGGTGTTTCTAATCTCAAGCTCTGGTGTTTCTAATCTCAAGCTCTGGTGTTTCTAATCTCAAGCTCTGGTGTTTCCAATCTCAAGCTCTGGTGTTTCTAATCTCAAGCTCTGGTGTTTCTAATCTCAAGCTCTGGTGTTTCCAATCTCAAGCTCTGGTGTTTCTAATCTCAAGCTCTGGTGTTTCTAATCTCAAGCTCCGGTGTTTCTAATCTCAAGCTCTGGTGTTTCTAATCTCAAGCTCTGGTGTTTCCAATCTCAAGCTCTGGTGTTTCTAATCTCAAGCTCTGGTGTTTCTAATCTCAAGCTCTGGTGTTTCTAATCTCAAGCTCTGGTGTTTCTAATCTCAAGCTCTGGTGTTTCTAATCTCAAGCTCTGGTGTTTCTAATCTCTAGCTCTGGTGTTTCTAATTAGCAGAGTGTGGGTTCAAGTCCTGGTCTTAACACTGTGTCCCTGAGCAATACACTTAACAATTGCCTCGTCCTTCAGATGGGTCGTTAAGCTGTAGGTCCTGTGTGTTGTTATAAAAACTATCAACGCACATAAAATACCCCAGTGCACACTTATCACAGTGTGTCTGGCAGTGTCAACCACGAAGGCTGTACTAGAAAGGACAAAGAAGAAGATGAGTGGTACTACAAATACTACAGATTAACTGAATGGCTAAATATAATATAACTTGATGTTATTATCTTACTTCTCCTTCTGGTGTATCTGATGGACATAACATTCCCCATTGTGATGGCTGCAGGGATCGAGGTCCACTCACTTTCCTTGTCTTCTCAAACTGTTAGAAAGAAGAAAGAATGGAATCATCAATAGCTTTGTCATTCAATCAATTAACTTAAAGGCACTGGACACGTTTGGTAAATGTCAAAGACCAGAATCACATTTGGTGTATCCCCCAACAAGTGCATAAAGTAATAAATCTGTACAAATATGGGCTCAATTGGTTATGAAGTTGACAGACAATAATGAAAGAAAAAAAAACTGTTGCACAAATTTGTGTACTTTCAAATGCCTGAACAAGGCTTCAGGCCTGAAGTCTTTTTCAGATTCAAATACTTTAGTGAGAAATAACTTCCTTCTCAAAAACTACGATAATTCAAATTAATTCATTTCTCACAATGTTATATACAACCAACAGCTCTTCGTTTTGCTAGTACAAGTACATGTTGAGAGTGATTGCACAATGTAGGAACCCCCTTTATTGTAAATGTTGAGTCATCTTGAAGCTTACAACCAATTGTTTCCATATTTTCAAATGCTGGGTTTTATCTCCAGATGGCGAAACTCTACAGAGCTCCAGCATACACCAAATTGCTCTGAGGGTTGCTCATCACAAGGCTGTTAATGTCAACTAGCTATGGGAGAAACAGAAAAGGGCTGAAGAGGAACTGGAACACAAAGAGACCACAAGAACATATGGTGTTCTAATTAAAGTGTGTTCAAAGTGAAGCAGATTTAGGCAGTTGGGAGTAAAGTACATAAGAAGTAACCAGTGGAGTACCTCATGTGTACAAAGAGATACACACGTAGTGTGCTCACCCTTCATGTTAAAGACAATAAAGTTGTTAATCTTACCTGACTGGAGATCCTTGTCATCATACCAAGACATGAAATAAAGGACAATCTGGACAAGACTTGCGTCACTCCAGCTCTATCCATCTTGAATCTCTTTACTGACCAGTTACCCTGACAAGGTTTCAAACATAAATAATAATGATAATAGTGGCTTCTTAAATAGGCCCACTTCACTCACATTTCTTTAATCTCCTGACGATGACTAGCTCAAGCTAGTCAGAACATTGAGACCAATTGAGAACTCACTCCACGGTAGTGAAGTTAAAAATGATACACTTAAAGCTTAAGTACAAGTAGTAGTACAAGCAGGACAGTTCTTTTCAGAACTGAGAAGTCTCCCGACTTCAGAAAATCTACTCAGCGGTAGTACAATATTATAACAAGACAGTTCTCTCAAGAACAAACTGTACCTGGCAAGTGTAGATACACACATGGTGTTACCGCAAACCAGAAGTATAACAACATAATCTTACCGTTGAGATAGCAATGATGAGTCCATTAGTAATCTGATCTTGTCTCATGTGTTTGACGATATCAAACTGAGCTGCTCTTGGCTTAGGAATGGTCTGATCAGCAATCTTCTTTAACTCACTGTTAAACTTCTTGAATAGATCTTCAAACAATAAGGCTATCAACTGAGAAAATAAAAATACAGAATTAATTCTCTCAAAATGATTTTTCAAACTTTTATTTTTTGTTAATGAGAAGAAATATTTATTGTATTTATATGAAAACAATTTTTCCTTAGGTTCACACAATGCTACAAAAACATTAAAGCTGACAAATTTGAGGGTGAAATGTCCCTTTTCTAATGTATAACAACCAATAAGGGCAGGCTATTCCAAACTGGCATACAGTATTGTAACATTGTGTGTCACTAAAACTCACCTGACCGGCTAACTCTAATCTCTTGTTGCCATAGTAATCCTTATCATCTACTTTATACACATCTCCCTGTGCTTGTATCACTCGTCTCACCATTAATGCCAGATAGATACATTTAGGCTTGAAATTGAATTGAACAACCTGAACAGAAACACAAAGAAGTAATAATAATGCACATACAACACTTATATAGTGCTTCATACAGAGTGTTTTACATAAGAATAATAGGAATGAACAAGAAAGAAAGAAGGAATCGTAAAACAAATAGGTTGGTTATCAACGTGCTCTCAGTCCCGGAATCCTGTTTATTTGTGGAGAGATCATTCCAAAGTTTGGGGGCACAAACGGAGAATGTTCATTTACCAAAGCGAGTATGGGTTCAGCCCAGTGACTTGGGTTAACTTTGTTGAAGGGGCCACGAGCGTCACTAAGTGACGGATTTGAGCGCTACATGAGAAACCAATATTATTGGGGCAGGGGTCCAAATCTCACCAGAATAATATGCCTTTCACAGAGCTTGGGAAAGTACTGAGTATACAGTGCTTACACACATTGTTGCGTAAAACCAAAATTAATGTTCTTTATCCCCCATGCAAATTTACATCTATTAAATTATTATTACTTTCAAAGAAACAATAAGACTTAGGCATCTTAGGTAAGCAATGGTCTGCAGACCGATATCAAGAGACCTGAATACAGACTTACAGGAACATGTGCTAGTACGGTAGTTGCTAAGATTTCTCTAGCTTCATCAGTCTTACTCTTCTTAGATCCACCCCACATTCGTCTCTGACGCACTTTACTTCCAATGAACTTTAAAGCCTGCACAAAATAACAAAACCAATAAATGGACTCACTAGGTTTGTGATAAGAGAGTTATGGCATGACTAAATCTAGTCAAAAACATATTGTATTGTTATACTTGTATAATATTGCTGTTGCCAAACAGCATAGGAGCTGAATAAAGTCCGTCTTCACTAGAGCCAAAGAATGAAATAGTCAACACTGTGTTGAAGTACAGGCTTATCAACAGTTGCAGCTAATACTGCCATTCTCTAACTGTTGTGTTGATTTTAGCTCTGCTTGTTATCAATATGTATGCATTTTTTTGTTATGTACAATGTATGCCAGTTGCTGAGGATATCGACGTATGGGTGAGGTGCTGGCAACCTCTAACCTCCAGATTTTTTTCCTGTTATTTATTTACTTAGGTTATTTTTGAATGAGTATCTAATTTTATATATTTTTTTGCTCCTTGTGGTTTTGTTTAATTTTAATAATCTTTTTTTCTTCTTTGTGGTACATTCGTAAACGTATTTTTATTTTGTGTTAAGCACTTTGAGGCCTCGCTTATGGTGCTATATAAATACTTTTTTATTATTATTTTTGTATTAGAGCAAGTTCGGGTGTGCACCATGGTTAACTAAAGGTTGACTATTTTGACTTGAACCCAGGCTGGCCGACCAATGGTTGACTACTATGGTCAACAATTTGGAACCACCCTCATGACCATTGTTTTTTCCCGTGTTCCATTCTAATGTGTGTAAAGAACACAAGGGAACCAGTGACACTATGACAAAAAGGTGGAAGGTGATGGAGTGTTGAATACATGTACCACGGTACGATGGTTGACTAGACTTTCAAACAAGTCGTTTAAGTGAGTGCGTCACTGCGCATGAACGTTGCTGGTAATAGTGGTCAATCACAGGTCGACTAAATGTGCACATACGAACTTGCTCATAGTTATAAATGTAAAGTAATTTACAAAAAACAGGAAAATATTTGTTCAAAATTTAAGGTGATGAGAATCAATTGAAATAATAAGATATTATTGGTTTGAACTAACCTGTGTTTGTGTGTAGATCTGTAGTTTATGACACTCTTCAAGGTTGGGTGCAAATATTGACATAATACTGTCTTCAACTCCAATAACCTGTACTATCTCCTGATCACTCTCCATTCCCATAGCTTTAAATACTGCTACAATCGGAATATCCTGTAATATCCACATCATATCGTTATTCAAGAAAATATCAACTACATGTAGGTCATCACTTGGTTAAAGGCAGTGTGGACACTATTGGTAATTACTTAAAATAATTGCTGGAGATAACAATGTCAAGAGTTCTCCACAAAAACGCCAGTCAAATTTTTGTAATTAGTGTTCAAACATTACACTATTGGGCACATGGCCATTTGTTTGCGCGGTATGCCATTATTTTATGTAGCTTACCTTTTTACCTGGCATGCTTTTGAAGTTTGCGCAGGATAGTTCGGGAGCAAATTTTTGAACGGCACACTACTTCGAACTTACCCATTTAACCAATAGACATAAATTCTCTTCATACAGTATATTTCACAACAAGTGGTAAGAATTGTGGAAGAACAACTAAGATCACGCAGTGTTTAATTGCGCAGTGCAACACCCTGCCCCTTAGCAAAACAACACCCAATCAGACATGGCCTTAGTCACAAGACTGAGAATCTGAATCTAAAGTCATAAACTAAAGCCAGCCAAACCCAAGTCACTATTCTGTCTAATGAGTAAGTGGATATATTGAATTGACCAGAAAGTAAGCCAAGCAAAAGGACAGCAGATGAAAAGAGAATGTGACCTACCTCAGACATTGTGTTATGCTTCAGATAGTGTCGCCCTTTCTTCAGGATAACGTTGGTACGACTCTTCTTTTCATGAGTTGAACTGAAACAACAAAATAACAGTGAAAGAATCGTTAATTAACTTTCTGTTTACCGATGAAACAAACATTCACTGGCACACTGTGTCATGCAAAAACCTGCTGCTAATTTATTTACACACCATTAATATGGACTGAAGATTTGTGCATGCAATATGGACACACATCTGTACCACAGTGAAATTATCTCAATGTTTTTGGAGTGCTGCTTTCCGCGGTCTACAGGCTGACGTACATGAATGATCCATAATTTGACTCCCTGGTCATAATGTTCTAGTATTGTCATGAACTACATGTATCATTAACCATACTTGTTATACATTGGTTACAAAATGTAAAGTTTCATTGGTCGAGAACCAATCATGTGATGTGATACAAAAACGCATGTACCATGGCTGCATAGAGCAGATGGGAACATGAGTGTTGTTCACCTTGATCTTTCCCACCGTTGGTCAATTTCCAGAGCTGTGTACGAAACACGCCTGCTGATTTGACGCAACAGTGAAGAATTGTTTCTTGTTTGAACAACTGTTCATCTGCTATGTAAACTCTGTAGTATTTGAAAGTGATAACAGAACTTCGAGAAGAATACTTAAAATAATGTTATCAAGGTATAACAAAACAATTGTTGCACACTGTGGCAGGGGCCATGGGTTTTGTACACCCTCGGCTTCACCTCGGGTGTCATTTTCCCCCTCATGTTTACAAAACACCATGAACCCTGTCACAGCGTGCAACAAATGCATAATGTACCCTCATCCATGATGGTGCAGTTTGACTCCAACATCTAAAGGTTCTAACGTGATGCCTCATACATGTCATACAGATAGTGTTGAGGCTACCTCAGACCTAATACTCCACGGAGGCAACAAAGGGGATTGCCTTCATGCCCCCTGGTCATTGCCTTGGTGTCCTTCAAATGCTACAGTATTTACCAAGGAGAAAATGCCTTGGTGCCCTTGCCCTTTCAAAAACGAAGCATACATGCATTCTACCTATGTAGGGTTGCATATAGGCATGTATTGACTAGTAAGTTAGCAGTACCTTGTAACATTGCAGGTTACACTCCCCTTCTTACTAGATTCAACAATCATTCTATTCTTTGACAGCTGCTCTTGAATCAAGATGACTTTCTCAACACCTTTACATATGAAGTAACCTCCTGGATCTAAAGGACATTCATTTAACTTGGCTAACTCTGCTGGACTCTTCCCATTCAAGACACAGTTGGAACTTCGTAACATAATAGGCATCCTGTAAAAGAACAAATAGTACATTAGTATGTAACATGTAGGGGTAGTCACAACATTGTAAGTGATAAATTTCCTAATGTGTTAAGAAGTAGCAGTATTCAGGTAAACTGAGAGAAAATAAGCGCCTATTACATAAGGTTTGACAAACTATGACTTGGTGACCTACACCACCTAGTGGCTATTATAAGGAGCTGGAATGTAAATGATTGTACTGACCTTCCTATAGGTAAGTTATTCCTGATGACCCTCTGTGAGCCTCGCGTATACTCTACATCTACAGTAATTGGTGCGGAGTACGTCATATCACGTAGACGGCATTCATGAGGGGAGATTGGTTTGGTAATGTTGAAACTCTCCTCTACATCTGGTGTTCCAATATAGATATTCAGATATCTGCAATCAAAATAGTCATGTGTTATAAAGTCTTGTTCCCAATCCGTCACATGCTTGCTTGTGGAATACTACAAGTTATTAGGTGAGGTTGGGTGTGATACAGACTACATCTAGTCTCGGAGTTTGTATCAGCAAGCCTGATTCTTCACAGAGGCAACAAAGGCAATTGCCTCCGTGCTCCCTGGTCATTGCCTTGGTGCCCTTGAAATGCTCACAGTAGAAATTCACAATTTCCTCATAGAGTGACCTTTACCAAAGAGAAAATGCCTTGGTGCCCTTGCCTTTTCACAAACGAAGCACACAGGCCTGTATCAGGCTTGGGCTGGATCGTCGCCTGATACACACTCTGAGACTAGATGTAGTCCATATCACACCCTAAACTCAAACTAATAACGTTTTTATCAAAACAAGAGACACTCCAGTGCTCTCTTCGCTTTATCTTTTGCCCTTTGTATTCTTCGGGAATCGCATTGAAACGCTTTGTTTCAATTTTGTGAAGGTTGCCACCTACATTTCAACGTAGGAACCGACTTGTTTACCCGACACTAAAACGCCAACTTACAAAGTTGCTTTGCAACTATACTAATGCGCAATGAACACAACGCTTTAAGGGTTACTGATACATGTTTAGGGAGTATGATACGAGACTTATCAGGTAGTTGAAAAGCCAATCATAATTGCACATTTCACTCTTTGGGTATGACAAATAGCTCTTCTTCAGGCCCGAGTTGGATATGGGACACAGAACAGCTTTAGGGAAGTAAGAACATACGTAGGGTATGATATCGTTCTGATATACAATGTAGTTTACAGGCATACTTCACGAAGGCAATAAAGACGATTGCATCCATGCCCCCCCTGGTCATTGCCTTGGTGCCCTTGAAAAGCTTCAGTGGAAATTTACAATTTCCTCATGCCATGCCCTTTCAAAAACAAAGCACACAGGTTTGAGTTTAGCTAAGCCCCTCAAGATGAATTCCCCTCAAAGATTGGTTTGAAATCTAAACACACATACTCTGCTAATCTTCCTGTCATCAGCAACATCAACAAAAGCGTTAAAGCTAACCATGTCTTGGTCCAAACCAGTTATATATTGAGATCACAAGCATCACATTGTAAACAAGACCAAGGCTGAGAACTTGAGAAGTGCAACTTGTTGATTTGAGACAATACTTGAGACCCATCATCACTCAGCTGATTATGGGTCTCAGATCAATAGGGTACACTCATTATTCCAGCACAACATCTAGAGATAAAACTCACTTCATATAGAAGTTAGGATCTGCATCACTCACTATCTTCTCATTGGCCATCATTATCTTCTTGATCTAACAACCAAACAAAGAGGATACAAAAACAAATATTACAAATACTCTCAAATAAAAATCACATGAATGTACTGAAATTAATCAATCAATCAATGTTTGTTTACACACATAAATCAAAACAAACAACTTGATTAGTTAACAGAGACTGAAACTCTTGAATCCATTCATTGGGAATGTTTATTTAAAACTTCAGTAAAGATGCTCATTTTACTTCCAAATGGATGAAAGTCGAGAACAAACTCGTGGGGGCCATTTCACCATTACACTAGTGGCTTCATCAGACTGGCAACTCATCACAGCTGGTTTTCTCTTTTTAATATGTAGATCAGCGACAACAATAGAGAATGTGATGAGCTGGTTGTAAATGTAACATACATAATGTATTGGAATCAGTAAAATGAAAATCTTTACTGAATAGACTGAAACTGTATGGAGGTATGACCCACAAAGGCAAAAGCTTATACATGTTGTAGGCTGGTATGCCTTATACAAAACAAAAAATAAAAGATAGAAAGTAAATCAGTAATTATTTAATCAATCAATAGATTAATAACAGATCAAACAAAGATCAAAATGAGACAGGTCACAAGTGCAATAAACGCACACCCCCCCCCCCCAAAAAAAAAAAACCCAAGGGAATCAATGTGTGGTGAAGAGGTTTTCAATTAGTGGTTTAAACTCGCCGAGGCCTGGTTCTTGATAATTTTACGGATATGGTCAAAAACATCAACACTTTTTGGTCACAAAGTAAAATAAATTCAAAAATTATAATTGTTCAATGAAATCTTTCAACACAACACCCCTCCAGCTATGAAATGGCGAGGCCTTCGGGTAAACAACTCCTTATAAGGAGATTGCTGTGATGTGGCACAACTGTTCCAGCCGTTGCTCTAGACCAATAGGAATGAAGAAACTGTCTTATAAGCACAGGTGCAAGCTTGCGTGTCACGCCCATGTTTCAACACTGTTTACTGGTGTTATGTATATCATCCGTTCAAACACACCAACATGATGCCCTCTTGACCAATCAGAGTGGATAAACTGTCTTAGGTATTTATGAATGTACAATAAAGACAAATAATATAAATACACAGGATGGTCAGTTATTGACTGTTTATTTTACCTCAATATTGATGAAGTAATTGAAGGAGTCAATATGCTGTCTCACCAAACCCCGAACCTTCAGAAAGGCTGGTAGTAACTTCCATTTCTCCTGCAACAGGACCAACAAAACAAGTAAAACTTAGGTTTTGGAGTCTTCAAATTTGACCAAAAAGTTAAACAATATTCAAACAAAACCTGAGAGATTGAACTGACAATGGAAACATGTTGACTTAACCCAATGTACATGAAAGAATGTATATTTCAAACAAACGTTTCTAAACTATAATTAGGGAGTCCAGCACTTTTTGCATTTTTCTAGACAACCCCAACAAGTTTTATACATTGGAAAGAGGATAGCAAAAGCAACCCAATGGTGTTTATTTCATTTCAATAGCTTATAGAATGGGGAGTTATGCTCATTTAAACATGGCAGAGGGACGTTTTGAGTCTGTCAGTTTCTTACTGATTAAAAGGGCGAGGAAACTGCTCCTGATTTATTAATCAAGAGCATTTCAGACATAATAAATTTGACATAATTGATTTCGGTATTCATTTCCAATGGGAAACTAGGTAAAAATGGTGTCTTATTTACATATTATAAAGACAGTGGACACTAATGGTTATTGTCAAAGACTACTCTTCACAGTTGGTGTGTCTCAACATATGCAAAAAAAAAAAAAAGCTGTGAAAATTTGATCTCAATCGGTTGTCGAAGTTGCAAGATAATAATGAAAGAAAAAAGCACCCTTGTCACAAAAAGTTGTGTGCTTTCAGAGGCATGATTACGAGACCTCAAACTCTAAATGTGAGGTCTCCAAATCAACTTTGTGGAAAATTACATCTTGCTCGAAAACTACATTACTTCAGAAGAATCAGAGTACATGTATGTAGAGGGAGCCGTTTCTCACAATGTTTTATACTATCAACCTCTGCCCATTACTCGGTACCAAGTTAGGTTTTATGCTAATAATTATTTTGAGTAATTACCAATAGCATCCACTGCCTTTAATTTTGTAATTGTTAGTACGCCCGATAATGTCAAAATTTTTAGGGGTCGCACTAAATACCGACAACTCACGACCCCTCACAACAACTCACAACAACAATTTTTAAATGCACTTTATTAACAGAACATTTGAACATAACTCAATCGTTAAATATATGCACAAGAGTCATATGCACATAAAATCACTTTCAAACTGTTGTAAAAATTGTAGTTTTAAATGTAAAATTGTTACAATTAAAACTACAATTTTGTTAACACTAACAGTTTGAAAGTGATTTTAGTCCTAGAAATATTTCGCTTTTGTTCCGCTATCGTCTCCCGTAACCTCATAGGTTTATATCTCTCACACCATGAACGATGATGGTTCAATGAATTTGGGAATCACAAATCTTCCATTTTTTTTGTTTAATCTTGCCAAAATTAGGCTCTATGTGTCCTTTGATATCTCATTGTCCCCGGGGACGACCAGAGAATCCACTCTGCATTCTCAAAATTTTTAAAAAATGATAAATTCTTACCGTAATTAAGTCCCCAACCACTCCGTTTTACCACTACACTGATTGTCCCCGAACTGCCGAAAGCATCGCGAAGTCACGACACGTGACGATCGTGCGCTTATTTTTTTTTTCCCCAGGACAAACATGGAGAATTATCTGCACATGTTTTCCCTAGAAAGAAAAAATACCCGATCCGTGCTTTGTGTACAAAACATATAGACACGCGTCTGGGAACCAAGATAAAAAAGAAGAAAAAAGAAGAAGAGATTTGTGATTCCAAAATTGGCTTATTTTCGGCAATTATTAATTGTCAGGTGTGAACTTATTGAAAATGAAGGGACAAAAAAAAGTACATGAACGGAATTTTCAAATCAGGTAAAAAATAATTAGTCAAATTTGTGTTTGCATTGTAAAGAACCTTTATACCCTCGACGTCAGTGCAGTAGCACTGACCGACGTCCTACCAGGCAGGGCTATCCCATCATCATCATCAGTCACCATGTCAATTGTCATGCATGTCCACAATCCATCAGGGATCATTCATGATGGGCCATTGCATTGGCCCACACGAGCTCAACAACCTCCATGAATCATGATTTACCTCCACTGTTTTTATAGGTGCCGCTAGATGTGCCTTGTCAATGTTGCCTGAAGGCTGTGAATCTTCTTTCTCTACCCCCATTATGATTTCTGCATCAAATGAATCCTAGAAATAGAGAATGTCGTCATCGACTGTACTCATAGAGCTATATAAAAGAACTAATATATAGAACTATATAAAAGAAAAGGTCTTATTATATAGCTCTATGACTGTACTGTAAATCATGCTCTCGTTACGGGCGCAGCCATCTTTATTAAAGACAGCCTTAACAAAATTAAGTTATTAGACATATTGAATAAGTGTCTTATTTTTAAAATAATTACAAGAAGTAGATTAAATTTTATCTAAGTTAAGAATTGGAATTTTAACAGAGCACTTTAACAAATATTTTGTTAAAGTTAAGGTTAAAGAAGAGATTTGTAAATAAATAACTTTTACTAAGTGTATCAATCCGACGGTTGTTTACTGTGTGTGTGTGGTCGTGCTATAGAGAGTCGTGCAGAAAATAGCAGAAATGCAGTTAGCTGCTAGAGAGTAGAGAGAGAGGCGGCGCGCGTAAACAACACGTTTTTGGAGTTGAGTTGTGTGTGGTCAGTTGGTCAGTGTGTGGTCGGTCGGACGAAGGTGGAGAAAAGGTGTTCTGCCTGTCAGTGTAATCGGACTTTGTGTAAGTTTCTATACCTTCCTCCATCATGGATTCATGCACCTACTCCCTTGGCATTGACGTCTTGAGCAATACTATAGAGGAGGTCGTAGCGTCATACGTTATCGACCCTCATATGTTTTCGGTCCCCAACTTTGATTCCCGTTTACCGCGAGATTGTGCAAGCCGCACCGGTGACAGAAGCTATGCAGTGTACTCACGATCTGTATTTTCATCAGGCTTAATCATGATGAGAAAAAAGTTTCCTGTCGTTGGCTATATAAATGCTCAAACATTTATAAAATGATTGATTTTTGCATGATTTTTGGTACTAATCACTAGTGCATTATTATACCAACATTCAAATGAGTCAAAGAAACATCATCCCACCTCAAAAGTTCAAAACAAAATTACTATCTGCTAGATTGAGTTTCATTCTGCTTTAGTCACTAGATGGATCACGTGAGGTGGTTACTATTTGGGATTCTATGGTGTGCCAATATGGGGAAAATATTAAAATATTTAAGTGAAAATTACAATTTTTTTTTTAAATTTTAATTTACTGCATACTGTAATAAATTCTGATAAGCGTAATAAATAAAGAGAAAATATCATAGATTGGTTTCTTATCTCCTGAAACCAAACATTACTGGTCTGAAATGGGGGAAAACAGATTGTTATGAAGTGTGTGTGTTTCAAGGGGGTTGGTGGGGTGTTTTACTTTAATGATTTATGATATCTCTGGATTCTAATATAGTAGCCTAAATGCCTTAGGACAAAAATGTATTAAATTTGTTAAGTAGTAATTGAATAATATTTTTGATTTATTTTGCACGCCATACTAGCTTCTGAATATTCAATCAAATACCAACCAATGAAAGGTGTGAAAACATTATGACGTTGCTCCAATGTCGTGCATGCATAAGCACTGTTAATGGCGGACTGTCTCTCGCAACGTAAAACCAAAACTTTAAAAATTTCAACACACCATGAAGTGTAAGTGTTATTATTAAAAAATTGGATAGATGATTTGAAATTTTTTTTTACAGTTTTTGATTGTGAACAATTTTCCTGTTGTCCTACTGAAAACACATGACACCAGGATATAGGGTCTTGAGTCATGTTTTTTTGTGAGTTTCAGTTTCAGTTTATCATTCAAAATCACAATCAATGTAAAATCAAAGGAATTGTAAGTTAGAAATTAAGAAATAAATAGTTGTTTGATAAGATTAATAGGGAATCAATGTGTGGTGAAGAGGTTTTCAACGAACTAGTGGTTTAAACCCGCCGAGGCCTGGTTCTTGATAATTTTACCGAGATGAAGTCAAAGTGAATTATCAAGAACCAGGCCTCGGCGGGTTAAAACCACTACACTAGTTGAAAACCGACTCAACACACTTTGATTCCCATTCATTAATACCTTTTCGCTCAAAACCATCAACACTTTTTGTCAAAAAGTAACATAAATGCAAAAGTGATAATTTTTCAATGATTTCTTTCAACACAACACCCCTCCAGCTATGAAATGGTAAAGCCCTCGGGTAAACAACTCATGTGCGCGTTGCTTGATGTGGCACAACTGTCCTCGACCAAAAGGAATAAAGAAACTGTCTTATAAGCACAGGTGCAAGCTCGCAAGTCAAGCCCGTGTTTGAACACTTTTTACTGGTCATTATCAAAGGTTTAAACACCCCCACGTGACGCACTCTCACCCAATAGGAATAGCGAAACTGTCTTGGGTATTTATGAATGAATAATAAGCATTGACATTAAATTCATGAAACTGTGGGGGACCCATACAAAAGAGGCAAAGCTTGTGAGGTGATCCGTTTGCCTAGCCCCACTTGTTTGGCTAAGGCTAGCTGAATCCTTCAGCTAGGATTCAGCTAGCCTTGGCCACACAAGTGGGGCTACCCTTTG
Organism: Asterias amurensis; assembly: GCF_032118995.1. Taxonomy (NCBI): domain Eukaryota; kingdom Metazoa; phylum Echinodermata; class Asteroidea; order Forcipulatida; family Asteriidae; genus Asterias; species Asterias amurensis. Next base: position 7,381,450 of record NC_092657.1, on the reverse strand, counting down.
CCAAGCAGCACAAATTTTGCTAAACTGGGATGGGTGCAGCGTGGCGTCACGACAGCGGAGACCAAGAGTTTGCAAAATCCAACACAACTAGGTGCAGGTTAAAAAGCTAGAACTATATATGAGTATGAGGTTCGTTCCGCTATTGTCTCCTTCACTTTCGTGGAGACGATACACTTTTCTTTGTATAACTTTATTAAAATTATGCCTAATAAGATTATAGAGGCAAGTGCCCGGTTAAGTACCAAGTACCACAAGTAGAGTTTTCCCTGTTGATATTGTTTGTTATAGAACAAATTGTCACATGTATGGTTATCTCTTATATTTTTCTTTATCCATCGACAAACACTTTGTTTTGCATTTAGTTAATGAATGTATTTTATGTTAGTTTCTACCAGACATTGTCATTAGCTATTTAGGAATGACTGTTTTTGTGGCATTTTTAAAGGCATGGACATTAAATTGGTAATTACTTGAAATAATTGTTTAGCTAAAAACTTACTTGGTAACGAGCAATGGACAGCTGTTGATAATATAAAACAGTGAGAATTACTAAAATTGCTAAATTACTAAAATTGAAGTAATCTTTCAATGTTCCCCAATAACTTCAATTAGTTTCTTTGTTTCTTTCATAGAAAGATGCGTCGATCTGTCATGTCTGTAAGGATTCCTAAAGAGCTGAGTAGGCTTGAGACTGACCCACCTCCTGGAGTGTCATGTGGGATCAAGAAGGATTCTATACAACAGCTTCAAGCACGTAATAAACAAATACCCCCCTCCCCACTCCCCCAATCATAACCACCATTAGGGTCCCTCTACATATCCTGCCAAATGCAACAAAATGCAACAAGGGGTTTTGTTGCATTGTGCAAGCATGTTTTTCGTGTTAGGACTGATCGAGCAAGGGTGTTTGCCCTGCAACAGTATGCACAGAAGTGCAGTGGTGACTTCTAACTGTTGTTTGAAGACACTGGACACTAATGGTAATTGTCAAAGAGTCTTCTTAAGGCCCGGTCACACAGGCCCCGATAACGAGAACGAAAACGAGAACGATAAAAATGCACGCTCGCGATTGTTTGAATTGCTCCCCGCAGAATACGCCCACACTTATTCAACCAATCGAGGGCGTGCATTTTTATCGTTATCGTTTTCGTTCTCGTTATCGGGGCCTGTGTGACCGGGCCTTTACTTGGTGTATCTCAACATTATATGCCTAAAACAACCAACCTGTGAAAATTTCAGCTCAATTGGTCGTCGAAGTTGCGAGATAACTATGAAAGAAAAAAACACCCTTGTCTCACGAAGTTGTGTGCTTATAGATGCTTGATTTCGCGACCTTAAATTCTAAATCTGAGGTCTCAAAATCAAATTTGTGGAACATTACATTGTTCTCGAAAACTACTTCACTTCAGAGGGAGCCGTTTCTCACAATGTTTTATATTTACTCACACTGTACTCGCACTGTTATTCCCTAATTATAAGTTGTTCAGGTACTATTCAATATAATTCAATACAAGAATGACATCTAAAAAAACTGTCAAATGCACAAGATGGCAATAACTAACCATTTTGGTGCATTTTGTTACATTTGTTCTGTTTCAGGATTAAGAGTAAAAACCTCTTTTAGAGCTTACGATTAGTTTCATAATACTAGCACAGGACGCAAATGTGTGAGACAATCCTACCAATCATATCAGTCTGTCAGTGCATTCTGGACTTCAATCTCTCATTCTCTTACTTTTATCAAACACATTTTAGTCTTTTTCTTGTCAGTGCTGTAACAATGTGTTGATTTCTTGCAGAGATAATTGGAGCTGATAGTTCGCCATATTCAGATGGAGTTTTTGATCTGGAAGTTCAAATTCCTGACAAGTAAGATTTGATGCATTTGCAGTATGATAGGATTGATCTCGTGTCAGAACTGCGTTAAAGACACCTTTGGTTAAATGATTAAAGTAACATTACAGAATTGGTTTTTGCTAACAAAACAGTTGCTGGCAGTGTAAGGCCTTTATGTAATCCACCATATACATAAACTGACCAACCTGTAGAAGTTTGAGATCGACCGGTCATCTGGGTCATGAGAGAATAGTGAACAACCGATTACAAATTTTGCATCGATGCCAAAATAAAAATGAATAAAATGCTCACTGAGCAATAAACTTCAAACGCGAAGTTAGATTATTTATTTCTCATCAAATATGACATTTCAGACAGAAATAGTTCAAGGGGTGCTTTCAACTATCATCATCATTAGGCCATGTAAGTTTTATGTAAATCTGTGAACTTCTCAGTTTTTTTTTTTCTTACAAATTCTGTAATGTTCCTTTAAGACCAGTATTCTTACTTGGTGTATCCCAACATTATGCATACAATAAAAAATGTTATTCTCTGGCGTAGCCTACCTTTGAATTAATGCATTCAGTGCCTTGGATGTGATATTATCCAATCATTGATTGTTTAATGTGTGTTGTAGGATCAAGATCAAGTGGTGAAGTGGTGTCTTGCCTCACCTTCCACCTCTGGGGCACGGTTCAAATCCCATCAGGGGCACCATGTGGATTGGGTTGTAAGTCCCTTCATGACTTCGTGCGTTTTCCCTGAAATAATTCTCCGGGGTTTTCCTACCACATCTTAAAGTGTAATTTCTCCATTGTCTCCTCTCTTCTTGTTTGGCTCTAATCAGAGCATTGAGAATGTACATCCAAATACAAAATACAATTCGCTATGGAGACCATGGTTTTGGCAAATCTGCTCCTGCCCTGAAGCTCCTCATCACATTTTTGTAAAATATCTTCACTCCACAACTTCAAGAGGTAACTAAAGTCGCACTTGTTCACAAAGACTTAAATTAGATTTAATTTAACCTACAAGTATATAATACCCTTCACTATCACTTCGTTGAGTGTTTTCTTTTGATGAAGGTGTCTTGATCTGTTTTCTGGAGCAGTGCACATTATAAATCCCTATTCTTCTGTCATCTAGAGCAGTGCACATTATAAATCCCTATTCTTCTGTTATCTAGAGCAGTGCACATTATAAATCCCTATTCTTCTGTTATCTAGAGCAGTGCACATTATAAATCCCTATTCTTCTGTTATCTAGAGCAGTGCACATTATAAATCCCTATTCTTCTGTTATCTGGAGCAGTGCACATTATAAATCCCTATTCTTCTGTTATCTAGAGCAGTGCACATTATAAATCCCTATTCTTCTGTTATCTAGAGCAGTGCACATTATAAATCCCTATTCTTCTGTTATCTAGAGCAGTGCACATTATAAATCCCTATTCTTCTGTTATCTGGAGCAGTGCACATTATAAATCCCTATTCTTCTGTTATCTAGAGCAGTGCACATTATAAATCCCTATTCTTCTGTTATCTAGAGCAGTGCACATTATAAATCCCTATTCTTCCGTTATCTGGAGCAGTGCACATTATAAATCCCTATTCTTCTGTTATCTAGAGCAGTGCACATTATAAATCCCTATTCTTCCGTTATCTGGAGCAGTGCACATTATAAATCCCTATTCTTCTGTTATCTAGAGCAGTGCACATTATAAATCCCTATTCTTCTGTTATCTGGAGCAGTGCACATTATAAATCCCTATTCTTCCGTTATCTGGAGCAGTGCACATTATAAATCCCTATTCTTCTGTCATCTAGAGCAGTGCACATTATAAATCCCTATTCTTCTGTTATCTAGAGCAGTGCACATTATAAATCCCTATTCTTCTGTTATCTAGAGCAGTGCACATTATAAATCCCTATTCTTCTGTCATCTAGAGCAGTGCACATTATAAATCCCTATTCTTCTGTTATCTGGAGCAGTGCACATTATAAATCCCTATTCTTCTGTTATCTAGAGCAGTGCACATTATAAATCCCTATTCTTCTGTTATCTAGAGCAGTGCACATTATAAATCCCTATTCTTCTGTTATCTAGAGCAGTGCACATTATAAATCCCTATTCTTCTGTTATCTGGAGCAGTGCACATTATAAATCCCTATTCTTCTGTTATCTAGAGCAGTGCACATTATAAATCCCTATTCTTCTGTTATCTAGAGCAGTGCACATTATAAATCTCTATTCTTCCGTTATCTGGAGCAGTGCACATTATAAATCCCTATTCTTCTGTTATCTAGAGCAGTGCACATTATAAATCCCTATTCTTCTGTTATCTAGAGCAGTGCACATTATAAATCCCTATTCTTCTGTTATCTAGAGCAGTGCACATTATAAATCCCTATTCTTCTGTTATCTAGAGCAGTGCACATTATAAATCCCTATTCTTCTGTTATCTAGAGCAGTGCACATTATAAATCCCTATTCTTCTGTTTTCTGGAGCAGTGCACATTATAAATCCCTATTCTTCTGTTTTCTGGAGCAGTGCACATTATAAATCCCTATTCTTCTGTCATCTAGAGCAGTGCACATTATAAATCCCTATTCTTCTGTTATCTAGAGCAGTGCACATTATAAATCCCTATTCTTCTGTTATCTAGAGCAGTGCACATTATAAATCCCTATTCTTCTGTTATCTAGAGCAGTGCACATTATAAATCCCTATTCTTCTGTTATCTGGAGCAGTGAACATTATAAATCCCTATTCTTCAGTTATCTAGAGCAGTGCACATTATAAATCCCTATTCTTCTGTTATCTAGAGCAGTGCACATTATAAATCCCTATTCTTCTGTCATCTAGAGCAGTGCACATTATAAATCCCTATTCTTCTGTCATCTAGAGCAGTGCACATTATAAATCCCTATTCTTCTGTTATCTAGAGCAGTGCACATTATAAATCCCTATTCTTCTGTTTTCTGGAGCAGTGCACATTATAAATCCCTATTCTTCTGTCATCTAGAGCAGTGCACATTATAAATCCCTATTCTTCTGTTATCTAGAGCAGTGCACATTATAAATCCCTATTCTTCTGTTATCTAGAGCAGTGCACATTATAAATCCCTATTCTTCTGTTATCTAGAGCAGTGCACATTATAAATCCCTATTCTTCTGTTATCTGGAGCAGTGCACATTATAAATCCCTATTCTTCTGTTATCTAGAGCAGTGCACATTATAAATCCCTATTCTTCTGTTATCTAGAGCAGTGCACATTATAAATCCCTATTCTTCCGTTATCTGGAGCAGTGCACATTATAAATCCCTATTCTTCTGTTATCTAGAGCAGTGCACATTATAAATCCCTATTCTTCCGTTATCTGGAGCAGTGCACATTATAAATCCCTATTCTTCTGTTATCTAGAGCAGTGCACATTATAAATCCCTATTCTTCTGTTATCTGGAGCAGTGCACATTATAAATCCCTATTCTTCCGTTATCTGGAGCAGTGCACATTATAAATCCCTATTCTTCTGTCATCTAGAGCAGTGCACATTATAAATCCCTATTCTTCTGTTATCTAGAGCAGTGCACATTATAAATCCCTATTCTTCTGTTATCTAGAGCAGTGCACATTATAAATCCCTATTCTTCTGTTATCTAGAGCAGTGCACATTATAAATCCCTATTCTTCTGTTATCTGGAGCAGTGCACATTATAAATCCCTATTCTTCTGTTATCTAGAGCAGTGCACATTATAAATCCCTATTCTTCTGTTATCTAGAGCAGTGCACATTATAAATCCCTATTCTTCTGTTATCTAGAGCAGTGCACATTATAAATCCCTATTCTTCTGTTATCTGGAGCAGTGCACATTATAAATCCCTATTCTTCTGTTATCTAGAGCAGTGCACATTATAAATCCCTATTCTTCTGTTATCTAGAGCAGTGCACATTATAAATCCCTATTCTTCCGTTATCTGGAGCAGTGCACATTATAAATCCCTATTCTTCTGTTATCTAGAGCAGTGCACATTATAAATCCCTATTCTTCTGTTATCTAGAGCAGTGCACATTATAAATCCCTATTCTTCTGTTATCTAGATCAGTGCACATTATAAATCCCTATTCTTCTGTTATCTAGAGCAGTGCACATTATAAATCCCTATTCTTCTGTTATCTAGAGCAGTGCACATTATAAATCCCTATTCTTCTGTTTTCTGGAGCAGTGCACATTATAAATCCCTATTCTTCTGTTTTCTGGAGCAGTGCACATTATAAATCCCTATTCTTCTGTCATCTAGAGCAGTGCACATTATAAATCCCTATTCTTCTGTTATCTAGAGCAGTGCACATTATAAATCCCTATTCTTCTGTTATCTAGAGCAGTGCACATTATAAATCCCTATTCTTCTGTTATCTAGAGCAGTGCACATTATAAATCCCTATTCTTCTGTTATCTGGAGCAGTGCACATTATAAATCCCTATTCTTCAGTTATCTAGAGCAGTGCACATTATAAATCCCTATTCTTCTGTTATCTAGAGCAGTGCACATTATAAATCCCTATTCTTCTGTCATCTAGAGCAGTGCACATTATAAATCCCTATTCTTCTGTCATCTAGAGCAGTGCACATTATAAATCCCTATTCTTCTGTTATCTAGAGCAGTGCACATTATAAATCCCTATTCTTCTGTTATCTAGAGCAGTGCACATTATAAATCCCTATTCTTCTGTTATCTGGAGCAGTGCACATTATAAATCCCTATTCTTCTGTTATCTAGAGCAGTGCACATTATAAATCCCTATTCTTCTGTTATCTAGAGCAGTGCACATTATAAATCCCTATTCTTCTGTTATCTAGAGCAGTGCACATTATACATTTGTAAATCCCTATTCTTCTGTTATCTGGAGCAGTGCACATTATAAATCCCTATTCTTCTGTTATCTGGAGCAGTGCACATTATAAATCCCTATTATTCTGTTATCTAGAGCAGTGCACATTATAAATCCCTATTCTTCTGTTATCTAGAGCAGTGCACATTATAAATCCCTATTCTTCTGTTTTCTGGAGCAGCGCACATTATAAATCCCTATTCTTCTGTCATCTAGAGCAGTGCACATTATAAATCCCTATTCTTCTGTTATCTGGAGCAGTGCACATTATAAATCCCTATTCTTCTGTTATCTAGAGCAGTGCACATTATAAATCCCTATTCTTCTGTTATCTAGAGCAGTGCACATTATAAATCCCTATTCTTCTGTTTTCTGGAGCAGCGCACATTATAAATCCCTATTCTTCTGTCATCTAGAGCAGTGCACATTATAAATCCCTATTCTTCTGTTATCTGGAGCAGTGCACATTATAAATTCCTATTCTTCTTATATTGCAGTTACCCAATGGAGCCACCTAAAGTCTGGTTCCTGACTCCTATTTATCATCCCAACATAGACACAGCTGGTAGGATCTGTCTAGATCTACTCAAGATGCCACCTACAGTAAGTAAACTCTACATCTATGGTAGACCCAGTTACATAAGTCATGTTCGCTTCATGGAGTTACTTTGGGTGAACTAACCGAGCAAATGGGTAACTTCACCGTTCTAAGTCCAGTACAAACAGACCAGGAATTTTCCCTCTCAAGTAACCTAGGGAGCGCCTCAAAAGTTGGAATGGTTGGAACGTTCCGCTGGGAATATAACCTCGTTCCAGTGGGCATACAGCAACAATCCTCTGGGAACACGCAAATGGTCCGTGGGAATTATTGCAGTATGCTCAGCGGAACGTTCCGCTGGGAATACACAGGCATACTCTGTTGTAGGAATGTTCCTGTGGATCGCTCCGTCAAGCACGCAGCAGGTAACCAAATCACGAATCAGCACAAGGTCGAGGAAGAGCAGTTAATTAAAGCCTATTAATTTATCAATTATATACAGAATGAGATCACTGAAAAAACGTTGTCTTTCTTTGTACTTTCATGACATTTTTATTTCCAAAACTGTCAAATTGTTAGGCTATGTATTAATTATTATAAAAATCTGTTTCTCCCGATTCGCTGATTTAGTATATCTGCAATGTGTTGTAATGTTGATTTGTATTTTAACAAAATTATTTTGCATGCGATAGAGGTCCTAGATTGTCCACGAATGCTATTGCAAAATGTATTTAAGTTTATTTTAGGCCTAGTTCCGCTTTTATCGTTTTGCCATGATATATCGATGTTAAATTATACTTAGTTTTCAAATGAAACAAAAAATTACCTCTACAGTGTTGTTGATGATTGATCTCGACAAGCACTAACAAGAGTTCGGTGTACAATAGACTGACATGAAACCACAAACGGGTGGAAACAACAAAACCCAGTTGCGAATCTTCTCGTGGGAATACAGTATGCTTTCTTTGTTCCCACAGGATCACTGACTGGGAACTCGCTACCGGTCCGCGAAGCAAATGCGCTGTTCCCACTGAGAACATGTATAGTTCCCACGGATCGCTCCCACGGGCATATAGCCGTTCCGACCTTTGAGACGCTCCCTTTCCTTACTTGAATGTTGCACGTATTTCTGATGTTATATTTAAGCTATTTCACGGCACTGCATGGAAACCTCTAGGAATATTGACTATTGCAAAATATGAAATATTAGGCTTATGCAAAGACTAGGCTACATGTACAGTACATATATTTCTGTTAATTACTTGGATTATGGAGTCACTGCCTGAAAAAAAAAAAAAATCCCCGTCAGTTTTTTTGGGAATTTTTTTTTCAAATCACAAACAGATTCTGTCACCACTTTTGCACTTAGTTTTACATATCTTATTTTACTTTGTAAATTAAATAATTTATTTTACAACCAATGCCACTAATCGTGTGTAAAACAATCAGATTGTTGTTTATGTACATCCACACACATGTGAGCAACACTGTGTTATAGAAGTAATCACTATTTTGCCTGTTGTGTGTTTCAGCAGTGTTTGTTTGACATCAACCCATTGTAAACATTTACAAGATCATTTTAAAGATACTTTTGATTATATTACAGTGGTACGTGCAATATTCTTTATAAATTACATGTAAACCTAAAGATGAGCAAAACAACTGCAATTATTATTACCTAACTTTGTGTTGTTTTCCTTGGCAGGGTGGATGGAAGCCTAGTCTGAGTATTGCTACGTTGTTGACATCTATACGGCTATTAATGTCACAGCCTAATGCTGATGATCCACTCATGGCAGATATTGTAAGTTCCATTTTATTTTCAATACATCTCTCCAAAGAATCGTTGCAGTACCTGATGCTAAAACATAGCATTTGAACTGCCTCTATAGCTTCTGGGCAATCTTGATAGTCTATTTGGTGACACTGCTCTAGATGTACAAAGGCCGTGGGTTCATAGCCCTTCCGAGTATATATGCATAGTGATGTTTTTATAGAGCTCTGGAAAGTACTGAGTATACAGTGAACACACATCATCCTGATCGGTGTCTAGGCCTATGGGTAAACAAAAAATAGTTGTTCTTTATCCCTAATGCATATTTCCATTTATGAAATCTCTACACTAATTACTCCTCCATCAGCACTTGTTACCATTTTTGTATTACTTCACTGTACATCTATTTTGTAAAACTGTATTTGAAAATATTAATTTACGTTTAAAGACAGTGGACACTATTGGCAATTGTCAAAGACCAGTCTTCTCACTTGGTGTATCTCAACAAATATGCATAACATAACAAACCTGTGAAAATTTGAGCTCAATCGGTCGTCGAAGTTGCGAGATAATAATGAAAGAAAAAAACACCATTGTCACACGAAATTGTGTGCTTTCTGATGCTTAATTTAATTATTCTCGAAATCTACGTCACTTTAGAGGGAGCTGTTTCTCACAATGTTTTATGCTATCAATCTCTCCCCATTACTCGTAATCAAGAAAGGTTTTATGATGATAAATATTTTGAGTAATTACCAATAGCGTCCACTGCCTTTAAATTTCCCAGGTAAAAAACACACTAACCCCAGGCATAACAATATTTGGTGTAAATAAAACCGTTTGTCTTGTCTGTACATGAACCCAGGTCTTTCTGCAGTTATATTAACATGTACTACCCCATTGTAAATACATTCATGTTCAGTGTTTGATATGGATTGGCAATGAGGTCAATATTGCACATCTTCCCCCCCCCTCTCCCCAGGGACTTTGACTGAACAAAAGCGACCGAGGGGAAATGGGCGTATAACTAATAACTGAATAATGCCAGTCCTTACATGTTTGTGTTCTATAACACACTAAGAAAATAACTTTTGTCAGGGTTTTTCCTACTTGTTTTACTCCAATTCCCCGGATTCAGTTTTTTAGCTGTTGTTCACAGTTCACATCATGAGAGGGCCCTGTAACCAGTCAAAAACTATTTAAGCCTATTGCCTGCTCCGAGAACTATTTCCAGCAGACATGCGCGCGTGATAACTAGCGCATGACATATTGCCATGCATATACATGTAGCTATCTCAGGGTGGCGCAAATCTCATGCACTAGACTATTATTAGTTCACCCATGTGAACGTGTTTCAGCCAACCAGAACAAGCAAGAGTTGTGACATAAAAGATGTTAAATACACCTCTTGCTTGTTCTGTAATCTGGTCAGCTGAAACATTGACACATGGGGTGAACTATAGTCTAGTGATCGGGCTCGCGTGTTTTGCAGGAATAGTGCCCGCCAGGCACTAGTCTTTGTAAATAGTGCCTGGTTACAGGGCCCTCTCTTGACGTGAACCGTGAACAGCAACTACAAAATTTCCTTTTTTTTCCAGATTTCTGTTGTTATTTCACATTCATAAATACCTCAGACAGTTTCGCTATTCCTATTCAGTATTGGTGGAGAGCACGTCACTTGGGTGTGTATAAACCTTTGTTTATTACCAGTAAAAAGTTTTGAAACATGGGCGTGACACGCGAGCTTGCACCTGTGATAATAAGACAGTTTCTTCATTCCTATTGGTCGAGAGCAACGGCCGGGACAGTTCCACATCACGCGATACGCGCACAGCATTCCCCTATAATAAAGAAGTGTTTACCCGAGGGCGGCGGAGGGCCTTACCATGAGGGTGTTGTGTGGAAAGAAATCATTGAACAATTATAATTTTTGCATTTATTTTACTTTTTGACCCAAAGTGTTGATGTTTTTTTACCAAAAAGGTATTTATGAATGGGAATCAAAGTGTGTTAAATCGGTTTTCAACTAGTGGTTTAAACCCGCCGAGGCCTGGTTCTAGATAATTTACCTCGACTTCCGCCTCGATAAAATTATCAAGAACCAGGCCTCGTTGGGATTAAACCACAAGTTGAAAACCTCTTCACCACACATTGATTCCCTTATTAAAGACTGTGGTGTGTTATAAAACACATACTGGTACATTATTGACAGGTATAATTCGGTACTTAGTGTCCGTCTATTGTCCCTCGGGCCTGTGAGTGACCAGAAGAGGGACCTATTTCCTCGCCTCTTCTGGCCACTCAAAGTCCCTCGGGGGAATAGTTGTACACTAGTTACGTACCTTATTGCCAGTCAATCAGAAGAACATGTGTTTCAATATTCCAGAGCTATCATTGTAGTAGAACCTTAATGTACATTAAAATCCACAACTTCCACTTCAGTTATTGGTCAATCTGTATTGACACTTTGATTGATAAAGTATGCAAAATGTGACTTGAGTGTGTTTTGTTTCTTGTAGTCTGCTGAATTCAAGACAAACCGTGCCCTGTTTGAGCAGAAAGCTAAGGAACATACACTGAAACATGCATCACAACAAAGCTCAGTAAGTACACTAGTTTATTTATTAATCAAGTTGAAAAGGTGTTTCTGCGGTATACAGTTTGCTAATACAGTATACGCTGCCCTTTCACACGCCAACTTAACAGCACTGGACACTGTTGGTAATTACAATGTACTCAGAATAAGTGTTAGCTTAAAAACTTACTTGGTTACAAACAAGTGACCTTTTTGCGACTCCCATCAGACACAGTGTTCACAAATCAATGGTTGAAAATGTCAGTTGTTCCATTTTACAAATATGGCAGTCATGGAAGTGAACATGTTTGTATCAATCTTTGATATGAAGGAAAGATCTCAGAACTTGGTTTTATGTAAAAATAAAGTTACCCCTCGATCTTCAAGTTGACATGATTCCATTTTGCAAGTGAGCCATTTCTCAAGCAAACCTAAAAAATGCAAAAACTTCTGAAGATACATGTATGCAGTGTGTGGTGTCACCATGTAGGGTGTCGTTGCTGAGCTGATAAGAGCACCGAACTCAAGCTTTGGTGTTTCTTTTCAGCAGAGTGTGGGTTCGAATCCCGGTCGTGACACTTGTGTCCCTGAGCAAGACACTTAACTACATGTATACATGTAATTGCCTCTCTCCACCCAGGGGTAAATGGGTACTTGTGAGGGCAGAGATGGTTCTTGTGATTGATTTAGCCGAGTAGCGCATATTGCGCACAGGCTGTATACTCCCCAGGGAGCTGAGATGGTTTAAGGAATGATTTAAGGCCCAGTGACCAGGAGTAATAATGTGGAAATTGCTTTGAGAAGCCCTGCGGGTTGGAAAAACGCTATATAAAAACTGGTTATTATAATATTGTTTAAAGAACTGATTGTGTTTTGATGCTTTTCATTCGTTACTGCAGGCTTGTAGTGCACGTCAGAATGCTTCATCTGCTGAACATCAGTCAAATGAGGGCGACCAATCAGAATCTTCTTCAGATGATGACAGTGACCAATCAGAATCCTCATCTGATGAGAGTATCTCGTTACCAGACAAACTTGCTAAGAGGAAATCCTCTCAGTGTCTCGATGATTCCATGGATACTAAGAAACTCAGAGCAGATAATCCCTGAGTGTCAGGTCAATGTAGTATTATATCACGACAGAGCCTGTACACTTGTTAACATTTGGTAGCGACTCTTAAAATCAATGGTAATAAAAGCTTACTTGGTAAGGACAGCAGCGTTGGTAGTACAATGCATTGTGAGAAAACCATTCACTTTGAAGTACTGGCAGTGTCATGGCCGAGCAGTTAAGAGCACCGGATTCAAGCACTGGTGTTTGATCAGCAGGGTGTGGGTTCGGATCCCGGTCGTGACACTAGCTACATAAAATTGGGGAGGTAGTGCTTTCTGCTCTACCGGCCAGGCTTCGGACTGATGATACCCAAGCCTACAATGTGCATCCGTATGGACTTTAAAAGGGGTAATGCTGTGTCAGCCCTAGGAGTAGGTGGCAACGGCCTCTGGACAAAAAACAATTGTAGCCCACACCTTGAAGTGGCCTTCAGGCCTTGTGTGTCTGGCTAGGTGCATAATACAAAATATTAAAAATCTGCGATTATGGAAAAGATACCACTTTTTATTCCCCTAAAATTTTAAACAGTGGTAATGCTTCACAGATTGTGTATCCCATTTGCAGATTATTCTTCCTGCGTGGACAAACATTGGGCTCGAATAACCAAATGTATACAATCCCTTTAACACATTATTATGATGGGGGCAAATTTCAAAGGTTTTCACCTAATTGTGGAAGTGTCATGGCTGAGCGGTTAAGAGCACCAAATTCAAACTCTGGTGTTTCTGATCAGCAGAGTATGGGTTCGAATCCCCAGCTGTGACACTCGTGTCCTTAAAGGCAGTGGACACTATTGGTAATTGTCAAAGACTAGCTTTCACAATTGGTGTGTCTCAAAATATGCACAAAATAACAAACCTGTGAAAATTTGAGCTCAATCGGTCATCGAACTTGCGAGACAATGATGAAAGAAAAAAACACCCTTGTCACACGAAGTTGTGTGCTTTCAGATGGTTGATTTCAAGACCTCAAGTTCTAAATCTGAGGTCTCAAAATCAAATTTGTGGAAAATTACTTCTTTCTCGAAAACTGTGGCACTTCAGAGGGAGCCGTTTCTCACAATGTTTTATACCATCAACCTCTCCCCATTACTCGTCACCAAGAAATGTTTCATGCTAATAACTATTTTGAGTAATTACCAAGTGTCCACTGCCTTTAAGCAAGACACTTAACCATTGCTTTGTCTTTTGGATGGGACGTTAAGCCGTTGGTCCCATGTGTTGTGTACTGCATGTAAAAGAACCCAGTGCACTTATGGAAAAGAGAAGGGGTTCGCCCCGGTGTTCCTGGTCCGATCGGCAGCAAATTGCGCCATATCACCTTGTAAAACATGGTGCTTTTAGAATTAGGTCTCATAATTCAAACGTAGTCCCACATCTTGCAGGAAAAACTGCATGTTACAGCGACAGGAGCGTCACTGAGTGATGGACATGTGCACTATATAAGAAACCACAATTATTATTAGTGATATTTTACTGTCATTACACACATTCGTTATTGTAGCTTTGAAACTGAGTTTAAACAATACGCAACTGAAAATGCAAAATGAGTGTTTCACTGATAAAAAAGAAACAAAACAAAACAGACTTTTTTACCCCAAACATTTATTGACTTTTTTTACAACAAATTAGAAAAATCCTGATGATCATTCAAAACATCATATTTGTACATTGTATATAAAGTCTAAAAATACAAAGTCTGGTACACAATTCTAGTGTCCAAGGAGAGTCTAAAAGGCACTGGACACTATTGATAATTACTCAAAAAAATCACTAGCATAAAAATGTAGTAAAGAGTAATGGGGAGCTGTTGATGGTATAACATTGTGAGAAACCTCTCCCTCTGAAGTAATGTAGTTTTTAAGCAAGGGGTAATTCCTCACTCAAATATGAAGACTTCAGGCCTGAAGCTTTTTTAATAAACATCTCAAAGCACACAAACTTTTGCAACCACTTTTTGTTTTAACATCTATTAAACCTTTTGTTTGTTTTCATTCTCTTGCAACTTTGATGAGGTATTTTGATGCTTATGTTGGGAATACTGGTCTCTGACAATTACCAAACTTGTCCAGTGCCTTTAAACAAAAACACTCTGCTAAACATGATAGAAAGTCAATCTACATTCCTCATCATTTCTTGAATTTACAGCATGTAATGTGAAGAGGTCTTCATATTTCATTAATCAAATGACATTGCCTGAAGGATAATGACATGTTGAAAGTAGAGTAATACTAAGCTAATGGGGTAGTTCATGTGTACTTATTATTGCACATGCAAGATTTCAAGACCAGACACAGCAATGGGAAAGGATGTATGTTGTTGACAAACTTTTTAAGATAAGATTTCATAATTTACTTTGACATTTTGTGTTCAGCAAATGTTTTGACTCAGACAATTTATTAAGTAAAAGACTTAGTACTAGCAATATTTAAAGATGCTATGTCAGATTTTTTGCCTATTTGACTCAAAAATTTTGATTTAAAATTCAATAGGTACTTTGGTGGGGGTCGAGAAAGTTACAAGCTTTCATTTGAGCCATTGCTTGAAAAAGTCCGCCAATTATTAGTAGCAGTGAAATAAAGTGCTTAAAATTAGTTTTTGTCGGGATCCCGACAATATATCAAGTGACCAAATCTTATGTGTTTTATAAGAAACGTTTTAAATTTTTGTCATGGTTCCAGACCATTAAAAGTAAAGGTTAATTTTTTTTCCGTTAGAGCGGGTGATACTCTTTGAAATACTATTCACTCAAAAAAATCTATTTGCTAATGTTTGGGGCCAAAAATCTGACATAGCATCTTGAACCTCTGTAAATAAATTCAGCTATTTTTGTATGATCAAATTCAGTAGTTTTTGCTTCCTTGATTATATTATTCTCAAGCGTGAGTCAGTGACAATTTTTCTGTGAATAAATATAAAATGCTCTTTAAGCAACTTCAAACCAATTTTGAAAGATTGTATAAAACAAAGACCTCTTTTATAGTCAGTATGACACTAGTAGTACATGTATACAATGTACATGTATCCATGGTAATCCCCTTCCCCACGACTGGCTATCTTTACTTCCTAATAACTCTTCTTTACATACTGTACATGTATATTTACAACTAAATAAGCTATATTTGATGTAACCCAACACCAGTATGATAATGTGGGGGCGGTGGGTCAACAAAAGTAGTTTGTAATTTGTTCCCACATGACTCTGGAAGTACCAAATACACTTGAAAATGACTGGCTTTCCAAATTGAAAGATAACATGATGTGCATACTCGGCTTAAAACATGTTATATTTCAATTTCCAATTTTATTTTTCAAGTCAAACAATATACTTCAGTAAAAACACGATCAAACTTTGCAAGATGAAGGTAACCAAATGATGTTTGATAAAGAATAAAGATTGGGGGAAATAATTAAGTCAGATAATAGACTCTAAAGTGTACATTCGTTCCTACAGTGTACTCACTCAACTTCGGCTCAAACATTTTATCCACGAATCAACACTTTCTCCTCACATCTCCTTAAGGCAGTGGACACTATTGGTTATTACTCAACATAAGCATAAAATCTTACTTGGTAACGAGTAATGGGGAGAGGTTGATAGTATAAAACATTGTGAGAAACGGCTCCCTCTGAAATGACATAGTTTTTGAGAAAGAAGTAATTCCACGAATTTGATTTTGAGACCTCAAGTTTAGAATTTGAGGTCTCGAAATCAAGCATCTGAAAGCACGCAACTTCGCGTGACAAGGGCGTTTCTTATTTCATTCATATCTCGTGATGACTGATTGAGCTCAAATTTTCACAGGTTGGTTATTTTATGCATATGTTTAGATGCACCAAATGAGAAGACTGGTCTTTGACAATAACCATAAAGACAGTGGACACTTTTAACATAAACACACCATATGCCCAAGTCGTATTGTTTAAAATAATTGTGGATCCATGGGAGCCATGTTGGGGATGTCAGTTGTGGAAGGAGGTACATGTATTATCTTGTAGCTGTTTGTGGCCACTCGGGGAATTTCAGTACAAGCCACTGTGGTATAAAAACAAAAAGCTAATGGCTTGACATTTTGGACCCTAGCAGTCTTTCTGGAAGTGCATAGACCTTTTGCGCAATACCAACTGTGAATCGAGGTGCGTGCTTGATCGTTAGCTAGACCAGCATGCATCTCATTCCACACCTAACGAGCACTTAGCAAGTACACCAACACAACACAACACATTTAGCCTAAGCAGCATTTAGTATATCTTTGTGCCATGCAACCATCCATGTACATGTTTGATGTACAACCCAGAAACTCCATCTATCCTGGTTATGCTGACAGTGAGCTATCAACACAATGCCTTAATTGCCCTGTACATGAACAATTTGTGACTGGTATCCTGCTCATTTCTGCTTAGCAGAAAGTTAAGCAGTTCTAAGAATTTGGGCCCTGCTAAAACACAACATACATGTATGGCCCAAATGAGAATTATTGAGTTAGTTGTATCACCTGAAGGAAGCATACCACTATTACTTGACCAAGTATCCTGTTCAGCTTCATGCAGATACAATCCAACATCAACAGTGCAAGTATCCTGTTCAGCTTCATGCAGATACAATCCAACATCAACAGTGCAAGTATCCTGTTGAGCTTCATGCAGATACAATCCAACATCAACAGTGGGAATACTGTGTGGCAGGCATTGTCTGATTAAACTCACAAAGGTTTACTATTTAAAAATACATGTTTTAGAATGTTTCCTAGTAAGTAGTACAATAAATGTGACACTGAATGTGGCTTGACACTATGCAGTGTGACACTGTATGCACTGTTTCACTTGATGCAGTGTGACACAAAATGCGAAGAGACACTGTATGCAATGTTTAACTTGATGCATAGTTACACGTGATGCAGTGTGACAGTAGATGCAGTGTGACAGTAGATGCAGTGTGACACTGGATGCAGGGTGACACTTAATGCAGTGTGACAATGGATGCAGAGTGACACTGGAAGCAGTGTGACACTTGTTGCAATGTTACACTCTGTGCAGAGTGACAATGGATGGATTGTGACACTGGAAGCAGTGTGACACTCGATGCAATGTGACACTTAATACAGTGTGGCACTGGTTGCAATGTTTCACTGGAAGTAAGATGACACTTTGTGTAATGGGATGCTGGTTGTAATGCGACACTGGATCAGTGTGACACTCGATGCAATGTGACACTCGATGCAATGTGACACCTTATACAGTGTGGCACTGGTTGCAATGTTACACTGGAAGTAAGATGACACTTTGTGTTATGGGATGCTGGTTGTAATGCGACACTGGATCAGTGTGACACTCGATGCAATGTGACACTCGATGCAATGTGACACCTTATACAGTGTGGCACTGGTTGCAATGTTACACTGGAAGTAAGATGACACTTTGTGTTATGGGATGCTGGTTGTAATGTGACACTGGATCAGTGTGACACTCGATGCAATGTGACACTTAATACAGTGTGGCACTGGTTGCAATGTTACACTGGAAGTAAGATGACACTTTATGTAATGGGATGCTGGTTGTAATGTGACACAGATCGTGACGCTGGATGTGACAATACTTGAATATCAGAAGTAACTAGCACTCCCTCCTCACAATATAGTCAATGACTTGTTGGTTAGACTGAGGTGTGGATACAGAGTTGAATGCCTGGATGGGATTCCATCACCGCAATAAAGCAATCTTCAGCTGGTCGCTTCATGGAGGTGAAAACTTATATGTAAGTAGGAGTTAAGGAAAGCTGTTGCCATTCATTACATCAATTAGCTTATGGCAGGTCATGATTAAGCTTGGGTGACTAGTGAAATTTAAATCTCGACTAGTCGCGCCTAAAATAGTTGCGAGTTCGACACTAGTTGTGATTAAGATTGTAATTCCAAAGATGCATTGCGGCACATTGTTTTCCGCAGGCTCAATTAGTAAAACTCATGCTGAAAGGATTGAAGGACTGTGTCACTGATGTCTGATTGTATTTCGAAAGTAAATTGTTTTCGTGAATAGTCATGAGCGACACAATTGGTTCACCAACCAGGAAGTCGCAACTATTTTTGTAGTAGCTGAGGCGGCACAATTAATCATGTAGTCGCGACTCGACTTATCGAACGATAGTTGCGACTTTAACACTAGTTGCCATTAATAGTCGCCGAGGGGAGGTCAATACGAGATGGATTGAGCTGAAGGGGGTGTGTCTAGTTTCACTAAACACACTTTCACCAATCAGTCTAAGTTTTACTGGTCACATAATGTGCATATGCACATGTTTAACGAGGTAACCAATTAAACGAGGTACTGTATTTAACAACAGATTCCATTATTTGCCTAACTTTTTGGAGCTTCGTTGCCACAATCAGAGATGCAAGGTGCAGATGCAGGTGTTTAAAAAAATCTGAAAAATTTTGTGGCGACGTTTTGGACACTTAATGCAGTAAACCACCCCAACCTCGCAGCCAGAAATAGGGACAAACCTGGACTGATTTGTTGTGGAGGTGAACGTACGGAATCTAGTTTGGGGGTCAAACAAACTTTGGGTCGCACAAAAAAAAAATTTGGGGGGGGGGGGGGACGATCTTACCCGCTAATTTCTGCCCTTAATAATACCTTTTTTTCGTCAACAGCCATTTGCATGGGTTTGTGATTTGAAGATCGGTTGTATAAAAAACTTATTTTGCAATAAAAATATTCGGTCAGCAACGCACACTTGGAAATAGCGCGGAGGTAGAAATCATGTACAGATATTATGTAGGCTGGTAGGGTCCTACCTAAATACTTCCTTGCCGTTAACTCGTCAACTCCTCAAATTTGTTTTTAAAATCCACAAAAGAGGCATAGAACTTTAATGTTTTAGCTTAAGGAGAAGTTTCATAAGTTTTAGGTAACATTTCAGTATAAAAATTTAGGATTTTTTTTGCTTGTGAAAAAAATTATCTCTCTGCAGAGCAGTCGGCTGCCATTTGGCATTGTCACAGGCTTGTACAACACGACAACAGAGGGCGCTTTTCTGCATTTGGAATAGTCTTGACCCAAGTTGTCAATGATCGGTACTGCATGGTGTATTATGTACTGTGCTACGTGTAAATTGATCGGTGCCGTCTTGGGTCAAGACTAAAACTTTTCCATGCCTGCCATATCTGCGTGGTTGAGAGTTGACGGCGAATTGACTGACACAAGCGAGTTGATGGCGAGTAGACGGCAATGGACCCTTCCCATGAAATATGCTAATTACGTTAACATTTACGCATGCATACAGACCCTATTAGTTGGCAAATGCCATAGAGTTGTGCACTAAGCAGACGTGCAATCGCGTCTGCGTCACGCAGCCATTAGCCGTGTACAAAACAGCGCGATTTTCCCTCATTCTGCCAACAAAAATGTTAGTGCGCACGCGCTGTGTGCAATTTACATATTTCATGGGAAGGGTCTATTAGTAAGACCGGGTGCATGCGTTGTGATTCGCGCGCGATTGCTGACGATACCAGACGGGATTGTGTTAGTTTCTCCATGGTTTTAACGGCGATTTTCAAGTTTTTCAAATTTAAAAATAGTGATTTTGGGGGTTAAAATAGGAACTCACTGCAATTTGCCAATGCTCTGGAAATCTACCATACGTGTAGTGTGATGGATCATGAATATTCTTTAATCCCCAATGTAATTTTAACATCTATTAAATCGATGCGGTACCCACTGCTTAAACATAGGATTCAAACTGCCACTAGCTACCGGACGATCTTGGTGAGGGTCATGGGTTCAAATCCCACCCAAGTAATATGCCCGAGATTGTTCACAGGGCTCTGGTAAGTACCGAGTATACATACAGTGCTAAACACACATCGATGTAGGAAGTACTGAGTATACATACAGTGCTAAACACACATCGATGTAAGTAAGTACTGAGTATACATACAGTGCTAAACACACATCGATGTAAGTAAGTACTGAGTATACATACAGTGCTAAACACACATCGATGTAAGTAAGTACTGAGTATACATACAGTGCTAAACACACATCGATGTAGTAAGTACTGAGTATACATACAGTGCTAAACACACATCGATGTACATGTAAGTAAGTACTGAGTATACATACAGTGCTAAACACACATCGATGTAAGTAAGTACTGAGTATACATACAACGCTAAACACACATCGATGTAAGTAAGTACTGAGTATACATACAGTGCTAAACACACATCGATATAAGTAAGTACTGAGTATACATACAGTGCTAAACACACATCGATGTAAGTAAGTACTGAGTATACATACAGTGCTAAACACACATCGATGTAAGTAAGTACTGAGTATACATACAGTGCTAAACACACATCGATGTAAGTAAGTACTGAGTATACATACAGTGCTAAACACACATCGATGTAAGTAAGTACTGAGTATACATACAGTGCTAAACACACATCGATGTAAGTAAGTACTGAGTATACATACAGTGCTAAACACACATCGATGTAAGTAAGTACTGAGTATACATACAGTGCTAAACACACATCGATGTAAGTAAGTACTGAGTATACATACAGTGCTAAACACACATCGATGTAAGTAAGTACTGAGTATACATACAACGCTAAACACACATCGATGTAAGTAAGTACTGAGTATACATACAGTGCTAAACACACATCGATGTAATTAAGTACTGAGTATACATACAGTGCTAAACACACATCGATGTAAGTAAGTACTGAGTATACATAGAGTGCTAAACACACATCGATGTAAGTAAGTACTGAGTATACATACAGTGCTAAACACACATCGATGTAAGTAAGTACTGAGTATACATACAACGCTAAACACACATCGATGTAAGTAAGTACTGAGTATACATACAGTGCTAAACACACATCGATGTAATTAAGTACTGAGTATACATACAGTGCTAAACACACATCGATGTAAGTAAGTACTGAGTATACATACAGTGCTAAACACACATCGATGTAAGTAAGTACTGAGTATACATACAGTGCTAAACACACATCGATGTAAGTAAGTACTGAGTATACATACAACGCTAAACACACATCGATGTAAGTAAGTACTGAGTATACATACAGTGCTAAACACACATCGATGTAATTAAGTACTGAGTATACATACAGTGCTAAACACACATCGATGTAAGTAAGTACTGAGTATACATACAGTGCTAAACACACATCGATGTAAGTAAGTACTGAGTATACATACAGTGCTAAACACACATCGATGTAAGTAAGTACTGAGTATACATACAGTGCTAAACACACATCGATGTAAGTAAGTACTGAGTATACATACAACGCTAAACACACATCGATGTAAGTAAGTACTGAGTATACATACAGTGCTAAACACACATCGATGTAAGTAAGTACTGAGTATACATACAGTGCTAAACACACATCGATGTAAGTAAGTACTGAGTATACATACAGTGCTAAACACACATCGATGTAAGTAAGTACTGAGTATACATACAGTGCTAAACACACATCGATGTAAGTAAGTACTGAGTATACATACAGTGCTAAACACACATCGATGTAAGTAAGTACTGAGTATACATACAGTGCTAAACACACATCGATGTAAGTAAGTACTGAGTATACATACAGTGCTAAACACACATCGATGTAAGTAAGTACTGAGTATACATACAGTGCTAAACACACATCGATGTACATGTAAGTAAGTACTGAGTATACATACAGTGCTAAACACACATCGATGTAAGTAAGTACTGAGTATACATACAGTGCTAAACACACATCGATGTAAGTAAGTACTGAGTATACATACAGTGCTAAACACACATCGATGTAAGTAAGTACTGAGTATACATACAGTGCTAAACACACATCGATGTAAGTAAGTACTGAGTATACATACAGTGCTAAACACACATCGATGTAAGTAAGTACTGAGTATACATACAGTGCTAAACACACATCGATGTAAGTAAGTACTGAGTATACATACAGTGCTAAACACACATCGATGTAAGTAAGTACTGAGTATACATACAGTGCTAAACACACATCGATGTAAGTAAGTACTGAGTATACATACAGTGCTAAACACACATCGATGTAAGTAAGTACTGAGTATACATACAGTGCTAAACACACATCGATGTAAGTAAGTACTGAGTATACATACAGTGCTAAACACACATCGATGTAAGTAAGTACTGAGTATACATACAGTGCTAAACACACATCGATGTAAGTAAGTACTGAGTATACATACAGTGCTAAACACACATCGATGTAAGTAAGTACTGAGTATACATACAGTGCTAAACACACATCGATGTAAGTAAGTACTGAGTATACATACAGTGCTAAACACACATCGATGTAAGTAAGTACTGAGTATACATACAGTGCTAAACACACATCGATGTAAGTAAGTACTGAGTATACATACAGTGCTAAACACACATCGATGTAAGTAAGTACTGAGTATACATACAGTGCTAAACACACATCGGTGTAAGTAAGTACTGAGTATACATACAGTGCTAAACACACATCGATGTAAGTAAGTACTGAGTATACATACAGTGCTAAACACACATCGATGTAAGTAAGTACTGAGTATACATACAGTGCTAAACACACATCGATGTAAGTAAGTACTGAGTATACATACAACGCTAAACACACATCGATGTAAGTAAGTACTGAGTATACATACAGTGCTAAACACACATCGATGTAAGTAAGTACTGAGTATACATACAACGCTAAACACACATCGATGTAAGTAAGTACTGAGTATACATACAGTGCTAAACACACATCGATGTAAGTAAGTACTGAGTATACATACAGTGCTAAACACACATCGATGTAAGTAAGTACTGAGTATACATACAGTGCTAAACACACATCGATGTAAGTAAGTACTGAGTATACATACAGTGCTAAACACACATCGATGTAAGTAAGTACTGAGTATACATACAGTGCTAAACACACATCGATGTAGTAAGTACTGAGTATACATACAGTGCTAAACACACATCGATGTAGTAAGTACTGAGTATACATACAGTGCTAAACACACATCGATGTAGTAAGTACTGAGTATACATACAGTGCTAAACACACATCGGTGTGAATGGGCGGAACCAAAATGAAGACTCTGTACCAGTTGAGTCTTTCATGAAGGTCAGTTCGACAAAACTGACAATATTTTTAATAATTGTTTTTGAAATGATAATTGAAATGTCAATGTAAACATCTAAAATAGTACAACATTTTAGAAACAACATTGAAAGGTGCAATTGAAGTTTGATACACTTCTGAACCTTGAACTTTGAACCTTGTATAATTGATGTTTCAAACTGAGCTGTAAGAAAAACCTTAGTGCGATGAGTTTGTATATTTTGTTTAAGGAAGCCAAATTGAAAAAGGATATGAAGTGAAGTCAAGCTGCTGTCTGAGTACACCAGTCAATATAAACTCTGCATTATGAACATCTGAAATCAAACCGCATTTTTAAACAGTCAGTCAGTATAAATTCTGCATTATGAACATCTGAAATCATGCAAACAGCATTATTAAACAGTCAGTCAATATAAATTCTGCATTATGAACATCTGAAATCAAACCGCATTATTAAACAGTCAGTCAATATAAATTCTGCATTATGAACATCTGAAATCAAACCGCATTATTAAACAGTCAGTCAATATAAATTCTGCATTATGAACATCTGAAATCAAACCGCATTATTAAACAGTCAGTCAATATAAATTCTGCATTATGAACATCTGAAATCAAACCGCTTTATTAAACAGTCAGTCAATATAAGTTCTGCATTATGAACATCTGAAATCAAACAGCATTATTAAACAGTCAGTCAATATAAATTCTGCATTATGAACATCTGAAATCAAACCGCATTATTAATCAGTCAGTCAATATAAATTCTGCATTATGAACATCTGAAATCAAACCGCATTATTAATCAGTAGAGTTACCAGACTATCAAAGCAGTAGCTTTCAAAGGCCTAAGTGGCCAGGCAGTGACTAAACACCTTTTTCACTTGAAATTAAACTTCTCACCAACTATTAAATAACAGTTTTTAAAGGGGCTATGTACTTTTTAAAACTACAGCACCTTTAAGGTACGCTTTCTACAATCATTATCTTAAAACGGTGTAAATTTAATGTAAATTTTTGTAGGACAAAAAACACAATGTCCACAGGTTTACATTAAACTTACAGTTTGAAGATAATGATGGTAGAAATCTTCCCTGAAAATATTACTTGCTGAGGTGCTGTATTTTTGGAGAAATGAGTAAAACAATGTCATGAAAATAATTTTCGTCTCAGTGATCATGAGACGAAAATCATTTTAGCATGTAAAAACGTATTTTCATGACATTGTTTTACTCATTTCTCAAAAACTACAGTACATGTACCTCAGCAACTAATATTTTAAGGTACGCTTTCTACTATCATTATCTTAAAACGGTGTTGCCTGTGGACACTGTGTTTTGTGTTACAAAAAGTACCGAAATCCTTTACCATGAAGCCATTGACTAGATTGATTACTAACTGGAAGTATTTACCAATTTTATGACGGAAGAAATCTCTGCACCAAGGTAAATCATTTTCACAGCTGATGACAACGAATGCAGATGCACCCATCGTGCTCTGCATAGCACTGATCTTAGTAAGAGATGGTCTGGATGTAAGAAGACGTCCACCTGCTGTCTCTATTATATCTCTTATTAATGTAGGACCCGGCTGCACACCAGGAGTTAAGTACAATGTCACATCCTGACAAATATAAAAAGTAAGTGAGTCAAGAGCAATGGAGAGATACATAACTCAGGTAGAGACAAGGATTAAAATGCACAGAAATACAAAAGGACAACTAGAGTAAGAGACATCATAATAAAAATGGAGAAGGGCTGGACCCACTGCCCGAAGAAATGACAATACATGGACAACAAGAATAATGGATTGGCAATCAAGGACAGGGACAATTAATGAGGAGGGCTTCATCTTACACTGGGAGACTCAGCCTTTTAACGCTGATGATGAAGTAAAAAGCATGATCAAACATTGTCAAATGCAAAATACAGGTGCGGTCAATTTGTGGGGAAAACAATAGACAGATCCATTCGGCTCCGCCCACGACGCACGTGTGAGCAAGAACACATGAGCCCATCCATTGCCTTTCTGCACAACTCTGACGCGCGCCAAACATACGCGCACGCATGTCAGCCTTTATTTGTCGGATCTTTTTTGCATTGTGGATGGTCAATACGCAATGGGACGGAGCTTAATGGATCGGTCTATTACATTCCAAACCTAGAGAGAATTGTTTTGTCTGAAATACTGTCAAGTTCAGAAAATGATACTTGAGGACCCAACAAATCACCTTAACTACTTTGACAGGTGCAATAAGCCATTTGCGTATTCGATTTGAATATTGTCTGGTACAATAACGTGCTTTATCACACGTTACCACCTAAATTTGAATCCCTCAGACTATGGAGACAGTTGCTAAGTCGCATGATTCGGGGGCAGAATTTTGTGTAATTATGTTAGAGATGGTGAACACCCGTACACAATTCTGAATGGATGCGTTTGGCACAATGGTATCAGGGTCTGCTCATCTGGAGGTTGTTTTGCAAAGGCTTGCCCTGATTCATATGACATAGCATCTGACTCTATGGTCTGTTGAATTCAAATGTAAGCAGTACATTGTGACTAAGCAAGTCATTGTACTAGACATTATTCAAATCTAACTCACAAATGGCTTATTGACATGGAATAAGCATGTAGGAATTGATTGAGAACACAAGTGTCACGGCTGGGGATTTCAAAATTACCTTGAGTAGTTTACGTTGACTTGCTCGTGCCATAGATTCCTTCAACTTGAATAGGAATATCTTCTCTGCGTCTGGATCACTCAATGTAAAGTTAGCCTCATCTGTATCACATCAACGAGTTAAAATCATCAACATCTAAAGAATATGTAACATGCGCAATTTGTAAATATCCAGAAACAGGTATATGGGTCTGTACATTTTTGTACAGTGAATGTTTTAAGTTCATTCCTGAACTCCCATGCTATTCAATCAAAACGCAACAAATTTTGTGCCATGATGTTGGTATATGGATGTGTAATCTGCTAGGAATTTGATCTTTTGACTAACCAAAAACTCATGTTCTAAGTGTTAACCAAATTGTTACAAGTCTTGCTTGAAAGGGTAAAAACAAGAAAGGAGACTTTAATAGCACGTCAATGAAATGAAGAGACTTCAATATTTGTCTTCTTTTATTTGGACTCTATCTACTGGAAAGTGAATGCAGCTCAAATAACATTAGTAACTTGTTCAATTCTTGTAATGTGATTTTACCACAGCTTACACGGCCCAATTTTAAAGAGCTGCTAAAGCACAAAAAGCAGCTAAGCATAACAAAACTATGCCCAGCCAAACTAGCGTGTCACATGTCATTGGACCCTGGTCTATTTCACCTGGCATTGTGCCATGATGTTGATAAACCAGGGGTGGATTTCACAAAAAGTTAATACTAGTTTTATCTCGAGTTATGGTGAGTAACTCGTCCTAACTTAGGTTCAGCTTTTAGTTTTTAATATCTCCTAGGACTACTCCTAAGTTAGGACTAGTCCTAACTCTTTGTGAATTGGACCCCATAGCTTACTGATTTCACCTGGCATTGTGCCATGATGTTGCTTTATGGATGTGTAAGCCGCCATACTTACCCAGAAACCATCTACTTTTATAGCTCTCCTCAATCCACATTGGAGTCACAATGAATCTACAGACAGATACACCACTCAGGAACTTGACAGTACGAGTCACTTTACTAGAGACCAGATGAGTACACGCTCCAATACAGTCTGTTACATGTCCACCAAGCTTCTCAAGTTTCTGAAGATGCAAAACATTCAGTTTAATGTCAGTCTAAATAAGCCTGGGATGGGTGACTGGTGTAATAATGTCGTAGTCGCGACTACTGATTGCTTGGTTGAGTCGTGGCAACCTTTTAAAAAAAATATTGGTTAATCATGCCGCTGTGAGTACTACAAAAATAGTCGCGACTTTCTGCTATGTGAATCAATTGTGTCGTTCAGGACTATTCACTACAACATATTTTACTTACGAATCACAATCAGACATCAGTGACATAATCCTTTTTATCTTTTCTAATCCTTTTTTATGCAAGTCGCCTGACACACAAGGCCTGAAGGCCACTTCAAGGTGTGGGCTACAATTATTTTTTTCCAGAGGCCATTGCCACCTACTCCTAGGGCTGAAACAGAGTTACCCCTTTCACAGTCCATACGAATGTAGGCTTGGGTATCATCAATTCGAAGCCTGGCCGGTAGAGCAGAAAGCACTACCTCCCCAATTTAATGTAGCAAGTGTCACGACCGGGATCCGAACCCACACCCTGCTGATCAAACACCAGTGCTTGAATCCGGTGCTCTTAACCGCTCGGCCATGACACTGCCAAACATTTGCCACACTGCATCTTGGAAATAAAAAATTGGTCGTGTCAAAGTCGTGACTAATTGAGGCACAACTAGTCAAATAAATTCCACGAAGCGCCCAGGCCTAGCCTAGTTCAAAATACTACGGATCACATATTGTGGCTCCCATAGGCCTAAAAATATGGAAGTTTTGCTCGCCTTTGAATAAATCCTCAAGATAAAAATATGAAATGAAAACCAGGAAAGTAATGAAAATGGACTTTAAACTTTGGATCAACTGTTTTTCTTGCTCGTTGTATCCACCAAACATATCTGCGGAAAAGTTTATGCAGATTAGTATTTTAACTGCAGTCTACATTTGAGTTTAAATAAAGTTTAGTTCCAAATTTGGTTTAACAGAATCTTTTGGAAAAAAATATCCAGAATAACGGACTTATGAAGTAAACTATACTGCATCAGTCAACTGCATTCAGCAGTCAAGGAGACTGCACTCAAGCTCTGCTGCTTCTGATCAGCAGAGTACGATCTTGACATTTGTGTCCAAAGCAAGACACTTAACCATTATAACTTCATCCTTTGAATGTAAAGCTGTAGGTCCAGTGTGTTGTGTAATTCACATTAGAACCCAGTTACACTTATCATTAAGAGAAGGAGGTTTGCCCTGGTGTTTTCTGGTACACATTGCAAAACAGCACCCTGTAACCCTTGCGTGCTGCTATGTGAATATTAAACAAGTCTACAGGAGGCCTTCAGGTGTGATCAACTTGATTCCAGAACCAATAGTGTAACTGATCAATTTGGTGTCTGATTTGTCTCTATGTAATGTTATGAGTATTGAGGCATATTTAAACTTGTTCTTACCTTGACTAATTCAGGAATGAGCCGGTTATCAATGCCTGTAAACATGACATATGGGATCTTATCTGGATCCAGAATACGTGGTGATCCTTCCCAGTCATCAGCACTCATACTGCCTTTCCTATCGACACAAAATTGTGTAAACTGTTACATCACATAATAACTACATGTAGTTCTTATAATGTGCATTTCACAAAAACAAGTTAATGCATTTTGAATACGTGCCTTGGTCATTGGGCTAATAACATTCCTTTAATCTTTCTCAGCTCCCTGGGGAGTATACAGCCCTGAGCTGCCGTGGCGCTCTGAATGTTTTTTCAAACACAATATTAACCGCTACCCTCACAGGTACCCATTTATACCCAGCTGTGTGAAGAGAAGCAGTTATAGTAAAGCATCTTTCTCAAGGACACAAGTGCCATGACAGGGACTTGATTCCACACTCCAATGACTTAGCCACCAGAACTTAAAATCAATGCTCTTAAACCACTCAGCCATGACACCCTTTGACATCACATCTACATTGTATCCATACATGTACACATCTTACTAGATTCTATTCCCATTGGTGATGGTCTCCATCCTTACGCTAAGTGGAGTGTCGTGGCCGAGCGGATAAGAGCAGCGGACTCATGAACTGGTGTTTCTGTTTGCCAGGGTTTGGCTTCAAGTCCCGGTCGTGACACTTGTATCTTTAATAACCAAGATACTTTACCATAAATGCTTTGTCCTACGAATGGGACATGAAGCCATAGGTCTCATGTACTAGGATTGGTAGTACATGTACAAGTAAAATAACACAGAACACTTATAGTGGAAGATCAAGGGTTATACCCTGTGTTTCTGGTTCACATCGCAAATTAGCAATCACCTTGTACACAGGTTTGCCCAGGCTTGCCAGCTACTACAGTGATATGAGGTATCCTCAGTTTCATTACCAGAAATATATGATAAATAAAATAATAAGAATTGAAGGTGGAATGAAGAGTAATAACATTTTGTAACATTGTTTTTACTGGTCATTTCATTATTACTAAAAGAGGCCTATAACACGTCATTGAGCTTTACTACAATGTATAAACATTTGTACAACCTTTGCTTCTTGGCGATGGGAACTCCTTGCTCACATTTACGCTTCATGATCTGCCCTGCCTTCTGCCCAAGGTTAGACAGAAACTTCTATAAAAATAAATAAAAAATGAGTCAGCAACGTTCAATTGATCATTATACTCTGGTAAACCCTGACAATGTACTTACATGTATGCCAATCTGTGATTATTCAAGAAGCTTGTTAAACAATGAGATAGAAGGATTATTATGAGTCAAAGCAAGACCTACATGCCATTTTGTTTGTATCAATGGACACAATGTCTTAAAATAAGAAATGGTGTTTCGTTACATATAAACCACAATGACCTGTGGTATAAATAAAAAGTAATTTTGAGGCCATTACCCTACACGACCCATCTTGTATAAATAATGTCATTGCAGATGACTTGGTTCGGTCATAAGCTAATATTATTTTAATCCATCATAGTCAAGAAAGTGTTGCTACAGTGTAGTTCAAATCGCTGGAACTTGTTCCGTAAGATACAGTTGATATCCATGAGTGTATATGGTACAATCAGGTTTCATTGATCTAGTGCCAATTCATTGACCTTTACCACCTGCTGTGTATACGTGGAAACACTGTACTCAGTCTGAAAGATTTAACACTCTGCATCATTTTGTAACCAATGCAATTATTGTGCCATATATTACAAATTATTTAAATTAATAATGTGACTACTGATCTACATGTAGGTTTAGCCAAGTTGATGAAACAATATCAAATCAAATCTTGTATTGCCTTAGTGTCAACAAAATTGTGTCAACTGCAATTCCAGTGTAAAAGTATTTTGAAGACCGTTCCTTAAGTACATGTATGAGATGGACTGGACTGAGAGTATCTACAACAACACACAGTTAACTCTTTGCCCAATAACGATGGTTTGTTAAAACCTACAAGGAGTTTTACAGCTTATTGGATTTAATCTTGGCACCTTTTGATATACTGGCTCTGTATACATGTAGGATGTCTCCCATTTCAGGCCAGGCATTTAATCTTTGGGAAGGCAAGGCCATATACATTTTGCAAAGGGCACTAACCACTTCCATTGGAAAATCTCAAAGTCTAAGGATAATATTTGAAGGGGCACCATGGCAAATACCAGGGGCAATAAAAACCATGGTCTCTGTGATCTACGACCAATTTCAGGCCTGGCATTTGTTATGAAACTCAATTGAATTGAATTACATTCCATTCCTCCAGCCCGCCCTGTAGTGCCTCTGCAACCTGTCCTAGTTTCAGCTATTACTGGCTCTTCTAGATTACACTGTCTGTACTGTAGTGCCCACTGAGCTTGTACAGCAGTAAACAGTAGGAGTAGAGAAGTCTATAAAGGGATAGTTCTCGGGCTGATTTGGAACTGAAGTTGAACTTAATATACAGGGAGGTGGTGGAAAACAGAACTGCCCATAATTGGTCAGACAAATTTCGCTACACATGAACCTACATTGTATATGTACATGTAACTAAGAACAAGATTAGAAACTATTCCAACATGTTGGTGATGAAATTTGTTATTGTTAATTTTGTTAAGTTCAGTACCAAACTGTTTCCCCGTTCACCAGTTTATTATTTTCCTGTCCCATATCATCAATAGTGCCTTCTCTTTAATCCTTTTCATATTATTTTCCCCAGCCCCGCAAGTTTTTTCTAGTCATTTTATGCCGTTCCCCCGTCGCCCCCTTCCCACAGGCGCACAACTGTGTGCCCCTTCCTCTCCCTGTCCCACGTGCTACCTCCTCCGCCGTGCCTCTGTTCCCCATGGTGATCCTGTGCACTGTTCTTTGCTTCCACTGTGACATCACAAAGGGCCGCCTGACAGGTTTATGAAACAACCCAGAACCCCCCCCCCCCCAAAGTAACTTCACTGTTGTGCTTTGACGTTGAAATCACAAAAGGCGCTTAACAGGAATGAAACAATACATACCCCTAACCCACGGGAACCCAGAAATTGACCCAAGGATGCATCAAATCAGCAGGGAGCGGACACCACTTGACGTGACACATGGCGGTGAACACAATCCAAGATGGCTATTTAACAATCATTTAAGTTTAGATGGAGTATAGTAACACAAAAAAAACATGGGGGGAATATAGACAGTTCACCCTCAAACCATGTTACATATATTTGTATCTAATTTGAGCTACAGTACACAGCATCTTTTGAAACTATCGAAGATCAGACATGTATAGAAATAGCAATGAAAGGTAATCATATGATAGTATTAGAGAATGGTCAGTGTGTTAGTCTTCCCATACAATGCCCTGGTTAAGGGTGTAAACTAGGCCTGGCCTACAACTGAAATTTACTACTTGACTAGTCGCACCTCAAATAGTTGAGACTAAAACCAAAATGTTTCTATTACCTTTACCACCCAAAAGCAAAGCAAGGAATATTCCTCGTATGTCTTTTTAACAGACCCCTTTTGTTCAAATTAATTATAAGGACTAGTTCTAGTGGATGCACAAAAATGCATAGTTCAAATAAAAAATAGCTACATCTGGTTCAATTGAAAGCCAGTTCATCAGTTGCTAAAGGGCTCATTCAGTGGTTGCTATGAGGCCAGTTCAGTGGTTGCTATGAGGCCAGTTCAGTGGTTGCTATGAGGCTAGTTCAGTGGTTGCTATGAGGCTAGTTCAGTGGTTGCTAAAGGGCTCATTCAGTGGTTGCTATGAGGCCAGTTCAGAGGTTGCTTGAAAGCAACACCATCACTTGACAATAGACCGTATTGAATATGACGTCACCGTTCAAATATCTGCCCTACAAGATGGCCTCTGTGCGCGTGGGTTTGAGCTTGCATGTGCCGTAGAAAACAAACTGGGAATGTTGCGTGCTTCATTGACGAACACGTTTGGACACGCATACAGTTTGACCTAGAAGATGGCGACTTTCATAGCAAAAAAGGGGTTATTCAATACGGCCGATTGAGCAATGTTATTTTGGTGCAGTCTGGGTTTTCTTTCTGCCATTTTTGGAGCAGTGCTTATGACAGAATCTTTGTTTAGAGTGTGTGTTGCATCATTCATTTCACATGTACCAACTACATGTAGTGTATTATTAAACACTCCCTCAAAAGAGATTTTACCCATGGTTGTACCTGCAAGTCTACTATTTATATTGATAGTTATTCTTAGAGTGTTATTTTGGCATACAAAGGTAGATTATAAAGAGGTATACCAAGCTATCAACTAAATCTCTCTCACACGTCATGTAATAACGAGGTTGTACATGTACTTTGTAAACACATACCATTATATTATATCAGTAGTGGTGACAATAATGTGGATGGGTTATAATGAGTAAGTTGTGAACATTAGTGAAACATTCAAATTACACTGTACCTTGCCAAGCATTGCCTTGCACAACTGAGAATGAAAATAAAAATGCATAGTTAAAATAAAAAAATAGCTACATCTCCAAATCAAATAACATTTTATTCATGCTAAGATTATAAGACACAACAACAAACAATTGACAAGTGTTTATAGATGCAACTAATTATTATGTTGCTTTTTGGTTTAGTCTTTCAAGACCATGCTAAAAGGTTACATATAGCCCAGACTGGATGTGCTATGCCTTCACTTTCTAACAATGTTTCATTGTTACCTGATAATAAGATTAAACAATAACCATGGTAACAAACAATAGCCATGATAACCATGGTAACATGTAAATGTTTTATGTGACTCAGATCCCTCTTGAGATTCAGGCCAAAGATTGTGAGAGTCATGTTTGCCTTAACCTTAAGCTGTTTAACTTTTGCATTGTATTTTTATATTGTGAATTTTGTATGTAAATTGCTGGGAAAAAAAAGTATTATACTACATGTAAAAAATACTTTGAGGTATATTACAAAACACCACAAATAAAATCACAGCATAATACTTGCTGCTGGAAATAAAAGCTGTTTGATGTTTTCACTGACAAACAATCCTGCGTGATAATACAGCAACAGAGAACAAACTAAGATCAACTTACGACCTTATCTATAGGGAAAAACCAATTTTTAAATGTACCACAATTTTTATAACAACTTCAAAAAAAGTTGAAAGTAGAAGTTGCAAGATAATAATGAAAGAAAAAACACACTTGTCACACCAAGTTGTGTGCTTTCAGATGCTTGATTTCGAGACTTCAAATTCTCAATCTGAGGTCTCAAAATGAAGTTCGTGGAAAATTACTTCTTTCTCGATAACTACATTACTTCAGAGGGAGCCGTTTCTCACAGTGTATTATACTATCAACAGCTCCCTATTACTCGTTACCAAGTAAAGTTTTATGCTAACAATTATTTTGAGTAATTACCAATGGTGTCCACTGCCTTTAAAGAAAGGGTTAAGGGTATCACTGTTAAGGGTAAACTACTGGGTAAGCATAAACTACTGTTTATAAGGGTAAACTACATGTACTACTGTTGGTAAGGGTGGTGTAAACTACTGTTTATAAGGCGCCTTGTCAAAACC
This sequence comes from Asterias amurensis, assembly GCF_032118995.1. Taxonomy (NCBI): domain Eukaryota; kingdom Metazoa; phylum Echinodermata; class Asteroidea; order Forcipulatida; family Asteriidae; genus Asterias; species Asterias amurensis. Next base: position 7,346,762 of record NC_092657.1, on the reverse strand, counting down.
TCCCGAGCGTTCCTCCGCGGAGAGTCCGCGGACTGGACAGCAAATACCGCCGTTGCTAAGGACCTCGGACAGTCCGCGGAAGAACGGCCATGTGCGTTGAAGCGAAGTCAATGAGCTATCCACACCGGGCGCAATTGTTGGTATAACAATAAGTTTCATGAATAAACAAGTTTGTATTTTCAGGTCATGAATATCAGCGGCTTGGACGCGGACCGGCCATGCTCTCCCAGAATAATACATTTTCTACTCACGAATACTATCAGCCCGGAAGCGGACAGGCCGCACCAACAAGACAATTACATGTACACCATGCATTGGTGTGTGCCAGCCGACCCTCCAGCGCATGTGATAATCGCGCACTTCATAAATCAGGGAACGATTTCGCCTGTATCACATCGCAATTTGCGATGCAATTTTGATGATTTGCTATGCAATTCTAAAAAGTGCATCGCAAATGTTGCGATCCAATTTGCGAAGCATAATTTGCAACATTTATGTTTGATACAAAAATATTGATTTTTAACTTGAAACCATTCACACTAATCAATTTTCCCGCAAACAAAACGATGCTAAATTAATAAGAAATCACCGCCGCCGACTACTAATGTTTTCTTTCGTGATGTTGAATACCGTTACATGCTGCTCTGGCAGTAGGGCAAAATCGACCAATGAAAACATGTGTTACGCGCTATATGGAAATTCAACAGCCAGTAGAAACACGTGTTTCTGAGACTGCGGCTTTCCTCCCCTCAGACATTTGACGAACCAGACCATCTGGTTGTTTTGACATGGACACAGTCGCACCAGGTGTGTGGACTTGTTTATTGGTGACGGTGACTTGGGTTTTTATCAATAAGAAACTAATGTTTCTGCTTGGAAAGTAAGAACTAATAACAGTTAAAATTGTCCCCTGGAGACTCTGACCCACTTGGAACGGAGTTTGCACAGAGCCTGGAACTTTTGTCAGTCGAAGCCGGGAAAGAAAACCATTTTTGACATTCATGTTTTGGTTATGTAGGCCCAACCAAGTCATAAAAATCACACATTGGAGGAAATGGATTTTAGTTACACATCCACCCTTACTTTGCTTTTTAATCTGCAAATTAAGGTAAAACCATTGTTAACCACTTACGTTCCTCCGCGGTTCCGCCGGTCAGCTAATAAGCTGGACCTTACAATGGCCGACCGGTCGCTCCGCGGAGCCCTCGGAATATTCATGTTTATTGACATGTAAATGAGCCGTCGTGGCTGTGGACCTGCCCGATTGCTACGGGTTCTTTTGTTACAAAAATCCGCGGACTCCCGCAGAATGCACGCGGAATGGAACGGCTTGGAGGTTTTGACAAGGCGCCTAAGGGTAAACTACTATTGGTAATGGTTCACGTACACAACACATGTATGCATACATCACTACAGCCATTCTAGTGCTTGACTATTGCACACAAACAGTGTGCAGCTGAGTTTGCACTATACATGTATACAATTCAAGCAGTTTAACCAATAGGGTATCCTGGGCAATATATTATAAGTTATCACACAAGCACGAGTAGAATACGGAAAAATATAGCGCTTCTGCGTCCCATGTCTAACGAGACCGAAGGCCGAGTTGGATATGGGACGCAGACGGTCCCTATACGGATGCGTGAAATACGCACTGTGCAATAAAAACAGAGGAAGTAGGATATCAAACAGAGGAAGTAGAATATGCGTTTTTATCCCGCCTCCAGTTCGAGCATCTGATTGGTGGATTAATGCGTAATGGAAGATAAAATGTATGATCAATCGCCATTGTTTGATGTCACACTACTACTAGTTTTTACATGCTCTAGTTAGGAAAGCAACCTGAATACAAACATTTGGTAGAATCAACAATGACATCAAGAAACCTGTAGTATGACAATCTACACATCATGGACATCATTTTTTGGGATTTGCACTGTATAAGAGCTGGTTTCATTTATTATTATTATCACACTACAAGCAATGAGGATTCTACAATGTGTGATGGAGTACCTCTCAAATGTGCATCTAATTGAATAATAGCAGACGATATGAGACTACACCTGTTTCAGACAGGCGCTCCAGAGTCCGGCTGAACCAAATTCATGACAAGTTTGACATCAGAAACAGTTAGGAGCAGTCATTCGCAATGATTCTTGACCACCTTGGTTTCAGACCTCAAATGTTTCATAAGCCGAGCCAATGCAATTGTTATGTTAAGTTTGCCCGTCTGATTCCAAAATTGATTTGGGTCGACCTAGAGTCACTCCCAATCTAGAAGACTCTGTTGCGCCTTTCTGAAAGGTGTAAGATTGCTTTCTACATGTATTCATTTTTAAAGGGGACCTATGGATGAGTATTAGTTAGATTTTTGTTTCCTGCCCATGCACAGTAAGTGTATTACATATAGATAAATGATTCCAGAATTGGATTTCTTTGATATGGCTTTGTGCCTCAATTCATTCTCAAAGGAAAATGAAGTACGTATGATGGCCTAATGTAAAAACTGTTTGCGATGCACTTTCAGGTTAAACATGCATCAAGAATAAGGAACAAATATTTGATGGTTTTGCCCAGCATCGACCAACACACAACAGTACATTATAGTTCCTGTGAGAATACATGGCAAGGCACAATGGCTAGGATTCAAACGCACAACATTCCACACTCTTTGCAAACTCACAACATTTACCGTACAGTAGTGTTGGTCAAACCAATGGGGGACGTTTGGGACGCTACATGTAGGTGGCAGCAAACTAACCGGGTAAATTCATTGTTCTCAATTTATGTGCGCGTGCTGAGTACTACGTGAACAATGGAAATTGACCTGGTATGTCTGCTGCCATGTAACGTTCCAAAGTCTCCTATTGGAATAAACTTAATTTTTCGAAGTTTTATCCAGTACACACAAAAACCATGGAAATGATAAGTTTTGTTGTTGTAACTTTTGTCCATGCTCATGTTGAATCAAGGTGAATATACACAGCTAAAGGCCTTTTCTCCCTACCTCCATTTCGAACCGTGTTGAAACCTACCCGGGTCCTCTGCAGTTCAGCCTCGCTTCTTTTCGACACGGATCAGAGATAAGCAACATTCACACTAGTCTTTATACGTGAACCGGCTAATGCGTCAACCGTTTAAAAAAAAATGCAATTTTGATTGGGATTGGGATTATCAACCCTAGTCCCTGCCTGGGTTGATTTCTCTCCAGTTATTAGAGCATGCTACCAAGATCAGAGGCGGATTTAAATTTTTACATTGTGAAACGGGTTGAACAAAATCTCTGGTTCGGAACCAGCTACAACCCTGAGATTTTGGACAGTGTGAAAAGGACTTAATAAGATTCAAACTGCTGTATGTATGTCCCCAAGTATTATACAATCTTATGAACTGTGCACATGCTGCTAACTACTACATAGTGTCATGACTCATCTTCAATAGCATGCTTTACAATGTTTGTCAACAACAACAACAGCAATCACAATGCAGCATTGTAGTATGTACATGTAGGCTTACCTTCTTGGCTGCATGTGAGATCTTCAATGGCACTGTCCAAGGTTCTGTGTACAATAAATACAAGAATCTACATAAACAAATTGTATACTTTATATACAGTACCTTTGAACACAGCACCAACCTGGGCCTGGTATCACAAAGTGCTACGACTTCTTTACAAAATGCATGACCTATATCATAACCCTTTGACACAGGCAGGACTACATCTATCAGCTCAGCCATTTTGGGAGTCAATTCCTTTGTGTACATTTTGATCCCCAAAATGGTGGACAGGATCGGCGCATGTAAGTGTGCTGCATGTTGTGAATGGGTCAATAGAACTTAGAAGACGATAGTTTACTTTTAAACAGTCATTGTTGTTGATCTTATTAATGTATGTAAATGTCATGTTGCATACATTGTAATACAACTGGAAATTGAAGCTTTTTATATTGGACAAAAAATCTTACTCCTGAGCCCCACATTGGGTTGATAAGGTCAAATGTCATCGTAGTTTCATTAAATCATAATTGATAACACCACTCACGAACACCTTGGCTTTGTACTTGACAAAAACTGGATGTCCAGTTGTTCTTGATCTCATTAGTGTAGGGTAAACATGCAAGGATAAACATTTGAAATTATATCCTTGCTCAAATAACTCTGTATTATTTAAGAAGTATATTATTTAAGTTTGAACCACACTTTGATGCAGCACACATTCCACATCTAGGTTGACATGAATTATGGATCTTGTATCAGCTGCTTATGTGAATTAGGACTGTAATGCAGCTGCACCCCTACGATGGTTCTAAACAAGATCTACAGTCTACTTTTTTCCGAATAATTATAAATATACATTTCAATAACAAATCTCTAAAATGTTCAGCAAACTAGTTCTTGGCTACATGATCCGAAAGTTGTCTTTAAACTCTATCCAAAAAATAATTTTATAAACATATGACTGCACTCATGCAAACACATGTTATCATGAGTTAGCTAGAGTGTTGTTGCGGGGCTGCTGCATTTGTTTGTACATCCTGGATAGAAACAGATTCAATGCTTCGTCTTTCTAGCCATTTCATTATATCACTGAGCTGCCTATTGCCAGGCAATGCCCCTATATGTTCTAAGTTTATCTATCCCTCTTTTGTCTCCCTTTATTTCTTGTTCAGTTTCTCCAAGTTCAGATGTTATAATTTGAACCCACACTCTGATGACTTATCCACTAGAACCAGAATCCAATGCACTAAACCACTTATCCACTAGAACCAGAATCCAATGCACTAAACCACTTATCCACTAGAACCAGAATCCAATGCACTAAACCACTTATCCACTAGAACCAGAATCCAATGCACTAAACCACTTATCCACTAGAACCAGAATCCAATGCACTAAACCACTTATCCACTAGAACCAGAATCCAATGCACTAAACCACTTATCCACTAGAACCAGAATCCAATGCACTAAACCACTTATCCACTAGAACCAGAATCCAATGCACTAAACCACTTATCCACTAGAACCAGAATCCAATGCACTAAACCACTTTTCCACTAGAACCAGAATCCAATGCACTAAACCACTTGACAAGGACACAGCTGGATCTCGATAAATATTCTCAACGCTATTATAAGAACCAAACCAGAAGTGCAGATGATTAAGTAATTTCAGTTTTAGAAGTGAGATGAAAACCCCAGAGAATTTTTCCAGGGAAAACCCATGCAGTCAAGTAGGGACTGAAACCCAATCCACATAGTTCCCCCGGTGAGGTTCGAACCGGGGTCCGAGGTTCGAACCGGGGTCCGAGGTTCGAACTGGGTCCCAGAGGTGGAATGCGAGGCAAGACACCCACTACACCAACCTGATCACATCAATGAGAGACAAATAAGACCCCGATATGAAACTACTCACCCATAAGGTATAGTTTGGCCGTAGCGATCAATGAGAGACAAATAAGACCCCCATATGAAACTACTCACCCATAAGGTATAGTTTGGCCGTAGCGATCAATGAGAGACAAATAAGACCCCGATATGAAACTACTCACCCATAAGGTATAGTTTGGCCGTAGAGATCAATGAGAGACAAATAAGACCCCGATATGAAACTACTCACCCATAAGGTAGTTTGGCCGTAGCGATCAATGAGAGACAAATAAGACCCCGATATGAAACTACTCACCCATAAGGTTAGTTTGGCCGTAGCGATCAATGACAGACAAATAAGACCCTGATATGAAACTACATTAAAAAGTGACAACTCGCCCATGAGGTTAGTTTAGCGATCAATGACAGACAAATAAGACCCTGATATGAAACTACTCACTCATAAGGTTAGTTTGGCCGTAGCGATCAATGAGAGACAAATAAGACCCCGATATGAAACTACTCACCCATAAGGTATAGTTTGATCGTAGCGATCAATGAGAGACAAATAAGACCCCGATATGAAACTACTCACCCATAAGGTTAGTTTGGCCGTAGCGATCAATGACAGACAAATAAGACCCTGATATGAAACTACATTAAAAAGTGACAACTCGCCCATGAGGTTAGTTTAGCGATCAATGACAGACAAATAAGACCCTGATATGAAACTACTCACCCATAAGGTTAGTTTGGCCGTAGCGATCAATGAGAGACAAATAAGACCCCGATATGAAACTACTCACCCATAAGGTTAGTTTGGCCGTAGCGATCAATGACAGACAAATAAGACCCCGATATGAAACTACTCACCCATAAGGTTAGTTTGGCCGTAGCGATCAATGAGAGACAAATAAGACCCCGATATGAAACTACTCACCCATAAGGTTAGTTTGGCCGTAGCGATCAATGACAGACAAATAAGACCGTGATATGAAACTACTCACCCATAAGGTTAGTTTGGCCGTAGCGATCAATGACAGACAAATAAGACCCTGATATGAAACTACTCACCCATAAGGTTAGTTTGGCCGTAGCGATCAATACAGACAAATAAGACCCCGATATGAAACTACTCACCCATAAGGTTAGTTTGGCCGTAGCGATCAATGACAGACAAATAAGACCCTGATATGAAACTACATTAAAAAGTGACAACTCACCCATGAGGTTAGTTTGGCCGTAGCGATCAATCTTGAATGGATCTAATTGATCATACATCTGATACCTCTGTGAGTTGAAGTTACGAATGGTTTCATAGTTACCAAGGACCAAGTCACTCAACCATTGTACATTAACAATAGGTATACGCCATTCTTGAGCTTTCTCATACTTAGCGCCTTCCATCCTGAAAATATCAAATTATTACAAATAAGAAAATCAATCCACGTAAGTATATAATAGTAATAAATAATATTATCTTCAAGTACGCGCTAATCCTCCAATCAGATTTGCAGAAAGGAGTGGTGATAAAAACCTATATTGCTCGGCTTATATCACTACCTGCGTCTTGTGTGTTCTATATCACTCGCCAAGTTTGCTTGAAGATAAATACGTTATCACACGCGCGCTCGTGGAAATACGGAAAATATAGCGCATTTGCGTCCCATATCCAACTCGGCCTCGTTGGATATGGCACGCAGAAGCACTATATTTTCTGTATTCCACTTATAATATCAAAGTCTAATGTGTCTCAAAACTGCACTTTGTCCATTATAGGAAGGTAAAACAATATTCCGTTACAAATTTATGAAAGTCTTGTTGAAATTAATTACTTGGTATGGAAATTGTTAACACTCTTCATTAAAGAAAAATAGATTTCAGACAGACAAAAAGTAGTACAACAACATTCAGTATTCACTACACAGAAGTGCACATGAAAAGCAGCACACTTCCCCGCTGGACGGACACAAACAATAGAAAAGGGACCCACTTAAAGAGTTGATGGAATCATGTCGGTATTTCACAAACCAGTATAAAACAATTTGTTTATTATAATTGTTGCAGTGGTTACAATTTGCTTCATAGAAATATAAAAACCAAAGTTCCAGTTACTTCTGACACCCTGAACAAAGTTATTGACAAAATTAGGGTACATTAGGGTTAGGTAGCTCAGTTGGTAGAGTGCTGGCACATTAACCTGGTGGTTAAAGGATCAAGTTCAATTCTAGTTAATTTTGTTTAAAATAAAAAATGTATCAATTGCTATTGATTGTACCTGTTTTTATTAACTTCTATGTATCCTGAATAACTAACCCTTGATGTTAAACCATGTCTATAAGATGGGATTAAATAAAGTTAAATACTAGTTAATGAAAAACAAGGCTGAAGTTTCTACCTATTACATATGAGGAGTGTATTTGCTCTGGTGAAGTAGCCTGTATACTTAGCTCCTAAGAGTTCCATTAATGTCTTGACATCGTTTCGCTCACTGCCTTCAAACCCAGACATGGAAATAACCTGAAACAACAAGAAACAACAACCCAATACATGTAAATAGTCAACAATAAGGGAATCAATGTGTGGTGAAGAGGTTTTCAACTAGTGGTTTAATCCCAACGAGGTCTGGTTGTTGATAATTTTACCGAGACGAAGTTAAGGTAAATTATTAAGAACCAGGCCTCAGCGGGTTTAAACCACTAGTTGAAAATCGATTTAACACACTTTGATTCCTATTCATAAATACCTTTTCGGTAAAAAAACCAACAACACTTTTTGGTCAATAAGTAAAATAAATGCAAAAATTATAATTTTTCAATGATTTCTTTCAACACAACACCCCTCCAGCTATGAAATGGTAAGGCCCTCGGCCCGATCGGGCAAACAACTCCTTATAAGGGAATGCTGTGCGTGTCAGGCGTATCGCGTGATATGGCACAACTGTTTCAGCCGTTGCTCTCGACCAATAGGAATGAAGAAACTGTCTTATAATCACAGGTGCAAGCTCGCATGTCACGCCCATGTCTCAACACTTTTTACTGGTCATAAACAAAGGTTTATACACACCCACGTGACACGCTCTCCACCAATAGAAATAGCGAAACTGTCTGAGGTATTTATGAATGTATTTTAATGTCAGATACAAAATAAACATAGTGTGTGTCTTGACTCAGTCAATCCAGGACTTCTCCTGGGGCTGATTTCACAAAGACCTAAGATTGATCTTAACTGCAAATCAATTGTAGTTGCTAAGTAAAGTGTGATGTCACAATACAAATCACTATGGTAATCCAACAATTTGTCTTGCGGTGAGTTTTATTGCTTTCTGAAATTTCCTGGTTCTCACTTTGACAAAATCAAGGAGGTCCTCACTTGTTAAAAATCACCTGAAACCATATGTAATGCGATCAAGCTAAATGAGTCGTTTGTGGAAATATCATTGTGAAGAAACTAAACGGGCCACCAAGGGGGGGGGAATTTTCAAAAACAATACTTTTGGTAAATTTAAATGCCAAAATATATCTTGCTTTTTATTGGCAACTTCCATCCTGATAAATAACATCAAAAAGGGTTAAAATATAGCATTAGCAGATCATGTGGCAAGGTCATCCAATAAAAAAGACTTAAATCTCCTTTTGTTATAGTTTCATCCGTTTGAACCACAAGGGTATCAACATTGGGTTTTAACAGCATTGAAGCACAGATTGTAATCTTTTCAATTGTATAGACAAGTTAAAAATAACTCATTTTGCTTAAAGCACATCACAATGATTCACATTTCCATAGAAAACTATCTTGAGAGCAGATTGTTCCTCTATAGAATCCTAATATTAATAAATAATACATTTAAACTCAAGACCAGAACCATGTACATGTGTAGAAGGAAATGCTTCCTAGTCAATATTTCATGATGAGTGAACACCTTTTGTTCTCAGTTCCATATTGTGAGTGCAATGCGACCTCAAAAACAACCCACTCTTATTTCTGAGAGGGAATTTGCTGATCAGTGAGATGAAGTTGGCTTCCTGATACTATTTAAGACTGACCTGTTTCTTGCAGGCTTGGGGTGCAATGGGTAACTAATGACTGGGAAATGATTACCAATGACTAGGTAATGGTTACTAATGACTGACCTTTTCCTTTGAAGGCTGAGGGTGCAATGGTTAACTATTGACTGGGAAATGGTTACCGAGACTGACCTATTCCTTGCAGGCTGAGGGATGCAACGGGTAACTATTGACTGGGAAATGGTTACTAATGACTGGGAAATGGTTCCCCATACTGACCTGTTCCTTGCAGGCTGAGGGATGTAATGAGTAACTTATGACTGGGAAATGGTTACTACTGACTGGGAAATGGTTCCCCATACTGACCTGTTTCTTGCAGGCTGAGGGCTGTAATGGGTAACTTATGACTGGGAAATGGTTACTAATGACTGGGAAATGATTCCCCATACTGACCTGTTCCTTGCAGGCTGAGGGATGCAACGGGTAACTACTGACTGGGAAATGGTTACTAATGACTGGGAAATGGTTCCCCATACTGACCTGTTTCTTGCAGGCTGAGGGCTGTAATGGGTAACTTATGACTGGGAAATGGTTACTAATGACTGGGAAATGATTCCCCATACTGACCTGTTCCTTGCAGGCTGAGGGATGCAACGGGTAACTACTGACTGGGAAATGGTTACTAATGACTGGGAAATGGTTCCCCATACTGACCTGTTCCTTGCAGGCTGAGGAATGGAATGGGTAACTAATGACCGAGAAATTGTTACTAATGACTAGGAAATGGTTTCCCACACTGACCTGTTCCTTGCAGGCTGAGGGATGCAACGGGTAACTAATGACTGGGAAATGGTAACTAATGACTGGGAAATGGTTACACATACTGACCTGTTCCTTGCAGGCTGAGGGATGTAATGGGTAACTAATGACTGGGAAATGAAGGGCTCTCCATGGAGGTTGCATCTTCTTCAACTTTAAGCAGTCATTCAACCAGTTTGCTGTCACACAACGTTTGCCATCTTTTATTGCCTGTTTGATAAAACAACCATTCTCCATATAAGTAAGATTGATATAATACTGATACAAACTATTCAGTTACATTGTACATGTACATTCATATAAACAATAATTCTTATATCATGATTGTTGATCAGTGTGTAATTGTAAATAAAGATAAGAGTAGTTCAAATATTTACCCAGCATTTTAATTCAATTCAGATGTAAATTGAACATCATCTTTGTAATATATTTACTTTCCAATTGATTCCTACAAAGTGTATCTTTCTCCTTAACTTTAGGTACTTTCCCCTGTGGATAAACTTCTCTTCATTGAATGGAACAGTAAATGTTTGATCTAATCTTTAACATGGTTCACTTCAGAACCAATGACCAGTTGCATAGAGCTGCTTCAACACAAGTGGTAACTCCCCATGAACTAATTATGCCAACCAGAATAAGGTTACCAGCCAAAATACAATGTTACATGAACAATTAAGACTGGTGTCCTGCTCCTTAATGCTAAGCAGAATTCTTGAGCAATATTTCCTGCAAAAGCACCTCTTTGAAACTGGGCTCTGGTCGATGCTTCATACCTGACTAATCAGACTCTCATAGGAAATGTATATGATGAAGTAATGTACAGTGTATACTGACCAGACTAAAGACCTCACTGCGTTGTGTATTACTCAGTACACTAGTAAGACTCTCGTAGGAAATGTATGTAATGATGAAGTAATGTACAATGTATACTGACCAGACTAAAGACCTCACTGCGTTTTGTATTACACAGTACACTAGTAAGACTCTCATAGGAAATGTATGTAATGATGAAGTAATGTACAATGTATACTGACCAGACTAAAGACCTCACTGCGTTGTGTATTACACAGTGCACTAGTAAGACTCTCATAGGAAATGTATGTAATGATGAAGTAATGTACAATGTATACTGACCAGACTAAAGACCTCACTGCGTTGTGTATTACACAGTGCACTAGTGAGACTCTCATAGGAAATGTATGTAATGATGAAGTAATGTACAATGTATACTGACCAGACTAAAGACCTCACTACGTTGTGTATCACACAGTACATGAGTGATGCGATCAGAATAGCAGTCATCCACAATGCCTCCATGTTCACTAATGACCTGCAGATAAAGCAAGTATAATGCAATCATTAAACTCAGTATTCATGTCATAGCACTCTCCCACAAAGTGTGTCTCTTGTCAGTCGATATTATACAAATACAACATGGCCACTGAGGGAACTACGTTAGCTTGTCAACAACACCAAGGGAGCTCATATCGACTGTACACCCAAAATAAACTATGAACATTATATATGTTTTACTATACTTCATACATCCCTACTCAGTTAACGGAACAACATTTTTGGAGCAAGGGGAAATAATGACTGTGAAATAAAATGCACCAGGATAAGTTTGTTCATGTATTGGATGTCGCTAGAGCAATGTACGCGCATGCGTACAACACTTTCACGGATGTAAAGGACATGACTAGTAGACTTTCGCCAGAGGTTGCCAAGGTGACAGTTTACTTGTCATGCGTATAAGTGCGTGATTACTCGCGCACACGCTTGGTAGACAGCAAAGATAGCAACTGGCATGTGATGTTGAATTCAATCTGTCTCAGGTATAGTTATTATATTTTTAACACACCTCTTGCTTGTTCTGTATTCTGGTTGGCTGAAACACGGTCCCGTGGGGTTAACTAATATTATAGTCTAGTGCACGAGATTTTCGCAACCGTGAACTAGAGGCATTTCAAAACATCGCGCGCACGTGTATTTCGAGGGAAATGGTTCCCGAAGCAAGCAATAAACTTTTTTAAGGGGATATTTTGTGGGTGTTCAAATACATGAAAGTATGGTACTTGTTTCATCGTAGTGGATGTTCAAATATACAAGGCGCTTAATAAAATTCATCAAATGAAGCTAAAGAAGTAGTCCTGGCCAATTTTCTACATTCCGCTTAAGGTACAATGTAGCACATGTATATATGTAGTTAAAAAGCAGGACTGTTCTTTTCAGAACTGAGATGTCTCCTAAATTCTGAAAATCTTCGCTAGTAGAATATAAAGCAAGAAAAGTTCTCGAAAGGACATTATTTACACACACATGGTGTTACCGCAAACCAAATATTTATTTATAAATCTACTTCATATTATAAGTGCAGACCAACAGCCTAATGATTGTTTTGACTGGCTCTGCTTGCACTGTGCGTTGATACTTGCCTTTCTCCATGTTGCAATGTATGGAGGTCCCAATAGCTGCGGGTATTCAATAATAAGGAATATACAACCCAGTAAACAGTTCTCACTAGCCACTGTAAAGAAAGAAAACAACAACATCTTATTACATTATTAGCTGCATGTAAAAACTTCAATTAAGTTACAGGCACGATGATTGCGAGTCTTTGTTTTAGTTGATGGTAGCTAAGGGCAACCTTTCTCATCAATATTGCTGCAAGGTGATTCAGGAAAACTAGACCAGCTCTACAATATATTTGGCTAAATTGCAAGATCAGAAGCATTTTTTGTCGGTTGTATTCTAACACAATGTTACCTTAAAAAAGTATTATGGTGAAATGCATTTGTTAAAAAGTGCAATGTCAAAATAGAAGTTATTAATGAACCCCATTAACTCAAGGCCTGATACTGCATGGACTCAACAGAGGGGATTGCCTCCATGCCCCCTGGTCATTGCCTTAGTGCCCTTCTAATGCTACAGTAGAAATTTACAATACAGGTGTCCTTTAACAAGGAGAAATGCCTTGGTGCCCTTTCAAAAACGAAGTACACAGGTCTGAAACTCACATGTATATGTTGGATCATGACCGTAGTATGTCTTATGTTCAGCTTGCTGCATTCCTGCATTCATAATCTCATGACGTGTTTGTTGTTGGGATGCCATTCCAGCAATAGCACTCAGTACTTGGGACATTTGTCTACGGTCACCAGTTGGAGAAGCACCAGGCATGTATGCATCTACACCATTAGTAATATTACGTAATGTCCTTGGTAATGACGTACTGAGAGGGCTACTGTTTTCTGTAATGGTACTACTACTACTAGGACTAGCTGTGCCAACACGCCGGTCATGGCTGCGCTTGTCTTTCTTCTTATCTTTGTGACTTTTATCTTTATCTTTGTTCTTTTTCTTCTTTTTCTTTTTGTCTTTCTTATGTTTATGAACATGATGTGAGACTGATGGGACATTCATAGTTGGTGGCATTGGTGGTAGTTCTTGTTGCCATGGTGCTTTCATCTTGAAAACGGCTTTCATTGCTTGCTTCTGCGGAGTACCGTGTGTCAGTAATATTCCAGGTGCATCATGGGATTTAATATCTTCTTCTTGTGATGTAATAATGGATTGGCTATCATCGCCTTCCAGCGTTGTGGAGTCAGCTTCCATGGCAACCTCAGAGTCTGTTTCAGTTGCTTTGCTTAAGAGTAGATTTGGATGGTATATTTGAGTGTGGAGCAGTTTCTTAGCATTGATGGAGTCAACAATCCAATCTGGAGTGATGATCTGAATAATATCTTGATGTTGGAGAGCACAGTCATACTTGGCCTACAAGAAACAATCAATAATAATAAAACTCATCAGTAATGGCTCAAGTAGTGTCATCAATAAAGATTTCAATCCTACCTATTTGCTAAAATGACACAATATACCCCTTGCATGTGATGTCACAAGCTAAAAAAGCGCCCTCACTGGGGTCAGAAAGCGCCCTCATTGGGGTCGAAGGAGGCAAATGATTGGAAGATAGCCATGTCATGTGCGCATGAGCTCAGCGTCCCTGTACCAATTTGCGTTATAAATGCATGCAAAGGGTCTTTTATAACCCTCTGTAGTTTATACATGCAGAGAGACAAATTGCAGCATATATGAGTTTGGTTTTAGCTGGCAAGTGTGTTGCGCAAAGCTCTGATACAGCCTGGGATCTTGGACTCTTTTTCCAATGAGGGAACCTTTTCTTGTCTGACTTGATCCCTTGTCCAGATATTGCACCTAAACCCTCCATACATGTTCTTAATAATATTGAAGTCTTATATAGTGCACGTACATACCTACCAACAAGGTACTCAAGTCGCTTAATGTATACATTTATACAGAAAGATGAAGTGAAGTGAAGGTTTAGTGAAGTTATGAATTCTTAGACCCTATCATGTAGCACCTTATAAGGGTTTACAAGGTGCTACGGCGCATTCAGCAGCCACAGCCAGGAACATCGGGGCAAACCCCTTTTTGATAGGTGCACTGGGTTCTTTTACATGTGTTACACAACACATGGGACCAACGGCTTTACGTCCCATCTGAAGGACGAAGCAATGGTCAAGTGTCTTGTTTAAGTGTCACGACTGGGGGATTTGAACCCACACTCTGCTGATCAGAAACACAAGAGTTCGAATTCAGTGCTCTTAATTGCTCGGCCATGACACTTCCCCTTTAATGAGGAAATCTTACCTTCACATGTCTGTAATTAGAATGTCCGAGGGTGTGTATCTTACTGTTCTGTATTTAGAATGACTAAATGTGTGAATAAAGACTGGTTCATACTTAATGCAAAGTGAATTTGGACGTCACAAGGCTGTGTTTGCAGAGAATGGTTGGCAGGAGTTTGAACACAGTTCAACTGTTGTGGATTATTCATTGTGAATTTGTGACGTCAAACTTTGTATTGCATTCGCAGGAAGTGTGAACCGGGCTTTACATGACTAAATGGTTTTAGTTGCAGCCTTACCCCCTCTGTGTTGGGAGTGACTAAATGGGTGCATTGTTTGGTGAGATTTAGCTGGCAGGATCCACCAAAGAACGTAACCATGGCCCATAATGCAACTCGGTCACTCTCACACATCTGTAAAAAAGAAACGATAACAATATAATGATAGAAATGGTTTAAAGGCACTGGATACTATTGGTAATTACTAAAAATATGTGTTTTTACTTGGTAACGAGCAATGGAGAGCTGTTGAAACGGCTCCTTCTGAAGTAACATAGTTTTTGAGAAAAAGAGGTAATTTCCATTCAAACAATAAAAGACTTCAGGCCTGAAGC
Source organism: Asterias amurensis (assembly GCF_032118995.1). NCBI lineage: Eukaryota > Metazoa > Echinodermata > Asteroidea > Forcipulatida > Asteriidae > Asterias > Asterias amurensis. Next base: position 7,331,306 of record NC_092657.1, on the reverse strand, counting down.
CTTTTGGATGCCTAATAAAGCCATCCAAAAGCACATAATTTGTCCAACAAGGGTGTTTTTTTCTTTCTTCATTCTCTTGCAACTTTAATGACCAATTGAGTCCAAATTTTCACAGGTTTGTTATTTTGTGCATAATGTTGTGATACTCCCAAGTGAGGATACTCGTCTTTGACAATTACCAGCATCCAGTGCCTTTAAAGTTTTCCACTAACTTTTTTTACAAACAAGAATTTGACTACCATTTAAATCAAAGTAAAGCATTGTAAGGTGCAAAATAAAGTTTCAGTGTCTCTACAACAAGCAAATGTTCAAAGGCTTTTTGATTTTACAAAAAGGTGTGAATAAAACCAACACATTTAAATCATAAACAAAATTTGTTTTTTAAGAGAGTTTCGCTACTCATCAATGTGGAGGGTGCGTCAAGTAGGGGTGTTTAATCGGTTGATAATGACCAGCTGGAGCTCTGTTTATAACTGGTTGTCTTGGTGCAAGGCGTTTCCAGTTAACAAACGATGTGGGCACTGTCGATTAGTTGGCCGCGCTGTGTGTGAAAGGAAAACAAGAACGTCTTGCACCAAGACTAAACGTGCACGAACGGATCCAGAACCTGTGATCAGTCATAACAATGCACAACACGGACGTACAGAGCTCAAGCACGTTGGAAACGGATAAGTTTGACAGAGTTTCTCACTTTATTACACCTTTAAAGGCATTTATGAATGGGAATAAAAGAGTAAGTAGTGACTCGTTGTTAAACGGCCGTTTAAAACCTTGCAGGGTCGTTGCCGAGGCTCGGGCCTTTATCGCACGGCAACGACCCTGCCGGTTTTAATCGGCTGTTTAAGAACTTGTCGCTACCCTTTTATTCCCTTATTTTAGTTCATATTAAAACTCAAAAGAGCAAACACCAAACACTTTGCTCATCAAATCCACATTATCTCATTATCCACATTATCCAAGTTGCCACATATCTCTGACCCATCTCTGCTAAAGTGTGCTCACTCTTGTCGAGAAGTAAAATTCACTAGTCATCCAGGCCTAATATCATGTACAACAAATATGTCACACCAATGGGCATGCTACTTGTATCTGACAAAAAGTTCAATGCGATAAACATTGGTACAGTGTCGCATTGAACGTATGTGAATTATCCAACAAACCTGTGAGAAGCATGCAACAACATTGGTGAAAAGTTGATTCTTTTCCGGCAAAAAAGCCTTCGTTGGTAGAAGAACTCTGCAATGTATTGACATCTCAACCCACAATGCCTAGGAAATAAATAACAAAAAGCAAATACTGAATGAAGTAATGTGACTTTGACTTCAATGTTCTAAAAGCAAGCATGATTAGGTCATGGGAAAAGGTTAGCAACTTTCTTACAATGGCTGACATTTTCAAGAGACTTTTCAGTATATTTAATCATAACTTTTTCTTCCCAAAACAAACCTCAGAATTCAGATAAAATGCCTGTTTTTATACAACTGATTGGAAAAGTCGTACACGTTCCAATACTCACTTGAAAGGGAAAATAAAATGTTAAAATTTACCTTAAAGACCACGACGTTTCTTTTAAAGGAACACGTTGCCTTGGATCGGACAAGTTGGTCAAAACAAAAGCGTTTGTAACCGTTTTTTATAAAATGCATATGGTTGGAAAGATGTTTTAAAAGTAGAATACAATGATCCACACAAGTTTGTCTCCAAATTGCGTGGTTTTCCTTCTACTGTGCGAACTAACATGGTCGGCCATTTATGGGAGCCAAAATTTTGACCCCCATAACTGGCCGACGTATTAGTCGACGAGGTGAAAGGAAAACCACACAATTTCGAGGCATGTTTGTGTGTTTCATTGTATTCTACTTTTACAACATCTTTCTACCCATATGCATTTGATAAAAAACGGTTACAAACGCTTTTCAAAGACCAACTCGACCGATCCAAGGCAACGTGTTCCTTTAATGTAAAGGCTAATGAACAATCAACTGAAAGCTGCTGGGTTGTGAAACACTCTTTGACATAAAATTCAACGACTAAAACAATTTCCTTGAGCTACAATGTAAAAACAGATCTGTTTGTGAATATTGATGGTTCACAAACTATACAGATTTAAGATTATTTCCATGTTCTTAACCTTTAATAGTTTTAACAACATTATTGTGTTGCCTTGCCTTTCAAGTGTTTGAAACCGTTTGTTATGTAATGCATGGTTAGATAGATGTTTTAAAGGTAGAATACAATGATCCACACAAATATGCCTTGAAATTGCACATTTGCACTTTTTTTAAGTCGTTGAACTAACACAGTTTTTTTTTTAGGCATTTGTATGGATCATTACATTTTTCTTTTTAGATACCTTTCTAACCATTTTATGCCTTTCATGTCTAACGATTTAAAACGCATCTAGACCAACTTGCCCGATCCAAGGAAATGTGGCTTGGTGACCAGGACCACAAACAAGTTTGAGCTAAGCCTTTGCCATTGGTCGTTATTATCAAAATATAACTGTGCTGATTAAATAATTGTTGTTTTTAATTTGAAGATATTGCAATACAATCTATCTGGATCAACTCGCCCAATCCAAGGCAATGTGTCCCTTTAATGAAATCCTACAATGAATGACTTACTGAAACAACAGGAAGATCGAAGAGATCTCTAGCCTCACTGATCTCAGGATGTTCATCATCATCGGCAATCACATGAGATACTCGATCAGTAAGATAAGATTCCTGACTAGCTCCACCATCCTCAAGTAGCTTCTCAATCTATAGAGAAAAACACAACAAGGTCATATGCAGGGCAATGTTTAGTGGACTCCTTTTTCAATGTGCGTTGTATCGACCGATCGTTGAACAAAGATTTCAATGCAAAAGAAAGTCTTATAAAATCGATCCTCAAATCACAAGTCCATAAAAATGGTTGTTGCAGTACAACTAATGTCATGAGTAAGCATGAGATCACTGTGAATATATTCATGAGACTATCAGTGTTCTACACACAAGGGTTTATGGAGGGCAAGCGTCCCTCCAAAAATTTAAGGTCGCCCTGCTGAACAATTTCAAGGCCGCCCTGCAAAATTGTTGTCAAATTTGTGTTCGCATTGTAAAGAACCTTTATACCCAGGACATCAGTGCACTGACTGACGTCCTACCAGGGCTAACATTCATAATGCTTTTTTTGCTTTTTTTGTTGCGTTCGGTCACACTAAATACCGACAACTCACGATCCCTCACGACAACAATTTTTTAAATACACTTATAACAGAACATTTGAACATAATTTAACCGTTAAATATGTGAACAAGAGTCATGCATCTAAATCACTTTCAAACTGTTGACAAAATTGTTTTTTTAACTTTTTAAAAAAGTGTTTTTTACCCCGAATTTAACGGAAATATTCGCCAAGTTGTCTTTCGACGTACTTGGACAGGGGGCAGGGGTTATTTCTAAGGGCTGAGTTGTATTTTTTCTTTTGGTTTTAGCTGCTGTTTTTTCCTCTCTTGTTAGTAACTAAGCTGCCACTCTGGAATTCAAAGTTAGAAGGGGAGATTTAAATATCAAATTTTTTTACACTCCATGAGAGGCGCATAAAATGGAAAATAATTATCTTGCATATATTGTATCACCCCTGCGGTGTAATGAAATCGTCCAAGTGCGTTGAAAGACAACATGGCGGATATTTCTGTTCGTTACTAAATTCGGGTAAAAACACTTTTTTTTTCAATTAAAAATACAATTTTTTCACCAGTATGACTCTTGTGCATATATTTAATGGTTGAATTATTTTCAAATGTTCTGTTAAAGTGCATTTAAAATTGTTGTCATGAGTTGACGTGAGTTGTCGGTATTTAGTGCGACCCGTTGCTTTAAATTAAAAATACATCTTTAAAAAATGCAATTTTCTGCTCAGTACTCACTGTTGCTTTTCTGTCGCATCGCACATATTCAATAAAATACCAACCAATGAAAGGTTTGAAAACAATATGCTGTCGCTCTAGCCTAGGTTGGACTCCTCCGTTGCAGGCAACGCGACAGAGTCCAGGGTATAAAGGTCCCATACCATTGCGAATAAATTCAAAAATCTGTTAAAAATATTTCTACCTATTTCTACCTAACTCTGACCTGAGTCTGAACTCTTACTCACATGTTCCTTGTAGTTGGAAATCCAAGCTCGCATTGTTTTAAAATGCTGAATTTTCTCCTTTGGTGTTAATATTTTGTGAAAAGAAAATTGAAATTGTCGTTTTCCGATCCCACGTCGTGAACTAACTTCCGTGTAAACACTTTCTTGCACTGATCACTGGCAGCCTGCTATTTGCAGCCAAAATGCTGTCAACCTGCGTTAACCAAACACTAAGCAGATGGATAATAGTCGGTGAGCAATTTACACAATGCGCAGAACTATGCGATACCTGCATTGATGTCTTGTGCCAAGACTCCATGTGCTGGAAGCGTATTTTTTCCCAGGACAAATGAGGCCACTTTTTATCATAAATTAGCGCATGCTAACCGTCCCAAGAAAAAATAATATACGTGCGCAGGAAAGTGCCCTCTGTTGTCCGCATATGTACAAAGAAGCACTGTGAAAAAAAAAAATGGCTTTGCTGCTTAGAACTTTTTTTTTTTCACAAGAAAAAAAAACTTGATTTTTGTAACCGAAAGTCAACCTGAAACTTATAAAATTCTATTTGAGCTGAAATATTTCAGTTTTATGCCTCCTGGATTTTAAAATGTATATTTGAGGAGTTGAAGGCGAGTTTAACGGCACCTACCCAGTTGACGGCGAATAGCGGCAAGATAATGCACTGTACTCAAAGCCATGCGCACTTGGGCTCACACTATCAAGTGGTACACGATGATCACATCCCCAGTGCACAACTTCGACTATTTTCAGAAATAATTTCTTCCATTTGTTAGCTGTGAACTCGTTAAGAATATAGTGAGGGACACTATGAATATATGAACGGAATTTCAGCTTCTCAAACCAGGTAAAAAATAAAGAAAATTGTAGTCAAATTTGTGTTCGCATTGTAAAGAACCTTTATACCCAGGATGTCAGTGCAGTGGCACTGACTGACATCCTACCAGGGCTAGCTGTTGCTCCAATGTTGTATTTTTGTACACGCATTATTAGCAAATTATGTAAACAGTGGACTATCTCTTGCAAAAGAAAAACAAAACTTTTAAGATTACAACACACGATCACGATGAAGTGTAAGCATGGTACATGTAAGTGTCATTGTAAAAAGGTTGGATAGATAGATGATTTAAAACAAAATCACTTAATTTTTGATTGTGAAAATTTTTCCTGTTTATCCTACTGAAAACACGGTGACTGCTCTTTATTCCGACATCCCTATGTTCCGACACCCCTATGTTCCGACACCCCTATGTTCCGACAACTCAACCTAAAATCCGACACCCCTATGTTCCGACACCCCTATATTCCCGACACCCCTATGTTCTGACACCCATTTATTCCCACAACCAAAACACCCCTTATGTTCCGCCACTCCTATGTTTGGACAACCTGCACCAACATTTTGTGTTAGCAATTTTTCAAGAAAAACGGTGTGAGTATAACTTATATGAAAAGTGTTACTCTGCAACTTTGGTTTGGTAAGAAGGGCTGAGTAAATGGGGGGGGGGGGGGGGGGGGTAGGACTTGATTATTTGTTATTATTAATTGTTAACATATTATTACTTTTATTATTATTTTGTTTTTGGAGGGGGGGGGGGGGCAAATGAAAGAAATTACAAATGATAAATTCTTACCGTAATTTCAGATTTCCTATCTACTGTACGTGTTACTCCTCTGCCAACAATTTTGAAAATTACCCGACCTCTTTTTGCAAGAGTGCGTACACTTTTTTCGCACAGCCGTGAACATACTGGTACACCCTGTGCGAGCTTCGTGGTTCCGTGTATGTTTTGTACACAAATCACGGATCATACCCGCCCTCTCGTGGCGCATTCTCGAAAAGTAAGAATTTATCATTTTTAAAAATTGTTGAGATTGCGGAGTGGATTCTCTGGTCGCGCCCTTGCACATCCATTGGTATATCAAAGGACACATAGAGCCTAATTTTGACGAGATTAAAAAAAAAAAAAAAGAGATATTTCTGATTAAAAAACTCATTGAACCATGGGTCGTTAATTAAACGGGTGAGTGATAGAAACCTATGTATGGGGTTACGGGAGACGATAGCCGGACGAAACCGAAATAGTTCTAGGAGTAGGTGTCAGTATACATGTATATAGGTTCAGTTGTCAGAACATTTTTTTAGGGGTGTCGGAATATAGGGGTGTCGGAATATAGGGGTGTAACCGAAAACACATGACACCATGCCAGGATAGTGTATTAATTTTAGTTAGTACACTACACAGTACGAAAATAAAAATGATAATATTACCGAAAACCTACCGAATCATTTAGTGTCCCAATTACATAAAATTTCACATCTTTGAAAATCTTGTCCACTGTCTTGGCATCCCCCGAACCGTCTTCCTCAGTAGCCATAATTAATACAACAGTTTTAGCGACGGATCGGTGTTTTTAGGAGGCGTTTTTTTCCCACTTTTCAGCAACAATATCTTCGTTTCCCGCGGCTTTGTTGTTCACGTAGCATTACACTGAGAGCAAGGAGACCTATACGGTTATGGTACAAAACAAGTCATTAACGTTTGGGTTTCTGACTTGATTGAAGAGTGCGTTGACCCATAACACCAAGCTGAAGCTAGCCGCGAATTCTCAGCCGCGAATTCCCAGCCGCGAATGCCAGCCGCGAATTCTCAATTTACGGCCGAAAAGTCCAGCCGCTAATTCGAGTCGCCGCGGCAGCCGCGCTTTTCCCGTTTCACGAAGCGACAACATTTCCTAAGTTGTTCACCCACACTTTAGCCACTGTTTGTTTAGTTTGGTCATGGAGGTAGGATTCCTACCTCCATGGTTTGGTAAATTCATGGCAATTTTGAATATTGGTTTTGTAAAATTTCGTTCATTATAACAAAATGGAGGCCAAATTAGGGTAAGATAATTGATTGTTTAATGCTTTATTCGATCCATCAATCTTTAATAGTAACGTAGTCGACTCTCTCTGCATTTGTTTTGAAAAAGAAAATCGTTAAACCAAAATACCGTACGTAATTAACAAATAATTTAATCATTAAGACCATTTCATAACACATCTAAATATTCCGTTGAGCTAATTAGAACAACAAATTTGTTCCTAGTTTTACCATTTAATATATTGTTTGGGGTTTGTCTCTTTTGAAGGGAATTTTTACTAACTAAATCAACGTACTTAGTCACTTTAAAACAAAATGTACCTCACAAAATTGACAAATAATTAATTTTGAGTGTTTGATCATCAAGACCATTTCATAACAGATTGAAATATTCCGTTGCAGCTAATTACACCATCTAATTGGTGTCTAATTAAACCACTTTATATGTTGTGGGTTTTGTCTCATTTGAAGTGAATATTTATCAAAGAAATAACGTAAGTAGTCACTTTAAAACAAAATGTACCTCACATAATTAACAAATGGTTACTTTTTAGTGTTTAATCATTAAGACCATTTCATAACACATTGAAATATTCCGTTGCAGCTAATTACACCAACTAATTAGTTCTTAAATAAAACACTTTATATGTTGTGGGTTTTGTCTCATTTGAAGTGAATTTTTATCAAAGAAATAACGTAAGTAGTCACTTTAAAACAAAATGTACCTTACATAATTAACAAATAATTACTTTTTAGTGTTTAATCATTAAGACCATTTCATAACACATTGAAATATTCCGTTGCAGCTAATTAGACCATGTAATTAGTTCTTAAATAAAACACTTTATAAGTTGTGGGTTTTGTCTCATTTGAAGGGAATTTTTAATCAAAGAAATAACGTAAGTAGTCACTTTAAAACAAAATGTACCTCACATAAATAACAAATAGTTACTTTTTAGTGTTTAATCATTAAGACCATTTCATAACACATTGAAATATTCCGTTGCAGCTAATTAGACCAACGAATAAGTTCTTAAATAAACCACTTTATATGTTGTGGGTTTTGTCTAATTTGAAGTGAGTTTTTATCAAAGAAATAACGTAAGTAGTCACTTTAAAACAAAATGTACCTTACATGATTAACAAATAATTAATTTTGAGTGTTTAATCATTAAGACCATTTCATAACACATTGAAATATTCCGTTGCAGCTAATTAGACCATGTAATTAGTTCTTAAATAAAACACTTTATAAGTTGTGGGTTTTGTCTCATTTGAAGGGAATTTTTAATCAAAGAAATAACGTAAGTAGTCACTTTAAAACAAAATGTACCTCACATAATTAACAAATAATTACTTTTTAGTGTTTAATCATTAAGACCATTTCATAACACATTGAAATATTCCGTTGCAGCTAATTAGACCAACGAATAAGTTCTTAAATAAACCACTTTATATGTTGTGGGTGTTGTCTAATTTGAAGTGAATTTTTATCAAAGAAATAACGTAAGTAGTCACTTTAAAACAAAATGTACCTCACATAATTAACAAATAGTTACTTTTTAGTGTTTAATCATTAAGACCATTTATAAATACATTGAAATATTCCGTTGCAGCTAATTAGACTAACGAATAAGTTCTTAAATAAACCACTTTGTATGTTGTGGGTTTTGTCTCTTTTGAAGGGAATTTTTATCAAAAAAATAGCGTAAATGGTCACTTTAAAACAAAATGTACTTCATATAATTAACAATTAATCACTTTTCTGTGTTTAATCATTAGGACCATTTAACAACACATTGAAATATTCCGTTGCAGCCAATTAGACCATGTAATTAGATCTTAAATAAAACACTTTATATGTTGTGGGTTTTGTCTCTTTTGAAGGGAATTTTTAATCAAAGAAATAACGTAAGTAGTCACTTTAAAACAAAATGTACCTTACATAATTAACAAATAATTAATTTTGAGTGTTTAATCATTAAGACCATTTCATAACACATTGAAATATTCCGTTGCAGCTTATTAGACCATCTAATTGGTGCCAAATTAAACCACTTTATATGCTATGGGTTTTGTCTCATTAGAAGGGAATTTTGTCCAGCCCAAAATAGCTAAAGTAGTCACTTTAAAACAAAATGTACCTTACATGATTAACAAATAATTAATTTTGAGTGTTTAATCATTAAGACCATTTCATAACACATTGAAATATTCCGTTGCAGCTAATTAGACCATGTAATTAGTTCTTAAATAAAACACTTTATAAGTTGTGGGTTTTGTCTCATTTGAAGGGAATTTTTAATCAAAGAAATAACGTAAGTAGTCACTTTAAAACAAAATGTACCTCACATAATTAACAAATAGTTACTTTTTAGTGTTTAACCATTAAGACCATTTCATAACACATCGAAATATTCCGTTGCAGCTAATTACACCAACTAATTAGTTCTTAAATAAAACACTTTATATGTTGTGGGTTTTTTCTAATTTGAAGTGAATTTTTATCAAAGAAATAACGTAAGTAGTCACTTTAAAACAAAATGTACCTTACATAATTAACAAATAATTACTTTTTAGTGTTTAATCATTAAGACCATTTCATAACACATTGAAATATTCCGTTGCAGCTAATTAGACCATGTAATTAGTTCTTAAATAAAACACTTTATAAGTTGTGGGTTTTGTCTCATTTGAAGGGAATTTTTAATCAAAGAAATAACGTAAGTAGTCACTTTAAAACAAAATGTACCTCACATAAATAACAAATAGTTACTTTTTAGTGTTTAATCATTAAGACCATTTCATAACACATTGAAATATTCCGTTGCAGCTAATTAGACCAACGAATAAGTTCTTAAATAAACCACTTTATATGTTGTGGGTTTTGTCTAATTTGAAGTGAGTTTTTATCAAAGAAATAACGTAAGTAGTCACTTTAAAACAAAATGTACCTTACATGATTAACAAATAATTAATTTTGAGTGTTTAATCATTAAGACCATTTCATAACACATTGAAATATTCCGTTGCAGCTAATTAGACCATGTAATTAGTTCTTAAATAAAACACTTTATAAGTTGTGGGTTTTGTCTCATTTGAAGGGAATTTTTAATCAAAGAAATAACGTAAGTAGTCACTTTAAAACAAAATGTACCTCACATAATTAACAAATAATTACTTTTTAGTGTTTAATCATTAAGACCATTTCATAACACATTGAAATATTCCGTTGCAGCTAATTAGACCAACGAATAAGTTCTTAAATAAACCACTTTATATGTTGTGGGTGTTGTCTAATTTGAAGTGAATTTTTATCAAAGAAGTAACGTAAGTAGTCACTTTAAAACAAAATGTACCTCACATAATTAACAAATAGTTACTTTTTAGTGTTTAATCATTAAGACCATTTCATAACACATTGAAATATTCCGTTGCAGCTAATTAGACCAACGAATAAGTTCTTAAATAAACCACTTTATATGTTGTGGGTGTTGTCTAATTTGAAGTGAATTTTTATCAAAGAAATAACGTAAGTAGTCACTTTAAAACAAAATGTACCTCACATAATTAACAAATAGTTACTTTTTAGTGTTTAATCATTAAGACCATTTATAAATACATTGAAATATTCCGTTGCAGCTAATTAGACTAACGAATAAGTTCTTAAATAAACCACTTTGTATGTTGTGGGTTTTGTCTCTTTTGAAGGGAATTTTTATCAAAAAAATAGCGTAAATGGTCACTTTAAAACAAAATGTACTTCATATAATTAACAATTAATCACTTTTCTGTGTTTAATCATTAGGACCATTTAACAACACATTGAAATATTCCGTTGCAGCCAATTAGACCATGTAATTAGATCTTAAATAAAACACTTTATATGTTGTGGGTTTTGTCTCTTTTGAAGGGAATTTTTAATCAAAGAAATAACGTAAGTAGTCACTTTAAAACAAAATGTACCTTACATAATTAACAAATAATTAATTTTGAGTGTTTAATCATTAAGACCATTTCATAACACATTGAAATATTCCGTTGCAGCTAATAAGACCATGTAATTAGTTCTTAAATAAAACACTTTATAAGTTGTGGGTTTTGTCTCATTTGAAGGGAATTTTTAATCAAAGAAATAACGTAAGTAGTCACTTTAAAACAAAATGTACCTCACATAATTAACAAATAGTTACTTTTTAGTGTTTAACCATTAAGACCATTTCATAACACATCGAAATATTCCGTTGCAGCTAATTACACCAACTAATTAGTTCTTAAATAAAACACTTTATATGTTGTGGGTTTTTTCTAATTTGAAGGGAATTTTTAATCAAAGAAATAACGTAAGTAGTCACTTTAAAACAAAATGTACTTCATATAATTAACAAATTGTTACTTTTTAGTGTTTAATCATTAAGACCATTTCGTAACACATCGAAAAATTGCGTTGCACCTTATTAGACCATCTAATTGGTGCCTAATTAAACCACTTTATATGCTATGGGTTTTGTCTCATTTGAAGGGAATTTTGTCCAGCCCAAAATAGCTAAAGTAGTCACTTTAAAACAAAATGTACCTCTCCTAATTAACAAATAATCAACTTTTGCAGTTTAATCATTAAGACCATTTCATAACACATTGAAATATTCCGTTGCAGCTAATTATACCAGCTAATTATACTTCTTAAATAAACCAAGGAAGTGCATTTTTCTAATCAAATAAATAACTTGTAGTCGCTTTAAAACTATATGTACCACACATAATTAACAAGTATGGAATTGTTAGTGTAAAATTACTAAGAAAACTTAATAAAACGTTCCTAATATTTCGTTGCAGCAAATTTGACCCACTAATAAGTGTACAACTACACCCTTTTGTGATTGTGTTTGTTTGTTTGTAGCTGATTAGGCCCGCCGTGAACTTCTTTATTTTATGTGAATGTGTTTTATATTTCTTTAATGACATCTAACGAAAAAATGTAGTCGCTTTAAAGTAATACGACTTCACGTAATTAGCAAGTATTTAATGTTGGTCTTTACTCATTAAGACCATTCAACAACGCATTTATTTATTCCGCTGCAGCTAATTACACCAAATAATTAGTTCATAATGACACAACTTTATATAATGGTCTGGGTTTAAAGTCGTTTAAAGAGAATTTCACACCAAAAAATAAAAAATAAAAAATATTTGTTTATGTTTGCGCATTAAGACTACTCCATAACACTTGTTGTTTTAAATTAATTGTTTTTCCAAATCTGAAAGGTATAAGGGTATTCACTGCCCTTTTAATATCAATACATAAAATGTTTACACTCCATTCGTTGTTAAAATGTAAAGAAAAAAGTTCGACAACCCGCAGCATCAACAAATGCACCTACCCACCTTCCACTTGACCGTTTACATCATCATAATAATTGTATAGCCTAATGATCGATGCGTTTAAAGACCATGATGATAACAATTACTACAAGTGTGCCTACCCTTTTAAACAAAACTGCAAAATTACGTGTTTAACCTTAAACATTTGCTGCAATTCTAGTGTAAGTGTAAAAATACACTTATGAACAGGGTGTTTTAAAGGCAGTGGACACTATTGGTAATTACTCAAAATAATTATTAGCATAAAATATTTCTTGGTGACGAGTAATGGGGAGAGGTTGATGGTATAAAACATTGTGAGAAACGGCTCCCTCTGAAGTACCGAGGTTTTCGAGTAAGAAGTAATTTTCCATGAATTTGATTTCGAGACCTCAGATTTAGAATTTGAGATCTCGAAATCAACCATCTAAACGCACACAACTTCGTGTGACAAGGGTGTTTTTTTCTTTCATTTTTATCTCGCAAATTCGATGACCGATTGAGCTCAAATTTTCACAGGTTTGTTATTTTATGCATATGTTGAGATATACCAAATGTAAAGGCTAGTCTTTGACAATTACCAATAGTGTCCACTGCCTTTAAGCGCATGGCAATAAACGGATGTCTAGTTCGACGTCTCACATACTCTTTGTAATAACTTTCAACTTTAACGTGATGTCTCAAACTTACCAATTGAGTACTGCTGATATGCAAAAGAAACAACAACTTGCTTATTTTTAGACCAAGAAAAATTGGATGAGGTAAGTGTCTGAAAATGTCCTCAAGTTGCCATAAAAAAGTACAACTTAAAAAAAAAATAGGTGTGTCTCATAAAAATGTATTGTGAAAACTACGGTGTTGTTAGTTTTCTTAGTTTTAAGAAGAACAGACAAACCTTAGTATGAATAAAATGACTCCTTTTCCTCGAACCTGAGAGTGCAATTTGATGCATCAAAGGGTTGTTTAATGTTAGCCTGCATTGAAATACTGACTATAAATCTGTTTTACATGATTCAAACTGGCTTCTCAATGAAGGATCAACGATTGTGGATCTTGTTAGTAACTGCTTTGTTATGTATATCCTAAGATTTTCAGCAGTATCTTTGCAATTCATGTTAGTGGTGAGGTACAGTTCTTCAACAAATAAACAACAGTAAACGCCACAGCTTGCAGAGTCAGATTGCTGTACACATGTTGCTTGTTTGATTGTGCATTTATCTCGTACCTCAAACGCACGCGGTAAATTTGTCCAAAACCTCTGTACTCTTCCATTTATGAAAAATTGTAACAAAGCATGTCCGTGTGCAGTCATTTTACTTCTTGTGTCATGGCTGAAACTTAAAGAGTCGTAACATTGGACTGTGTTGAGTTCGTTGTCTATTATGTAAACAGTGAAATGTTTGTTTTGCAAAAGTGGAAGTATAAGAATGTCGCAAAATTTTGCATTCTTGAACCACTTTCTTGAAACTGACTTAAATGTTTCAGTGGTAGGTTTTTCTGTCAGAATATTCAACGAATCAATGCAGTGTATGACACCAAACTTGTTTCTCTTGTGTTCGTCATTTAAAATTTCACACACCTGGGACAAGTAAAAGTCAACTAAATCTTCACTCAACCAGCCACGGTGATAACTTGGATACAGTCCGCGTATTTTGTTGTATACTGCTTTTGATGGGTGGGGATCTAGCATTGCTAAGTTGTAGAAAGTTAGCACATCATTAGTGCGGTCATCACGAAGAGCAACATAATGTAAATTACTCGAACTGATTCTTTTCCACATAAGCTGTATAAAATCAGTTTCATTGTGAAGTACATTGCAACCATCGTCGTTAAGTGTGGCTTCAGAAATAGCAGCGGAGTCTACTGTTAATATGTTAGGTGGGTCTATTTTTTCATAAAACAACAGATACCCAGATGAGCATGCATAGGCAGAGAAACGTAAGTTACTGACTTTTCGGACCCGATCATCATCAAATTCAGTTATTGAGCCATTGGAGTGACGTAAGAATGTTTTATAATGACCACTTTCCAAAGAATCTCCCGTATGAACAATAACTGAGCGCAAACGATAACACGAAGGCGTATGGTTTACGCAGTAATTTGACAAATCTATGTCAATATCGGGGTTTACTGTCGAAGTCACCTTCTTCGTCTTGCCATTTTCTACTGCGAAACGTAATAGTTGTATTACAATCAACGATGGACAGTTAACGATACGGTTGGTGTACAATTTAGGACACCTTTGGTTGCAGTGACTGCAATAAATACCATCGACAGTTTCATCATTAAAATGAGACTGCAAACATTCAACAATGTTTTGTTTTCCTATAGCAAGTGGCAGTACACCTGAAGTAGAATTTTCGACATCGACTTTAGCATTACAGTTGAGACACAAAACACTTTGGCAGATTTCAATTTTGTTAGTCAGGCATGATTCTTCCAAAAAAGTAACCATAATCTCCGCATAAAACTCAGCAGCGTCTTGCTGTTGATTGGCCTTTAATTTCATTTGTCTAGCACAATCTTTTACCATCGGTTGGATGTGACGAAATGGGACCGGTTGAGAACTGTTGGATTTTAAACTTTCGTACAAGAGTACAAATTTTCTCCAAAGAAAAGTGTCACTTCCCTCCCACTTCGAAACATCCAATTTAGCGTGGTGTATGAAAGGCTTGAGCGCTTGCACTGTCGCAATCCACCAACAGGATACACTGTTATTTGCAATACCTTTAACACCAAGTTCAATCTCGGAGGCAAGTTTAAGTGATTGTTGTGGGTTACTTGCTGGTTCCGGTTTCGGGCTTTTCGCTTTTGACTGAGCATTAGGTTTATTAGGCTGTGGTTCTTGTTGTAGAAGATTGGCAGAATTCTTTTTGCCACTTTTGTTGCCCTTGTTTTCTTTCTTTGTGCTGTCATGTTTTGTTTTCTTCGTCGGTTTGTCTTTAAAGTTTAAACCTTTCAATGGAGGTGTCAAATAAACTCCTTTACTTTTGGGAGTACTGTTCCTCACCCGTTTGCACCATTTCTCGCTTGTGAGTGTTACTAACTGTCTACGTGTTTGTTTCTTTGATTTGCAAAACGCTTCGCAGAATTCTCTGTGTACCGGCAACAAGTCCTGCTCATACAGTAGTACAAAATCATTTAGCTTTCTACATCGGTTATGCTGTAACTTTACGCGTTTAACTTCACCCATACTTTTCTCAATGATTCCCTGGGTGCGATTATTTGAAGTGATGTTTTGAAATTTAGATGTACTAAGAGACTTGTAAAATTTCGAGTATCGTGAATATATGTCAGATGTTCCATGCCTGCCTAAATCGTGGATCATAAGCCCAGACCAATTTGGTACATTTGGAAGCGCAAAATCCAGTAAGTACTTTAAGAAATCTTTGCCAGCGTATGTGTTTTCCGTTAAAAGCGACGTGTCGTTGTGGCTTTCGTATTGAGTCACTTCTGCAATAGCACTTTTAACAATTGACTGAAAGTGACGCTTAAAAGGTGAATTGGGTGATTTTGAGATAAACTCGTCTTGTGTTAATAAATGTCCGTGTTCGATGTCAACATATGCGGGCTGTACGCTGTCTGCACCTTCATCCTCACAATCGTCATCTGACCAGTCATCATGTAACTCTGTTGCTGCTGCATCATCCAAATCCTCAACTTTGTGCTTGAGTTTATTGAAGTGAAATTTTACGAGGTCAGTAGAGAAATGTGATCTAGTTAAAACTGCAAGTGATTTGACTATTTCGTTTATTTCCGCCATGTCAGCACTTTTTACAAGCAAACCGATCCAAAACATTGCTTCGCGATAGTTCTTCTTATAGTACTTTCTTATCATCCTTGATGCATTTTTCAAAAAATGACTGGCACAACAATGCATTACGGTTTTATTCAGATCTTTGCCTTCTGCGCAGCCGGTGGTTATCCGATAACAACGATTAAGGTACTCTAGCACAGTTTCTTTACAAAAACTAGTTAGGCAAGAAAGTAGAAGAGTTGAGCTCCCGTCAATCATCACCATTACTGGTTCTTTGGGGGAGTTATAACCGTAAATAGTTTGCTCTTTGTGCAAAAACATTTGTAGAAAATGCGACACTCGGAAAGCGCTATGATCTGTCGTTAACATTGAAGCAATCACAAGAGGCGGTGATCCTTTAAGTGGATGGCGAACAACGAGATCGTACAGTTGGTATTTCTTTGTTTTTGAGAACGTTGAGTTGTTTTGCATTATTGAACCAGTGGCATCAAGGTAAATGATATCTCTAGAAGAAATGTGGTGATAAACGTTTAAGCTGTATTGTGAGAACAGTATCACAGTAGGTGGGTATAGAGAAACGTCACGCACAATACCGGGGATTTTCCTTCTTGAGTCGCTTTGTTTTTCACATATACTTAAAAGTCCTTGTAGCTCGCTCTCACTAGGGTCTGACAATTGTTTGGCTTCGCTAGATATTTTTTGCAAAACCTCCTTGTTCGGGGCTTCGTCCCTACAGCCAGAAAAAAATTGTTTATCACTTAATGACCTCAGGTTGTCAATGTATTCACGTCGTGGTTTTTTGTACTTCAATACCTTTTTTAACTTTTCTCTGCGAGTGTTTCTTATATATCTTGCGCGTCGTTCAGTTTTATCATGCTTCATCTCGCCATCAAATTGTACTTTAACCTTCAAAGACTTTTCGTCTTCCATTGATAGATTAAACTTGACAGTGCAGTCCGTGAAATTGCAATACCCATTTGCTTTAAACGCAAACTTGGATTTCTTTCGTTTGTTCCCGGAGACGTAGTGTCGTTTTATTTGAAAAGAGCAGTACGGGTGGATTTGCTTAAGTCCTTTTATAAATACATGAATCCACGACCTTCGGAAAGAATTTCCAGTTTGATTTTGTTTAAGTTTTTTCCATTCCGATTTGTCTATGGAAAAAAAACACTTCCGACGGTCTGGCAATGGGACTTTGCAAAATTTTTGTATGTTATTTATGTTGTTGCTCCGTGAACACATGCCGACGATAACATCATTGGGCAAGAACTCATCGGCATGATTCCTACTAAGGTCTGATGTGTTACTATTATATGTGTTAGAACAATGCGGTTCATAAATGGCGTCTTGTGAGTAACACTCTGAAAACGAGAGGGACTCAAATTTGCGTTTGTTTCCCCGTTTGTGACATTTATCCACAACAGGTGAAAGTGTATTTATTGACGAGAAGCATGCTCCTATTGAGGAGACATCAGGTGTTGCTTCAAGAAAATTAGTGTATTGATGGGAGCTTGCACTGTTTTCTTTGTCCGCCATTAACCATTGCCAAACTTTTGTTGTGTTGGAGTGCTCATAATCGGGTAATTTCTCAGAAACGAGGTCGTCTTTGTATTTCTCTTGATGCAAATCATTTCCTTTGTATTGTTCTATATTTGTTTCTCTGTCTACTTCTCTGTGAGGTATTCTGTAATTTAGTTTGCCTTTTTCTTTGATATGTTCTTTATTTTGTAATATATCTTGGTATTCTTTGTATTGTTCGTTGTTTTGTGATGTGTCCTCCTCATTGTCTGACGTTGCTGTGTCTGGTTCTGTGTATTGTGCTCTGTCTTGTTCTTTGTCTTGTTCTTTGTCTTGTGCTCTGTATTGTTCTTTGTCTTGTGCTCTGTCTTGTTCTTTGTCTTGTGCTGTGTCTTGTTGTTCTTTATCTTGTGCTCTGTCTTGTTCTTTGTCTTGTGCTGTGTCTTGTTGTTCTTTATCTTGTGCTCTGTCTTGTTCTTTGTCTTTTGCTGTGTCTTGTTCTTTGTCTTGTGCTCTGTCTTGTTCTCTGTCTTGTTCTTTGTCTTGTTCTTTGTCTTGTGCTCTGTATTGTTCTTTGTCTTGTGCTCTGTCTTGTTCTTTGTCTTGTGCTGTGTCTTGTTGTTCTTTATCTTGTGCTCTGTCTTGTTCTTTGTCTTGTGCTGTGTCTTGTTGTTCTTTATCTTGTGCTCTGTCTTGTTCTTTGTCTTTTGCTGTGTCTTGTTCTTTGTCTTGTGCTCTGTCTTGTTCTTTGTCTTGTTTTTTGTTTTGCTGTTTGTCTTTTGCTGTGTCTTGTTCTTTGTCTTGTGCTCTGTCTTGTTCTTTGTCTTGTGCTCTGTCTTGTTCTTTGTCTTGTTCTTTGTCTTGTGCTCTGTCTTGTTCTTTGTCTTGTTCTTTGTCTTGTGCTCTGTCTTGTTCTTTGTCTTGTGCTTTGTATTGTTCTTTGTCTTGTGCTCTGTCTTGTCCTTTTTCTGATTGTCTGTCTTGTTCTTTGTCTGATTGTCTGTCTTGTTCTTTGTCTTGTGGTTCTCTGTCTTGTTTTGAGTCAGGGGTACTTGGGCAAAAAAACACCCTCTCACCCTTATTACAGTTATTAACACCACATATAAATGAAACATTGTTCATGTACGATTGATTAGTAGAAAGCGGTTGTAGATTTAGGCAAGTGTAATGGTACCATGCATTGCATAGATCACAAGCAACCATACTAAGCGAAGGGTCGTACGGTTGATTGCAAATGCAATATAATAATGGTATGATTGTCGAATCTGATGAAATGTACGAATGTGTTGATGAAATTGTATCGCCATCGTTTTCCTTCAAATGAGACAAAACCCACAACATATAAAGTGGTTTAATTAGGCACCAATTAGATGGTGTAATTAGCTGCAACGGAATATTTCGATGTGTTATAAAATGGTCTTAATGATTAAACACTAAAAATAAACTATTTGTTAATTATGTGAGGTACATTTTGTTTTAAAGTGACTACTTACGTTATTTCTTTGATAAAAATTCCCTTCAAATGAGACAAAACCCACAACATATAAAGAGTTTTAATTAGGCACCAATTAGATGGTGTAATTAGCTGCAACGGAATATTTCGATGTGTTATAACATGGTCTTAATAACTAAACACTAAAAAGTAACAATTTGTTAATTATGTGAGGTACATTTTGTTTTAAAGTGACTAGTTACGTTATTTTTTAGTCTAAAAATTCCCTTCAAATGAGACAAAACCCACAACATATAAATTGGTTTATTTAATAACTAATTAGATGTGTTATGAAATGGTCTTAATAATTAAACACTGTTCTTAATAATTTAACACTACAAAGTAACAATTTGTCAATTATGTGAGGTACAATTTGTTTTAAAGTGATGACTTATTATTTTTTAGTCTAAAAATTCCATTCAAATGGGACAAAACCCACAACATATAAATTGGTTTAATTAGGCACTAAAAATAAACTATTTGTTAATTATGTGAGGTACATTTTGTTTTAAAGTGACTACTTACGTTATTTCTTTGATAAAAATTCCCTTCAAATGAGACAAAACCCACAACATATAAAGAGGTTTAATTATGCACCAATTAGATGGTGTAATTAGCTGCAACGGAATATTCTAATGTGTTATGAAATGGTCTTGATGATTAAACACTAAAAAGTAACCATTTGTTAATTATGTGAGGTACATTTTGTTTTAAAGTGACTACTTACGTTATTTCTTTGATAAAAATTCCTTTCAAATGGGACAAAACCCACAACATATAAATTGGTTTAATTAGGCACCAATTAGATGGTGTAATTAGCTGCAACGGAATATTTCGATGTGTTATAAAATGGTCTTAATAATTAAACACTAAAAATAAACTATTTGTTAATTATGTGAGGTACATTTTGTTTTAAAGTGACTACTTACGTTATTTCTTTGATAAAAATTCCTTTCAAATGGGACAAAACCCACAACATATAAATTGGTTTAATTAGGCACCAATTAAATTGTGTAATTAGCTGCAACGGAATATTTCGATGTGTTATGAAATGGTCTTAATAATTAAACACTAAAAAGTAACAATTTGTCAATTTGTGAGGTACAATTTGTTTTAAAGTGACTACTTATTATTTTTTAGTCTAAAAATTCCCTTCAAATGAGACAAAACCCACAACATATAAAGTGGTTTAATTAGGCACCAATTAGATGGTGTAATTAGCTGCAACGGAATATTTCGATGTGTTATAACATGGTCTTAATAACTAAACACTAAAAAGTAACAATTTGTTAATTATGTGAGGTACATTTTGTTTTAAAGTGACTAGTTACGTTATTTTTTAGTCTAAAAATTCCCTTCAAATGAGACAAAACCCACAACATATAAATTGGTTTATTTAATAACTAATTAGATGTGTTATGAAATGGTCTTAATAATTAAACACTGTTCTTAATAATTTAACACTACAAAGTAACAATTTGTCAATTATGTGAGGTACAATTTGTTTTAAAGTGATGACTTATTATTTTTTAGTCTAAAAATTCCATTCAAATGGGACAAAACCCACAACATATAAATTGGTTTAATTAGGCACCAATTAGATGGTGTAATTAGCTGCAACGGAATATTTCGATGTGTTATAAAATGGTCTTAATGATTAAACACTAAAAATAAACTATTTGTTAATTATGTGAGGTACATTTTGTTTTAAAGTGACTACTTACGTTATTTCTTTGATAAAAATTCCCTTCAAATGAGACAAAACCCACAACATATAAAGAGTTTTAATTAGGCACCAATTAGATGGTGTAATTAGCTGCAACGGAGTATCTCGATGTGTTATGAAATGGTCTTAATAATTAAACACTAAAAAGTAACAATTTGTCAATTATGTGAGGTACAATTTGTTTTAAAGTGACTACTTATTATTTTTTAGTTTAAAAATTTCCTTCAAATGAGACAAAACCCACAACATATAAAGTGGTTTAATTAGGCACCAATTAGATGGTGTAATTAGCTGCAACGGAATATTTCGATGTGTTATAACATGGTCTTAATAACTAAACACTAAAAAGTAACAATTTGTTAATTATGTGAGGTACATTTTGTTTTAAAGTGACTAGTTACGTTATTTTTTAGTCTAAAAATTCCCTTCAAATGAGACAAAACCCACAACATATAAATTGGTTTATTTAATAACTAATTAGATGTGTTATGAAATGGTCTTAATAATTAAACACTGTTCTTAATAATTTAACACTAAAAAGTAACAATTTGTCAATTATGTGAGGTACAATTTGTTTTAAAGTGACTACTTATTATTTTTTAGTCTAAAAATTCCCTTCAAATGGGACAAAACCCACAACATATAAATTGGTTTAATTAGGCACCAATTAGATGGTGTAATTAGCTGCAACGGAATATTTCGATGTGTTATAAAATGGTCTTAATGATTAAACACTAAAAATAAACTATTTGTTAATTATGTGAGGTACATTTTGTTTTAAAGTGACTACTTACGTTATTTCTTTGATAAAAATTCCTTTCAAATGGGACAAAACCCACAACATATAAATTGGTTTAATTAGGCACCAATTACATGGTGTAATTAGCTGCAACGGAATATTTCGATGTGTTATAAAATGGTCTTTATAATTAAACACTAAAAATAAACTATTTGTTAATTATGTGAGGTACATTTTGTTTTAAAGTGACTACTTACGTTATTTCTTTGATAAAAATTCCCTTCAAATGAGACAAAACCCACAACATATAAAGAGGTTTAATTATGCACCAATTAGATGGTGTAATAAGCTGCAACGGAATATTTTAATGTGTTATGAAATGGTCTTGATGATTAAACACTAAAAAGTAACCATTTGTTAATTATGTGAGGTACATTTTGTTTTAAAGTGACTACTTATTATTTTTTAGTCTAAAAATTCCCTTCAAATGGGACAAAACCCACAACATATAAATTGGTTTAATTAGGCACCAATTAGATGGTGTAATTAGCTGCAACGGAGTATTTCGATGTGTTATGAAATGGTCTTAATAATTAAACACTAAAAAGTAACAATTTGTCAATTATGTGAGGTACAATTTGTTTTAAAGTGACTACTTATTAATTTTTAGTTTAAAAATTTCCTTCAAATGGGACGAAACGCACAACATATAAATTGGTTTATTTAGGCACCAATTAGATGGTGTAATTAGCTGCAACGGAATATTTCGATGTGTTATAAATTGGTCTTAATAATTAAACACTAAAAATAAACTATTTGTTATTAATGAGAGGTACATTTTGTTTTAAAGTGACTACTTACGTTATTTTTTAGTCTAAAAATTCCCTTCAAATGAGACAAAACCCACAACATATAAAGTGGTTTAATTAGGCACCAATTAGATGGTGTAATTAGCTGCAACGGACTATTTCGATGTGTTATGTAATGGTCTTAATGATTAAACACTAAAAAGTAACTATTTGTTAATTATGTGAGGTACATTTTGTTTTAAAGTAACTACTTACGTTATTTCGTTGATAAAAAGCAAATGAGACAAAACCCACAGCATATAAAGTGGTTTAATTAGGCACCAATTAGTTGGTGTAATTAGCTGCAACGAAATATTTCGATGTGTTATGAAAGGGTCTTAATGATTAAGCAAAACAAATTAACAATTTCGTTAACTATGTGAGGTATAATTTGTTTCAAAGTGACTACTTATGTTGTTGTTTTTTTGTGATAGTCCTATTCAAAAGAGACAAAACCCATACCCTTTAAATGGGTGTCATTATGATTAATTAGATGGTGTAATTAGCTGCAACGGAATATTTCGGTGTGTTATGAAATGGTCTTAATGATTAAACACTAAAATTTAATTTTTTGTTAATTATGCGAGGTAAATTGCGTTTTAAAGTGACTACTTTTGCTATTAACAAAAAACACAAAATAAATGTAATTAGGAACTAATTAGATGGCCTAGTAAAGCTGCAATGGAATATTAATTTAGTGTCTAAAAGATTTAACACTAAATTTATTATCTGTGGATCATATTAGGTAGATTTTGTTCAATGCAATGTTTATTATTTTATTTTATTTTCAAAACAACTGATATTCAGAAAGTCGATATGTAACCAATATAGTTTGATGGATCGACTAAAGCATTACAAATTCAATTATCTTAACCTAATTTGGCCTACATTTTGTTATTATGACCAAAATTTTACAAAACCAACGTTCAAAATTGCCATGATTTTACAAAATTTAAGAAATAGTGGCTTATGTGGATGAACAACTTAGGAAATCCTGTCGCTTCGTGAAACTACTTTGGTAATGAAATTCGCGGCTGGCGTGGAGGCTCGAATTAGCGGCTGGACTTTTCGGCCGTAAATTGAGAATTCGCGGCTGGTATTCGCGGCTGGGAATTTGCGGCTGAGAATTCGCGGCTAGCTTCAGCTTGGTCCCATAACACCGCGCTAAAGCAAGCTAGCCGCGCTTCTGGCCCGATTTTTCTAGCCAACAACCCATTCGCTAGAAAAGAAACCATGCAGTACGGGGAGGAGCGGAGGGGAGGGGCGTTCCCGAAATTATTTTGGGTGTAAAAGGTTCTCGGTATTTCTGCTGATAAAACTTTTCACGTAAAAACAAAAAACAGAACAGATCTAGTGACAGTGTATATGCAATAAACTCAACTTGTTTGCAATATGGGGCCCGTTCATTTTTTTTTTACTACAGTCAATGTTGTTTTCCCAAAATAATTGTGGGTAGGTAGATTAGAAGAAATAAATGAACATCGAAGTTCATTTTTTTGTTTTGCTTTTGTTTTAATATAATCACTGGAAAGAAAAATATATAATCATTACCTTTTGTACGATAATGTCCCCTAATTTTCGGGGAGACATTGAGAAGCTCATGATATCGAACTATAAACTGTTGTACACAGTTTTATGTACTTGTCAAAATCATTGCTTATTAATTTAATCGGAACCGCTTTTTTGAAGGAACACGTTGCCTTGGATCGGTCGAGTTGGTCTTTGAAAAGCGTTTTGTGAGTGTTATAAAATGCATATGGTTAGAAAGATGATGTAAAAGTAGAATACAATGATCTACACAAATATGCCTCGAAATTGCGTGGTTTTCTTTTTACCTCGTCCAATAACACGTTCGGCCATTTATGGGAGTCAAAATTTTGACTCCCATAAATGGCCGACCGTGATAGTTCACGACGTAAAAAGAAAACCGTGCAATTTTGAGTGATACTTGTGTGGATCATTATATTCTACTTTTAAAACATCTTTCTAACCATATACATTTCATAACAAACGGTTTCAAACGCTTTTTATAGACCAACTCGTCCGATCCAAGGCAACGTGTTCCTTTAATAACGACTGATATTGGAGACATTTGACCTAAAATATCATTTGATGTATTGCTTTGTTCTTCAGTGTATTTGTGAAGTAAATCATTATTTACAAATCAAAATTTGAGGTGGATGGGGTGAGTCAAAATAATTTCGAAATTCTTCAAAATGACTACATTTATTCAAAATACACGGCAAAGTTTTCGGCAAAGCAGCAACACAGGTGTGGTAGTAGATTCTGTACGGCGGCGAATTGTGTACAAACTTTTTCTTCTGATAGCGCCCTCTCTTGAATCCTCCTCCTTTTACCCAGGAGGCAGAATCTCCGCCAGACGCCGGATTCCCTAGCTGTGCCACCGTCACTTGTTTGAGGTACTGTGGACACTATTGGTAATGACTGAAAATAATCATGTTCGCATTAAACTTACTTGTAAGCGATCAATGGAGAGTTGTAATTAAAGGAACACGTTGCCTTGGATCGGTCGAGTTGGTCTTTGAAAAGCGTTTGTAACCAATTTTTATAAAATGCATATGGGTAGAAAGATGTTGTAAAAGTAGAATACAATGATCCACACAAACATGCCTCGAAATTGCGTGGTTTTCCGTTTACCTCGTCGACTAACACGTCGGCCATTTATGGGGGTCAAAATTTTGACTCCCTTAAATGGCCGACCGTGTTAGTTCGCACAGTAGAAGGAAAACCACGCAATTTCGAGGCAAACTTGTGTGGATCATTGTATTCTACTTTTACAACATCTTTCTACCCATATGCATTTTATAAAAAACGGTTACAAACGCTTTTGTTTTGACCAACTCGTCCGATCCAAGGCAACGTGTTCCTTTAAACTTGTGAGAAACGGCTAACTCTGAACAATTTATTCCTTCATGCTCTGAAGTAACGTGGTTTTTGAGAAATAGGTTATTTCTCACTATTTTAAGGGGCTATGTATTTTTACATTAAACTTACACAGTTTGAAGATAATGATAGTTGAAAGCTTCCCTGAAAATATTACTTGCTGAGGTGCCGTAGTTTTTGAGAAATGGGTAAAACAATGTCATAAAAATAATTTTCGTCTCCGTGATCATGAAACGAAAATTATTTTAGCATGTGAAAACGTGTTTTCATGACATTATTTTACTCATTTCTCAAAAACTACAGCACCTCAGCAACGAATTATTATTTTAAGGCACGCTTTCTACTATCATTATCTTCAAACGGTGTAAGTTTAATGTAAACCTTTGGGCAGTGTGTTTTGTGTTACAAAAAGTACCAAAATCCTTTAAATAAATTGGGGACATGAAAATTCGCAAAACTTTTGGAATTTCAACTTTTTGGTGCAAAAAAATACATCACAATTTGACAAAAATCGCCGATTACAGCCAAAACACAATAGTGACGGAGTTAAAATTTGCACCAGCACAGGCGGGTGGGGGTATCCGCAAGAAGTAATTGCGCCAATTCTGCCTGTAGGGGTGGCTCGATTTTCTTTTGTTTTAATGTATTCCCTGGAGCAGGGAGAAGAGGGAAGAGCGGTTTTTATGCTAACGATTATTTTGAGTAATTACCATTAGTGTCCAGTGCTATTAATACCTCTGTCGGAATCAATGAAATATTAAATAGGGAGTCCAAACTTCGCATGGTGGATTTAAGATCAAGCAATACACAATGCGTGCATAATGAACTCCATACAGCGATGGTGGGGTTTATTTATTTATTTATTTAAATTCTTTGGACAATATACAGTGCGGAGGCTAAAGAACAAAAGTCAAAAAATAGCTCATCCAAAAAGACATGTACTTCCAGTTATGGTTCAAATATCTGTTTCTTTTTTAACTCCATTCTTTAAGTCCTTGTTTATATCAATGTATAGTGCAGTTCAACCTATCGGTTGACATTTACATGTATTAATTTGCATGAAACAAACCATGATAGTATAAGGAGATTTAGCTGCACGTTACGCAAACCAATGTGAAAACCAGAAAATTGTGCTGTTGGCATACGTGAAGTTAAACAAAATTCACATCAGGTAAGTACGTGCAGACGTCATACATGAGCATTAAATAAGCCACAAGTAGTGACGTCACCTAAAGTAGAAACAGCACAATTTTCTGACGTTCATGTTCACGTGTTTGCTCGCGTAACGTGCAGCTATACATCTCTAATAACGATAGCCTGTGTTTAAAAGCTCGACGTTTCGCCCAGTGTGCTTTGACCGGTCTTCATGAGACGATGAGAGCATGCACTGAAGACAGTCAAAACACACTGACCGAAACGTCGGGTTGCGTAACCACACAGGTTCCTTCTCATAGAGAGAGTACAGTGTATAATGGTGTCCACGCAAACCTCACGAGTGGATCAATACCACTCACAAGGTTCAATATCGTGCGTGGTGTTCAAAATGAATCTGGAGTATAGTACTTTATAAGATAGACAACTAGTTTGACACAGCATAGAGTCTTAGTCGTAGTCAGAGGGGTTCATGTGTCTCTTTTATCATTATTACTATTGGTTTTATTAAAAATTCAAACATCGCAGCCCGAGGGCTGAATTGAATTTAAAAGATACACAACAAGAATATACTTTATACAAACATTTAAAAGGGAAGTGTTTACAGGCAAAAATGTTAAAAAGGTTATGTACAATTGACAAATAACTACAATTTGGATTCCAGCTCCACAAAAAAAACCAAGAAGTTAAAAATGCAACTGTTGAGAAGGGTGGTTAGGGAAGGAATTGGGCTGTTTTTGTACCTGTTAGTTCTACACCTGATTGGGCACAGTTTGTTCGCATTTCTAAGATTATCGTGTCTGTAGTTGTTCGAACTTAAAAGTGATTTACAAAATTTAGAAAACAGTTGTTGGAGTCTGACAGAGACGGGTGACAAGCCAACGTGGGCGTAAATTTCACTACAAGACGTGTCACTACAAAAAACCCTTTGTTAGGATGAAGACACCCTGTTTTAAATTTGGACACCTTGGTTTACCTGTCATTTACATAAATGTATTGTAGGTGAACAGTTTGGACAGCCAGCTTTTAATTTCCAGCAAAGTTTGTCACCCTATACAATCCAGGCTTAACCTTGCGTAGTAGTTAAAGACCCTTAGCTCTGACTTATACTCTGATGCATTTTAAATGGATGGTGCTCGACGTACACAGTGACTCGTTTTAAACATGTCTTTCTTTGCGCGCGCAAATCAAATTTCCATGTGGTACCCAACTAGTGTTTACAATGATTTTGTGCAGAACTTGTGCGATCGATTGAAGAACACAATGCTAAGAACTGCGCATTAATCAGGGACACCGACTGGGTTAACTTTAAATAATTTTGGGTTGAACAACGACAAATACTACAGCAGGATTTGAACCAACGGCCTCTTGATTGACATGCAGGTGCTCTCTAGCCCTCTATTGACGCATTTTTCCAATATTTTGTTTCGGAGTTGCCATTCAGAAGCCATAAAACCGTTGGTTCAATATTTTGTTTGCACTTATGTAAGTGCTCGTACTATACCTTTGTTACTTGTTGATACATAATTATATCTTGATAAATAAATAACTTTATTGATAGCTCAAAAACTATCTTCTTATTTTAGGAAGGAATCCACAAGGAGTGAATAGACCAATCTCCAGCAATGGTTGTGAGGCTCAGCGAGCCTTACAACGGTACCACGGGACCAGAGGCAGCCGCTGAATGTAGCATTGGGTTCCCCATGAGTATAAAGGGCCATTCCATTATGGCTAATGGGTGGTGTGTTTTTGTTAAGGAGCGCAGGCACTTGGTAAATACCTACAATAATTAATTATTTGTTGAGCACTTTATTTAAAGTGCACGTACCTTTCAAATTGTCACTTTTTGATTGCCGCTTTTAACTTGAATGATGTGTTCCATTAGCTGAAGGTCACCGTCCACTTTGCTGTTGATGATCATAGGCCGTGTCCGAAACGACGACTTCGGCTACAGCTACGGCTAGATCAGCGCGTCTACCAGTGTTGAAGAATAGGCAGACGCGCGCGATCTAGCCGTAGCTGTAGCCGAAGTCGTCGTTTCGGACACGGCCTTAGATTCATAAATACCTCAGACAGTTTCGCTATTCCTATGGTGGAGAGCGCGTCACGTGGGTGTGTATAAACCTTTTTTATGACCAGTAAAAAGTGTTGAAACATGGGCGTGACACGCGAGCTTGCACCTGAGATTATAAGACAGTTTCTTCATTCCTATTGGTCGAGAGCAACGGCTGAAACAGTTGTACCACATCACGCGATACGCGCGACGCGCACAGCATTCCCTTAAAAGGAGTTCTTTACCCTCAGGCCATTTCATAGCTGGAGGGGTGTTGTGTTGAAAGAAATCATTGAACAATTATAAGTTTTGCATTTATTTTACTTATTGACAAAAAAGTGTTGATGTTTTTGACCGAAAAGGTATTTATGAATGGGAATCAAAGTGTGTTGAATCGGTTTTCAACTAGAGGTTTAAACCCGCCGAGGCCTGATTCTTGATAATTTATCTCGACTTCGTCTCGGTAAAATTATCAAGAACCAGGCCTCGTTGGGAATAAACCACTAGTTGAAAACCTCTTCACCACACATTGATTCCCTCATTAGATTAACTTTGTTTGTGTACAACGGCTGTGTGCACACTTGTTGAGTATTTTATAACATTATGCAGTTTGTAATGAACAACTTTTTCAAAGTAAATCTTCTACATTGTGAGGTACGTTCTGATAAAGATGTTTACAAACTAGGCACAGGGTTAAATGCACACTTAAAACCTTTAAAATAATATTTTATGAAAACTGCGAAAATCGAAAATGACTGCGAATTTACAGAGCACAAAATGTAGCAAACCACTTGCCCATATTAAACGCAACGATACTAATGTTGACGTCTTAAAAAGCGCACGTATCTACCAACAAGGTACTCACGTCACGATATACAAACTTTCCGAAAGATAGGTTATTGCAGTGATGAATTCTGAGACCCAATTATGTAGCACCTTCTAAGGGTTTACAGGGTGCTACGGCGCATACAGCAGCCACAGCCAGGAACACCGGGGGCTAATTTTCCCCCAATATTGCAATGATTTGGTAAAAGAGCAGGCCAATTTCATTATGACGCAATTTGACGGAAAGAGCCAATTTTGACGGAAAGAAAATTCGCCACCGGGGGCGAACCCCTTCTCTTTTCGATTTAAAGTGCACCGAGTTGTTTAACATTCGTTACACAACACATGGGAACAACGGCTTTACGTCCCATCCGAAGGACGAAGCAATGGTTTCATGGCTGGGGATTGGAACCCACACTTTGCTGATCAGGGCCCAATTTCATGGCTCTGCTTGCCGTAAGCACAGAATCGGCGCTTACGGAAGCAGGAATTTCTGTGCTTACGGCAAGCGTATTTCACGGGTTGTTAGCGGCGAATTTGGGCTTCTGCGCGTGCGTACTCAACGTTAATAGGCATTCTACGCTTACAAGGCTAGCGCAGAAATTCGGCGCTTGCACGTAAGCGGGGAATCGTGATTGTAAGCGCGGAATTCGGCGGTAAGCAGAGCCATGAAATTGAGCCCAGAAACCACCAGAGTTTGATGAGGATAACGCACACATTGCACAGATCAGAGTTCAATCTGTCGTACAATGATACGCCTCATTTCGCCTCATCAACAAGGGCGCTATTATTATGAGAGTGTAACGCCATACTGTTGATTTCAAATGGAGCGCGGAAACTCTCTGTAAAAGGTCTGGGCACGTTTTACACAATGTCCACAAAGTTACCTTAAACAGTTTGAAGATAATGATAGTAGAAAGCTTCCCTCAAAATGTTACTTGCTAATGTGTTGTGTTTTTTGAGAAATGAGTAAAACAATGTCACGAAAATTATTTTCGCCTCATTGTTCGCATGTAAAAGCGTATTTACATACCATAACTGGTTAAAACGTTTTTACATGCAAAATAATTTTAGTCTCACTGCCTGACAGACTGAGACGAAACATTTTTTTGTGAAAGTGTTTTACCCTTTTCTAAAAATAAATAAAATACAGCACCTCATCAAGTAATGTTAAGGGTAGCTTTCTACCATCGTTATTTTTAAAATGAGTAATTTTATTGTAAATAAATGGACACTATGTTTTGTGTTAAAAAATTTCCAAAATCATTTAAAACATGCAACCAATAACCTCAAAACGAATCATGTAGTAACCACAATTTTTTTTCGGCAGTATGCGCAGGAATCGTGCAACTAATGCAGTCTCAAATCGAGTCGTTACAGTACTGTTTGCATCAGTATTCCCTACGAACTGTAATGAAAAGAGTGACATTTGGAGAAACGTGAGACTTAAGTTACTATTAGAGATGAATTCAAGTACATGTCATAGTGCACTATAATCAAGTGTTTGAAAGGAATATAACATAATTGGTAAGGAAACCTACACGATCCAATGATGATGAAAGTAGAAAACATCCCAAAAAATATTTCTGTCTAAAATGTCATACTTGATGAGAAATAAATAAAACAAATTTCCCGTTTGAAGTTTATCGCTCAGCGTTTTTTTTTTTAATCGATGTCATGGCAACATGTGGAATCGGTTTTTCACTATTTTCTCTTGGTCCAGATGGCCGATCGACCCCAAACTTCTATTATGTTTGCCAGGTTATGTATTTGGTAATTTACATACAGTGCTTCACTGCCATCAATGTTGTTGTTGTTGCAAAAAAACTAACCTGAAACATGTTCTTCAGATTTGTGTTTTAGATTCACCTTTGGCTGGCTTATAAGTCCAGTAACGCCCCAAGCCCGATCATTAAACACTAAAGCCCAACCTACGTTCTGGGTCATTATTTATTTACCCAGATCATTGGGTGTTGACTCGTTCCTGGGTCGGTATGAATCGCGATATGTGTCAAATGGTCAAAATTAACCAGAATTCTGACCGTGTATAGTTTTGAGAGAGATTGACCAATCACACCTGCGATTGTGGGATTATTTATCTTCTAATCACAACGATTTTTGATAAGAACGCTTGGTGGCAGCAGACTTACCAGGTAAATCTCTTTGTTCTCAGAACTACGCCGTAAACAATCGACCTTATTGCAAATACTTGGTACGTGCGTTGTGTAGGCGTTAAAAGAATGAGGTGCAAGCTGGTCTAGCTAGCGATGGGTTCAATTTCATAGAGCTGCTGAGCACACAAATTTGCTAAGCATGAAATTTCTTCCTTGATAAAAACATTACCAACCAAATTTTCATTTTTTTTTTCTGTATTGCTTGTTAGTGATATTAAGCTGTTATTTGCTCATCCCGAAAACCACGTGGAAGTTTGGTTGGTAATCCTGTTTTTTATCAAGGCAAACATGTCATGCTCAAAAAAAGTTGTGCTCAGCAGCTCTATGAAATTGGGCCCTGTTAATCGCTAGCCTGACCATGTGCTTACTGCAGCAGAATTATTTTGCTTAGGTGCAAGCGTATTTCACAGGTTAGCGTTTACCATGAATATGATTGTGACGTCATTTAATTTCGTGCGGAAAACACCGGAAGGTTAGCATGCCTTTTCGTGTGCTCACGGTTAGAGTGCTATGAAATGGTAATCGCACAGTAAGCACAAAATCGGCCGCTAAGCAGCGTTAAGAAATTTGGCCTAGTCCTGTTTTTTATCAAGGCAAACATGTCATGCTCAAAAAAAGTTGTGCTCAGCAGCTCTATGAAATTGGGCCCTGTTAATCGCTAGCCTGACCATGTGCTTACTGCAGCAGAATTATTTTGCTTAGGTGCAAGCGTATTTCACAGGTTAGCGTTTACCATGAATATGATTGTGACGTCATTTAATTTCGTGCGGAAAACACCGGAAGGTTAGCATGCCTTTTCGTGTGCTCACGGTTAGAGTGCTATGAAATGGTAATCGCACAGTAAGCACAAAATCGGCCGCTAAGCAGCGTTAAGAAATTTGGCCTAGTATGCACATCATTCAACATTTAGCGTTTGCGCAATGGGTAATTTCCAAAAGGTCTATTGTTTTTTTTGTAATGTGCACAGTATGCTCAGAACTATACAGACAATGGACTTTTACCCGGTAAATGCTGCCACCTAGCGTTCCAAAGTCTCCCAATACTTGCCTCTGTTGGTACACCATATACATCAGTGACATATTTTGTCGGTTCAACTTCCAAGCCGTACTTCACATTGTATGCAGTAACCCATTGGTCAACATTACGGTTACCTCGGCCTTGTGTGATTAAAGCAGTAATGTATGAAACACTACCCAAATCAACTTGGATCCATGGCTGGGTGTCACTAGTTGACGGACCCCAAGCAGCACACTGTCCTGCAGATTAAACAGCACACGTTTTACCATTAATAGTAAGACTGCCATTTTATGTCGTGGCCCCTCAGCATCGCTATCATGGGCAGCGCACCATTACGATGCGTTAAACTAATTCTGTGACGTCAGTTCAAGTTGAAATAACTGCATTTTCTAATTGAAAGATAATACCACGTGCAAAACACAAGTAAAAACATGTTTCAATTTCCAAGTGTTTTTTCCCGTTTTAATTAATTTGCTTTTTGAATAGTACAAACATAATCGAAACTGATCAAAACATTGTACTCGATAATGTTGCAACCACAATATGCTTATCAATATATGCAGAATACAAGTGTGACCTAACATCGTTGAACAAAGTACACATTTTTTCGAAAGTATTTTAAGTCAGAGAATAGACTCATAAGTGTAGATTCGTAACTACAATACGCGCCTTAGCTTCGGCTCGTACATTCTATCCACGAATCTACATTTTCGTGTCTATTCTCCAATATCGACTCCTGCTCAATTGGTTTGTAGCATTAACACGCACACACGAATCTAAACAGTTTGTGTATGTAAACAAGTGGGTAGAAAACTTGTGCTGAGAAATAAATGTTGAAAGTCTAAACACTGTTTTTAGAAAGTGGTAAACGTTTACCTATAGTGTTTAACCGAGATCGTTGTGGTCCATGAGTGGGGATCATGTTTTCATAAGTAGATGATGCTGTAATTGCTGCATCTGGAATAACTTTATTTTCCATCCCAAGAGGTCCTTCGATTGAGCAAGCTGAATGAGAAACAAATATCACATTAATAAATAACTTGGACAGTTTCAAAACCCGATCACGTGGGGATGTATCGGATGATAAAGGACCAACTAAGGAACCTATAGCGAATAAATGGCCCCTAAACCAGCATTCATTGTGTACTAGTTTTCATGCGCTTTGCACCGTATCCATAGAGTTATACATAACTCTACGGCTGTATTGCAGGAACGCAAAGACTTTTTACGGCCTGGGGTCCGGGCCCGCCTAAGGGCCCGGGAAAATTTTACATTCTAGATGCTCTGTGGTGCAATCTTAGGCCAAGAGGCATAACGAATGGAACAGAACATAAAATCTTTAAAATGTGAGCAGCAGTAGAACCTTTTGGGTTAACAACATCTTCTTTAGGTGCGGATCTATGACACAAGTTTTAGAGGGCATCTCTGTCAAAGAGTGAGCACGCGAGAGTGTGAAACCTTTCCGGGCTCGCTTACTGACGCAGAACAATTTTGCATTTTAGATGCTTTGTGTATGGTGCAATCTTATTAGGCCACTTAGAGATCCAAGAGCAATTGAATATGGTGTCAAATGGAAAAGAGTTAATAACAGACTTGGGTTCGGAGCTACCTGGGTAAAACATGACCAATATCGCTCGAACTAGCCATAGAGGGCGCAGAACGGCAATGGCAGACAGACAAAGCGCGTTACCGTAAAGTAAACATACAGTAACTACAAGAGAACTAAAAAGTATGGAGATAATATTGAAGTCTTATATAGCGCACGTATCTACCAAACAAGGTACTCAAGGCGCTGAGTATATACAAACTTTCAGAAAGATAGGTTATTGCAGTGATGAATTCTGAGACCCAATTATTTAGCACCTTATAAGGGTTTACAAGGTGCTACGGCGCATTAAGCAGCCACAACCAGGAACACCGGGGCGAACCCCTTCTCTTTTCGATAAGTGCACTGTGTTCTTTTACATGCGTTACACAACACATGGGACCAACGGCTTTACGTCCCATCCGAAGGACGAAGCAATGGTTAAGTGTCTTGCTCAAGGACACAGTGTCACGGCTGGGGATTCGAACCCACACTCTGCTGATCAGAAACACCAGAGTTTGAATTCGGTGCTCTTAAACGCTCGGCCACGACACTTCCACGAACACCCCATAAAACAAAACAAAAAAACTTCGTCTTCTAAAACTATGTTTGTATGGGAGGAGAACATCTAACTAAACACGAATGACCCTTTTCGGTAGCATTCGATTTCGCTCGAAATATAATAGCTTGGTGGTTAAATTGGCTGCTCGTTTCCCGAAATTGACCGAACAAACCTATTACTTACCTGAGCGACATTTCTTCTTGAAAGTTGACAATGCCAGGTGTTGCATTGATCCGTGCCCATTGCTACTATCAGCAACATGTACACCACACATTGACATGTCACCATCGTTTATTATCAAAAACAACATCATTAGGCGAAGAGAAAGCCGGTATCTACTCCACCACTTCATGCTCTTTGATTTTAGTAAGTCTTATCCCAAGCTTAATTCACCTAATATTCATATAAGACAATGGATTTAGCCTTTCTTGTAAGTTTAATTGGTGAAATTGATATCAAGACCTTAGAGCAAGTTGGCGACTTGATAAATGATCAGGGCCAAATTCCATGAAGCCTTTAAACACAAAAACTTGCTAAGCACAGAAAAAGTATTGCTAAACACAAACAGGTAACCAGCCACAATTACATTAAGTTTGCATCGTAGTGACTGGTGCCCCGCTTAATTTTGCTCAGCAAAGAAATTTATGAAAATGGTCCCTGTTCACTAAAGCATGTCAAATAAAAGGAACCTGGTTGACTGATTAACCCATTAGGTCTAAGCTCTAAAAGCCTATTTTTATATACTTTATTCCTAATTGATGAGTCGGGTTGACTGCTGTTGTAGCTGTAGGTAGATATGTGCTGGAAAATTACAATGTGGTCATAAATAAAGTGTGAAAAACTTCCAGCAAAAAATAGTTAGTGACCTGACGTTTGGACCCTTTCTCACATTTGTATTGTGATGTCACAATACAAATTAATATGACGATACAGACAACTCATATAACGTTGAATCGTATGGCGCTTTGTGAAATCGAGCCCTTGTCTCTACTCGTTTGTGATGAAGAGAATGACCTTAAGGGACAAGCAACCCAACATATTCTGGGGCACAATGGTGTAGTTATTATTGCTGATATACAAGCAACCCAACATACTCTGGGGCACAATGATGTAGTCACCAGTACCTCGCCAGAGATTGCCACTTCGCTGGTTTTTCACTGATAATTTGTTTTATATGCATCCCTTGCATAGTAGCCATTTTTTCTTCAATATTCGCTACCCCAAGGCCACCTCGGGAAGTGGGGAGAAACATGGTGTTCCGGTTGACAAATTCGCCTTTGTGGCCCCAGATGAATCGAAAAATGATTTGGTTTATTTTCGTTATTTCTCTCATCGTGGGCGGGGTAACTTCAGCCAAGTACCATATTTTGGGCAAAATGTATGTGTTAGTGACCGTGACCCTTCCTTTCATGGTTAGATCCCGGCCACTCCAATCGTTGATTGATTGTTCGATTTTGGAAATTTTTCGGTCCCACATTTCTTTTCGGGAGTCTTTGTTTCCGAAATTAACCCCGATAATTTTGGCTGAGTTACCCCAGGCTATGTCAACTGGTCCATGCAACCTTCCACTCCACCTCCCAAGATAAAATCCTTGGGACTTTTGCTGGTTGAGCTTGGAGCCGGACGCTTTCTCATATCTCTCGATCAGTCTAAAGCTGTGGACAACGGAACGGTCGTTTGACAGGATAAGGGTAGTATCATCGGCATACATGGAAACTCTAGCTTCGGTCCCACCGGGTAATTTGATCCCCACGATAGATGGATCACCTCTCAGCGCGCAGCCTAGAGGTTCCAAGGCCAAAATGTACAGTAGGGGGAAAAGGGGGCAACCCTGTCTGACCCCGCGTGACAGTGAAAAGGGTTCCGAAATGTGACCATTGCAAATAACTGCACTGT
The DNA here is from genome assembly GCF_032118995.1 of Asterias amurensis. Taxonomy (NCBI): domain Eukaryota; kingdom Metazoa; phylum Echinodermata; class Asteroidea; order Forcipulatida; family Asteriidae; genus Asterias; species Asterias amurensis. The sequence continues at coordinate 7,294,693 of NC_092657.1, read as the reverse complement.
CTATGTCTGTGTACAGGATTTCGACCCACTTTTGGAAATTTGGACCGAAGCCAAATTTTCCTAGTACTTGTCTGAGATACCCCCAGTTTACCCTGTCAAAAGCTTTTTCTTGATCGAGAGACACAAAGACCGCGCCCATATTCTTTTGCTCAACGTAATCTTGAACGTTTCGGAGCAAGTGTGCATTGTCTAGTATTGATCTACCCTCCACCGAACAGGTTTGATCCAAATGGATAACACTGTTCAGGACTGTGCGTAGTCTGGTGGCGAGGATCTTGGAGATGATTTTGTAGTCAACGTTTAACAACGAGATCAAGCGCCAGTTTTTAGGTCGTCACGGTTGCCCTTTTCTTTAAAAATCAGGGTGATTAACCCGTTCTTTTGAGTTTGGCTTAAATTACCATTTTCAAAGACCGTGTTGATTACGTCGCAAATATCTTGCCCAATCTCGTTGAAAAACGTTTTGTAAAAATCTGCGGGCAAACCATCTTGACCTGGGGATTTGCCCGCCTCCATACTAAACAATGCAGCCTGCACCTCAGGCAGTGTCACCGGCTCTTCTAGTGAATTTTGTTTCTCTGAGCTCAGTGACCTGTCAATTGACTCAAGAAATAAATCGATTTCTTTTTGTTCGACCGGGGCGGTCATAGTATTGACGGCATGTTTCAGTCATTACTACTGGGTCTTCTGTTACACTCCCGTCACGGCCATTGAGACTCTGCATGCGCTTGGAGTCGGGGTCTTTTGTGTTTGGGCACTGAATGTTTACTTTGCCTTTGATTTTGGTTGAAGGGCGATAGCTTTGGAATTTGCTACCGTCTTGTTTTTGGGTGTTAGCTTTGGAATTTGCTACCGTCTTGTTTTTGGGTGTTTTTCAAAAATTCTAGTCTCGCTGCTTTGAGTCTAGGGGCGCATGAAGAGTCACCATTATCTATTTTACTCTGTAATTGATCAATTTCTTTCAAGAGACACTTCCGTTCAAGATTACGCCTCCTGGAGGCGTTTACAGAAAAAGAAATAACCGCTCTTTTGAGGTTAGCTTTTCCCTTGTCCCACCACTCCGTAATTTTATCAAAATTCCGCTTTTGTTTTTTCCAAACAGCCCAAGTAGATTTAACCATATGTTGGAATTCTGCTTGGGGCAAGTAAGATGTATTGCATTTCCAATATCCTCTTCCGGTTTTTTGAATCACATTGGATATCTTGGTGGTTACCAAATCATGATCAGACAAAGGAAAAGCAGTTATTTCACTTTCTGAACCGATGGACAATTCACGGGACAAGAATATTTTGTCAATACGAGTGGCTTTTGAATTATCCGCACTGTGAAAGGTTTATCTTTTAACGCTGGGGTGTTTCGTCCTCCAGGTATCTACCAAATCATGACACTTTACAGTACGGAATAATTCTCTAGTTCCTCGTAAACCTTGGTGATTAGGAAATTGGTTTTTTGAATCAAGGCTCTGGTCAGAAATACGATTGCCCCGGGTGTGAAGTGGCAAATTGTTCTTTGAAAAAGCGCCGTCTTTCTGCGGGGTGGTTTGGTGCATAACAATTGATTATTCTGACCCGAGCCTTAGAACCAGGCAAAGTTGTTGTGATGGAAACTAATCTACCGCCATTGTCCCGTAACTGGTCCATCGGTTTCCAGGAGTACCGGTTTGAAAACAAAATGGCTACGCCACAACTAGAACTAGTCCCGAAAGACCAAAAACCTTTAGAGTTAAACTCTTTGGCCCAGCCTCTAGCTTCATAGAAGCCGGAGGCGTGGGTCTCCTGCAGCAGTAGAATGTCGGGTTTTCTACTGCCGCAGGAGGTGGAAATTTGAGCACGCTTAACCGGGTTTTTCAGCCCGTTTACATTTAAAGTACATATGTTTAAGCTACACATAATAAATGTAACAAAAATGCCAAAGTTGTGTGTGCCTGTGAATGAGTAAAGAAACCAGTTCATTATTCAATGTTCAATGTTCATAGGGTTTCCTTCTCCGTGATCTCTTTCGTCGTTGGCTTCTGAACTCCAGTTCCGGCGAAGGCTCTGGTTCTGGTGTCTGGGGTAATTGTGCGTCGTGGAATGACGACTCCGACTCGTCCGTGGTGAGGTGGCGTTTTGTTGATGTACTTACCACGGACATTTGTGATCCGTCGGAGTCGTCGCCGTCGTCGCCGTCGTCTGAAGGGTGGTCTGTTGATGTAGGCAGGCTTGAGTCACTTAGGTTGGGCTCTTGGTTGGGTGTAGTGTGTTCTAGTTTCGGTGGGGGTTTAGGTTTTGGCTGTAGTGTAGGTTTCGGTGGGAGTGAAGGTTTCTTTTGTTGTTCCTTTGATTTTGGCGTCAGTTTTTGTCCAGGGACGGTCGAGGGTCGTTGTCCGGGGGTTGCTGTGGATGGTGGTGCTGCGGTGGGTGGTGCTGCTGCGGTGGGTGGTGGTGCTCGCACCCCCGGTACCTCCGGCTGGTTGTTTGGTGGTTCTTCGGGGTTATCTGTCTTGCTGGGGCGTCCTTCGGGGGGAGGTGGAAAATCCATAGTAGCTCGTCTGTATGTTGTGGTCCGGTACCCGACCGGGCAATCCCGGGCGAGGTGTCCTATTTGGGTGCAAGTGTGGCATTTCCTCGGTACCCGACACTTGGCGCTCCCGTGGCCGTGCTGCTTGCAGTTAGTGCAGAATTCATTGGGACATTGAGCCCCCATGTGTCCTTGTTCATTACAAATACGGCAGGTCGGTGTTTGCCCGTTGTATGTGATTCTGATCGTCGTCTGTCCAGTTTTCAAGAAACTCGGTATTGATTTGGTCAGAATCATTGCATAATGTCTAATACCGTTCAGCCAGGTCTCGTGGGTTTTCCAGTGTCCCCGGCGGTGTGAGACTATCTTGCCATAGCCGGAAAGTATGGTCGACACCGGAGCATCCCCCATCTCCGTCGGGGCGTTGAACACATTTATGTACGTCGTTCGTTCTTGCGTTCTGCTAATCTGGGCAGGTTTGTCATCAACGGTTAGTGGGTGGCTCTGTAGTCTGTTTGCTGCGTCGGCTGATTTGAGGGTGATGCACCACTTCTTATCGTGTAGGTGTTGCAGGCTGGAAACCTCGTCTTCATTAACTATTCTATCCAGTTCTCGAAACATTGAGTCGGGTGTAGTTTTCTGGTACAGGCATATGTCGAGGCTCAAGGGCCTGTCCAGCGTCCGTGACGCTGCCATCTCTCCGAATTCCAGAAGATAGCTTTAAGTTGCAGAAAGCTCGATGTTAAAGGTAGTATTTCGAGCTTGAGAGTTAGAATGGTGTCCACAGTGTATTGTTATAACAATCCAATGACTTTTCAATGACACCCATACAGAAAGTGTACAGCCACAATGTTTTATACCATCAACATCTCCTCATTACTCGTTACCAAGTAAGGTAACATATTGGTTCGGACAGGTCGAGGGGTGACCGAGGGCGAACGTGAAAATAGTCACTATCAATTCGCAAATTTTGGGCGAATTCACCGCGAATTTCAAATATCCATATTCGCAAGAATATTCGCTCAAGTGTGAGAGTAGCATTACTGTGTGTATTCACACCGCACGACCCAACCGTATACACACTGTCGCATCGCTCAACGCACACTGTACGACTACTGTGCACAAGTCATCCGCACTCGTAACACTAGGCCGACGCATGCGGATAGTGTACGGGGGCATCGTGTCTCGCGATGTGGTACACACATATTACGCACAGTGCATATGGTAGGGTTTTTTTATACAGCGGCGGTCTTTTTTTGGAGTAGGAAAAAATGTTTGACTGCCTTGAGCAAGACTAGTAAACGCATAGTAAGTCCCTGGGTATTCTTTACAGAGGCTTTGAAAACCTTGTTCTTTGCAGCAACAGAAAACGCCTAATAAATCAGTGTACACAGTTTTTAAATGCAAGCAGTGGGCCTAATGGCATGACTTTTCTACCTAAGGTATTTCTTTTGGAACAAATTAATATAAATCGATCTCCGTGGGCAATCATTTTCAGATTCGAAAAGCTAGGAAAGTTCGCATGAGACTTCCCGCCGACATTTATTAAGGTTAAACTTTTTACCGCCCAGGGACTTGGCGTGAGTTAAGTTAATCGGCTATCGTTTGACCAAAACCCCTTTTTCCCGATACCGAAATAAAAACCATGCCATTAATAAAGCACTGATGCAACCCCCCACTGTTGTATAGAATTGCCATCCCCAAAAATAGTCCTGACTTTTATTTCCTTTTTTTATTCGATTTTAAAGGACAAAAATCCCTATTGAAAAGCGCTAGTACAGTGGCAATGCTAAACGATGCAGAAAAACAAATTGAAGGCCGGAGCGCATTAATATCCAAACCACGTGTGGCCCCATAACCCTCAACCTAAATGTAGACTGGCTCTCATAGCCTAAAGTTAAGTTCGCCGTTGTTCTGTTGTGAATTCAGTCACAATTTTAGCTTTTCGATTTATATAAAGTGCCCTTTCTATAACGAACAATGAAATCTATCATTAATATGTGTATTAACAAAATCGCATCTACAATATGGGTCATTGATGTGGTTCAACAAGAAGGCAGTGGACACTGCTGGTAATTACTCAAAATAACTACTGGCATACAAACTTACTTGGTGACAAGTTATGGCGAGCTGTTGATAGTACACATTGTGAGAAACGGCTCCCTTTGAAGTAACGTAGTTTTTCAAAAAAGAAGTAATTATCCACAACAATATTTGAATTTTAATTCTATACCTCAGAATTAGATCTTGAAGTCTCGAAATCAACCATCTGAAAGCACACAACTTCGTGTGACAAGGGTGTTTTTTCTTTCATTATTATCTCGCAACTTTGACGACCAATTGAATTCAAATTTTCACAGGTCTAATGTTTTATGCATATGTATACACCAAGTAAGAAGACTGGCCTTTGAAAATTACCAATAGTGTTCATCATGTAAGGATACATCTTGAACGAATTTTATTTTGTTTTTGTTGTGCTTTATTTGTCTACATTTTATATTTAAAACTGACGAAACAACGTTTAAAAACCTTTTCCAGAGATATCAGACCCCCAAAACCGCCACTACCAAGAAAATTAACAATTGAGATAAACAAAATTACCGAACAATTAACTAAGGAACTGTGACCGTATTAGAAAATAAACAAAGAAATAGCGCAATCAACCAAAAACAGGCAACTAAAAAAGAAAAAACAATCTAAAGGTAGCGGTGAAACAAGGCTTTAATAAGGATAAAACACATTGTTTTAAGAGTTCAGGATCGGAAGTAAAACTAAATGAATTATGAAAGAAACTTGATTGTACAATATGAATATCTTCTGCTTAGCAACTTTATGAGGTAAGTCTAAGATGATTATTACTGTTTTCATTCATTATCATTAATCGTAAGATGAGCAGGAACATTAAGCGAAATTTGCAAAACACCAATTGAAGCTCCAACATTAATTATTCTACCATTTTAAAAGTAGGTCAATCCACATGCTTCGATAACGGTAGGTTGAATAATGTTCTGTGAGTGTAAATGATGCTTGTCAGTTCCTCGTTGTCTTCAACAGTCCATCACATCAATTTAGTCCTCCGCTGTGGATAGACAAGTAAAACATTTCTAATTTTTTTCGACGAACAAAAACAACAATAATTGTTGATTTACTATTCGCAAAAGACACTTGTTGTACTCATAACACTTATGTAATTTTTGTGAATTTATCGAAACTAAGTATGAAATTGTTGTTACCATGAGGTACGCATCGGCCCCCGTCACAATACTCATTTGAACGGCATGAGCCACATCCACGTCCTGTGGAGGAAAAGTAGAAAAACACAACATAGGTCAGAGTTCTTTAAGATGAATGAGTAAATACGTGCGTACGTGTGCGTATTAATGACGTCACGGTATTTTTTATTTTTATTTTATATATTTTTTTATACAATAAAAGAATATAATAGATTGGTGTATTAGCCAATAATTAAAAACAGCGACAAGAATTTGAAGTATTGGACTCACATCAAAAACGAAATCCCCGTGAAGTTATAATTTAAAAAAACGTGCACCAAGATGTGAAACCCTTTTTTCTCTTGTCAACTCAACTTTTCAAAACTTTTATGGCATTCTAAATAATAAACATTGTGTAAATTAAATGATAATTGAATTCTTACTTTGTTCAGCAAAAGCTCCTTCTTGCGTTTGTGCTGAATAAAAGCACAAAAAGAAAACATAATCAAATGGCGTTACAATAGTTGTTGATTGTTTGTTTGTTTGTTGATTTATTCTTTGTTATTATTGTTTTTAGTTGTGTGTGGTTTGAATGCAAGGTGTACATTGATGCAGTAACCGGCCCCGTATGATTTAATTGACCTGTTAGCTATACAAATTTGTATTGAAAGATTATTCCAATTATGTCAAAGGACAAAATTGAGTAACGAAAATATTATCATTGCTTGTAAAATTCTGTTTTTAATTGAACTTTGTCAGGGCGGTTGGTGGCAGCAGACTGACAATGTATTCTATTGTTCTCAGAAATGTGCGCACGCTTATGGCAAGCCATATGCCCAATAATTCGATTAACAGTGTTTATCGTCGATAAACTAAGTTTATCGCCGATAAACACTGTTTATCGACCGATAAACAGTGCTTTTCGAGAAAAACTCTGTTTATCAATTGATAAACTTAGTTTATCTCGATAAACACTGTTTTTCCGCCGATAAACAGAGTTTATCGAGATAAACTTTGTTTATCAACTGATAAACACGAATTATTGGGCATCTGGCGTCGGCGTAAAACTGTGTTTATCAGTTGATAAACAGAGTTTTTCGATAAACAGTGTTTATCACTTGATAAACACTGTTTATCGAATTATTTGGCATCTGGCGTCGGCGTAAAACTGTGTTTGTCAGTCGATAAACAGAGTTTTTCGATAAACATTGTTTATCAAGTGATAAACACTGTTTATCGAGTAATTGGGCATCTGGCGTCGGCGTAAAACTGTGTTTTTCAGTTGATAAACACAGTTTTTCTCGATAAACAGTGTTTGTCAACCGATAAACACTGTTTATCGAATTATTGGGCATCTGCCGTCGGCGTAAAACTGTGTTTGTCAGTCGATAAACAGAGTTTTTCGATAAACAATGTTTATCAGTCGATAAACAGTGTTTATCGAAAAACTCTGTTTATCACCTCGAAAAACTGTGTGTATCGCTTTATCGCTTGGCCTATACAGGGTGTTTAAAAAAAAAGGTAATCCTACTTTGAAGGGTTTGTATGGCCAGACTAATATGTTTACCAGCAGAAAGTATGGCATCATCTTAAAGCTGAAACCTTGTGCTTTCCAATGATACATTTGGTTATAGGCACACGAACAGGCATGCTAACCTTCCGGTGCTTACCGCACGAAAATAGATGATGTCACAATGCAAATCCACGGTAAACAGGCAGTATGTCCGCCCAATTTTTCTGCTAACCTGTGAAATACGCTAAGGCTTAAGCAAATTTTTTTCTGCTACAGTAAGTACGCAAATTTACTTACCGTTAGGCAGCGCTATGAAATTGGGCTCTGGTATCTGCTGCCAACTAGCGTTCGAAAGACTCTAGTTGAATACATTTCAGTTTTGCGGGTCTGACTCGGGCCCAATTTCATGCCTCTGCTTACCACCGAATTCTGCGCTTACGAACACGATTCCCCGCTTACGTGCAAGCGCCTTGTAAGCGTAGAATACCTAGTAATGTGAAGTACGCACGCGCAGAAGCCAAAATTCGCCACTAACCCGTGAAATACGCTTGCCGTAAGCACAGAACTCCCTGCTTCCGTAAGCGCCGATTCTGTGCTTACGGTAAACAGAGCCATGAAATTGGGCCCGGTCATGACCCGGTTGCATGACGTCACAACAAAAAGTTTACTAAACAGCCATCATTTTGTTAACACAAATTTCACTTTCAAAACAGAGTTTTTGGTGGCATGTAATTTTTTGTTAGGAAAGACATAACCTTAGCTTGTAAAATAAGTAAATGTTGCAGTTTAATAATTATGATTTGATCTTTTCGTAAATCCACTAAGAGTTTCAGACGAAAACAAGCAAGTGAGATAGTTCAATGATGCATCAGTGTGAACGCTATAGGATTGTTGTCTTTGTTTCATGTTGTTGAGTTACATTGGTTTCTTTAGAATACTCACTGCGTTTATTCAACAGACTCTCAACATTACGGAGAAGCTCCCGAAGTGTCGGTTCATCTGAAGGTAGAAAAGATCAATGCAGAAGTAATTATTAGTGACCTGAGATGATGAATTGTAAAATGCAAACTAAATCAACACATTCATCATGAAGTGCTTTATGGTACTAAGGCGGCCTGGATACAAAACGATTGCAGTCAAGTCTACTCACCTAGAAACTAATTCATTGCATCGTTTTAGGAATCAAACATTACGTCTCAACCAATGTTTTACTCTGGAGAAAACTTTAATTAATTTAATTAAATCACAATTTGTTTTTATACCATGTGACAGAAATTATCGAAGTGTATCGATGAAATAATTGGACTGTAAAAGAAAATAAAGAATGAAAAAAGGTTCAAACTTACTCTTTTCTTCAAGTTTTCTTTCTTCCAGGGCCTCCTCAAAATGAACTAAAAACAACAAAAGATAAATCCAGAACAGATGTTGGTTTGATAGTGGTTGAATTCGTTATTCTTTAATGCAAAAACCACATACTCTAAAATCCCCCCCCCCCAAAAAAAAAAAAAAAAAAATAAATAAATAAATAAATAAATAAATAAAAAAATAAAATAAAATAAAATAAAAAAATAAAATAAAAAAATAAAATAAAAAATAAAAAATAAATCGAGAATTGTCCCGTATTCTGCATGGGACCGTGTGCTTTACAGGGTCTATGTACTTTTTGTAGGACAAAAAACACAATGTCCACAGATTGACACTAAACTTACACAGTTTGAAGATAATGATAGTACAAAGCTTCCCTGAAAATATTACGTGCTGATGTGTTGTAGTTTTTGGGAAATGAGTAAAACAATGTCATGAAAATAATTTTCGTCTCATGAGACCAAAATTATTTTTAGCATTTACAAACGTATTTTCATGACATTGTTTTACTCATTTCTCAAAAACTACAGCACCTCAGTAAGTAAGATTTGAAGGAGAGCTTTCCACTATCATTATCTTCAAACCCTGTCAGTTTAATGTAAATCTATGGACATTTTAAAAAAGTACCCAAATTCTTTAACTACTTCTGGGTCACTTTGACCCCGAATCTGAGTCAGAATAACACAGTTTTGTTCGCGTATTAATAACCGGTTATAAACAGTCCCAGCTGGTCTTTATTAATTAAACATCCCCATGTGACGCGCCATCCACCAATGGGAATAGCGAATGTGTATTGGGTTTTTATTAATAAACGTTTCCTATGTACCTCCAGTTTCGTTGTTAAAGTTGGTAAACAAAATTGTACATATTTTCTTTTTATAGTTTTGATCAATAGTAGCTGTGTCCACACAGATTGCCAGTTTTAACAATATCATCAGTTGAACACGTTTCTTCCCACTATTCTTGCCACTATTGATTAAAAAGAATGTAATGTACAAGAAGTAAAACTCACGATGTTGAGACCTCTTCAAGTCCAGAAGGCGCTCCAAAAGGGCGACCTCATCTGACAATGCAAACGAAAAGAAACAAACATTTTCTGTAGGTTTTCACGTTTTTTCTCTTCAAAATATTGGCGCAGCTTTTCGAAGGTTTTCCAGTTTTCCAAAATATTGGTTCAGGAAATTTGCTGCAGCTTATCGAAGGAATCAGATGCGCTTACACTCCGACAGATGCACGACCTTTAATTTTATTTATTAATTTATTCATTAATTTATTGATTTTGTTTTTATTGGGGGCAAATATATTCTAAAAACTCGGGGAGAATGACCGATATATGAGAAATAGATTGTGAAAACTGTTGTTTGTCTTGATTTAATGTTGTCAAAAGAAAGCAAATGTGAGAACTGAATACTGAACCGGGTCACGGGTCCCAACTCATCTGGGTCAAGCTGATCCGGACACTGGTTTTCACAAAATGAACCTTTAGTTCAAATTTTTAGTTACTAATCCAAGATTATTGTGACAACTTTTGTGTCACACTGGTCATGCCCTCTGTGTTCTGGGGGTCTTGGTTAAATCTGACCCAAAGTCTTGTAGAGTTTCTCAATACCCACTTCGCAAGTTCCTTTTGTCAATACAGTTTTTGGTGCCACAGTGCAATGGTAAGTTTGAGGTACAACCTCGAGATGACAGTTTCCTTATCCTTGCACTGCGAAACACTCTGGTGTTAAATTTGATTTTTTTGCTATGCCCTTAAAAGGAAATGTGAAACACTCTGGTGTTAAATTTGATTTTTTGCTATGCCCTTAAAAGGAAATGTGAAACACTCTGGTGTTAAATTTGATTTTTTGCTATGCCCTTAAAAGGAAATGTGAAACACTCTGGTGTTAAATTTGATTTTTTCTTTGCCCTTATAAGGAAATGTGACATGGTGTTAATCACTGCACAGCTTTGAATGCGTTTCTTTTCAAAAAGCAACACCAAAACAGGCATACCCTTTTCAAAAGAAACTAGTATTTAATGGAGTTTCAAAAGTCGTTAGTGTTAAAGGCACACCCATCCACGTCTTCTGTTGAAATCAATTAATTCAACGATTTGATTGTAATAAACACCGTCTAGTCTAGTTGTTCTCAGTTTGTAGGTAGCGACATCAATTAACATGTTTTGTAGTACACCACTCCTTCCTTCCTCTTCCTAACTCGAGATAGGATTAATTCTAGCGTTTCTTGAAATCGGCTGCAGCAATCTTAATGACAGAATATCAATTTGGATTTGATATCAAACAATGTATCAAGTTGTTCTAATTCATGCGATTCATGGAGAGAATAATACCGTGATTTAATGAAAGATGGAACGTTCCTCTCAATGTGAGCTTTTACGTGTTGGTAAATGTGACATGAAATCATTATTTCAAATCATAAACAAAACACAATGACACTCATCTGAGAATGATGTATTTGTATTTACCATCTTGGTATGCTGACACACAGCTGAACACAACAATCAACGCTATTAGTGTGTAGCCCTTCATTGTCTCTGTTTAATCGAAGAAGAAAAATGAGGTTATTTATCTAACAAAATTAGGTGAGTTAATATTCAATTTGAGGTTCTTTTTCTTCATCAAAGAATGTTGAAAGATTTCGAATCATACAAAAAAGTTTAATCACTTTTGCAGATATCATAGTGATTCAAAATGAATTGTATGATGTTATATACCAAATGGATAGTACATACACAAGTGATACGAAAGTGAATTGTAAACAAAACAGCAAAATCTATTAGTCCGGTTCCCCAGCCATGGACGATAATAAAGACATGACATTTAAAACGGATGTAAGACAGCAAATAAGGCCGTTATTATTCCCGTTTAATTCAAGAGATTAGCATAGAATACATTTTTAAAGTAAACTTAGAAAAGATTTCGAAATGGTTTGAAAGAGTCAACCTGTACATCATACACGTGGAAGTTGCATGCAGACAAGCAAAGGTAACCTTTCCATCTGTGTGCTGATTGGTCCGAGGTGACGTTTGTCAGCTGCATCCACACATCACCTCCAACCAACCAAAACACAGATATGGAAAGTATAATAAATAACTGTATCCAATGAAATCACTGGTTCTGTAAACCCAATACCAGTCATTATCAGTGTTGCTAAAACCAGGGGACCAGTCTCGGTAATGGCGAGCGACGATATCATAATTGTTCTATACAACCTAAACCTCTATGATTCAAGCAAGTCAGATGTAAAGAATTGTTGTATCGATTGAACTGTTATCGTGTCTATGGCAAGTCATGGAATCGGCTCTGCTATTATCTGGGCCCAATTTCATAGAGCTGCTTAAGCACAAAACTTTGCTTAAGCAAAAAAATCCTTGCTTAGTAAAGTCAGATTACCGGCCAAGACTACACTCAAATTGTTATTCTAAGTAAACAATAGCTAAATACACGTCATAACCAATGTATATGACATGACATTTTGGCCAGTAACATGTGTTAAATAAGCGAGCTATTTTCGTGCTTAAACAATTTTTTTGCTTAAGCAGCGCTATGAAATTGGGCCCAGGTCACACGCTACAGTTCGATGATTGATTTATCCTGTCATAATACAATAATTTTTACTGTGAACCTTTTTTTAACCCTGATTTAATGATCCGGAACATAAATACAAATGCATATCCAGACGAAGACATGACGTCACTGAAAACTAATTTCGATGAAGGGATGTGACAATTAAAGTATCCATATTTCCGAGTTGAATAATAAAAAAAGTCAATGTAAGATATTGTTGCACTATGTGAAGTCAAGTAATGTGTACAACAGATCTATAGAGCATGAACTTTAATGCAGACATGACTTTATACATTATACTGCCGTGGAGTAGATTGGAAAACTGGTTACCATTATTTAAATAACATTTCAGGTTCTCTATACCGATTAGTATCATATCTGGCCACTTTTTTTTTTTTTTTTTTACACATGTTTTTACCATGGTTTGTAACAACTAAATGTAAACCATAGAAACGGCTGAAATTTTCTTAATGGTTTCTTACTAAGCAATCAAAGTTTTCACATTCACATTCACGCATGCGTACAGACCCAGTTGGTTGGCAAACGCCATAGAGTTGTGCACTAAGCAGACGCGCAATCGTGTCTGCGTCACGCACCCAATAGCCGTGTACAAAACAGCGCGATGATCCCTCATTTTGCCAACCAAAACGTTAGTGCGCACGCGCTATGTGCAATTTACATATTTCATGGGAAGGGTCTATGGACCGTTCCGGCTTTTCACTAAGCTCCGCCTACCGCGAACGTGAGCAAGACTCGTGTGCTAACACTCCCAATGACATAGACCTCATCGCAATTACCAATGCGTAAGCGCAGACTGTTGAATGAGGTGCATTGTGGGATAGATATTAATCAAATTTTGCTACCAGCTAGACCACAATGCACCTAATTCCAAGCTTTACGCGCGCGCCCCAGTATTTGCGAAAAGGTCTATTCTGCACGATTCTGCCGCGCGTGCCAAATATACGCGCACACATGACCGAATTTGTCCGACCACAATCATTGCTGTGATTGGTCAAATGGGTGAACGCGCACAGTTTGATTGATAGGCCCAGTTGATGGCTGGATGATGGAAAGACCGCTGATTTCCGCTGATCGGTCCATTGATTTCATCGATGAATGGTTTATGATGAATTAAATGTGCACGGTTATAGGCCATGTTTTTAAAGGATTTCAGTACTTTTTCAAAATGTCCATAGATTTACATTAAACTTACAGGGTTTGAAGATAATGATAGTGGAAAGCTTCCCTTCAAATCTTACTTACTGAGGTGCTGTAGTTTTTGAGAAATTAGTAAAACAATGTCATGAAAATACGTTTGTAAATGATTAAAATAATTTTCGTCTCATGAGACGAAAATTATTTTCATGACATTGTTTTACTCATTTCCCAAAAACTACAGCACCTCAGCAACGTAGTATTTTCAGGGAAGCTTTCTACTATCATTATCTTTCTGCAGTACCTCAACCAACAACACTCCAGTATCAAGTTCACCATGGAGCAAGAACATTCCGGAAAGTTACCCTTTCTGGATGTTCTCATTACAAGAAACCAAGACGGCACCCTACATCACAGCATTTACCGGAAACCCACCCACACCGACCGTTACCTACATCAGCGGTCTTTCCATCATCCAGCCATCAAGTCGTCAGTCAACCGTGCGCTGGTTCAACGGGCTTATACCATTTGTGATCCGGATAGCCTCCAGCATGAGTTGCAGCACATCACCACTTCTCTACAGCGGAATGGATACAACGCCAAGCAAGTCAAGACTAGCAAGCCCGTCCCCCCGACCAAAGGGTCTCCTATACCCAAGGTCAAACACACACACCCACAGTTAGTTTACCATACCTAGGTCCCCCCTCTCATCGCCTCCAACGCATCTTCAAGGAAGCAGGTATCAAGGTGTATCACTCCGCCCCGAAGAAACTCCATGGCTCTCTCCAATCGCACAAGGACAAGAAGGACCCCTTCGCCCGTGCCGGAGTCTATCGCATTCCATGCGAATGTGGTAAGGTTTATGTCGGGGAAACCGGGCGTAACCTTCCCACTAGACTTAAGGAACACCGAGCACACGGTAGGAGGGGTGGGGGGGGACTTCGATAAATCCGCCATCGTCAAGCATTCCCACATCGCTGACCACCGAGTGAACTGGGATGCTGCTGAAATCATCGCTCCCATCCAGGCGTGGCACCCTAGACGCATTAGAGAGGCCATCGAGATCCACAAGCATGACACCGTACCCCAAGACATCGGCTTCCACATCAGCGACATCTGGCTCCCCCTTCTCCCGACCAATGGATCTTCTATATCCACGGTCACCCCCTAGGCCCCAACCATTAGACTGCTTTGGGTCATCTATACCCTCAGTCACCTAGGCCCCACACCCTCACTGTCCCCTGTGCTTGTTCCTACTGACACGGTTCAGTGAGCACACACCCCCCACACAACCCCCAAGGCTCCACAACAGGTTTCACCACGCATCATCGAGTTCACTTCCCGCCTACATTTCCCGCCTTCGTGCATCACCGCTGATCCACCGCCTAGTACTTAAGCAGCATGCAGCATCAGAGTCCAGCATTCTCCAGAAGACGATCAGAGCATACTGATCAACTCATTTAGAGATTGTTATTACATGATGTTACCGCAAACACTCCTATATATATTACATTATCTTCAAACCGTGTAAGTTTAGTGTATATCTGTGGACATTGTGTTGTTTTTTGTACTACAAAAGTTACATAGACCCTTTAAGATGCAAAGTTTAGGGTTTAATGTTTTGGATGTGCTTAATTTTTCATGGTTTATAAACCATGTTTCATGACTCTTCATTTTTTTCATGTTTGAATGATGATTCAATTTCAAAGGTCTAAAAACCATAATAATTCATAAGTGAATTGTATAATCAAAGTTTGTAAATCTAATCATTTAAAGGAACACGTTGCCTTGGATCGGTCGATTTGGTCTTTGAAAAGCGTTTGTAACCGTTTTTTATAAAATTCATATGGGTAGAAAGATGTTGTAAAAGTAGAATACAATGATCCACACAAACATGCCTCGAAATTGCGTGGTTTTCCTTTTACCTCGTCGACTAACACGTCGGCCATTTATGGGGGTCAAAATTTTGACTCCCATAAATGGCCGACCGTGTTAGTCCGCACAGTAGAAGGAAAACCACGCAATTTCGAGGCAAACTTGTGTGGATCATTGTATTCTACTTTTAAAACATCTTTCCAACCATATGCATTATATACAAAACGGTTACAAACGCTTTTGTTTTGACCAACTCGTCCAATCCAAGGCAACGTGTTCCTTTAAAGACTGTCGGTTTCCACATTTAAATTAAGATGACTTCCTACCTTTGTAATAACTTCTTCGCTTGAGTACTAAGATGACCGATTCAAACAGTATCGTCAGAGCTCTGTAGTTTCAGTTCTAGTACCGTGGAGAGCCACTCCTTCAACTGAGCTTCAGCTACTTCCAGGGTCTACTTTTTAGGCCCGTTTTTTTGGCTCAACAAAAGACGAATTTCAGACGACAATAAAGGGCTAAATGTAGGTGAGGTCATAATATTGTGCAGATTCTGTGTACAATATTTAGAGAATAAAAATCTAGGCACAAAGAAGCTATTCATGATTGTTATTCAAACTATTCTACAGAAACGTATTGCTGCCATATAAATAATGTTTTTCTCTCTCTTATGTAGACTTATCGTGTACGTACGTACGTACACGTTAAGTTATTGTGTACGTACACGATAAATCCAAACTTACCGCGTCCAAATTTATCGTGTAAGTGCAAACAAGTTTGGATATATCGTGTGCGTACACTATAACTAATAGTGTACGTACACACATGATAAGTTTGCGCTTATCGTGTACGTACACGATACGTACACGGTTAGAGAGAATGTTTTTTTCATGTGGCAGCAATACGCTTCCGTACTATTCACCTCTTTTGTTGTAGCAAAAAAACAATTTAAATAACGTCAATAACAATTTAAAGACAACCAACCGCTTTATTGACTAAGCAAACAAAAATGTCCTGGAAAAGGTAGGCTATGTTTTTTTAATAAAACAATTTATTGGTTTAATTTTTCTTACACTTCTTTGTAGCTCCCGTATTTTGCTCAACAAAAGACAAACTTTCAGACGAGATTAAATTGCTGAATGTAGGTGAGGTCATATTCAGATTTGTTGTACTCTATTTAGTGAATTTGTGAAAAGGCTGCCCCAGGCGAGGCTTGTTATTTACGGGTTGCAACTGGGCGCCACAATTGCTTGAAGCCAGACAAAACTAGCAAGTGAAGTTCTGTATTGTCAAAGGCACAAACAGACACAAATATAAGGCAATCAATCATGTTGCTCAATGTTGTTGATGCACAACAAAATCGCGTACGTGTTGGTATTTAATAAATCATAATTTTGCATCGGGTATAAGAATTATAATTTGGTTATTGACCATCACACTAATGTGTTTTAAGCATTGTATACCGAGTGCTTTCAAAAGGGCTGTGGAAAACAGGAAAATTACTCAGGTAGGATTCGAACTCGAGACCTTTAGATTGCTTAAGCATATGTCTTACCACTGGAGCACCAAGCAGGGGCTTCTGCACAGTTTTTATTAGGCCTATATGTCAAGTTTTCATCGGCTAATTATATCCGATACAAAGAATAGTGTCAACAAAATAACCTCTGCAATGTAGGAAATGGACTAAGTACCGATTTTAAGATCGATTTCAGGAGGAGGGGAGGGCGGGGCTTACTGAAACTGACTCGGAGGACTAACCACACACCATGGGATTCAGCCTGAGCATCAATTCTACCTCCGTGGCCGGAGTAAGTTTTTATCCGACCATTTTAGAATCCGTCAGTATTCCGAATCTTTATGATTTGTTTATTTTCTCAACGCAATTCCATTTGGCCTGTACTGAGATTTAGAACCCAGAGCGGTATAGTTTTAACAATGCCGCTTTGGGTTAATTACAATTAGGAACCAAACTGGGATACAGAAGAGACTGGGATAAAGAAGAGATTAATTTCGGGTGTTCTGTTGTTTGGTTCGTTAATAAGGAAAGTCAACGCGTAAGGAAGCCAGCACAGTGTGTTTATGCACCCTCAGTTACACCAGATCTAACACATTGACCCCAGCTGATCTAAACGTTAGCTGCTGTGTAGCTAGACTGGGGGACTGTCTTTACCCGCAAGGATAAACACATTTTTTTTTCAGAATCAGTGATTTCAATGGATACAATGATGTCATTGGAAAAACGTGCAGTGACATGAGCTTTCCAACCTCGGACCAATCAAAAAACAGATACCGTGGGTGCGTTCGTTTAGCTTCCCTGGGTCGACCCCGGTCTGCCCCCGGTGCGTTCGAATAGCTTTGACGTCATTGCAGGGACTCACCCGGGTCAGTCCCCAGTGCCCTGCTTGTGGAGTTGGTCACTAGGGGGTGACCCGATGTGCTTGACGTTACCACGAGAGGGCGAGTGTGATCGTTCGACTAGGTCTTGTCAGGGGCTCACCCGAGTGAGTACCGCGTGGTCGACCCAGGGAAGCTAATCGAACGCACCCATAGTAGAGGGTGCGTTCGTTAAAAACGTTTCTTGTAAACATTGATATAAACACAAAAACAAGAATAAAAAAAACCCAAAACAAAGCCTCTTATTTCAACTCTTTTTGTGTTTATTTTTCTTATTATTTTATTTATTTTTTACTCACAACGTCCACAACAACAGCACCTAAATGGAGGGATAGTTTGTTTTCGTTAATTAACAGTATAATACTTTAAAATAATACTACACATACATTTCTTGGTAAAAAAAGAATGATACAAAAACAAATATCGAATATGTAGTGATGTACATTATTATGTTGTAGACATTACGATTGGAATACAATAAAGTCACCCAAGCGTGTCAGTGGCTGGACTGTGCGAGCGGGCCAGCCACGAGGCAGTCTTGAGCCAGCTGCTAACCCTGTAAGACGTTTCGTCCTCTACACTTTTATCCAGCCTAGGTTCAGGGCCCAACCAATAGCCAAGTGTTATACTACATTGGCGACGAGGATAAATTTCCAGATTAAAGTATTCTACTAAATTGAGGTATTTTTAGGTTTAATTGAAAAGAGCCGAACCGTCACCTTTTACAGTTGACATTAAAATTAAAATAAAAATCAGCTTGTATCATTATTCAAGCTAATTTTGACGAGTTTTCGGAATTTGTCGAAATTTGTTTAATGTATTTATTAAATTTGCTCTTTTCAATTAATATATTGGTGGCATTTTCCACAAAAAATTTGTTGATTAACAGTGGGGACAGCTTTAGGACCCAGCTTTACTTTATGTGCACATTCTCGGTTCTGCTGAATTTGTCGTTGCCAAAATCTATATATCGACATCCTCGGTTCTGCTGAACTTGTCGATGCCAAAATTAAAACCAGCTTACAAGTAGAGCAAGTAATTCAGTTGCCCCCTAGACTTAAATATAATATTGTGCCGATATTAAGCTTAATTGTGTATGAATTTGTCCTATTTTTTGCCTGTTGCTTGTATTGCCTTGCGTGGTGCGTTTTACGACAAAAAAAGGCGGAACGGCAACGTTCATTTTGGCTAAATACAAAATCTAACTACTGTTATCCTGGTCAAACTGCTGAGCGTCACTCCCAGCAGAAGGCATTAACAGTGGAAGCGAGTGACTACCGCAAATATTTATTTATTTGTCATAGTGTAACTGACTTTCAGCTCAGCCACGCTATACTTTAATTATTATCACAACTAATATAATTGAATATTTGAAAGCTGTTTTTGTCGCATAGCGAGGTACTTGAGCAGATTTTCCGAACTTACACTTATTTTTAGTGTTACGCCAAATAATTCAGCTTTCTACCAATCCGGTCAAACTGTTGAGCGTCACTTCAACAGGGGCGTTGGTAGAAAGATTCAAATCAGTGACTATCACAATTGTAGCGATACTAAAACAGCTTTCAGTGTTTAATTTGTATCGTAGATATGCCAGTAAACATAAATACTGCCCCGGTGAAAGAACTCACCGCCCTTCCTGGGATCGGTGTAAAATTTGCCCAGGCAATTGTAGCAGTCAGGGACATCAAGGGCGTGGTCAAATTAGACGATTTTCATGAAACCCCCCAGTTGCAAACAAAATTAAATGAGTTGCTGGACAAGAACTTAATAACAATGGACACCCCCATACCTCAAAATGAACCGGTAGAAACAGACAAACTAGATAAAATAATTACTTCATTGGATGCCCTATCCCAGCATATTGGTGTATTGACAAAGGTGGTGGAGGCTAACACATCACAAGTTACGCATTCCGTTCATTCAAGCATAGGGGGAATCGCCTCAATTGTTGAAAAAATGTACGACAATAATGCTGCGTTCCAGAAGACAATTGAAGATCTGTTTTCTAAACTCCCAAATCCAGCCATAAGTACTACAGGGAAACCTGTAGAGAAAACGGGGGATAAATTGATTGATGCAACGTTGAAAGTAATCGATGATAAAGCGCCACCTTTGCCAACACACATTATGGGGTCAATTCAAAGTGACAAAGGAGCAAGTGCATTCGCCCCTTACAATGCCGAATCTCTGGGTGCCCAAATTCCATTCGGTGACACAATGGAACAAAAACCTGCGGTCATTGGCCTAGGAGTAGACATTAAGCCACAATTACCTACACAAAAACAAGCTCCCCCTCAAAAGGCGAGCGCAGACAAGGCCTATGTAGAACAAAAAGACAAGCATTCCGTTAGCCCGCCCCAACACGCGACCTCGCCAACATTACCAAAACAATCAAACTCAACCCACCCTCTGTCATCCTTGCCTAAAATTTCATACTACGATGGGTCCAGTGATTTCCATGCATTCCTGACCAAATTTGAAATTATAGCTGGTTGTTGTAATTGGGATGACGATATAAAACTCTTGCAGTTAGTCGGGGCACTGACAGGCAAGGCGCTTGATGCTTTCGCTTGGTTGAAAGCGGACATTAAGGGGAACTACGACCAAAGTAGGGAACACCTTCTAACAATGTTTGGGAAAACAAAAGACCCTATAATAAGCCGTTCCGAACTGTCGTCCATAAGACAAAGAGATGAGGAATCCCTTGAAGAATTTGGGCAGCGGGTGCGTCAGTTAACAACGCGGGCATTCCCCACAGCGCAAACAGATGTATTCGAAACATTAGCTAGGGAAGCATTTTTGCGAGGATGTTTAGACGCCGACGCTGCCGAAATGGCTCTCTTTAGGGACCCCCAAACACTCAATCAGGCGGTCCAATATACTCAAACTGCGACCCATAACCATAAACTGCTAGCCCGTCAGGGAAGGTCAAGAGTAAGGCATGTCTCTTTCGGCCCGACAGAACCACCTGCGGTTAAACAAATTCAAGTAAAACAAACTGGGCCGGATCAATTGGATGTTCATCTTGATTGGTCAGATCTAAACAAAAACGTTCGCGAATTAGTAACTTGCTTAAAGGGTCCCCGACCACAATCAGGTCCACAAAAACCACAGCCTGAATACAGCAGCCCTATTACCCGCTTACCAGACAAATCAGGCAACCCTGCCACAAACACACGTAGTTTCTCCCCACGCCGCGCCCAATCGCCTCCCCCCTCACCCGGGAGACAATCACGGTGCTTTACGTGCAATGCGATTGGTCACTTTTCCCGAGATTGCCCTCATAATGCTAGACCGCGCTCACCTTCACCGTCACGAAGATTCAACAACGCGTCTTTAAACTAATGCAGACTGGTTGCACCGGCCTACAACCAGTCCAGGTTAAAATAACTCTGGGCCATCATAACTCAAAATTAGAACAAACCCCCTGCAAAACAAATGTTCCCGTAGCTGCACTTCAGGAAGTTAAATTTTCAACTAATCCCGGTATAACTCTCGTCGTTCCAATTCAAGTCGAAGGGGTCTGCACTTACGCTGTGGTGGACACCGCAGCACAAGTGTCGATATTGAACAATGAAATTACCAATAAAATTGGACATGCAGCCCTTGTCGAAGAGCCATTAATTTTAAAGGGTGCCGACAAAACCAGCACCATGCTTGCACATAAAATGAAGCGGGTAAGCCTGTATTTAGGTAATCGCAGCTTCAAATGGAATTTTGTCAATGCCCCTATTGAAGACACCGTTATATTGGGATTAGACTTTCTCAAAACATATTCCGGCGTTATTGACCTAAATAACGACACATTGAATCTGGATGGTTGTAGCGTCCAGGCACACATGAGAAAAAACAAAAATGAGAAATACTCAGTTCAAAGGGTGACAATTCAAAGAAAAACCATCGTTCCCCCTCACAGCCTAGTGAACGCTAAAGTCGAATTTTCTCATTCATCAAATAAGACATATATAATTCATGGCCCGGAAATTAACCATAAAGGTATTCTAATTCCGCATAGTCTAGTTCATCAGAACGACCCAACTACAAAGCAGGGAATCCTGTGCCTCCGCAATGAAAGTAGTTCGTACATTCGCTTAATGAGAGGGCATGTGGTTGGTAGAGGCGAGGAAGTGGACCCGGAATGTATATATCCATTAAGTGACAATAACTTGCATGTGGAGGCAGACCGGTGTTTGCTGGGAAACCTCCACATGGAACAATCACAAGAATGTATATCTCCAACGAGCGACAATATTAACTTGCATGGGGAGGCAGACCGGTGTTTGCTGGGAAACCTCCAAATGGAACTAGCGCAAGAAAATAACAACACACAAACTTCACCCTGCGCGCCCGTAAGTACCCATTCCAAAACCTTGCGTCAGATAACAAAGACCCCACCCCACATAACCGCGTTATGGAAAAAGTCGTGTGAACATCTGTCTAGTGATCAATCTAAGGAATTAGCGTGTATTCTAACAAAATATGCTGACGTGTTTTCAACAGACGATAGTGACCTAGGAAGATTTTCCGCCATTAAGCACCAAATCGATACTGGGGATGCAAAACCTGTTCGCCAAAAGATGCGCCGAACCCCACTAGGTTTTGAGAAGGAGGAAAAGGCACACTTGGATACTTTGCTCGAATCGCATGTTATACAGCCCTCCTCATCGGCATGGGCGTCGCCCCCGGTATTGGTCCGAAAGAAAGACGGTAAAGTCCGGTATTGCATAGACTATAGAACACTCAATAATTTGACAAGTAAAGACGCATTCCCGCTTCCAAATATCGAAGAATGTCTGGACGTCCTCGAGGGCACGGTATTTTTTAGTACTTTAGACATGAGTAGTGGCTACTACCAGATCGAGTTGTCCGAAGATGACATGAATAAAACTGCATTTATCACTAAATACGGATTATTTGAATATCGTAGAATGCCCTTTGGCTTATGCAATGCCCCTGCTACTTTTCAACGTGCCATGTCCCTGATATTGAGAGGTTTGGAATGGGAAGAGGTGATAAAGATGATATTATCATTCTCGGCAAGAGTTTTGAAGACTCTATGAAAAATCTCATGACTGTTTTTGAGCGGTTTCGTTCACATGACCTAAAGTTGAAAGCAAAAAAGTGTCAGCTTTTCAAACGAAAGGTGATATTTCTTGGCAAACAAATTAGCAGTGAGGGCGTTTCCCCAAACCCCAACAGCATAGAGACCCTGCGAAATTGGCCTGTACGATGTTGAGAGGTTCTTAGGGTTTGTTAATTACCATCGTGCACACATCAAGAACTGTGCACAAGTTGTCAGTCCACTCTATGACTTAACTAAGAAAAACTCGAGATGGGTGTGGCATGAAGGACATATGGAAGTTTTTCATAAGCTTATTAATATACTCACCACTAGTCCAGTGTTAGCGTTCCCTCGTAGTAATTGTGATGAACCATTCATTCTAGACACAGATGCGTCAGACATAGCTATTGGAGCAGAACTGCTCCAGGTACAGGATGGGACAGAACGTGTGATTGGCTATGGCAGTTATGTGCTTTCCCCCGCGCAGCGAAAATACTGCACAACGCGCAAGGAATTGCTAGCTATTGTTCGCTTTACCAGACAGTTTCGTCATTATCTGCTCGGTAAAAAGTTTTACGTTAGAACAGATCACGGAAGCCTTGCATGGCTGATGCGCTTCAAACTTATATCAGGCATGTTAGCGCGATGGATTGAAGAACCTATCCAGGAAGTTGAGGCTAAACCACACCAAAGACCTGATGCAGTTAGTCTCCCACTATAGGTTGGGCGACCAACAGTCATCCTTCCCAGTAGAAGAACTGACCGTTTGGGACAGCTACGACAGCTACATGGGCCTACCAAAGATACATCAGCGGAACTTGGAAGACCCCACACGCGTCTCGTCACTTTTCCATTGGCGGACGCTACAGCGCCTCCTCTCCTGGACCCCGCCCCATATTTCATCACCCCTTAGTTACTCTTCAGAGTTTGTGGATTCACACTGCCATCTGGATAGGCTCTTCCGCGTTTCCGGCTACACTGGCTCACTCGATGGGTTCTTGGAGCAACGCCGCTTCGTCGAACCAGGCTTCAAAGGATGCATCACAGTATTTTGCGATGAGGCCAGTCTGAGCAAATGGGAAAGTCAGAAAGCGTTGATTGAGAGTACCGGGGTGCATGCTGCAGTCGGATACCATCCGAAGAACGCTCACAATTTCACCAAGGACGCAGAGCTTTTGATCCGGCATGTGCTGGACACTTCAAATGTCTGCGCTCTTGGTGAGATTGGCCTTGACTACTCGGGCAGTTACTACCGGTACAAGGAGAAGCAGCAAGCTGTCTTCAAGAAGCTACTAGTATTGGCAGTCAACTCCAACCTACCAGTAGTATTGCATTGTAGAGATGCTGAACCGGACTGCTTCAAAATTGTGAGGCAGACCCTTCCCAGAATGTGGAGAATCCATCTCCACTGCTACATGAACGACTGGGAAGGGGCTAAAGTGTGGTTCGATTCGTTTCCAAATCTCTGCGTGGGCCTAACAAATGCAGTTGGTTTAGGCAGCCCCGGCCCAAGGGACGTAGCCTTGAACATCCCGTTGGACCGGCTGCTACTGGAGACGGACGCACCATACTTTCCACCTACGCCGGCCAGGTTCAGCATCCCTACAATGGCAAAACACGTCGCCGAGGAGGTTGCAAAAATCAGGGGGATCACTGTTGCAGAAGTGTTGCATAAAACCAGGCAAAATACCGAGCTCCTCTACGGGGTGACGTTCTTCTAAAGTCCCCTAGTTTTGGGAAACATAATCTACATATTGGACTTTCTTTTAAAACTACATTTTCACGATAAAAGCGTTAAGAATAGTTAAGATTCACCTCAGTGTTTAAAGAAAACATAATTTTGATGTGACGTAACGCATTTTGGAAGCTTAAATGCTTAAACTTTAAATTAACGTTCGGAAACGAAAAAGATAAACGTTTCCCCGTTATTTTGCTCTGTCCTCAAGGTGGGCAGACCGACCGGTCTATGTAAAGTGATGTGTTATAAACTGTATACATGTTGCATTAGACATTATATTTTGTTGCACTGTTTTGTTTCATTAGATCTACAATGTATATCTTGTCAGATGAAAACGAGGTCAAGTCATGACCCCAAGCCAATTTAAAATAAATTTTATTTGGATTTTCTGTTTTCTCTTTCTAACCAGATTGTTAGAAAGAAGGAACACTAAAGAAGAAGTAGACATGTTTTTCAGTAGGTGTTCCGCAAATTTTTCTCTTTCTAACCAGATTGTTAGAAAAGAAGGAACACTAAAGAAGAAGTAGACATGTTTTTCAGTAGGTGTTCCGCAAATTTTTTATTTATTGTCATGCTGTTTCTACTTATACAGTGTACATTTATTGTGATATACTTTTGGAATTTTTGAGGCGAGAAGATTAGACATGTTTTTTGCAATAGGTGTTCCACTGAACTTGTGTTTGAATTTGCATTCTGTTTTCTCCTTAAAAATGTACGTTTAATGTGATATTATTTTTTGAATTTTTGACACCCTCCCTCTCTCTCAAAAAAAAAAAAAAAATATGCCCGGGGAGGAGTGTAGTGATGTACATTATTATGTTGTATAGACATTACGATTGGAATACAATAAAGTCACCCAAGCGTGTCAGTGGCTGGACTGAGCGAGTGGGCCAGCCACGAGGCAGTCTTGAGCCAGCTGCTAACCCTGTAAGACGTTTCGTCCTCTACACTTTTATCCAGCCTAGACTCAGGGCCCAACCAATAGCCAAGTGCTATACTACACTATAAATACCGGGGCGGTTCTCGCTCTGGCCACTTGTTCGAGGCGAATGTCAAGGCGAATGACCGTCTTCGCAACATTCGCTGAAATTAATCATTCAGTACATTTATTTCAATGTTGTCATACAAAACAATAATACAATAGCGTACATTTATGTCAAAATTAAAACAAGACATATAGTATGAGGTATGATTAGGTACACAATACACTCATATCCATATTGGAGTCGAATTACTCTGTACGCAGAGTAAACAACATTTTACTCTCATTAAGGGTCAATTGGACTACAATCAGAGTCATTTTGGCTCCGGCCCAGAGTCGTATTGGCGGGCTTGCAAAGTTAGTGAACTTTTGTCAGAAATTTCGCGCGCGCGCAGTAGCCGTAGTGGTCTGGTCACTAACTCTATACCTAATCTAGCAATGAGAGCTGGCAGCGGTATCCAGACGTACGTTCGTTGCTATGTTGGTTGACATCTTGGATTTCCGATGATAAGAAGAAAGTCATTGCCAATGTCATTGCTGTAACTCAAACTACTTGATTGTCGGTGGAGTCAAATTGCACTTTTTGTAAGTTATGAAAAAACATGTAATTGTTATGTGGTGTTGAGTAGGCCTAGCGTTTAGACATGTTAGAGTAGAAGTGGTGGGAGACAAACAAAATATCCTGGGTACGATCGGTAGGATTCGATCGGGAGCTAGCCTTCCGGATGGACACACACAAGGCATTCATGCAGTCTTGCATTGTCATTGCCACAGCTAACGTTCATGACGTTATGCTTATTATTTAATAAGTTAATTACGGGGATGTTTTTATTTAACATTTAGGCTGACAAGGCTGAGCATTTCATTCAAAAAATGGCCCAGCCCCGTACAGTACCAGTTTTTAAATGCAGCCATTGTACATACACACTACCCGTCAATTCAAGTGTATGTTGAAACATTATGACCTTGTACACACAACAGAACGTAACTTTAAATTCAGTTGTGGGGTCACAAATTGTCCAAAGATGTATAAAAGTGTGCGATCACATTGTAAAAAAAAAAATTGTAGCAAGGGGGGGGGGGTGTCAAAATGGTAGTCTGATTTTATATAGGGGAGAGATTTTTTTGACTAGATTTTAAGAAACTTGTATGTAAATCTGTGCTCAGTTTTACGGTGCTGCTTACTATAAGCCAAAAATAGGTGCTTATGTATAAATGTAAGTATATTTCATGGGTTAGTATGGAATGTTCACTTGTGTATGGTGTGTACTTCACGATACCCGGCTTACTGCAGAACTTTGGCTCTAACCCTCTACTAAGTGAAGAATGATTAAGTCATTGCCCTTTGCCCAATTTTCTTAGAGCTTTTAAGCATTACATATTGCTTGAAATTTATTCAAAGTAAGTAAAACAATTGCGGGGAACCAGTTACATGGCATTTTGACTGGTAACCTCCATCTGCTGAGTAACATTTTTCTGTGCTTTGCGAACTTGTGCGCTTAGCCGCTTTATGAAATTGGGCCCTGGTAAGCAAGCAATCTTGTATGAAAACTGGTTTCCATATTGTTTACTTGAAAAATAGCTACCTGGACAACACAGTACAACATCATCGCTCGTTCAATTTTGCAAGATTACCCACACTTGACGGAGGGATTGAAATATACAGATACAGTGGTAAGTATTGCAAAAGCTTGCTGTGAAGTCTCTTGGGTTACCCATGTCTATGTAATTAAAAAGATTACATTTGGTGGGTTCTAGATAAATAGAAAAATAGCATGACCTTCAGCATTTTTTTTATTTGTGACATAAATGTATGTCAAGATCTATAACAAAATAGTGTATGGAATAAATCGTGATGGAAATTGGTCTCATGCATTTAGAATGTGTTTGGCAGAACAAAGCCAGCGTATTAAGGAAAAGCCATAAATTATGTTTACTGTCCAATGCTGCTGGTTTTCCCTTTACAAAAACATCTAACAGGCTTTTCAATCATAGCAGATTTAAGCTTAAGATCTCCATCTTGTTTTTCACTGTGCCTTAATAGAGAGGATTGATTACCCAAAAAGCTGTCATGACATGGTTGGTACTTATCTTTTCTGTTACAACTCCAAAATAACATGTTTGTTTTTCATTTTGTATCATTTAGTACATGTGGCATCAACGTATAAAGGACAAATTTTAAAATTCCAGGAAGCGTGGAGACAGAGATCAACCACAAGTTGTTAAACGTCTTGCTGCCTCATCAGCTACACCAAGTGGCAAGAGTGCTGTGAAAAATGTATGGGGACTAGTTCATTTTCTACCTGAAAGGAGTGCAGCTGACAGTGACGATACAATACAACAATTCATCAAGCAACTCCAGGTACAGTACATATTATGCAGGGCATTTTGTTAATAGTATTGTTCGCAACGGTGTAACTGTATTTTGCATTGGGTATTTTTTTCCCCAATATTATTGTTGGATTGTTTGAACCAGTGGGAACTATATATATTTATATTTTTTTCAACAACTTCACTCCTCCTTATACCTCTTACTTTGCACCAAACTGCTGACACAATGAACCCATTTACTTGCCTGTTTTCTTTTTCCTACCACCAACTCGGATACTTAAAAATCTTGTTCTCGCTTCCTACATTGTACCTTGACTTTCTAGTTTCTACCCTTTCTTTTGTTCATCTCTAGGCAGTTCTTCCACCTCAGTGTATATGCACCTGCAGTCCATAGTTGTTATGTAAAGTTCCAGTTATACTTTACTACTTACAATTACATTTTGTCTTTTTATTTGGTGACACACTCTGGACCAATATAATGAGTAGAATTTATGGATGATGTGGTATTTTGTAACAATGAAAATATTATTAAGTAATGGTTGTCTTTACTTTATTCTTATTTAGAGACAGAGCCAACTGAAAAAAGACAAACGTGACCAGGAACTAATAACATCAAGAATGGACAGTACCTTCGCTGACAGACGTCAAGAAATAGTTGTTAAGAATAAGTCGGTGGCATCTATCAAGGACACCTATCCGATTTTATTCAATGAGCAAGAGGTAAGTTTTGATTGATGTATCAAAGGTGTGTGTGTGTGTGTCTTGCATTTGATTTGCAGATTTAGGGTATATGTGCTGCTTGAAATAATACAAGTCCAACCTCGTTCTCATTTTCAAAACAGATCACCAGAGAATTTATGAGACTATCAGAGAGAAGCTTGGGAGATTTCACCAATGGTGTGAAGAAGTATTCAGACAGACTGATCTGCTTGAAGTCGGCAAGGGGGAAACTTCCAGAGTTAGCCACTGAATGTATGGAAATGGCCCGGGCTTCAGAGCCACCAATAAAATAATTCCAATGAAATCATTCGAATACAAAAACTGGTGCTGTATTTAAATTTTAAGATAAGAGCAATGGCACATTATGCTTATTTAACTTATTTTTATCCAAGCAACCAATGAAATAATTCAAATGAAATAATCCAAATACAAAAACTTGTGTTTTTATTTTATTTTAACAATATGTAAGAGCCATGTCACATTTTAACAAAGAGCAATGTCACATTATGCTAAAAGTAATTTTTGTTTCGTGCAATTTAATTTTCCCCTTAGCATTACTTTTTAATTTGTACAATGTTAGTTCTAACATCGCATTTGAAGTTAATGCAAACAGTTATAATAAAACCATTGAGAGCTATGTATAAGTTAGCCGAAAGAAAATGTTGTTCATATGTCACATACTTATGATTTGCCCCATCCAAAACTATATAAGAATATTATGTGTCACTAGTATTGCAAAATGTTCGCATCATGATTCTGTGGTCCATGTCCCCCCCCCCCGTTACCCCGTTACCACCCCCCCGGTTCTTTTGCAAATGCAATTGACTCCACTAGACAAGTCACCATGACTCGTGAACAGAGTCATTTGACCCCTAAAAGGAATCGCTGAAGAGAGTTACCATGACTCTTCAAGAGTCGTTATGACCCTTCCAAAGGAATGGCACTTGACTCTAATGAGTGTCAGTCGAACCTTATAATAGAGTCATTTTAGACATAGTTGCTGGACTCCATTTAGAGAGTAGGCTTGACTCTGTTTTGGATATGAGTGTACTTCAAAAAAATAAACAAATAGTAATTTAAAGACAACATTTAGGTGTAAGGTTAAGCAAAATGCTTTTGTGCCCTAACCTATTGACAGACAAACATGATACCAAGGAACACAAACAAAGACAAAGACGAGGGACAACATGGTCAGACGATAGGTGTAGGCCTACAAACAACACAAAGGCGAGTCATCATTAAATGGACTCGTACTATTAAAGTCATGAATTATAAGGTTATAAGGATTATGCAATTGAGTAGTAGTTTTTGTAGTTTTTTTTTCTCGAAAATAGAGGTAGAGTGATTGCCGATTAAATTGTACATAAATTTGCCTAAAATCAATGATGATAAAAATCAGAGAACAAAATAATGCAACAGTATGAAAAAAAGAAAAAAAACCCGACATCTCGCTTTCGTGAATTAAGACGCCGATTACTACTAGTGTACCAAAGTATTCTCTATTTGAGAGACAAAACAGACACACAGGTATACACAAGCTGACAGCTGAGACCAAACAAAGCAAACGATTAAAAAGAACAACATTAGATTTTGATGGCATTACAGATAAGTATCTAGCAAGTAGTGTTTAAGTTTTCTTGAAAATGTACTGATTGTAGAAGGTTGCTTAAAATGTATGGGAAGACTATTCCAATATTCTACTCCTCGTTGCACAACGCTATTTTTATGAATTGAAGTTCTATTGTGATTGACATACAGATCCCCCTTCAATGCTTTACGAGTACCATAGGAATGTATTGATGAAGCTAAAGTAAACATTTCATTAAAGCTATTATGTAACAGGCGGTATTTGTTTTTGAACATTTACCCAAGTTCAGACGATACAGGTCATTAAATTTGAGCACTTTAAGTTCGGCAAATATAGGAGCTGAATGGGAAAGATAATTGGCTTTTGTAATAATTCTAACGGCTTTCTTTTGCAATAGTAAAAGTTCGTTACATAGTGCCTTTCCGTGACCCCAGGAAAACAAACCGGTTTGTAAATTGACCGATCTTCGTAAGGAGATGGGGCGTGACGGGTAACCGCTCCGAATTTGTTACGAACGCTTACGGAGACACGGCGAATGTTGCGAAGTATGAGCGATTATCAAATATTTTCATTCGTAAGCACATTCACTCTAATATTATTTGCAACAGTGTGAAACAGCATTGGGAAGCGCTTTTTAATTTCAGCGAATGTTGCGAAGACAGTCATTCGCCGTAGATTTTCGTAAGCATTGGTAGCCATTAGTAACGTTGGTAAAGCGTGCGTAAGCGTTGGCAACTTTCCTAAGCTTTTGTAAGGCATTTGCAATCATTGGCTAGCATTGTTAAAGGCAGTGGACACTATTGGAATTGTCAAAGACTAGCCTCACCAGTTGGTGTATCTCAACATATGCATTAATTAACAAATCTGTATAAATTAGAGCTCAATCGGTCATCGAAGTTGCGAGATATCAATGAAAGAAAAAAACACCCTTGTCACACGAAGTTGTGTGCGTTTAGATGGTTGATTTCGAGACCTCAAATTCTAAATATGAAGGCCTCGAAATCAATTTCGTGGGAAATCACTTCTTTCTCCAAAACTATGGCACTTCAGGGGGAGCCGTTTCTCACAATGTTTTATACCATCAACATTTCCTCATTACTCGTTACCAAGTAAGGTAACATATTGGTTCGGACAGGTCGAGGGGTGACCGAGGGCGAACGTGAAAATAGTCACTATCAATTCGCAAATTTTGGGCGAATTCACCGCGAATTTCAAATATCCATATTCGCAAGAATATTCGCCCAAGTGTGAGAGTAGCATTACTGTGTGTATTCACACCGCACGACCCAACCGTATACACACTGTCGCATCGCTCAACGCAGACTGTACGACTACTGTGCACAAGTCATCCGCACTCGTAACACTAGGCCGACGCATGCGGATAGTGTACGGGGGCATCGTGTCTCGCGATGTGGTACACACATATTACGCACAGTGCATATGGTAGGGTTTTTTATACAGCGGCGGTCTTTTTTTGGAGTAGGAAAAAATGTTTGACTGCCTTGAGCAAGACTAGTAAACGCATAGTAAGTCCCTGGGTATTCTTTACAGAGGCTTTGAAAACCTTGTTCTTTGCAGCAACAGAAAACGCCTAATAAATCAGTGTACACAGTTTTTAAATGCAAGCAGTGGGCCTAATGGCATGACTTTTCTACCTAAGGTATTTCTTTTGGAACAAATTAATATAAATCGATCTCCGTGGGCAATCATTTTCAGATTCGAAAAGCTAGGAAAGTTCGCATGAGACTTCCCACCGACATTTATTAAGGTTAAACTTTTTACCGCCCAGGGACTTGGCGTGAGTTAATTTAATCGGCTATCGTTTGACCAAAACCCCTTTTTCCCGATACCGAAATAAAAACCATGCCATTAATAAAGCACTGATGCAACCCCCCCCCCACTGTTGTATAGAATTGCCATCCCCAAAAATAGTCCTGACTTTTATTTCCTTTTTTTATTCGATTTTAAAGGACAAAAATCCCTATTGAAAAGCGCTAGTACAGTGGCAATGCTAAACAATGCAGAAAAACAAATTGAAGGCCGGAGCGCATTAATATCCAAACCACGTGTGGCCCCATAACCCTCAACCTAAATGTAGACTGGCTCTCATAGCCTAAAGTTAAGTTCGCCGTTGTTCTGTTGTGAATTCAGTCACAATTTTAGCTTTTCGATTTATATAAAGTGCCCTTTCTATAACGAACAATGAAATCTATCATTAATATGTGTATTAACAAAATCGCATCTACAATATGGGTCATTGATGTGGTTCAACAAGAAATTTAAAGGCAGTGGACACTGTTGGTAATTACTCAAAATAACTACTGGCATACAAACTTACTTGGTGACAAGTTATGGCGAGCTGTTGGTAGTACACATTGTGAGAAACGGCTCCCTTCGAAGTAACGTAGTTTTTCAAAAAAGAAGTAATTATCCACAACAATATTTGAATTTTAATTCTAGACCTCAGAATTAGATCTTGAAGTCTCGAAATCAAGCATCTGAAAGCACACAACTTCGTGTGACAAGGGTGTTTTATCTTCCATTATTATCTCGCAACTTTGACGACCAATTGAATTCAAATTTTCACAGGTCTAATGTTTTATGCATATGCATACACCAAGTAAGAAGACTGGCCTTTGAAAATTACAAATAGTGTCCATCATGTAAGGATACATCTTGAACGAATTTTATTTTGTTTTTGTTGTGCTTTATTTGTCTACATTTTATATTTAAAACTGACGAAACAACGTTTAAAAACCTTTTCCAGAGATATCAGACCCCCAAAACTGCCACTACCAAGAAAATTAACAATTTAGATAAACAAAATTACCGAACAATTAACTAAGGAACTGTGACCGTATTAGAAAATAAACAAAGAAATAGCGCAATCAACCAAAAACAGGCAACTAAAAAAGAAAAAACAATCTAAAGGTAGCGGTGAAACAAGGCTTTAATAAGGATAAAACACATTGTTTTAAGAGTTCAGGATCGGAAGTAAAACTAAATGAATTATGAAAGAAACTTGATTGTACAATACGAATATCTTCTGCTTAGCAACTTTATGAGTTAAGTCTAAGATGATTATTACTGTTTTCATTCATTATCATTAATCGTAAGATGAGCAGGAACATTTAGCGAAATTTGCAAAACACCAATTGAAGCTCCAACATTAATTATTCTACCATTTTAAAAGTAGGTCAATCCACATGCTTCGATAACGGTAGGTTGAATAATGTTCTGTGAGTGTAAATGATGCTTGTCAGTTCCTCGTTGTCTTCAACAGTCCATCACATCAATTAATAGTCCACATCTGTGGATAGACAAGTAAAACATTTCTAATTTTTTTCGATGAACAAAAATAACAATAATTGTTGATTTACTATTCGCAAAAGACACTTGTTGTACTCATAACACTTATGTAATTTTAGTGAATTTATCGAAACTAAGTATGAAATTGTTGTTACCATAAGGTACGCATCGGCCCCCGTCACAATACTCATAATATGAACGGCATGAGCCACATCCACGTCCTGTGGAGGAAAAGTAGAAAATCACAACATAGGTCAGAGTTCATTAGGATGAATGAGTAAATGCGTGCGTACGTGTGCGTATTAATGACGTCACGGTATTTTTTATTTTTATTTTATATATTTTTTATACAATAAAATTTTATACAATAAAAGAATATAATAGATTGGTGTATTAGCCAATAATTAAAAACAGCGACAAGAATTTGAAGTATTGGACTCACACCAAAAACGAAATCCCCGTGAAGTTATAATTTAAAAAAACGTGCACCAAGATGTGAAACCCTTTTTTCTCTTGTCAACTCAACTTTTCAAAACTTTTATGGCATTCTAAATAATAAACATTGTGTAAATTAAATGATAATTGAATTCTTACTTTGTTCAGCAAAAGCTTCTTCTTGCGTGTGTGCTGAATAAAAGCACAAAAAGAAAACATAATCAAATGGCGTTACAATAGTTGTTGATTGTTTGCTTGATGCTGATTGTTTGTTTGTTAGTTTGTTGATTTATTCTTTGTTATTATTGTTTTTAGTTGTGTGTGGTTTGAATGCAAGGTGTACATTGATGCAGTAACCGGCCCCGTATGATTTAATTGACCTGTTAGCTATACAAATTTGTATTGAAAGATTATTCCAATTATGTCAAAGGACAAAATTGAGTAACGAAAATATTATCATTGCTTGTAAAATTCTGTTTTTAATTGAACTTTGTCAGGGCGGTTGGTGGCAGCAGACTGACAATGTATTGTTCTCAGAAATGTGCGCACGCTTATGGCAAGCCATATGCCCAATAATTCGATAAACAGTGTTTATCGTCGATAAACTAAGTTTATCGCCGATAAACACTGTTTATCGACCGATAAACAGTGTTTTTCGAGAAAAACTCTGTTTATCAATTAATAAACTAAGTTTATCTCGATAAACACTGTTTTTCGCCGATAAACAGAGTTTATCGAGATAAACTCTGTTTATCAACTGATAAACACTGTTTATCGACAAACTGTGTTTATCAAGCGATAAACAGAGTTTTTCGAAGTGATAAACAGAGCTTTTCGATAAACACTGTTTATCAAGTGATAAACATGGTTTATCGAAAAACAGTGTTTATCGGGTCGATAAACAGAGTTTTTCGATAAACACAGTTTATCACTTGATAAACAAGGTTTTTTGATAAACATAGTTTTTGATAAACATAGTTTAAACACAGTTATGCGCCAACGCCAAATGCTCATTAATTCGATAAACTCTGTTAATCACTTGATGAAGAGTTTTTCGATAAACTATGTTTATCACTTGATAAACACAGTTTGGGCGATAAACATAGTTTGGGCGATAAACATAGTTTTTCGATAAACAGTGTTTATCAGTTGATAAACAGAGTTTTTCGATAAACAGTGTTTATCACTTGATAAACACTGTTTATCGAATTATTGGGCATCTGGCGTCGGCGTGAAACTATGTTTATCGCCCAAACTATGTTTATCGTCCAAACTGTGTTTATCACTTGATAAACAAGGTTTATCACTTGATAACCACTGTTTATCGAATTGTTGGGCATCTGGCGTCGGCGTAAAACTGTGTTTAGCAGTCGATAAACATAGTTTTTCGATAAACAGTGTTTGTCAGTCGATAAACATAGTTTTTCGATAAACAGTGTTTATCACTTGATGAACAGTGTTTATCACTTGATAAACACTGTTTATCACTTGATAAACAGTGTTTATCACTTGATAAACACTGTTTATCGAATTATTGGGCATCTGGCGTCGGCGTGAAACTGTGTTTATCAGTCGATAAACATAGTTTTTCGATAAACAGAGTTTTTCGATAAACAGTGTTTATCACTTGATAAACACTGTTTATCGAATTATTGGGCATCTGGCGTCGGCGTAAAACTGTGTTTGTCAGTCGATAAACAGAGTTTTTCGACAAACACTGTTTATCGAATTATTGGGCATCTGGCGTCGGCGTAAAACTGTGTTTATCAGTTGATAAACAGAGTTTTTCGATAAACAGTGTTTATCATTTGATAAACACTGTTTATCGAATTATTTGGCATCTGGCGTCGGCGTAAAATTGTGTTTGTCAGTCGATAAACAGAGTTTTTCGATAAACACTGTTTATCACAAACAGTGTTTATCGAAAAACTCTGTTTATCTCCTCGAAAAACTGTGTTTATCGCTTGATAAACATAGTTTTTCGATAAACAGTGTTTATCAGTTGATAAACACTGTTTATCTCGATAAACTCTGTTTATCGATCGAAAAACAGTGTTTATCGGCGATAAACAGTGTTTATCGGTGATAAACAGTGTTTATCTAATTATTGGGCACATGGCTTGCCATACACGCTCAGAAGTATATGATGAGATCATAGAGTTATATAATTATAAGAACTAGAGGGCGCACTGGCCTATATACGCGCCCCGGCTTGCGCGCAGGCGGCCATTTTCTAAGTTGACAAAACAGCTATCTCACAGCGTGTGTTTGTGCGGCCATTTTGTAAGTTGAACAAACAGCATCGCGTGAGCGTTCAATAAAAAAAACCTCAAACGTGAATTTCATATTCTACGCGCGTACAGAATGGCGCGCTTGTCATTTTGCGGTCCCGTCGCGTTTGTGCAAGCAGCATCACCCGTGCGCCCTCTAGTTCGTATATTATACAAATATTGACTGCTTCGAGTGCTATGGTTAAAACTATGACTCCCGAGGTGATCCCCAGAGCGTTCTATTTTCCCGAGGCGAAGCCGAGGGAAAATAGAACGCTCCGGGGATCACCGAGGGAGTCATAGTTTTTAACCATTGCACGAGTAAAAGCAGTCAATATTTGTTTTATAACACCCCAAACATTTCTAAATACTGTACTATTATTATTAAGTTACAGACCTGAATGCTACAATCCACGGACGACGCGAATACAGATTGCAAACACTTTTACTTACTGTGTTGCATGTAGTGTCGTGCAATCCGAAATGGTTACAGACTATTAATTTATCATCCTCGTACACGCAACGGACGTCTGGGTACTGCACGCCGTGTGCTAGTCTGTGGGACTAGCGCACGGCGCCGTGTGCTAGTCTTCGGACTAGTGCATGGCAAACCGACGCACTATCACTCGGCCGTCGTCTAGCAAACCTAAGACATGTCATGTGACGCGCTCTAAACCAATGAGCAGACAGAATACTTGCAAGGGGTGTTATAAATAACGCTATGGATGAGATTGCAAATTTGCGTGCTTACTGTAGCAGAAAAATTTGCTTAAGGCTTAGCGTATTTCACAGGTTAGCAGAAAAATTGGACGGCCATATTGCGTGTTTACCGCGGATTTGCATTGTGACGTCATTTATTTGGTGCGGTAAGCACCGGAAGGTTAGCATGCCTGCACAAAGGTAGTCCTAACTTAGGACTAGTCCTAAGCAATGCTAAGAGATAGGACCAGTCCTAAGTTAGGATGAGTTACTGGTCCTAACTTAGGACCAGTCCTATCTCTTAGCATTGCTTAGGACTAGTCCTAAGTTAGGACTACCTTTGTGAAATCGACCCCTGGGCCCAATTTCATAGCTCTGCTTAACGGTAAGCAAATTTTGTTGCTTACTATAGAAGAAAAATTTGCTTAAGCGTAAACGTATTTCACCAGCAGTTGCTAACTTAAGCACGTAAACAAACTGCGCGCGCAATTTTAGATCGTCTGCTTAAGCGAAAATTTGACAGAAAAATGGCGGGCGAAATAAATCAGAAAGTGGCGCAGGCCGGGGCAAAACCTAAATCACCCCCTTTCTCCGCCGAAATGGACCTGGCGCTGGCGACTTCCTATATTTAGGAGAAGGCGGTCATCGAGGGCCACTTGAAAGGATCGAACTTGACGTCCCGGCACAAACAATCAAGCTGGGAACGAGTGAGGGGGTGTGTGAATGCGTGAGTATTGTCAATGGGTGGCGCAACAGCATAAACCATAACGAACGAAAGTATTACATAAACAGATTCAACGCTACGGTCTTATGTTGTAAAGATATGGTTTTTGTTCAAGTTCTAGGCCAACATACGATGTTTTAACAGTCTAAATTGGGTTGGTAATTTGTTTGTTCGTTGGTGATGATTTCTGGCGTCATAAGCCATAACATAATGCTGGCAATCACGTCATGATTGCCAGCATTATGTTATATCACAGCCATCACGGACGTATAAAACTTTAGTTGTTTTGCTCGTCCATCCAATGCCGTCAACATTTACTGCGTCAACTGTAGCCCCAGCATCCCACTTGTGTGGCCAAGACTAGCTGAACCATAGCTGATTCAGCTAGCCTTGGCCACACAAGTGGGGCTACGTCAACGGCAGACCTCACAATACGTAAGCATTTTATTAATTTAATGTAGGGCATATCTATACTATTAAAAGCGTAACCCGCGCCATCTTGGATTGAAAATTAGAGGGTCCAGTGGCATGGCATCCTTGTGGAAATCAACACGGTTAAGTGTGTGGAATTCAATACGTTTGTGTGGTTTCAGACGTCGGGTTGCAAGTCTACAAAACCCTGACCCAAACTCCCACTTACAAGTCATCTGATTGGAGAAAGTTTGGGCAGCGACCGTGTGTCAACCACTGGTCGATGTTGTTACCAGACTTCCTAGAAATCTTTCTGACAGGCGACTCATTGGACAGTGTTTCGCAGATGGTTCTCCGGATTGGTTCACTCATTGCCCCTTGCCCGCCCACCCGCCATTCGATCCGCCTTTTTTGGTCGGGTTACTTTCATGTTGTACTAAGCATGGTTCTCCGGATTGGTTCATTCATTGCCGCGCAGGGTCGAAAGGGGATCGAAGAGGCTGGGTGCCAGGACAAAACCGAAACAAATCTCACGAATTTGCATTGAATAAGTAACTCACAGATTGATGTTTCGCAGGCGACCATGTGTCAACCACTGGTCGATGTTACCAAACTTCCTAGAAATCCTTCTGACAGGTGACTCATTTGTTGAAAAGATTAAATGGAGAATATTTATAAAAAAGCATTCACTTCCAAACGGCATGAGAATTATCGTGATGGACAAGGATGGGATCAAACGGAAGCTTTATAAATTGGAAACAATGGGTAGGGCCGGCTATAGGTTGGAAGGTGTCTAAGGGAACTTTACAATTAATAACATTTTGGGGTTGGGTGGGGGCCTTACACAGAGAGCCTAACCGTTCCTTACATTCTGGTCAGTGTATTGTGAGTGGTGCGTTGTCTGGTTTTGAGACAGGCCACCTGTTGCTTGGTGAAGGAGGTCGCCGTGGGACCAATTCAGGTTGAAAGTGGGTGGCGACCTCGGACTTACAATAAATCTCCATACAGAAATTGCACTATTGATGCAAAACGTATCTTGCTGTTTTTAAACGATGGACACTATCTTTTGCCAGTAAACTCAAATGAGTACATGAATACCGTTTTAGAATACGGTCTGTTCATGGAGGTATAGTGTTGGAGTTTCAAAGTTTACCCCATCACGGAAGTTTGTGAAACTTATACACGTACGTCAAAGGCTGTGTTGGAGCTGTTAAAAAGAACGTTGCATTATTGGTCAAAGTTGTTAAGCAAAACGACATTAAGTTTCCTTTTGAACAAGTCCATTCACAAAATTGGTTAGAGCAGTGTGTCGGTCAGGTCTCAGAATGTACATTTTGCCAAATCCATTTTGTAGCCTAATTTAGCAATCGGCCGTCGGGTTGGTTACTGGAGATAATATTAACAAAAGAGACCTCATGCGGCTGAATGGGGTACATTTTTAGGAGTTTGTCTATTGACCCAAACTGGACGTAACAAACCCTAAAAATAACTTTACATGCTTTCTGAAAGTGAAATAAGTTAGAGAAAATTAAGGAATGAGGATGAATTTATCGTTTTTATTTAGTTTGTACGATATAGGGTTCCAGGAGAGATATGGGATGTATGGAGGTTTGTTTCTAGAGCAGCGTGAACATGAACGCGGTCAGAAATTGTGTCGTTTGTCGTTAAAATTTCGCGAGATGCAATAAGCCCAAGTGACAATAAACAAAACACTTTTTTGACGTTCACGTTTAGTGCTCCCGTATAGTGCAGCCTATTGACCAGAAAGTTTACAAGACCAATTCAGATAAGAATAAACTAAAAAGAGGCCTACGCTCTTACCGCCCCCCCGAAAAAAACCCAAAACAGTAGATAAATTAGATTTGTGGCACACAGCATGTTCCGAAAACTCGCTTTACTTATAGTGCTGTAGCAACGCTATGTATCGTGGGACGTGAAAATGTCATTTTTTGATGATGTTTTTTAAAAAGGAAATGCAAGCATTATGAATGTATATTATTTTTGGGGGAAAGTTTTGGTAGTGTAGTACAAAAGAAACTTTAGTTACTGCTGGCTATTGGTCAGTTTCACCTATCAACGCTGATATGAAAAACGCGTAGCGTTAAGGAGGCCCAAAATATTAGACCCCTATAAGGCTCACGGGGGAGCCTTATAGTTTCTAGAAGTATGCATAAGGTCGTCGTCCAACCCAAAACGAGGTGGGCGCAGCCACTGCAAGTAGTGGCGGACGTGCGAAATAGCTTCATTTTGGGTTAGAATTATGACGCCATGCATAAATATTGAGAGAGGCGTATAACACCCTCTGACCCACATTACATTTCGAAATATTTGTGTAAAGGATTTTCATCATCTAGCGGGGTGCCGCGCGAAGCGCGGCATCCCGCTAGTGAATGTTATAAACGTAGTCCTACTTCACTTGTTTTATTAAAGGGACACACCGGCCGAATTTTGGGCTACAAAATAGACTAAGATATGACTTCAACGGTCTTCCAGGAATGAAGAAGAACAGTCCTTAAAAAAAATCATCAAATTTAGCCGTTTTTTGAGCATTTTAAGATAAAAACGCAGGTCGCGTGATTGTTCTAACCAAAAAGTGGTACAAACAATCACGTGACCTTCCGGGCTAGTTTTACTTTCAGCCGTCTAAAGTAACTTACTTAACAAAATTTAAATCTTTTGTTTACAAAATTATTTACGAATAATTGACGAAAAAGATCATGTATTCAAATTATCGCTACAAAATGTAAATAATGGTGAAAAATCTAACGTAAGATTCACATCCAAAGAGTCCGTGTAACGGAAGCGTTATATGGCCGCTTTGGTTTTTTAAAATCATTTTTCGCTAAATACGTGACATTTTGATGATTTTTTTTTTACAGCAACCATCTATAAAAACATTATTTATGATTCTAAACCCCTAAATTGCGTAAACGGTGAGCCGGTGTGTCCCTTTAATATTATTAACTTTTTTCACATCTGCAAAAAGTAACAAAACTTGTTTGGCTTCAGCACCGTAGCACTAGCAGTCATGGCAGTGGCACCTAGCACTGCGTTCAGGTTTTGTGCCGTGCCTACAATTTGTTTATCTTTTGAACTACAGTACAGTACAGTAGGCCTAATTCGGTATTTGTCTAACTTTACAAAACAAAAAATCCGGTACCCTTGTAGCTGTTTCTACTCTATGGTTACAGCTGTTGTGCCAAGTACAGTACAGTAAGTGAGTAACGTTTAGTTTAGTTCCAGAGAGCCAAAAGCTTCTGTTGTCTGATATTTCAAGCCGAACATGCTGAAGCCTGCCTAGACATTATCAGGCATAACTATTTCTGCAAAATTCTTTACTCAGTTCTTGCATGTTAACTATTTTCACACGTACATAAGGAAACCTGAAAGTGGTATTAACGATAACTGTGATTTCACTACAACTTCACTGCAACATACGGTGAATCACTGTACAACCATTATGAATATTTGACAAACACAAGAAATAGCTAATGTGCTGTCACTTAACTGTTGAATCAAATAAACATTCAAATATTTGTTTAATGTTTGTATGTAGTGTTGCTGGAGGGAACAACAAAACAGCAGCTCAGTGTAAGGATCGGTACAGAAATTTGGTCCAAGCAAGTAAGTACATCCTGGCTGCCAATTATACCAATATCATTGAAGACAGAATGCACCCATGAATACAAAACATTTATTTCCCTATTGCAAAAATGTACAGAACAACTAGGTCTAATAAAAATATTTATCTTCAAGTACGTGCTAATTCTCCAATCAGATTCGCAGAATGGAGTGGTGATAAAAACCTTTATAACACCCCTTGCAAGTATTCTGCCTGCTCATTGGTTAAGAGCGCGTCACATGACATGTCTTAGTTTTGCCAGACGACGGCCGTGTGATAGAGCGCCGGTTTGCCATGCGCTAGTCCGACAGACTAGCACATGGCGTGCAGTACCCAGACGTCCTGTGCATGTACGAGGATTATAAATTAATAGTCTGTAACCACTTCGAATTGCACGACACTACATGCAACACAGTAAGTAAAAGTGTATGCAATCTGTATTCGCGTCGTCCGTGGATTGTAGCATTCAGGTCTGTAACTTAATAATAACAGTACAGTATTTAGAAATGTTTGGGGTGTTATAAAACAAATATTGACTGCTTTTACTCGTGCAATGGTTAAAAACTATGACTCCCTCGGTGATCCCCGTAGCGTTCTATTTTCCCGAGGCGAAATGCTAAGCAAATTTTTTGTGCTTAGCAGCTATAGCGCTGCTTAGCGGCCGATGTTTTGCTTACTGTGCGACTTTTATTTCATAGAGCTGCTAAACGTAGGCACACGAACAGGCATGCTGACCTTCCGGTGCTTACCGCACGAAAATAAATGACGTCACAATGCAAATCCACGGTAAACACGAAATATGGCCGCCCAATTTTTCTGCTAACCTGTGAAATACGCTAAGGCTTAAGCAAATTTTTTCTGCTACAGTAAGCACGCAAATTTGCTTACCGTTAGGCAGCGCTATGAAATTGGGCCCTGGTATCTGCTGCCAACTAGCGTTCGAAAGACTCTAGTTGAATACATTTCAGTTTTGCGGGTCTGACTCGGGCCCAATTTCATGCCTCTGCTTACCACCGAAGTCTGCGCTTACGAAAACGATTCCCCGCTTACGTGCAAGCGCCTTGTAAGCGTAGAATACCTAGTAATGTGAAGTACGCACGCGCAAAAGCCAAAATTCGCCACTAACCCGTGAAATACGCTTGCCGTAAGCACAGAACTCCCTGCTTCCGTAAGCGCCGATTCTGTGCTTACGGTAAGCAGAGCCATGAAATTAGGCCCGGTCATGACCCGGTTGCATTACGTCACAACAAAAAGTTTACTAAACAGCCATCATTTTGTTAACACAAATTTCACTTTCAAAACAGAGTTTTTGGTGGCATGTAATTTTTTTTTAGGAAAGACATAACCTTAGTTTGTAAAATAAGTAAATGTTGCAGTTTAATAATTATGATTTGATCTTTTCTTAAATCCACTAAGAGTTTTAGACGAAAACAAGCAAGTGAGCTAGTTCAATGATGCATTAGTGTGAATGCTATAGGATTGTTGTCTTTGTTTCATGTTGAGTTACATTGGTTTCTTTAGAATACTCACTGCGTTTATTCAACAGACTCTCAACATTACGGAGAAGCTCCCGAAGTGTCGGTTCATCTGAAGGTAGAAAAGATCAATGCAGAAGTAATTATTAGTGACCTGAGATGATGAATTGTAAAATGCAAACTAAATCAACACATTCATCATGAAGTGCTTTATCGTACTAAAGTGGCCTGGGTACAAAACGATTGCAGTCAAGTCTACTCACCTAGAAACTAATTCGTTGCATCGTTTTAGTAATCAAACATTACGTCTCAACCAATGTTTTACTCTGGAGAAAACTTTAACTAATTTAATTAAATCACAATTTGTTTTTGTACCATGTGACAGAAATTATCGAAGTGTATCGATGAAATAATTGGACTGTAAAAGAAAATAAAGAATGAAAAAAGGTACAAACTTACTCTTTTCTTCAAGTTTTCTTTCTTCCAGGGCCTCCTCAAAATGAACTAAAAACAACAAAAGATAAATCCAGAACAGATGTTGGTTTGATAGTGGTTGAATTCGTTATTCTTTAATGCAAAAACCACATACTCTAAAATCCCCCCCCCCAAAAAAAAAAAAAAAAATAAATAAATAAATAAAATAAAATAAAAAAATAAAATAAAAAAATAAAATAAAAAATAAAAAATAAATCGAGAATTGTCCCGTATTCTGCATGGGTACCGTGTGCCTTAAAGGGTGTATGTACTTTTTATAGGACAAAAAACACAATGTCCACAGATTGACACTAAACTTACACAGTATGAAGATAATGATAGTACAAAGCTTCCCTGAAAATATTACGTGCTGATGTGTTGTAGTTTTTTGGAAA
The DNA here is from genome assembly GCF_032118995.1 of Asterias amurensis. Taxonomy (NCBI): domain Eukaryota; kingdom Metazoa; phylum Echinodermata; class Asteroidea; order Forcipulatida; family Asteriidae; genus Asterias; species Asterias amurensis. The sequence goes on along the minus strand of NC_092657.1, from coordinate 7,250,879 downwards.
TGAGTAAAACAATGTCATGAAAATAATTTTCGTCTCATGAGACCAAAATTATTTTAAGCATTTACAAACGTATTTTCATGATATTGTTTTACTCATTTCTCAAAAACTACAGCACCTCAGTAAGTAAGATTTGAAGGAGAGCTTTCCACTATCATTATCTTCAAACCCTGTCAGTTTAATGTAAATCTATGGACATTTTAAAAAAGTACCCAAATCCTTTAACTACTTCTGGGTCACTTTGACCCCGAATCTGAGTCAGAATAACACAGTTTTGTTCGCGTAGTAATAACCGGTTATAAACAGCCCCAGCTGGTCTTTATTAATTAAACATCCCCATGTGACGCGCCATCCACCAATGGGAATAGCGAATGTGTATTGGGTTTTTATTAATAAACGTTTCCTATGTACCTCCAGTTTCGTAGTTAAAGTTGGTAAACAAAATTGTATATATTTTCTTTTTATAGTTTTGATCAATAGTAGCTGTGTCCACACAGATTGACAGTTTTAACAATATCATCAGTTGAACACGTTTCTTCCCACTATTCTTGCCACTATTGATTAAAAAGAACGTAATGTACAAGAAGTAAAACTCACGATTTTGAGACCTCTTCAAGTCCAGAAGGCGCTCCAAAAGGGCGACCTCATCTGACAATGCAAACGAAAAGAAACAAACATTTTCTGTAGGTTTTCACGTTTTTTCTCTTCAAAATATTGGCGCAGCTTTTCGAAGGTTTTCCAGTTTTCCAAAATATTGGTTCAGGAAATTTGCTGCAGCTTATCGAAGGAATCAGATGCGCTTACACTCCGACAGATGCACGACCTTTAATTTTATTTGTTAATTTATTCATTAATTTATTGATTTTGTTTTTATTGGGGGCAAAAATATTCTAAAAACTCGGGGAGAATGACCGATATATGAGAAATAGATTGTGAAAACTGTTGTTTGTCTTGATTTAATGTTGTCAAAAGAAAGCAAATGTGAGAACTGAATACTGAACCGGGTCACGGGTCCCAACTCATCTGGGTCAAGCTGATCCGGACACTGGTTTTCACAAAATGAACCTTTAGTTCCGATTTTTAGTTACTAATCCAAGATTATTGTGACACCTTTTGTGTCACACTGGTCATGCCCTCTCTGTTCTGGGGGTCTGGGTTAAATCTGACCCAAAGTCTTGTAGAGTTTCTCAATACCCACTTCGCAAGTTCCTTTTGTCAATACAGTTTTTGGTGCCACAGTGCAATGGTAAGTTTGAGGTACAACCTCGAGATGACAGTTTCCTTATCCTTGCACTGCGAAACACTCTGGTGTTAAATTTGATTTTTTGCTATGCCCTTAAAAGGAAATGTGAAACACTCTGGTGTTAAATTTGATTTTTTGCTATGCTCTTAAAAGGAAATGTGAAACACTCTGGTGTTAAATTTGATTTTTTGCTATGCCCTTAAAAGGAAATGTGAAACACTCTGGTGTTAAATTTGATTTTTTCTTTGCCCTTAAAAGGAAATGTGACATGGTGTTAATCACTGCACAGCTTTGAATGCGTTTCTTTTCAAAAAGCAACACCAAAACAGGCATACCCTTTTCAAAAGAAACTCGTATTTAATGGAGTTTCAAAAGTCGTTAGTGTTAAAGGCACACCCATCCACGTCTTCTGTTGAAATCAATTAATTCAACGATTTGATTGTAATAAACACCGTCTAGTCTAGTTGTTCTCAGTTTGTAGGTAGCGACATCAATTAACATGTTTTGTAGTACACCACTCCTTCCTTCCTCTTCCTAACTCGAGATAGGATTAATTCTAGCGTTTCTTGAAATCGGCTGCAGCAATCTTAATGACAGAATATCAATTTGGATTTGATATCAAACAATGTATCAAGTTGTTCTAATTCATGCGATTCATGGAGAGAATAATACCGTGATTTAATGAAAGATGGAACGTTCCTCTCAATGTGAGCTTTTACGTGTTGGTAAATGTGACATGAAATCATTATTTCAAATCATAAACAAAACACAATGACACTCATCTGAGAATGATGTATTGTATTTACCATCTTGGTATGCTGACACACAGCTGAACACAACAATCAACGCTATTAGTGTGTAGCCCTTCATTGTCTCTGTTTAATCGAAGAAGAAAAATGAGGTTATTTATCTAACAAAATTAGGTGAGTTAATATTCAATTTGAGGTTCTTTTTCTTCATCAAAGAATGTTGAAAGATTTCGAATCATACAAAAAAGTTTAATCACTTTTGCAGATATCATAGTGATTCAAAATGAATTGTATGATGTTATATACCAAATGGATAGTACATACACAAGTGATACGAAAGTGAATTGTAAACAAAACAGCAAAATCTATTAGTCCGGTTCCCCAGCCTATGGACGATAATAAAGACATGACATTTAAAACCGATGTAAGACAGCAAATAAGGCCGTTATTATTCCCGTTTAATTCAAGAGATTAGCATGGAATACATTTTTAAAGTAAACTTAGAAAAAATTTCGAAATGGTTTGAAAGAGTCAACCTGTACATCATACACGTGGAAGTTGCATGCAGACAAGCAAAGGTAACCTTTCCATCTGTGTGCTGATTGGTCCGAGGTGACGTTTGTCAGCTGCATCCACACATCACCTCCAACCAACCAAAACACAGATATGGAAAGTATAATAAATAACTGTATCCAATGAAATCACTGGTTCTGTAAACCCAATACCAGTCATTATCAGTGTTGCTAAAACCAGGGGACCAGTCTCGGTAATGGCGAGCGACGATATCATAATTGTTCTATACAACCTAAACCTCTATGATTCAAGCAAGTCAGATGTAAAGAATTGTTGTATCGATTGAACTGTTATCGTGTCTATGGCAAGTCATGGAATCGGCTCTGCTATTATCTGGGCCCAATTTCATAGAGCTGCTTAAGCACAAAATTTTGCTTAAGCGAGAAAATCCTTGCTTAGTAAAGTCAGATTACCGGCCAAGACTACACTCAAATTGTTATTCTAAGTAAACAATAGCTAAATACACGTCATAACCAATGTATATGACATGACATTTTGGCCAGTAACATGTGTTAAATAAGCGAGCTATTTTCGTGCTTGAGCAAATTTTTTGCTTAAGCAGCGCTATGAAATTGGGCCCAGGTCACACGCTACAGTTCGATGATTGATTTATCCTGTCATAATACAATAATTTTTACTGTGAACCTTTTTTTAACCCTGATTTAATGATCCGGAACATAAATACAAATGCATATCCAGACGAAGACATGACGTCACTGAAAACTAATTTCGATGAAGGGATGTGACAATTAAAGTATCCATATTTCCGAGTTGAATAATAAAAAAAGTCAATGTAAGATATTGTTGCACTATGTGAAGTCAAGTAATGTGTACAACAGATCTATAGAGCATGAACTTTAATGCAGACATGATTTTATACATTATACTGCCGTGGAGTAGATTGGAAAACTGGTTACCATTATTTAAAAAACATTTCAGGTTCTCTATACCGATTAGTATCATATCTGGCCACTTTTTTTTTTTTTTTTTACACATGTTTTTACCATGGTTTGTAACAACTAAATGTAAACCATAGAAACGGCTGAAATTTTCTTAATGGTTTCTTACTAAGCAATCAAAGTTTTCACATTCACATTCACGCATGCGTACAGACCCAGTTGGTTGGCAAACGCCATAGAGTTGTGCACTAAGCAGACGCGCAATCGTGTCTGCGTCACGCACCCAATAGCCGTGTACAAAACAGCGCGATGTTCCCTCATTTTGCCAACCAAAACGTTAGTGCGCACGCGCTATGTGCAATTTACATATTTCATGGGAAGGGTCTATGGACCGTTCCGGCTTTCCACTAAGCTCCGCCTACCGCGAACGTGAGCAAGACTCGTGTGCTAACACTCCCAATGACATAGACCTTATCGCAATTACCAATGCGCAAGCGCGGACTGTTGAATGAGGTGCATTGTGGGATAGATATTAATCAAATTTTGCTACCAGCAAGACCACAATGCACCTAATTCCAAGCTTTACGCGCGCGCCCCAGTATTTGCGAAAAGGTCTATTCTGCACGATTCTGCCGCGCGTGCCAAATATACGCGCACACATGACCGAATTTGTCCGACCACAATCATTGCTGTGATTGGTCAAATGGGTGAACGCGCACAGTTTGATTGATAGGCCCAGTTGATGGCTGGATGATGGAAAGACCGCTGATTTCCGCTGATCGGTCCATTGATTTCATCGATGAATGGTTTATGATGAATTAAATGTGCACAGTTATAGGCCACGTTTTTAAAGGATTTCAGTACTTTTTCAAAATGTCCATAGATTTACATTAAACTTACAGGGTTTGAAGATAATGATAGTGGAAAGCTTCCCTTCAAATCTTACTTACTGAGGTGCTGTAGTTTTTGAGAAATTAGTAAAAAAATGTCTTGAAAATACGTTTGTAAATGATTAAAATAATTTTCGTCTCATGAGACGAAAATTATTTTCATGACATTGTTTTACTCATTTCCCAAAAACTACAGCACCTCAGCAACGTAGTATTTTCAGGGAAGCTTTCTACTATCATTATCTTTCTGCAGTACCTCAACCAACAACACTCCAGTATCAAGTTCACCATGGAGCAAGAACATTCCGGAAAGTTACCCTTTCTGGATGTTCTCATTACAAGAAACCAAGACGGCACCCTACATCACAGCATTTACCGGAAACCCACCCACACCGACCGTTACCTGCATCAGCGGTCTTTCCATCATCCTGCCATCAAGTCGTCAGTCAACCGTGCGCTGGTTCAACGGGCTTATACCATTTGTGATCCGGATAGCCTCCAGCATGAGTTGCAGCACATCACCACTTCTCTACAGCGGAATGGATACAACGCCAAGCAAGTAAAGACTAGCAAGCCCGTCCCCCCGACCAAAGGGTCTCCTATACCCAAGGTCAAACACACACACCCGCAGTTAGTTTACCATACCTAGGTCCCCCCTCTCATCGCCTCCAACGCATCTTCAAGGAAGCAGGTATCAAGGTGTATCACTCCGCCCCGAAGAAACTCCATGGCTCTCTCCAATCGCACAAGGACAAGAAGGACCCCTCCGCCCGTGCCGGAGTCTATCGCATTCCATGCGAATGTGGTAAGGTTTATGTCGGGGAAACCGGGCGTAAACTTCCCACTAGACTTAAGGAACACCGAGCACACGGTAGGAGGGGGACCTCGATAAATCCGCCATCGTCAAGCATTCCCACATCGCTGACCACCGAGTGAACTGGGATGCTGCTGAAATCATCGCTCCCATCCAGGCGTGGCACCCTAGACGCATTAGAGAGGCCATCGAGATCCACAAGCATGACACCGTACCCCAAGACATCGGCTTCCACATCAGAGACATCTGGCTCCCCCTTCTCCCGACCAATGGATCTTCTATATCCACGGTCACCCCCTAGGCCCCCAACCATTAGACTGCTTTGGGTCATCTATACCCTCAGTCACCTAGGCCCCACACCCTCACTATCCCCTGTGCTTGTTCCTACTGACACGGTTCAGTGAGCACACCCCCCCACACAACCCCAAGGCTCCACAACAGGTTTCACCACGCATCATCGAGTTCACTTCCCGCCTACATTTCCCGCCTTCGTGCATCACCGCTGATCCACCGCCTAGTACTTAAGCAGCATGCAGCATCAGAGTCCAGCATTCTCCAGAAGACGATCAGAGCATACTGATCGAAACGTCGAGTTAACCCAACGGTTCTTTTCAGAACCACCCCAACTCATTTAGAGATTGTTATTACATGGTGTTACCGCAAACTCCTCTATATATATCATTATCTTCAAACCGTGTAAAGTTTAGTGTATATCTGTGGACATTGTGTTTTTTTGTACTACAAAAGTTACAAAGACCCTTTAAGATGCAAAGTTTAGGGTTTAATGTTTTGGATGTGCTTAATTTTTCATGGTTTATAAACCATGTTTCATGACTCTTCGTTTTTTTCATGTTTGAATGATGATTCAATTTCAATGGTCTAAAAACCATAATAATTCATAAGTGAATTGTATAATCAAAGTTTGTAAATCTAATCATTTAAAGACTGTCGGTTTCCACATTTAAATTAAGATGACTTCCTACCTTTGTAATGACTTCTTCGCTTGAGTACTAAGATGACCGATTCAAACAGTATCGTCAGAGCTCTGTAGTTTCAGTTCTAGTACCGTGGAGAGCCACTCCTTCAACTGAGCTTCAGCTACTTCCAGGGTCTACTTTTTAGGCCCGTTTTTTGGCTCAACAAAAGACGAATTTCAGACGACAATAAAGGGCTAAATGTAGGTGAGGTCATAATATTGTGCAGATTCTGTGTACACTATTTAGAGAATAAAAATCTAGGCACAAAGAAGCTATTCATGATTGTTATTCAAACTATTCTACAGAAACGTATTGCTGCCATATAAATAATGTTTTTCTCTCTCTTATGTAGACTTATCGTGTACGTACGTACGTACACGTTAAGTTATTGTGTACGTACACGATAAATCCAAACTTACCGCGTCCAAACTTATCGTGTAAGTGCAAACAAGTTTGGATATATCGTGTGCGTATACAAATATTGACTGCTTCGAGTGCTATGGTTAAAACTATGACTCCCGAGGTGATTCCCGGAGCGTTCTATTTTCCCGAGGCAAAGCCGAGGGAAAATAGAACGCTCCGGGGATCACCGAGGGAGTCATAGTTTTTAACCATTGCACGAGTAAAAGCAGTCAATATTTGTTTTATAACACCCCAAACATTTCTAAATACTGTACTATTATTATTAAGTTACAGACCTGAATGCTACAATCCACGGACGACGCGAATACAGATTGCAAACACTTTTACTTACTGTGTTGCATGTGGTGTCGTGCAATCCGAAATGGTTACAGACTATTAATTTATCATCCTCATACACGCAACGGACGTCTGGGTACTGCACGCCGTGTGCTAGTCTGTCGGACTAGCGCACGGCGCCGTGTGCTAGTCTTCGGACTAGCGCATGGCAAACCGACGCACTATCACACGGCCGTCGTCTAGCAAAACTAAGACATGTCATGTGACGCGCTCTAAACCAATGAGCAGGCAGAATACTTGCAAGGGGTGTTATAATACACTATAACTAATAGTGTACGTACACACATGATAAGTTTGCGCTTATCGTGTACGTACACGATACGTACACGGTTAGAGAGAATGTTTTTTTCATGTGGCGGCAATACGCTTCCGTACTATTCACCTCTTTTGTTGTAGCAAAAAAACAATTTAAATAACGTCAATAACAATTTAAAGACAACCAACCGCTTTGTTGACTAAGCAAACAAAAATGTCCTGGAAAAGGTAGGCTATGTTTTTTTATTGGTTTAATTTTTCTTACACTTCTTTGTAGCTCCCGTATTTTGCTCAACAAAAGACAAACTTTCAGACGAGATTAAATTGCTGAATGTAGTTGAGGTCATATTCAGATTTGTTGTACTCTATTTAGTGAATTTGTGAAAAGGCTGCCCCAGGCGAGGCTTGTTATTTACGGGTTGCAACTGGGCGCCACAATTGCTTGAAGCCAGACAAAACTAGCAAGTGAAATTCTGTATTGTCAAAGGCACAAACAGACACAAATATAAGGCAATCAATCATGTTGCTCAATGTTGTTGATGCATAACAAAATCGCGTACGTGTTGGTATTTAATAAATCATAATTTTGCATCGGGTATAAGAATTATAATTTGGTTATTGACCATCACACTAATGTGTTTTAAGCACTGTATACCGAGTGCTTTCAAAAGGGCTGTGGAAAACAAGAAAATTACTCAGGTAGGATTCGAACTCGAGACCTTTAGATTGCTTAAGCATATGTCTTACCACTGGAGCACCAAGCAGGGGCTTCTGCACAGTTTTGATTAGGCCTATGTGTCAAGTTTTCATCGGCTAATTATATCCGATACAAAGAATAGTGTCAACAAAATAACCTTTGCAATGTAGGAAATGGACTAAGTACCGATTTTAAGATCGATTTCAGGAGGAGGGGAGGGCGGGGCTTACTGAAACTGACTCGGAGGACTAACCACACACCATGGGATTCAGCCTGAGCATCAATTCTACCTCCGTGGCCGGAGTAAGTTTTTATCCGACCATTTTAGAATCCGTCAGTATTCAGAATCTTTATGATTTGTTTATTTTCTCAACGCAATTCCATTTGGCCCGTACTGAGATTTAGAACCCAGAGCGGTATAGTTTTAACAATGCCGCTTTGGGTTAATTACAATTAGGAACCAAACTGGGATACAGAAGAGACTGGGATAAAGAAGAGATTAATTTCGGGTGTTCTGTTGTTTGGTTCGTTAATAAGGAAAGTCAACGCGTAAGGAAGCCAGCACAGTGTGTTTATGCACCCTCAGTTACACCAGATCTAACACATTGACCCCAGCTGATCTAAACGTTAGCTGCTGTGTAGCTAGACTGGGGGCCTGTCTTTACCCGCAAGGATAAACACATTTTTTTTTCAGAATCAGTGATTTCAATGGATACAATGATGTCATTGGAAAAACGTGCAGTGACATGAGCTTTCCAACCTCGGACCAATTAAAAAACAGATACCGTGGGTGCGTTCGTTTAGCTTCCCTGGGTCGACCCCGGTCTGCACCCGGTGCGTTCGAATAGCTTTGACGTCATTGCAGGGACTCACCCGGGTCAGTCCCCAGTGCCCTGCTTGTGGAGTTGGTCACTAGGGGGTGACCCGATGTGCTTGACGTTACCACGAGAGGGCGAGTGTGATCGTTCGATTAGGTCTTGTCAGGGGCTCACCCGAGTGAGTACCGCGTGGTCGACCCAGGGAAGCTAATCGAACGCACCCATTGTAGAGGGTGCGTTCGTTAAAAACGTTTCTTGTGAGACATTGATATAAACACAAAAACAAGAATAAAAAACCCAAAACAAAGCCTACTATTTCAACTCTTTTTGTGTTTATTTTTCTTATTATTTTATTTATTTTTTACTCACAACGTCCACAACAACAGCACCTAAATGGAGGGATAGTTTGTTTTCGTTAATTAACAGTATAATACTTTAAAAGAATACTACACATACATTTCTTGGTAAAAAAGAATGATACAAAAACAAATATCGAATACTTATGGAGCCATACTTTGTGCGGCATGGCACTGGACACTATTGGTGATTACTCAAAATAACTGTATACATTTAACACTTTTGGGAAACGAGCAATGGAGAGCTGTAACGTAGTTTTTAAAAAAGACGTAATTTATCACTCAAATTATAAAATACTTCCGCTGAAGACTTTAAATATGCGTCTGAAAGCACACAAAGTAATGCAACAAGGGTGTTTTATCTTCCGTTATTATCTTGCAACTTCGACGACCAATTTAGCTCAAATTTTCACAGGTTTGTTATTTTATGCATTTGTTGGGATACATCAAGTGAGGCTACTGGTCTTTGACACTTACCAAACGTGTCCACTGTCTAAAACCTTTAAATGTTTTGACGCGGTGTTTGTATGTGCAACACAAGAGGTGAATAGTTTCACACAATCATGAATACCTTCTGTGTGCCATGATTTTCATTCTCTAAATAGTGTACACAAAATCTGAACATGACCTCACCTACATTTAGCTCTTTACAGTCGTCTGAAAATTCGTCTTTTGCTGAGACAAAAAAAAACAGAGGAAAAAAACTAAACAAAAAGGGGGCTAAAAAGTAGACCCTGGCAGTAGCTGAAGCTCAGTTGAAGGTGTGGCTCTCCACGGTAAGAACTTAAAGGGACACGTTGCCTTGGTTCGGACGAATTGATCTATAAAAAGCATTTTCGTGACCGTTTGTTTATACAAAATGCATATGGTTGGAAAGATGTTTCTAAAGTAGAATACAACGATCCACACAAATATGCCTCGGTATTTCGTGGTTTTCCTTTTGCTTTGCGAACTAACACGGTCGGCCATTTATGGGGGCCAAAAATTTGACTCCCATGAATGGCCGACCGTGTTAGTCGACGAGGTAAAAGGAAAACCACGCAATTTCGAGGCATATTTGTGTGGATCATTGTATTCTACTTTTAAAACATCTTTCCAACCATATGCATTTTATAGCAAAAGGTTACAAACGCTTTTCAAAGACCAACTCGACCGGTCCCTTGCAACGTGTTCCTTTAAACTACAGAGCTCTGACGATACTGTTTGAATCGGTCATCTCTAACTCAAGCAATGAATATAGCGAAGGTAGGAAGTCGTCTTAATTAAAATGTGGAATTCGACTGTCTTTAAATGATTAGGTTGGATAATCTAAAATATGCAAAGTGTATTTTGGAAGTGGGTCCAGTCTGTTCAGATTGAATTATTTGTCTAAAGTTCACGACATCATTGAGTTAATAGTAATATGTCGACAACGTGCAAACATGACATGTGACTTCATTTGTTTCAACGAAAGATCTCATTTCTCAAGGACAGACGAGTGACCTTCCGAACGGTCACTTCATTCTTGGAAACGGATCGTATTCGATTATAGAAAATTGACCCCTGTTTTGCGGGAACACAGTATATAATGTCACTCGATTCCCGACCTGCTCTGCGTCAGCAGTGTCTTTATCCGCAATAGGATGGTTTTACAGAACCAGTGATTTCATGACAAGATACAATGATTTCATTGGATAAACGTGCAGTGACATAAGCTTTCCATTTGTGTTTTGATTGATCCGAGGTGGTGTTTGCACCTGCACTTTAGGTCGTCATAATTTCGGGCCTTTGGGAAAGACGCCACGTTATATTATTGGAAATGAACTTTTCAATGGGAAAACATCACATCTTTTTCCCCTTTTTGATTAAACAGACAGAGACAATGACAGGTTACACTCTGCTAGCATTGCTTGTTGTGCTTGGCTGTGTGTCAACATACCAACAAGGTAAATAGTAAACAAACAAATAATCAATATTAATTATGAGCGAATTACATGTTTTATTTTTGAGTTGAAAGATATAAAATTTCAAAATCAGTTTTGAAGTAATGGTCGATAGCTGTCTGGTCATTACCAGTCATATTTCTTGTTGATTGCTCACTTCGTCACAAAACAGGAGCTTGTTTAACGGTCTTGCATTTATTAAAACAATTTGCCTCTTTAGTTGAGACCGTCGTTCAATTTCATTTTGTGAAAAGTGAATTTTTTTACAGCCATTATTGTCGATACAGGAGGTTGTTTTTACCATGCTTATAATCGTTATCCAATTTAGCAGAGTGGTGCTACTGTTAAAGTTGCTGCCAATTTTCTGTGAAAAAATAAGCGACCCTTTTGGGTGAAACTTGATGTTATTGGATGTTAAAAACATTCAAACAGCATGGTGATTGTACACATTTTTAACGAGGGGTTTAGAGACTGGACACATTATAGATATTTGTCAGAGACAATTTTTCTCACTTGATGTACCCCAACATATAAAATTACAGTCAAACATGTGAAAATTTGAACTCAATTGGTCGTCAAAAATGCAAAAGAACATTGAATAAAAAAAACCTTGTTGCACAACTGTGTGTGCTTTCAGATGCATAATAAAAGGCTTATTTGAGTGAGAAATTACCACTTTCTCAAAATTTTATGTTATTTCAGAGGGAGCCGTTTCTCACAATAAAAATACCAACAGCTCCCGCGGTTGCTCGTTAACAAATAAGTTTTAAGCCAACAAAATATTTTGAGTAAAAAAAACAATAGTGTCCAGTGGCTTTGACAATGACTACATGTAATGTGCAACGGTAAATGAATTGATCACAAAACTGTGTAACTGTGGACTATTTCATTTGAAAGGTCATCTTTGTTTATTCTAAGGCGCAATTATTCTTTGCTTGAAAGATGAACAAAATATCCTGCAAAAAAGAATAACGCATGTTGGCTGCTTATAATTGTCAAAAGAATGAGCGGGAAACCTATGATTGACTGTAGTTATTGTAGTTTGCATTGTCAGATGAGGTCGCCCTTTTGGAGCGCCTTCTTGATTTGAAGAGGCATCAGAAACGTAAGTTATACTTCGTCTGAATTACGTTTTCATAAATAGTGTGACGAAGAAGAAGAAGACAAACTAAACAAAGAATTGTCAACTGACGATAATTGTTAATCTCAAGCGGTGTGGACCCCCCCCAAAAAAAGTCTACACAAATCTATTTAAAGCATGCTTACTGACTAACCTTGTTAAACTTTTTTATGAGAAAGTATGGGAAACAAAGGCCCAATAAATCGGTTAAAAAAAAATTATATACAGACTTAAAGGGACACACCGGCTCACCATTTACGCAATTTAGGGGTGTAGAATCATAAATAATGTTTTTATAGATGGTTGCTGTAAAAACAATCATCAAAATGTCACGTAATTAGCGAAAAATGATTAAAAAACCCAAAGCGGTAAAAGGCCACCGTATACGTGTTTCCAGCCGTTGCAACTGTCAAATCTTCGTGACATTGTCGCACAATGTTGCAAGTAGACCGGTGCTTTGTTTACAGCAACGTTTTACTATGACGCAGCATAAGGATCCAGTCTATCCATGTATTATAAACAACCAGCATAAATATACGGATCAGGCAAATCCTTCGACTATGGAGGTAGACCTTCGTGGATAAAAAAAACGGAGCCCCCGATGGTAAAAAGACCAGGTGAATAGTAATTTTGTAAAAGGTTGAAACAAAAATAATGATAAAAAAAAATTCCCTCAAAGCATTATTTTGTAAAAAACGTAGATACTCAGCTACGCTTACGTTCCTACTACGCTTACGTTCCTTACGCCATAATATCAACAGGTACGTTTTCAAGCCCGAGTCAAGCTACGCTTACGTTCCATACGCAGCTTCGTCTACGTTCCAAGATACCCAGCTACGCTTACCTTCCAAGATATGCTTAGGTTCCAAGCTACTCTTACATTCCAAGTTTTGCTTACGTTCCTTCAAGTTACAAAAGGTACGCTTTCAATCCCGAGTCAAGTTACGCTTACGTTCCATACGCAGCTACGTTTACGTTCCAAGATATGCTTTCGGTCCAAAAAATATGGCTTTTGAATCCCTCAAGAAAGTCATCAAGGTTGTGAGCTCTGCTGGCATTATTCAAGAGACAAACGGTGTTTTCTTGAAAGTTAAATGATGCACACTGTGGATCCATAGACTGGTGAAGATACAGTCTTCCACTGAAACATATGATTCAGTAAGGCTCGGTTCTCAGCCAAGTAGAATGTTTCGCTGAACCGTTGGTTAACACCCTTGCAGGATTGTACCATCAAAATCAGAAACAAGATTGCGCGGCTATGCCCATTGACGTCAATGTTTCAAGATTGCGCGGCTATGCCCATTGACGTCAATGTTTCAAGTTGGATGAGAGAAAGAGGGATTGAAAAAAAGCAAGAAAGCTTGGAGACCAACGCCTGCGTCATCAGTTGCGGGTTTGATTGGTTATACTGTTCTCGGTCAAAATCAATCAGTTGCGCCTACAACGACTCTCAAGACTGAGAAAACTGTCACTAATCAAAATATTGAAAGTGACGTTTCTATAATTAGGCCTCATTGTTTGTACTACCTCCACGATCAAGCAGAGCATTTACCATCACAAAAGCCAGACCTTCAAGTTGTGATGGTGTGGACCACACAATCAATACTTATAATATAATACTTTACAGTGACTTGTGTACCTTCCTGGTAATTAACTGTGTTGTGGAATGGACCCTTAATTACTCCGCCGTGATTTTCTACCACAATTTTGTTGTCAAATTCCAAAAAGTTCTTTTTCGCAATCTCTTCTATCATTCAACAATTGAAGGCATAATATTTTGAGTCTAATCTGCCATCCTTAACTATTTGTCAACCTATGAGTTTATGAAATTAATAAGGGTACTTCAAAAAAACACAAATGAGCCAAATTGATTCACATTTTTTATAGTAATTAAAAAAAATTATGTAGCTGGTCCTTCATCCCGCGCCCCTCGGTTTATAACACACGTCATTATTTCATTTTTAACATCACCCTCTTAATGAATTATTGTGACCCAAGCATCCAAGTCATAATGATTATGGGATATTTACTCGAAAAACACAATTTTATAATGTTGGTTAGTGTCCTTGGTCAAAGTATCGGAACAGCTCTGTGATTTAACAGATGTTAAATTTTACTATTATTATTATAGTTACTACTTTTTTTTTTTAGGGGGGGGGGGGTCGGAGGGTTAACCGTGTGTTAGCACTGTACTTAATACAGAAGATCGGTCAAAGCTTTGCTCGATCGTCTGTATTAATGACAATAATACAATTTCACTCTCTTTGTATTGTTGAACTTGTGTGACGCCCAATCGCCTTCCGGTATTAATCAGCCTCGACTGAGGCCGAATTGAGGTCGCTAAACATGCATCAATAAACAAAATTTGACCTAACCTATTCAGACCTTTAAAATTTGACTTTTTGGGTGCATAAATCGTAGGTTAAAAGTAGACCCCTGCAGTAGCTGACGATCAGTTGAAGGTGTGGCTCTTTACGGTTAAACTACTCTTTAAGAACTGAAACTACAGAGCTCTGACGACACTGTTTGAATCGGTCATCTTAGCACTCAAGCGAAGAAGTTAACGAGGTAAGAAGAAATCTTAACACGATCCATTTCAATTTGTTGTTAAAGGCACTGGTCAAGACACTATTGGTAATTACTCAAAAAAAGTGTTAGCATTAAAACTTACTCTGTAATGAGCAACGGATAGTGTAAAACATTGTGAGAAACGGCTCCCTCTGAAGTAACGTATAGTTTTCGAGAAAGAAGTAATTTCCCACTCAAATATTAAAAAGCTTCAGGCCTGATGCCCTTTTTAGGCATTTTGAAGCACACAAGTTGTGCAACAAGGGTGTTTCTCCGTCCATTATTCTCTTGCAACTTTGAATCCAAGTTTTCACAGATGTGTTATATTTGTATGCATATTGTCTTTGGTAATTACTACAGTTAATGTCCAGTGTCTTAATAATACCAATGTTTTAGTTGCAAGTTTTTGTTGTAGTGTTTTACCGTATTATAAATACTGTGATGGCGTGGAATTTCGATACAAAAGGGCGAGACGAATACCTTTTGTCACTCTTGTTTTTTCGCTTTCCGAAGTTGTAAGAAGGGATCCCATCTGAACAAAATACACCAATGTCTTATTACTTCAATGTTTTACTCATTTACTTAAACATTGCCCCCTGGTGCCGGGTTGTTGGGCTTTACACAAATTTGTTTTTATTTATTTTGAAGATAAAATAAAACGGTTTGGGTTTTGTATCAATTAAACAACTGTTTTCAAATAATAGCAAAGCATTTTGTCCTTCTTCATAAATTGATATACCAGGCTTATTGTTCATAAAATCAGAGGGAGTAATTGTTGTTAATGCATTTCTACAGACTGAAAGCATAATGTTCAGAGGGAGTCGTTCCCACAATGTTTTATACTATCAACAGCTCTCCAATGTTCGTTACCAAGTCAGTTTTTAAGTTAATATTTGTTTTGAGTAATTACCAAACGTGTACCTTCCCTTTAAGGTAAATGGGCTTCAGTCAATAAAAGACAATTATCATGTTTCAGCATTTTAACACAAACTTGTTGCTATGATTCTTAGGATCCAGACGAGTCAGCTTCATTAAGCTTAACTCATGGCTGACTTGTAAATTGCTATGTTTCTGTTAATTCTAAAGCTGCTTGGGGTGTGTGGGTGTGTGTACGTGCATGACGTAAGGGTCCTGTGGTACTGAGGGAATTTTTCTTTGTTAAGAGCCATTGATATCAGAAGTAAATTATTTTACACTGTACTCAAAAGCATCAGTCAGTGGATACTTTGCAGTAAAAGCATAAATTTATTTATGCGAAAGTTTGAAGATGCCGGTACTTAATGGTTCTACTTGGAAGTTGATGCATTTTCTTATTTTTGATAATATTGACCAAAATGTAACGATTCAGTCAAAACTTGAAAGGAGTGTAAAGTAATGAGTTTTTGGCGTATTTCAAAAATTGGACCAATCCCAAGGATTTATAACACAACAAAACATGATTTCTATAGAGCTCATATTGTGCCCTTGGCGCTTGACAACAAAAACCAATAGGTCCAAATTATAAATAATAAATACGTAAAAGATAGTTCCCACTTGATTCGACTCATAGGGCTACCGGGTAAAGTCGGACATTATGGATAATTAGCCTCTTTGAAATATGGTGAATATGGTTCTAGTGCACGATTTGGTTTGGGTGTATACATTCAAATAAACCCAAACCAAATCGTGTATTCAGTTCAGCATATCTCAAAATGGCTTGTCCATTTTGCACGCTGGAGTTTATCAAATTGCTTGCGTGATTGGTCGGTGAACCATTCGCTGCATTAAAACATCTGAACGTTTGGCGCAACCCAAATGACTTGAGTCCATTTCGAGTCCACAGTCACGTTGATTCAGACTAGACTCGAGTGACGTCTGCAAAATACCCGGACTTCCCTTCGGCACACTCGAGATTTCACCTCGGACTCTACACACGTGACTCGACAAACAAATCCAAAGCAATGCTGCCCACACACACTGCTGGGGACTTAGTCCACTTTCTAATTACAGCGCATTGTATTCGTCAGAAATAAGGCAAGGCGAAAAAACTTCAAAATAACATGTTATTGAACACTGACCCCCAATAAGGTACTTCATGCATATTGGTTCTTTGTATGGTTGAATTTCTGACAACTGTTTTGTGTATCCTTCAGATTGACACAAAAGTAGTCTGCACACCCATATTTCGTTTGCCGAGGGCAACAAGTGAGACCCCGCCTCTTGTTCTTACATTGCTCTGTTAGTTTCCTTGATGGAGGTCACCATTCACGCATAAACTCACACGGTCTCTTCATTAATTTGTATAGTCTAAACCCCCTGTCACAATACACAAATAATGACACTGTACATGCCAGTGCCTAACTGGCAGGCGAGATACTGCACCGATCATGGGATTTTAACATTTTGTGCTAAACAAACTCAAGCGTTAAAAAACCCTAGCTGAACAGGTTTTGAGATGTGCCTCTTCCTTCATTTCAAAAGTAAAACATATGTTTTATATATAAATCAAACCACACATTGAAGAGACACAATGTATTGGATCGGGCGAGTTGGGGTATGCAAAGCGTTTGAAACCGTTAGTTATACAATGCATGTTACAAAGATGTTTTAAAAGTAGAATATAACGGATCCAAACAAATTGCATGGTTTCCTTATTTTACGTCGTGAACTAACACGGCACACCATTTTGTGGAGTCAGGCTTTTGACTCTATAAAATTGCCGACCGCTTAATTCGCAAAGTAAAAGAAAACCACGCCTTTTCGAGGCACGTTTGTGTGGATCATTATATTCTATTTTTAAAACATCTTTCTAACCATATCGACTTCAAAACAAATTGTTTCAAAGGCTTTTCAAGTTCCTTTTAAGTCCCTAAACAAAACACCTCTTCATATGACCTTTCATACGGGGCAATGCGCTAATTGACCCTCAAACCTCGACCATTATAAGAAAACAATTAACCTAATACATAATTGATATCCTTTGTAAAGAGGACAAAGTTGTATGTAATAAAATAGAGAATTTAAGAAAGCAGTACAAAATTGTAAGTTGCAGTCTAATGTTTTGTGTTTTTTTTTTATAAGAAAGTGACATTTAATTAATACTCAAGCGTGTAATTTCTCTAAACCCGCATTCATAAATACCTCCGACAGTTTCGCTATTCCTATTGGTGGAGAGCGCGTCACGTGGGTGTGTATAAACCTTGCAATGTGATTAAATCTAAAAGGAATTCAAAATCTTAAAGCAATCGCACAACATCGTATTGTCCAAAGGCCCATACTTCGTGTATCACAACTATACAAAATAACAAACCTGTACAAATTTATGCTCAATCGGTCATCGGAGTCGGGAGAAAATAACGGGAAAACCCATCCTGTTTTTGAACGTTTCGCTGTGTCATGACATGTGTTTTAAATAAATCCGTTATTCTCGATATCGAGCATTGATAAGTAGTTTAATGTTTTCTCAAAAAGTAAAGCATTTCATGGAATAATATTTCAAGGGAAGTTCGTCACCATTACCAACTGTAAACCCTGTAAGTTATTTGTAAATCTGTGAACTTTTATTTTTTGTTCTGTTCAGAAAAGTGTCCAATTGCTTTAAACTCGTCTTAAGTTTGACACACAGACAAGTACAAGTTGTAATCTTTAATTAATGGTTTGTAAGAATAACCAAGAGCACGCAGTTACTTAGTGTATTTCAACAATGCATGATGAACGGCAAACGTAATTTATTATTGGAAATGAACTTTTCAATGGGAAAACATCACCTATTGTTTCATTTTGATTAAACAGAGACAATGAAGGGCTACACTCTCCTAGCGTTGCTTGTTGTGGTCGGCTGTGTGTCAGCATACCAAGATGGTAAGTAGTAAACAAATAATGAATATTTATATGTGGAATATTGTTTTATTAATGAGTGTAAATACTGAATGTCACATTCAACAAATCGTAAAGTTTCATATTGAGAGGGACATTCCATCTTTCAACAAATCACACAAACATTTCCTTTGCAGGAATTAACAAAATGTTTGATATAAATTCCAAGTAGGTTTGTCATTTTCATTGCAGTTTACTTGTAATGGTCTAAATATGGTAGGCATGCGATGGTTTGAATAAGCGCGTGATCTACAAGCCCCAATCAGATGACAAGGATGTACGTGTATGTGTTTTGTTGAAACACTGACTGCAACGCTAATGCACTTTTAACAATTTGCAAATCGAAATCGGTTCCTACAGACAATACGTGACAATAAGTAGATTTAATTACCATCAAATCGGTTCAACATTAAACAATGATGGGTGTGCCTTTAATACTAACGACAGTTGGAATTTCATTAAATTCGAGTTTCCATTGACAGGATACGTCTTTACTGAAGAAATCAAATCGAAGTTTCGGTATTGATTAGCATTATGTCGGCACTGGCGTATAAAGACATTGACGCAATTATATTGAAAACCAGAGTGTTTAGCAGTATGTAGCAAAACTATAGTCTGTAAATAAGGAACTTTCTAGTGGCACGAGCTGTTAAATTACACTAACACTAAAATAACAAAAGAAACTTGCAAGGATGCGAACTCACATTTGAAAACCAGTTTCCGGGTCAGCTTTACACACAAATGGGTCACGACCCGTGATCCGGGTCACTTCTATCCCTATTGAGCTTCTAGGATGTACTACTGTCTTTGTTCTCCTTGTCTTGTCTTGACAAAACTTAATCATCACCGAAATAACCTGGAAGGACATTTGTACAATCTGGACGTGTCTAGACAATTTCAGTCATACTTCTACTGAGTGTTTTAAGAATAGATCTGCTGCTCATGTTGTGAACATTCCTTTAAAAATCAAAGTAACTCCAACTTATACGGTCATGCATTCGTATCAAAGCTATTCACTCCTTTATTTGATACTGTCAATTTAAAATGCTTCAATACAACTTTACAGAGTCACGTTATTTTGCTAAAATTAACTGCACGTAAATGAGGGAGCAGGCAACTGGAAAACCTATAAATGCGTTTTCTTTTCGTTTGCATTGTCAGATGAGGTCGCCCTTTTGGAGCGCCTTCTGGATTTGAAGAGGTCTCAAAATCGTGAGTTTTACTTCATGTGAATTACATTCTTTTTAATCAAAAGGTTGCTAGAATAGTGGGAAGAATCGTGTTAACTGACGATGTTGTCAAAACTGACAATCTGTGTGGACCCAGCTTTTATTGATCAAAACTAAAAAGAAAACACATGTAAATATTGTGTACCAACTTTAAAACAGAAACTGGAAGTAAATTACAAAGACTAAGTTCAAAACTTGAAAGTAAAAGGAAGGCGGTATACTTTAAAATCATTTTCTGAATTGACCTTTGTTATTTTTAGTTAATTTGGAGGAGGCCCCGCAAGAGAGAGAGCTTGAAGAAAAGAGTAAGTTTTGACCCTTTTCCCATCCTTTCTTTGCCTTTCATTCCTGCCTTTGTAACACCTTGACATTTGTAAATCATTCTGTGAACCTTTTTGAGTCGAAAGGTTGTTTATAATAAGAACAACTTGATCATGTAAGAATACCTTTATGCGAATGATAAAACCTGCGGTTAATCGTCATGACATTTGAGGGGACACGGAGTGCGTTGTGGTGACCCAACAGAACATTATGTTGTTGAGTTTTGGTCACCGGTTGAGCGTTTTCGCGTGTTCGGTTGAGGTGCGATGACGATGCTGTTCAGACCTAACGGTAGCCGACTTGTTGGGTCTGTTGGATTTGGTTTCAAGATGGCGGACCCAAATAAATTTCGGAAAAATTTAATGGAGTTATTTTAAAAGTGAAATACTTTGATGCATAACAATTACATGATGTTAATTAAATTACAAAGACTAAGTTCCATTACTTGAAAGTAAAAAGAAGGCGGTTTACTTTAAAAACATTTTCTGGATTGACTTTCGGTTGTTTTTAGTTAAATTGGAGGAGGCCCCGGAAGAAAGGCAGCTTGAAGAAAAGAGTAACTTGTGAGCCTTTTCTCATCCTTTCTTTGCCTTTAATTCCTGCCATTGAAACACTTTGATGTTTGTAAATCAATTTGGGTAAAGTATTGAGATTTAAGAGACACATTTAGGTTGCAATTTAGTTAATTACGTACAGACTTCTTCAAAGTAAAAAAATTGGTTGAGACGTAATGTTTGATTCCTAAAACGATGCAATGAATTAGTTTCTAGGTGAGTAGACTTGACTACAATCGTTTTGTACCCAGGCCACCTTAGTACGATAAAGCACTGCTTGATGAATGTGTTGATTTAGTTTGCATTTTACAATTCATCATCTCAGGTCACTAATAATAACTTCTGCATTGATCTTTTCTACCTTCAGATGAACCGACACTTCGGGAGCTTCTCCGTAATGTTGAGAGTCTGTTGAATAAACGCAGTAAGTATTCTAATTAGTCCAATGTAACTCAGCAACACGAAACAAAAACAACAATCCTATATAGCATTCACACTGATGCATCATGGGATAGTCGACTGGAATTACTCTTATTGCTTAGATTCGTCTGAAACTCGTAGTAATTTTTTCACGAAAATATCTTAAGATATATCTCTTTCTATAGTAAAACTACAACGTTAACTTTAAATGGCGGCGGCGGCAGCAGCACTAACAACAACAACAGCAGCAACAGCAACAAAATCAGCAGCAACAGGAGCATAACAACAGCAATAGTAACAGCAGCAGCAGCAGCAATAGTTACAGCAGCGGCAGCAATAGTAACATCAGCAGCAGCAGCAATAACAACAGCAATAGTAACAGCAGCAGCAGCAGCAATAATAACAGCAGCGGCAGCAGCAATAGTAACATCAGCTGCAGCAATAGTAACAGCAAGCAACAGCAGCAGCAGCAATAGTAACAGCAATAGTAACAGCAGCAGCAGCAGCAATAGTAACAGCAGCGGCAGCAGCAATAGTAACAGCAGCAGCAGCAATAATAACAGCAGCGGCAGCAGCAATAGTAACATCAGCTGCAGCAATAGTAACAGCAGCAGCAGCAGCAGCAATAACAACAGCAATAGTAACAGCAGCAGCAGCAGCAATAGTAACAGCAGCGGCAGCAGCAATAGTAACATCAGCAGCAGCAGCAATAATAACAGCAATAGTAACAGCAGCAGCAGCAGCAATAGTAACAGCAGCGGCAGCAGCAATAGTAACAGCAGCAGCAGCAGCAATAATAACAGCAATAGTAACAGCAGCAGCAGCAGCAATAGTAACATCAGCTGCAGCAGCAATAGTAACAGCAGCAGCAGAAGCAATAACAACAGCAATAGTAACAGCAGCGGCAGCAGCAATAGTAACATCAGCTGCAGCAATAGTAACAGCAGCAGCAGCAGCAATAACAACAGCAATAGTAACAGCAGCAGCAGCAGCAATAGTAACAGCAGCGGCAGCAGCAATAGTAACAGCAGCAGCAGAAGCAATAACAACAGCAATAGTAACAGCAGCAGCAGCAGCAATAGTAACATCAGCTGCAGCAGCAATAATAACAGCAGCGGCAGCAGCAATAGTAACATCAGCTGCAGCAATAGTAACAGCAGCAGCAGCAGCAATAACAACAGCAATAGTAACAGCAGCAGCAGCAGCAATAGTAACAGCAGCGGCAGCAGCAATAGTAACAGCAGCAGCAGCAGCAATAGTAACAGCAGCGGCAGCAGCAATAGTAACAGCAGCAGCAGAAGCAATAACAACAGCAATAGTAACAGCAGCAGCAGAAGCAATAACAACAGCAATAGTAACAGCAGCAGCAGCAGCAATAGTAACATCAGCTGCAGCAGCAATAATAACAGCAGCGGCAGCAGCAATAGTAACATCAGCTGCAGCAATAGTAACAGCAGCAGCAGCAGCAATAACAACAGCAATAGTAACAGCAGCAGCAGCAGCAATAGTAACAGCAGCGGCAGCAGCAATAGTAACAGCAGCAGCAGCAGCAATAGTAACAGCAGCGGCAGCAGCAATAGTAACAGCAGCAGCAGAAGCAATAACAACAGCAATAGTAACAGCAGCAGCAGCAGCAATAGTAACAGCAGCAGCAGCAATAGTAACAGCAACAGCAGCAGCAATAGTAACAGCAGCGGCAGAAGCAATAACAACAGCAATAGTAACAGCAGCAGCAGCAGCAATAGTAACAGCAGCGGCAGCAGCAATAGTAACAGCAGCAGCAGAAGCAATAACAACAGCAATAGTAACAGCAGCAGCAGCAGCAATAGTAACAGCAGCAGCAGCAATAGTAACAGCAACAGCAGCAGCAATAGTAACAGCAGCGGCAGAAGCAATAACAACAGCAATAGTAACAGCAGCTGCAGCAGCAATAGTAACAGCAGCGGCAGCAGCAATAGTAACAGCAGCAGCAGCAGCAATAGTAACAGCAGCAGCAGCAATAGTAACAGCAACAGCAGCAGCAATAGTAACAGCAGCGGCAGAAGCAATAACAACAGCAATAGTAACAGCAGCAGCAGCAGCAATAGTAACAGCAACAGCAGCAGCAATAGTAACAGCAGCGGCAGAAGCAATAACAACAGCAATAGTAACAGCAGCAGCAGCAGCAATAGTAACAGCAGCGGCAGCAGCAATAGTAACAGCAGCAGCAGAAGCAATAACAACAGCAATAGTAACAGCAGCAGCAGCAGCAATAGTAACAGCAGCAGCAGCAATAGTAACAGCAACAGCAGCAGCAATAGTAACAGCAGCGGCAGAAGCAATAACAACAGCAATAGTAACAGCAGCTGCAGCAATAGTAACAGCAGCAGCAGCATTAAGAACCTTTGCAATATCCTGATTTTTCTATGAACGCCATTTGATTAATTATTTTTTCTTTTTGTTGTGCTTTTAGTTGAAACGCAAGAAGAGAAATTCGCTGAACAAAGTAAGCATTATGTTTTCATTCATGTTATCAAATTTTAACAATTTTATTGTATAATGCCTTAATAATTTGAGCTGAGAAGAAAGATGGAGCGTAAAAGAACAATTTGATCATGTAAGAATAACTTAATGATAAAACCCTCTAGAATAAGATTAAACAATCGATGTGTTTTTATCCTTTACACCAATGAAAACAGAATTGCAATAATTTGATGAGGGTTAAATTATCTGAACTGGTGAGCCCACATTTTATCCGCCAGCAATTATGGAAAAAGGTGAAAGTTTGTTGCAAGTTTGGAGGAGGCCGTCATTCTTATCCTGTAACGAAACGCACACAACACGTAAACACCGTACCAGTACCGTTAATTCTCTCTTTCACTGATGTTGTATTGTTCTGTCTTCTCCCCACAGAGCGCTATCAATGTGGAGCACTATTCCAGTGTGCCGAGGGCTTAACCTGTGTAGATTTTAAAGGCACTGGATACTGCGTTAAGGTGAAGTCTTAGATGGTAAGACAAATTTACATCTTTGTATTCTTAATTATGATATTATTTTTATATTTGGTCTAAAATCAGACGTAACACGAACACTTTATAAACGCACAGATATTTTGCTATCAAGTCAATCCACAAATTGAACAAAATGCTGAGACACACGGCTGATTCGACGTTAAAAGTGATTAGTAATTACCCAAAAGCTAAAATTGAATGCTTTCAGATTAATGTAAATGTTTTTCTAGTAAAAACATTTGCTTTATTTTATTTCATACAATTTATTATTTGAGAAGATTATCTCTTAATGCTACAAAAAATGTGAGTAAATGCAGAAAAAGTAACTCGTGGCATCAAGGCACTGTCTCGTCAAGAAATGAGACTGATTATCAAATAACACAGTAAAACTCCCTCAAACCCCGCCCCCCCCCCAAAAAAAAAAACAAAAAAAAAATGGTAACAAAATTAATACATGTCAGCTTTTGTCTTTTTTCTCAAATGAAGCCTTTACAGTCTAATCCCGGATCAGAGTTGACTCAGATTATGGGTTCAAGGGGTCTGACCTATATCTAAGTCAAGCTGCCCCGGAAAATGGTTGCAACTTATGAGTAAAGCGCATTTTGATTCAGTGAATAAAGATTGCTTTGGCGAATAGTTTAAGAAGTAGCCATGCTCCATGCATTTCTTTCGTCAAATAATTCAAGAAATTTGTTACTTTTCTTTTCACAGCGTGGGACTTAATTGATCTGATGGAGTGTTGAAGACAACGAGGAACTGTAAAGCATTGTTTACACCCACAACAAATTATAGGCCCATCTACCGTTAATCAACACGCGTTGATGGATTTATACTTTACATATGGTGGACTATACTTTATTGTTGTAGCTTCAAGTGTGTGTCTTGCAAACTTGCTTTTTGTTCCCGATCATCTTGATTAACGATTATTAATGATAATGAAAACAATGATAATCATATTATACTTACCTCATTAAATTGCTAAGCAGAAGATATCGTATAATCAAGTCTTCATGTTTTAATTCACTGTGGGTTTGCATTTAACTCACTGTCGGTTTACTTCTAATTCAGAGAGCTCAAACGGTTTGTTTTCTTTTCCTGTCCTGTAATGTTAACTCGTTATGTTATAATCTTGTAAGGTTGCCTGTTCTTTGGTTGGCTGCTCGTTACGTCTGCTTTACTTTGTCAGTGGCAGTCACGGCACGTTTTGTTTTAACCCGGGCAATTTAAAATGGCGTAAGAACGAATTGTGACAAAAAGAGCAATCAACCAAAAACAGGCAACTATTAAAGTTTCCATAATAACTACAACGAGTGAATAAAACCAAATTCCATTGCAATATGGAATCAGCTTTTTCTCCCAGACCCATATCTATACTCCGACCGTGGCATAACAATGTATGTTGCTCTAATGTAGTATTCTTTTGAAAGCGATTTACCAAATTTTTTTTTTACTTCTTTTTTATAAATATGATTTCAAGGGTTTAACGTTAGTAAAATGTACTCCCATCGTATACTTTGCAGATAACACAATTAATTAACACGAAGTCGATGGGAAACGTATTTTCGATCCACAAACTTTCTTTTCCATGTTGTCTTGTCTGTGCAAAAACGTCATTCCAACTGCAATTTGCTCGAGTTTTACAAACGCGAGATTTTTGCATTGAAATGACGAAATGCGTGACAAGAATACACCTCCATTAAAAGCCAAGCTACGTCTAATATTGACGACATACTGGAACAGTTTAAGAAATTGTTAACCCTTCACGCCTTTAATAATTAGTTTTGTAGCAGATTTATAATTATTGTTAGAATAAAATGAATATATCAAAACCGAACTAAGGACGTTTATTAGTGTTGAATTTGTAAGACCAACAAGGAGGCACACCAGTATAAAAAAGGTGATTTTTGTTTGCATATCTGAATTGAAATTGTCCATTCATCGAAAATAAAACAAATGAATGTTAACGTTTGGGGGAACGTACAACAAATGTTGATGTGATCGGCAATTAAGGTTCGTCATGAAAAAATATTGAACAAAATAAAAAGTTAGCCTTTTGAAGTGAAGTTGAATTTAAAGAATCGAATTGAATGCCCAGGTGTACCCGGCACATCTGACGTCGTATCCAATGCTCTCCAATGAGAAAGAAGGAGGAGGGGAGCCAACGAACATCCATTTAAAGGCAGTGGATACTATTGGTCATTACTCAATACAATTTTTAGAGTAAAAAATTACTTGGTAACAAGCAATGGAGAGCTGTTGATAGTATAAAACATTTTGATAAACGGCTCCCTTTGAAGTAAATTAGTTTTCGAGAAAGAAGTAGTTTTTTTTACGAGTTTGATTTCGAGACCTCAGATTTAGAACTTGAGGTCTCGAAATCAAGCATCTGAAAGCACACAACTTTGTGTAACAAGGGTGTTTTTTCTTTCATTATTTTCTCGCAACTTCGACGTCCAATTGAGCTCAAGTTTTCACAGATTTGTTATTTTATTCATATGTTGAGATACACCAAGTGAGAAAAATGGTCTTTGACAAATACCAAATGTGTCCAATGTCATTAAAAATATTGATTGGAATTCCGATCCTGAAAAGTTCTGTTCTTTGAAAACGCAATAACCTTCGGGGCAAGTCACATTGTTTGAGTCACGTTGTTTACTGGTGTCCTTGAGTCATGCACACTAAATGGAACAGTTCCTATTTTGCGTGGGAGGAAACAGTGGCACAACTTGATCATTTGCTTGAATGTTTCTTTTGTGGCGGTTGGTTACAAATTGTATGCCATTTTGACAGGTTGTTGACGGGAATATTAGACCGAAAAACTCATTGTCTTTTCTTTAAAAAGGCCTCGAAACTAACAGTGGATAAAATACCTTTTAAAGGATTATCTGGCGCCATGGTGCTCAACAATAGTCTGGTGTTATCCAAAATGCATTGTTCACGTATTCACCTTTCTAGTTAAAACCTTGGGGTACAACACGGGATCTTTACGGGTATGTGTCGTGGGTCGAGTTGTCCAGCGTACCGCACAAAGGTTCTGTTATTTGAACAGATCGTCAGAACGTGTGTTTAAACACGAAGTTTTAAGCTAGTTTGCATCTTTTTTTTGAGTGAGGTGCTATTTAGCTCATGTCGAACGGAATAACATTGCCATGTCCTTCTATGGCTCCGTAAATCATGTCATTATGGGTGCGTTCGTTTAGCCTCCCTGGGTCGACCCCGGTGTGTGGTTTTTTTCCCCCCAGGACAAGTGTGTGCAGATAATTACCCACGTTCGTCCTGGTAAAAAAAAAACCGCCACGAACCGGGGTCGACCGAAGGGAGCTAAACGAACGCACCCTATACTGGACCTGGAATCACTTTTTGGGGGTTCCAGTTCAGCACAAAGCCCGGTTCACTTCCTGTGTATGCGTTTACGAGGCCAATTTTGACGTCACGTTGCTCTCCTCGCTGCGAATGTTTCGCAGGAAGGTACATGTTAACATACACAAATTGTTCTTTGCGAATTTGTGTCGTCAGAATTAGTACCACATTCGCAATCGCAAGTAGTATAATCCGGTACTAGGTTCGATTGTCATAGTTAAACAGAACATTATTCACAGACAAGTATTTTGTGTTGCTCGAAAACAAATTTTTATCCCGATCCGACTAACCATGTGGTCAGGGGCAGACATCACTAAAATCTGACAGTTTTAGGGTAAAATACCACCTTTTTGTAAAAAAATATGTCATAACCATGTCAGTTCTCCTCACATTATTCAAATTTGGTATAAAAATAATGAAAATTGCATGATTGCTCAAATCAACTCCTTTGTCAAAAAATAAGTTTATGAAATGTAGGTCACTGTAATCTTTATTAAGTTATCGTGACCGAAATGAAAATCACTTAATAGAGCATGTCATCCTCTATCAGAATCCACTAAGAAACAGTTGGGCTCTTCAAAATTTACAACTTAATGGCTATTTTTGTACAATTGGTAGGTTACAATTTAGTCAATTTTTATAAACTTTACATAAATCCCCCAACAAAACTCACTCCTCTGTTTCCAAATTTACCAAAATTCTTGATGGTTTGCGATTTTATTTGAGGGCTGATGTGGTCTAACTAGAGTTATACATTACAATACCAGCAGTGTCACACACAAAGGATTGTGGGGGAGGGGTATTTATGGGGCTCATGTTTCCCAAACAAAATTCTATCCAAGATGGTAAAAAAAAACCCAATTCTTTCACCATGATGCAACGCAACGCAAGGTTAGCACGCCATTTCGTGTGCTACACAGTTAGCGGTGCTATGAAACGGAAATGAGGATTGTGGATTTTTCAGAAAGTTATTATGCATTCATTTGTTGTTCAAGATTCATCACAGGGGGTTAAAGCAAGACTGCAGAAGTTTATGATCTACTGAAGAAAGGCAGACAGCTTCTCCATCGCAACGTTGATGTAATCTCTAACTGGGATCACTATGGTGCACCCGAAAGGGGGGGGGGGGGCGGCGATTGGTCTAGGGGATTGATCACAGTCCCTCCAATGTATTAACAAATTGTTTTACAATCTTCGAAAGAAATTTTGGGGAAAACATGGTCCCATCCCCCAAAAACAATAAATCCAGGGTGCGCCACTGCTGATAATTTAAAGTCTGATTCTGGTTAAACCACATCAGCCCTCAATAGTAAAACACAAATCGCAAACCATTTGAAAAGTGTTAAAACACTTTTCATAACTTTAGAAACAGAGGAGTGAGTTTTGTTTGTGGATAAGTTGACTAATCTGTAACCTAACAGCTGTACAAAAGAAGTGCTAAAATTGTAAATTGTGAAGGCCCAGTTGTTTCTTAGTGGATTCTGTTACAGAAAGACAGGCTCTATCAAGTGATTTTTATTTCGTTAATTTTGGAATGATGCATTATTTCAAAAATTGGGTCAAAGGTATTTTGATGACATATTTAAGATAACAGTGACCTTAATTTTAGAAAATTTATTTGAGCATGCAATTTTTATCATTTTGATACAAACGTTGCACTATGTGAAGAGAATTGACATGGTTATGACACATTTTTACCAAAAAGTTGTTATATTAATCATAATTTTTTCCCAGATTTTAGTGGTTTCTGCCCTTACAACATGGTAAGTCGGATCGGGCTAGAAATTGGTGTGCATTCATTGCTCATTAGGACCTACAAGAACAGCAATTTTTATCAAAATCGGAAGACATGAGGTAAAAAAGTGCGTTGGTCTGACATGGAATGACCCTAATACAGGTAAAGACATTGGACACCTTTGGTTATTTTCAAAGAGCAGTCTTTTCACTTGGTGTCTCTCAACATTATGCACAAAATAACAAACCTGTAAAAGTTTGAGCTCAATTGGTCTTCTAAGTTGCGAGATAATAATGGAAGAAAAAAAACCACCCTTGTCACACGAAATTGTGTTCTTTTAGATGCTTGACTTCGGGACCTCAAAACCTAATTCTGGGGTCTCCAAATCAATTTCAAATAAAAATGTTAGTGGAAAATTATTTCTTTCTCCAAAACAACGCTACTTCAGAGGGAGCCGCTTCTCACATTGTTTTATACTATCAGCGGCTCTCCATTGCTTGTTACCAAGGAAGTTTTTATGCTAACAATTATTTTAAGAAATTACCAACAGTGTTCAGTTTATTAAGCTTAATGTTTATAATGTTTGTATGTAAAAATATGTACAGCGTTTTGCGATTGTTTTTATGTAAGACGCTATATCAACAGAAAATAAACTATTATTAAATCATTATTTGAAGAAAACCTAATAATTGTTTTATTAAAAACATAGCCAACATTTTCAACGATATTTGTTGTGACGTGTTTCCTGAAGTTTGAAGCTAGACTTTGAGCGGTAGCCTTTAAAATGTTAATAACAACACAAGAGGTGAATAGTTTCCACACACGGCACCTCACACATGAATAAGTTCTTTGTGCCGAGGTTTTTATATAAGTTTGACCTTACATGCGGACCTTTACAAACTGGAGCTGGAAAATTCGTCTTTTGTTGAGCCAAAAATTGTGGGGCTAAAAAGTAGACCCTGGAAGTAGCTGAAGCTCAGTTGAAGGTGTGGCTTTCCACGGTATACTAGAACTTAAACTACAGAGCTCTGACGATACTGTTTGAATCCGTCATCTTAGTACTCAAGCGAAGAAGTTATTACAAAGGTAGGAAGTCAACTTTATTAAAACGTGGAAACTGATAGTCTTTAAATGATTAGATTGGGTGATCGAAAATAATTTATGCGAATTGTGTTTAGACGGTGCGTCCAGTCTGTTCAGAATAAATTATTTGTTTAAAGTCTACGATAATACGTGTGCAGACGTCGACAAAACGCAAACATGTCGTTTCTTTGAGGCACATGACACACTGGGTAACTGTCAAAGACCAGTAATTTCACTTGCATACATGTGTGACAATTATGACTGAACTGGTTATCGAATTTGCAAGAAAATAATGGGGAAAACCCCTTGTCGCACAAATTTGAGTGACTTCAGATATGTCTGAAGTATTTTAATATTTGAGTTAGGAATAACCTTTTTCTCAAAAGCTACGTAACTTCACTACGTTTTCAAAATGTTGTTATCAACAAGCTCTCCATTTCGCGTTCATGTAAGTTTTTATGCCCAGTCGCACTTAAAGCCGACAACTGACGTCAACTTAACAAACGTTTTGTAACCCCAAATTAATAGTTTAGTATCCACCTTATTGTCTTTCAACTATACCCGGACGAAACCATTATCAATGGGTAAATCCAAAGTGCTTATGTGTATTTTTCTCATTTATGTTTCTTTCTTTTTTATTTCCTTGTTTGTAAAGTAACAAAAAGTGGCTGACATTAAAGGAACACGTTGCCTTGGATCGGTCGAGTTGGTCTTTGAAAAGCCTTTGTAACCGTTTTTTATAAAATGCATATGGGTAGAAAGCTGTTGTAAAAGTAGAATACAATAATCCACACAAACATGCCCCGAAATTGCGTGGTTTTCCTTTTACCTCGTCGACTAAACACGTCGGCCATTTATGGGGGGTCAAAATTTTGACTCCCATAAATGGCCGACCATGTTAGTTCGCACAGTAGAAGGAAAACCACGCAATTTCGAGGCAAACTTGTGTGGATCATTGTATTCTACTTTTAAAACATCTTTCCAACCATATGCATTTTATAAAAAACGGTTACAAACGCTTTTGTTTTGACCAACTCGTCCGATCCAAGGCAACGTGTTCCTTTAAATGATCTGAGTATAATAATAACAAATTCTTCTTTAAAGGGTGTATTTACTTTTTGTAGGACAACAAACACAATGTTCACAGATTTACATTAAACTTACACAGTTTGAAGATATGATAGTAGAAAGCTTCCCTGAAAATATTACGTGCTGAGGTGCTGTATTTTTTTGGGGTAATGAGTAAAACAATGTCATGAAAATAATGTTGGTCTCATAAGACCAAAATTGTTTTAATCATTTACAAACGTATTTTCATGCCATTGTCTTACCCATTTCTCAAAAACTACAGCACCTCAGTAAGTGATACTTGAGGGGGAGCTTTCCACTATCATTATCTTATCTTCAAACCCTGTAAGTTTAAAGTAAATCTTTGGACATTTTGAAAAAGTACCCAAATCCCTTAAATGATACAATTTGAATGCATGATACCTTGTGTTTTGCACAACGAATACTTACCGCTTGATTATCCCATGCAGTAAAATGGTATTGTTCCAAAGACAACATGATCAACACTTTTACTTCATACCAATTCGGGCTAAAAAAAAAATACATTTTTACAGTTGAAATTACAACCTTTTTGAGTAATTATTAATATTGTCCAAACACACCACTTGGTGACGTCATCGTTAACTATTTTTGACAAAATCCTGGATATCATAATATTTTTGCCAGGTTATCGGCATCCTACTTTGTTAAGTATATGAAACGTCGTAGCATATATCTAACTCAGGCGACTCATATCACTAAATAATTCAACGGCAATTAAATTATTTGTTTGCTATATGGAACAATATTTTTCCTTAGTTTTTTTTTTCAAACAAAGACTGCCAGACAAGAGCAAGACATAGACACTGTCCCTTTGTTCGGTGTGTTCGTCATCTGAGAAACCAAGTCTTAGAAAACTGCATCAGGAAGGAAGTTCTTGTCAGAACATCGTAGTCTCACGATTCCAAATCTACTTCGTGGTAGTAAAGAAGTTAGGAAAACATTTTGTATAATAGGTTAAGTGTCACAATATCGACGAGAGTGTTAATACCAGTGTTCTTTAGTTGATTTTACCGTTTTGTCAACTTGGCCAAATTGTGAGCAGCCAGAGCTGCTGCAATGAAAGAAAAAAACAACAACAATATTGCAATGATTTTCTGTGCGTATTTCAACACTTGACCCAATCCCAAGGTAGTTTACATTGATTCGACTTCTATTGTGTTAAGTCGACCATTACGGACAGTTCATTTAATATCGCGTGCGGCAACACACCAAAGTTTTATCAAAACTCCTGTCGTGATTGGGTGGTGAACCATTCGCTGCATACCCGAAGGTACAAGCGATCATAATTCACCAAACTGTATTTGTGTTAAATCAACACAGTCATAAATCCAAAGAGATGCTGCCACTGCAAACTGCAGGGGAACTGGTCCACTTTCTCTTTACGTCGCATTGTGTTCCTTAGAAATAAGGCGAGGCAAATAGGTCAGGTATGCTGTGTTTTTCAAAACATGCTGTTGTACACAGCTACACCTGACCCCTTAACGTACTTCATGCATAATTGGTTCTTCGCATGGTTGCATATCTAAAACTTTTGTCTTGATAAACTTTCAGGTGCACACAGTGAGCCTTTTTATTGCACACCCATACTTCGTCAACAAGCTAGACCCCCGCCTCAAGGTCTTGGCAAACAAGCTTACTTAATCAGTGGACCCTGACCGCTACTGAATTAGTGGCTATACCTACGGCTGCCATTAAACTTCTGCGTCATCATGTATTGAAATAAAGAACCTCCGTAGAAACACACTTAGCAACAGCCACTGATTCAGAGACAGCCACATATGTTATGCCAATGCGAATGTGAAGTGCATTTTGACGTCACATTGCTGCACAGTTGCGAACTTGTGACTTTAAAATTCGTATCGCATTCGCAGGAAGTATGAACCAGGCGACGAAAAGGTCACTATTGTCATAAGTATAATTAAAATGAAATTGCTGGGAAACTTATGAACAAAAAAAAAAGAATTTGCTGATACTTTATATC
Source organism: Asterias amurensis (assembly GCF_032118995.1). NCBI lineage: Eukaryota > Metazoa > Echinodermata > Asteroidea > Forcipulatida > Asteriidae > Asterias > Asterias amurensis. The sequence goes on along the minus strand of NC_092657.1, from coordinate 7,217,604 downwards.
GTAGGAGATCCTGTTTTCGAGGTGCCCCTAAAATCGTGGCAAATCATTTACCTTTCTGTGCGCGATGTAAACAGTCCCTAGATAAAAATTGTGTGGTTTATTTGCCCAGCAAAGAGTCTCCTCTCCCTTGACCAAAACTTAGAAACACGTAAGGCTCCACTGGTTATTTGCACTAAAAAGTTTGGTATTTTAGGCATTTCTACAAGGTACAAAAATATGTTATAATGTTGAGTCCATATAAAAATATTTGCCCGCCGAAAAAGTTTCATCAAACACTATTTCAATTCACAATTCATGATGATCAAATCATGTGATTGAATATTTTGCTGAGCATTCTGGAAAAAAAAATACAGAGGCTAAAAGAAGCCATGTGCCTTATATCATTTTCAATTTTTTTTTGAGATTTTTATTTTTTAACCCTCACCCTAATATTATTGTTAATATTAATGTAAAGAGAGAGAGACGGGAAGGTGAGAGACGGTCCTCTACTTAATAAAGGACGAGCATTCGCCAAAATACATGTCAATAAATGGAACAGTCAGTAAGCCAATGACGTTTTTATGAAAATCTCTACTATACAGGTTTTAATACTTCCAACCCATAGAAAACATACAAAAAGTTATAACACTACAGTATACACTACACGTAGCCTACATGATGCAGTGCACGAAGTTCACCAAAAGGTCAGCACACACAGAGGCTAATGGACGCACGTGTGTGACAGTGCTGCCTGGCATACACACATGGTTTAACAAATAAAACGATCCAAATAGAGAGCTACAAAATCACAATAATTTGGGCATTAATGAGGGTAAAACACAGAATAATACTCACAAATATCTCTATAACTCTATTGATCCCATATAAATAGGTTTTTGGAGCATGGCCAGAGCCATGCTCCCTATAAAAATAGAGAGAATCACAGACCCAATAAAATAATTTGCTCTTCCAAGTCGAAGCTAAATAAAAAGAGGGTGATTGTCACATGACAAAACCAAAAGTTAACTTTGAACAAATCCAACAATGAGGGCGCGCTTTGGATTCCTACATTAAAATTTAAACATCAGCTTGTTGATTCAATTATTACTGTTTGTTTATACGCTTTATTATAAACATTAAGAAATTTTTTTTTTAAAATAAATAAAAATCAGATTTGAAAGCCAGTACCTATTCACACTTTTTATAATTCTTTTGATTTTTTGCAATTTACCATGGTAATTTTAAAAATTTAATAAAAAAAAATATTTTGAATAAAATACAGACAACTGCTGGCTATAGAGTCATACGCATAGTCTCAAAGAACACTTGTAGTCACTGCAGATGTTTCTTCCATGTATTGCTTCACCGGGAAACTGTACTTTCTCGTTTGCCGTGAAAACAGGAAAAACTCAAAACAAATGGGGCCAGTTGACGTCATCGAAGATCGGTGTGTGGTTTGAACATTTCAATGTCCATCAAGTTTTAATATATGTTAAACAATATATGTGAAAACTGGTAAGTGGAGGATATATCATCCAGCTAGAAGTGCCCAATTGCGAATCACGCCGGCTGTTCAAGCAAACCCTGTCGACTGCAATAACAGACCCAGCTAGAAGTGCCCAATTGCGAATAACGCTGGCTGTTCAAGTAAATCCTGTCGACTGCACTAAAGAGACCCAAGTTTTAAATAGGGATCATAGTGTTTCGTTCTTGGAACCAAGTGAAGCATGGGTTATGGGCAGTGTTGTAACCAAGTCTTTTTGTTTGAAGTTAAGTCAAGTACAGTAGCAAATTATCTTTGTTCAAGTCAAGATACGTCAAGTCAAAAGTTTGTCTAACTCGAGTCAACGACACTGATTATCGGTGATATTGCCAGGAGTCGGCTGGCAAACCGTGTCATAGTCTGGGTTTCAGTGTTGTGATTATAGCAGCTTACATGAGTTTATATACGTGTAGGTCATTGATCATGTCACTTGCCTTTTATTGCATTGCATGCATCAAAGAATCAATGAAAAATCGTCGGCTATGGATTATAAGGCCTTTATGATTTCATTAAAGACAAAAGTAGTTTTGTAATCACTCCTAATAAAAACTGCTGGTTTGGGCCTTCAACAGCATTTGACATCATAAAGTATTTTGAGAAACATTTTTACTTTGAAGTTGTGTGGTTACTTAAAAATATATTATTTGTTATGCCCCTAAATTTGACAGGATTGCGTTACCGCAGTAACGTTTCTCCGATTTGGTGTTTCTATTTAGGGATTAGATTAATCTTCCTGGGTGAACATAATTTGCTCCAGATTTTCGGAGAAAACTAAAAAAGGCGGAAGCATTTTGAAATACAGTTTATACAGTTTAAAAGTATTGTATACACCTAAAATGTGTATACAGTTGAAACAATCGAACGGTTTAAAAAACCAAAGGTACACTTTGCCTTTGAATTGGTTTTGCATAATATGTAGCTCCTTGTCAAGAATGTTTCTCAAAGTAATCATTTAGCAAAAAGAAACATTCATTTTTGACGGAAAACATTTTTGAAGGATTTTGCTTTACTTTTTTGTGTTTTTGTATTTTTTTCTTTTTGTTTTTTACATATTACTCTTTTTACCTTAAAGGCAGTGGACACTATTGGTAATTACTCAAACCTTACTTGTTAGGAGAAATGGGTAGATGTTGGTAGTATAAAACATTGTGAGGAACGGCTCCTCTGACGTGACGTAGTTTTTGAGAAAAAATGAATTTTCCATGAATTTGATTTCAAGACCTCAAGTTTAGAATTTGAGGTTTCGAAATCAAGCATCTGAAAGTAACCAACTTCGTGTGACAAGGGTGTTTATTCTTTCATTATTATCTCGCAACTTCGACGACCGATTGAGCTAAGTTTTTCACAGGTTTGTTATTTCATGCATATGTTGAGATACACCAAGTGAGAAGACTGGCCCCTTAGACAATTACCAATAGTGTCTTTAAATGTCTTTAGTTTTTCAATCATGAAAATAAATTATGAACACAAGTCGGCCGTACCTGATGCCAGGTTCCCGGATGTCAATATTCACCCGGAAACTCGCACGACTCAAAGATCATACACAGTGCCCTGTAACCTACACATTGTCTTTTAGATCATACACAGTGCCCTGTAACCTACACATTGTCTTTTAGATCATGCCCTGTAACCTACACATTGTCTTTTAGATCATGCCCTGTAACCTACACATTGTCTTTTAGATCATACACAGTGCCCTGTAACCTACACATTGTCTTTTAGATCATACACAGTGCCCTGTAACCTACACATTGTCTTTTAGATCATACACAGTGCCCTGTAACCTACACATTGTCTTTTAGATCATACACAGTGCCCTGTAACCTACACATTGTCTTTTTCTTTTCGCCAAGTTTTGAGATGTGCTCATTTCGAGATGTTTAATGTACGAAATCTTTCACTTGATTAGATGTTGTAGAACAATAACAACTTCAATTGTTGGTTTGTAATAATTACTTAGTAACCCGGAGGTCTATTTCAACATTCTGTATCGAAGAAAACAATTTTCATATTGAATTTGAACCTTTTTTTTTGCAGGGAAAAATAACTTCCCTTTTCCTTTTCGATTAAACAGAGACAATGAAGGGCTACACTCTCCTAGCGTTGCTTGTGGTGGTCGGCTGTGTGTCAGCATACCAAGATGGTAAATACACATATTTAAAGAATTATTAATATGTTTGTCGCTGTTTTGAAACATTCGCTCCTTTGCAAGAAAGAAACAAATATTAGGCATCGTTAGATATGCAATCTATGTATTTATATTCCTCGTTGCTATTGACTAAAAATGGTCTAAGCATGGTAGGGTCATCTGATAGTGCTTTTTCTTTTCGTTTGCATTGTCAGATGAGGTCGCCCTTTTGGAGCGCCTTCTGGACTTGAAGAGGTCTCAAAATCGTGAGTAATCAAATTTCAAGTTCATGTCACTTCATGACCCGTTTTACGTTGTAAGTAATGAGAGCGCGCAAGAATGCTTGCTCTATCGCCCCGATGCGTTGTGAACAACCGCCACGTCCTTCCCGAGCACCAGTGATTTTGTTGCCACACAAGTACCAGGTACTTCTGATCACAAGGACGATGGTGCCACCTTTGTTTACTGATTTCGTTAAACTAATACACCCGCTAAGCGGAGTTTAAGTACAGGTACCATACGCTTAAGTTGGCTTTGCAACTTGCATGACCTTTGCATGTGGCATACGCAAAATGGACCTGTTCCACTCTGCGTGTGGGGCCGTTTGATTCGATATATTATTCCGGAGGGGCGCAGGCGGACTCGCCTGCATAAATCCGCTTCATTGTTATTATTATAATTTTTTTAATTAAAATATTTAAATCAAATTCATTGGCTGGGGTGTTGTATGTGACAGTCTTATATATTAGCACTCTTTTCAGTCCACATGTTTATTATTACCGTACAACCTGACCCTGTGCAGCAATGGTTCGTTCGACAAACTTTTTAGCGTTGTCATCATATATCGATCGTCAAGCTACACAGTGTGTACGTGTGTACGTATGCCGTGTGTCAAGCGTGCTGCGGAAACCCATAACTTAGCAGTTTTTAACGAAAGAAAAACACTTAATTACAAACCTCTATTTCGAAAATTTCAATTGACCACCACCTCAGTGTCTTCTTTTAGTTTCAGGAATACTGTTAAAATATCGATAAAAACCTGGCTAATATTTTGATCGAATGAGTTTTGATCGAGTGCGGCATGTACACCATTGAAAAAGCGTTGTGTCGAGCACTCGTAAACTTGCACTGGCACACGCTGGGTTTCTGCCCTCACGCGCTAGAGCAATCGTGCATAAAAGTCACATTGCACGCGCACTGAGAACCGACTTAGTAAAATTGAACACTGACGGTCAATGTGAGACTTGGCGTGTACAAACTATTTGTAATATAACGTGTTTAAAAACACTGGACACTATTAGTTATTGTTAAAGACCAGTCTTATCACTTGGTGTATCTTAACATATGCATAAAATAACAAACCTGTGAAAATTTGAGCTCAAATGGTCGTCGAGGTTGCGAGATAACACTGAAAAAAAAACCCCAAACAACACACTTGTCATACGAAGTTGTGTGCATTCAGATGCTTGATTTTGAAACCCCAAATGTTGTCCAGAGTAAAACTATGGTGGCCCTGAAGGGACACAGCCAGTCGTGAATATTTTTGAGACGTCGTGAATTTGTTCACGACAAGTCGCGAATATTTTTGCAACGTCGTGAATATTTTAGCGACGTCGCGAATTTTTCACGACTAGTCGCGAACATTTTCATGACGTCGTGAATATTTCTGCGACTAGTCGCGAATAAGTTCACGACTAGTCGCGAATATTTTTTCAGTAGCTTGAGTGTGTAATTACTGTATTCACGTTGACGGCTTAGTAAGACTAAGTAAAAGCTGTCCCGTACGATGATGGTTTCGGAGGAGAATTCCGACTGATGCAAATCGAAGGTGGGTTGTTTAAACAAAAGTAACGTTAACGTATGGCCCTAACGGTAGGCCTAGGCCTAACGTTATAGTTTTACTAGTACTTAAGTAGGAGTAGGCTATCCTATGCTAGGCAATAAACGTTGGCACTTTCACTCTTCAGAAAAAAACATAACGTTATATGTCACCCGCTCCTTCGTAATGAAGAATATCGAGTAAATTTCATTTTTGAGTTTATATCATAATAATCCCAACAAGCAAATCTCAACATTTTAAATAAAATAAAAATCATGATCATACGACCTTCCTGTCCAAAATAATATGTAATTTTCGATGACCTTGACACTATCAATTTATGACCCGTTTTGAAAAACATAAACGCTAGAAAAATTAACTTTTAGAAGTGCGACGTCTCACACACTCATTAAAACAACTATTTTTTACGAAATGAAAACATCAATTTTTAACCCCGGCGTAGTCGGACCAACAATAGGTAAATTTTCCAAACAACCCAATGATAAGTTTAATTATAATGTGTAGACAATTTCAGCAATAAATTTGACAATTAATTTACCTGAATTGTTAGAGCAATTTGCGTTGTTATTTACAACTTGAAATGCGAGTTCGTTTCGTCACGGCAGGGTGCAACGCATCACGTAATCCCCTACCAAGTTTAACTGAAAGATTATTCCTTTAGCATTCAGAATTATTTGGGTTTGGAGTAATTCAACCTTGAAAACCCCCGAAATATTGATGAAAATCAGACACTGTTTTTTCGAACTTAGATAACGATTCCACTGGATAAAACATGGGCCCCATACACAGAGTGGCAACAATCTTCATAGCTTGGCTCTCTACGCGTGCCGTGTAAGAATTACACACTCAAGCTACTGAAAAAAATATTCACGACTAGTCGCGAATTTATTCACGACTAGTCGCGAATTTATTAACGACTAGTCGCAGAATTATTCACGACTAGTCGCAGAATTATTCACGACTAGTCGCAGAATTATTCAAGACGTCGTGAAAATATTCGCGACTAGTCGTGAAAATATTCGCGACGTCGCCAAAATATTCGCGACGTCGCCAAAATATTCGCGACTTGTCGTGAATAAATAATACGACGTCGCAAAAATATTCACGACTGGCTGTGTCCCTTCAGGGCCACCATATAAAACAATGGTTGAAACGTATGTTTCCTAAAACGATGCAACGAATTAGTTTCTAGGTGAGTAGACTTGACTGCAATCGTTTTGTACCCAGGCCGCCTGAGTGCGATAAAGCACTGCTTGGTAAATGTGTTGATTTAGTTTGCATTTTACAATTCATCATCTCAGGTCACTAATAATAACTTCTGCATTGATCTTTTCTCTTCTCCGTAATGTTGAGAGTCTGTTGAATAGACGCAGTGAGTATTCTCAATTATCCAATATAACTCAGCAAAACGACACAAAGACAAATTCCTCTAGCATTCAAACTGATGCATCATTGACTGGAACTTTCTCACATTGCTTGGATTCGTCTGAAACGATGTAGTGGGCTTACAAAAAAGATCTTAAAAGTTATATTATTTAAGAAAACCAAGTTTAGGTAAGTTCAGCATCTACTTCCGTCTGATTAAAATGTCTTTAGTGCCAACAAAGTCTCTGTTTTGAGGGTGAAAAGTCAACGAATAATTCTCCTTTGTAAAAAGCTCTGACACTTCTAAGTATTATTTGTAATTTCATTGTTTATTTATAAACGCCATTGATTTTAATTTTAATTTTGTCTTTGTTGTATGCTTTTAGAAAACGGGCAAGAAGGGAACTTCGCTGAACAAAGTAAGATTCATTTTTCATTTATTTTCTTAATGTGTTTGTAGTATTGTAAAATATCTTTACATTTTGAGATGAAAGGTGTTACATCTTATCACAATTTGATAATGTAAGAATAACTTTATGCAAATGATCAAATCTGAGATAAATCGTCTTGCTGTAGGAGGTGACAAGACGAATTGGGGTTGCGCAGAGCACACAGTAGAGGGCGCTGTTTGGTTTGTGTGTCCTCAAAACCTTGGGCCAATTTCATGTCACAAAATGCTGCTTTCTTTCTTAATGATGGCATAGTCCCGGTGGTTGAAATGGCAAGTTTATCAGACGCGCTTACAAATGGCGAGGGGAGATGGTTTTTTCTTTTCTCTCGGTGCAGGTTTACCCATCTAGAGCATACATCTTAAACTTACTTGCTTTGTTTTCTCAGGAAAGTGATGTTAATATTTATTTAAAAAGTTTGATATTGATTTTAACATTTCTAGGAGATTTCAATTCACATCCGAAATTTTGCTTCTAAAACACTCCTTATATCGTCGTACCTGAACGTTTTTCTACTGCTGCCCATTCTCTTCCATTGTTGAACGGTGATGTTGTATTGGTTTGTTCTTCCCTACAGAGCGCTATACATGTGGACCACTATTCCAGTGTCCTGCGGGTCAGTACTGTCAAGATAAAGATGGCACTGGATACTGCTTCAGTAAGAACACTTTGATTTTTATCTTTTTATTAATATTGGTCTGAAATATTCGCAACACGAGTACTTTTGTTATGAACACATGACTACATATGAAGAAAGGGTAAAGGCCCTGAAGAAACTGATCCCTTTTGGAGGAGGTGTAGGGATATTTTCAAGATTTCTCGTGTACTGTAAAAATCAGCCTCACCTCATAATTAAAAAGCAGCTTGATCTTAATGTAGATTCTAATATTGTTTTATGGATACAAAGTTTTCTTACAAACCGGACACAACAGGTTAAGCTAAACTCCACTATCTCACCATTTCTTTTTACAAATACAGGTACCCACCAAGGTTGTGTGCTGTCCCCGGTTTTGTATAAAATTTTATACCAATGACTGCAGAGCAATAGAGACTGATAACTTGATCTTCGAATTAATATGTTGATGATTTTTCAATTGTTAGTCGTATGTCTTCCACAGAGAACTTAACTCACTGCAACGCAACAACAGCAAAATTAAACTGGTGAAGGGAAAATGACCTTGACATTAATGTGAATAAAACAAAGGAATTGGTTATTGACTTCAGAAAGAGAGGCACGCCCATACCAGAAGTTACTATAAATGGACTGCCAATTGAAAGAGTAACGGAGTATAAAAAGTACTTTGAAACTGTTATAGACGATAAATTGGAGTTTGATAAAAACACAAGTTGTACAAATAGTAAACTACGTCATCATTGGAATTTTCTACCAAGCTCAACTCTTTTGGTGATAACACCTATGTAGAACTGTTTTACCGCACTATTCTTTATATCTTTTAGACTTATTAGTGTTTATGGATCTTGGGACAAACATTATTTCTTAAGAGTTGTTAGGCATGCAAGACTAATAAACAGAACCGAACTACAAACAAAAAGACCTACCGACTAAAGCCTTTTTGAGGTATGGCGGACGTGATAGGAGCCTACTGTTTGGTTTGGGTGTATACACACAAATTTACCCAAACCTTATAGTGTTGTAGCATTGTGTCCGCAAATATCTCAAAAAGGCGGAAGCAGTATCAGCAGTAGCAACCATAAAAACAAGCATCGAAACTTTATTGTTTCATAAACGACATTTAGTTGATTATTTATTTTGTTCATTTGTTGTATGCTTTTAGAAAACACGCAGGAAAGGGAAGCCGCTGAAGAAAGTAAGATTCATTTTTCATGTTGTTTCTTAACATGTTTGTAGTATTGTATAATGCCTTTGTTTTACATTTTGAGCTGACAATTTGAGAAGAAAGGTGAAACATCTTAGATTAATTTGATCGTGTAAGAATAACTTTATGCGAATGATAGAACCTGAAGTTATCGTCTTGAAATACGAGGTGACAAGGCGAAAAGACCGTATTGAATATGACGTCACTGTCAAATATCTGCCCTACAAGATGGCGTCTGTGCGCGTGTGAGTGTGTGAGTGCGTGCATATCATAGAGTTATATATGCGTGCATGCGCAGTAGAAATCAAACCGGGAATGTTGGGTGCTTCATTGATGTACGCGTTTGGATGCGCATACGGTTTGTCATACAAGATGGCGACTTTCATAGCAAAGAGCGTGTATTGGAATTGTGCATTTTTTACACATGTTACTGGTCAAAATTCCATGCCTTAATACATTGCTTCAGACTGGTATTTAGCCGTTGTTTACATAGCATAACAATTGCGTGGAGTCTCGAGCGGTAATCTAATTTTAAAAACACATTGTCAACAGATTTACATTAAACTTACACAGTTTGAAGATTATGATAGAAGAAAGCTTCCCTGCGGTAGCACCTTAAACAAAATATACCTCCTGCTTTGTTTTGTCAGGAAAGTGATGTTAATATTGACTTAAAATGTTCACTTTCTAGGGGATTTCACATCCCAATTCTGCTTCTAAAACAGCCCTTTGTTGTACTTAACGTTTTTCTACTGTTCCCCATTCTCTTACATTGTTGAACGCTGATGTTGTATTGGTTTGTCCTTCCCTTCAGAGCGTTATACATGTGGACCACTATTCCAGTGTCCTGCGGGTCAGTACTGTCAAGATAAAGATGGCACTGGATACTGCTTCAGTAAGAACACTTTGATTTTTGTTCTTTAGTTATACTTTTTGGGGGGTCAGAAATGTTTCGCAACACAGAAACTTTTTGAATGAGCACGTGAAAACACGTGAAGAAAAGGTAAAGGCCCTGAAGTAAGTGATCCTATTTGGAGGAGATGTGGGGATATTTCCAAGATTGATGTCCGGCGTCGACGTTTGGACAATTACACTAGTCTGTGTGAATCTTTATTTGGAGGGGGAATAACTCGACGGGCAAAAATAACTGATTAGAGAATTAAAGTTTGAGCGTCAATAAATAATTTCTCCTTTACTGTAAAAATTAGCCTCACCTCATGATTAAAAAGCTGCTTGATCTTAATGTAGATTCTAATATTGTTTCATGGATACACAGTTTTCTTACAAAACGGAAACAACAGATTAAGCTAAACTCCACTATCTCCCATTTTTTTAGTACAAATACAGGTACCCACCAAGGTTGTGTCCTGTCCCCGGTTTTGTATACAATTTATAAAAACAACCGCAGAGCGATAGACACTGATAACTTAATCATCAAATTAATGTGCAGATGATTTTTCAATTGTTAGTCGTATGTCTTCCACAGAGAACTTAACTCACTGCAACGCAACAACAGCGAAATTCAAACTGGTGTAGAGAAAATGACCTTGACATTAATGTGAATAAAACAAAGGAATTGGTTATTGACTTCAGAAAGAGAGGCACGCCCATACCAGAAGTTACTATAAATGGACTGCCAATGGAAATAGTATCGGAGTATAAGTACATTGAAACTGTTATAGACGATAAATTGAAGTTTCATAAAAACACAAGTTGTACAACTAGTAAACTACGTCAACGTTTGTATTTTCGCAAAGAGCTAATACTCTTTTAGTGTAGATAACACCATTTTAGAACTGTTTTACCGCACTATTTTACAAAGTGTTTTATCTTTTAGACTTATTTGTGTTTATGGATCTTGGTACAGACATTATTTCTTAAGAGTTGTTAAGCATGCAAGAATAATAAACAGAACCGAACTACAAACAAAAAGACCTACCGACTAAAGCCTTTTTGAGGTATGGCGGACGTGACAGGAATGTACTGTTTGGTTTGGGTATAATACACACAAATTTAAACCTTATGGTGTTGTAGCTTGTGTCCGCCATATCTCATAAAGGCTTATGGGAAAAAAGCGGAAGCAGTATTAGCAGCCGCAACAACAAAAACAAGCGGCGAAATTTTATTGTTTCATAAACGACATTTAGTTGATTATTCATTTTGTTCATTTGTTGTATGCTTTTAGAAAACACGCAGGAAAGGGAAGCCGCTGAAGAAAGTAAGATTCATTTTTCATTTATTTTCTTAAAATGTTTGTAGTATTGTATAATGCCTTGTTTTAAATTTTGAGCTGACAATTTGATAAGAAAGGTGGAACATCTTAGATGATCGTGTAATAATAACTTCATGCGGATGATAGAACCTGAAGTTATCGTCTTGATATACGAGGTGACAAGGCGAATAGACAGTATTAAATATGACGTCACCGTTCAAAAATCTGCCCTACAAGATGGCGTCTGTGCGCTTTTGAGTGTGTGTAAGTAGAAATCAAACCGGGAATGTTGCGTGCTTCATTGATGTACGCGTTTGGACGCGCATACGGTTTGCCCTACAAGATGGCGACTTTCATAGCAAAAAAGCATGTATTGGAATTGTGCCGACCACACAGTAGAGGGCGCTGTTTGGTTTGCTTGTCATAGACCTTATCGCAAATACCAATGCGCAAGCGCAGACTGTTAAATGAGGTGCATTGTGGGATATATATGAATCAAATTTGTAATCAGCTAGACCACAATGCACCTAATTCCAAGCTTTACGCGCGCGCCCCAGTATTTGCGAAAAGGTCTATGCGAACCAGGGCTAATTTTATAGAGCTACTTAAGCCCAACATTTGCTAATAGCACAAAAATAGCTGGCTTATTTTACACATGATACTGGCCAAAATTCCATGCCGTATACATTGCTTTAGACTGGTTTTAAGCTGTTGTTTACTTAGCATAACAATTATTGCGTGGAGTCTTGAGCGGTAATCTAATTTTACTAATTTTGGTTATTGTCAAAGACCAGTGTTCTGGTTATTACTCAAAATAATTATTAGCATAAAACTTTTCTTGAATACGAGGAACGGGGAGAGGTTGATTGTATAAAACATTGTGAGAAACAGTTCCCTCTGAAGTGACGTAGTTTTCGAGAAAGAATTAACTTTCCACGAATTTGATTTAAAGACCCCATATTTAGAAGTTGAGGTCTCGAAATCAAGCATCTGAAAGCACACAACTCTGTGTGACCATGGTGTGACAGGGGTGTTTTTCCTTCCGTTAATATCTCGCAACTTCGACGACCGATTGAGCTCAAATTTTCACAGGTTTGTTATTTTATGCATATGTTGAGATAGACCAACTGTGAAGGCTAGTCTTTGACAATTACCAATAGTGTCCATGTCTTTAAGTGGTGAACCTACTCTTAAAACGCTAACATTGAATGTAAAACTGGACAGTTTGTTGCAAATTAAGTCCGCTTGTTCACAACACAATCAGGGTCCCCTTACTCTGTTTCTTCTTCAAATGTCCGGTGGTTGAAATGGCAAGTTCATCAGACGCGTTTACAATTGGCGAGGGGAGATGTTTTTTTCTTTTCTCTTGGTGCAGGTATACCCATCTCGAGCATACATCTTAAACTTAATTACCGCTTGCTTCGTTTTCTCAATCAAGTGCTGTTATTATTCATTTCAAATGTTCACTTTCAAGGGGATTTCACATCCCAATTTTGCTTCTAAAACAGCCCTTTGTTGTACATTTTTCTACTGCTGCCCATTCTCTTCCATTGTTGAACGGTGATGTTGTGTTGGTTTGTTCTTCCCTACAGAGCGCTATACATGTGGACCACTATTCCAGTGTCCTGCGGGTCAGTACTGTCAAGATAAAGATGGCACTGGATACTGCTTCAGTAAGAACACTTTTATTTTTATCTTTTTATTAATATTGGTCTGAAATATTCGCAACACGAGTACTTTTGTTATGAACACATGACTACATATGAAGAAAAGGTAAAGGCCCTGAAGTAACTGATCCTAATTGGAGGAGGTGTAGGGATATTTTCAAGATTTCTCGTGTACTGTAAAAATCAGCCTCACCTCATAATTAAAAAGCTGCTTGATCTTAATGTAGATTCTAATATTGTTTTATGGATACAAAGTTTTCTTACAAACCGGACACAACAGGTGGAGCTAAACTCCACTATCTCACCATTTCTTAGTACAAATACAGGTACCCAACAAGGTTGTGTCCTGTCCCCGGTTTTGTATAAAATTTGCTACCAATGACTGCAGAGCAAAAGAGACTGATAACTTGATCATTTATTTATTTATTTATTTATTTATTTATTTATTTATTTATTTTAAATCTTTAGACATACACAATAGTTGCAAGTTGTACAGGGGCTGTCAAGGTTAAAACAAAAGTATAAAACTGTCATCAAAAGATGTGTAAAACCAGACCCCTGCCAACGATAAAAATATAATTATACAATATAAAAAGGTGATTGCACTGAAACATTTTAAAATCACACAAAGAAATCATTAAAACACAAGCAAAACCAGACTATTGAAAACAAAAAACTACACCTACAACAAAACACCGCAGCGATAAGAGGAAGGGACAACAATTAAAAATAAAAAACATAGAATGGACTAAAAACCCTAAAAAAACAAAACAGTGCACCCTCACAGATTCATGCCAAACCCACTGAGCTCGAGGACAATGTTAGCAGAAAGCCTCCCCAAACACCATCCAAAAAAAGCACAAAGACCCCTTAGACAAATATTAAAGAAAACAACAATTAAAACCACTAGCACTATTAACATACTAAAAAGTACCCCCTCAGCTTCATACGAAAGGACTTGTACCCCTCCAAAATCAAAACATTCCTTAATCAAATTAATGTGCTGATGATTTTTCAACTGTTAGTCGTATGTCTTCCACAGAGAACTTAACTCACTGCAACGCAACAACAGCGAAATTAAAACTGGTGTAGAGAAAATGACCTTGACATTAATGTGAATAAAACAAAGGAATTGGTTATTGACTTCAGAAAGAGAGGCACGCCCATACCAGAAGTTACTATAAATGGACTGCCAATTGAAAGAGTAACGGAGTATAAAAAGTACATTGAAACTGTTATAGACGATAAATTGGAGTTTGATAAAAACACAAGTTGTACAACTAGTAAACTACGTCATCATTGGAATTTTCTAAGAAAGCTCAACTCTTTTGGTGAAGATAACACCATCTTAGAACTGTTTACCGCACTATTCTTTTTATCTTTTAGACTTATTTGTGTTTATGGATCTTGGGACAAACATTATTTCTAAAGCAAATATCTCAAAAAGGCTTTAGGGGAAAAGGCGGAAGCAGTATCAGCAGCAGCAAACATAAAAACAAGCATCGAAACTTTATTGTTTCATAAACGACATTTAGTTGATTATTTATTTTGTTCATTTGTTGTATGCTTTTAGAAAACACGCAGGAAAGGGAAGCCGCTGAAGAAAGTAAGATTCATTTTTCATGTTGTTTCTTAACATGTTTGTAGTATTGTAAATGCCTTTGTTTTACATTTTGAGCTGACAATTTGAGAAGAAAGGTGAAACATCTTAGATTAATTTGATCGTGTAAGAATAACTTTATGCAAATGATAGAACCTGAAGTTATCGTCTTGATATACGAGGTGACAAGGCGAAAAGACCGTATTGAATATGACGTCACCGTTCAAAAATCTGCCCTACAAGATGGCGTCTGTGCGCGTGTGAGTGTGTGAGTGCGTGCATATCATAGAGTTATATATGCGTGCATGTGCAGTAGAAATCAAACCGGGAATGTTGCGTGCTTCATTGAAGTACGCGTTTGGATGCGCATACGGTTTGTCGTACAAGATGGCGACTTTCATAGCAAAGAGCGTGTATTGGAATTGTGCATTTTTTACACATGTTACTGTTCGAAATTCCATGCCTTAATACATTGCTTCAGACTAAACATGCCCCCCCCTGGAAAATTACTTCTTTCTTGAAAACTATGTCACTTCAGAGGGAGCCGTTTCTCACAATGTTTTACACCATCAACCTCTCCCCATTACTCGTCACCAAGAAAGGTTTTATGCTAATCATTATTTTGAGTAATTAAAATAGTGTCCACTGCCTCTAAGCAAATGTAGAAAACGGCAAATGTGTGTGGCGGTGTGTGGTGTATAGTTGACGCATCGCTTTTAGGCTAAGCCTGATCGCGGTCATTTCTAATGTGTTTGCCACTTTCAGCTCATATCGTCGATTTATTCATTTAATTTATATCTTCAGATGAACCAACCCTTCGGGAGCTTCTCCGTAATCTTGAGAGTCTGTTGAATAAACGCAGTGAGTATTCTAAATAAACCAATATAACTCAGCAACACGACACAAAGACAAAATCCTCTAGCATTCACTCTGATGCATCGTTGACTGGAACTTTCTCACATTGCTTGGATTCGTCTGGAACTTTGTACCGGGCTTACAAAACAGATCTTAAAAGTTATATTATTTAAAGCCATTATACACTTTCACAACAGAAAAAAATGAATAAAAGTTCACAGATTTACAAATAACTTACAGGGTTTACAGAAGGTAATGGTGAAAGACTTCTCTTGAAATATTATTCCATGAAATGCTTTACTTTTTGAGAAAGCATTAAAACAATAAAATTATGAATTCTCGACATCGAGAATTACGGATTGACACGGCGAAACGTGCGGAAACAAGGGTGGGTTTCCCGTTATTTTCTCCCGACTCTGATGACCGATTGAGCATAAATTTTCGAAATGTGGGCCTTTGGACAATACTGTTTACCGAAAGCGTCTATAATGGTTATAAGAAGAACTAAGTTACGGTAAGTTCAGGCATCTATTTCCGTCTGATTAAAGTGTCTTTAGTGCCAACAAAGTCTCTGTTTTGAGGGTGAAAAGTCTTTGTAAAGGCTTTGTAAAAAGCTCTGACACTTCTAAGTATTATTTGCAATTTCATTGTTTATTTATAAACGCCATTGATTTTAATTTTAATTTTGTCTTTGTTGTATGCTTTTAGAAAACGGGCAAGAAGGGAACTTCGCTGAACAAAGTAAGATTCATTTTTCATTTATTTTCTTAATGTGTTTGTAGTATTGTAAAATATCTTTACATTTTGAGATGAAAGGTGTTACATCTTATCACAATTTGATAATGTAAGAATAACTTTATGCAAATGATCAAATCTGAGATAAATCGTCTTGCTGTAGGAGGTGACAAGACGAATTGGGGTTGCGCAGAGCACACAGTAGAGGGCGCTGTTTGGTTTGTGTGTCCTCAAAACCTTGGGCCAATTTCATGTCACAAAATGCTGCTTTCTTTCTTAATGATGGCATAGTCCCGGTGGTTGAAATGGCAAGTTTATCAGACGCGCTTACAATTGGCGAGGGGAGATGGTTCTTTTCCTTTCTCTTGGTGCAGGTATACCCATCTCGAGCATACACCTTAAACAAATACCTCTTGCTTTGTTTTTTTGAACAATCATGAGTCTCCTTTATCCTCACCAATCCTGCATTTCTTTCGATAAAACCATAGCAACAGAATTACAAAAGTTCGATGGGGATTTGATCAACTTAATTGGTGAACTACTCTTAGAACGCTAACATTGAATGCAAAACTGAACAGTTTGTTGCAAGTTGAGTTCGTTTGTTTACAACACAATCTGGGTCCCCTTACTCTGATCCATTGTTCTCGGTCGTGTGCGCACGCCCAGAACTACGTAAACAATGGAAATTTACCTGGAAAGTCTGCTGCCACCTAGCGTCCCAAAGTTTCCCATTGGCAAACAAGGGGAGATGGTTCTTTTCTTTTCTCTTGGTGCAGGTTTACCCATCTCGAGCATACATCTTAAAGTGCACACTATTGGTAATTGCCAAAGACCAGTATTCTCATTTGGTGTATCTCAACATATGCATAAAATAACAAACCTGTGAAAGTATGAGCTCAGTCGGTCGTCGAAGTTTCGAGATAACAATACAAGAAAAAACACCCCTGTCACACGAAGTTGTGTGCTTTTAGATGCTTGTTTTCGAGACCTGAAATTCTAAATCTGAGGTCTCGAAATCAAATTCATGGAAAATTACTTCTTTCTCAAAAACTATGGCACTTCAGAGGAAGCCGTTTCTCACAATGTTTTATACTCTCAAACTCTCCCCATTACTCATTGCCAAATGAGGTTTTATGCCAATAATTATCTTGAGTAATTACCAAGTCTCCACTGCCTTTAAACTTAATTACCGCTTGCTTTGTTTTCTCAAGAAATTGCTGTTATTATTGATTTCAAATGTTCACTTTCAAGGGGATTTCACATCCCAATTTTGCTTCCAAAACAGCCCTTTGTTGTACTTAACATTTTTCTACTGCTGCCCATTCTCTTACATTGTTGAACGGTGATGTTGTATTGGTTTATCCTTCCCTACAGAGCGCTATACATGTGGACCACTATTCCAGTGTCCTGCGGGTCAGTACTGTCAAGATAAAGATGGCACTGGATACTGCTTCAGTAAGAACACTTTTATTTTTATCTTTTTATTAATATTTGGTCTGAAATATTCGCAACACGGAAACTTTTTAAATGACCTCATTGATACAACAAAATATACGACAGATTTTCCGTATTTTCAAACTAAATTTTTATTTTAAATTATTATTTGCTTTAGTGCAACGGCTAAACGAATATAGGTTTGTATTTTAATTGTCCTAAAGTAATGCAAAACACATTGTGCCATGCACAACGAAGTACTTAGGTTCTCTCAATACGTATATTTAAGTTGACAACAAGATTTTGAAACCGGTTGCTCAAATGGTTTTGACTCCGCGTAGTTTGATACAATTTATGTCAGTTGACTCAGAATCCTGTTTACACTGACCCTGAAACCGGTTGCTCAAATGGATTTGACTCTGTGTAGTTTGATACAATTTGTGTCAGTTGACTCAGAATCCTGGTCACACTGACCCTGAAACCGGTTGCTCAAATGGATTTGACTCTGCGTAGTTTGAAACAATTTGTGTCAGTTGACTCAGAATCCTGGTCACACTGACCCGGAAACCGGTTGCTCAAATGGATTTGACTCTGCGTAGTTTGATACAATTTGTGTCAGTTGACTCACAATCCTGGTCACACTGACCCTGAAACCGGTTGCTCAAATGAATTTGACTCTGCGTAGTTTGAAACAATTTGTGTCAGTCGACTCACAATCCTGGTCACACTGACCCTGAAACCGGTTGCTCAAATGGATTTGACTCTGCGTAGTTTGATACAATTTGTGTCAGTTGACTCAGAATCCTGGTCACACTGACCCGGAAACCGGTTGCTCAAATGGATTTGACTCTGTGTAGTTTGATACAATTTGTGTCAGTTGACTCAGAATCCTGGTCACACTGACCCGGAAACCGGTTGCTCAAATGGATTTGACTCTGCGCAGTTTGAAACAATTTGTGTCAGTTGACTCAGAATCCTGGTCACACTGACCCGGAAACCGGTTGCTCAAATGGATTTGACTCTGCGCAGTTTACAATTTGTGTCAGTTAACTCAGAATCCTGGTTACACTGACTCTGAAACCGGTTGCTCAAATGGATTTGACTCTGACTAGTTTGATACAATTTGTGTAAGTTTGATTATTAATGATCATACTAGGTCAGGCCTTCAGATTTCGGAATCTGGTTAGTTCCAAGAACTCAAATTACATACATTTACATAATTATTATTGTTAATTTTTTTTTTTAAATGTAGATATTTCTTCTTGTCTTTAACAGAAGATGGTAAATAAATTGATCTGATGGACTGTCGCAGACAACGAGGAACTGACAAGCATTACTTACACTGACAACAAATTGTTTTATGTCCATTAAAGGTAAATAAATACGAGTAGATGGGTTTACTTTAATATGTTTAGTTTGAATGTTTTTGCAATATTTCGCTAAGTTGTATTACTGCTTATCTTAACGGTTACGAAAACAATGATAATGATGCTAAACTAACCTAAAAATGTTGCTCAGCAGAAGAAGTAATACGTTTTGCACTTTTAATATTGCTAAAACTGTTAACGTCCTGTTTGTATTAAAGGGCTATTTGGGTCTGGTACATGACAAAACTTTGTATGGACACAGACAATGTAAATATGCATTCATGAGAAAAGAGCAATCAACCAAAACATGCAATCAGTGACCTTAAAAATATGTCACAATAAAACAGGGGGGGGGGGGGCGAAAATTAACTTTAATAGTATAGTATGTATATACAATGTGTCCCGTGACATCACTTGTTTACAAAAGAGGCACCAAGCCCGCAGGCATGATTTGTACACAGCTCAATGGTAGAGAACATCAAATCTGATATTTTACGGAGATTGCACTGTCTAACTCTCGTAAACGTTTGATATGATGAAAGGGGTCACATCGCAAAAAACCTGTCCAGCTTTTACTTTCATTTCTCTTTGATTTATGTGGCAATTATGACACAAAATGTCAACTTTCCCATATGACCAGTGCAGTATCTTGCCTACCAGACTAGCCAAAGGATGTACAAGGTCACAGCTGTTGTAAACAAATGTCACATGGTCTATAGTGTAATTGTCCAGTATCAAATAGATAAGTACATTAATTTCAAAACACTTCATCCAGAAAAAAAGAAAAGAAAAATCAAACAAAAAAGTAAACAAACCTAGCATGTCATCCAACCATCGTAAATGATAACACATTTGGGTCGGCAATTGTTTTAAAGAAACTCCTGTTCTTACAATCTTAAAGTGGACGTTGCTTTGGATCGGGCGAGTTGGTATATGAAAACTTATAGAAGCTATTTGTTATGAAATGCAAGTGAAAAATAAATGCTTTAAAAGTAGAATATAATGATCGACATAAACATTCCTCGAAATGTCGTGGTTTTCCCTTGTTTGCGAGCTAACACGGTCGGCCGTTTTGTGGAGTTCAAGAATTGGCTTCAGAAAATGGCGTGCCGTGTTAATTCACGACGTATAAGGAAAACATTGAAATTTCGAGGTATTTTTGTGTGGATTATTATCTTCTACTTTAAAAACATGTTTCTAACCATGTGCATTTTTATAACAAACGAATTCCAAACGCTTTTCACAAACAAACTCGCCCGCTCTAAAACTAAACTGGGCACTGTTGCTTTATGCTACGTAACACACATTACGGAGATTTAGGCCCAGTTTTAGAAAACATGTGGGTACAAGTATTAGGTAAGCATAGTAGATTCCTTGTTAGCTCAAAAATGTTACCCAACGAAGCCAAGCTACATTCATAAGTTGTTCATCGCTAGGAAACAACCCCAGTCACATTAACCCTTCGCGCTATTATTAATTAGTTTGGTGGCAGTTTGTGTAATTCTTCCTTATAAATGAAATAAATGCATCAACCATGAATCAAAGACGTTTTTTGTGTTGAATTTGTCATTATATTTTCAGTAAAAATGTATTGCTGAAATAATTAATTTTGATTCGTTGATTTCCTTGCGATAAAAAATAGTGATTTCCTTTCAAATTATAGTGCCACATTTACCATGAATATGTTTGTAGAATAGACAGAATCTGGCCACCGACCTACGAAGGGAAAGAGGTTGTAACACTGATCAACATTTCACCCAAAAAAGGCCGCAGCTACGAATTGAGCATGCGCAGTGGACACCCGGCACTATTTGGCAAAATGTTATAAACGTCGCATGGAATCCCTGGCCTCACTGTAAACGATAATAATAACAATAATAATAATTGCAATGTTTATAGAACGCTAAATATGAAAGTTATAAGCGCTAAATCAGATTGACACAACAGAAGGAGGCAAAGGTTGTTCTAATAGTCTTGTTCTAATAGTTCTAATAGTCTGGACACTATTTGAGCTGTTGATAGTATAACACATTGTGATAAATGACTCCCTCTGAAGTCATGTAGTTTTTGAGAAAGAAGTAATTTCTCAGTAAAGTATTTGAATTGATTTCGAAACCTCAAGCGTGAGGTATCGAAATCAAGCAGGAAAACACACAACTTCGTATGACAAGGGTGTTTTTTCTTCCTTTATTATCTCGCATTTTCGACGACCAATTGAGTTTTTCACAGGTTTGTTATTTTGTGCATAATGTGGAGATACACCAAGTGAGAAGACTGGTCTTTGACAATTACCAATAGTGTCCAGTGTCTTTAAATGAAATTTGCATAATATTTTTTAGGCATCTGAAAGCACACACATTTATGAGAACGATTAAAATGGAAATTATTTATTATTTCAAACCTGTCCAATGCATTCAATCATTACATTTTAACCCACTCATGAGAAATGTGACTTCTATACTGGACTGCCAAGTTGAACTTGTAACTAGTGAAGACTGGTGGGAATGTCTGAAATCACTAATAGATAGAACATGGATATAATGAAACAGTACCCAAACACTTTCAGAGATTTTGTTATAATTGACGACGAGTCTCATGATAGAATCCAACCAAATGATAAACGATGATACTGAAATGACGTGTAGCACTACCAAAGCGCAGTTCTTCCGCCACAAGCAGCACTTTCATTGTGTTTATTATGTAATTAAGGTAGAGGATTCCTTGTACGGTATATACTTTTGATCGCTGAACGTTGGTGTTCTATTGTTCAATGCGAAGGACTGGTCTGCCAACCAGTTTGCAAGCGACTCTGCAAACCCAGTTGCAACCTACATCGTGCCATTCTGCAATTCCCACCGCCCGCGAAATGATGGCGCAATCTTCCTCTCCTTCATTATTGGGTTCAGTAGAATACCAGTTTCTATAAGAGACTTGTATGCCACCCTCTCTGCACTCCCATCTTCCTTCCTCCTCGATATCATTGCAGTCGATCCACACATAGCCGCCTGCTGGAATCAAAGATACAATAAACTCGTTTTCTTGACTTGAGCTGGGTGCGGCCAGAACACCATCCAGCTTACCACACTCGTCTCTAGCATCGGACCAGGGAACGTTGGAGTCCGTGATCCTGTAGCAAGAGTCTCCCCAGTGATGCCAAGACTCCGGACAGGAGGAGTGGTGACTCATAAATGTAAAGCATTGCGGTCCTCCAGATGAAACTACTCCAAAGCAACGGCTATGTAGCAAGGCAATCAATGTGAACAACATTAAGGACGACATGATGCTCTTGCAAACAAAATTAACGTAGATATCTACAGTTTTGCCTTTTACGAATCAAATGATTGTCTAAATTTCCCCCGAAAAAATTGGCTGTTGAGAGTCAATACTTATTATGCGTTGCACCGTAGTCTACCTGCGACTCGTTCCTTTGTAAAACCACCACTTATGTCACAAATTTCTCCAGTAAAAATAGTGTGGTTCTTCGGTGATGAGTTTTCTCAACTATACACTCTGGTGTCAAGTCGTCCAGCTGTTACTGATAATGGTTTGTCATTAATACAGGAACAATTTGGCACAGATGAACACACACAGTGACAGCTTATAGACACAAGAGATATATATTACCTCTCAATAAACTTGCTTTTTTTTCTCAGAAAGACAAAGTTGACCTAAATGGTTGCTTCGTAGAGGAGTTGTGATACCTCTTGTTTCTGCATCACCAATAGAGCAATATACTGTTATCTGCTACAATGAGCACACTTTGATTGGCTAACACCAACAATAATTCATGAATAAACATGAGCAGTCAAGAGGATTTTATATGGACGACACTGACCGTCAGTATCGGCATGCCACACGCTACCTGGTTCATGGTTTCTCTCAGTTTTTCTTGCCGTTTTTTACTGATTGTAAAATCAATTTGACTTAATTACCAAGTTGACCTCTCGAACAAATTTTGGACTGCGTCCTTGTTCAGAATCCTTTGGTACACTGTAGAACACACATGAACAATTATTGATTGGTTGAAAATCATAACTGACCTTTGCATTGATTTGTTGGTGTTGTGTTTGCTGTTTTTGTCTTTCCTTGTAGAAAAATTAATTTGAGTCCATTAACAATTTTGACCAAGAGAACAAATTGGGGACTGCTCATGATCCTCTGACATACCACAAAACAACGGAAACACACTGACTGCATGCTTTTTGTTTTTAAGTTATTATCTCAGCATATTGATTGTTACCGCTGAGTCAATACCCATAAAGCAAGAACCTTGTTTGGACTCTCGGCCGGTGATTTTTGTTTTATGAATTACTAAACATCCCAACGTGTTGTTCATAGAAGCTGGTTGTTCACGCATTACTCTATCACTTAAAAGGGACCACTAAACCAAATCAGTTCTGGGTGTTTGTTTTAATTGATGATTGGTGTTTCTTTGTACAATATCATGTTCTAACTAACCAGAGTGGTCTCTATGTGATTGTCATGTGGAATACCAACAGAGTTACATCAGTTGCAATACAATAACGAAGGGCTTAATTTTGTGAGCAACCAATCAGAGGAAAAGGACACCTTCTGAGTCTATATCACATTTTCAACACAATTCTAAACATAAGTTTTGCACTCACTTTTTTGCACACATGTATAAGCTAAAACATGTTTAGATTCTCGTTCGTGTTTGAATGCTACAAACCATGTGAGCAGGTGTCAACATGATAAGCATGTTAATAATTTAACATGTTTGCAAAAAAGGGGTACAGCAAATGAGTTTAAACTCAAAACTTTTTACAATGAGTGTGACATTCTCATCAGATTACAATGAGTGTGACATTCTCATTAGATTACAATGAGTGTGACATTCTCATCAGATTACAATGAGTGTGACATTCTCATTAGATTACAATGAGTGTGACATTCTCATCAGATTACAATGAGTGTGACATTCTCATTAGATTACAATGAGTGTGACATTCTCATCAGACTACAATGAGTGTGACATTCTCATCAGATTACAATGAGTGTGACATTCTCATCAGATTTTGGTTGAATGTAAACAAAATGCAAGAAATATTTGTTATTATAAGCAACCTTCGCCTGTTGATGAGAGAATCAATGTCAGAACGTCATCACCGTATGGCTAGAGATCGAAGTCAATTAATTTAAAACCATAACAATTTAGAATGTGAAGGATAAACGTTCAGTTAATTAACGGAAAAAAAATACCCAGCCGTGACCTGATGACAGTAAAAAAGGGAATCAATGTGTGGTGAAGAAGTTTTTAACTAGTGGTTTAGTCCCAACGAGGCCAGGGGCCTTATTCATGAAGCCTTCTTAGGCCTTAGTAAGCACTACGTGTTACTAGTCCGTTCTTAGCGAGTTGCGTAATATTCACGAAGCACTCGTAACTTCAATCGAGTGCGTAAGTCCTTACTAGTGCTACGTGGGGTGTTTTCGGCTTCGTAGCGTTTTCTTAAACCCTTTTCAACATTCCTGGCCAACATTTTCGGGCGAATTGAGCTTAAGGTCAACAACAACAACTTTTATTATGTTCTACAATCCTTGCGACATTTTCTCAAACTTTCTCAAAATGTTTGAGAATTTACTAACCTATTTTTTCTCACTTTTTAGTAAATTTTTCGTGATTTTGTTATTTTATTTCATCATTAAAAAATTATTTATGTTTATTTATTTATTAATAGTAATAATAATAGTGGGCATTTATAATGCGCCGGTATCCATCTTAATATGCTCATGGCGCAGTGAAGTCCTTATGAAGTCCTCATTAGATAAGGCTTGAGGGAAGTTGTGAACAAAGCTATTGATGGAGAAAGTTTAACATGATCCGGCAAGACGTTCCATAATGAAGGAGCAGCAGAAGTAATTGATCTTTCACCCCATGATGCTTTGGCCAGGGGTTTCCTTAAAAGATGTTTGTTGTTAGATCGCATATAGACTGGCGGTTAGAAGTATGGGATTGGAGTCCTTCTGAGAGATATGGTGATAAAGTGCCTTTTGATATGAGCGATAGACATACACAATGATCTTGAAGATGATTATATCCTTAATGGGTAGCCAATGTAGATCTTGTAGGATAGGTGTGATATGTGACTCTATAGTGTTGGACCGGGTTACAATTCTGACGGCAATATTTTGAAGGCGAGACAAGCGGTAAATTTATTATGCAGTCCATAGAGGAGAGAGTTTCCCACGTCAAGTCGGGAGGTTACAAAGGTGCAAACGAGTTGCGTTGTAGTAGTATTTGCTTCATTTACTTTGTTTATTTACTTCGTTTATTTATTTTATATTTTTAGTTTAGGGGTAACGAACTATATTTTGTACTCTCATTGCATGTTTGCGTCGTGTGAAAGCTTGCGAAATCTCTGAATGTCATCCAATTTGTGATGAACCACTTCGGTGGTTCTGAGGACTTTTCCAACACAGTTGATTCTCCGCGATTTGCCCAGGTGTCGGCCTTACTCTTCAGCGTTACAAACTTACAACATCTGAAAATTTGTTGTTAAGCACCAACCAATTCAATGCAACAAGGTCAACTAACTTCACATATCTCGGCAGGCGAGAAACTTCGCCTTCCAATGATTCCCCTTGCCTCCTCCTCGCGTTGAACGGTCTTCCTCCTTGCTTTAGTCTGGCTCTGCTCCATATTTGCAAGGTGACTGTAGCCAGTCCAGTCACTGTATAAATACTCGTTCTGGACAATGAGATCACGCTCCAGTGAATTACATAACAAATCCATGACTGTTCAGCTCAAGCGCGTTCCCGCTTAAGAGGGCGTTACGAGAGGTTTAGTAAATAACGCGGTAGTAAAGCGATACGAATGCTTCGTGAATAACACGTAAAGGCTTACTAAAGTCTTACTAACGTCTTACTTAGAGCCACGTAAGTGACCGATTTACGAGGGCTTCAGGCCTTAAACATGCAATGAGAGTACAAAATGTAGTTGGTTACCCTAAACTAAAAACATAAAATAAATAAATAAACGAAGTAAATAATCGAAGTAAATAAAGTAAATGAAGTAAATACTACAGAGCAACTCGTTCGCACCTTAACCTCCCGACGTGACATGGGAAACTCTCTCCTCTATGGACTGGATATAATAAATTTACCGCTTGTCTCGCCTTCAAAATATTGCCGTCATAATTGTAACCCGGTCCAACACTAGAGTCACATTACACCTATCCTACAAGATCCTCATTGGCTACCCATTACGGATAGAATCATCTTCAAGATCATTGTGTATGTCTATCGCTCATATCAAAAGGCACTTTATCACCATATCTCTCAGGACTCCAACCCCATACTTCCAACCGCCAGTCTATACGCGATCTAATAACAAACATCTTTTAAGGAAACCCCTGGCAAAAACATCATGGGGTGAAAGATCAATTACTTCTGCTGCTCCTTCACTATGAAACGACTTGCCGGATCGATCATGTTAAACTTTCTCCATCAATAGCTTTGTTTAAAACTTCCCTCAAGACTCATCGAATGAGGACTTCATAACTTTTTCCCGTTTATTGTGTCACTGTGCCATGAGCATATTTAGATGGATACTCGCGCAATATACATGCCCACTATTATTTTTACTATTAACTAAATAAATAAACATAAATAATTATTTAATGACGACATAAAATAAATATTGTTATTCCTGTAGCCAAGTTCGGCAACATGTAATCATTGCAAATGTGGTATAATCATTTTAAAGAGGAACAGTTCAGCTTTGCATTGATACATACCATATACAAAGAGAGTTATAAATAATAAAAAATACACTGGATTGAAAAAAGTTTCCTTACCTTTTGTGACCAGTTTATTAATCATATCACTCTAGTTAAGCGCTTTTGCCACAGGTTTGGAATTGGTGGTACTGCATTGAAATGGTTTTATCTTGACAGCCAGAACAGAGAGTTGTTATTAATGGCGTTGTTTCTAATCATCTTTCTCTGTCATTCGGTGTGCCTCAAGGCTCTGTTTTAGGGGCTTCTTGAGTTAGTTTTGTATACCAGTCCTCTGAATGATGTTAGTAATGTTCATAGTAATATATGTCATGTTACTTACGCTGATGATACCCCACTGTATGTAATTGTTAAAACCTGTAATCAATCGGTTGGCATAAAGGAACTCGAAGAATGCATAGTTGACGTCAAAAACTGGGCTCTGAATAATTACCTCAAACTAAATGGCGATAAAACAAAAATAATACATATAACATCTCAGATCCGCAATTCATCTAGCTTGCCTCCTGACTTCGTTATAGACAATGCTGTGGCGAAGATATCAACATCGGACTCTACTCTAAACATGCATTCTCATATCCAGAAAGTGTGTAGAGCTGCATCTTTTGGCATTCACAAAGTTGGGAAGATGGACATTTTTGGACAATTCTTCCACTAAACGTCTCATTCATGCTTTTGTTGTCACTTCCCATTTAGATTATTGCAACAGTCTCTTTGTTAACCTGCCTTCCTCTCATCTCATGCCTCTTCAGCGTATCCAAAACACTGCTGCACGCATGGTTACACGTCCACATCTCTATTTTCAAACATCTCCTCGGCTTCCTATCATTCAACGCATTCAGGTTAAAATTCTTCTGCTCACTTTCAAAACTCGTAATGGTCAGTGTCCTACATATCTCTCAGAACTCATTAACAAAAAGTTCCTTTAACCGGTCTACGATCTTCCACATCCTCTCACCTTCAACTGATGCCTGGTCCTCGTGTGAAAACACGCTACGGTGACAGAGCTTTCTCTGTTGCAGCACCATGCGCTTAGAAACGTAGTATTAAGCACGGTATAAATTTGTATTATTATTATTATTATTATTATTATTATTTCATTTTATCACAGCATGCAAAAGAAAGATGTCATATTCCTTTGTGCCGGTAACTCCTCGAGTCGGGCTACGTCCCGTAGCCAGTTCCCTAGCCAGGTCCTGGTACTTCTCGATCTTTTCCATCTCCTTCGAAGCTACCCTTATATCACCTGGCACAGCTATGTCAATGAGATGACACATCTTCTTCGTCTTATCTAATAGCACAACATCCGGACGCCTATGTGGTATAACATGATCGGTCTGAATGTTAAAGTCCCAAAGGATCTTGACCTGGTCGGTCTCTACAACTTTTTCCGGAACATGTTCGTACCATTTCGCAAGCACTTTGACACCATACTTCCTACACAGATCCCAGTGAATCACCTTGGCCAGCTTGTCATACTATTATTATTATTATTATTATTATTATTGTTGTTGTTGTTGTTGTTGTTGTTGTTGTTGTTGTTGTTGTTGTTGTTGTTGTTGTTGTTGTTGTTGTTGTTGTTGTTGTTGTTGTTGTTGTTGTTGTTGTTGTTGTTGTTGTTGTTGTTGTTGTTGTTGTTATTAGTGAGAGTTGCTATTTATAAGTATTTATTCTTTAAAACATTTCCGATCTGGAGCATCGGCCAAGTTTTATTTGCATTTAAGTTGTTGTTTTCCATCGATAATCAAGATGGCGCATGATGTGAAAATCACACGTCATGATCTTGAGACATACCTGTTTACTTAAAGCCGTTTACGATTTCATTTAATACTGTTTGTACATAAATACTGTTCTGTGATTATTTGTTTTATAAGTTAATTAAGATAATGATTCCAGCGAAGACCTGACAACACGTATTTTGTCTTCGTCTGTTTCAGGAAATAAAATGGTGCATCGAGTGTAAAGAAAACAACTTGCCGTTAGCCTCTATCCTTATACGACTCTCTTAAGTATTGAGAGGGTCACAATTACAAAAGAAACCATAAAGTTGGCCGTTTCAACGCATTTTTGAAAAAACGAAGGTCACACGGGTTATCCGAACCACTTTTTGGGTTCGGATAACCCATTTGACCTTCGGAGATAGTTTTACTTCCAGCCATATAAAAATAAATTAAAAATAAATTACTAAACCAAATTAATTTCAAATTTTTGGTTACGATTATTCATGAATATTTGACAAAAGAGACTACCGTAATTTTCGGATTATAAACCGCGGTTTATATGTTGATTTTGACATTTTTTTGAACTCGTGCGGATTATTCTCCAGGCGGCTTGTAGGCCGACGTTTAAATATTTAAGAGAAAAAACGGTATTTTTAAAAAGAAAGATCGTTAGTAAAATATTCTACATAACTTTTTTTTCTTAAACGAGAATTCCATATAATTTTTTTTCTTAAACGAGAACAAAAACCTGCAAAATATGCCTGTGTGACGACAAGTCCTGTTGAAAATCCCACCCCATTTGTATTCCGGGTTTTCTTTGTAAGACGTTAATCTACCGCCGTCAGCTCCCTCTCTCAGCGCAACTCGGGATAGACTAGACTGGGGGCGTTTTTCAACCCAGAGTCAAGCTATACTTACATTCCATACGGCACAGCTACGTTTCCGTAGTTGGGCAACAGCCACAAGTTTTCAAATTTAATTTAAATTTGGCTGGTAATTAGTTTCTGCTATGCAGTAATATTTTGTGCTGAGCAAATTTTTGTGCCACTGTACAGGCATTATGAAATTGGGCACGTCGGGGCACGTAACGCCTCGATCGCATTTTAAACTGCATCACGGCTATGCGGTAGTAGGCCTAGTTTATTGTCCCATCATACTCTGGGTTAATTTCTTTGTGTTCTTCGTGACGATCTTTGGATGTACGTCGAAAGTCTACCTCTATCGTCGACGGATTTGCCTGCTCCGTATATTTATGCTGGTTGTTTATAATACAACATACATGGCTAGACTGGATCCTTATGCTGCGTCATAGTAAAACGTTGCTTCAAACAAAGCACCAGTCTACTTGCAACATTGTGCGACAATGTCACGAAGATTTGACAGTTGCAACGGCTGGAAACACGTATACGCTGGCCTTTTACTGCTTTGGTTTTTTTAATCATTTTTCGCTAATTACGTGACATTATGTTGATTTTTTTACAGCAACCATCTATAAATCATTATTTATGATTCTACACCCCTAAACTGCGTAAACGGTGAGCCGGTGTGTCCCTTCAACTCCCCAAAGGATTGTCAAAACTGGGAAGCTTTTTCTTACACTTTGGAGAAGAAAGTGTGTCAGTAACCTTTCATTTATATTCACTTCTCGTAGAGACAACGCAGTCAAGTTCTGCATCGACATTACATGCAAGTACATGTACATGTATGCCCCTACATGTACTTAACATAACACATCTGCACACTGCATACAGACCACCGAAAGTAAGCTTTCCATATCTGTGTTTTGATTGGTCCGAGGTGATGTTTGTCAGCTGCACCAACATCACCTCCAACCAACCAAAACACAGATATGGCAAGTACGTCACTGCACGTTTATCCAATGAAATCATTATATCCAACGCAATCACTGGTTGTAAAAAGCAACCTGCATGCCTTTATCCATGCTGATAAAGCAGAATACCAGTCTAAGCTGGTCCCATATTGCGGGTATTTTTTACACAATAGTTTGAGTGAGTAGTGAGTTGTGGCTTTTCTAGTGAAATGTAACATATAGGCTTGTCCATATTTTACCTCGAGATGATGTGCTGCGAAAATGGACCCTTATACGCATCCAATTATTTGTTCGTTGTTTTCCCGAGGGATAACGATATTAGGTTTCTACCTTATTAGACGGCAAGGCCAGCAATGGCGATGACTCTGTGTCACTTAAGGTCACCGTCAGGTCTTTTGTTAAATCATGTTTTTGTATTTTCTCATTGACAGAAGTAAATTAGTTTTGCGATGTCGCATAAAACAATAAATACCTACATAGTGAATTAAGGTCATTAAGTAATTACGCAGATATTGGGTGGCATGAGGTTTTAGGTGCAACCTTCGCTCTTTCACGTTTTGATTCACCTGAACCAATAACGACAATTTACATCCCCCAAGTGATTTTGCTAATGGAATAGCCGAGCGATATAAAAACACATCATCGGGTGCTTTGATATCTTTTGATGAACATTGGTTCTAACGAAAGTTGTCATTTTTCGTTCAAGTCTAAAACGTTCATGTACAACAGCAGTAACATGATGGAAGACATGTCATCAGCATTCAATTCAACCCAACTTTGGAACAACACAAAACTTGAACCTGCCTTCGTTCAGCTCGGCGTAAATATATTCAGGATAAGTTTCCACGCACTTATTCTATTACTTGGTGTTCCTGGTAACTCTCTAATCCTCCGCGTGTACTGGACCAAGACTCTGAAGACAAGCACCCACGTTTTCATCATGACATTGGCCTGGGCTGATCTTGCCGTCTGCCTCATCAAGGTAGTTAACATCACATACCGAGTTTTACTCATGATGGGACATGAAATACCTGTTGTTATAAATCTGTTGATTGCATTTGAAACGACGGCCATTGGCACTTCCATTTTGATAACGGCAGTGATTGCAGTAGATCGCTACGACTGCGTCTGCCGTCCACATCGGCGGTTCTTCACAAACAAGCGGGGTAGGATGGCGGCATGGGCATCATTATTCTTCTCAGTTCTAGTGAATGTGCCTGATTATGTTAGTGCATTATCGAAAACATCCAGTCCTATCTTGCCCTTAATAAAATTAGCATGTCATGCTTTAATCTGTGTAACTACGCTCGTTATGGTCGCCGTGTTTTACAGCTTAGTTTTCAAAGCAATTAGGCGACATGTACAAGTTGGCGCCAGTTCGTTGAGCAGGCGTAACAACGAGAGTTCGACAATTTGCCCTTCTACTGATGTAGTTCTTGAATCTAGCCCAATCAACGATGGATCAAAACCAAGCACCTCTAAGGTTCGGAAGGAAGTCTGGGTTACATCTGTACCAACTCAAGCTGCTAGACTTCATGGAAAAACCGTTCAAGATCAAAGCTTCAGCAAATATTCAACATCGGCAAAGCAAGCTCTTCCAGCGGATCTACAAACACGATCTTCACTGCATACCGAGTCAGGGTTGGAGGCAAACGGTCAAAGAATACGCCTTAAACAATCATCCCACTTAGGTCAAATTCTTCAGCGTAAGACAACGAAGATGCTCTTTATTGCAAGTCTTGTCTTCTTTGTTACATGGATGCCATATTGGATCTTAATCATTGTTAGTTTGGCCGTACAGAGCGGCCTGAACTTTAATCCAATACTCCTTCAAGTATTGAATGAAATGTTTATGATTTTTTACATTAACCACGTAGTGAACCCATTCATCTATGGAGTTGCAAACAGACGGTTTAGGAAAAAATGCAGAGAGGTGATTCGTAAATTCAAGCTATGTTCATACTTGAATTCCTAATAAACTTTTTATCTTAAACGTATATCGTAACACAAAATTATGCCTTACAAACAACAGCAACACATCTCTTCAGATGTTGTTTGTAGGACTCAGTTTTGATATCAAAAATGTGGTTTCAGTTATAACGGGAAATACCACCACGTTATAACGGGAAATACCACCACGTTAAAACGGGAAATACCACCACGTTATAACGGGAAATACCACCACGTTATAACGGGAAATACCACCACGTCATAACGGGAAACACCACCGCGTTATAACGGGAAATACCACCATTGTAATTGAGAAACACCACCACTGTGAACGAGAAACACCGCCACTGTGCAACAGAAACATCCCCACTGTGAAAAAGAAACACCACCACTGTGCAACAGAAACACCACCACTGTGCAACAGAAACACCACATCTGTGAAAAAGAAACACTACCACCGTGAAAGAAAACACCACCACCGTGAAAGAGAAACACCACCACTGTGAAAGAAAAACACCACCACCGTGAAAGAGAAACACCACCACTGTGAAAGGGAAACACCACCACTGTGAACAAGAAACACCACCACTGTGAAAGAGACACACTACCAATGTGAAAGAGAGACACTACCACTGTCAAAGAGAAACACCACCACTGTCAAAGAGAAACACTGTGAAAGAGAAACACGACCACTGTGAAAGAGACACTACCACTGTGAAAGAGAGACACTACCACTGTGAAAGAGAAACACCACCACTGTCAAAGAGAAACACTGTTAAAGAGAGGAACACGACCACTGTGAAAGAAAAACACTACCACTATGAAAGAGAAACACTACCACTATGAAAGAGAAACACTACCACTGTGAAAGAGAAACACTACTGCTGTAAAAGAGAAACACTACCACTGTGAAAGAAAAACACTACCACTATAAAGGAGAAACACTAGCACTATAAAAGAGAAACACTACCACTGTGAAAGAGAAACACTACCGCTGTAAAAGAGAAACACTACCACTGTGAAAGAAAAACACTACCACTATAAAAGAGAAACACTACCACTATAAAAGAGAAACACTACCACTGTGAAAGAAAAACACTTCCGCTGTGAAAGAGAAACACTACCACTGTGAAAGAAAAACACTACCACTATGTATAAGAGAAATACCACCACGCCAAAGAGAAACACTGCCACATGAAAGAGAAACTTCTTCCAAGTGAAAGAGAAACACCGCCTCGTGAGTAATCAGAAGGACTTCCCCGTGAAAGAGACACACTACCACGAGAGAAACCCGACGAGGCGGCACCATGGTTTCAAAACTATACACCAATCCGCAAGTGCTGGGTGCGGCGCGCCATTGCTGCGGTGTACTTGAGCCTAATTTTGTGCACCAAGACAAGAGAAAATCTATTTCATTTTCACTTTTTTTATGGGAATTGAATGTCTTCCTCAACAATCTATGCAATTTCCCTGACATGGCTACATGATACAAGGATGTACTACATTCTTGACAAATTTTCAAAATTAAGCAGAGAGTAAAATACTGGAGTTCTGACAAAATACCTAATTTGCTGATGTAACGCAATTTAGCGACTTTCATGCAGTTTCCGCGTCTTTTACCCCCTAACTCACCTAAGACAAGCGGTGATCATGTGTTTGGCATTGTTCTTTGCTTGCCTTATTTGTCAATAAGTAATGTTTTCCAGCTTTATGCGGGTCGTCCCTAGTGGATCTTTCCCAATTTCAGTTCATAATTTGTCTCCCTTGTCATCGTTATTCCCTTTTTGTTTTCCCCGGCCGTGCCGTTCCCCGTATGTCCCCGTATGGCGTAGTGATCCCGTGCATTGTTCTTTGCTTGCATACTGTTTGTACGCGCGAAGTTACTGGCCGCTCGCGCTGTGACTGTAACGTCACAATGGGCGTTTGGCGGTAATAAAACAATGAAGACCCCTTGACAACCCAGGGGTACCCCCCCCCCCCCCCCCCACCGAAGTTACTAAACGCTCGCACTTTGACTCTGACATCATCACAAAGGGCGCCTGGCGGGTCCTACAGACGGACGGGTACCCCGAAATTTCAAGGCTCTGCTTACCGTAAGCAAAGATTAAGTGCTTTAAACCGCACTAAATTGGAAAACATGAGTTATGGGCAAACAGCGGGAAGCAAAGAACAATGCAATCGCACGGGCTTGCAGGGACGAAGGAACACCGAGCTCGAGGCGCGGATTAGATATGGGACGGGAGAGGGCAGGGGCACAAGGTGGGACAGGGGACGGGGTACGGCAAAAAACAAATACGGTGCCAGAGATATAACAGGCCTTCGGGAAATAAATTTAAAATGACTCATAATCGATACGGGATCATGGAAAATAATAAACTGATCATAAAATAAACGAAATGGGGTACAAAAGGGACTGGAAAAGTACAACTTCTAGCGGGACCCGTGCGAAACTGAAAAATATGGATTGGATCGACAAAATAGTTAGAAATGGAAAAAACACAGACAAGTGTATAAACGATTTCACAAAGACACTGTAACTTGTATTGCCCCCATTACCCCATACCCTTGCAGTTTATACCAAAAGCTAGAACATATAAGACACGCATACTTAATACTAATGATGACCATAATTTATGCTGATCGTGTTATGCTACTCTCACACGAGGGAGAATATGCTAGCGAATGTGCTTACGAACGGATTTCCGTAAGCGTTGGTAACAAATTCGGTATGTTAAAAAGTCATCTCCACCTCCTTACGAAGATAGGTCAATATATGCTTCTCTCACGGCGAATATGCTAGCATTATGCTATCGAAAGGAGATATTTGACAATCGCTCAAACTTCGCAAAACTATTCGCCGTGTCTTCGTAAGCGTTGGTAACAAATACGGAACAATCACAAACTATTCCCCACCTCCTAAATAAAATCGGTCAATATTTAGAAACCGGTTTCTAAGTTTCAGCGAATCTTTCGAAGACGGTCATTCGCCGTCGATTTTCGTAAGCATTTGTAAAGCGTGCGTAAGCGTTGCCAACGGTCGTAAAGGCATTGGCAAGCGTTGGTAAGTATTCGTAATATATTCGTAAGATATTGGTAAGGAGAGGGCCGACCGAGGACGATTGAGGGGTGAGATCAAGATGACAATATTCACCATCCAACCACCATTTTGGAATTCAACGCGAAATTCAAAAATTCATCTTCGTAATAACATGCGCCACTCTGTGGGAGCAGCAATACGAAGCGCTTTCTAAGTTTTAGCAAATTTTGAGAAGACTGTAAATCTCCATCTCCTTCGGTATCATTGGTAAGCCATGGTACTGTTTGTAAAGCTTGCGTATCATGCTTAAGATATTAGTAAAGAGAGGTTGAGGGACGACCGAGAACATATTTACTTTCCAACCGCAAGTTTTGGGCGAATTCATCGCGAATTTCAAATTTTCATGTTCCTAAGTGTGAGAGTAGCATAAAGGCCGAGTTAAAGTCGGCCGATAATCTTGACGCGCGATCATTAAAAAGACACCGTTTTTAGGTCTCAGACATAAAGCTATATATATTAACAATATGGTCTCAGACCATAGAGTAGTATATAACTCTATGCCTCAGTCTTAGGATCGGGCGCAGGATTTCCATAGCGCGACAAACCTGTGAAATTTGAACTCAATGGTCGTCGAGGTTTTGAGAGAGTAATGGACGAAAAAACACCCTTGTCGCACAAGGTGCTTTCAGATGCTTGACTTCGTGACCTCAGCTGAGGTCTCGAGTTTTTATGCTAACAATTTGTTTCGAATAGTTACCCATAGTTTCCAGTGACATTAAGGTATTTAATTGTTCATTTTTTTTTCAGAAATCCTTTAGTAGTAGGTAATTATCAATTAAAGCCACTGGACACTTTCAATAAACAGTATTGTCCAAAGGCCCACACTTCGTGTATCACAACTGATATAAAAAATAACAAACCTGTGAAAATTTAGGCTCAATCGATCATCGGAGTCGGGAGCAAACAACGGGGAAAACCCACCCTTGTTTCTGCACGTTTTGCATGACATGTGTTTAAAATAAATCCGTAATTCTCGACAACGATAATTGATAATTGTTTTAATGTTTTCTCGAAAAGTAAAGCATTTAATGGAATAATATTTCAAGAGAAGTCTTTCACCATTTCCTTCTGTAAGCCCTCTAAGTAATTTGTAAATCTGTGATTTTTTTTTTCTTTTTTCTGTTCCGAAAGTGTATAATGGCTTTAACAAATTTAACCAATTAATTGGAAAAAAAATATGCTAGACTGTATAATTATGTATCACGGACTATAATACACATGCCACATGTCAAGGTTTATATAGACTGTCACACGTATTAATGTAATAACAGCATGGTTAATTAAAATGTACTACCAGAAAAATGCATTAACATATTATTATTATTAGAAGTCTTTCACCATTACCTTCTGTAAACCCTGTAAGTTATTTGTAAATCTGTGAACTTTTTTTTCTGTTCCGAAAGTGTATAATGGCTTGAAGCGCCTGATCTTTCTACATCCATTCCCAGAGACTTCATCACAGTGCAGTCGATTTTGGGTCAGTTTGGTTTAGAAATGAGTCAGGTTCTTTCTGAGACCTAACTATAAGTTTTTAATAAGTTAACTAATGGGAGGGTGTGGACCGAGTCTGGTTTCTTGAAAGATTTTACACTCTGAAAACCCCTGGGTCATAATTGACCCGGATTTGTGTTCCAGGGGTCCAGACCCATTTCTGAGTCTGTTTTACCCAAAATCCGTGTCAATATGGGTCGGAATCCGTGTCAATGTGACCAGAAATTTGGTTGAAAGCGGAAATGTTCCGGGACACATTGACACCATAAATGGGTCTGGCCCCCTGGACCAAAATCCGGGTCAATTTCTGACCCGGAAGTTTTTAGAGTGTTTTTTTTAAACCTTAGTATCAATTTGTACATGGAATTAGACAAAGGCCGAGCTGTGAATTTCACATTTCTTTCGTCCAGCATTCTTAATCGTTTAACTATTTTATTCAACAGGTAATGCTTAAAGGCAGTGGACACTATTGGTAATTACTCAAAATAATTATTAGCATTAAACCTCACTTGGTAAAGAGTAATGGGGAGAGGTTGGTAGTATAAAACATTGTGGGAAACGGCTCCCTCTGAAGTGGAGTAGTTTTCGAGATAAAAGTTATTTTCCACGAATTTGATTTTGAGACCTCAAGTTTAGAACTTGAGGTCTCGAAATCGACCATCTTAAACGCACACAACTCAGTGTGACTAGAGTGTTTTCTTCTTTCATTATTATCTCGCAACTTTGATGACCGATTGAGCTTAAATCTTTACAGGTTAGTTATTTTATGCATATGTTGAGATACACCAACTGTGAAGGCTAGTCTTTGACACATACCAATAGTGTCCACTGCCTTTAATACTTAAATATTTATATCAATTGCTGTGCATAACTAGTTTCGGCAAAGTGACATTCTAAGTGTTAATCAAACTGTATGGTGTCTCTTTAAATTAGACAACGAACTGATTCAAACACCTTATACCAACTCACAATGTTCTTTATAGCTACAGCAACTACTTACAAAGATGACAAATAAACAAACCGATTCAATCACTGATTAAAAAAAAAGAAGCACAAAAGCCATTTCAAAATACGAGAGGTGTGCTCGTTGTTTGTTTAATAAAGGTCATTAATCGAAGTTTCACCAATGTATTACATTTCATGATTTCAACTTTTACAATCTTTGAGACCCCGCCGTATGCTGAAACATTACTCAAAACAGAGATTTTAATAAATATTGGTTATTGTTTCATTTAACTATCTATACGACTGACGTCACCTACAGTATCGCTATATGTAACATAACACCCCTTCCTTTGATTCTATCTGTTGATTGGCCGATAGCGTGTCACATGGTGTTGTGTATTTTAACTCTTGTACACGTCACCTACCAAAGTAACTACTCAATGGACTATTCAACGACAGCCTAGCAACCGATGTACTAGTGCATGATACCTTGGTACCCAGACTACATTGACTACCATTGATTTAAGGGAGCTGCTTGACAACCTCGAACCCGGTGTATGAACAACATATATATGTGCATTTGAAATACGGTTTAGAGAACGAACGTCAGAGCAGTAGTCTGGTACCCTCTTATTTTGTCAAAACTCGGTGTTTCAACGTAAGATTTTACAGTTCTTGCGGACAAGTCGTTAATGGTCTATCGCGGTGAGATAGTCGAGTCGTGGTGGTGGCGTAATGGTTCAGGTTTCTGCGATCGAACACTGCTCCCACGAGAGCAGTTTAGTCTCGCGGGGCCAGCAGTTTCGCGGGAATCGTGGAGAGAGTCAGAACGCTACTATCCGTCGACAGACATTTTACGCTTT
Organism: Asterias amurensis; assembly: GCF_032118995.1. Lineage (NCBI taxonomy): Eukaryota > Metazoa > Echinodermata > Asteroidea > Forcipulatida > Asteriidae > Asterias > Asterias amurensis. Next base: position 7,178,940 of record NC_092657.1, on the reverse strand, counting down.
GTGCCCAAGTCTAATTACCCAGATGCCACAGAGATAAGGATAACTCCAAAAGTTTAATAATAGATACTCTAATGGTGGCCCACTTGTGTTGCATGCCATCTCTTGATCACGAACGGATATGGTAAAACAGTGTGATCTAATATTATTGCGGTTGATCAATAAACAGTTTGTGAATACACCACCAATTGATTATCAGATTTGCTCCTGTTTCCTTGTGGTCTTTGTTTCAACCCTAGCTTGATTATGACGACGTGACTTATCAAAAAGAATTAACAATGGCGTTAGTAACTCTAAAGATATTTGGTTTGAAATGATTGGTTTTGCAGCCATACTCTGCGCGCAAGCTGTCGGATTAATCCCCAAGTCTTAAATATAAGCCAATACGGCTGCACTGAATCGACATTACAGTGTCTTTGATTTGTTTTGTTTTTACATTGAGTCGCCTGGAGATAATAAAGTCCCATTTCAAGCGTAGTGCAGCTTAAAACGGGTTCTCAGTTACTGTAGTCTATTTAATATCACTCACCATCGAATCGTGAGCTTTCATGTAGTTACTCCTTTGAGGACCTGGGGTCTGTAGCCCATCTCCACGATACCTTCACTTCCTAGTCCCATCCGTCTATCGGTATTAACAGTCAGCCCACGCTGATGTTTCACTCATGAAAACGTTTTGATGATTTTTTTTCTATGACATTCAAAATGTCGCCCAATGTCAATGCTTTTCCAAAATGTACCTCACAATAATTGAGGCTGTAATAAACGATGCTTAAAGGAAAGATATACATGATTGGTAATTACTCAAAACAAATATTAACATAGCAACTGACTTGGTAACGAGTATTGGGGAGCAGTTGATAGTAAACCACATTGTGAGAAATCTGAAGTGGTGTAGTTTTTGAGAAAGAGGTATTTTCTCACTAAAATAGTAAAAGACTTCTAGCAAGAATTCTTTTATTCCCAACTAAAAAGCACACAAATTCGTTTAACAAGTGTGTTTTTTTGTTTCATAATTTTTTTCGCAACTCCGATGACCGATTGAGCCCAAGTTTTCACAGGCTTGATATTTGATGCTTTATGTTGGAATACACCAGGTGAGAAGACTGGTCTCTGACAATTACCAAACGTGTACCTTCCCTTTAAGACTTTAATACAGATACACGCGGTGTGTCATAGCCGAGCTGTCAAGAGCACTTGACTCATTGTTAGATGTATCTGAGTGTATAGGTTCGAGTCCCGGTCTTAAGTTCTGAGCATTGACTTAGGATTCGTCCTCTGGTTGGTCCCGTGTGTCCAGAACACGTATCGTTGAGGGAAGGAATTCACTCCAGTGTGTTCTGACTTGTATAGTTGATTTCCAAGCGCTACTTCACTTATTTTAGCCCATGCGTAATGGAAACAAACTTGTGTAGCTCCGCATACCTTGCATAGAGCGCAGTGAAACGCTCCCGGCAGCGTCACAATGGTATGATAGCGCTATCCAAGAACGGTGTATCATTAGTTAGAGTTGTAGCAGTAGAGCACTGTCAAAGTCATTAAGGCTGATTCAAGACGAACGGACTTTCGTCGAACGATGTCGATTAGAAGGTCATGTAGCTATATCACCAAAGCCAATAGTGTCGATTTATGATCAAAAAATGATTGGCACTTCAGCGTCTACACAACATTTTTTCATGAGTAACCTCCATGGTGACTGTTAGTGTTACACGTGAAGAACAGGTCTGAATGCCATTTTGCAGATCACCATCTCTTGACGGTTGCATTCAACATCATGCCATCCATTATGACTTGCCTTTCCAGAATAAACCGCACAGTGCTCGTTATGCCTGTTTGGTTCCCCTGTATCCCAGTTTCTGTAAGAGACCTCCACGTTGCCCTCTTTGCACTTCCATCTCCCCTCTAACTCAAGATCATTACAGTCCAGCCATACTAGTTCTCCCTTGGGAATCAAAGTATAGATAAACGCATCTTCTTGACTTGAGCTTGGTACAGGCAGAACACCACCCAATTGTCTACACCTGTCTCTAGCTTCCGACAAGCTTACTCTGGACTCAATGACCCTGTAGCATGAGTTTCCCCATTGATGCCAAGACTCCGGACAGGATGGGTCGTCACTCATAAAAGTAGAACATTGCTGGTATTGAGATGCAACCACTTTGAAACAGTAGCTTTCTAGCAAAGCCATCAAGAATATAAAGCAAACTAGAGACGACATATCAATGCTTACCAACACTTTGAAGATAAAGTTTCGCAGCCGTAACTCCAGGTTATGCAGTGAGAAAATAAATCATCATCAGCTACAATGACTTTAAATTATCCCTGGCAACATTATACGAGTATGCTTGCCATTAAGAGTCGCGTAGGTTAGTCATTTGGTTTTAAACAGACAGCGTCAGCATTCCATTAAAAATGCTATTCAGTTTTCATTGGAGGCTTTGTCAAATGCTACGTTTTTTTCTGCAGCTACAGATAACTGTTCATGAACCAATTGCTTGTCACGGGTCGTAATGGAGATAAAATGCTTCTTGGCTCGCCAATATTTCTGAGTTTGAGCTTACGAAAGCAAACTACGCACAACAAAACAATGATGCGTCATGCATGAACCTGGAGGCTGGGTTAACGGCGCGTCGCCTCAATTGCTTTAACACGTGTAAGTATTGTTAACACCCAGTTTAAAATTCTGAAACTAATTGGATTGTTTGGCTAATTGTGTTAAGTGAGCGTAGGTAATTTTTATTGAAAGCCGAAACTAAACAAAAACATAGCGAACGAGGGACGGAAGTAGACAACAATAAACGGGGCTTGCAATGGGCCCGAATTGATATAGTAAATATTTTTCCTGTAATTAATTAAAAAGTATGGTTCGTCTGTTATACTAGGAAAGAGCAATAGACCTGGCCCATTTTCTTTGTCAGCTCGTATTCGGTAACATTGTTTTCTGCTTGGTGTGCGGTACAATGCAATTTCCTCTTACTTGAAAAATAAAGAAAACACCTAATTAAAGCATCACAAGGTATATTAATAATTATCGCCTTCATTTGCAAAAACTGCAAAACAATTTCTTGACACTTGTTATGGAAATTGTTGTTCAACACTCATCAGTCAATGTGCGGTTGTGTGTAAAACCCACATATTGGTTCAATTTCCAACACTGTGTGGACCATTTGTGTTCTCTATGTGTTTTCATGTCTACATTTTGTAGGTTAAGCTTTCTCATCAACATGCAACCAATCTAATACCCCGTTTACACAACACTACGACCCTACGAAGATCATGCCAATCAACCCGATCTCAACAAATATCAAGTCGGGTATGATCGCCGTCAAAATCCAGCGATATTTGGCAAATTAAAGACTGCGCCCAACTTTCCTGCTTCTACGTAAAAAGTGTTTCTGACTGGCTGCCACTGCACTACGATTACTGGCGATAACACCGAGACCATTGCCGACCAAGCGGTTTTCTACTTCGAAATGGTTGCCGACGGTGCTGCGTTTTTTACGACCACGGAGATTTTACCACGATGCTACTACGCTGCTTGATGTACGATAATGGCGATTCCATTACGACTTTGCCCCGCTTATTATTGGCCATGACCCGGCTGCGCTTACTTTTAACATGTTCAAGATAAGAGTAGGGAGAGCTGGGCGCATCTTCCCAACCAAGGACATGATTTATTGGAAATTGTTATGCAAACTTATAGTGTGGTTTAAAATAGAGGGCCTCAATTTTAATTAAAAAATAGCTCTTTATAAAGATACGAAGTGTAAATTATAATGCACAATAATTATCTTGTTTTGGGGGACACTGTGCATGCATCGACAAATGGTGGCGCATTATAATGTTCATTCCCACCCCACCCCAGTCGAAAAAAATCACGAATTGTGTCTTGTCTATTTCGCCCCATAAACAATATAAATAAATAAACAAATAAATAAATAAATAAATAAATACAATTAAAACACAAATAAATAAATAAATAAATACAATTAAAACACAGCGAAGTGCGTCTATGGCGAATTAAAATATTTCTGAACACAGAAAATTTCTTTAAGTTAATAACACCTGGTCAATGGGCAGGGTTTCTAAGATTAAGTTCGAGTCCCGGTCATCAGTTCTCAGCAAGACACTCGTAAAAGGAATCGTCCTCTGGTTGAGACGTACAGTTGGTCCCGTACACTAAGTTGGTCACGCTGGTCCCGTACACTTTGAACCCAATACACTTATCTCAATCAAAACATTTATAGAACGCTAAATATGTATCTTTTCAAGCACCATAACCAGATTGGCAAAACGGATGGGTTTTCAGCAACAATTTGCTTATTAATGGGTAGCTTGTTCCAAAGTGTCGGAGCCATGACCGAACAAGCACGATTGCCATAGCGTGTCATGTCATCTATCTTAAAGTCACCTGGGAATATAATTTGTTTTCTTTCAAACATAAGAGTATATGCTTACGAACAATAAAACATTTTTTTTAGTAATTGTTTGTCACGATTTATATGTTTAAAAAATATATAAAGTTGTTTGGGGGGCTGACTCCGCCTACCCCTTTTGTGACGTCAATCGAGGCAGACTTTGCCTGCAATGCGTATAGTTAACACACGTGCAAAGTACATGTACGTCCAAGTCGTGAGTTGGTACATTTCAAAAAGTGTTTTTCTGCATTCAGCAGCAATACACCTGGTCGGCATTGCCGGAAAAAAAACATTTTTTTTTTTAAACGTACAAACTCACGACTTGGTCCGCACAAATACTTTGCAATTGTGTTTACTCTACGCATTACAGGCAAAGTCTGCTTCGATTGACGTCACGAACAGCGCCCTCTCGGGTCTGGGTCTACTCTTAATTTTGTAAATAACATAAGAACTGATTTTTTAAAACCTTAGTTAACTGTTTATTCACATTCCACTCATCAAAACACATATATTAGTGACAAAAGCTTTATTTTGAAAAAATACCACTTCCAGGGGACTTTAAATAACATGAATACCAGCTAAACAGCATGACAATCCAGAAACAATGGAGGTTCGTTAAAGGCACTGCACACTATTGCTAATTAATCGAAATAATTTTCAGCAAAAGAACTTACTTGGTAGTTGGCAATGGAGAGCTGTTGATTACAACATTGTGAGAAACGGCTCCCTCTGAAGTTGCGTATATAGTTTTGGAGAAAGAAGTAGTTTCTCATTCAATTTAGTATCAAAGACTTCAGCTGAAGCATTTTATTATGCATCTGAAAGCACAACCATATTGTGCAACAAGTGTGTTTTTTCTTTTATATTACTCAACTTTGATGACCAATTGAGGCCAATTGAATTCACAGGTTTGTTATTTTATGCAAAATATGTTGGGATATACCAGGTGAGAATGCAGGTTTTTGACATTAACTACCAAAGGTGCCTTAAGACGGTATTGATCAATCAACTTCAGCCACAAGCAATACCTCGTTGTTCTTTTGATCCACGAAGAAAAACATTGACTTTTTATATATTATGTGTCCTTCCATACACATTATGTGGAAACGCATGGGGAAACAATAATGATTGGTTTGAAAGGTTTAGAAATTCTTTGTAAGACGCAAAACGTCCACAGATTTACAATCTACTTAATGTTGAAAGATAGTGCTGTTATAGTGCTTACCTTGAAAATGCTTGCTGAGGTTCTGTAGTTCTTGAGAACTTAGTAAAATAAAATCACGGAAACAATTTCCTTCGCAATCGGGAGAAAATTATGTTGGCATGTAACAGATTAACGCGACTTTCCTGAAAACATTTTACTTCTTCTTAACAACTTGACGACTATTGAAGCTGAAACGTCTACAGGTAAACTGATTTAAATACATCTCATTCACGTGGGTGTGTTTCATATCATGGCCAGAGACAAAAGGTATCAAAAACCGTAATAGACTCTCATAATGATAATAACTTCAAGCTTATTCATCTCGATTCCTCAAACATAATGAGGCGATACCAAGTTTGCTTTTTAGTAGTCATTCTGTGAATTTAATTCATTTATTACCCTTCGACTGAGGCGTCCCTGCTGCTCGTTCGCTTCGGCCAGAAAGAACATTAATATGGTATTAGAATGTCGTCCGACTGTTGAACTGGTAGAAGTACTCGACTTAGGTGGCATTTTTATGAATGAGATGTTTACTCACAACATTGTATCATTAGAGTTTAATCCAGCGTAGTTTGATTTGGCCCATATCACACGTGAAGGATCGGTTTGCGTGGCAGTTTGCAAACAGCTGAATACTTTACATTGCATGTCCCATCCAGCCACTGGCGCCTATTTCCATACATCTTAGAAATAAGGGCACAGTGTTCCTTCTCTAGGTAATTATTGGGTTCACCTTCACCCCAATTTCTGTAGGAGACTTCCACGTTACCCTCTCTGCATTCCCATGTTCCCTCCACCTCTAGATCATTACAGTCGATCCATACTTCTTCATTATTTTCAATCAAGTCCAATATTACATTGTTTTCTTGACTTGAGCTGGGTGCGGCCAGAACACCATCCAGCTTACCACACTCGTCTCTAGCCTTGAACCAGGGAACGTTGGACTCGGTGATCCTGTAGCAAGAGTCTCCCCAGTGATGCCAAGACTCCGGACAGGAGGAGTGGTGACTTATAAATGTATAGCACTGCGTTTCTTGAGATGCAACCACTTTGAAAAAACAGCTATCCAACAATGCAGTGGCTAATATCAAGAATACACAACTCAGCATATTGATGCTAATGTATGCAATTGCGTTGGCTCTTTACACAAATTAGGTTGTTAACGAATTTATCAATGTTTTGGTCATTTCAAACCGACCCAAAATTCAGTGTACATAATATATTTTAAAACATTTAAACAGGTTTCTCTAAACAGAGTTTATTAGATTGAAGTCGCTAAAACCTTTATGTTTCCCTTCAATTTTTGTACTATCCTCTCACTGCCGCAGATATTTGCGGAACACTTTAGAAGTTCATCACAAGAACAGTTCGAAGAACAGTTTTCAAATACCTTTAAAACGAAACAGTTTGGCGCGGATGAACACACAGTGGCAGTTTACACGACATGAGATAAATAAGTACAATTTATCTTCTTCAAATAGAGATAAAGTCGACCCAAGGAGTTGTGATATATCTCATAGTGCGAGTGATGTTCTTTTCAGAGAGATAAAGTCTACCCAATGGTTGCAGCACAGAGCAGTTATGATATCTCCTGTTTCTGTTTCACAAGCAAGCGTAACTCTGGTTTCAACTGCTAAATTGCGCACACTTTGATTGGCCAACACTAGCATTGAGTCATGAATAAACATACACATAAACTACAACACATCCAATCAGAAGCGACGAGAGCCAGACGCTTGAAACGCTTGATTAGGGCATGCCAGGGAAATTAAGATATTGATGTTTTGCGTTCATTTGCAATTAACAGCACTAACACACACACCCAAAACCGGTGCGATTATTAAAATGCCAAGGTTACGGCAATTTGTATGGTGGGAGCGCTTTTGTTAGTACCATGAATATACCTCATTTGTGTAACTCTTGTTTCAAGATGTTGCTTTGGTTATGACAACATGTCTAGCAAGGAGCGCTTAATGAACGCATACATAAACATAGCTTTGGTAGGAACATGGAGGAAGGAATAGAAGGAGCTCGAACGACCCGCAAAACCGCCGAGTAACAAAAGAATACCCTGAAAATGCCCCCGTCTAACCAGTGGAAAAAGATAGGAGACCTCCAGCTGGACGGCCGATTAACGAGCAGGATTAGATTTCTTTGTACAGAACGTGTGGTACCGCCGCTCTGCACCGTTGCCTTCGTGTAAAGTTGAATCATTGGAGACAAGAATTGTGAATACACACGGTTTCATTTACCATTTGTGGTGTTTCACTGAAACATCATGGCATATTTTTCATTCTTTTTAACTTTTCGGTCACTAGCGGTGGTTCAAAAGTTGGGTATTAGCACACGAGGGATATTGGTATTCGATTGTGTTTTTCGATTTGGTGAGCACAAGTGTACACAATTTTTATCAGGTCTCAAAAAAGTTGTTTTTCTGTATCGTAGCGTCATACGTTATCGACCCTCATATGTTTTCGGTCCCAAACTTTGATTCCCGTTTACCGCGAGACTGTGCAAGCAGCCGGTGACAGAAGCTATGCAGTTTACTCATGGTCTGTATTTTCATCAGACTTAATCATGCTGAGAAAAACGTTTCCTGTCGTTGGTTATGCTCAAACATTTATAAAATGATTGATTTTTGGTACTAATCACTAGTACATTATTATGCCAACATTCAAATGAGTGAAAGAAACATCATCCAACCTCAAATGTTAAAAAAAAAATTACTATCTGCTAGATTGAGTTTCATTCTGCATTTCGTCACTAGATGGATCACGTGCCATCACGTGTGGTGGCTACTATTTGGGATTCTATGGTGTGCCAATATGGGGAAAATATTAAAATATTTTAAGTGAAAGTGACCCAAATTTCTTTTTTTTTGATTTACTGAATACTGTAATAAATTCCGATAAGCGTAATAAATATTTAGTCTACATTAAAGCGAAAATATCATAGATTGGTTTCTTATCTCCTGAAACCAAACATTACTGGTCTGAAATGGTGGAAAACGGATTGTTATGAAGTGTGTGTTTCAAGGGGGGGGGGGGGGTGGGGTGTTTTACTTTCATGCCTTATGATATCTCTGGATTCTACTATAGTAGCCAAAATGCCTTTGGACAAAAACGTAATTAAATTTGTTAAGTAGTAATTGAATAATATTTTTTTTTTTTTGCACGCCGTACTAGTTTCTGAATATTCAATAAAATACCAACCAATGAAAGGTGTGAAAACATGTGACGTTGCTCCAATGTCGTGCATGCACAAGCACTGTTAATGGCGGACTGTCTCTCGCAACGTAAAACCAAAAACTTGAAAAGTGTCAACACACGATGAAGTGTAAGTGTTAATGTTAAAAAATTGGATGGATGATTTAAAAAAAAAAAAAGTTTTTGATTGTGAACAATTTTCCTGTTATCCTACACATGACACCAGGATATTATATCCATATGACACACGACACCATGGTTGAGTGAAGAACCAAGTGCGCACGCGCAAACTCACATACGCCAGGTCGCCCATTGTCTGTATAAGGTATGTCGGTGATTACGAGGTGTCGTTAAACGACCGCGGTACCGCAGGTTCGACTTTTGATGTCCCTTCGTTCGAGCTCCTTCTATATTCCTTCCTCCATGGTAGGAACGAAAGAAAGGCATATACTTCAACGTTGTCGATGCATTCAACCGGTGCTCCACGCTAATGGTAAAAAGTATAGTCACAAGTTCAAGGAACACGTTGCCTTTGATCGGTCGAGTTGGTCTTTGAAAAGCGTTTGTAACCATTTGTTATAAAATTGATTGGTTAGAAAGATGTAAAAGTAGAATACAATGACCTACACAAATATGCCTCAAAATTGCGTGGGGTTCGTTTTACCTCGTCGACTAACACGGTCGGCCATTTATGGGAGTCAAAAAGTTGACTCCCATAAATGGCCGACCGTGTTAATTCGCAACGTAAAATAAAAACCGTGCAGTTTTGAGTGATATTTGTTTGGATCATTTTATTCTTCTTTTAAAACATCTTTCCAACTATATACATTTCATTACAAACGGTTTCAAACGCTTTTTTTATAGACCAACTCTTCCGATCCAAGACAATGTGATCCTTTCAGGCAAGCCTCATTATTTGAAAACACGCTGTCATGCTTGATTGGCAACATATTGCGAAGCAGCACCTTGTTAACTATTACATTGTGCTGTGTAAAAGGAGTATGTCTCATTGGCAGCATATTGCGAAGCAGTACCTTGTTAACGATTACATTGTGCTGTGTAAAAGGAGTATGTCTCATTGGCAGCATATTGCGAAGCAGCACCTTGTTAACGATTACATTGTGCTGTGTAAAAGGAGTATGTCTCATTGGCAGCATATTGCGAAGCAGCACCTTGTTAACTATTACATGGTGATATGTAAAAGGAGTATGTCTCATTGGCAACATATTGCGAAGCAGCACCTTGTTAACGATTACATTGTGCTGTGTAAAAGGAGTATGTCTCATTGGCAGCATATTGCGAAGCAGCACCTTGTTAACTATTACATTGTGCTGTGTAAAAGAAGTATAGGTCTCGCATCAAACATAGTCCAACAAACATACCTTGCAGGAAAAAAAAAACGTTTGTTAAAGAGAAGGTACACGTTTGGTAATTGTAAAACACCAGTCTTCTCACTTGGTGTATCCCAACATAAGCATAAAATAACAAACCTGTGAAATATGAGCTTAATTGGTCATCGAAGTTGCGAGAAAATGTTGACAGAAAAAACACCCTTGTTGAAAGAAAAATACTTCTGGCTAGAAGTCTTGTATTATTTCAGTGATAAATTACCACTTTCTTAAAATCTTTGCTACTTCAGAGGGAGCCGTTTATCACAATGTTTTATACCAAACGTGTACCTTCCATTTAAGCCGCCTCGAGCGCCACTGAGACGCATATGTACGCTTATAACTAAGTAATACTATACCGTTGAAAAAACAAACACTCAAAGTTGAATTAAACATCACAGCAAGTGAAATTGCGTTTTCCAGACACAATACATGGTCAACCAATTGCCCCGAAGTATGGGGATGTATGCAACGATTGGCGTGTATTCAAACATTGTTTGGAATCTCTACTCCGTCACGTACATTATTTATCTTAGCGGGTCCTATCATTAAAACAAAACCTTAGTTGTGGGCATGAGCAATAGTCTAGCCAATCTATTGTTTGACAAAGTAGCAATAGATGTGGTTTTGTTTGCAACAGTCTTTCCAAACCCTCCAAAACAACATGTCAAAAACGTAAAAAGTAAGCAGGGGAAATATGCTTTACTTACATTAATTGAAAAAATTGCCGTTTTTGCCTCTTTTTTCCCCCACATGCATACGCCCTCTGATAATAGTCAAACTGATTACGATTGTACCTAAAATTTTGCTGCAAAAGTCTCTTGAAGCCCTCCAAAACAAAGTATAAAAAACGTATAAAAAAAAAAGTACGGGAAATATGAATAATTTGCATAAATTAGAAATTACCGTTTTTGCCCTATTTTCACTAGTGTATGTGTGAACAGGCCCTGATAGTAGAATTTATATCACTGTCACAACAAATTTTTGTAACCAGGTAACCCTCTTAAATAAAGTATACACATTTTCAAAGTACCAAAGGAGCCAGTCAATTTTAATTAAATTTGTTTAATCAAAGTTACATGCGTATTATGCACTAACAAGAAATGCAATACTGACTGCTCCTGTAAATGATGTTTGGCACCCTAGACCGTTCACGATTAAGACGGAAGATATTAGGGAGGTTCCAAACTTTACAAAACTATTATCTCTAGCCCGGTTTTGGGGGGTGCTTAGCATTCTACGCTCTTTACACGGCTAGTGCCGAAATAAGACACCTGTCGTGCAAGTAGGGCCCAATTGTATGGCTCTGCTTGGCGTCAGCAAAGAATTGACGCTTGCGAAAGGGAATTGTTTGCTTACGTTAAGGCTATTTCTCGAGTTAAAGCCATTGGACACTTTCGGTTAACAATATTGACCAAGGCCCACACTTCGTGTACCACAACTTATATATAATTAACAAACCTGTGCAAATTTAGGCTCAATCGGTCATCGGAGCAGGGAGAAAATAACGGGAAAACCCATCCTTGTTTCCGCACGTTTCGCCGTGTCATGACATGTGTTTAAAATAAATCCGTATTTCTCGCTATCGAGAATTGACATTGTTTTAATGTTTTCTCAAAAAGTAAAGCATTTCATGGAATAATATTTCAAGATAAGTCTTTCATCATTACCTTTTGTAAACCCTGTAAATTATTTGTAAATCTGTGAACTTTATTTTGTTTCTGTACCGAAAGTGTATAATGACTTTAAAGGCAGTGGACAGCAATTACCCAAAATAATTATTAGCATAAAACCTTACTTGGTATTAAACGAGTAATGGGGACAGGTTGATAGTATAAAACATTGTGAGAAACGGTTTCCTCTGAAGTGACGTAGCTTTCGAGAAAAGAAGTAGTTTTCTGCGAATTTGATTTCGAGACCTCAGATTTAGAATTTGAGGTATCGAAATCAAGACTCTAAAAGCACGCAACTTCTTGTGACAAGTAGTTTTCTTTTCTTTCATTATTGTCTCGCAACTTCGACGACCAATAGACCCTTCCCATGAATTATGTAAATTGCACATAGCGCGTGCGCACTAACGTTTTGGATGGCAAAATGAGGGAACATCGCGCTGTTTTGTACACGGCTAATGGTTGCGTGACGCAGACGCGATTGTGCGTCTGCTTAGTGTACAACTCTATGGCGTTTGCCAACCAACAGGGTGTACGCATGCGTGAATGTAATTAGCATTTATTTCATGGGAAGGGTCCATAGACCATTTCGCAAATACCGGGGCGCGCGCGTAAAGCTTGGAATTAGGTGCATTGTGGTCTAGCTGGTAGCAAAATTTGATGCATATCTATCCCACAATGCACCTCATTCAACAGTCTGCGCTTGCGCATTGGTATTTGCGATAAGGTCTATTGAGCTCAAGTTTTCACAGGTTTATTATTTAGCGCTCTATAAATGTTGTAATTAGTATTATTTATTATTATTATTATTTCATGCATATGTTGAGATACCCAAGTGAGAAGATTGGTCTTTGACAATTACCAATAATGTCCATGGTCTTTAACGGGGGAATGTTAGCTGATGCGCATGCCTACTCTACGTTACTAGGCATTCTACGCTTATAAAGCCAGTGCAAAAATTCAGCGCTAGCACGTAAGCGGAGAATGATGCTCCTAAGCGCATAATTTGGCGGTGAGCAGATCCAGAAGAGCCATGATGAAATTGGGCCCACAACACTGTCGAGGAACAATTTTTTCTCATCTGGTTTTCAGCAAACTGAATCACTGATTTTAGTTTATTTTGATTATACCCCTGATATATAGAAACCTAACCAGAGCAAGACCAGCTTTCACCTGCATATGATACGTGTACCAGCAGTCTGTAAGTCATTTTGCAGGGTCAGCATTATATCTGAGACCAAAGAGCAAGGAATGCAGACTGAAACAAATAGTTTTAATAGGGGAACACTTGCCTTGCGAGAAACTATGTGATATGGTGTTGTGGAGATATTATAATACAGATGCCGCAAGCCAATGGGAGCAATGTATGCAAATCTCGGCCCTAACCGCGCTTTGAAAAGAAATTACTATATTGGGAGAGTTACGACAATTTGCGATTAGAAGCCATTTTGTTCCTAAAAACGCATGGGCGAACACGGGGTGCCAGACTAGACTGCCCATTGGGTTGTGCTGCTCACTTGTCGGTTGCGCACTGGGGAGGGGGAATAACGGTCAAGTTCTTCGCTCAAAGACATCTATAGGAGCAAGTTCGAGCGTGCACAATATAAACTAAAGGTTGACCATTTGCACCCGAGCCCAGGCTGGTTGACCATTTGGAACCGGCCTCGAGCCCATAGTTTCTTCACTGCTCCCAACAGCATGTTCCACTCGAACGTGTGTAGAGCGCAGAGGGGAACAGTAGTCAACCACGGGTCGACTAAAATGTGCCCACTCGAACTCGCTCTGTGCTGTGGAAGCGTGTCTAAATCTTGTACATAGGCGTAATACACGTTGGGTGCGTTCGTTTAGCTTCCCTGGGCAGACCCGGTCTGCCTCGGTGGGTTGGATTAGCTTTGACGTCATACCATGGGCTCACTCTGGTCAGCCCCCAGTGCACTGCTTGTGGCGTGGGTCACTTGGGGCAGGTGCATGACGTCACTATGAGAACGGTGGTAGATCGTTCGTTTAGCTCTTGTCAGGGGCAGGGGTCACCCGAGTGAGCACCGCGGGGTAGACCCAGGGAAGCTAATCGAACGCACCCATCAAAAGCTGCTCAGGGATTCCCATTTTCATCAATAACAACATATTTATTTGAACTATGATACTTAGTAACAAATGCATCATTAAAACCATAATATGAAATATTGAGAGGTTCTCCTAGAGAAGTACGTATAACATACTATGTTTATAGCATTGACTTAACTGATGCAAACTTTGACTTGTTTCAAACACTCAGAACCAGAACAAGAAAAGGAACAAAATTTACTTGTTTGAAAAATATTTCAGTAGGTGTGAAGAAACTATTTTCTCACCTTAAAAAAGGTCAAGGTGATAGGATTTTGGGCAATGATTTTTGTTATCAGAGATAACGGAAATAAGTCAAAGCTTAACTCATTCTCGTGCGGTCCGTTCATTTCAGCTTTATTTCTGTTTCCCTCTATAGTTTCAAGAACACAACCAATCTTTCAAATGCCCGAAAAGGCAGAGCAAACAGTACTTTCTCAAGATTTATTAGTGAGATTTAAATAACTAGCTGACTTCAAGTCACTGGACACGTTTGGTATAACGATCAAAAACCACACTTGGTGTATCCCTGTACATAAACATAACAAACCTGTGAAAATTTGCGCTCAATTTGGTCATCAAAGTTGCAAGAAAAAAAAAAATGAAAGAAAAAGATACCGTTGTTCCACAAACTTGTGTGCCTTCAGATACCCGTGAATAGCGTTAGACCTGAAGTCTTGTTCAGATTCAATTGGTTTATTGGAAAATGTTTTACAGTTTATAGCTAGATAATTTGTGTAAAAGACTATAAGTAGTCAACAAGCCTTTTGAAAAATAAAAAAGTGAACTTCAATTAGCTCAGATATAATTAGCATAACAAAATTAATTTAACTTGAGGACAAAGCAAGTCAAACACTGATATCGTAACATTGTGCATTAATTGTGATCATTCACTTTTCATTACTTGATTTTACGAGCTGTATACAATCCTAATTTTACCATGTTGATTGTCGTATAAAAAGGAGGATTTTTTTTACATAAGCATATTACCTTAAAAAGGGGCTTTAACTTTTCAATTGGGAGATTTTCCCAGAATGCCGTAACCTGTTATGAGTTATTCACCACACTAGGAGCTAGGCTTAACTCGGCTTCTAATTTTCATCTCAGAAAATTTGAGTGAGCGATAATTTGCAAAGGCATTCCACGTTACTCCCCGACTACTGAGATCGGCATGATGGAAATAAAGCCCGTTCAAGTTAGATGCGAGACAGAACCTGAACCACCAGCCCCCTGGATACTCATGTGCGCAGTTGCCTAAGGCATTGACGTCGTTGTCTTTGTCTTTGGTCGTGAAGCCCATGTAGTTGTGGGATTTTAACCCGTTGGCTGAAGGATAAAAACATGAGGTCATAGTTGTATGAGTACAAGTACGTGATATAGGATGGGAAGGAGTAATATTGAATTTGGCTCTTATGTTGCCAAGGTAACCACAATGCACACACTGAGAGGGTATTGTATGTGAGAGACGTGAGATAATTCTCACATCACAATCCGACACAGCTTCAGTTGCAGGGCCTATTTCACAGAAGAGTATGCCGCCACATGAGTACACCAATCACTCTTACCGTGTACGTACACGATGAGTCCAACATTAATAGTGTACGTACATAATAACTTCATGTACGTACACGATAAGTTTCAAACTGATCGTGTACCCTCCGTGATAAGTCTAAACAAAAAGCGTGGATAATAAATACATGATAACTTAATGTGTTCAGAAAAGATAAATCCAAACTTGTCATGTGCTTACGCGATAAGTCCCAAACGAACATGATGCACGATAAGTTATTGTGTACATTTACGATAAGAACGAGATTTTGTGTACCAATGTGGCGGCATTATGAAATGCTTTATTTAAAGCATTTTGTAAGTTGCCCCTCCTTTGTTGGCATTTGAGAGTTTTCGTTTCCGACGACGGATGGTTCTGGTGACGGTGATTAGTTTTCAGCCTAACGTTGTCGTTTTCAGCAAAACGCAGATTCATCCGCAGTTCTTTCGTAGAAATTGAGGGGCACTAGACCCAAAGCCGACGCATGCGCAGATAACGCCAAATGTACCAATTTTCCTTGGCAGAACCATCCGCCGTAAAGACCGAAAACTCAATATAAAGGGGTTGCTGATAATTGAATCTATATCCTGCCTAAACAAAGTGAATTCGTCTTACATGCATTTCCTGTGTAACCCTCCACTCGCAGCATGTAGTTCTCACTCGCATCAGCGACGGTGAAGGAGTCATATTTTGCATACCCGGTAACCTGATCGAAACCTTGAAGATCCACGCGTA
Source organism: Asterias amurensis (assembly GCF_032118995.1). Taxonomy (NCBI): domain Eukaryota; kingdom Metazoa; phylum Echinodermata; class Asteroidea; order Forcipulatida; family Asteriidae; genus Asterias; species Asterias amurensis. Next base: position 7,162,673 of record NC_092657.1, on the reverse strand, counting down.
GTTGGTACTCGCCCTGAGCGGTCAGAAGGTGCAAGTTGTCATTACCGAGCCAAAACTCTCCATCTACGTTCCCAAAGCCACGGCTGTAGCTGGCATAGTCCAAAGAGAAATCTACACTGCCGTCTTGGCGCCGCTGGAACACCTAAAAGTTCACACAATATATTTAGAAGTTGTAAATTTGTATTGAATTGGTGACGTCATTCATTCACTACAGCGTGTTATCTTACCGTCCATCCACCACCGTCTGTTTCCATATCACAATACACCTGGAAAGCCTGACTGGAGCGTAGAGGTCGTACCATGTACACACCGCTCACCGACGCACCAATCGCAGGAATATCAGAACAATCCCGTGGGAACACATCTGTTGAGGTAGGGAGAAAACAAAAAATAAACCCTACATTACATAACTGCTAAAATTACTGCTGTATTGCTTTGATTGGACGCTCCAGAGCTTTAAATTGAGCCTGCCATTGAGATAGAATAGCCCTCATCTGTAACAGGCCCTTTTCGCGGGCTTAGAAACCTGAACCCAAACTTCATTATAATACTGACTTCAAAACTCATTTTAAACCTGACACTGGAAACGGGTTAATAACTGAAAAGAAAAAGAAAATTTGCTGTGAAGTTCTTGAGATCTGGTCCAACTTTTTGTCGACCCATAAATAAAGTTCAAACAGGGGACATGGTAAACCCAATTTCAATATTCAATGCTCATCGAGTCTAAAAAAAAACTACTTCCGGTTGATCCTCATTAAAGGTCAACATGGGGTGACGGTAACCAGAGTTCAACCATCATTGCTCAAAGGTTCTGGAACTAAAAAGAAACTGATAATGGCGTATGTGCTTCATGAGATATTTAGGTCAAACTTTCGTTTGACCAGAAATAAGATCAACACGGAGCCATGGTAACACCCGAGTTCAAGCTTCAATACTTATGGGTTTTAAAACTGAAAGGAAATTGAACTATTTGGGTGTATAGTGCTTGCAATTTTGGTTCGACTTCCGGTTAACCCGGAAGTAAAGGTCAATTTAGGGTCATAGTTTCCAAAGGCTAATCATCAACGATCAAGGGGCTCAGAACTGAAAAAAATTGTACATGTAGTTTATGAGATAACTAATGTTTCTCTCCTGGTTGACCCGGAAGTAAATGTCAATGTGGAGTTACGGTAACCAAGTCAACTTTCAACGCCCAAAGGGTCAAGAACTGAAAATAAATTGAAATTCGATTGTGTCGTTTCTCGAGATAATGGTCCTACTTCCGGTTTACCCGTAAGTAAAGGTCAACCTGGGGTTAGGCGAACCTAAGTTCGATATTCAATGCTCAAAGACATTGAAAATCGATTGTGCAGTTCTTGAGATATGATCCCATTTCCGGTTGACTCTGAAGTAAAGGTCAACATGGGGTCTCGGTTACAAACAAGTTTTGAAATCGGTTGGGTATTTTTTTAAGATATGATACTATACAGATTGAGTGTTTTACACATTTAAATGAAGATCTGGTGGTTATTATAATAATAAGCTTTGAATTACAATAACTCGAGACCCAATGACGTCACAATAATCTTGTCATACCATGGTCATACTAACCAATCCGTTAATGATGTAACTTAACCCAATCCTATACGCTTACCTCCTTCCGTCGTGGTCGCAAATTCATCAGTTGCATCAGAATCGTCAGGTTCGGAGGTATCTACAAACAAAATTCAAAACATACCGAGTAATTCGGGTCTGTTCAATTGTTTAATCCTTTATAAAATGAAGTCAATGTCCTCACAGATTTGCACAAAACTAATCATAATAGAAAGCTCCAATAATTACTTGCTGAGGAGCTGTAACCCACGGAAGCCCATAAGTGCCACGTTGCGTTTCTCTTTAGCGTTGTAGTGTTTCTCTTTCACGTGGTAGTGTTTCCCATTCACAAGTACTTAATAACCGGCGGCTGCCACTTAATTAACTGGCGGCCGCCGGTTATTAAGTGGCGGCCGCCGGTTATTAAGTGGCAGCCGCCTTTTAATTTAGTGGCGGCCGCCTGTTAATTTAGTGGCGGCCGCCAGTTAATAAGTGGCGGTGACCATGCAGGTGAAAGATAAACACTACCACGTGAAAGAGAAACACTACAACGTTTAAGAGGAACGCAACGTGGCACTAATGGGCTTCCGTAGTAAACACAGTGGTGGAAGTACCCGCGTACCTATATTTTGCGCGCATAGACTCGGTGCTTGGTGATTGCAGTCATTATGGGTCTTGCATATCGTAATTGAGTTCAGAATGTGGAAACATTACTTTCATTATGTATTTTCTAACTTTCTACGGATACTATAAGCATCCTAAGGAGACATCGATAGTAATTATTGGGAGAACATTATTTTAAACACTTTTGTATCATCAAACAAATGTATAGGTGCAGCAATCTCCAATTCAGGCACTGATGGACAAACCAGCTGTATTTCTCAAACCCACAGGCTTAACTGGGTGCCAGTGTCTGCAATTCAACTTTGAGGCGTTGACAGATGCACCATGACAGGGTAAACTAAAATAACTGGTCCTGCCAGTCATGTTTTTTTTTTTAAACCAATTGGTCGGTCACAGCTGTCACTAAAGTGACTTGTTCTTAACATGCTGAAGGAGCTCTACCGACTGAGCTATCTAGCCCTATGTTACCAATCTTCATATATACCGGTGCTCTACCAAATTGCCTCTTCGTAAACGCCATCGTAGCTATTGTTATTTCGAAACTGAAACCACCAGTCGTCCAAAGGGGCCTCTGAAAAAGTTCAGAAATACGATTGCCCAAAAGTAGCTAATCATGTTGTATCTCTCCAAGTATAGTTGAATATAGGACAACCAACAAATAACACTTAACCATCAAGGAGTTTGAGAAAACTTACCATTGGTAATGAGCTTCACCAAGGCAGACACTGAGACCTCTAACTCTTCCATCTTGCTTCTTGTTTCTTCCAGCTCAGATGTTATCTTTTCTCGATTATCAGAAGTGGCCACCTGTAACTCGTCTACTTTACCTCTAGTGGCTTCCAGTTCAGATGAAACAGCTTCTTGAGTTTCAGTCATTGAATCTTTCAGATTTTCTATTTGTAGTTGTGTGTACCTTACTTCAGCGTTAACCAGTTCTAGGTAATCTATTAGCATAGCCTTCAGTTTTTCTACTTCTTGGTCACAAGAACCCGTTGCCTGACTGCTGGAAGATGCACTTTGTCGTGCAGCTATAGACTTCACGATCATAACGATCAAGAGTGAACGGATCAACAACCCCATTGTGCTTAGCTAACACTTCAACAACAAACCTACACGAGTTCTTGACGTTGATCCTCTGCGTACAGATGTTCGCAGTGAAATGAGCAAGAACTTGCCAAACCATTATTTTATATGTTTGAGGTAATGGTTCAAACGATTCAAACTTTGTTAATCTCCCCGTTGATCTACAAAGATAACCTGCTGGTGAATCGGAAGCGGAAAACATACTGAAACAGGAAACAGAAGGAGCCTCGTCCTCACAGCTCGGGATTCAATAAAAAGATAAGCAGAAGAAACCTTGAAGATATGTAAAATCTATTTCAGTCAGTTCACTCCACCACCAACAAGCTAAAGCCGTGTCCAATTTGCTACACCTACGGCTACGGCTGTAGCTGAGGGTGTTGCTAAGGACGTCCTATACCTCAACGCGTAATGACGTGGAAATCTAGCTTTAGCCGTAGCTGATGCCGCCGTAATTTTTCAGCCAAAACGTTGATCAAAATCGTCATGAAACTCAGCGAAACCTGTGTGACTAAAGAATGTATTGCAGCAAAAGATTGTGGGATACATTTCTGGTCTTTAGACGGCCAAAGGGGTTAAACTATGAAGAAAAAAAACCCAAACAAATCTTCTACGGGAAAATCCGTTTGTCCCGGCGTTTGTATAGCGATTTGTTTCCGGATACGGATTTTGACGTAGGTCGGCGGATATGGGTTACGTATGATAATGATATGCATTGACCCCTTGACGTCAATGGCTATACTTCCCATATGGTTTGTGCACAGTTCTCCAGCTGTGACCAATTGAGGGCGCACTATTCCATATCAAATAGCGCCGATGACGTCATGATTCATTTGCCGCGTTGGTTTGTATGACCTTGCGTTCTTCAGAATTTTGGCTTGGAGTGTTTCGGAGAAAAAACATGTTTACCATGTTTGAACGTTAAGAAGAGACTCGTTATATTTTGTTCTTGTGTCCTATGGACTCCATCTACTAGAAAAATGTAATAACTTTATACTTCAGAGCATTCTTTAGCCCCACTTTAAAATGTCATAGGTCATTTCAGGTGGGCATGTCTTGAACAAGTAAAATAAACGAGCGATTAACCCCTTTGCAATCGCATTATGAAGTTTCATAGCCAATATAAAAGCCAGGGAAGAGGAATTTACTGAGTACTATTTAAGGATATGGGTGCATCGTCCTGAGCAGCAAATTGTGGAGCCGTCGACCTTCAGTGTACGGAAGCTTATCGGGCCTTGTTGAACAACCTTAGGAGCTTTCCAATAGTTAATATATATGCTTAGGGTAACAATAATCCTCCACGCCAATAGAGCTTGTGGATCTGGAAACAACAGCGTTATCACTTACCTATTAACCAGATCTGTATTATGAAACCGCAGGTAAAGTTATGCATGAATAAACAACACAAAAAAAAAACTCCACACATGACCAGTTGGGTTTGTTTTTCCCATTATTTTTGTTCGCACCAAATTACGTGTGAACAGGCTTCGATGATAACAACTCATACTTACTTATCCGTTACTTTCTATAGCATACACGATGTAACTATGTTCAAGCCATACACTAGAAAGGGCGCTTGTATTTTTAGTATTTTCCAAATTTTAGGTATTTTTTTCAAAGATGACCGATATTCTAAATATCGCTGACCCACGTAATTTGGTGCGAAAAAAATAAACAATGGGAAACCAAAATGCACAGAAAGCTAGGCGCACTTTCCAGGCGTTTTATATATTTTTTTTAAATTCAGCTAGCGTGTTACACAATACGAAGCTGAAGTCAACAAATTTGCAAGCGACTGGATTGTGAAATAATTCGAGAAAAAAAGTGCAATATTAAATGTAACACGAGCATAATTTTGTATCACGATTTAAGGAGGTAGAAAAAATAGTAAAGACGCCAGGCTCACTCACGTCATGTTCTGCTTGGCTCATCACATGCGATGCATGCTTTTTGTAGAATTTTAGAATACTACTACGAACGGCTGTTGTATTGCAGTGTGGTGAAAAGAGTCGTAGGGAATACATTCTTAAGGCAAACAATAAGGAACTTATTCCCCACTCCTGAATTACTCCGTTTTTATTTCGGGGGGGGGGGGGTAAAAACAAAAAGAGGCGGCGGCCAGAGAAACTCATTTCTTATTTACATGGTCATTCATAAAACTACAATACCAGCTCGCGACAACTTTATTACACACTTGGTATTTTCATGGCCCAAACACTTATATTGCAGTTAACTTCACTCAATTATCTGCCCTTTGTTTCCCCCAGGGTATTGTTAATGTTGACTGTACTGAGGAGGTTTCTTACAAACCTTGGTTTAGTTTATATCTTTGCAACCCTTGGTATTATTTAAATCTTTGCAGTTCCAATTATATGCTAATAATTATATCCAGGGAAGGGATTGTGTCACTGTACCGCCTGGTACGTTCAGACCTTCTCTGATTGGTTGAGTATTTCAGTGGCAAATGTCACCATCTATTGCACCACACCTAGGAAATGTTTTTGTACACGGGCAATGGGGTTACTGTCTATTAAAAGGGCTGATTTAGTAATTCTTTGTGATGCTCCACGGGCAATGGGGTTACTGTCTATTAAAAGGGCTGATTTAGTAATTCTTTGTGATGCTCCACGGGCAATGGGGTTACTGTCTATTAAAAGGGCTGATTTAGTAATTCTTTGTGATGCTCCACGGGCAATGGGGTTACTGTCTATTAAAAGGGCTGATTTAGTAATTCTTTGTGATGCTCCACGGGCAATGGGGTTACTGTCTATTAAAAGGGCTGATTTAGTAATTCTTTGTGATGCTCCACTGGTCACCAATAATATGTGTGATTCTCAATGAAAACCTAGACAGACTTATGCTTGGCCTCTGTGGTCACCAGTATTTGCTAAAAAATATTATTGTAAGATTTAAAGGCAGTGGACACTTTGTAATGACACAAAATAAGGGGGTTATCGAGGGGGTGGCGATATTTTTTTTGCCAGCTCTTGAATTACTTAATGAAAAAGCAAACACGTTTTATTTTGTTATTAACATAAGCATTATTAGCATTTACATAAGTGTAGTTTACAACATTGATAGCTGATGGGAGACATGGACTACAAGTTACTGCAAGATCTTTATATCCATGCAGACAGTTAGGCCGTGTGAGAATTGGCTTCAGCTATGGCTACAGCTAGATTTCCGCATCATTGTGCGTTGAGATATAGGATGTCCTTAGCAACACCCTTAACAACAGCCGTAGCCGTAGCTGTAGCCGTGGATGCCAAATTGGACACGGCTTTAGCTTGTTTGTGGTGGAGTGAACTGACTGAACTAGATTTTACATATCTTCAAGGTTTCTTCTGCTAAGCTATTTATTGAGTCCTAGTAGTTGCATCCGGAGCTGTGAGGACGAGGCTCCTTCTGGTTCCGGTTTCCTGTTTCTTTTCCGTTTTCGGTTTAGCCTTGTAGATATATAGGGAGGATAACAACGATTGAATCGTTTGAACCATTACCTCAAACATATAAAATAACGGTTTGGCAAGTTCTTGCTCATTTCACTGCGAACATCTGTACGCAGAGGATCAGTGTCAAGAACTCGTGTAGGTTTGTTGTTGAAGTGTTAGCTAAGCACAATGGGGTTGTTGATCCGTTCACTCTTGATCGTTATGATCATGAAGTCTATAGCTGCACGACAAAGTGCATCTTCCAGCAATCAGGCAACGGGTTCGTGTGATCAAGACGTAATTGTAGACAAGCTAAAGGGCATACTCATAGAATACCTAGATCTGGTTAACGGTGAAGTAAGGAACATAATACAACAAGTGGGAGAGCTGAAAGATTCAATGACTGAAACTCAAGAAGCTGTTTCAACTGAACTGGAAGCCACTAGAGGTAAAGTAGACGAGTTACAGGTGGCCACTTCTAATAATCGAGAAAAGATAACATCTGAGCTGGAAGAAACAAGAAGCAAAGTGGAAGAGTTAGAGGTCTCAGTGTCTGCCTTGGTGAAACTCATTACTAATGGTAAGTTCTGTCGCAACTCCCTAATTGTAGACTATTTCCGTGACGTCACTCTAATGTTGAAAGTGTAGATTATTTTTACGAATCTACACTTCGCTCCGAATCTACACTAAAGTGTAGATTCGAACACAATCTACAGTTTTAACAATTCAATTGACAAATTCCTATCTTTCAAAACTGAAAGATATCATGGGCAACAAAACATAGCTGGACAAATTTTATCTTTCAATTTACTTAAACATTTTTCAGATGAGAAAGATTACTCTAGGAATATATTAAGGTTGTACTCGATAATGTTGCACGAAAGTATGCCCATATACTTAAAAATATTGTAAAATAGTTCTAAAATGTGACAAACCGTCGTTTGACATACGCATACGAAATAAGACTACCTATAGTTGTTAGAATTCTTTTTCATTGAAACTGTTACATAAACTATGAGGGAAATAGTTTAAGTCAGAGAATAGACTCTATAATGCTACTCTCACGCTGTGGTGAATATCTTGCGAATATGAATATTTGAAATTGTTGTAATTGGATAGTTCATAGTGTTCTCGGTCGTCCCTCAACCTATCAATATCTTACGCATTAATACTGCATGTTTACCAACAATACCATTTCTTACCAATGCTTACGTAAATCGATGGCGAAAAACCGTCTTCATAATAATGTGCTGAGTTTATGCTACTCTCACACTGGGGAGAATATGCTAGCGAATGTTACGTTCACAAGTCAAATAATTTTATGCAAACGGAACGAAATTCTCGAAAATCGCTTAAACTTAGCAACATTCGCCGTATCTTCATAACCGTGTTCACAAATTAAACCGGTTTCTAAATTGACCGATCTTCGTAATGAGGTGGGGAATAATTTGTGAACGTTCCGAACTTGTTACCAACGCTTACGAAGACACGACATAATAGTTGCGAAGCTTGAGTGATGTTTAATATTTCCGTTCGTAATCACATTCGCTAAGCATATTCTCCCCAGTGTGAGCGTAACTTGATGCTACTCTCACACTATATTCTTGCGAACATGAATATTTGAAATTCGCGATGAAATCGCCCCAAAGTTGCGATTTGATAGTGAATAATGTTCTCGGTCGTCCTTAAGCTTCTCCTAACCAATATCTAACGCATAATACGCACGCTTTACCAACAGTACCCATGGCTGGGCAATGCTTACGAAAATCGATGGCGAATTACTGTCTTCACAACATTCGCTGAAATTTAGGAAGCGCTTCGTATTGCCCCTCTAACAGAGTGGCGAGAGTTCTTGCGAAGATGAACATTTGAACTTCGCGTTGAATACCTCCAAAATGGCGGTGTGATAGTGAATATTTTTATCTCGGTCTCACCCCTCGATCGTCCTCGGTCGGCCCTCCCCTTACCAATATCTTACGATTGTTTTATTTTATTTCGAATGCTTACACCAACGCTTGACAATGGCTTTACGAACGATGCCAACTTTCACGCACGCTTTACCATGTTACCGATGCTTACGAAAATCGACGGCGAATAAACGTCTTCGCAAGATTCGCTGACTATTTGGAGGTCGAAAAGTGGACATCTGCTTTTCCGCTCTCAAAACAGCAGAAAAGCAGATTGAAAGTCTTGTGTTAAGTGTATTTTCTACTTTTCTACTTTTCTGCTTTGCAAAAAGCAGATTGAACGTGTAAGGCAAAAGCAGTTTTCTACTTTTCTCCTTTCTGCTATATAGCTGAAAAGTAAGTTTGACATCTTGTCATTCACTGGCGGTCGAAAAGTGGACATCTGCGTTTCTGGTTTCATACCACAAGAAAAGCAGATTGAACGTTGGGGCAAATCAATTAATCTACTTTTCTACTAGCCGAAAAGCAGATTAGACATTTTGTCACACAGTGGCCTAAAAGTGGACATCTGCTTTTCTGGGTTTCCCGGAACCCTTTACCGCTCCACACCCCCTGTAATAGATGGACGCTGTTTAAGAATTAAGAACCAACATCCCTCAACAAATGCCCCCCCCCCCCGCCCTTCAAACAAGAGAGGGAGGTATTTGTATTGAAATTCGAATTTCCCCAATAAACAAAGTACCGGGGAAAAACAAGCGTGGGCCCAGTAGTAGTCGAAAATGTTGTTACAACCTAGACAGTCACGGAGAGGGGACGGGGATATAACGGGCCTCGGGCCAAATTTCAATTCATAGAGCTGCTTAAAAGCACAGAATTTGCTGAAGCATGAAAAATTAATGCCTATAAACTCATGTAACTGTTTTTAAACTTGTTTATACACGGCCACTCATTCAATAAATATAATAAAACATCATGTAAAATCACAAAATTACACAATACATTAAAAGTCACCTGGAAATAGATTGTTTTTTCTTTCAAACATAAGAGTATATGCTCACGAACAATAAAACAATTTTTGGAGTAATTGTTTGTCACGATTTATATGTTTAAAAAATATATAAAGTTGTTTGGGGGCCTGACTCCGCCTACCCCTTTTTGTGACGTCAATCGAGGCAGACTTTGCCTGCAATGCGTATAGTAAACACACGTGCAAAGTACATGTACGTTTAAGTCGTGGTACATTTCAAAAAGTGTTTTTCTGCATTCAGCAGCAATACACCTGGTCGGCATTGCCGGAAAAAACAATTCTTTTTTTTTTTTTTTTTTGAAACGTAAAAACTCACGACTTGGTCCGTACATGTACTTTGCAATTGTGTTTACTCTACGCATTACAGGCAAAGTCTGCCTCGATTGACGTCACGAACAGCGCCCTCTAGGGTCGGGGTCTACTCTTAATATTGTAAATAACATAATAACTGATTTTTTAAAACCTTAGTTAACTGTTTATTCACATTCCACTCATCAAAACACATATATTAGTGACAAAAGCTTTACTTTGAAAAAAAAACTACCACTTCCAGGTGACTTTAAGTCATAAAGTCACACCAATTATAATCTTAAACAAAATAAAACATTAAGTCAGTAAACGAAAAACAGGACTATTGACATTTAAAAGCGGTAAGCCCATTCAGTCACAAATCAATTAGAATTGGTGATCAAACAAAAGGATAAAATGTCAGTTTTTTTACTATACACATAAAACATAAAATTAAAACTAAGATTGATACTATAAAACAATTAAAAATATGTAACAAAAGGAAAGGACATAAAAGAAACCAAGGAAAATAGTTATAATAAAATAATTATAATATGTATTTATTTTTAGATAAATAATTCATATTATGAATTATTTATCTCAAAAAGATTTATCTAAAAAATAAATGTATATAGGAAACAGAGACCATACTTAAGCGTTTAGTATAAACAGAGGAGGCAGTAAGCAAAAACAATTGTCAACATGTGAACAAGTTTTAGGCATTGGAGTTGAAACATAATAACAATCGAGTGGAGTCTTGGCCGTTTATTTGATTCTACCAAACAATAATATTGTTCGTATATTGGTTCGTTTATTGGTATATTGGGCCCAATGCCCGTTATCCCAATCCCCTTTAACTTTCTAGGTTGTGACTACATTATGCCAACTACTACTGGACCACGCGTCCCCACCCCCTGAACTATATGTTTACTGGGGAAATTCAAATTTCCACACAAATACCTATATTGTTTGGGGGGGGGGTATTTGTTGAGGGATGTTAGTTCTTTCTTTTAGACGGGTCAAATAATCGGGACAAGGAACATCAAAGGCAATTAAGCCGCGCGACTGGGAAGCGTCCATTTATTACAGGGGGTTGTCGAGCGGTAAAGGGTTGCGGAAATCCAGATAAATGGATGTCCCTTTTTGAGCCACTGTGAAACAACACGTCCAATCTGATTTTCGACTAGCAGAAGAGTAAAAAGGGGCATTGAACTAAAACGTTCAATCCACTTTTCTGCGTCCAGGAAACCAAAAAAAAAAGATGTCCACTTTAAGACCACCAGTGTAGGTGAATAGGTAAAATTTGCTTTTCTGAAATCAGAAAAGCAGAAAATGGATGTAATTAAAACGTTCAATCCACTGTTAGGGAGGCAGGCAGAAAAGCAGAAAAGTGGTAAAATGCTTCAGGAAACAACGTCCAACTTGCTTTTCTGCTTTTCTGATAGCAGAAACTTAGCTGACACTAAAAACCGGTTTCTAAATTGACCGATCTTCGTAAGGAGGTGGGGAATAATTTGTGAAGGTAGAATTTGTTACCAACGCCTACGAAAATACGGCGAATGTTGCAAAGTTTGAGCGATTGTCAAATAAGGAGTTCGTTAGCATATTCGCTAGCATATTTGCCGTGTGGTGAGAGCAGCATAAAGTGACCGATTTCATAAGGAGGTGGAGAACGACGTGTGAACGTACCGAATTTGTTACCAACGCTTACGAGGACACGGCGAATGTTGCGAAGTTTGAACGATTGTTAAATATTTCCGTTCGTAAGCAAATTTCCATTCTCCCTAGTGTGAGAGTAGCATTAGGAAGCACTTCGTATTCCTGCTCTTACAGAGTGACGAATGTTTTTGCGAAGATGAATATTTGAATTTCGCGTTGGATTCGTCCAAAATGGCGGTTGGATAGTGATGTATTTCATCTCGGTCCCACCCCTCGATCGTCATCGGTCGGCGCCCTAACGAGTCTGGGCCTAATCTTAAATTAGTGAATAAAATGAGAGCTATTTTTTAGAACCTTAGCTAATTGTTTATTCACATTTCACTCTTAAAAACATATAATCTTGGTGACAAAAGGTTTATTTTGTCGAAGTACCACTTACAGGTGACTTTAAAGTCCTCTTTTACTTTTTTTTGTAGATACCTCCGAAACTGACGATTCTGATGCAACTGATGAATTTGCGACCACGACTGAAGGAGGTAAGCGTATAGGATTGGGTTAAGTTACAGCATTAACGGATTGGTTTGTATGAAGATGGTATGACAAACACATTGGCGTTACTGTGACGTCATTGGGTCTCAAATTATTGTAATTCAAAGCTTATTATTATAATAACCACCAGATCTTCATTTAAATGTGTAAAATACTCAATCTTTGTAGCATCATATCTTCAAAAAATACCCAGCCGATTTTAAAACTTGTTTGTAACCGTGACCCCATGTGACTTCAGAGTCAACCGGAAATGGGATCATATCTCAAGAGCTGCACAACCGATTTTCAATTTCTTTACAGTAATAGATTCTTTGAGCATTGAATATCGAACTTTGGTTCGCCTAACCCCATGTTGACCTTTACTTACGGGTCAACCGGAAGTGGGACAATTATCTGGAGAAACTACACAACCGATCTTCAATTTATTTTCAGTTCTTGACCCTTTGAGCGTTGAAAGTTGACTTGGTTACCGTAACTCCACTTTGACCTTTACTTCCGGGTCAACCAGGAGAGAAACATTAGTTATCTCATAAACTAAATGTACAATTTTTTTTTTCAGTTTTGAGCCCCTTGATCATTGAAGATTAGCCTTGGGATACTATGACCCTAAATTGACCTTTACTTCCGGGTTAACCGGAAGTCGAACACAAATTTCAAGCACTATACACCCAAATAGTTAAATTTCCTTTCAGTTTTAAAACCCATAAGTATTGAAGATTGAACTCGGGTGTTTCTGGTCAAACGAAAGTGGGACCTAATTATCTCATGAAGCACATACGCCATTATCAGTTTCTTTTTAGTTCCAGAACCTTTGAGCAATGACGGTTGAACTCTGGTTACCGTCACCCCATGTTGACCTTTAGTTGAGGGTCAACCGGAAGTAGTTTTTAGTTATAGACCCGATGATCATTGAATATTAAAATTGGGTTTACCATGTCCCCTGTTTGAACTTTATTTATGGGTCGACAAAAAGTTGGACCAGATCTCAAGAACTTAACAGCAAATTTTCTTTTTCTTTTCAGTTATTAACTCGTTTCCAGTGTCAGGTTTAAAATGAGTTTTGAAGTCAGTATTATAATGAAGTTTGGGTACAGGTTTCTAGGCCCGCGAAAAGGGCCTGTTACAGATGAGGGCTATTCTATCTCAATGGCAGGCTCAATTTAAAGCTCCGGAGCGTCCAATCAAAGCAATACAGGACCGAAAATCCCTTAGTTTCTTCCAAAACACCTAAAGTCCAGTTAAAATTTTAGCAGTTATGTAATTGAGGGTTTATGTTTTGTTTTTTCCCTACCTCAACAGATGTGTTCCCAGGGGATTGTTCTGATATTCTTGCGATCGGTGCGTCGGTGAGCGGTGTGTACATGGTACGACCTCTACGCTCCAGTCAGGCTTTCCAGGTGTATTGTGATATGGAAACAGACGGTGGTGGATGGACGGTAAGATAACACGCTGTAGTGAATGAATGACGTCGCAAATTCAATACAAACTTACAACTTCTAAATATATTGTGTGAACTTTTAGGTGTTCCAGCGGCGCCAGGACGGCAGTGTAGATTTCTCTTTGGACTATGCCAGCTACAGCCGTGGCTTTGGGAATGTAGATGGAGAGTTTTGGCTCGGTAATGACAACTTGCACCTTCTGACCGCTCAGGGCGAGTACCAACTACGCGTGGATGTTCAAGATTTCGATCAGGTTACCGGGTATGCCAAGTATGACTCCTTCACCGTCGCTGATGCGAGTGAGAACTACATGCTGCGAGTGGAGGGTTACACAGGAAATGCAAGTAAGACGAACTCACTTTTTAAGGCAGTGATACATTTAATCAGAAGCGCCTTTGTAGAGAGTTTTCGTTTTTGACGACGAATGGTTCTACGGAGGATATGGTGACATTTGGCATAATCTGCGCATGCGTCGGCTTTGAGGACGGTCATCCCTAAATTTCTACGAAAGTACTTCGGATGAATCTGCGTTTTGCTGAAAACGACAACGTTTGGCTGAAAACTACTGACCGTCACCAGAACCATCCGTTGTCAAACGAAAACTCTCTAATGCCAACCAAGGAGGGGTAACTTACAGAATGCCTTGCCTTAAGCAATTTATACTGAATAGGAATAGTAAAGATTCTGAAGCGTATGGTCGCCCGAAAGATACACAAAATATCTCTCGTATCGTGTACGTACACATTACCACCTGATAAATATACACAGACACAAGGATTTGTTGTTGTGAACTCTGCCAAGAGTTAATTTGTTCCGTACTCTGAATTCCGTGGTAAAACGCCAATTCATAATAATATAAGGGATTTCCCTTTATTTAATTCCATCCAGTGATATCCACACTCATAAAGAAGTATACCAGTTCCCATTATAATACACTTTGCGACCAATTCGCAAAGGGTCCCAATTCCTCACTTTGCGAACGGTAAATTTCCAATCCGCAAAGGTTCCCACTTCTCGGCGATTTGCCAAAGAAGGTACCAGACTAATTACAATTATAATAATTATAAATGCACTCATTGACTGGAGAAAACTCCGGGTCAATGAGGTTCCCACTTCCAGCGAGTTGCCAAGAAGGTACCAAATTAATCTACTTCTTTATATACAATCACATCATTTTATTACCACCATATTTATCCATATCAATTCACATAAATTAATTTACCACTTCCTCACAGGCTGTGTATAGGAACAACCTAAACTTACCGCCAAAGCAAATTTTGATATAAAAATTTGCCCAAACACCCCCCTTTTTTTTTTTATTTTTTTTTATTTTTTATAAAACTTTCTCCGAGTGTGAAGTGGAGAACCTCAACCCGTCTGATCAATTTTGATGGAACCAAATGAATCATGTCTTGCCAGTACGCACCTTCCGGGAAGGGTTAATGAGATGGGGGTGTTTTATAACAGGTGCGTTTTGCATCTCCCGAAGTATCTTCTTTGCATACATATTTAAATCCCAAGTGCAGCGTTTTTCTGCCCTCCTTTAACTTTACCTTGATACTTCACCCTTAACAAAATGTCTGACCAAATTAACCGTGTGTTGGGTAGGATGTTCCTAATTACCTTTAGGCTCTCTTTACCCTATGTCTACTCTGTCCCGAATTTTCCTTCAAGATATCTTTGGTCCTTAGATGTAACACTATTGTCGTCGGACCTCGCCTTTTGCCGTATCTCCTGAGCCTAGTTCCAGCCGTCCAGGCGTGCCCCAGACACGCCTTTCCATGTCACTGTACCACCACTGTGCCGCTGCTGTGGCGAATGATACTGTCCCCGATACACATCTGTATAAAAACAAATTCAAAGAAAAACAGCCTGGGTAATCTGTTCTGACCAATATTTTATCTTGTCAAAGTCTTGTATGTAGTTGAAAATGTTGTACACAATTTGTTAACAACCAACTCAACATTCACCAATCTTGTAAATGATTATTTATCTTAAAGCCATTATACACTTTCGGTAAAAAGTATTGTCCAAGTCCCACACTTCGTGTATCACAACTTATATATAAAATAACAATCCTGTGGAAATTTAGGCTCAATCGGACATCGGAGTCGGGAGAAAATAACGGGAAAACCCACTCCTATTTTCGCGCGTTTCGCCGTGTCATGACATGTGTTTATAACAAATCCGTAATTCTCGTTAACGAGAATTTATATTGTTTTACCGTTTTCTCAAAAAGTAAAGCATTTCATGGACTAATATTTCAAGAGAAGTCTTTCACCATTACCTTCTGTAAACCCTGTAAATTATTTGTAAATCTGTGAACTTTTTTTTTTTTTTTTTCTGTACCGAAAGGTTCCAATGGCTTTAAACAGCAATATGCCAATTAAAGAAGCGGTTGTCTACACTGCTTATTTATGACCTTGCTACAAGCTACACCCTTTTAGACAATTGAAAACATTAAGTCTGGCCTAATGTAGGATTCAAGTGCTCCAGACTTCCATCTCCCCATACTTTTGATTTGTTCCTCCCGAACCCCAAACATATCCTGCAACTATGAACTGAAAAGGGTGTGGGGTTTACCTGATGGCCTTAATCCCTACTTTAAGATGTGATTAACTTGTCTGGCTGACATAGGGTCCCCCCTCAATGTACAAACAGTGAAGTATTGGCATTCCTGTCAATAGAAATGATTGAACTTTACCCACTTGATCCGTTTTTGAATATCTTAGAACTACTTGCAAATTCCCTTCCTGATTAAAGGAAATATCACCAATACGCAACGCCCGGGAATTTGCCATCGTGAGTTGTAAACTCACTCACCCTCAGAATAACCGAAAAGGGCAACCAAGAATGCTGCTTTTAACAGCAGAACTTCATATGCTGATTATACTTTAAACATTTACTATGCTACTTTAATAAAGGTCATATAAGTCAAATATGGTATGTCTGCAAGCTATGCTGCAACCGGATGAAGATGTCTGATTACTTTTTAATCATTCATCTTCTCTTTTCATCTTCACACTCTTCTACGTTTGCATCGAACATTTTTGTCTTCACTGTAAAAATTACACCCTGTAATTGAACCTATTTTTAATTATGCATGTTGTCATTTCATGTGTATGCTCTGTTACATTTTAATCCAACAATATAATGTTTGTTACTTTTTGTAACCACTTTACGAATTGTTATCTTCACTGCCAATAATTACACCCTGTAACTTGAATAACCGGATCACTCAATCATTTTTAATCATGCGTCTTCTCATCTCATGTACATACTCTGTACGTTTAGTCCCACATTATAATGTTTGTTACTTTTTGTAACGACCGAATTTTCGTCTTCACTGACAATAATTACACCCTGTAACTTGAATAACCGGATCAACTGATAATTTTTAATCATGCGCCTTTGTTGTTCATATACGTAAGCTTTACGGTTTAGCCCGCCTCCATTGTTCGTTACATTTTGTACCGACATTTTTACGACACAACGTGTCATTGCCATGGAACATCAGTGCTGTGTTGACCGCCAGATACGAAAAACCAACCGATATTGGAAACGTACACCTGATCTATGCAAATCAACGCTTTCAGGTTCAAGCTAGTACTGACCTCCCTGCTAAGCTATGGTAGCTGCTACTGTTACCGATGACACTTAAACTATATTACGACTAAGAAAAACAAATTAATTAACAAAGCTTTAACGTGTATATTGATAGCATAGCCAGATAAGCCTTACCCTGGGTACCGCACCCAGTCCTATTCAATGTTCCCGCCAAACCATTGAACCGTGTAACTCTTTATACATAACAAGTATAAAGCAGATTTATTCTAATTCGCCCCAGGACCCAACCGAATAATTCAATATTTTGCAGACTGGCGGTAAAATACCAACCAGACTGCTCAGCACTGGAAATGTAATGGAACATCTTGAATCTTGCCGAGGGTCCAAGCGTCTACAATCCTCTTTCATCTTAGAAACAATGAAACTACCCGTGGGATCCTCCCAATTGTGCAATTTATGAACATATGAAATATAACTGCAAGCATAGAGAATCACACTGGATTCACCAACTCAAGACAGTCAAGTCCTTTGGACTAAACATAAACACTGGTGTTAAATAACTTCCCGTTACCCCCACTTCACTTCTGCTTGAGAACTATAATGTTGTTTATATTCTGTAACTCAAGTATAAATTAATTTTTTAAAGTTGTCCTATATATTTGTTACAATAACTATCTCATGTAAGGACCCCCCCTTCTTTTTTCCACAGGTCCCTCATACCTATTTTTAATACCATCGTACCTTTGATCTTGCTTTTCTCTATTAATTGACCATTGTTAATTGCGTCATGATGCAACTTGTTCTCTAATTCTACCCTTTCATGTTTCCCTGCATTGTTAACGAACAATGCCTTTACCACTTTTATGGTCCAGTAATCCATCCTTTCATATGAAACCTCCTTTGTCCTCGCCACTCTACTCGTATTGGTTCATAGCCACCAATTGTTTCTGAAATAGAAACTTTGATTGGCTGTTATTTTCCCGCTTCTTTCTTTCCCGCTTCATTCTTCATTTAATCCATTTCCCCTCTCTTTTTCTAGGAATGGATATGTATTTGTTTGTACTTGTTTTATGCCTCTGAACTAGGTCCGGTTTGGATCGAAAGCTAAGGCCATCTATACCCTATTCATTAAACATATGAAATACCAGATACGTATGTACAAATGGAAGAAAATGCAAAGGTCTTTAATTTTAATATTATGCAGTAGGCTACCCCTTGATTTATGGAAGCTGGCCATTTAGTGCCTAATAATGATCAATCATTCCGAAAGGTCATAATGAAACTTGGTATTGCCCTTCTATTCTTTATGTACACTTTGTTCTAGAGCTTGATTAACACATGGTGCTGTGACGTGCAATGCCCATAATTCATCGTCAATTATGCCCATGATCTAACTGGTGTTAATTGCTGCCTCATTCTAAAAGTGCGCCATCCCCCCTTATTACCCCTCATCCCCCCGTACGATCTGACAATATTTCAATAATTCTGTGTTCTATGGAGATGAGCTCGCAAATACACTGCTACATAAGTCAAAAAATGCAGAGGTCCATGTAATGTGTAGAAGTAATTGGACGCCTGTGTTTATTATCTTTCCATATTATAAAACCCCCCTCGTTTACAGCCAGCAAGAATTATTGTCTTGACCGCTATTTGTACTAATATAGGGTCACTCTGCTTTATAAGATCACAGCGAAATCCACAAACTCGCTATGAATAATTTTAAAAATTTTAAGGTTAGCGGTAGGCTATTTGTACTACTATAGGGTCACTCTTCTTTATAAGATCACAGCAAAATCCACAAACTCGCTATGAATAATCTTAAAAATTTTAAGGTTAGCGGTAGGCCCTCGCCCAATTCGCTACAAACCGATATAAATGGATTAAAGGGAGTTGATGGTTAATTCATATGCTGCATGTTATTCGCCATCGGTATGCTTCAAGAGCCCGCTGTGCAATCAATGGACCCGAACATGCTACTGCTCCCTACTGTACTTATTTTGCACCCTGCATTTGAAAGTTGGGCACCACCCAGTTCTATTGAAGATGATGTCCCTCCTAACCTACTACATGCCCCATCCCTGTTATGTATGGAATACCCTGAATATTGACTAGAGTTTGCCAAGTTGTACACTAAACTACTAGGCTTACTTATTCCTGATTGGCCTGACTGACACAAGCTCTGACTAACTTTCATATTAAACGGCAAGCTGCCAGAAAAATTATGATTGTCCGCCCTTTCTTGTCCTTGTGTACCTGTACTCATGCTTTGAGAATGTTGGCCCGTTATACCCCGAGTTACGTGTAAAGGCCGTGAAATATCCTGACTATTAATCTGTGGGATGTTCGCAATTATTGGCCCTTTATACATACTAGATGTTTGAAACCTTTCCGTATTCACGGTACTCGTGTTACCTACTAGCGTTACTGTTGGGGCTGTACTTGCCCCAGCATTAGGTCTGAAAATGTAGCGACTCACCCGATTGGCCCGGCTAGTAAGCCATCGGCTTCACCACTCTCTGTAGCCGCCCATCTTCGCCCTCCTCATCAGGTATCACTTGGATTTCTTCAATGCGGTTCCCACTTCCAGCGAGTTGCCAAGAAGGTACCGAATTTTGCGAAACTATACAATCTATCTTAACTCCTCGGTGGCAGAATATTCAATGACGGTTCCCAGAAAGACAAGCACCCTTTCCCCAAATGCATTGCTTTGGTTGGTTGAAAAGAACAATGGAACCACGTCTGAATGCGCCCTGACAATCCCAACCGCTTATAGCCCCGACTGTGCAACCTGACTATAATTATGCATATTTCCTGGTGTTAAATCGGTTTACTGCGTTACGCATTAAACCCTATTAACTTATCGTGTACGTACACAATAACATATCGTGCATCATGTTCGTTTGGGACTTATCGCATAAGTACATGATACGTTTGGATCTATCATTTATGTAAACTTTACACAGTAAGTTATCATGTATTTATTATCCACGATATTTGTTTAGACTTATCACGGAGGGTACACGATCAGTTTTGGAACCTATCGTGTACGTACATGAAGTTATTATGTACGTACACTATTAATGTTGGACTCATCATGTACGTACATGGTAAGAGTGATTGGTGTACTCATGTGGCGGCATACTCTTCTGTCAAATAGGCCCTGCAACTGAAGCTGTGTCGGATTGTTAGAATTATCTCACATCTCTCACAAAAGAATCCTCTCAGTTTGTGCATTGTGGTTATAACCTAGGCAAAATAAGAGCCCAATTCATACTTACCCCTCTGTATCCTATATCTCATACCTGTAGTTTTATGACTATGACCTCGTGTTTCTATATTTCAGCTGACGGGTTAAAATCCCACCAGAGAATGGGTTTCACGACCAAAGACAAAGACAACGACGTCAATGCCGTAGGCAACTGCGCACATGAGTATCCAGGGGGCTGGTGGTTCAGGTTCTGTCTTTCGTCCAATCTGAACGGGCTTTATTTCCACCATGCCGAATACAGCCGTCTGGGTGGATTCATGTGGAATAGCTTTAACAATTACCGCTCACTCAAGTTTTCCGAGATGAAAATAAGAAGCCGAATTTAAGCTAGCCCTAGTGTGGTGAGTTACCCATAACAGGTAACGGCATTCTGGGGAAATCTCCCCGTTGAAAAGTTTAAGTAAATTTTTAAAACTTAATTAGCCCTGGGGCCAATTTCATAGAGCTGCTTAAGCAAACAATTTGCTTAAGCACGAAAATAGCTCGCTTATTTTACACATGTTACTGGCCAAAATGTCATGCCATATATCTTGCTTGTGACTGGTATTTAGCTGTTGTTTACTTAGCATAACAATTGAGTGGAGTCTTGGCAGGTAATCTGATTTTACTAAGCAAGGATGCTTCTGCTTAAGCAAATATTTTTGCTTAAGCAGCTCTATGAAATTGGGCCCAGATCTCTTTATGTCAAACATTTACCATCTTTTTTTTAACGACAATCAACATGTAAAATTAGGGTTGTATACAGCTCGTGAAATCGAGTAACAAATGAAAAATTATTAATCACGATATTATATAATGTTATGAGATTGTTCG
Source organism: Asterias amurensis (assembly GCF_032118995.1). Classification (NCBI taxonomy): domain Eukaryota; kingdom Metazoa; phylum Echinodermata; class Asteroidea; order Forcipulatida; family Asteriidae; genus Asterias; species Asterias amurensis. The sequence continues at coordinate 7,141,452 of NC_092657.1, read as the reverse complement.
GCTTGCTTTGTGAAGTCTTTAAGTTAAATTTATTTTTTTTGCTTATTACTGAGCTTATTAAATTTCCCTTTTTGAATTTATTGACTACTTCTCGTCTTTTACACGCAACTAATTAGTTGCACTTGGTTAAAACAGATTCAAACAAGGAGTATGAAAGTTTGAGCTCAACTGGTCGTCAAAGTTGCGCGATAACAATGAAAGAAAAAACACCCTTGTCATGGGCAAAAACACTTCTGGTTTGTTTAAAAAACAAGTCAACGTTTACACCAGTTAACTCATAGCTTTAAACATAACGGTATGTTACGTACTTCTGTTGAAGAACTTCCCAATATTTCATGGTATGGTTTAGATGATGCATTTGTTACTGAATATCGTAGTTGAAGAAAAATATGTTGTTATTAATAAAAATGGGAATCCATGTGCAGCTGTGTGTGTATGTGACAGTTTTGTTTACCCCCCTTCCCGCCGGCGAGCAGAAAGGAGGGATACCATACAAGTGGGTGATTTTACTCGAACTTCTGACACCATGAAATCCTTGTCAGCGACCGGCTGCTAGCAGATAGGTACGCGGATCCGTTGGACGGAAAGACACAGGATTTATCACTAAAAAGGGAATAAAAGGGTAGCGACGAATTCTTAAACTGCCGTTTAAAACCGACAGGGTCGTGACCCTGCGATAAAGGCCCGAGCCGAGATTTAAAACGGAACGAGTCACTATACTCTTTTATTCCAATTCAATGCCGTTTTGGTTAAAAGGCGACTCACCGATCGTGTCCGCATCGCCCGTAACTAGCGCGTAGTTATTTATGCATCTAAATATATCTGAAAACAACCCGGTTATAAACAGTTCCAGCTGGTCTTTAAAGGCACTGGACACTATTGGTAATTGTGAAAGACTAGCCTTCACAGTTGATGTATCTCAACATATGCATAAAATAACAAACCTGTGAAAATTTGAGCTCAATCGGTCATCGAACTTGCGAGATAATAATGAAAGCAAAAAACACCCTTGTCACACGAAGTTGTGTGTGTTTAGATGGTTTGATTTCGAGACCTCAAGTTCTAAATCTGAGGTCTCGAAATCAAATTCGTGGAAAATTACTTCTTTCTCGAAAACTATTGCACTTCAGAGGGAGCCGTTTCTCACAATGTTTTATACCATCAACCTCTCCCCATTACTCGTTACCAAGTAAGGTTTCGTGCTAATAATTATTTTTTTGAGTAATTACCAATAGTGTCCACCGCCTTTAACAACCGTTCGAACACCCCACGTGACGCGCTCTCCACCAATAGGGATAGAGAAACTGTCTGAGGTATTGATTAATTTAGAATAAATAATACTTTAAATAAAGGGGTAATTCCTTAAAGACATGCGAAACAGAAGGTAAAGGAATAAGTTCGGACAGCTTCTCTTCACATGAAACAAAGATATTATATTTATTCAACTTCCAACAACAGGGTATACATTATCAAGGGGGAAAATTATCAATACTATTTTGTTTTATTGAGTAAAATTGTACTAGGTGTGACTAAAGCCCTTTCACACTACAGAGCTATTTCCCGGGAAATATACTTCCGGGAAAATCCCTGGAGTTTGTAACATTTTTTTCCCCCAGGAATATGCACGGTCGTTTCACACTTACGATCAAACCCCAGGAAATGTGGTAAACAGGTCAGCCCATGTGGAAGTTACCAATGTTAGTGGACGGAAGCTTGTTCACGCCAACTTTTTATTCTATTCCTATTCCATTCACGTGGTATATTTTTTAAATTCATAAATTATATTTATTTGTATACTACATATGTAATTCACTTTTATTTTCGTACGTAAATGTTAACACTTTCAGAAGGAGGAAACAAAAAAGTGCTATTGTTACCGCGCGAATTATTTGGCGCGCTATTTTTGACGTCTGTAACCTTTCGAGATTAATGACGTCTCAACACAGTGGAAGCAAAAGGTTGGGTAAGTTAAACCCGCTTTCGTTTTCACTAGCTGCTTTTCCCGGTAAAAAAACGTTTTTCCCCAGGGTTAACTCCTTTTACCTTACCACTGAGCAGGGTTTATTATTTCCCGGGAATAAGCTATTTCCCGGGAATAAGCTATTTCCCGGGAATGTTTTTGTAGTGTGAACAGATCGAAAAAAACGATTCCCGGGAATTTTCCCGGTAAATGCATGTAGTGTGAAAAGGGCTAAAGTGTGGTGATGACCCACCAGGATTCACAATAAACGGCTGTTGAGGTGAGGACAATGGATGGCGCAGTGTTTAGGGGATTCCTAGTGGAACAAACCCTTGGGATATCGGTATCTGTGTAGTGGGTTGGTTCTTAACCCAAACAGAGGTACCAAGTATCGGCATTACAACACTTTCCCTAAACAGTCCTTGACGGCAGTGGACACTATTGGTAATTAGTACTCAAAATAATTGTTTGCATAAAACCTTACTTGGTAACGAGTAATGGGGAGAGGTTGATAGTATAAAGCATTGTGAGAAACGGCTCCCTCTGAGGTAATGTAGTATTAGAAAAAGAAGTAGTTTTCCACGAATTTGATTTCGAGACCTTAGATTTAGAATTTGAGGTCTCGAAATCAAGCATTGGAAAACATACAACTTCGTTTGACAAGGGTGATTTTTCTTTCATTATTATCCGATTGAGTAACAAGTAATGGGGAGAGATTAATAGTATAAAACATTATTAGTTATCGAGAAAGAAGTAATTTTCAACGAATTTGATTTTGATACCTCAAATTTAGAATTTGAGGTCTCGAAATCAAGCATCTAACCACACAACTTCGTGTGAAGGGTGTTTTTCTTTCATAGTTATCTCGCAACTCCGACGACCAATCAAGCTCAAATTTTCACAGGTTTGTTATTTTATGCATATGTTGAGATACACCAAGTGACAAGACTGGTCTTTGACAATTACCAATAGTGTCCACTGTCTTTAAGGATCCGATGACCCAATCCAGTCCTCACTCCTTGAGTCGTCCACTGTTCCTCCTGGTGAAATCCTGTTCGGTCATGTTTCTTTTTCCTTGCGGGTCCCTTCCCAGTCCGGCCATTCTATTTCGGGCAAAAAGTTTCCTATTTATGCTTTCTTAAGCTCCCCCCTGGATCACTGGTACATTTTCAAAACTATCCTATTGCTTACAACAATGTGTTAAGAAAGTGGTTAACACATAATAGAAGTACAGTGACTTGAAGCATAAACAAAACACAACTCATACAAACTAAATATGCATGCCCATACAGCGGTCACACCCTGACTGAACCATCAGTGACTACATGTATATGCAGTATACACACATAAAGATATACCATTACGTAAACCACCTAAAGGAAGGCAACTTTATGTACTGAAACCCCAAATAGTTACCCCTGCTAGTAACCTCATTTCCAGTCAATATGTGTAAAAAAAAAATAACACAAACTGTCCTAATGTGCATGGACTTGGAAAATAACCATTTCGTTAAATATGCAGAATCTAGTCCCAGAGGAGAGCGTCCATAATCTTCTTTCAACCAGTTTTTCCATGAGATTTGAAAACAAGTGAGTTCAGTTGTACTTTTACATCTTAGCCAACACCATCCCGTTTTGAATCGTGCGAGAGTCCTAGTACAGTATAATGGTGAAATCTGTCCCGGAGTTATGTACCTTTTCGAAACCACGGCTTCGGTTTTAGATTCGGCTCAGGCTAGCTTGGTCGGCGGTTGTTTTGACAATATTACGCGGTTGTTTTGACAATATTACGCGTGCTTCAGGTGTACAGGCTTCAGAAGAGAGGACGAAGCCTGAAGCCGAAACCATGGATTCGAAAAGGCCTTATGTCCCCGGAAAATGGAAAGACTAGCGAGGTTTCGATTTTTGGCACGGGCTCACCCGAATGAGCACCGCGGGGTCGATTCAAGAAAGCTAAATGAACACACCCTGTATGAGACTGGGCCCCTGTCTTTATCCACGAGGATGAAGACAGGTCCCTGATTCCAGTGATTCCATTGGGTACAATGCACACTGCTGTCACATCCGCAATAGAATTTGACTGCGTATCTTTGGGTGCGATCGTTTAGCTTCCCTGGGTCGACCCCGCAGTGCCAACTCGGGTGAGCCTCTGGCAAGAGCTAATCGAACGATCACACTCGCAATGTGACGTCAGATGTTCAGGCTGCAACACAGGGTGCTACTCTGTAAATCTGCTGCCACCTAGTGCCCCAAAACAGTCTCACATTGATATTATGCTAATACCGGCTGACTGGGTGATCACCACTGATCTCTATTATACTGACTGGATAGCGGGTTGAGTACGTTCATTGAAGTCACCACTGTCGCCATTTTAAAACACCCAAAACTGCATATATGTGCAAACAATCTTGTGTTGTTGTGTTTTTTTTTTCCAACATTATTTTGAAAAATGCTTTCTTATGCAGCAATAAACTGCAAAAACAGATACTTGTATATTATGATGATCATTAGAAGTCATAAGTTTGACATAATATGCAAATAAATTCATACTTAAGAGTATGAAGTCATTGAAAAAAAATGTCATGACTGTTGCTTATAAAGCCGTTGTCATGAGATAGTTTTCTCTTAACGTACCTTTAATGATCCCGTAGTTTAAATATAGCCATATAGACATATTGTACGTTGGAGTAATCTGGGCCGCTCGCACTGGCATGCGTGTATCCCTACAGAACAAGGCGCGTCTATTGCACTCTTAGATGATATCCTGAATAATTAGAGCGGCATAACTCGAGTTAGAAGAAGAAGATCTTTCAAAGTCTAGTGTTATCGGTTTCCGTAGAACAGACGCTTCAACGCAACAACCACTCCCCACTCTTTCAAAGTCTAGCGTTATCGGTTTCCGTAGAACAGACGCTTCAACGCAACAACCACTCCCCACTCTTTCAAAGTCTAGTGTTATCGGTTTCCAAACGCTTGGATAAACGCCGCTCTGTATTGTGAACTAAACCTGCAGTATATGAGTGGATTAACAATAGTGTTGATCCTTAAAGGGATAGTCACCATCCAGTCAACATGTACTCCGAATGCCTCATCTAAAGGACTATCAATACCCAATATTTGACAGATCCACGCAGAAAGGTTTAACGTAGCGAAAGGAGCCTGGCATAAGAAGAATACTATACCGTTTACTACCAACATTTTTGCGACTTGGTTACGGATCTCCCGCGCTTTTGAGTTGGCTTTCACAGTTTTTCCTTCTGCTTTTACACCCTTGCGTTTGTTCAGCATGTGGATGATGCGAGCATACATGTAGACGTTTCCGATCATTGCAATACACCACGGAATGTTTATCAGAGGCTCGCTTATGTATTCCGTCCAACCAAATAGATAAGTACAGTATGCACGATGAGACGGGAGTTCTATATACATGTCCTCTTTAGGCCACCGTAGACACTGTACTCCGTACTTGGCGAAATTCAGAGTTATTAGAACGGCAAACACAACCCCAATGCCCCAGCAGACTGCAACCATTTTATAGGTTCGTCTCCGACTGCGTATCTTAAGATGTTGGATTGGATGACACAGGGCGAGGTATCTTTCAAATGATACCACAGTGACAAACGCCATGGATGCGGCAAATGGTGTTTGGAATGCAAAGTTATAAAGAACACATCCAGCAGAACTGCTGAATGGCTCATCCCATAACAACGGTGAAGCAACAAACCTCCATATATCGCGAGCAGAACATACAATCAAATAGATCACATCAGACAATGCCAAGTGTGCTAAGTACACATCAGTTTCTGATCTAAGTCTGGGAACGCGGAGAAAGACGAACAAAAGTAACAAGTTGATGAGAAGACCTAGACCTAAGATTATTGGTACCACAATTGTTATTATGAAGGTATCAACTTGACTAAAGATCTGCTCAAGAGTCTCCTCAGTGATATTTATAGCTCCTTGTACCTTGCAATCGTCTACAGTTATATCGGATCCCATCGTACGTGATTGTGATAAACTCTTACAGGTGTTTTCCATTAGCAGGGCATTAGCAAGGATTGTATAAATTCCTTAAACACGTCAAATTGATATAAGTGATGATCTTCAAGCTATATCATCGGCTCGGGCCTTTATCACACGGCAACGACCCTAACAATGGTTTAAGGTTTAGCTATCAAACGAATGATATACCGGATAGATACGATGTGGCTGCTCGTTTGCTGGTATCGTACTTGCGCTGTCTCCGCACTGCTGGTGGTACACATTGTGTTTTCTATTTAAGAATTTTCCCAAACTAGGCCGATCCAATCAACGAATCGTTGAACATTAAGGAATGACAATTTCACTGATCGTGGCTGCTGACGTACCCTCTTGCATTGAAATGCTCCTTTATGAACCAAAGGTAAGTCCATTGTCTGTTTATGGTAGTACCCGGCTTTCACAAAACATAATCAATGCTTTCCATTACGGATCTTGCTGTAAAGGAACCCAAGTTGGAAAATTAATTTAAAAGACATGCATGGGAGGTTGTTTGCTTGCAGATAATTGTCAAGGGTACATTAAACAGAGTAGAATACCGTTACCGAATTAACACGATTGATTGCTTCTACTAGAAAAGGAGAACAAATATCGCATCAGCGGGCTTGCTCGTTTATTGATTTTTGAGTAACTTTCACAAAGTTCTCACACAGTAACCTGATCGTCAATGGTGTAGACTCTGAAGAAGTCCGAGCCCCCAAATGTGGCCTAGTCAAGTTCTGGGTAATTTTGACCCGGAATACATTTCAAAATGACACATAGATAGGTCAAACTGACCCAGAATGCGAGTTCCGGTCACATTACTTTAAAAACCCAGTACTACCAGGGGGTGAAATGGGTCAAGTTTGACCAAGATATCAAGAACTACTAGGGGTGATATGGCTCAAGTTGACCCAGAAATCAAGTAATGCCATGGGTTGCGGCGGTCATGTTTGACCCAGATATCAAGTTACCAGGTAGTGATATGGCTCAAGTTTTGCCCGAATATCACCTACTACCAGGAAGTGATATGGGTCAAGTTAGACCCAGCTACATCAAGCACTACCAGTGGTGATTTGGGTAAAGTTTGACCTAGATATCAAGTACTACCAAGGGGTGTTATGGTCAAGTTTGACCCAGATATCAACTTCTACCATGGGGTGATATTTGTCAAGTTAGACGTACATACCAAGTACCACCAGGGGGTGATTGACCCAGATATCAAGTTCTACCGGGTTTAATATATATGTCAAGTCAGACCCACATACCAAGTAATACAGGAGGGTAATATGGGTCAAGTTTGACCTAGATATCAACTACCAGGGGGTGATTGACGCAGATATCAAGTACTACCAGGGTTGATATGGATCAAGTTTTACTTAGATATCAAAGTACTACCAGGGGTGATATGGATTTTCGTGTAACTTTCACTTATAACATAGTACCCATAAACCTACACCTGTAATCACAAGCTGGGTCAGGTTAGACCAGGTATCAAGTATGACCAGGGGTGATATGGGTCAAGTTAGACCTACATATCAAACACTACCAGGGGTGATATGGGTCACGTTAGACTAAGACCTCAAGTATTATCAGAGGTGATATGGGTCAAGTTTGACACAAATATAAAGTACTACCACGGGTCGATTGACCCATATATCAAGAACTACCCGGGGTGGTATGGATCAAGTTTGACATAGACATCGGACACTACCAGGGGGTGATATGGGTCAAGTTAGACTTAGACATCAAGTTCTATCTGAGGTGATATTTGTCAAGTTTGACACAGAAATCAAGTACGACCAGGGGTGATATGGGTCAAGTAAGACCTTGTTAGACCTTGATATCAAATACTACCAGGGGGTGATATGGGTCAAGTTGGATTCGGACATCAAGTTCTATCAGAGGTAATATGGGTCAAATTTGACCCATAAATTAAGTACGACCAGGGGTGATTTGGTCAAGTTTGACCTTTGGTAAAAAATACCACCAGGGGGTGATATGAGTCAAGTTAGACTCAGACATTAAGTATTATCAGAGGTGATATGGGTCAAGTTTGACCTAGATATCAAGTACGACCAGGGGTGATATGGGTCAAGTTAGACCTAGGTATCAAGTACTTCCAGAGGGTTATTGACCCAGATATCAAGTCCTACCATGAACTGCCAGGGGTGAAATGGGTCAAGTTAGAACTAGATATCAAGTACTACCAGGGGGTGACATGGGTCAAGTAAGACCTATATATCAAGTACTACCATGGGTGCTATGGGTCATGTTAGACTTTGATATCAAGTACTACCAGGGGTGATATGGATCAAGTTAGACCTAGATATCAAGAACTACCAGGGGCGATATGGATCAAGTTTGACCTAGATATCGGGTACTACCAGTAGTGATATGGGTCAAGTTAGACCTAGATATCAAGAACTACCAGGGGTGATATGGATCAAGTTTGACCTAGATATCGGGTACTACCAGGGGTGATATGGGTCAAGTTAGACCTAGATATCAAGTACTACCAGGGGTGATATGGGTCAAAGTAGATCTAGATATAAAGAACTACCAGAGGTGATATGGGTCAAGTTAGACCTAGATATCGGGTATTACCAGGGGTGATATGGGTCAAATTATACCTATATATCAAGTAAGACAGGAGCCCAGTTTACGACCAGTGCAGTAGCCGGGCACGAGGGTCGAATGGGAATATTTTTAAAGTCGGTGGCGCACAAGTAGCGCTACCTCTACCGCCCCTGTGTATTTTCTGGTATTCCACGTAGACCACGTGAACTTTGTTTACAATCAGATGTGGCCTTGTACACTCTTCGAGTATTCTGGCCGGCAAAGCACTAGTAAGGTCCGTCTTATGGGAAAGTTGACATTTTGTGTCATAATTTCCACACAAATCCAAGGGTTATGATGAAAGTAAAAGCTGGACAAGTTTTAAAATGTGCCCCCTATGATCATATCAAAAGTTGTTAGGAATTAAACGGTGCAGATCTCCATAAAAAATACAACTTAATGTTTTTGTTCATTATGCTGTGTACAAATCGTGCCTGCAGGAAGTCCAGGCTATGTGGCTCTTTTGTAAACAAGTGATGTCACAGGTCACATCGTCTATACAAGTCTTTACTTACCAGTCGCTGGGTCAGTCCATTGTTTGTTTGTTCCACCGGTCTGTGGTCGTTAATCAACAAATGTCTTCCCCTATGAATGGTTTTATTTGTGCAGTCTTCCCCTAATGGAGGGTGTGTGCACCTTGGGATTCAAACCTTAGTGGAAACAATAAAGAAAGCCGTGACATTGAAATCAATGGTCGAGTTTCAAAAGATTTAATTTACTTATTTCGCATTGGAATGCAATTGCTCTTTAGAATCTTGACTCTTAAGGCCAAACAGGAATTTTACGGCCTTCCAGCTTACAGTAATCAATCGATTTCCAATAAACCAGAAAGTCATTAGTGAGCACCAGCGTATTAGCGTAAGTAATTTTTAAATTACTTGTTAAAACAAGTTGATTATATGACATTGACCTTCAAGCTTCATCATACCGTGGCTTTTCTTTGAAAATTATGTCATCTATTCAACTAAAGTCTGGATTCCCTTGGAAAGCTAACAATACTTCGGTTGATTGAAAGACCAGTCCTTCATAGATAAACAGACAATAGACTGACTTTGTAATTTGTTATTAGATACTCGATGCTTGCTACCAGCAGTGCGGACTCAAACTACATGTAGACTACATTCTGCGCAGACGCAGACAACCAATCCGCAAGTTTAGTGCTTCGCTTTTTGAGTGTCATTTAATACATCGTATATCGTTCGTTTTGCTACTCAAGCTGGTATTGCCGACTTCACTCGTTGGAGCCACACACACCTACACAATCACCCCTACAGCACACCTATACGTTAGAGGACACCTACCGGTATTGTACTTTCTGTTGTTCCTGTATTGAAGCAATCACCATTGGTTTTGTACACAAAGGACCTGTGAGGACACCTGAAAACAAAGAACCGACTAGTGAGGACCTATTGTCCCTTTTGTTAATGTTCTTGGACGTAAGGCAATACAAACACACCATTGTTCAGTGAGTTTACATCTGGGTATTACCGACTTACACTCTAAGGAGCCAGTTACACCTACAAGTTCACACACCATTTTTGTCGTGAATAGGCATCGGTGTTTACAATAGTTCAAGTGTTGTTTCACAATGGGTTCAACAGAATCATGTGACGACCACAGAATCATCACGGAAGAGTATTTGTCAGAGTGGATCTTCGATTCCGTGGATTTCTTCATCATTACCGTAGGTGTGCCTATAATCTTAGGCCTAGGTCTTCTCACCAACTTGTTACTTTTGTTCGTCTTTTTCCGCAGTCCCCGACTAAGATCGGAAACTGATTTGTACTTAGCAAGCTTGGCACTGTCCGATGTGCTCTTTTTGATCTTGTTTTCTGGGAAAGATTTGGGGAGAGTTGCCTTCTCACAAGTGTTAAAGCATGAGCCATTCGGCACTACTCTTGGCTGCGTCACATTTAACTTTGCATTAATCACGGCATTGGAGGCATCAATTGCACTGGTTACCATGGTGACGTTTGAAAGATACCTCGCATTGTGTCATCCAATCAAGTATCTTGAGATACGCAGTCGGAGACGAACCTATAAAATGGTTGCAATCTGCTGGGGCATTGGAGTAGGTTTTTCACTAATCGTAACTCCACTATTCGCTAAACATCGGGTCATATGCCTACGGTGGCCCGAAGAAGACATGTACAAAAGATTCCCCTCAAAGATTTCACGTTGCGGTCCCATACCGGGAGCTGACTGGATAGAGTACATCAGCGAGCCTCTTCTTGTCATCCCTTGGTGTATTGCAATGATCGGAAACGTCTACATGTATGCTCGCATCATCCACATACTGAACAAACGCAAAAGCTTTTACGCAGATCGCAAGAATGCAAAATCTAATTCAAAGGCGCGGCACGTCCGTAACCAAGTGGCGAAGATGTTGGTAGTTAACGGTGTGGTGTTCTTCTTATGTCAAGCTCCTTTCACTTTGTTAATTCTTACTGGTTGGATCTGCTCATTCTTTGAGGGTGCTGATAATCCTATCAGTGTTCTTTTTGGGAAGTACGCAGATTGGATTGTTCAAAGTCCCTTACGGATTAACACTGTTGTTAATCCAATCATTTACTGCGCGTTTAACGCACAATACAGAGCTGCGTTTACCGAGGCGTTTGAATGCGTTAGACGGCGTGGACGGTACTCAGACAACTCACTTAATGCAGTTAGTAAACCAAGGAGTAATAATCAATCAACTGCACGGAGCGTCTCTTCTATCGATACAGGTGAATCTAGACTGTAAATAACGGTGACTGGTACAACAAAAGCAGTGAAATGTCCTTGTTTGTGACCTAAACTGTCAAAATTATCTTCGTAATAGACAGCAATCAACCCTGACATTTAATTTCAGTTCGTTTGAAACTTAACATTTCTAGTTGCGATTCACAACCACCTAGTTTCGGGAATCTTTGAGCGTTATTTTGACGTGTCGTAACCAAGTGGATAAGACAACCTTACTCAAGAGCCGGCGTTACTGATCACCGTATTGCGGGTTTGAATCCCAGTCGTGACAGTTGTGTACTTAAACATTCTTTTTATGTCCTTCTGTGTAATGCACGAATGATAACCCAGTGAAAGTTTTTCCTGGGGTCGATTTTAAAAAGAGTTTGGACTAGTCCTAATTTAAGACTAGTCTTAGGAGATATACAAAACTAAAGGCTAGTCTTAACTCGTCGTAACTCGAGATTCAAATTCATCCCCATATTTGATTGGCAGCATATTGCGCCACGGTACCTTGTAAACCATTACACGTTGTTATTTAAATGAGTGCAGTAGGTCTCTTACATCAGAACGTTGCTCTCACTCTGCACTTACCAAAGATTATATTATTTGATGCTTACACGTTGCAATGGCCTCATTTTCACATGATCCAAAACCTACTGTTTGATCTGTGAGCTTTTCGAGAATGGAAATCGACAAGTCTTTTCTTTACGAACACAATATTTTTACAGAGTTTCTTTCATTTCACTATTGATCAAGGGATTTTACACTAGCATGTAACTACTTAAAACAAACACTTTAAAGTCGGTTATTCTTTTGTTTGCAAAACAACGACTTTTTGGTTGTACAATTAGTCATTTCACCTTGGATGACTTTGTACTATTACAGTCATTTCACCTTGGATGACTTTTGAAAGTTTAAACACGGGTGATTTTTTAAATTTCAATTATTAATAAAATATAGTTATTACTATTTATTATTTACTGGGCACCTTTGACGAAACAAAGTTTTGTTTTAATATTTTCTCTGGAAGAAAAAAAGGCAAAAATCACCTATTTATTTGAAAGGCAGTAGACGTTATCCGGCAAAATCAAATTGTTCTAATACACTTTGCTGTATGCTGTGTTCGTAGTGGTTGATACCGCACACTGTACGTGCGAAACGGTTAACACGCTGGCAAAAAAAGATTGTTTTACCTGGAAAACGTTTTATTTTTTATTTTTTATTGTAACCACAGTCCGTGTGTCAAATCCAAGTTGGTTAGGTCGCATTATTGATATGAAATGATTCCCACCTGGGCCATGAATTGGTTCCCAATTCGGCCATGACGTGGTTCCCACATGGGCCATAACATGGGCCCCACATGGACCATGAAATGGTTCCCAAAAGGGCCATGAAATGGTTCCCACAAGAGCCATGAAAAGTGAAATGAGTCCCAAATGGTATGGCCGATGTGATAAAGGCCAATTGGATACTGCACCAGAGATTTTAATATGACCCATATGTAACCCACAAGGCCATCTCTGTAACCCACAAGCTGTGCTTACCAATTGGTTGTGGCCCCCAATGTCCTACATTTTTGTGTATCACTTTGTAAACATTGTATTTATATTGATTGAGGAACTTGAAATAAGTGTTGTCCTGAACTGTATCGAAGAGATTTTAGGAATTTGATCCTCGCTGGACCAAGACACGACCTGACGCAAATGACGTCATCGTCACAACAAACTCGTTTGCGTTATTCAGTTGACTTTTTGTCCCCCATGATCGTATTACAGTGCAGTACTCACTTTAAGCGAAGTGACCCTTTTTAGCTTTAGTATTTGTGGGAAATGCGTGAATAACATAAAACTAATGCATAAGCGCTCCGTGCATTAGTTATTCATAGGAAATATGTTTGCCTGAATTTACAAATTATAAAAATATTACTTGGACTGGTTGTTTATTACAACCATGCAGTTTGAGCAATCGGTCATCATAATAAGGGTTTCGGGTGGAGTGACAAGGTCTAGTAAATTACCTTGGGATGTTTGAATTAGCAATTTGGACGGTTTTAACGATGACCAATGAAGCAAAGCGAAACGTATTACCCAGTTAATGGCAATACCACTTCTTAAATTGAGACGAAAATATTGTTGTGACAATGTTTTACTCATTTCTCAAAAAAAAAATAAATAAAATGACAGCACCTCAGTCTGTGATATTTTAAGGGGGGCTTTCTGCTATCATTAGCGTCAAACTGTGTGTCTGAATGTTAATCTGCAGACAGTGTGTTTTGTGTTATAAAAAGTCTCCAAACCCTTTAGGGGAGACGCGTATATCCGTTGTACATGCCTAAATTATTCCCGTGAATATGACTTGCTCAGGTCTTAAAAACTACAGCACCAGTACCAGCACCAGCAAGTAGTATTTCAAAGGAAGCTTATATCTTCAAACCGTTTAAAATGTAAATGTAAACTAACATACCACTGAGTCCGGTTTGAAAATTGGATGATGGAGTACACATGTAAAAGTAGGAGAGTAAGATTCAAATGAAACAGTGAGCATAACAATTAGTGTGTTGGAATTTTAGGCAATGAACACTGGTAATTGCTCAAACTAATTATTAGCATAAAACATCAATTGGTAGCGAGTAATGTGGGGAGGTTGATAGTATAAAACATCGTTAGAAACGGCTCCCTCTGAAGTGAAGTGAAGTGGTATTCAAGAAAGAAGTAACTGTCCGAGAATTTGACTTCGAGACCTCAAAATTTGAATTTGAGGTCTCGAAATCAAGCATCTGAAAACACACAACTTCGTGTGGCAAGGGTGTTTTTTCATAGTTATCTCGCAACTTCGACGACCAATTAAGTTCAAATTTTCACAGAATTGTAATATCATGCTTATTTTGAGATACACTAAATATGAGAAGACTGGTGTTTGACAATGACCAATAGGGTCCAGCGTCTTTACTCAAGGCAAACTACGACTGAGAACAATGTTTCGGGAGAAATATTGAAGGTAATCATTGGTATGTTGATTTAATGAAAAGGGGAGCGAATTGATTGAGAAAAAAAGATTTTAGAGAGCTTTCGATTTGGGACGGTGGGGCGTTCAAGACGAAAAGTAACCGAACGCGGCGGTCCCGGCGTTCACGCTCCCGTATTGGGCCAAATTTCATAGCGCTGCTTAGCGGCCGATTTTGTGCTTACTGTGCAACTTTTATTTCATAACGCTGCTAACCGTAAGCAAACGAAGAGGCATGCTAACCTTCCGGTGCTTACCGCACGAAAATAAATGCTACACAATCCAAATCCACGGTAAACACGCAATATGGCCGCCCAAATTTTCTGCTAATCTGTGAAACACGCTAAGGCTAAACCATTTTTTTCTGCTACAGTAAGCACGCAAACTTGCGTAGCGTTAAGCAGCGCTATGAAATTGGGCCCTGATTTGTAAGCTGTTTGTATTTCTAGCTATGAACCGGACGGTGACACGGCCACACTGATCACGGTTAAGTGCATTGTATAACAACCATAACAACGTGTACAAATTAACGGAACCATTCGGTAGTGCTTAGACGGGACGTTATTTCAACCATAAACCGTTCCCAAACTCTGCTCATTTTCCTGTTCATTTTCTCGCATGCGCTGATCAATTTGTGCGCTCTCGTTACCGTCCCCTTCCTCCTCCCGCCCCAAATCGAAAGCTCCATATTGTCAATTTGGTGGCGGTGTAATGTGTAGATATTTAAGCAAGTTACAAAGGAGTGGTTGCATATGGCACGTGAATCTTTAAACAAAATGTTTTAAATGGACGCAGTTTTTGTAGTTGAAAGCATTGGGGAACAGTCATCGTTTTCGTTTTCACCAAACTCTTCCTAACTTAAGATTACTCGCAGTACTTAAAGCGAGTTCAGTTTGTATCCGAAGACGTTGGGACTCATTGAGATAGTAAACTATTTGCACCACTGCACACTCGCGGGCTCAACACTCGACATTTAGGTTTAGATATGGGTGTAAACGATTGGGGGTGTAGAATCCCGAGTCCGGAGTTTTCCCTCTGTTACAACTGTCCCTGTGGAATGGGTAAGTGGGATGCAAAAAAAAAAGAAAACAAGAAAAAAAGTGTTGTACCCTACTCAGACGTACTGTAAAACCGGCCCAGTGGCCAAACCTCACTGTACGCATATTTGGCCATTACAAATTTCTCTGGTTACGTCTAAATTTGAAATGAAACATTGTACTGATTTTGCTATTTACTTTTGCCTAGGGGGACCACGGACCATCCAAAAGTGTTGGACCATTTGTGAAAGTTGTGCCCCTCACTTAAAGCCAGACGGACTTTTAGGGAGGGGTACACCAAATAGGATGGTTGACAGTTCTTATACTGATCCGGGAAGAAGGGGGGGGGGGGACTGGGTGGGTACATTTCCCCCTTGCTAACCTACAAACCACTTGCTGTATCACTGACTCCCGTATCCCCTCTCCACCTTGAGCCTGCCAGAAACGCGAATGATTTGAATCATGCGCCCTCTTGGTTCACAGTGGCGCAAATAGTAAACTATTTGCACCACTGCACACTCGTGGGCTCAAGACTCTACATTTAGGTTTAGATATGGGTGTAAACGATTGTTCGCTTCTAACCCTGTGGCGTGCTTCCTCACGCCGACAAAGCAAAGGAAACCCTAAACCTCCCAACTCTCACCAAACCCCAGACCGCCTCAAGCATCCGGTTCTTACCAAAACTCCCCATTTCTCACCCAAACCTAAATGATGGCCCAAAGGTTGGAACGCCCGCCATTCGGTCAAACTGCTACGCCAAACGTCAACACAGCTAGATAGCCAACTTGTATAGGCCTTTTGGTGCTGAGGTTTGAGCTCTATGCTCGGTAACATCTTCATCTGATGAAGAAGACCCATGCATGCTTCTCATACTTTCTCTATGGCCACTGACTGTCTGCTGAATTCTCGCATCTTTGAGTTGCCCAAACTCGGAAACCCCCAAAATCGACCACGTGGGCACACAATGCGCAGTCATCTCGACCCGCTGATGCTGCGAGAAGCAGTTAGAATCTACTGCCTCCTGTGATAGAAGATCGTCGGATGAAGCAAGCAAAATTACAAAACAACAAAACCCCCATCCACCAACTCATTTGTTGATAAAAAGCAAACTGTGCCAGCTTAGGGGCAATAAACAAGGGAGGACACATCCCCGCGGAGTTTGCCAAGGAGTGATCACTGCCATCAGACCTCGTCACTTTTTTTTTTTTTTTTTTTTTTCCTTTTTCTTTTTTTTATTCTTTTTGCTTTTGACCTGATGGGAGCTGGCTCATAACCTCGCCTACCACCAACGAGCTGGTCTCGCCTATAACGTATGGACAGCTCCTTCCTCGTGACGTTGGCCTCTGACTGCTCCAAAGGTTTAATGTACTTCTGTACCCGTTGCAAGTATCGGCCTATAAAAATAATATACTACTTCAGTGATATCCCTTTTCTCGTGTTTGACCCAAGCCATAAGGAAGAAATAAAAAGCTTTACCTGAGGACCAAGCCGATTAAAACTAAAATCATCCATAGTATGGAGCTCTAAAAGGTTCCTCCGTGTCCTTGTGAGGTTGCCGTGTAAGGTCATTTCCCTCCGTATGAGGCTACACGTGTGTCATATCAGTCAAACATGACTACACCATCCGGGTAGAGTTGTCGTCTAGATGGTTATCCCCAACCGTATGATGGTCTAGCAACCGACATTTAAACAGATTTTAGGCTCTAAACAGAAATCTATGCTCTTTAAGGCCGTGGGTTGTACGAAAAACGTCGAGTCTGCCGTTAAGCTCGGCCTGACTGTTTCGTGAGAGCTGCGGGAAGGAAAACATAATTGCCATAACGCTTCAAGGTCACCATAGTTAGATTCTGTCCTGACACAACTTCCTCAATTTGGGGATCACCGACGCAAAGGTGTTTCAACGGCACCGTGTATGATAGACTGCATACCACGAAACCAAATAGACCGACTAAGTTATATATTCACCATGCAAAACCTCCGCGTTAGGCTACTTGACAACAAGATTAGACAATGGGCCCTGGGAGTTTATCTTTTCAGTTAATGACCCAGGAAAGGGGTGGAAGTCGGACAACCATTATAGTAATGAGAAAAATAAATCTTAATTACCATAGCTTTTCACAAGATAGATACCGGCTTTTGACTTCACAATGATACAAAGAACGTCTCAATATTTTCACAATTCTTTTGTAAAATACACGAGCCTCCATTAAAATGGTTAGCCAATCAGAAAAGCCGTAACTCCGACGAAAATCCCACTGTCCGTGCGGACCAATGAGAAGCGCTCTACTATCGGCATCAGGATGGACGGGATAGCACAAAATGGCCGACTCGTCTGCGGACGAAATTTTATCGAGCGACGAAGAATTTTTTCAGAAACGATGTTTTATGTGTACTTTCCCGGCCAAAAAACCCAAGGTAGTGAAATGTAATAGCAAGACATGGGCTCGTTTTGTAGAGTTTGTTCTTCAATGGCAACATTTAGAGGGCGATCAGGCCGAAATAGCAAAAGATTTCGTCAACAAACATGCTGCCGAGTTCAACAGACATGGCGACAACATTGCATCGGCGATGGCAATTCCGAGCGATGCAGGATTCCACCGCATTTGTTATTCGAGATTTACCGACAAGCAACACATTTTACGAGTAACTCAACGGATGACGAAGAGCAGAGAAATGGTTGCCAGCAGCTCTGCTTGTACAGGTATGTCAAATGTATTTTTTTACAAGCATGACAGGTATATCTCTGATAGGTCTAACTAATGGAATTTTAGTCTTTCCGATCTGGCAACACAATAATACTACAATTAGAGTCAGGACAGATCAAGCAGCAAGCAAAAACTTAATTATAATAGCCTACAAAGGGTTTGGGTACTTGTTGTACATGTTGTAGGACAAAATACACAATGTCAACACCATCATAAGATTTCCATTAAACTTACAGTTGTTTTTAACACGGTTTGTTAATATGGTTGTTCTAGTAAAACTGAAACTGTGAAAGCTTCCCTTTTAAAGTTTATTGTATTTTTAGCATAGAGGGCCTACGCCTACTTCTACTAGGTAGAAGTTCTACTACAATTTACTAGAAATGTACA
Source organism: Asterias amurensis (assembly GCF_032118995.1). Classification (NCBI taxonomy): domain Eukaryota; kingdom Metazoa; phylum Echinodermata; class Asteroidea; order Forcipulatida; family Asteriidae; genus Asterias; species Asterias amurensis. The sequence goes on along the minus strand of NC_092657.1, from coordinate 7,123,001 downwards.
AACCGCAACTGCTAAAATATTTAATTTTTATATCAGAACAGATTAATATGCTAAATTAATCCACAAGTGGAACTAGGAACTGGTACATACAGTGTTCATGCCAGAAATTATTTTATTTTAGCATGTATGTAGTACCCTGGCATGTCTTGCCAAAACTGTATCACTTTGTACATGCCGAAATAATTAAATTTTACCATGTACGCACAACTGGTATCGTTGTACATGTACATGCTAATAAAATAAGTTAATTTTAACATTTACGCTGGTATCGTGGTATGTACATGCTAATAAAATAATGTGACCATGTACGTACCACAACTGGTATCGTTGTACATGCTATTAAAATAATTAAATTTTACCATGTATGCTGGTGTTGTTGTACATGCTAATAAAATAATTTTATTTGACCATGTACGTACCACAACTGGTATCGTTGTACATGCTAACAAAATAATTTTATTTTACCATGTACGCTGGTATCGTTGTACATGCTAATAAAATAATTTAATTTTACCATTTACATGTACGTACCAAAACTGATAAACACTTTCACTGTGCATGCTGAAATAATTTTATTTTACCATTAACATACCAGAACTGGTGTTGCTATACATGCTGAATAATTTTTGTTTACCATGTACATACCAGAACTGGTTAATATGCAGTCTACAAGTACATGCTAAAATAACTTTTTATTTTACCGTTTAACGTACCACAACTGGTGTCGTTGTACATGCCATATATGTACGTACCACATTTGGTGTTGTTGTACATATGCTAAAATAATATGTTATTTTACCATTTACGTACCACAACTGGTGTCGTTGTACATGCTCAAATAATTCTATTTTACCATTGGTTACCACAACTGGTTATACGGTGTACATGTTAAAACAATTTTATTTTAACATTTACATACATGTACCAGAACTGGTAAGTAAGTTGTAGATGCTAAAATAATTTTATTTTACCATACATATACATACCAGATCTGGTAAAAATTTGGTTTTAGACCAAGTTTTTTATTCTTTTGCCTGGATTATAATCAAAATAGCCTGTTTTGAAATGCTTTGCGTACTTATGGTAAATTTGATATCTTTCCCTGCAATTTATTTGTTGTGTTACTTTCTTTTTTTGTGTGTACAGAAGAAAGACCCAAGAAGAAACGTGTTCTGCGTTCAAGTATGGAATTGAAAGGGAAAGCAAGGACTGAGCATGTTTTACCTGAAATATGTGTGATCTGTCAGAGGGAGCGATATTTTGTAGAGGCTCATTCACGCAAGAGGAAAAGAGAAAGGCTCGCCACATGCTCAACCATCGAGGCCAAGAATCTACAACAAGCAGCAAAGGACAGCAACAACACTGCTCTTCTCCTTCAAATTGAGAGCAAGGATTGTGTGGCCATCGAAGTAAGGTACCATCCACGCTGTTACAAAGAGTACACAAGGTACTTATCCAAACAGACACCAACCGAGCTGGAGAGAGGAGACCATCGGTATGCTGAGGCTTATCTTGCTTTCTGCACTATGGTCAAGTCAGTCATCATCGACCAGAAAGAGATCTACAGACTGACAAGACTGACCAGAATGTTTGTCGAACAAATTAGAATCTGCCATGGAATAGACGCTTCCAGTTATAAGACAGGCAATCTCAAAACCCGCCTACAGAAAACATTTCCGCAGCTGTGTTTCCATTCTCCTCGGATGCGAAGTCAAGGAGATATTGTCTTCGTCAATGACATCGCCACGGAAACATTGCTAGTTGAACAAAAAGTCAGCAAAGAGGCTATACATGATGATACCACCAGTGTGGACAACAGTGCTACTGACAATGAAGAACCATCAACACCATCAACACCACCGCCGCCAGACCATCAAGAAAATTCGCACATGAAAGATGGCTTCTTGCCGGCATTAATGATGAGAAATGCCATAGCAGCTGTGCAGAATAAAATGCCATGGCCCCCAACATCAGAGCACCTAACTACTAAAACTGCTGAACAAATGACACCCCCCTGCCTATTCAACTTCATCGCTTGGATTGTTGGGGCTTCTGATAATCCTGAGACTGATGTATTTGTGAAGGTAGCAGATGGAGTTCACAAAAAAATCCTGTCAATAGCTCAGGATATTGTTTATCTGCAGGGAAAAGGAAAAAAACAAACGCCGAAACACATGTCATTGGCTATGGCAGTCCGTCATTTGACAGGTTCAGCACAGGTTATTGGTTTGCTGAATGGGTTTGGTCACTGTGTCTCTCACTCTGTCATCTTAAATCTTGACACAGCTATTGCCAAGCAGGAACTAAGCCACGGGGAAGGTGCTCTACCATCAACAATACTGCCAGGCAGGCACACAACTCTGGTCTGGGACAATAATGACTTCGGAGAAGAGACGACAACTGGCCATGGTACAACACACAATACAAATGGTATTGTAATTCAAAGACCATCTTCATCCGACAAAGATTCTCCGTCGAATGTGCCTCAGGCTAGATTAAAGCGTACCCGAGAAAGATCCATGCAACCACCACCACCAAACCTTGCTACATACTTAGGGGTAAAGAAGTCAGGGCCGCCATCATTTGCGGAAACTGAGATATCTTTGGAGCTGTCGGTGTATGCACCATTACTAAGAAGCCCCAAGAAGAGAGACCTCGCCTATCACCTCACACGATGGACCACAGAGACACCCGTGATACCTTCATGGACTGGGTACAACCAACTAATTTCAAGTGTAGAAGTACCACCCAAATCAGTGATCGGTTATCTGCCAGTCATTGACGCAAGCCCTACTGAGATGAGCACAGTCCTGACAATATTACAAAGAAGTGTTGAAATTGCAGACAAGCTGGCTTTAGAAACACTTGTCATTGTTATGGATCAGGCCATCTACTCTAAAGCCCAGCTGATTAGATGGAGAAATGCTGTCTTCATGAAGAGACTAGTGATTCGCCTTGGTGCTTTCCATACTTCTATGTCGTTTATTGGATGCATAGGCAAGCGGTTCCGGGATGGGGGTCTTGAAGACATTCTCATAGAATCTGAGGTTGTTGCTACTGGATCAGTGAATGGTGTAATCAGTGGTAAACACTACAATCGATCAGTTCGTGCCCACAAGCTTATGATGGAAGCTATGGAACATATGCGCCTAGATGCGTATCTGGAGTCTATAACAGATGAAAAGGCAAAGAAAACAAAGGATTTCATGAAAATCATGGCTGCAGACTTCCCGACATCGGACTATAATAAACATATGGACAGTGATGAGTTTCATCAGCTGACATCCTCCTATCAGCAATTTATAGAAGCTGGTAACACAAAGGAGACCTTTAGATATTGGTCCACATACATCGACATGGTTCAAATCCTTCTACTCTTCCTCAGATCCATCAGAGAGGCCGACTGGAATCTACACCTTGCAAGCACACGAGCAATGCTGCCATGGATATTTGCTTATGACCACATCAACTACGCCCGATATCTTCCTGTGTATTGGCTCGAAATGGCCAATGTAGCGACATCCCATCCAGCCATTTATACAAGTTTTATGGCAGGAGATTTTACATCACAGAGAAGCCAGCATACATTTGCTCAGACGGCCTGTGACCAGACCATTGAACAAACCGCCAATCGAGACTCAAAAACTAAAGGAGGAATGGTTGGAATTACAACCAGCAAAGGCACTGTCAACAGATGGATATGGGCACATCATGCGAGAGGAGCTATAACACGAGAGTGTGAGGCCATGGCCAATAGAGGGGAGCATTCTTCTACACATAATGACCTCCTTTCAAGTCATAAGAAGCGTGATAAACAAGATGTCCAGAAAATAGTTGATACGACAAATAACATGGCAAATCCATTCGTGTATGAGGGAGCTGAATTAATTCAGATAACATCAGGTTTGGTAGCAAATATTGATGTGCAGCATGACCTGTCTACTGCCTATGATAGGGGAGATGCAGAGGTCATCCAACTCTGCAAGACTCGACTACAAACTGATGAAGTCGACCTATTTTGTCCTATCAAAAAGATGAAGTTGAAGACATTCACCAGCATGGTCAAAAGCTTGAAGCGGAAAATACGTGGAAAGGAGGTAATTCTACAGGCTGATCGAAATCTCCTAGCAAGGCTTGTCGTCATTGGTCGTTATCGCAATATAAACCTACAGGAACTGATGTCATTTTCTCTCGGACCTCTACCTCTTTCATTGGCCACTGCACAGGGATGTCTTGTTAAGACCAACAAGGCCAATCTTCTTCATGCCCTTGAAAGTCAGCCGGAACAGAAGCCAGTTGTTGATATTCCTGCTGGTAGTGTTTATATTGTGGATGGGATGGCACTGATTCAACAGGTCAATGTGACTAAGCTTCCAGGTCAACCAACATTCCGCAATCTTGCCCTCATCATCTTGAAGCGGATAGTCAATCGAGCAAAGGCAGTCAATTCTGGTACAATACATTTTGTGATTGACACCTACCCCAAGATGTCAATTAAAAATGCAGAGAGGGCGAAACGAGCTGCAGCTGCAGACGGAGTAGATCGAGTGACGCGGGTTTATGGCCAACAACTCCCTCTTCACCAGTGGAAGAAGTTCCTTTCAAATGGGGAGAGCAAAGAATCTCTGATAGAGTATTTGTTCGAGACATGGAGCAATGTTAATTCATCAGAGCTGAAAGGTGTCCAAGTGTTCTTGGCACACGGTGAAAAGTGTCACTCTTTCACACCAGGGACTGCCGCAGACCAGATAGTCGAAGTGGCTGAAGTTCCATCTCTGCACTCAACACAGGAAGAAGCGGACACCCGGCTTTTTCTGCATGCAGCTCATGCAGCACTTACCAACACTGAAGTCGTCATTATCAGTCCCGACACGGATGTCTTCATAATTGGTCTCACTCTACTGCCACGAATTAATGCCAACCTGTATCTTCATACTGGGAGAGGTACTGACCTTAGGACAATAAACCTAAAAGCCATCCAAGAGGTTGTAGGAGCCGAAGTTTGTAATGCCTTGATTGGGCTGCATTGCTTCACCGGGTGCGATAGCATCAGTGCTTTTAAAGGGAAAGGGAAGAAGAAGGCATTAACAATGCTGCTCAAAGATAGCCAGCTGTGTGATGCATTCAAAGACCTTGGCGAGCGGTTCGAAGAAGATCATAACATGGTAGCATCACTGGAGACTTTTGTGTGCAAGCTCTATGGACAAAAGAATGCCACTGAAGTGAACGAAGCCCGGTATAACATGTTCCGTCTATCAAGGAAGTCAGAGATAGCCATGCCTCCCAACCATGACTCACTTGAACAACACATCAAAAGAGCAAACTATCAAGCAGGTATGTTGAAGTTCTTGTATTTATCAGATTACTATTGAACAAACACTTTGTAACTGTGTATTGTGTGTGCTGCATGAAGATATTGATTAATTTTGGACACAATCAACTGTGTGCCGCTTTTGAAGTGTTCGCTCAGTTATTACTTTGCAATGGATAGTGGTTTTATGACTTCAATTCCATGGAGTTTCTACATAATGATAGAACCTCTCTGCTTTAAAATTATCATTTTACTATATAAGATGAAATTAAATTATTGGTTTACATGGTTTAAAGCATAGAGGTTCTCTCATTATTACATATTCCATGTAATAAAATGAAAGTGTACCCTGTATCCACAACATGCGTTGTTTTCAAATTCTGAATTGAATTCATCAATGAGGCAAAGCAATTTATCACCCTAAAATCCACAATCAACTCTCATAAAACAGTGTGAAACTAATTTTTTTTATAGCACATTGAACGTTTTGGCAAAAAAGGAAATGACTCTAGATGTGCAATCGTCTGTGGCTAGCATGTTGCCCTTTTTCTCAAATTTAATAATTTGCAGACATGTAATTCGTGGAATTACTGTTTACCAAAAAATACCTATTTAGTAATTATGACTCATTGTTTTGATTTGGCAGGTATATGGAAGAGAAGCCTTCAACCCACTCCAGAGATCCCACTACCTTCTAACCATGGATGGAAGATGGAAAATGGTAACCTTCTCATCAATTGGATGACCCTTCCACCAGCACCAGATAGTGTCATGGAGTTTGCCAACTGTTCTGGAAGTTGCACGAAGAACAAATGCAGTGATACCAACACCTGTACTTGTTTGCAGAACAATGTTCCATGTACTGATCTCTGTAAGTGTGCCAGAGAGAACTGTAACAATATAACTGGACATGCTCACCTCGATGATGAAGATGAAGATGATGAGTTATCTGATCCTGAAGAAGATTAGAGCAACTATTTGACTGTTGACTGTCTATGATTACAGTAGAGAGACTGGGGCCATATGCTTGATAGCCAAGTATATTTTGTTGATTTGAGGCACTTGTGTCAGGGATTATTTTTCTAATTCCTAGTATTACAGAATCGCACAGATGGACTTGAAAAGCTGCTTTTATAAGAATGTGAGTACAAAGACTTGCATCAATAAGCCACAGTGCTGCGTCAATGAAACAAAATATACTTAATATACTATGTAGGTTGTGCCAATGGCCCATTAAGGTTTGCATCATTGTATCCTGAAGAGAAAAGTTTAAATAGAGTGGATGGACTCTTTTTATGTAGTTTGATTTAAATAACCTCAGGAAGTACTAAAGTTATTCGGGTACAAAAAGTTGTTTATTCATCTGCTGATATCCTCTAACAACAAATCATCTACCAATTGAAAAAGATTAATCAGAAAATGGTGTAACATTCAGCATCTTGAAAATTGTCCAAGGCTCTTTACTCAAGCATCCCGCTTTGAATTCACTAGTAGCATGAATCACATGTTGGACGACGAACTGCTCAATTCTGGCGCAGTACCGCAGTACTGCCCGTTATACAGACTGGGGGATCGAATAGTGGTTTTTCAACCTCATGATATACAGCAAATTTTTTTTTAAAAAACTTGCTTCAATCCCCAGGGTACATGTATACTGTATCAAGTTTTTACTGCAATGCATGAATGAATTCAAAGCGGCAGGGTGCTTACGTAAAAGCCTTGGACAAGGGTAGCATACTGTGAGATTTAAAGCGTTTGTAATGAAATTTAGGCCAGGTTAGGGGTCAAACATGCACTAAGGTTAGGGATGGCATACATGTTTACATGCGCATTTGTGTGTAAACACGTGTACCATCCTCTTGCGCACATTTCGACCCCTATTGGCCGACAGGAGATGCCCGTGTATGCGCGTTGTGCAATAGGACAACTGTATGGGGTGTTAAAAAAAATTTTGAGTGCTTGAAGTGTTGTGGTTGAAACTTTGCATCCAATGGCGACCCCAGAGCATTATATTTCTCATCAGGCTACGCTTCCAAAGCTGACCGCTGGAGTTGGAGATTTAACCATAGCAGTCTAAGCAGTCTGTAGTTGCATAATATAGCACCCCTTACAAAGATTCTACATTTGTATGCCTTTAGAGCGAGTTTTTCACTTTTGTTTAAGGCATACATTCTTGGTTTGTTCTAAAAAAACATGAACTACACGTTGTAAAATACAACATTTTTTAAACTTTAAAAACCACTATTTTATTGATTTAATGTAAAGAATCAACTATTTTTGTATGTTTTCCTTCATCAAAATCAATAAACATTGCTCTCATGATGAAATTTCATTTGAATTTTTCTTAGTAACTAAGGTTTTTTTGTAATGAATTTATAACATACACTTGATGTTAACTTAAACTTTGAGCCAGCCATTCTCGCTCATGTGCAATATTTGCGACTGTGAAAAAAAATATGTTGCTGAGAAGGGTATTGGGTCCCATATTATCCACTTTTCACCCCCACCCCAGATGGTGGTCATTGAATTGGAAAACTAAAGAGATATTAGCCTCACGGCCCATTGTCTATAGCCCCGACTGTGCAACCTGACTATAATTATGCATATTTCCTGGTGTTAAATCGGTTTACTGCGTTACGCATTAAACCCTATTAACTTATCGTGTACGTACACAATAACATATCGTGCATCATGTTCGTTTGGGACTTATCGCATAAGTACATGATACGTTTGGATCTATCATTTATGTAAACTTTACACAGTAAGTTATCATGTATTTATTATCCACGATATTTGTTTAGACTTATCACGGAGGGTACACGATCAGTTTTGGAAACTATCGTGTACGTACATGAAGTTATTATGTACGTACACTATTAATGTTGGACTCATCATGTACGTACATGGTAAGAGTGATTGGTGTACTCATGTGGCGGCATACTCTTCTGTCAAATAAGCCCTGCAACTGAAGCTGTGTCGGATTGTGAGAATTATCTCACATCTCTCACAAAAGAATCCTCTCAGTTTGTGCATTGTGGTTATAACCTAGGCAACATAAGAGCCCGATTCATACTTACCCCTCTGTATCCTATATCACATACCTGTAGTTTTATGACTATGACCTCGTGTTTTTATATTTCAGCTGACGGGTTAAAATCCCACCAGAGAATGGGTTTCACGACCAAAGACAAAGACACCGACGTCAATGCCTTAGGCAACTGCGCACACGAGTATCCAGGGGGCTGGTGGTTCAGGTTCTGTCTTTCGTCCAATCTGAACGGGCTTTATTTCCACCATGCCGAATACAGCCGTCTGGGTGGATTCATGTGGAATAGCTTTAACAATTACCGCTCACTCAAGTTTTCCGAGATGAAAATAAGAAGCCGAATTTAAGCTAGCCCTAGTGTGGTGAGTTACCCATAACAGGTAACGGCATTCTGGGGAAATCTCCCCGTTGAAAAGTTTAAGTAAATTTTTAAAACTTAATTAGCCCTGGGGCCAATTTCATAGAGCTGCTTAAGCAAACAATTTGCTTAAGCACGAAAATAGCTCGCTTATTTTACACGTGTTACTGGCCAAAATGTCATGCCATATATCTTGCTTGTGACTGGTATTTAGCTGTTGTTTACTTAGCATAACAATTGAGTGGAGTCTTGGCAGGTAATCTGATTTTACTAAGCAAGGATGCTTCTGCTTAAGCAAATATTTTTGCTTAAGCAGCTCTATGAAATTGGGCCCAGATCTCTTTATGTCAAACATTTACCATCTTTTTTTTAACGACAATCAACATGTAAAATTAGGGTTGTATACAGCTCGTGAAATCGAGTAACAAATGAAAAATTATTAATCACGATATTATATAATGTTATGAGATTGTTCGGCTTGCTTTGTGAAGTCTTTAAGTTAAATTTATTTTTTTTGCTTATTACTGAGCTTATTAAATTTCCCTTTTTGAATTTATTGACTACTTCTCGTCTTTTACACGCAACTAATTAGTTGCACTTGGTTAAAACAGATTCAAACAAGGAGTATGAAAGTTTGAGCTCAACTGGTCGTCAAAGTTGCGCGATAACAATGAAAGAAAAAACACCCTTGTCATGGGCAAAAACACTTCTGGTTTGTTTAAAAAACAAGTCAACGTTTACACCAGTTAACTCATAGCTTTAAACATAACGGTATGTTACGTACTTCTGTTGAAGAACTTCCCAATATTTCATGGTATGGTTTAGATGATGCATTTGTTACTGAATATCGTAGTTGAAGAAAAATATGTTGTTATTAATAAAAATGGGAATCCATGTGCAGCTGTGTGTGTATGTGACAGTTTTGTTTACCCCCCTTCCCGCCGGCGAGCAGAAAGGAGGGATACCATACAAGTGGGTGATTTTACTCGAACTTCTGACACCATGAAATCCTTGTCAGCGACCGGCTGCTAGCAGATAGGTACGCGGATCCGTTGGACGGAAAGACACAGGATTTATCACTAAAAAGGGAATAAAAGGGTAGCGACGAATTCTTAAACTGCCGTTTAAAACCGACAGGGTCGTGACCCTGCGATAAAGGCCCGAGCCGAGATTTAAAACGGAACGAGTCACTATACTCTTTTATTCCAATTCAATGCCGTTTTGGTTAAAAGGCGACTCACCGATCGTGTCCGCATCGCCCGTAACTAGCGCGTAGTTATTTATGCATCTAAATATATCTGAAAACAACCCGGTTATAAACAGTTCCAGCTGGTCTTTAAAGGCACTGGACACTATTGGTAATTGTGAAAGACTAGCCTTCACAGTTGATGTATCTCAACATATGCATAAAATAACAAACCTGTGAAAATTTGAGCTCAATCGGTCATCGAACTTGCGAGATAATAATGAAAGCAAAAAACACCCTTGTCACACGAAGTTGTGTGTGTTTAGATGGTTTGATTTCGAGACCTCAAGTTCTAAATCTGAGGTCTCGAAATCAAATTCGTGGAAAATTACTTCTTTCTCGAAAACTATTGCACTTCAGAGGGAGCCGTTTCTCACAATGTTTTATACCATCAACCTCTCCCCATTACTCGTTACCAAGTAAGGTTTCGTGCTAATAATTATTTTTTTGAGTAATTACCAATAGTGTCCACCGCCTTTAACAACCGTTCGAACACCCCACGTGACGCGCTCTCCACCAATAGGGATAGAGAAACTGTCTGAGGTATTGATTAATTTAGAATAAATAATACTTTAAATAAAGGGGTAATTCCTTAAAGACATGCGAAACAGAAGGTAAAGGAATAAGTTCGGACAGCTTCTCTTCACATGAAACAAAGATATTATATTTATTCAACTTCCAACAACAGGGTATACATTATCAAGGGGGAAAATTATCAATACTATTTTGTTTTATTGAGTAAAATTGTACTAGGTGTGACTAAAGCCCTTTCACACTACAGAGCTATTTCCCGGGAAATATACTTCCGGGAAAATCCCTGGAGTTTGTAACATTTTTTTCCCCCAGGAATATGCACGGTCGTTTCACACTTACGATCAAACCCCAGGAAATGTGGTAAACAGGTCAGCCCATGTGGAAGTTACCAATGTTAGTGGACGGAAGTCCGTTCCCACAATGCCACGCGGCCGGCTGCAAAAGCATTGCCATAATGCGATCCAAATGGCTGCACATTGTGTATTTGCGGGTTGTTAGACCAATATTTGTTTGATTACGGCGGAGAAGAAGTCTTGCAATTCGGGGAAGACGTCGCTGACGGCTTGCAGGAAAAGACGACTGCTGTGACAGTGTTTTAAAGACATGCGGTAAAACAATCGGATGGAATTTGTCGTGCGAATGACGGGTTTCATGGCACTCACTGGAAGTATTGGTCAAAGGTCAATCTGGTCTAACTTTCTGAATGGCATTTTCGAAAGATTGCATAATAATGTCCATGATGTTAGGGCCAAGGTAAATAAAGGTTTTATAGAAAAAATATCGCATGGTCGATTTTGCACAATCTGACAATAGAAGTAAAAGAAAAAGAAGCATGTTCCATTGTTCAAAGAATGAACACTTAATAGGCTTTAACCCCATATTGGCTAGCATTTTTTTTGCAGGAGAACACTTATGCAATAGACAATATTTAGGGATTGAAAAACAAAACTTACATCCTACCGACATATAGTCTTTTTCCCAAGGTTTTCAGTTTTTTCTGCAATGGGCAGGGGTCCGTTTATATCCAGCACCACGAAGGCAGTCAGCCAATGTTGACAAAAAGTTCCCGTTTCTTGAAGGCCTATGCCCATCTAGCTGTTTTGGACTGCATCGCCGGCCCAAAATGCAACTAGTTTCAAAATTTCATCATGACTCCATCGGTCACTTCTACCCATCGTAAGAAATTGAGCAAAACAATTGAACTAAAATATTAACTGTCAGGTGGTACACAGCAATGTCGATAGAAGAACTCAAATCTGACTCATGGGCAACACAAGTCCACCAACGGCCAAGTACATGTAAATAAGAAATACCATACACACCTGTCGTGTGTACGAGAAGGAAGCTTGTTCACGCCAACTTTTTATTCTATTCCTATTCCATTCACGTGGTATATTTTTTAAATTCATAAATTATATTTATTTGTATACTACATATGTAATTCACTTTTATTTTCGTACGTAAATGTTAACACTTTCAGAAGGAGGAAACAAAAAAGTGCTATTGTTACCGCGCGAATTATTTGGCGCGCTATTTTTGACGTCTGTAACCTTTCGAGATTAATGACGTCTCAACACAGTGGAAGCAAAAGGTTGGGTAAGTTAAACCCGCTTTCGTTTTCACTAGCTGCTTTTCCCGGTAAAAAAACGTTTTTCCCCAGGGTTAACTCCTTTTACCCTACCACTGAGCAGGGTTTATTATTTCCCGGGAATAAGCTATTTCCCGGGAATAAGCTATTTCCCGGGAATGTTTTTGTAGTGTGAACAGATCGAAAAAAACGATTCCCGGGAATTTTCCCGGTAAATGCATGTAGTGTGAAAAGGGCTAAAGTGTGGTGATGACCCACCAGGATTCACAATAAACGGCTGTTGAGGTGAGGACAATGGATGGCGCAGTGTTTAGGGGATTCCTAGTGGAACAAACCCTTGGGATATCGGTATCTGTGTAGTGGGTTGGTTCTTAACCCAAACAGAGGTACCAAGTATCGGCATTACAACACTTTCCCTAAACAGTCCTTGACGGCAGTGGACACTATTGGTAATTAGTACTCAAAATAATTGTTTGCATAAAACCTTACTTGGTAACGAGTAATGGGGAGAGGTTGATAGTATAAAGCATTGTGAGAAACGGCTCCCTCTGAGGTAATGTAGTATTAGAAAAAGAAGTAGTTTTCCACGAATTTGATTTCGAGACCTTAGATTTAGAATTTGAGGTCTCGAAATCAAGCATTGGAAAACATACAACTTCGTTTGACAAGGGTGATTTTTCTTTCATTATTATCCGATTGAGTAACAAGTAATGGGGAGAGATTAATAGTATAAAACATTATTAGTTATCGAGAAAGAAGTAATTTTCAACGAATTTGATTTTGATACCTCAAACTTAGAATTTGAGGTCTCGAAATCAAGCATCTAACCACACAACTTCGTGTGAAGGGTGTTTTTCTTTCATAGTTATCTCGCAACTCCGACGACCAATCAAGCTCAAATTTTCACAGGTTTGTTATTTTATGCATATGTTGAGATACACCAAGTGACAAGACTGGTCTTTGACAATTACCAATAGTGTCCACTGTCTTTAAGGATCCGATGACCCAATCCAGTCCTCACTCCTTGAGTCGTCCACTGTTCCTCCTGGTGAAATCCTGTTCGGTCATGTTCCTTTTTCCTTGCGGGTCCCTTCCCAGTCCGGCCATTCTATTTCGGGCAAAAAGTTTCCTATTTATGCTTTCTTAAGCTCCTCCCTGGATCACTGGTACATTTTCAAAACCATCCTATTGCTTACAACAATGTGTTAAGAAAGTGGTTAACACATAATAGAAGTACAGTGACTTGAAGCATAAACAAAACACAACTCATACAAACTAAATATGCATGCCCATACAGCGGTCACCTGACTGAACCATCAGTGACTACATGTATATGCAGTATACACACATAAAGATATACCATTACGTAAACCACCTAAAGGAAGGCAACTTTATGTACTGAAACCCCAAATAGTTACCCCTGCTAGTAACCTCATTTCCAGTCAATATGTGTAAAAAAAAAATAACACAAACTGTCCTAATGTGCATGGACTTGGAAAATAACCATTTCGTTAAATATGCAGAATCTAGTCCCAGAGGAGAGCGTCCATAATCTTCTTTCAACCAGTTTTTCCATGAGATTTGAAAACAAGTGAGTTCAGTTGTACTTTTACATCTTAGCCAACACCATCCCGTTTTGAATCGTGCGAGAGTCCTAGTACAGTATAATGGTGAAATCTGTCCCGGAGTTATGTACCTTTTCGAAACCACGGCTTCGGTTTTAGATTCGGCTCAGGCTAGCTTGGTCGGCGGTTGTTTTGACAATATTACGCGGTTGTTTTGACAATATTACGCGTGCTTCAGGTGTACAGGCTTCAGAAGAGAGGACGAAGCCTGAAGCCGAAACCATGGATTCGAAAAGGCCTTATGTCCCCGGAAAATGGAAAGACTAGCGAGGTTTCGATTTTTGGCACGGGCTCACCCGAATGAGCACCGCGGGGTCGATTCAAGAAAGCTAAATGAACACACCCTGTATGAGACTGGGCCCCTGTCTTTATCCACGAGGATGAAGACAGGTCCCTGATTCCAGTGATTCCATTGGGTACAATGCACACTGCTGTCACATCCGCAATAGAATTTGACTGCGTATCTTTGGGTGCGATCGTTTAGCTTCCCTGGGTCGACCCCGCAGTGCCAACTCGGGTGAGCCTCTGGCAAGAGCTAATCGAACGATCACACTCGCAATGTGACGTCAGATGTTCAGGCTGCAACACAGGGTGCTACTCTGTAAATCTGCTGCCACCTAGTGCCCCAAAACAGTCTCACATTGATATTATGCTAATACCGGCTGACTGGGTGATCACCACTGATCTCTATTATACTGACTGGATAGCGGGTTGAGTACGTTCATTGAAGTCACCACTGTCGCCATTTTAAAACACCCAAAACTGCATATATGTGCAAACAATCTTGTGTTGTTGTGTTTTTTTTTTCCAACATTATTTTGAAAAATGCTTTCTTATGCAGCAATAAACTGCAAAAACAGATACTTGTATATTATGATGATCATTAGAAGTCATAAGTTTGACATAATATGCAAATAAATTCATACTTAAGAGTATGAAGTCATTGAAAAAAAATGTCATGACTGTTGCTTATAAAGCCGTTGTCATGAGATAGTTTTCTCTTAACGTACCTTTAATGATCCCGTAGTTTAAATATAGCCATATAGACATATTGTACGTTGGAGTAATCTGGGCCGCTCGCACTGGCATGCGTGTATCCCTACAGAACAAGGCGCGTCTATTGCACTCTTAGATGATATCCTGAATAATTAGAGCGGCATAACTCGAGTTAGAAGAAGAAGATCTTTCAAAGTCTAGTGTTATCGGTTTCCGTAGAACAGACGCTTCAACGCAACAACCACTCCCCACTCTTTCAAAGTCTAGTGTTATCGGTTTCCGTAGAACAGACGCTTCAACGCAACAACCACTCCCCACTCTTTCAAAGTCTAGTGTTATCGGTTTCCAAACGCTTGGATAAACGCCGCTCTGTATTGTGAACTAAACCTGCAGTATATGAGTGGATTAACAATAGTGTTGATCCTTAAAGGGATAGTCACCATCCAGTCAACATGTACTCCGAATGCCTCATCTAAAGGACTATCAATACCCAATATTTGACAGATCCACGCAGAAAGGTTTAACGTAGCGAAAGGAGCCTGGCATAAGAAGAATACTATACCGTTTACTACCAACATTTTTGCGACTTGGTTACGGATCTCCCGCGCTTTTGAGTTGGCTTTCACAGTTTTTCCTTCTGCTTTTACACCCTTGCGTTTGTTCAGCATGTGGATGATGCGAGCATACATGTAGACGTTTCCGATCATTGCAATACACCACGGAATGTTTATCAGAGGCTCGCTTATGTATTCCGTCCAACCAAATAGATAAGTACAGTATGCACGATGAGACGGGAGTTCTATATACATGTCCTCTTTAGGCCACCGTAGACACTGTACTCCGTACTTGGCGAAATTCAGAGTTATTAGAACGGCAAACACAACCCCAATGCCCCAGCAGACTGCAACCATTTTATAGGTTCGTCTCCGACTGCGTATCTTAAGATGTTGGATTGGATGACACAGGGCGAGGTATCTTTCAAATGATACCACAGTGACAAACGCCATGGATGCGGCAAATGGTGTTTGGAATGCAAAGTTATAAAGAACACATCCAGCAGAACTGCTGAATGGCTCATCCCATAACAGCGGTGAAGCAACAAACCTCCATATATCGCGAGCAGAACATACAATCAAATAGATCACATCAGACAATGCCAAGTGTGCTAAGTACACATCAGTTTCTGATCTAAGTCTGGGAACGCGGAGAAAGACGAACAAAAGTAACAAGTTGATGAGAAGACCTAGACCTAAGATTATTGGTACCACAATTGTTATTATGAAGGTATCAACTTGACTAAAGATCTGCTCAAGAGTCTCCTCAGTGATATTTATAGCTCCTTGTACCTTGCAATCGTCTACAGTTATATCGGATCCCATCGTACGTGATTGTGATAAACTCTTACAGGTGTTTTCCATTAGCAGGGCATTAGCAAGGATTGTATAAATTCCTTAAACACGTCAAATTGATATAAGTGATGATCTTCAAGCTATATCATCGGCTCGGGCCTTTATCACACGGCAACGACCCTAACAATGGTTTAAGGTTTAGCTATCAAACGAATGATATACCGGATAGATACGATGTGGCTGCTCGTTTGCTGGTATCGTACTTGCGCTGTCTCCGCACTGCTGGTGGTACACATTGTGTTTTCTATTTAAGAATTTTCCCAAACTAGGCCGATCCAATCAACGAATCGTTGAACATTAAGGAATGACAATTTCACTGATCGTGGCTGCTGACGTACCCTCTTGCATTGAAATGCTCCTTTATGAACCAAAGGTAAGTCCATTGTCTGTTTATGGTAGTACCCGGCTTTCACAAAACATAATCTATGACTTTCCATTACGGATCTTGCTGTAAAGGAACCCAAATTGGAAAATTATTTTAAAAGACATGCATGGGAGGTTGTTTGCTTGCAGATAATTGTCAAGGGTACATTAAACAGAGTAGAATACCGTTACCGAATTAACACGATTGATTGCTTCTACTAGAAAAGGAGAACAAATATCGCATCAGCGGGCTTGCTCGTTTATTGATTTTTGAGTAACTTTCACAAAGTTCTCACACAGTAACCTGGTCGTCAATGGTGTAGACTCTGAAGAAGTCCGAGCCCCCAAATGTGGCCTAGTCAAGTTCTGGGTAATTTTGACCCGGAATACATTTCAAAATGACACATAGATAGGTCAAACTGACCCAGAATGCGAGTTCCGGTCACATTACTTTAAAAACCCAGTACTACCAGGGGGTGAAATGGGTCAAGTTTGACCAAGATATTAAGAACTACTAGGGGTGATATGGCTCAAGTTGACCCAGAAATCAAGTAATGCCATGGGTTGCGGCGGTCATGTTTGACCCAGATATCAAGTTACCAGGTAGTGATATGGCTCAAGTTTTGCCCGAATATTACCTACTACCAGGAAGTGATATGGGTCAAGTTAGACCCAGCTACATCAAGCACTACCAGTGGTGATTTGGGTAAAGTTTGACCTAGATATCAAGTACTACCAAGGGGTGTTATGGTCAAGTTTGACCCAGATATCAACTTCTACCATGGGGTGATATTTGTCAAGTTAGACGTACATACCAAGTACCACCAGGGGGTGATTGACCCAGATATCAAGTTCTACCGGGTTTAATATATATGTCAAGTCAGACCCACATACCAAGTAATACAGGAGGGTAATATGGGTCAAGTTTGACCTAGATATCAACTACCAGGGGGTGATTGACGCAGATATCAAGTACTACCAGGGTTGATATGGATCAAGTTTTACTTAGATATCAAAGTACTACCAGGGGTGATATGGATCAAGTTTTACTTAGATATCAAAGTACTACCAGGGGTGATATGGATCAAGTTTTACTTAGATATCAAAGTACTACCAGGGGTGATATGGATTTTCGTGTAACTTTCACTTATAACATAGTACCCATAAACCTACACCTGTAATCACAAGCTGGGTCAGGTTAGACCAGGTATCAAGTATGACCAGGGGTGATATGGGTCAAGTTAGACCTACATATCAAACACTACCAGGGGTGATATGGGTCACGTTAGACTAAGACCTCAAGTATTATCAGAGGTGATATGGGTCAAGTTTGACACAAATATAAAGTACTACCACGGGTCGATTGACCCATATATCAAGAACTACCCGGGGTGGTATGGATCAAGTTTGACATAGACATCGGACACTACCAGGGGGTGATATGGGTCAAGTTAGACTTAGACATCAAGTTCTATCTGAGGTGATATTTGTCAAGTTTGACACAGAAATCAAGTACGACCAGGGGTGATATGGGTCAAGTAAGACCTTGTTAGACCTTGATATCAAATACTACCAGGGGGTGATATGGGTCAAGTTGGATTCGGACATCAAGTTCTATCAAAGGTAATATGGGTCAAATTTGACCCATAAATTAAGTACGACCAGGGGTGATTTGGTCAAGTTTGACCTTTGGTAAAAAGTACCACCGGGGGTGATTTGAGTCAAGTTAGACTCAGACATTAAGTATTATCAGAGGTGATATGGGTCAAGTTTGACCTAGGTATCAAGTACGACCAGGGGTGATATGGGTCAAGTTAGACCTAGGTATCAAGTACTTCCAGAGGGTTATTGACCCAGATATCAAGTCCTACCATGAACTGCCAGGGGTGAAATGGGTCAAGTTAGAACTAGATATCAAGTACTACCAGGGGGTGACATGGGTCAAGTAAGACCTATATATCAAGTACTACCAGGGGTGCTATGGGTCATGTTAGACTTTGATATCAAGTACTACCAGGGGTGATATGGATCAAGTTAGACCTAGATATCAAGAACTACCAGGGGCGATATGGATCAAGTTTGACCTAGATATCGGGTACTACCAGTAGTGATATGGGTCAAGTTAGACCTAGATATCAAGTACTACCAGGGGTGATATGGGTCAAAGTAGATCTAGATATAAAGAACTACCAGAGGTGATATGGGTCAAGTTAGACCTAGATATCGGGTACTACCAGGGGTGATATGGGTCAAGTTAGACCTAGATATCAAGTACTACCAGGGGTGATATGGGTCAAAGTAGATCTAGATATAAAGAACTACCAGAGGTGATATGGGTCAAGTTAGACCTAGATATCGGGTATTACCAGGGGTGATATGGGTCAAATTATACCTATATATCAAGTAAGACAGGAGCCCAGTTTACGACCAGTGCAGTAGCCGGGCACGAGGGTCGAATGGGAATATTTTTAAAGTCGGTGGCGCACAAGTAGCGCTACCTCTACCGCCCCTGTGTATTTTCTGGTATTCCACGTAGACCACGTGAACTTTGTTTACAATCAGATGTGGCCTTGTACACTCTTCGAGTATTCTGGCCGGCAAAGCACTAGTAAGGTCCGTCTTATGGGAAAGTTGACATTTTGTGTCATAATTTCCACACAAATCCAAGGGTAATGATGAAAGTAAAAGCTGGACAAGTTTTAAAATGTGCCCCCTATGATCATATCAAAAGTTGTTAGGAATTAAACGGTGCAGATCTCCATAAAAAATACAACTTAATGTTTTTGTTCATTATGCTGTGTACAAATCGTGCCTGCAGGAAGTCCAGGCTCTGTGGCTCTTTTGTAAACAAGTGATGTCACAGGTCACATCGTCTATACAAGTCTTTACTTACCAGTCGCTGGGTCAGTCCATTGTTTGTTTGTTCCACCGGTCTGTGGTCGTTAATCAACAAATGTCTTCCCCTATGAATGGTTTTATTTGTGCAGTCTTCCCCTAATGGAGGGTGTGTGCACCTTGGGATTCAAACCTTAGTGGAAACAATAAAGAAAGCCGTGACATTTCAAAAAGTTTCAAAAGATTTAATTTACTTATTTCGCATTGGAATGCAATTGCTCTTTAGAATCTTGACTCTTAAGGCCAAACAGGAATTTTACGGCCTTCCAGCTTACAGTAATCAATCGATTTCCAATAAACCAGAAAGTCATTAGTGAGCACCAGCGTATTAGCGTAAGTAATTTTTAAATTACTTGTTAAAACAAGTTGATTATATGACATTGACCTTCAAGCTTCATCATACCGTGGCTTTTCTTTGAAAATTATGTCATCTATTCAACTAAAGTCTGGATTCCCTTGGAAAGCTCACAATACTTCGGTTGATTGAAAGACCAGTCCTTTATAGATAAACAGACAATAGACTGACTTTG
Organism: Asterias amurensis; assembly: GCF_032118995.1. NCBI lineage: Eukaryota > Metazoa > Echinodermata > Asteroidea > Forcipulatida > Asteriidae > Asterias > Asterias amurensis. The sequence continues at coordinate 7,103,100 of NC_092657.1, read as the reverse complement.
TAATTTGTTATTAGATACTCGATGCTTGCTACCAGCAGTGCGGACTCAAACTACATGTAGACTACATTCTGCGCAGACGCAGACAACCAATCCGCAAGTTTAGTGCTTCGCTTTTTGAGTGTCATTTAATACATCGTATATCGTTCGTTTTGCTACTCAAGCTGGGTATTGCCGACTTACACTCGTTGGAGCCACACACACCTACACAATCACCCCTACATCACACCTATACGTTAGACGACACCTATTGTACTTTCTGTTGTTCCTGTATTGAAGCAATCACCAATGGTTTTGTACACAAAGGACTTGTGAGGACACCTGAAAACAAAGAACCGACTAGTGAGAACATATTGTCCCTTTTGTTAATGTTCTTGGACGTAAGGCAATACAAACACACCATTGTTCAGTGAGTTTACATCTGGGTATTACCGACTTACACTCTAAGGAGCCAGTTACACCTACAAGTTCACGCACCATTTTTTCGTGAAAAGTGTTGTTTCACAATGGGTTCAACAGAATCGTGTGACATGGGCTTAAATGTGCCGATAATCTTAGGCCTAGGTCTTCTCACCAACTTGTTACTTTTGTTCGTCTTTTTCCGCAGTCCCCGACTAAGATCGGAAACTGATTTGTACTTTGCAAACTTGGCACTGTCCGATGTGCTCTTTTTGATCTTGTTTTCTGGGAAAGATTTGGGGAGGTTTGCTTTCTCACAAGTGTCAAAGCACCAGCCATTCGGCAGTACTCTTGGCTGCGTCACATTTAACTTTGCATTAAACACGGCAGTGGAGACATCCATTGCACTGGTTACCATGGTGACGTTTGAAAGATACCTCGCATTGTGTCATCCAATCCAGCATCTTAAGATGCGCAGTCGGAGACGAACCTATAAAATGGTTGCAATCTGCTGGGGCATTGGAGTAGGTTTTTCGCTAATCATAACTCCATGTTTCGCTAATCACCGAGTCTTATGCCTACGGTGGCCCGAAGAAGACATGTACAAAGGATTCCCATCAAAGATTTCACTTTGCGGTCCCATACCGGGGGCTGAGTGGATGCAGTACATCAGCGAGCCTCTTCTTGTCATCCCTTGGTGTATTGCAATGATCGGTAACGTCTACATGTATGCTCGCATTATCCACATACTGAACAAACGCAAAGACTTTAACGCAGATTGCAAGAATTCAAAATCTAATTCAAAGGCGCGGCACGTCCGTAACCAAGTCGCAAAGATGTTGGTAGTCAATGGTGTGGTGTTCTTCTTATGTCAAGCTCCTTTCACTTTGTTAATTCTGACTGGTTGGATCTGCTCATTCTTTGAGGGTCTTGATAATCCTATCAGTGTTCTTCTTGGGAAGTACGCAGATTGGATTGTTCAAAGTCCTTTACGGATTAACACTGTTGTTAATCCAATCATTTACTGCGCGTTTAACGCACAATACAGAGCTGCGTTTACCGAGGCGTTTGAATGCGTTAGACGGCGTGGACGGTACTCAGACAACTCACTTAATGCAGTTAGTAAACCAAGGAGTAATAATAAATCAACTGCACGGAGCGTCTGTTCTATCGATACAGGTGAATCTAGACTGTAAATAACGGTGACTGGTACAACAAAAGCAGTGAAATGTCCTTGTTTGTGACCTAAACTGTCAAAATTATCTTCGTAATAGACAGCAATCAACACTGACAACATTTAATTTCAGTTCGTTTGAAACTTAACATTTCTAGTTGCTTTTCACAACCACCTAGTTTCGGGAATCTTTGAGCGTTATTTTGACGTGTCGTAACCAAGTGAATAAGACAACCTACTCAAGAGCCGGCTTTACTGATCACCATTCTTTTTATGTCCTGTGTAATGCACGAATGGTAACCCAGTGAAATTTTTTCCTGGGGTCGATTTTAAAAAGAGTTTGGACTAGTCCTAATTTAAGACTAGTCTAAGGAGGTATACAAAACTAAAGGCTAGTCCTAACTCATCGTAACTCGAGATAGGGTCAAATCCATCCCCATATTTGATTGGCAGCATATTGCGCCACGGTACCTTGTAAACCGTTACACGTTGTTATTTAAATGAGTGCAGTAGGTCTCTTACATCAGAACGTTGCTCTCACTCTGCACTTACCAAAGATTATATTATTTGATGCTTACACGTTGCAATGGCCTCATTTTCACATGATCCAAAACCTACTGTTTGATCTGTGAGCTTTTCGAGAATGGAAATCGGCAAGTCTTTTCTTTACGAACACAATATTTTTTCAGAGATTCTTTCATTTCACTATTGATCAAGGGATTTTACACTAGCTTAAAACAAACACTTTAAAGTCGGTTATTCTTTTGTTTGCAAAACAACGACTTTTTGGTTGTACAATTAGTCATTTCACCTTGGATGACTTTGTACAATTACAGTCATTACACCTTGGATGATTTTTTAAAGTTTAAACACGGGTGATTTTTTAAATTTCAATTATTAATAAAATAATAGTTATTACTATTTATTATTTACTGGGCACCTTTGACAAAACAAAGTTTTGTTTTAATATTTTCTCAGGAAGAAAAAAAGGCAAAAATCACCTCTTTATTTTAAAGGCAGTAGACGTTATTCGGCAAAATCAAATTGTTCTAATACACTTTGCTGTATGCTGTGTTCGTAGTGGTTGATACCGCACACTGTACGTGCGAAACGGTTAACACGCTGGCAAAAAAGATTGTTTTACCTGGAAAACGTTTTATTTTTTATTTTTTATTGTAACCACAGTCCGTGTGTCAAATCCAAGTGGGTTAGGTCGCATTATTGATATGAAATGATTCCCACCTGGGCCATGAATTGGTTCCCAATTCGGCCATGACGTGGTTCCCACATGGGCCATAACATGGGCCCCACATGGACCATGAAATGGTTCCCACAAGAGCCATGAAAAGTGAAATGAGTCCCAAATGGTATGGCCGATGTGATAAACGCCCATTGGATACTGCACCAGAGATTTTAATATGACCCATATGTAACCGACAAGGCTATCTCTGTACCAATTGGTTGTGGCCCCCAATGTCCTACATTTTTGTGTATCACTGTCTAAACATTGTATTTATATTGATTGAGGAACTTGAAATAAGTGTTGAACTGTATCGAAGAGATTTTAGGAATTTGATCCTCGCTGGACCAAGACACGACCTGACGCAAATGACGTCATCGTCACAACAAACTCGTTTGCGTTATTTGGTTGACTTTTTGTCCCCCATGATCGTACTACAGTCAAGTACGCACTTTAAGCGAAGTGACCCTTTTTAGCTTTAGTATTGGTTGGAAATGCGTGAATAACATAAAACTAATGCATAAGCGCTCCGTGCATTAATTATTCATAGGAAATATGTTTGCCTGAATTTACAAATTATAAAAATATTACTTGGACTGGTTGTTTATTACAACCATGCAGTTTGAGCAATCGGTCATCATAATAAGGGTTTCGGGTGGAGTGACAAGGTCTAGTAAATTACCTTGGGATGTTTGAATTAGCAATTTGGACGGTTTTAACGATGACCAATGAAGCAAAGCGAAACGTGTTACCCAGTTAATGGCAATACCACTTCTTAAATTGAGACGAAAATATTGTTGTGACAATGTTTTACTCATTTCTCAAAAAAAATAAATAAAATGACAGCACCTCAGTCTGTGATATTTTAAGGGGGGCTTTCTGCTATCATTAGCGTCAAACTGTGTGTCTGAATGTTAATCTGCAGACAGTGTGTTTTGTGTTATAAAAAGTCTCCAAACCCTTTAGGGGAGACGCGTATATCCGTTGTACATGCCTAAATTATTCCCGTGAATATGACTTGCTCAGGTCTTAAAAACTACAGCACCAGTACCAGCACCAGCAAGTAGTATTTAAAAGGAAGCTTATATCTTCAAAACGTTTAAAATGTAAATGTAAACTAACATACCACTGAGTCCGGTTTGAAAATTGGGTGATGGAGTACACATGTAAAAGTAGGAGAGTAAGATTCAAATGAAACAGTGAGCATAACAATTAGTGTGTTGGAATTTTAGGCAATGAACACTGGTAATTGCTCAAACTAATTATTAGCATAAAACATCAATAGGTAGCGAGTAATGTGGGGAGGTTGATAGTATAAAACATCGTTAGAAACGGCTCCCTCTGAAGTGAAGTAGTATTCAAAAAAGAAGTAACTGTCCGAGAATTTGACTTCGAGACCTCAAAATTTGAATTTGAGGTCTCGAAATCAAGCATCTGAAAACACACAACTTCGTGTGGCAAGGGTGTTTTTTCATAGTTATCTCGCAACTTCGACGACCAATTAAGTTCAAATTTTCACAGAATTGTAATATCATGCTTATTTTGAGATACACTAAATATGAGAAGACTGGTGTTTGACAATGACCAATAGGGTCCAGCGTCTTTATTCAAGGCAAACTACGACTGAGAACAATGTTTCGGGAGAAATATTGAAGGTAATCATTGGTATGTTGATTTAATGAAAAGGGGAGCGAATTGATTGAGAAAAAAAGATTTTAGAGAGCTTTCGATTTGGGACGGTGGGGCGTTCAAGACGAAAAGTAACCGAACGCGGCGGTCCCGGCGTTCACGCTCCCGTATTGGGCCAAATTTCATAGCGCTGCTTAGCGGCCGATTTTGTGCTTACTGTGCAACTTTTATTTCATAACGCTGCTAACCGTAAGCAAACGAAGAGGCATGCTAACCTTCCGGTGCTTACCGCACGAAAATAAATGCAACACAATCCAAATCCACGGTAAACACGCAATATGGCCGCCCAAATTTTCTGCTAACCTGTGAAACACGCTAAGGCTAAACCATTTTTTCTGCTACAGTAAGCACGCAAACTTGCGTAGCGTTAAGCAGCGCTATGAAATTGGGCCCTGATTTGTAAGCTGTTTGTATTTCTAGCTATGAACCGGACGGTGACACGGCCACACTGATCACGGTTAAGTGCATTGTATAACAACCATAACAACGTGTACAAATTAACGGAACCATTCGGTAGTGCTTAGACGGGACGTTATTTCAACCATAAACCGTTCCCAAACTCTGCTCATTTTCCTGTTCATTTTCTCGCATGCGCTGATCAATTTGTGCGCTCTCGTTACCGTCCCCTTCCTCCTCCCGCCCCAAATCGAAAGCTCCCTATTGTCAATTTGGTGGCGGTGTAATGTGTAGATATTTAAGCAAGTTACAAAGGAGTGGTTGCATATGGCACGTGAATCTTTAAACAAAATGTTTTAAATGGACGCAGTTTTTGTAGTTGAAAGCATTGGGGAACAGTCATCGTTTTCGTTTTCACCAAACTCTTCCTAACTTAAGATTACTCGCAGTACTTAAAGCGAGTTCAGTTTGTATCCGAAGACGTTGGGACTCATTGAGATAGTAAACTATTTGCACCACTGCACACTCGCGGGCTCAACACTCGACATTTAGGTTTAGATATGGGTGTAAACGATTGGGGGTGTAGAATCCCGAGTCCGGAGTTTTCCCTCTGTTACAACTGTCCCTGTGGAATGGGTAAGTGGGATGCAAAAAAAAAAGAAAAAAAGAAAAAAAGTGTTGTACCCTACTCAGACGTACTGTAAAACCGGCCCAGTGGCCAAACCTCACTGTACGCATATTTGGCCATTACAAATTTCTCTGGTTACGTCTAAATTTAAAATGAAACATTGTACTGATTTTGCTATTTACTTTTGCCTAGGGGGACCACGGACCATCCAAAAGTGTTGGACCATTTGTGAAAGTTGTGCCCCTCACTTAAAGCCAGACTGACTTTTAGGGAGGGGTACACCAAACAGGATGGTTGACAGTTCTTATACTGATCCGGGAAGTCTGGGGGGGGGGGGGGGACTGGGTGGGTACATTTCCCCCTTGCTAACCTACAAACCACTTGCTGTATCACTGACTCCCGTATCCCCTCTCCACCTTGAGCCTGCCAGAAACGCGAATGATTTGAATCATGCGCCATCTTTGTTCACAGTGGTGCAAATAGTAAACTATTTGCACCACTGCACACTCGTGGGCTCAAGACTCTACATTTAGGTTTAGATATGGGTGTAAACGATTGTTCGCTTCTAACCCTGTGGCGTGCTTCCTCACGCCGACAAAGCAAAGGAAACCCTAAACCTCCCAACTCTCACCAAACCCCAGACCGCCTCAAGCATCCGGTTCTTACCAAAACTCCCCATTTCTCACCCAAACCTAAATGACGGCCCAAAGGTTGGAACGCCCGCCATTCGGTCAAACTGCTACGCCAAACGTCAACACAGCTAGATAGCCAACTTGTATAGGCTGAGGTTTGAGCTCTATGCTCGGTAACATCTTCATCTGATGAAGAAGACCCATGCATGCTTCTCATACTTTCTCTATGGCCACTGACTGTCTGCTGAATTCTCGCATCTTTGAGTTGCCCAAACTCGGAAACCCCCAAAATCGACCACGTGGGCACACAATGCGCAGTCATCTCGACCCGCTGATGCTGCGAGAAGCAGTTAGAATCTACTGCCTCCTGTGATAGAAGATCGTCGGATGAAGCAAGCATAATGACAAAACAACAAAACCCCCATCCACCAACTCATTTGTTGATAAAAAGCAAACTGTGCCAGCTTAGGGGCAATAAACAAGGGAGGACACATCCCCGCGGAGTTTGCCAAGGAGTGATCACTGCCATCAGACCTCGTCACCTTTTTTTTTTTTTTTTTTTTTTCTTTTTCTTTTTTTTGACCTGATGGGAGCTGGCTCATAACCTCGCCTACCACCAACGAGCTGGTCTCGCCTATAACGTATGGACAGCTCCTTCCTCGTGACGTGGGCCTCTGACTGCTCCTAAGGTTTAATGTACTTCTGTACCCGTTGCAAGTATCGGCCTATAAAAATAATATACTACTTCAGTGATATCCCTTTTCTCGTGTTGGACCCAAGCCATTAGGAAGAAATAAAAAGCTTTACCTGAGGACCCAGCCGATTAAAACTAAAATCATCCATAGTATGGAGCTCTAAAAGGTTCCTCCGTGTCCTTGTGAGGTTGCCGTGTAAGGTCATTTCCCTCCGTATGAGGCTACACGTGTGTCCTATCAGTCAAACATGACTACACCATCCGGGTAGAGTTGTCGTCTAGATGGTCATCCCCAACCGTATGATGGTCTAGCAACCGACATTTAAACAGATATTTAGGCTCTAAACAGAAATCTATGCTCTTTAAGGCCGTGGGTTGTACGAAAAACGTCGAGTCTGCCGTTAAGCTCGGCCTGACTGTTTCGTGAGAGCTGCGGGAAGGAAAACAGAATTGCCATAACGCTTCAAGGTCACCATAGTTAGATTCTGTCCTGACAAAACTTCCTCAATTTGGGGATGACCAACGCAACGGTGTTTCAACGGCACCGTGTATGATAGACTGCATACCACGAAACCAAATAGACCGACTAAGTTATATATCCACCATGCAAAACCTCCGCGTTAGGCTACTTGACAACAAGATGGCATCGATCAGTCCAACACATCACTCTTTGCCTTCCTTCCACGCTCCATTGAACATTCTGTGAAAGTATAATATAAAAATAAAACCATTCAGCTTCTATCGCCGACCGCAGCCTCCGTCGACTGAACCACGTTAATAGATTTGGTCACTACTCATATATGGATCTGGAGGCTGCCTAAGTATCTTTAGAAAGAAACATGCAAAGCCAAACTGGTCTGTCCAATTTCCCTTAGAATAAAGTGGCTTTCCTCGACGACTCCATTGGCTGGGTTTCGCCCGATTGTACTCTAAAACTTCAACAGTACAAGAAGTCTGCCTCCATTCTAGAAGACCACAATCTGTGTAGGTGACCCGCGTTGTAAACCTTTGTTGCCTTCACCCTAGACCTTGTCAAATGCAAATTCTATAATCTATGTACACGCGTGCCATTTATTTCTTTCTTCTTTAAAGCCGGCGTCCATGACATTCCTACCGTAGTGTACAACCCTTCGCTCGCCGTCTCTCTCGTTTCCTCTGGAATGATTTTGAAGCGGTGAAATATTCTCCCCCAGGTGCGCCTTGAGTATTTTGAAGGTACTTTCCATACTCCTAAAAACAAAACAAAACATGTCCCGTTGACCGTGGAGGTACTGGGAACGGGTAAAATGTGCCACACAATGGACGCTGTAGTGAAAATATTTGCGTTTTGTTTGTGCCTAAGCCACAACTGTTGCAAACACCGGCCTTCTTAGGCTTACCCACTTCAAGGGAGAAGAGGGAAGCAATGCAAAAAGACGTATTTTTTTATATCCGGCGCTTTCACTCAGTATTTCCCTTTGCCTGTAAATATAAGCCTCTTTTTACTTGTACTCTGTGATGAAATAAATAAATTGAATTGAATTGATATAACTGCAAGCAAACATTATACTTTTAAGTATAATGTTTGTTAAAACATCTTGCTCTGTTTGTTTGGCTAAGCTAACATACACTAACGTACGCCCCGTTACCCTGCTTCTATGGAACGGCTTTGAGGATTCAAGCCATCCGTAGCATCATGTTGCTGACGTGGCACGGATTAAAATTTACATAAGATACACAAATTTATTGAAATTACAAAATTCCATGATACTATTCGACACTTACTGCCCTTTCGTACTCGTGTACTAGACTACGGAGGGACTGCGCCCGTACTTGCGCCAAGCAAGGTTTAACGCCGCAACCGATGATTGTTCTTTGCCAAGTGATCGCACGATTTCGGAACCAACTATAAATAATAACACATTTTGTTACGAGTCCAAATTTCTCACACGATCGCAGAACAAATACCTGCATCTTAATATTTATAGCGAGGCAAACTTATCTCGCCACCTCGGCTCATTGCCGCCAGCACTCTTTTTACGGTAAAGCATATTTGGTGCCGTCCCCACACCTATGAACCCAAAGTAAATTATTATTATTTTTTTTTTATTTTATTTTTTTTTATTTATTTTTTTTATTTTTTTTTTTTTGACTAGGAAATCTTTATTTTCGGACTCATATAATTCATCTCTAGCCATCTCGGGAGATGCTTTAAATTTAAGGCAATATCATTTCATAACTTTCTGCGAGGCAGAATCACCTCGCAATCTGTAGGCTTCGTAATATACTGTATTTGTATTCCCTCTGTGGAGCAAAACATACATCTGACTATTATTATTATTACAAAAATCATTATTAACACCATATTTACTTCTGTGAGGCCAAATCATCTCACGATCTCGGGACCCATCCCCATAGTACTTAAACTGTGAGGCCAAATCATCTCACGATCTCGGGCCCATCCCCATAGTACTTAATCTGTGAGGCCAAATTATCTCACAAACTCGGGGCCCGTCCCCACAAAACTTCGTCTGTAAAACTAGATATATACTTACAACTAACCATAATTAGTACATTACTATAAATACTATTTTTAATATCAAATTGATACTTATGTGAGGCCAAATCATCTCACCACCTTGAGGCCCATCCCCATAGTAATTCATCTGTGAGGCCAAATCATCTCACCACCTCGGGGCCCAGCCCCATAGTACTTTATCTGTGAGGCCAAATCATCTCACCACCTCGGGGCCCAGCCCCATAGTACTTTATCTGTGAGGCCAAATCATCTCACCGCCTCGGGACCCACCCCTATAGTACTTCATTTGTGAGGCCAAATTTCTCACCACCTCGGGGCCAGATCTACTCACATTTTTCGGGGCCCATTCTTATTATTTATACGTGAGGTCAAACCATCCTACTATGTCGGGACCCTGCCCGGGTAGTACTCTTTTTAGGGCTACGTTGTGGATTTTTTTTTTTTTTTTTTTTGATACTAAACTTGCGAAGTTAGAAAGGGCCACAAAGCCCGTTTCAAGTTTATAACCACATTGTGGTGCCCCGTTTTGTATAGCCGCGTTGTTGCACTTTGGTAAAAGTAAAACAAAGCAGGCTTCAACTATGATGACAAAATAATGCCCTTTGATGCACGCCGCTAAACGGCGGAAACGCACTATTTGCTGAATATTTTGGATTGATAGTGAATCTTTTGGATTGATAAGAATAGCTGTTTGACATGTACAATTCCACAAAATAAAAAGCCCACATCTCCCGCGTTTTTATCATAAGGATTGGCCTTGATCCTTTTAACAAAATGTATGTTTTTGGTGTGTTAATCTACATGGCGTATAGTAATACTTATGTAGGCCTGTTGCATACCCATTGTTGTCATCTCAGCCTGATCTCTACAACTCAAACTGATGTTTATATCCCGTGACTCTTCAGGTAATGGATAATTAATACATATTGCTTACTCAGGCTTGTCTCATGACACTACAGCGATTTTTTCACACTCATGACTGTTACTAAATTAATATTATGCCAGTACTAATGCAGTCAAATCTATCAATAAAAGCTTTTATCATTTTAAATGGCCACAAATCTTTGGTATGCTGCACAGTTTCTTTCAAATAGTCTTCCTGAGCATATTCGCCAGGCTAATTCTTTTCACTGTTTTAAATCACGGTTTAACTCATTGTTTGAAACTGCTGATTTGTAATCTGCTTAATTGTAATTTCACTTTTCTCTCATTGCATAAATTATTTATGTCTTTATGCCCTGAGAGACTTATGATTTTTTTTTTTTTATAAGTACATCCAAAAGTGATTCCTAGCTGACTGGGCCCGTTCCGCTTTGTCCATCCAACTTTGCTTTGTAAATGATATTACATATGTACATGTGAAGACGGCCCCCTTAATTGGCCGCCCCATAATGGTCACCATCGAGCCCAGTGCTGGCTACATTTAAGGACGTAACATTTACATAACCATGAAGTGTTTCTTTGAGCGGCAAATGACACAACCTTTGTGCCAAGGTTTCAGCACTCCTCGGAAGCTTATGCTGCATGGCTCACATGCGGCCCCATTTATGCCTCCGCATTTTCGAAATTCCTGGAAGAAATCAATTCAATTCGAATCAAATACACCTGTATTTCCATTCTTCCATGAGAAATATCGACAGTTAAATGTCAGTAAGTTTATAACAGTAAACATACATGTTATTAATGAAATAAGCCGGTTGGATAAGCAGGCTTACAATAAAAAAGAAACAAAAGGACCGGCACTGACTGTACTGCTTTCCAAACTAGTCTTACCATTTAACCAACAGTTCTATTCAGAACTAATTAGAGTTAGTCACTACATGGTGTTACCGCAAACTTTTCCATATCGTATTTGCACCATGCAAAGTTTCAAATCCTACTTAGGCCTACCATTGTTTAACCCCACAGCGAATGTGTGGGACTCGAACAAAGAAGATAGTGACTTTAAAATACTGCTCACCTGGACAATCTCCGACACGTTTCTTGTGAGTTAGGTCCATGACTCAGTGACCACAGATTTGACAGGCACTGATGACCGGTGTAGGCGAGCTGAAAAGCCGCGTTCGCCAAGCATAATGAAAACGGTTCAGTGCATTCAGGATTTAAAGGCGACTGGAAATAGGATTTTTTTTCTTTTAAACATAAGAGTATATGTTTATTAACAATAAAACAATTTTTTGAGTAATTGTTTGTCACGATTTATATGTTAAAAAAATTAATTAAGTGACTGGGGGTTGACTCCGCCTACCCCTTTTGTGACGTAGGAAAAGGAAGACTTTTCCTCGATCAAACATAGACCCCCCTCGATGCGTAGATAAACACACGTGCAAAAGTACATGTAATTCTTAGACGTGAGTTTGTACGCTGCGAAAAAGGTTTTTTCTGTCTTTTTCCGGCAATGCCGACCAGGTGTGTTGCTGCTGGATGCAGCAAAACAACTAAAGATGGGGTCAGTCTTCATCTGTTTCCTGAAGATCCCAAGTATAGGCGGTTGTGGGCTGCGAAAGTCAGATTAACTAGAGCAAAGTGGTCCGGTCCGACGTCTTTTTCAGCGCTGCAGCGAACACTTCGAGCCGTCGTGCTTCGAATCCTGGATACACAACTCATTTGACATGACGAGAAGAGCCATTCTTAAACACGACGCCGTCCCAACAGTTTTTCTAGCTAGTGGGAAGTCGAAGAAGGTATCTGAAAGACGTGACGAACTCAGAGGAGCATTTGCTAAACGTGAAAAAAATCGGGTAAGTTTGAACTTTGAGGGTATGTTTTTAGCTTTTGCCAAGTGACACGATTTTTGTGTTGGTACCGCATGCGATTCACCGTGCGTGCAGGTCCTATGTTACCGTCCGCCCATTATACAGCAGCCATAGTGCGTGCGTGCAGTCTGCTCCGTGGCCATTTTCTATAATAATACGTAGACCCACATCTTACAACCCATTTGGTCACTAAAAAGTCGCATAGTTAAATAAAAGTAGCAGCAATAGCTTTTGTAAAAACCACTAGGCGTTCAACATGTTCAAGTTTCAATGTACGTATGTGTGTAAAATCGTGTCTAAATTTGTTTTGATGTGCCATGTTCCCAGACGTAATGTACGGGGGCCCGACTACAAATTTTCTCTCCAAATATCGCGCCTTGAAACACGTCACGAACAACGCCCTCTCGGGTCGGGGCCTACTCGTAAATTTGTATATACAATCAAAACTAAGATTTTTAAACCTTAGTTAATTTTTTATTCACATTCCTCTCGTAAAAACACATATTTTAGTGACAAAAGCTTTATTTAAGAAAAATACCACTTCCAGGTGACTTTAAATACCGGTGATCTATTCATGGCCTGAGATTCAAGAAGTAACAACCAGTGTACACAAAAGGTCCCCTTGTACGCCATCTAAACCCATTCAAATTAAAATTGCCCCAAAGTAAACATGGTACAGAAAATACAATTCGCAAATTGTGTGCATTATTTTATACGATGAGCCGATGAAACTGGCACGTTGAATTTACTATTACTTTAGGGGGTTCCTTTCTGCATTTTACTATAGCTCCCTTTAATACGTTTTCGTATACGATGGATACTCGGCAGACTCCTGAAGGGAGGACCCGATGCATACAAAAGGCCGCAATTTATTTGACCCGGCTGACACGGAATAATTTTTAAATGGATGAAAAGGCAATGAAATACGAAGAAATGATGGTATCTACTACCACCTCTGAAGAAAAACTTTTCCGTGTGCCCCCTATGTTAATACTCCCTGATGTGTACCAGTATGAACCATTCTGCTCTAAAACCGCACTGCTGTGCCAAGGGCATGTTTTACAATAGAGCAAGAGACACACCAAAGCGGTACCGAAGATCCTTCTTCGTAAACTAACCCCTCGCCTGTGCCAGCAAACTTAAGGCTGTAACACGGCGGAAATACCCCGAATAAAACATGTACCTTTTCGGGGTTATACCCTTAGTCACTTTACTTCATGATTAATTGTATACATCACCCGAAATCCCTTCAGAGTATTGCGCTCAATAAAGCCTCTATGTGTTTCTGATCCTCCAACCGGAGACGAACCAGTTCACGTCCAGCTGCGGGCACGCCAGAAACGCGAATGATTTGAATCATGCGCCCTCTTTGTTTACAGTGGTGCAAATAGTGTTCATTGTCTTTAACTTCAGCCACAAGCAACACCTCGTTGTTCTTTTGATCCACGAAGAAAAATATTGAGCTTTTAAATATTTTGTGTCCTTCGATACACATTATGGGGAAACACATGGGGAAACAATTAATGATTGGTTTGAGAGGTTTAGAAATTCTTTGTAAGACGCAAAACGTCCACAGATTTACAATCAACTTAATGTTGAAAGATAGTGCTGTTATAGTGCTTACCTTGAAAATGCTTGCTGAGGTGCTGTAGTTCTTGAGAAATTAGTAAAATAAAATCACGGAAACAATTTCCTTCGCAATCGGGAGAAAATTATATTGGCATGTAACAGATTAACGCGACTTTCCTGAAAACATTTTACTTCTTCTTAACAACTTGACGACTATTGAAGCTGAAACGTCTACAGGTAAACTGATTTGAATACATCTCATTCACGTGGGTGTGTTTCATATCATGGCCAGAGACAAAAGGTATCAAAAACCGTAATAAACTCTCATAATGATAATAACTTCAAGCTTATTCATCTCGATTCCTCAAACATAATGAGGCGATACCAAGTTTGCTTTTAGTAGTCATTCTATGAATTTAATTCATTTATTATCCTTTGACTGAGGCGTCCCTGCTGCTCGTTCGCTTCGGCCAGAAAGAATATTAATACGGTAGTAGAATGTCGTCCGACTGTTGAACTGGTAGAAGTACTCGACTTAGGTGGCATTTTTATGAATGAGATGTTCACTCACAACATTGTATTATTAGAGTTTAATCCAGCGTAGTTTGATTTTGCCCATATCACACGTGAAGGATCGGTTTGCGTGGCAGTTTGCAAACAGCTGAGTACTTTACATTGCATGTCCCATCCAGCCACTGGCGCCTATTTCCATACATCTTAGAAATAAGGGCACAGTGTTCCTTCTCTAGGTAATTATTGGGTTCACCTTCACCCCAATTTCTGTAGGAGACCTCCACGTTACCCTCTCTGCATTCCCATGTTCCCTCCACCTCTAGATCATTACAGTCGATCCATACTTCTTCATTATTTTCAATCAAGTCCAATATAACATTGTTTTCTTGACTTGAGCTGGGTGCGGCCAGAACACCATCCAGCTTACTACACTCGTCTCTAGCATCGGACCAGGGAACGTTGGACTCGGTGATCCTGTAGCAAGAGTCTCCCCAGTGATGCCAAGACTCCGGACAGGAGGAGTAGTGACTCATAAATGTATAGCACTGCGTTTCTTGAGATGCAACCACTTTGAAATAACAGCTATCCAACAATGCAGTGGCTTATATCAAGAATACACAACTCAGCATATTGATGCTAATGTATGCAATTGCGTTGGCTCTTTACACAAATTAGGTTGTTAACGAATTTATCAATGTTTTGGTCATTTCAAACCGACCCAAAATTCAGTGTACATAATATATTTTAAAACATTTAAACAGGTTCTTCTAAACAGAGTTTATTAGATTGAAGTCGCTAAAACCTTTTGTTTTCCTTCAATTATTGTATTATCCTCTCACTGCCGCAGATAATTTCGGAACACTTTTTAAGTTTATCACACGAACGGTTCGAAGAACAGTTTTCAAATACCTTTAAAACGAAACAGTTTGGCGCTGATGAACACACAGTCGCAGTTAACACGACATGATATAAATAAGTACAATTTATCTTCTTCAAATAGAGACAAAGTAGACCCGAGGAGTTATGATATCTCTCCTAGTACGAATGACGATCTTCTTTAAATGATAAAGTCGAGCCAAATGGTTGTAGCAAAGAGCAGTTATGACATCTCCTGTTTCTGTTTCACAAGCAAGCGTAACTGTGGTTTCACCTGCTAAACATGCGCACACTTCGATTGGCCAACACTAGCATTGAGTCATGAATAAACATACACATAAGCTACAACACATCCAATCAGAAGAGACGAGAGCCAGACGCTTGAAATGCTTACTAAGGGCATTTTGCGTTCATTTGCAATTAACATCACTAACATACACACCCAAAACCGGTGCGATATTTAAAATGCCAAGGTTACGGCAATTTGTATGGTGGGAGCGCTGATGTTAGTACCATGAATATACCTCGTTTGTGTTACTCTTGTTTCAAGATGTTGTTTTGTTAAGACAACATGTCTAACAAGGAGCGCTTAATGAACGCTTATGCTCCACACTAATGGTAAAACGTAATGTCACAAGTTCAATGAACACGTTGCATTTGATCGGTCGAGTTGGTCTTAGAAAAGCGTTTGTAACCGTTTGTTATAAAAATGATTGGTTAGAAAGATGTAAAAGTAGAATACAATGACCTACACAAATATGCCTCAAAACTGCGTGGTTTTCGTTTTACCTCGTCGACTAACACGGTCGGCCATTTATGGGAGTAAAAAAGTTGACTCCCATAAATGGCCGACCGTGTTAATTCGCGACGTAAAATGAAAACCGTGGAGTTTTGAGTGATATTTGTGTGGATCATTATATTCTTCTTTTAAAACATCTTTCCAACCATATACATTTCACAACGGTTTGAAACGCTTTTTTTATAGACCAACCCTTCCGATCCAAGACAATGTGGTCCTTTCGGGCAAGCCTCATTATTTGAAAACACGCTGTCATGCTTGATTGGCAACATATTGCGAAGCAGCACCTTGTTAACTATTACAGGTGATATGTAAGAGGAGTATGTCTCATTGGCAGCATATTGCGAAGCAGCACCTTGTTAACTATTACATTGTGCTGTGTAAAAGAAGTATAGGTCTCGCATCAAACATAGTCCAACATATATACCTAGCAGGAAAAAAAAAACGTTTGTTAAAGAGAAGGTACACGTTTGGTTATTGTAAAACACCAGTCTTCTCACTTGGTGTATCCCAACATAAGCATAAAATAACAAACCTGTGAAATATGAGCTTAATTGGTCATCGAAGTTGCGAGAAAATGTTGACAGAAAAAACACCCTTGTTGAAAGAAAAATACTTCTGGCTAGAAGTCTTGTATTATTTCAGTGATAAATTACCACTTTCTTAAAATCTTTGCTACTTCAGAGGGAGCCGTTTCTCACAATGTTTTATACCAAACGTGTACCTTCCATTTAAGCCGCCTCGAGCGCCACTGAGACGCATATGTACGCTTATAACTAAGTAATACTATACCGTTGAAAAAACAAACACTCAAAGTTGAATTAAACATCACAGCAAGTGAAATTGCGTTTTCCAGACACAATACATGGTCAACCAATTGCACCGAAGTATGGGGATGTATGCAACGATTGGCGTGTATTCAAACATTGTTTGGAATCTCTACTCCGTCACGTACATAATTTATCTTAGCGGGTCCTATCATTAAAACAAAACCTTAGTTGTGGGCATGAGCAATAGTCTAGTTTATAACACCCCTTGCAAGTATTGTGCCTGCTCATTGGTTTAGAGCGCGTCACATGACATGTCTTAGTTTTGCTAGACGACGGCCGTGTGATAGAGCGTCGGTTTGCCATGCGCTAGTCCGAAGACTAGCACATGGCGCCGTGCGCTAGTCCGACAGACTAGCACACGGCGTGCATTACCCAGACGTCCGTTGCGTGTACGAGGATGATAAATTAATAGTCTGTAACCATTTCAGATTGTCCGACACTATACATGCAACACAGTAGGTAAAAGTGTTTGCAATCTGTGTTCGCGTCGTCCGTGGATTGTAGCATTCAGGTCTGTAACTTAATAATAATAATACAGGTTTTAGAAATGTTTGGGGTGTTATAAAACAAATATTGACTGCTTTTACTCGTGCAATGGTTAAAAACTATGACTCCCTCGGTGATCCCCGGAGCGTTCTATTTTCCCTCGGCTTCGCCTCGGGAAAATAGAACGCTCCGTGGATCACCTCGGGAGTCATAGTTTTAAAGGTGGACTATAACAGATTATTGATATAGCCAATATTACTATTTTTGTACAAGAAATGTAAAATAAGGACTGATATTTTAGTAGTATTCAATAAAACCTTTACCTTCATGCAAAAAAACACGAATTCGCGCGGCGTACTCCGACCCAGAAAACTCAGTTTCGGCAAAAGCCGGTGACCCACGAACCATTCATACACAGTGTGTGACGTCACACCACGTACCGAAGCTCTGTACACAGTGTGTCAGGTCGATCGTGTGCGTGCATTTTACATGTACATTGAATGTGGAATAACATCGGACACTATAGGCTGCATTTTTGTTGACACAAAAAAACAGTGAAACTGTCCGATGGCAGCGGGTCTCGGGAAAACCACAGTAT
This sequence comes from Asterias amurensis, assembly GCF_032118995.1. Classification (NCBI taxonomy): domain Eukaryota; kingdom Metazoa; phylum Echinodermata; class Asteroidea; order Forcipulatida; family Asteriidae; genus Asterias; species Asterias amurensis. Next base: position 7,085,306 of record NC_092657.1, on the reverse strand, counting down.
AGATGAGGAAAAGGCATTTTAGGGAGGCACTTCAGAGGAAAGTGAGGGCTCTAGCGATAAGGGGAGCTCACCGGACGAGAGAGAAGCCGAAGACGTGTTATGAGTACATGTAGTTAACCAGCCCGGGGACGATGATCGTCAGGCCGAAGACGATGAGCCAAACCCTGATGATCGACGGCTAAAGACAGACTGGTAAGGCCACAAAACGTTTCATGAATTATACTGAATGATGCTTCGTTTGATCAGTTTATTTCTACTCCCAAAAATAGTTGAAGGCTATCCTTGACTAAATTAAAACATGAACGAACATGATGGACAAGGTTTATTGTTTACCTCCATTCACGTTATAATACATGTATGTGAACAACACATGCACTGACTTGGGCAGTATAGAAATGTGAGGGGAGGGGTCATTTTTGTCTTGCGTTTTATACTTTGTTGGCAAAATTCATACATTATCAATTTAAACTGATATTGTAGATAACCTATGTTGTTGTTTTTCTCCACCAAGTAACTGCATGGTGGTTGACACATGTGCATCTACACAAATATCTCATGTACATGTATGTAACTGCTACTTTGGATTATGATTGCCTTCTGGCATGGGTATAGTTTTAAAGCAATTCAGGTACACACATGCAATATTAACACTTCACCATGCAAACCACAAATCTGTTGTTAATAATTTTGTATGAATTCTTTTGTTAATAATTTTGTATGAATTCTTTTGTTTTGTTTTACAGAAAACACTGCAATGATGATTATCAGCAAGTGGTGAGCTTAGGACTATCTTGTCCGTTCAACCGCTGCCACTGACATCATGTTTGATGGCAGCAACACGAAGGACGTTTCCAAACCCTTGTGTACAGTACAGTGGAAGGATTTTCGTATCCACCAACGGATTAGGCAGCTTTGCTTTGGTTTATTTGTCTTCAGTCGTAACAATTTTCGAAGTTATAATGATCCGGAGGGAGTGAGAAATAATTTGATAAGCCATAATAATTTACGTATAAATGTACATGTATATTATTTCATTTTGTTTCTTTCAGATGGGTGGGTGGTTCAAATTGATTAATTTAATTTGAACCACCCACCCCTCTGAAAGACACAAAATGTAAATTACTATGGCTTATAAAATTAGGTGTGTGGTTCAAATTGATTAATTTAGCACTTATGTGCAATAAACTTGTCCCCTGTTGTCAACAATACACTATGATTAACATGGTAACAACATTCAACTTGGTTAGCAGAAATATAAAAACAAAACAAAAAATAGAAGCCATGTACACCTCCATAATAACGACAACACTAAAACTGTATGTATTTGCAAACGACAATAGTTTGTTTTTGAGTTTAAAATATCAAAATTGAAAAAAGGTTGTCTAGTGATAGCGAAATCATCTGAACATTCCGTCATCAAAAAAAGTTAACTATACAACCCTGTCAACGCCCCCACCCCCCAAAAAAGAAAACCTAAGCCATGTTATGTACCTAGTTAGCTGTGGTTCTCTGTGTAAATTGTAAATTAAGTTGTACATTAAAAGAATATAATAAAATCATTGTGTACAGACCATGTCATTCTGTTTTTAAACAAAGTTGATTGTACTACCCTGGTTACCCCCCCCCCCCAAAAAAAATATATATATATAAAAAATAAAATAAAAACCCACATCAATGTGTACAAGCTAGGGCCCAATTTCATGGATCTGCTTACTGTAAACAAAGAATCGACACTTGCGGAAGCAGGAAATTCTGTGCTTACATCAAGCGCGTTTCACAGGTTACCAGCGAATTTTGGCTTTTGCCGGTCATGGGTGCATAGTTGGTTTATACCAGGCATTCTACGCTTACAAAGTAAGCTCAGAAATTTAGCGTTTGGACGTAAGCAGAGAACGGTGATCATAAGCGCAGAATTTGGTGATGAACAGATCCACGAAACTGGACACAGGTCATTCTTTCTTCAAACAAAGTTGAACCCACTACCTTTGAACCCCCACCCCCCCCCCCCAAAAAAAAAAAGCTGTTGCATCCTTTTCCGGCTGGTGAAGGTTGATGTCAATGACACGGGGGTTACACATCAGCTGCGGATGAAGTTGTTTTCGTGTCTTGTCACCCTGCTGACAATGAACAAGTGCATTGTGCATGCATTCTATGCGTATCTGTTTAATGAAAAATAAAAAACAAAACCAAATAATCGTTATGTGGGATTTCTTGAAAATTTACAAGGCAGAAATACAATCTCGGTAGGTTTGACGTAACACCATGTACTGACCATCTCTCTTTGAGTTTGCGTAGTTTTGAAAAGAACCTTACATGAGTTAACGCAAAACCAGTACAAAAGGAGTCCACATGCAACAAAACCAAGGGGGCAGGTTTTCTTTATGTCTGATAGAAAACATGACCTCCAACGACCCCCCTCCCCCAGATCTACACCTAGTACAAAACTGTTCAGGTACAGATCGGGGTGGGGGGGGGGGGGGGGTTTGCGATTCAACACCCCATCCCCTCCCCCCCCTCCACCGTGAACAGTTTTCAAAGGGGCAGCTGAAAAACTAAAAATGAAGAAATCATCTGATCCTCTGAAAATTTGCATGCATAGGCCTACTACTTACCTAAAGTGCTATTGAGAATCTTAGGTCTCCATTTCTAGTTCTGGCTAGCATGTCTTCGTACTGCATTGTCTTTGTCCTGCATTCTCATTGTAGTGTAGAGCTGCGAGTTATTTCTGTACAAAAAAAATATAAAAACAAAAAATAAATAAATAAACAAAAAAACTAGTGCTGAAAAAGAACTGGGCTTATTTTACAAATGCAAATATAGTAAACACTCCATAATTAACCGTGCCAAGCCAATAAACACAGCTATAGGAAAACTTCAGACTAAACTTCTCTGGAATTGGTAATTCCTGAATTAGGAGAGAAAAATTCTGAATGACCATGGATGGGCAATTATATGGATGAGAGTTTGAACATATTTTTGAGCTGTGCCTTAAAAAAAAAAAGCAAACAATTCTTTGGCAAAAACAATGTCCAGCAATCCAGTATAGACCAATATAAATACATGTCAGCGAGGCCAATAAACTGTTAACTGTAACAATCAACTTTTTAAATGGATTCATATAGTGTTCACACATGGTTGAGCATGAACATGCCAGAAAGTGTAAACCAGGGCATAAACATGCCTAAAGCACTTGGGTGGCTACATGGATTCATCACTCAACAGAGTCAATACACTATGTAGCTATTTTATGGTAGTCGGGTCAGATTCAGAGCATGCACATCGTGTCATTTGACAACAAGATGATTGTTCCTTGCATGAAAAGGGTAGAGATTGTTTACTATTTTTCTGATTACAATTACATGTACATGTATTGGGCCTGAATTAATAATGGAGATAGTTTCTCAGTAGTAGATTTTTAAAAATTATTAACAAGTACTTACCAGGCTTTTCTCTCTCTCTTTTCTGTAATGCCACTTGATTCTTTTGCTGTTCCACGGCCACTTGCGACCAGGGCCACGGCAGAGGGACCCCGCCGACGTCGTAACATGCACAAGCAGCACTGGCTGGGGCCTGGTGGTAGAAGATCCCCCTGAATTCTCTCGATGCTTAGAGGTTTAAATTTCGGAATCGATCCAGGCTTCTTACACAAACTTTGAAACTTCTAGTGCATCCACAAACAACCAAATAGTCGGCAGTATTTATAGCTGATACATTAGAAACAAAAAGCTTCGTAGCACACACGCACGCCTATAGTGTGGATGAAAACGCATACACAACACACGGAGTAACATGGCGTAATCTTTGTTTACTCTCGTTGCTTCATGGGTATGACATCACCATTTTTTGACCGCGTTCATGACGTCCGCTGGTTTACAAATCCGCTTGGATTTCAGTGTTGGTTTAATAGCCGGGAACCAGTCCAGGGCGGGAAATTTCAAAATCGAAGAATCGAGGTCAAATTTTTTCGGTCAAATTGTAGCAAAATTATTTGGAGAAAAACATGACCACAACAATGAATTGATAGCTGAACACAACATAAACAAGTTCTGATAGTGATTTTAATGTAGGAGTACCGTTATAGTCCATCTTTAACCATAGCACTCGAAGCAGTCAATATTTGTATACAATCTATTGTTTGACAAAATAGCAATAGATGTGGTTTTGTTTGCAACAGTCTTTTCAAACCCTCCAAAACAACATGTCAAAAACGTAAAAAGTAAGCAGGGGAAATATGCTTAATTTGCATTAATTGAAAAAAATTGCCGTTTTTGCCTCTTTTTTCCCCCACATGCATACGACCTGATAATAGATAAACTGTTTACGATTTTACCAAAAAATTTTGTTGCAAAAGTCTCTTGAAGCCCTCCAAAACAAAGTATAAAAAACGTATAAAAAAAAATGTACGGGAAATATGAATAATTTGCATAAATTAGAAATTACCGTTTTTGCCCTATTTTCACTAGTGTATGTGTGAACAGGCCCTGATAGTAGAATTTATATCATTGTCACAACAAATTTTTGTAAACAGGTAACCCTCTTAAATAAAGTATACACATTTTCAAAGTACCAAAGGAGCCAGTCAATTTTAATTAAATTTGTTTAATTAAAGTTACGTGCGCATTATGCACTAACAAGAAATGCAATACTGACTGCTCCTGTAAATGATGTTTGGCGCCCTAGACCGTTCACGATTAAGACGGGAGATATTAGGGAGGTTCCAAACTTTACAATATTGTCCAAGGCCCACACTTTGTGTACCACAACTTATATATAATTAACAAACCTGTGCAAATTTAGCCTCAATCGGTCATCGGAGCAGGGAGAAAATAACGGGAAAACCCATCCTTGTTTCCGCACGTTTCGCCGTGTCATGACATGTGTTTAAAATAAATCCGTATTTCTCGCTATCGAGAATTGATATTGTTTTAATGTTTTCTCAAAAAGTAAAGCATTTCATGGAATAATATTTCAAGATAAGTCTTTCACCATTACCTTCTGTAAACCCTGTAAATTATTTGTAAATCTGTGAACTTTTATTTTGTTTCTGTACCGAAAGTGTATAATGACTTTAAAGGCAGTGGACAGTAATTACCCAAATTAATTATTAGCATAAAACCTTACTTGGTAACGAGTAATGGGGAGAGGTTGATAGTATAAAACATTGTGAGAAACGGCTCCCTCTGAAGTGACGTAGCTTTCGAGAAAAGAAGTAGTTTTCTGCGAATTTGATTTCGAGACCTCAGATTTAGAATTTGAGGTCTCGAAATCAAGACTCTTAAAGCACGCAACTTCGTGTGACAAGTAGTTTTCTTTTCTTTCATTATTGTCTCGCAACTTCGACGACCAATAGACCCTTCCCATTGATCTCCATTATACTGACCCTTCCCATGAAATATGTAAATTGCACATAGCGCGTGCGCACTAACGTTTTGGTTGGCAAAATGAGGGAACATCGCGCTGTTTTGTACACGGCTAATGGTTGCGTGACGCAGACGCGATTGTGCGTCTGCTTAGTGCACAACTCTGTGGCGTTTGCCAACCAACAGGGTGTGTACGCATGCGTGAATGTAATTAGCATATTTCATGGGAAGGGTCCATTGAGCTCAAGTTTCCACAGGTTTATTATTTAGCGCTCTATAAATGTTGTAATTATTATTATTTATTATTATTATTTCATGCATATGTTGAGATACCCAAGTGAGAAGATTGGTCTTTGACAATTACCAATAATGTCCAGGGTCTTTAACGGGGGAATGTTAGCTGATGCGCATGCCTACTCTACGTTACTAGGCATTCTACGCTTATAAAGCCAGCGCAAAAATTCAGCGCTAGCACGTAAGTGGAGAATGATGCTCCTAAGCGCATAATTTGGCGGTGAGCAGATCCAGAAGAGCCATGATGAAATTGGGCCCACAACACTGTCGAGGAACAATTTTTTCTCATCTGGTTTTCAGCAAACTGAATCACTGATTTTAATTTATTTTGATTATATCCCTGGTATATAGAAACCTAACCAGAGCAAGACCAGCTTTCACCTGCATATGATACGTGTACCAGCAGTCTGTAAGTCATTTTGCAGGGTCAGCATTATAGCTGAGACCAAAGAGCAAGGAATGCAGACTGAAACAAATAGTTTTAATAGGGGAACACTTGCCTTGCGAGAAATTGTGTGATATGGTGCTGTGGAGATATTATAATACAGACGCCGCAAGCCAATGGGAGCAATGTATGCAAATCTCGGCCCAAATTTCGCGCTTGGAAAAGAAATTACTATATTGGGAGAGTTACGACAATTTGCGATTAGGAGCCCTTTTGTTCCTAAAAACGCATGGGCGAACACGGGGTGCCAGACTAGACTGCCCATTGGGTTGTGCTGCTCACTTGTCGGTTGCGCACTGGGGAGGGGGAATAACGGTCAAGTTCTTGGCTCAAAGACATCTATAGGAGCAAGTTCGAGCGTGCACAATATAAACTAAAGGTTGACCATTTGCACTCGAGCCCAGGTTGGTTGACCATTTGGAACCGGCCTCGAGCCCATAGTTTCTTCACTGCTCCCAACAGCATGTTCCACTCGAACGTGTGTAGAGCGCAGAGGGGAACAGTAGTCAACCACGGGTCGACTAAAATGTGCCCACTCGAACTTGCTCTGCGCTGTGGAAGCGTGTCTAAATCTTGTACATAGGCGTAATACACGTTGGGTGCGTTCGTTTAGCTTCCCTGGGCCGACCCGGTCTGCCTCGGTGGGTTGGATTAGCTTTGACGTCATACCATGGGCTCACTCTGGTCAGCCCCCAGTGCACTGCTTGTGGCGTGGGTCACTTGGGGCAGGTGCATGACGTCACTATGAGAACGGTGGTAGATCGTTCGTTTAGCTCTTGTCAGGGGCAGGGGTCACCCGAGTGAGCACCGCGGGGTAGACCCAGGGAAGCTAATCGAACGCACCCATCAAAAGCTGCTCAGGGACTCCCATTTTCATCAATAACAACATATTTATTTGAACTATGATACTTAGTAACAAATGCATCATTAAAACCATAATATGAAATATTGAGAGGTTCTCCTAGAGAAGTACGTATAACATACTATAATGTTTATAGCATTGACTTAACTGATGCAAACTTTGACTTGTTTCAAACACTCAGAACCAGAACAAGAAAAGGGACAAAATTTACTTGTTTGAGAAATATTTCAGTAGGTGTGAAGAAACTATTTTCTCACCTTAAAAAAGGTCAAGGTGATAGGATTTTGGGCAATGATTTTTGTTATCAGAGATAACGGAAATAAGTCAAAGCTGAACTCATTCTCGTGCGGTCCGTTCATTTCAGCTTTATTTCTGTTTTCCTCTATAGTTTCAAGAACACAACCAATCTTTCAAATGCCCGAAAAGGCAGAGCTAACAGTACTTTCTCAAGATTTAATAGTGAGATTTAAATAACTAGCTGACTTCAAGTCACTGGACACGTTTGGTATAACGATCAAAAACCACACTTGGTGTATCCCTGTACATAAACATAACAAACCTGTGAAACTTTGCGCTCAATTTGGTCATCAAAGTTGCGAGAAAAAGAAAAAAAATGAAAGAAAAAGATACCGTTGTTCCACAAACTTGTGTGCCTTCAGATACCCGTGAATAGCGTTAGACCTGAAGTCTTGTTCAGATTCAATTGGTTTATTGGAAAATGTTTTACAGTTTATAGCTAGATAATTTGTGTAAAAGACTATAGGTAGTCAACAAACCTTTTGAAAAATAAAAAAGTGAACTTCAATTAGCTCAGATATAATTAGCATAACAAAATTAATTTAACTTGAGGACAAAGCAGGCCAAACACTGATATCGTAACATTGTGCATTAATTGTGATCATTCACTTTTCATTACTTGATTTTACGAGCTGTATACAATCCTAATTTTACCATGTTGATTGTCGTATAAAAAGGAGGATTTTTTTTACATAAGCATATTACCTTAAAAAAGGGGCTTTAACTTTTCAATTTGGAGATTTTCCCAGAATGCCGTAACCTGTTATGAGTTATTCACCACACTAGGAGCTAGCCTAAACTCGGCTTCTAATTTTCATCTCAGAAAATTTGAGTGAGCGATAACTTGCAAAGGCATTCCACGTTACTCCCCGACTACTGAGATCGGCATGATGGAAATAAAGCCCGTTCAAGTTAGATGCGAGACAGAACCTGAACCACCAGCCCCCTGGATACTCATGTGCGCAGTTGCCTAAGGCATTGACGTCGTTGTCTTTGTCTTTGGTCGTGAAGCCCATGTAGTTGTGGGATTTTAACCCGTTGGCTGAAGGATAAAAACATGAGGTCATAGTTGTATGAGTACAAGTACGTGATATAGGATGGGAAGGAGTAATATTGAATTTGGCTCTTATGTTGCCAAGGTAACCACAATGCACTAACTGAGAGGGTATTGTATGTGAGAGACGTGAGATAATTCTCACAATCCGACACAGCTTCAGTTGCAGGGCCTATTTGAAAGAAGAGTCTGCCGCCACATGAGTACACCAATCACTCTTCACCGTGTACGTACACGATGAGTCCAACATTAATAGTGAACGTACATATTAACTTCATGAACGTACACGATAAGTTTCAAACTGATCGTGTACCCTCCGTGATAAGTCTAAACAAATAGCGTGGATAATAAATACATGATAACTTAATGTGTTCAGAAAAGATAAATCCAAACTTGTCATGTGCTTACGCGATAAGTCCCAAACGAACATGATGAACGATAAGTTATTGTGTACATTTACGATAAGAACGAGATTTTGTGTACCTATGTGGCGGCATTATGAAATGCTTTATTTAAAGCATTTTGTAAGTTGCCCCTCCTTTGTTGGCATTTGAGAGTTTTCGTTTCCGACGACGGATGGTTCTGGTGACGGTGATTAGTTTTCAGCCTAACGTTGTCGTTTTCAGCAAAACGCAGATTCATCCGCAGTTCTTTCGTAGAAATTGAGGGGCACTAGACCCAAGCCGACGCATGCGCAGATAACGCCAAATGTACCAATTTTCCTTGGCAGAACCATCCGCCGTAAAGACCGAAAACTCAATATAAAGGGGTTGCTGATAATTGAATCTATATCCTGCCTAAACAAAGTGAATTCGTCTTACATGCATTTCCTGTGTAACCCTCCACTCGCAGCATGTAGTTCTCACTCGCATCAGCGACGGTGAAGGAGTCATACTTGGCATACCCGGTAACCTGATCGAAACCTTGAAGATCCACGCGTAGTTGGTACTCGCCCTGAGCGGTCAGAAGGTGCAAGTTGTCATTACCGAGCCAAAACTCTCCATCTACATTCCCAAAGCCACGGCTGTAGCTGGCATAGTCCAAAGAGAAATCTACACTGCCGTCCTGGCGCCGCTGGAACACCTAAAAGTTCACACAATATATTTAGAAGTTGTAAATTTGTATTGAATTTGTGACGTCATTCATTCACTACAGCGTGTTATCTTACCGTCCATCCACCACCGTCTGTTTCTGCGTAGAGGTCGTACCATGTACACACCGCTCACCGACGCACCAATCGCAAGAATATCAGAACAATCCCGTGGGAACACATCTGTTGAGGTAGGGAGAAAACAAAACATAAACCCTACATTACATAACTGCTAAAATTACTGCTGTATTGCTTTGATTGGACGCTCCAGAGCTTTAAATTGAGCCTGCCATTGGCTGGGATAGAATAGCCATCATCTGTAATAGGCCCTTTCGCTAAAAGCGGGCCTATATATAAACCTGAACCCAAACTTCATTATAATACTGACTTCAAAACTCATTTTAAACCTGACACTGGAAACGGGTTAATAACTGAAAAGAAAAAGAAAATTTGCTGTTAAGTTCTTGAGATCTGGTCCAACTTTTTGTCGACCCATAAATAAAGTTCAAACAGGGGACATGGTAAACCCAATTTCAATATTCAATGATCATCGGGTCTAAAAAAAAACTACTTCCGGTTGATCCTCATCAAAGGTCAGCATGGGGTGACGGTAACCAGAGTTCAACCATCATTGCTCAAAGGTTCTGGAACTAAAAAGAAACTGATAATGGCGTATGTGCTTCATGAGATATTTAGGTCAAACTTTCGTTTGACCAGAAATAAGATCAACACGGAGCCATGGTAACACCCGAGTTCAAGCTTCAATACTTATGGGTTTTAAAACTGAAAGGAAATTGAACTATTTGGGTGTATAGTGCTTGCAATTTTGGTTTGACTTCCGGTTAACCCGGAAGTAAAGGTCAATTTAGGGTCATAGTTTCCAAAGGCTAATCATCAATGATCAAGGGGCTCAAAACTGAAAAAAATTGTACATGTAGTTTATGAGATAACTAATGTTTCTCTCCTGGTTGACCCGGAAGTAAATGTCAATGTGGAGTTACGGTAACCAAGTCAACTTTCAACGCCCAAAGGGTCAAGAACTCAAAATAAATTGAAATTCGATTGTGTCGTTTCTCGAAATAATGGTCCCACTTCCGGTTTACCCGTAAGTAAAGGTCAACCTGGGGTTAGGCGAACCTAAGTTCGATATTCAATGCTCAAAGAAATTGAAAATCGATTGTGCAGTTCTTGAGATATGATCCCATTTCCGGTTGACTCTGAAGTAAAGGTCAACATGGGGTCTCGGTTACAAACAAGTTTTGAAATCGGTTGGGTATTTTTTTAAGATATGATACTATACAGATTGAGTGTTTTACACATTTAAATGAAGATCTGGTGGTTATTATAATAATAAGCTTTGAATTACAATAACTCGAGACCCAATGACGTCACAATAATCTTGTCATACCATGGTCATACTAACCAATCCGTTAATGATGTAACTTAACCCAATCCTATACGCTTACCTCCTTCCGTCGTGGTCGCAAATTCATCAGTTGCATCAGAATCGTCAGGTTCGGAGGTATCTACAAACAAAATTCAAAATATACCGAGTAATTCGGGTCTGTTCAATTGTTTATTCCTTTATAAAATGAAGTCAATGTCCTCACAGATTTGCACAAAACTAATCATAATAGAAAGCTCCAATAATTACTTGCTGAGGAGCTGTAACCCACGGAAGCCCATAAGTGCCACGTTGCGTTTCTCTTTATTGTTGTAGTGTTTCTCTTTCACGTGGTAGTGTTTCCCATTCACAAGTACTTAATAACCGGCGGCTGCCACTTAATTAACTGGCGGCCGCCGGTTATTAAGTGGCAGCCGCCTTTTAATTTAGTGGCGGCCGCCAGTTAATAAGTGGCGGTAACCATGCAGGTGAAAGATAAACACTACCACGTGAAAGAGAAACACTACAACGTTTAAGAGGAACGCAAAGTGGCACTAATGGGCTTCCGTAGTAAACACAGTGGTGGAAGTACCCGCGTACCTATATTTTGCGCGCATAGACTCGGTGCTTGGTGATTGCAGTCATTATGGGTCTTGCATATCGTAATTGAGTTCAGAATGTGGAAACATTACTTTCATTATGTATTTTCTAACTTTCTACGGATACTACAAGCATCCTAAGGAGACATCGACAGTAATTATTGGGAGAACATTATTTTAAACACTTTTGTATCATCAAACAAATGTATAGGTGCAGCAATCTCCAATTCAGGCACTGATGGACAAACCAGCTGTATTTCTCAAACCCACAGGCTTAACTGGGTGCCAGTGTCTGCAATTCAACTTTGAGGCGTTGACAGATACACTCAACTGTAGATTGTGTTCGAGTCTACACTTTAGTGTAGATTCGGAGCGAAGTGTAGATTCGTAAAAGTAATCTACACTTTCAACATTAGAGTGACGTCACAGAAATAGTCTACAATTAGGAAGTTGCGACAGAACTTACCATTAGTAATGAGCTTCACCAAGGCAGACACTGAGACCTCTAACTCTTCCATCTTGCTTCTTGTTTCTTCCAGCTCAGATGTTATCTTTTCTCGATTATCAGAAGTGGCCACCTGTAACTCGTTTACTTTTACCTCTAGTGTCTTCCAGTTCAGTTGAAACAGCTTCTTGAGTTTCAGTCATTGAATCTTTCAGCTTTTCTATTTGTTGTTGTGTGTACCTTACTTCAGCGTTAACCAGTTCTAGGTAATCTATTAGCATAGTCTTCAGTTTTTCTACTTCTTGGTCACAAGAACCCGTTGCCTGACTGCTGGAAGATGCACTTTGTCGTGCAGCTATAGACTTCACGATAATAACGATCAAGAGTGAACGGATCAACAACCCCATTGTGCTTAGCTAACAATTCAACAACAAACCTACACGAGTTCTTGACGTTGATCCTCTGCGTACAGATGTTCGAAGTGAAATGAGCAAGAACTTGCCAAACCGTTATTTTATATGTTTGAGGTAATGGTTCAAACGATTCAAACTTTGTTAATCTCCCCGTTGATCTACAAAGATAACCTGCTGGTGAATCGGAAGCGGAAAACATACTGAAACAGGAAACAGAAGGAGCCTCGTCCTCTCAGCTCGGGATTCAATAAAAAGAGAAGCAGAAGAAACCTTGAAGATATGTAAAATCTATTTCAGTCAGTTCACTCCACCACCAACAAGCTAAAGCCGTGTCCAATTTGCTACACCTACGGCTACGGCTGTAGCTGAGGGTGTTGCTAAGGACGTCCTATACCTCAACGCGTAATGACGTGGAAATCTAGCTTTAGCCGTAGCTGATGCCGCCGTAATTTTTCAGCCAAAACGTTGATCAAAATCGTCATGAAACTCAGCGAAACCTGTGTGACTAAAGAATGTATTGCAGCAAAAGATTGTGGGATACATTTCTGGTCTTTAGACGGCCAAAGGGTTAAACTATGAAGAAAAAAAAACCAAACAAATCTTCTACGGGAAAATCCGTTTGTCCCGGCGTTTGTATAGCGATTTGTTTCCGGATACGGATTTTGACGTAGGTCGGAGGATATGGGTTACGTATGATAATGATATGCATTGACCCCTTAACGTCAATGGCTATACTTCCCATATGGTTTGTGCACAGTTCTCCAGCTGTGACCAATTGAGGGCGCACTATTCCATATCAAATAGCGCCGATGACGTCATGATTCATTTGCCGCGTTGGTTTGTATGACCTTGCGTTCTTCAGAATTTTGGCTTGGAGTGTTTCGGAGAAAAAACATGTTTACCATGTTTGAACGTTAAGAAGAGACTCGCTATATTTTGTTCTTGTGTCCTATGGACTCCATCTACTAGAAAAATGTAATAACTTTATACTTCAGAGCATTCTTTAGCCCCACTTTAAAATGTCATAGGTCATTTCAGGTGGGCATGTCTTGAACAAGTAAAATAAACGAGCGATTAACCCCCCGTCTTTGCAATCGCATTATGAAGTTTCGTAGCCAATATAAAAGCCAGGGAAGAGGAATTTACTGAGTACTATTTAAGGATATGGGTGCATCGTCCTGGGCAGCAAATGTGGAGCCGTCGACCTTCAGTGTACGGAAGCTTATCGGGCCTTGTTGAACAACCTTTGGAGGTCACCTCAATAATGGGTGCGTTCGTTTAGCTTCCCTGGGTCGATCCCGGTCTGCCCCCGGTGCGTTCGAATAGCTTTGACGTCATTCCAGGGGGGGGGGGGGGCTCACCTGGGTCAGCCCCCAGTGCCCTGCTTGTGGAGTGGGTCACTTGGGGGCTGGCCCCAGGTGCGCGATGTCAATACGACAGCGGTGAGTGGTCGTTCGTTTAGCTCTTGTCAGGGGCTCACCCGAGTGAGCACCGCGGGGTAGACACAGGGAAGCTAAACGAACGCACCCAATATTATGTCGTTACGTCATTGAATTTCAAGCAGTACATTGATGAATTTTTAGTGCTGGATCTGGTCCAATTTGAAAAGAACTCTGTTCTGACAGGAGTATGTGACCTGTCACCATAAAATGAGCCAAAAGTGGGAATTATTTTTTGTAGCTATTGGTATTTCTGAATTCTGCAGATCAAGAGCTTTCCAATAGTTAATATATATGCTTAGGGTAACAATAATCCTCCACGCCAATAGAGCTTGTGAATCTGGAAACAACAGCGTTATCACTTACCTATTAACCAGATCTGTATTGTGAAACCGCAGGTAAAGTTATGCATGAATAAACAACACAAAAAACCTCCACACATGACCAGTTGGGTTTGTTTTTCCCATTACTTTTTTTTCGCACCAAATTACGTGTGAACAGGCTTCGATGATAACAACTCATACTTACTTATCCGTTACTTTCTATAACATACACGATGTAACTGTGTTCAAGCCATACACTAGAGATGGCGCTTGTATTTTTAGTATTTTCCAAATTTTAGGTATTTTTTTCAAAGATGACCGATATCCTAAATATCGCTGACCCACGTAATTTGGTGCGAAAAAAATAAACAATGGGAAACCAAAATGCACAGAAAGCTAGGCGCACTTTCCAGGCGTTTTATATATTTTTTTTAAATTCAGCTAGCGTGTTACACAATACGAAGCTGAAGTCAACAAATTTGCAAGCGACTGGATTGTGAAATAAGTCGAAAAAAAAAAGTGCAATATTAAATGTAACACGAGCATAATTTTGTATCACGATTTAAGGAGGTAGAAAAAATAGTATAGACGCCAGGCTCACTCACTTCATATTCTGCTTGGCTCATCACATGCGATGCATGCTTTTTGTAGAATTTTAGAATACTACTACGAACGGCTGTTGTATTGCAGTGTGGTGAAAAGAGTCGTAGGGAACACGTTCTTAAGGCAAACAATAAGGAACTTATTCCCCACTCATGAATTACCCCGTTTTTTCGGGGGGGGGGGTAAAAACAAAAAGAGGCGGCGGCCAGAGAAACTCGTTTCTTATTTACATGGTCATTCATAAAACTACAATACCAGCTCGCGACAACTTTATTACACACTTGGTATTTTCATGGCCCAAACACTTATATTGCAGTTAACTTCACTCAATTATCTGCCCTTTGTTTCCCCCAGGGTATTGTTAATGTTGACTGTGCTGAGGCGGTTTCTTACAAACCTTGGTTTAGTTTATATCCTTGCATCCCTTGGTATTATTTAAATATTTGCAGTTCCAATTATATGCTAATATTTACGTCCAGGGAAGGGATTGTGTCACTGTACCGCCTGGTACGTTCAGACCTTCTCTGATTGGTTGAGTATTTCAGTGGGAAATGTCACCATCTATTGCACCACACCTAGGAAATGTTTTTGTACACGGGCAATGGGGTTACTGTCTATTAAAAGGGCTGATTTAGTAATTCTTTGTGATGCTCCACGGGCAATGGGGTTACTGTCTATTAAAAGGGCTGATTTAGTAATTCTTTGTGATGCTCCACGGGCAATGGGGTTACTGTCTATTTAAAGGGCTGATTTAGTCATTCTTTGTGATGCTCCACGGGCAATGGGGTTATATACTGTCTATTAAAAGGGCTGATTTAGTAATTCTTTGTGATGCTCCACGGGCAATGGGGTTACTGTCTATTAAAAGGGCTGATTTAGTAATTCTTTGTGATGCTCCACGGGCAATGGGGTTACTGTCTATTAAAAGGGCTGATTTAGTAATTCTTTGTGATGCTCCACGGGCAATGGGGTTACTGTCTATTAAAAGGGCTGATTTAGTCATTCTTTGTGATGCTCCACTGGTCACCAATAATATGTGTGATTCTCAATGAAAACCTAGACAGACTTATGCTTGGCCTCTTTGGTTACCACCGTATTTGCTAAGAAATATTATTGTAAGATTTAAAGGCAGTGGACACTTTGTAATGACACAAAATAATTTGTGACATAGAACCTTTCTGAAATACGAGTAATGGGGGAGAGGTTGATATCATAAAACATTGTGAGAAACAGCTCCCTCCGAAGTGGCGCAGTTTTTGAGAAATAAATCATGTTCCACGATTTTGATTTCGAGACCTCAAAATATCAGATTTATAATGTGAGGTCTCGACATCAAGCATCTGAAAGCACACAACTTCGTGTTACCATGGTGCGACCAGGATGTTGTTTCTTTAATTAATATCTCGCAACTTCGACGACCGATTGAGCTTAAATTTTCATAGGTTTGTTATAATATGTAGAAATGCACCAACTGTGGAGACTATTAATTGACAACTACCAATAGTGTCCAGTGTCTAACCGCAGGACGCGAAGCCGATGCATATTTGGAAGCACTTGCGCTACCTTTAGGTGTTTTCAAAGCTTTACAGCTGACAACTGCTCTTCAGTCACGAGTAAAACCTATATATTTGTATAAATTGTAAGCTTTACTGTAATTTGGCAGTAGGCCGAGTGTAAAAACCAATAAACCAAACAGTTTATCTATCTATGAGGTAAAATGGTACATATAGGGTAAAACATAGTATGGCAGGCCTATTAGGTACATCACAGAGCAACAGAAAATAGCAATCACATGGGGTACACATTTTACATAGAGTGGTACAATGTTGATTTTGTGTAACAAATGGTACAAAGTGGTACAGATTATACAGGAGTATAATCTTGTGACCTTCTGGTTTTCCTTTCTCCGGATCAATAAAACACTTCCGATCTCTGGCTGTGCTCTGCCGTCTGGTCGAGTTAAGGCTGCCAGGGGCGCTCTTAACGTGTAGCTCGAACACGTTGTAGCCGGGTCCTTCGTTTTAATATTTAGCTTTTCAGCTTCAACTAAGGATAACCAGCATTCCAAGCTGTTAATATTGCCAAAAAATGTAGATTCGTGGAATATGAGAGCCGAAGGAATAGTACATTGTTGCAACGAATCTACACTTTAGAGTCTTTTTACCGACTTAAAGACACGGGACAATATTTTATGTGTATTTTTATTTTAAATCTTCGGACGTCATGCTTTGTTTGCTGGGGCCGTCCAGGGTCAGGCGAAAGTGTTAAAAACTGCCATCAAAGCGATGTGCCCTCCCAGACCCCGAATGGTAATTGTCAACTTAGTCTTCTCACTTGGTGTATCTCAACATATGCATAAAATAACAACATTTTAGCTCAATCGGTCGTCCAAGTTGCGATAACAATAAGAAAAACACACTCGTCACACGAAGTTGTGTGCTTTCAGATGCTTGATCCCAATTTCTAAATCTGAGGTTTCGAAATCAAGTTCGTGAAAAATTCTTTTTTTCTCGAAAATTACGTCATTTCAGAAGGAGCCGATTCTCACGCCAATTTATACTATCAACCTCTCCCCATCACTTGCTACCAAGGAAGGTTTTATGCTTAGAACTATTTTGACTAATAACCAATAGTGTCCACTGCCCTTACACTATTTTGTAACATTATTTTATAAACTTAAAATGTTTTCGGAAATTGAAATCAAATGTTGTCAGCTGAGTTTGGCACATCATGATATCTTTCAATTTTGAAAGACATTCCAGTTGAACTATTACTTTGGTTGGTAACAAATCTACAGTTAAAGGAACATTAAAATATTGGTAAGAAACTAAATCGCGATATCACAGATTTTCATCAAACATTCGGTCCAATGATAATGATTGTGGAGAACACCCTTGACAAATTTCTGTCTGAAATTTCATATTTGATGAGAAATAAACATTCTAATTTCACGTTGGAGTTTATCGCTCAGTGAACGTTTTATTCTTTTCTTTTGCAGCGATGTCATGGAAAGTATGTTCTGCACTATTTGTTCATGACCCAGATGGCCGATCGATCTCGAGCTTCTACAGGTTTGTCAGTTTTTGCATATGGTGGATACATTAAATGCTTTCACTGCCAGCGAACGTATTAATGAATACAAGATAATACCGTTACTCCACGTCATATCATACTAATGCCATGTGGAGTCATCTAAGGTTCATTTGCTGGATCAGCAAAAACAGAGAGCTTTTGATGTCTATGCAACAGATTATTTGAAATCAGATTATACATTGAAAACGCTTGAGGGCGTCACTGTTTTACTAACCCTTGTGCATAATTAAAATGTGGTTGAATAAGCATAGCTGAAATATTCGCCATCATTGAGTAAACTTGGTGTTACAATGACATCTGTGACCGTGAAAGATTTGGTCGATGTAGTTTGCATTGTTCAAATGATTTTGAATTTCCACACTAAATTGTTAAAAAAACATGGATTTTGTTTTGTTTGACTTTGGCAAAATACAGCACTGATCTTCATAAAATGGACCAAACTTAACTTTAAAGGCAGTGGACACTATTGGTAATTACTCAAAATAATTATCAGCAAAAAACCTTTCTTGGTGACGAGTTATGGGGGAGAGGTTTGATGGTATAAAACATTGTGAGAAACGGCGCCCACTGAAGTGGCATAGTTTTCGAGTAAGAAGTAATTTTCCACGAATTTGATTTCGAGACCTCAGATTTAGAACTTGAGGTCTCAAAATCAACCTTCTAAACGCACACAACTTCGTGTGACAAGGGCGTTTTTTCTTTCATTATTATCTCGCATGTTCGATGACCGATTGAGCTCAAATTTTCACAGGTGTGTTATTTTATGCTTATGTTGAGATACACCAACTGTGAAGGCGAGTCTGTGAAAATTACCAATAGTGTCCACTGCCTTTATAAAAACCATTAGTGTATTGCTTGAAACTCAAACGACGAAACACTGAGAGGACGATGGCTCGACAGTTTGACGCCCAGGAAGATGCACCCACGTCCTATATATATTATATTTATTGGTTTATTTCATAAAAACATAAAAAAGGAATGAACAGTATGACAACCGATGTGGTTGAGTTGCACTAGAAGATGTACAGTATAAAACAAGTCCTTAAAAAGAGCTTATGTTTTAAAATGGTACTCAATTTCCCGGCTATTTATTGTATTTGATATGAAACTTCATAATACGGTTGCCAGAGCAGGAGTTAATCCCTCGTTCATTTCGGTTGTTCAAGACATGCCTAATTGGCCTTATGACTCGTGTAAACACTTAAATTGCAGTTTACTTCACTCAATTATCTGCTCTTTGTTTCCCCCAGGGTATTGTTAATGTTGACTGTACTGAGGCGGTTTCTTACAAACCTTGGTTTAGTTTATATCTTTGCAACCCTTGGTATTATTTAAATCTTTGCAGTTCCAATTATATGCTAATAATTATATCCAGGGAAGGGATTGTGTCACTGTACCGCCTGGTACGTTCGGACCTTCTCTGATTGGTCGAGTATTTGAATGGGAAATGTCACCATCTATTGCACCATACCTAGGAAATGTTTTTGTACACGGGCAATGGGGTTACTGTCTATTAAAAGGGCTGATTTAGTAATTCTTTGTGATGCTCCACGGGCAATGGGGTTACTGTCTATTAAAAGGGCTGATTTAGTAGTTCTTTGTGATGCTCCACGGGCAATGGGGTTACTGTCTATTAAAAGGGCTGATTTAGTAGTTCTTTGTGATGCTCCACGGGCAATGGGGTTACTGTCTATTAAAAGGGCTGATTTAGTAATTCTTTGTGATGCTCCACGGGCAATGGGGTTACTGTCTATTAAAAGGGCTGATTTAGTAATTCTTTGTGATGCTCCACTGGTCACCAATAATATGTGTGATTCTCAATGAAAACCTAGACAGACTTATGCTTGGCCTCTGTGGTCACCAGTATTTGCTAAGAAGTATTATTGTAAGATTTAAAGGCAGTGGACACTTTGTAATGACACAAAATAAGGGGGTTATCGAGGGGGTTGCGATATTTTTTTTGCCAGCTCTTGAATTACTTAATGAAAAAGCAAACACGTTTTATTTTGTTATTAACATAAGCATTATTAGCATTTAAATAAGGGTAGTTTACAACATTGATAGCTGATGGGAGACATGGACTACAAGTTACTGCAAGATCTTTATATCCATGCAGACAGTTAGGCCGTGTGAGAATGGGCGGCATCAGCTACGGCTACAGCTAGATTTCCGTATCATCGTGCGTGGAGATATAGGATGTCCTTAGCAATACCCTTAGCAACAGCCGTAGCCGTAGCTGTAGCCGTGGATGCCAAATTGGACACGGCTTTAGCTTGTTGGTGGTGGAGTGAACTGACTTAACTAGATTTTACATATCTTCAAGGTTTCTTCTGCTAAGCTATTTATTGAGTCCTAGTAGTTGCATCCGGAGCTGTGAGGACGAGGCTCCTTCTGGTTCCGGTTTCCTGTTTCTTTTCCGTTTTCGGTTTAGCCTTGTAGATATATAGGGAGGATAACAAAGATTGAATCGTTTGAACCATTACCTCAAACATATAAAATAACGGTTTGGCAAGTTCTTGCTCATTTCACTGCGAACATCTGTACGCAGAGGATCAACGTCAAGAACTCGTGTAGGTTTGTTGTTGAAGTGTTAGCTAAGCACAATGGGGTTGTTGATCCGTTCACTCTTGATCGTTATGATCATGAAGTCTATAGCTGCACGACAAAGTGCATCTTCCAGCAATCAGGCAACGGGTTCGTGTGATCAAGACGTAATTGTAGACAAGCTAAAGGGCATACTCATAGAATACCTAGATCTGGTTAACGGTGAAGTAAGGAACATAATACAACAAGTGGGAGAGCTGAAAGATTCAATGGCTGAAACTCAAGAAGCTGTTTCAACTGAACTGGAAGCCACTAGAGGTAAAGTAGACGAGTTACAGGTGGCCACTTCTGATAATCGAGAAAAGATAACATCTGAGCTGGAAGAAACAAGAAGCAAAGTGGAAGAGTTAGAGGTCTCAGTGTCTGCCTTGGTGAAACTCATTACTAATGGTAAGTTCTGTCGCAACTCCCTAATTGTAGACTATTTCCGTGACGTCACTCTAATGTTGAAAGTGTAGATTATTTTTACGAATCTACACTTCGCTCCGAATCTACACTAAAGTGTAGATTCGAACACAATCTACAGTTTTAACAATTCAATTGACAAATTCCTATCTTTCAAAACTGAAAGATATCATGGGCAACAAAACATAGCTGGACAAATTTTATCTTTCAATTTACTTAAACATTTTTTTAGATGAGAAAGATTACTCTAGGAATATATTAAGGTTGTACTCGATAATGTTGCAAGAAAGTATGCCCATATACTTAAAAATATTGTAAAATAGTTCTAAAATGTGACAAACCGTCGTTTGACATACGCATACGAAATAAGACTACCTATAGTTGTTAGAATTCTTTTTCATTGAAACTGTTACATAAACTATGAGGGAAATAGTTTAAGTCAGAGAATAGACTCTATAATGCTACTCTCACGCTGTGGTGAATATCTTGCGAATATGAATATTTGAAATTGTTGTAATTGGATAGTTCATAGTGTTCTCGGTCGTCCCTCAACCTATCAATATCTTACGCATTAATACTGCATGTTTACCAACAATACCATTTCTTACCAATGCTTACGTAAATCGATGGCGAAAAACCGTCTTCATAATATGTGCTGAGTTTATGCTACTCTTACACTGGGGAGAATATGCTAGCGAATGTTACGTTCACAAGTCAAATAATTTTATGCAAACGGAACGAAATTCTCGAAAATCGCTTAAACTTAGCAACATTCGCCGTATCTTCTTAACCGCGTTCACAAATTAAACCGGTTTCTAAATTGACCGATCTTCGTAATGAGGTGGGGAATAATTTGTGAACGTTCCGAACTTGTTACCAACGCTTACGAAGACACGACATAATAGTTGCGAAGCTTGAGTGATGTTTAATATTTCCGTTCGTAATCACATTCGCTAAGCATATTCTCCCCAGTGTGAGCGTAGCTTGATGCTACTCTCACACTTGGACGAATATTCTTGCGAACATGAATATTTAAAATTCGCGATGAAATCGCCCCAAAGTTGCGATTTGACAGTGAATATGTTCTCTGTCGTCCTTAAACCTCTCCTTACCAATATATTACGCATAATACGCACGCTTTACCAACAGTACCAATGGCTTACCAAATGCTTACGAAAATCGATTGCGAATTACCGTCTTCACAACATTCGCTGAATGTACGGAAGCGCTTCGTATTGCCCCTCTCACAGAGTGGCGAATGTTCTTGCGAAGATGAACATTTGAACTTCGCGTTGAATACCTCCAAAATGGCGGTGTGATAGTGAATATTTTTATCTCGGTCTCACCCCTCGATCGTCCTCGGTCGGCCCTCCCCTTACCAATATCTTACGATTGTTTTATTTTATTTCGAATGCTTACACCAACGCTTGACAATGGCTTTACGAACGATGCCAACTTTCACGCACGCTTTACCATGTTACCGATGCTTACGAAAATCGACGGCGAATAAACGTCTTCGCAAGATTCGCTGACTATATGGAGGTCGAAAAGTGGACATCTGCTTTTCCGCTCTCAAAACAACAAGAAAAGCAGATTGAACGTTGGGGCAAATCAATTAATCTACTTTTCTACTAGCCGAAAAGCAGATTAGACATTTTGTCACACAGTGGCCTAAAAGTGGACATCTGCTTTTCTGGGTTTCCCGGAACCCTTTACCGCTCCACACCCCCCTGTAACAGATGGACGCTGTTTAAGAATTAAGAACCAACATCCCTTAACAAATGCCCCCCCCCCGCCCTTCAAACAAGAGAGGGAGGTATTTGTATGGAAATTCGAATTTCCCCAATAAACAAAGTACCGGGGAAAAACAAGCGTGGGTCCAGTAGTAGTTGAAAATGTTGTTACAACCTAGACAGTCACGGAGAGGGGACGGGGATATAACGGGCCTCGGGCCAAATTTCAATTCATAGAGCTGCTTAAAAGCACAGAATTTGCTGAAGCACGGAAAATTAATGCCTATAAACTCATGTAACTGTTTTTAAACTTGTTTATACACGGCCACTCATTCAATAAATATAATAAAACATCATGTAAAATTACAAAATTACACAATACATTGAAAGTCACCTGAAAATAGATTGTTTTTTCTTTCAAACACAAGAGTATATGCTCACGAACAATAAAACAATTTTTTTAGTAATTGTTTGTCACGATTTATATGTTTAAAAAATATATAAAGTTGTTTGGGGGGCTGACTCCGCCTACCCCTTTTGTGACGTCAATCGAGGCAGACTTTGCCTGCAATGCGTATAGTAAACATACGTGCAAAGTACATGTACGTCCAAGTCGTGAGTTGGTACATTTCAAAAAGTGTTTTTCTGCATTCAGCAGCAATACACCTGGTCGGCATTGCCGGAAAAAACAATTTTTGTTTTTTGAAGCGTACAAACTCACGACTTGGTCCGTACATGTACTTTGCAATTGTGTTTACTCTACGCATTACAGGCAAAGTCTGCCTCGATTGACGTCACGAACAGTGCCCTCTCGGGTCGGGGTCTACTCTTAAATTTGTAAATAACATAATAACCGATTTTTTAAAACCTTAGTTAACTGTTTATTCACATTCCACTCATCAAAACACATTAGTGACAAAAGCTTTATTTTGAAAAAATACCACTTCCAGGTGACTTTAAGTCATATAGTCACACCAATTACAATCTTAAACAAAATAAAACATCAAGTCAGTAAACGAAAAACAGGACTATTGACATTTAAAAGCGGTAAGCCCATTCAGTCACAAATAAATTAGAATTGGTGATCAAACAAAAGGATAAAATGTCAGTTTTTTTACTATACACATAAAACATAAAATTAAAACTAAGATTGATACTATAAAACAATTAAAAATATGTAACAATAATAAAGAAAAGGAAGGACATACAAGAAACCAAGGAAAATAATTATAATAAAATAATTGTAATATATATTTATTTTTAGATAAATAATTTATATTATGAATTATTTATCTAAAAAATAAATGTATATAGGAAACAGAGACCGTACTTAAGCGTTTAGTATAAGCAGAGGAGGCAGTAAGCAAAAACAATTGTCAACATGTGAACAAGTTTTAGGCATTGGAGTTGAAACATAATAACAATCGAGTGGAGTCTTGGCCGTTAATTTGATTCTACCAAACAATAATATTGTTCGTATATTGGTTCGTTTATTGGTATATTGGGCCCAATGCCCGTTATCCCAATCCCCTTTAACTTTCTAGGTTGTGACTACATTATGCCAACTACTACTGGACCACGCGTCCCCGCCCCCCTGAACTATATGTTTATTGGGGAAATTCAAATTTCCACACAAATACCTCTATTGTTTGGGGGGGGGGGGGGTATTTGTTGAGGGATGTTGGTTCTTTCTTTTAGACGGGTCAAATAATCGGGACAAGGAACATCAAAGGCAATTAAGCCGCGCGACTGGGAAGCGTCCATTTATTACAGGGGGTTGTCGAGCGGTAAAGGGTTGCGGAAATCCAGATAAAGAGGATGTCCCTTTTTGAGCCACTGTGAAACAACACGTCCAATCTGATTTTCGGCTAGCGGAAGAGTAAAAAAGGGCATTGAACTAAAACGTTCAATCCACTTTTCTGCGTCCAGGAAACCCAAAAAAAAGATGTCCACTTTAAGACCACCAGTGTAGGTGAATAGGTAAAATTTGCTTTTCTGAAATCAGAAAAGCAGAAAAGCAGAAAATGGATGTAATTAAAACGTTCAATCCACTGTTAGGGAGGCAGGCAGAAAAGCAGAAAAGTGGTAAAATGCTTCAGGAAACAACGTTTAACTTGCTTTTCTGCTTTTCTGATAGCAGAAAAGCAGATGTCCACTTGTGAACCTCCATAGCTGACACTAAGAAACCGGTTTCTAAATTGACCGATCTTCGTAAGGAGGTGGGGAATAATTTGTGAAGGTAGAATTTGTTACCAACGCCTACGAAAATACGGCGAATGTTGCAAAGTTTGAGCGATTGTCAAATAAGGAGTTCGTTAGCATATTCGCTAGCATATTTGCCGTGTGGTGAGAGCAGCATAAAGTGACCGATTTCATAAGGAGGTGGAGAATGACGTGTGAACGTACCGAATTTGTTACCAACGCTTACGAGGACACGGCGAATGTTGCGAAGTTTGAACGATTGTTAAATATTTCCGTTCGTAAGCAAATTTCCATTCTCCCTAGTGTGAGAGTAGCATTAGGAAGTACTTCGTATTCCTGCTCTTACAGAGTGACGAATGTTTTTGGGAAGATGAATATTTGAATTTCGCGTTGGATTCGTCCAAAATGGCGGTTGGATAGTGATGTATTTCATCTCGGTCCCACCCCTCGATCGTCATCGGTCGGCGCCCTAACGAGTCTGGGCCTAATCTTAAATTAGTGAACAAAATTAGAGCTAGTTTTTTAGAACCTTAGTTAATTGTTTATTTACATTTCACTCATCAAAACATATAATCTTGGTGACAAAAGCTTTATTTTGACGAAATACCACTTCCAGGTGACTTTAAAGTCCTCTTGCTTTTACTTTTGTTGGTAGATACCTCCGATACTGACGATTCTGATGCAACTGATGAATTTGCGACCACGACGGAAGGAGGTAAGCGTATAGGATTGGGTTAAGTTACATCATTAACGGATTGGTTAGTATGACCATGGTATGACAAGCACATTGTGACGTCATTGGGTCTCGAGTTATTGTAATTCAAAGCTTATTATTATAATAGCCACCCGATCTTCATTTAAATGTGTAAAATACTCAATCGTTGTAGCATCATATCTTAAAAAATACTCAGCCGATTTTAAAACTTGTTTGTAACCGTGACCCCATGTTGACCTTTACTTCAGAGTCAACCGGAAATGGGATCATATCTCAAGAACTGCACAACTGATTTTCAATTTCTTTACAGTTATAGATCCTTTGAGCATTGAATATGGAACTTTGGTTTGCCTAACCCCATGTTGACCTTTACTTACGGGTCAACCGGATGTGGGACAATTATCTCGAGAAACTACACAACCGATTTTCAATTTATTTTCAGTTCTTGACCCTTTGAGCGTTGAAAGTTGACCTGGTTACCGTAACTCCACGTTGACATTTACTTCCGGGTCAACCAGGAGAGAAACATTAGTTATCTCATAAACTACATGTACAATTTTTTTTTCAGTTTTGAACCCCTTGCTCATTGAACATTAGCCTTGGGATACTATGATCCTAAATTGACCTTTACTTCCGGGTTAACCGGAAGTCGAACACAAATTTCAAGCACTATACACCCAAAATAGTTCAATTTACTTTCAGTTTTAAAACCCATAAGTATTGAAGATTGAACTCGTGTGTTACCATGGCTCCGTGTTGATCTTATTTCTGGTCAAACGAAAGTGGGACCTAATTATCTCATGAAGCACATACGCCATTATCAGTTTCTGCTTAGTTCCAGAACCTTTGAGCAATGACGGTTGAACTCTGGTTACCTTCACCCCATGTTGACCTTTAGTTAAAGGTCAACCGGAAGTAGTTTTTAGTTATAGACCCGATGATCATTGAATATTGAAATTGGGTTTACCATGTCCCCTGTTTGAACATTATTTATGGGTCGACAAAAAGTTGGACCAGATCTCAAGAACTTAACAGCAAATTTTCTTTTTCTTTTCAGTTATTAACCCATTTCCAGTGTCAGGTTTAAAATGAGTTTTGAAGTCAGTATTATAATGAAGTTTGGGTTCAGGTTTCTAAGCCCGCGAAAAGGGCCTGTTACAGATGAGGACTATTCTATCTCAATGGCAGGCTCAATTTAAAGCTCTGGAGCGTCCAATCAAAGCAATACAGCAGTAATTTTAGCAGTTATGTAATTGAGGGTTTATGTTTTGTTTTCTCCCTACCTCAACAGATGTGTTCCCACGGGATTGTTCTGATATTCTTGCGATCGGTGCGTCGGTGAGCGGTGTGTACATGGTACGACCTCTACGCTCCAGTCAGGCTTTCCAGGTGTATTGTGATATGGAAACAGACGGTGGTGGATGGACGGTAAGATAACACGCTGTAGTGAATGAATGACGTCACAAATTCAATACAAATTTACAACTTCTAAATATATTGTGTGAACTTTTAGGTGTTCCAGCGGCGCCAGGACGGCAGTGTAGATTTCTCTTTGGACTATGCCAGCTACAGCCGTGGCTTTGGGAATGTAGATGGAGAGTTTTGGCTCGGTAATGACAACTTGCACCTTCTGACCGCTCAGGGCGAGTACCAACTACGCGTGGATGTTCAAGATTTCGATCAGGTTACCGGGTATGCCAAGTATGACTCCTTCACCGTCGCTGATGCGAGTGAGAACTACATGCTGCGAGTGGAGGGTTACACAGGAAATGCAAGTAAGACGAATTCACTTTTTAAGGCAGTGATACATTTAATCAGAAGCGCCTTTGTAGAGAGTTTTCGTTTTTGACGACGAATGGTTCTACGGAGGATATGATGACATTTGGCATAATCTGCGCATGCGTCGGCTTTGAGGACGGTCTTCCCTAAATTTTTAGGAAAGTACTTCGGATGAATCTGCGTTTTGCTGAAAACGACAACGTTTGGCTGAAAACTACTGACCGTCACCAGAACCATCCGTTGTCAAACGGAAACTCTCTAATGCCAACCAAGGAGGGGTAACTTACAGAATGCCTTGCCTTAAGCAATTTATACTGAATAGGAATAGTAAAGATTCTGAAGCGTATGGTCGCCCGAAAGATACACAAAATATCTCTCGTATCGTGTACGTACACATTAACTTATCGTGTACGTACATAATAACATATCGTGCATCATGTTCGTTTGGGACTTATCGCATAAGTACATGATACGTTTGGATCTATCATTTATGTAAACTATACCCAGTAAGTTATCATGTATTTATTATCCACGATATTTGTTTAGACTTATCACGGAGGGTACACGATCAGTTTTGGAACCTATCGTGTACGTACATGAAGTTATTATGTACGTACACTATTAATGTTGGACTCATCGTGTACGTACATGGTAAGAGTGATTGGTGTACTCATGTTGCGGCATACTCTTCTGTCAAATAGGCCCTGCAACTGAGCTGTGTCGGATTGTGAGAATTATCTCACATCTCTCACAAAAGAATCCTCTCAGTTTGTGCATTGTGGTTATAACCTAGGCAACATAAAAGCCCAATTCATACTTACCCCTCTGTATCCTATATCACATACCTGTAGTTTTATGACTATGACCTCGTGTTTTTATATTTCAGCTGACGGGTTAAAATCCCACCAGAGAATGGGCTTCACGACCAAAGACAAAGACAACGACGTCAATGCCGTAGGCAACTGCGCACATGAGTATCCAGGGGGCTGGTGGTTCAGGTTCTGTCTTTCGTCCAATCTGAACGGGCTTTATTTCCACCATGCCGAATACAGCCGTCTGGGTGGATTCATGTGGAATAGCTTTAACAATTACCGCTCACTCAAGTTTTCCGAGATGAAAATTAGAAGCCGAATTTAAGCTAGCCCTAGTGTGGTGAGTAACCCATAACAGGTAACGGCATTCTGGGGAAATCTCCCCGTTGAAAAGTTTAAGTAAATTTTTAAAACTTAATTAGCCCTGGGGCCAATTTCATAGAGCTGCTTAAGCAAAAAATTTGCTTAAGCACGAAAATAGCTCGCTTATTTTACACATGTTACTGGCCAAAATGTCATGCCATATATCTTGCTTGTGACTGGTATTTAGCTGTTGTTTACTTAGCATAACAATTGGGTTGAGTCTTGGCCGGTAGTCTGGTTTTACTAAGCAAGGATGTTTCTGCTTAAGCAAATATTTTTGCTTAAGCAGCTCTATAATATTGGGCCCAGATCTCTTTATGTCAAACATTTACCATATTTTTTTTAACGACAATCAACATGTGAAACTAGGGTTGTATACAGCTCGTGAAATCGAGTAACAAATGAAAAATTATTAATCACGATATTATATAATGTTATGAGATTGTTCGTCTTTAAGTTAAATTTATTTTGTTTTGCTTATTACTGAGCTTATTAAATTTCCCTTTTTGAATTTATTGACTACTTCTCGTCTTTTACACGCAACTAATTAGTTGCACTTGGTTAAAACAGATTCAAACAAGGAGTATGAAAGTTTGAGCTCAACTGGTCGTCAAAGTTGCGCGATAACAATGAAAGAAAAAACACCCTTGTAATGGACAAAAACACTTCTGGCTTGTTTACTTCTGGTTTGTTTAAAAAACAAGTCAACGTTTACACCAGTTAACTCATAGCTTTAAACATAACGATATGTTACGTACTTCTGTTGAAGAATTTCCCAATATTTCATGCTACGGTTTAAATGATGCATTTGTTACTGAATATCGTAGTTGAAGAAAAATATGTTGTTATGATAAAAGTGGGAATCCATGTGTGTGTAAATGACAGTTTTGTTTACCCCCCTTCCCGCCGGCGAGCAGAAAGGAGGGATACCATACAAGTGGTAGTCTTGGCCCAAGACGATGGTGTTTGATTCTGGATTCTGGATAGTGTACTACGCGCGGTTGAATCGCCAAAGCGCGCCCGCCACGGTATGATTTAGTTACGTGGACGTCTTGAAATCTAGACAACACTCTGCAAGCTACCATCGTCTTGGCAATCCTGCAGCGCTGCGTGCACTGTGGGCGTTGCCGTATTATGTAAATAAGGCCGTTGTCAAGGTTGTATAATGCATATTCGATATAATATGAACAACATGGCAGCGCCCAGCAGCATGAAATGAAGTCGGGCCACGGTCGGACGTACCGGACGAACGAGTGATACTATAGTGTGGTTTGCCTAGCCATACTAAACGAACGCATTGCAGGGATTTAAATTCTACATTACCTTTTCCCAGAAAACCCAATAATAATTATTGTCGTTATTCTGAAGAATAGCTGACTACAGAATGTCTGAGAGAAAACTGACAAAGGAGGAATTAAGAAACAAAATGCTTGCATCTTCGTTACGTGTCGTGTTTGTTTCATAGTTTTATACTTCCCCGAATGATTTGTCGTGGGCAGGCAGATCACATGAACCACTGACAGACGAACTACCCACAGTGCATATTATTATACTCACATGGAGGTAGAAACCTCCATGATACCGTATATAAACTGCGCCAATAAAGTATCTAAACACTTACAAATGGTCAGATATATCGGAACCTGAAATAGTATGCCAAAAAATAATTTTTCATTTCTATTCACCGTTAATTTCTGCACATTTTGACACATCTTGTGTTGCGCTACGATGTTGTTTGGTGGATTTCTGGGCACTTGAGTGGCTTAAGGTCGAATTTCAAAAGTTGCAAAAGCCCCTATTCAAGCTAAATCGTTGTATTGTGACGAGTAAGATCAGCGTTTCTTTTGCCCGCCCTTTATAAATGATTTGTTTGTCGCGTTTTGGATAAATCGGTTGCGATGAACATCAGCAATAATTGTCAGTAACCAAGCAAAGGGGTCAAAGATGGGAGGCATACAACAAAATGGGTTAAGAGCCAGAATCCCTGATTATGGTAAGACAGGGAAAGGTGTTTCAAGATAACAGGAAAGATGGCTCAACTGACCAAACAGGAAAGAGGACGGATCGTTGGTTTGATAGAAGCCGGTATGTCGATTCGAGCTGCAGCTCATCAAGTTGGAACGTCACCAGCGACGGTCAGTAAAATGGTGGAATGGCTACCAAGCTCAGGGAAATGTGGACAACCTGCCAAGGAGTGGCCGCCCGAGTGTGGCTTCTGCAGCAGAAGAAAGTGAACAAGTCCATCAAGCCTGACACCACTCTCGAGGGATTGCGACGCATCCTGATCAGGAAATGGCAGGGGATTGACCAGGGACAGATCAGATGTCTCGTTTGGAGTATGAGAAGACGACTCCTTGCCGTTAACAGTGATGGAGGACACACCAAGTATTGAGGACAGGATATCAGCAGTTTTAGAGTTAAAGATACGGCCATAAATTTCATGGTCAAGTAAACGAAACGAGTTTGTGTCTTTTGTCTTGATTTTGTCTGAGTGTGATGCTTATGTGAGTTCCCTTCTGGAATTGGGGTGAATAGGGGCTTTTGCAACTTTTGAAATTCGACCTTAAGCCACTCAAGTGTCCATAAATCCACTAAACAACATCGTAGCGCAACACAAGATGTGTCAAAATGTGCAGAAATTAACGGTGAATAGAAATGAATAATTATTCTTTGGCATACTAATTCAGGTTCCGATAAATCTGACTATTTGTAAGTGTTTAGATACTTTATTGGCGCAGTTTAGTAGTTTTACTACAGCAAACACTATTCACTGAACATGTACAATTTAATTGTCGTTCATGCATCGACTCATCGACTTTGCACATGTATTAAACTTTAGGGCTACTAATTGTGTCACAATCACATGAATACCTAATAGTATGTTATAATTAACAATGATGTATTGTGTCTAAAAACAATTGATACAGTTTAATTAAAATTATTTCTAAATAAAGGCCAACACAAATTACTTGTTCATAAAATTGATTTCTTTATTGCCAAACACAAATTCTTCACAGAACAGTGGCTATTAAAATGATCAGGTTTGTAAACAGGCTAAAACAAGAATACCCCACAATTAAAGCCTGAGCGACTAGTGAAATTTGCTTCTCAACTATTCGTGCCTCAAATAGTCGCAACTTCAACACACTATAGTCATTTTTCATGCCCCAAAATGCATTGCGGCGTATTATTTGCTCCAGGTGCAATGGAGTAAAACTCACGCTGAAATGATTTAAGGATTGTGTCACTTTATGTCTAGGGCTGGGCGACTAGTGCGACACACTGTCAAACTTGTCGCACAGTCGAGATTATTAAAATCACTAGTCGTGTTGCGACTACTTTTTTTAATTCCTAATTAAATAATCGTGTACTACAAAAATAGTAACAACTTCCTGTTTGGTGAACTGTCTATTGTATCGCTCACGACTATTCATGGCAACATAATTTACTTACGAAACACAGTCAGTGACACCAGTGACAAATCCTTCAATCCTCTAAGCACGAAATTTACCATATTGCCCCTGCGGCAAACAAGTCGTGACTAGTGTCGTAGTCATGACTTTTTGAGGTGTGACTAGTCGAGTAGTAACTTACACTAGTGGCCCATAGGCTTACTGATGTCTGGTTGTGTTTCATAGGTAAATTATGTTGTCGTGAAAAGTCGTGACTGTGAGCGACACAATTTGTTCAGCAAGCAGGAATAGTCGCAACTATTTTAGTTGTTGTGGTGGCTCGATTTACGGAGTAGGTGAATAATGGCAGTCGCAACCTCGGCTAAGCAATAACTAGTTGCGATTTCGACATCAATCGTAGTGCGCACCACTAGTCGCCAATCACAGGCTTTCCCACAGCAGCATTTAAAGTGCACAGGTATCACAGCAGTTATACACAATACTGTTTGTACTATGTACTTGTGTGAGTGGCTGAGCCTACGACCACTCTTCTACATTGTGGGGTGCAATGCAGTTTTCATCTGATTCTCTGTGTCATAGATAGTTTATGGCAGTTGAAAGACCATGTTGCTCATCTCGCCCAACTCTTCCACTTAGTTGTACATTTTCATCTTGGTGTTCAAAATAATGACAAACATCAACCCCAGTCCAAAAGCATCGGTTGCTAAGAGTATGCACACAGTTCCCACAGGGTTGAAAAAGCTATGTAAACTCATCTTGAAATTGAAAGTCCATCTCTGTATTGGTATGGTATGATACATGTCGACAATAAATTGTGATACAGTGGTGGAACTTTGCAGCAAAATGTAGAGGACAGTTCTTCACATATGTCTTTCTTGATTGACAGTTAATATGATGTTCCATCTTTTCCTTTTCTCTTGAGACTTCCTCTGCAAAACAGCAAAATATCTCTTCCACAATTATATACGCTTGAATCTTGATTCTGTCACAGATTTGTCTCTCTTGAATCAAGAACTCCATTCCTTAATTGCAGAGCAGTCGACATCTGACAAGACGAGGCCCAAAAAGCATCAGTACTCCAAGGTGGGCATGCAGCAGTTCTCTAAAAACAGACTCCTGTCCTGGAAATGTGCCCTATCAGAAGAATGAAACAAATACAAATCATAGAATAAGTTCAGTGATTATATTGGGTCTCATTGTGCTAAACTTTTTCTGCATCAAGCTTAATGTAAAATGTATATCTGTTTTGATTATTAATATTAAACCGTTGACCAGCGAGGGTTACGATCATCAATCAACCCAACTATAGCAATTGTAAACAAGTGTTATGTGCACAGAAGAAAAGTGTAAGTTAAAAACAGAAAATTTCAGCCACGAGCCATTTTCAAATCAAGGGATATGTATCTGTGTGCATTGAAGTGTTGGTGACTCGAGTCAGACAAATCCAATCTCACATAAAGCTGGACTATGTTCGTTCCAAACCGAAACAAAACCAAGGAGTAGGCTCATACTTCCTTCGAATGCAAATGCGAAGTGAATTTTGGTGAGGCAATCATTTTACGAGCTGCCCTTCCATAAGTGAGACACAAGAAAATTGTGCTTCGCATGATGAAATAGCACTACTATTTAGCAGGAAGGAGGTCTACCTACATAAATAACAACAAGTTTTGAAGTATTCAAACATGACAAACAATGACTACTTTATGACTTTACGTTTTCTAATTCTAGACAGATTCGATCAATATAAACAAGATTCTCTCCACTCACCACTTTGTGACACTGACAGTTACATAATGACTTGGGATCCATGACTTGCTCAGTTGCAAACGTTGGTTGTATGTATCATGCTCTAGTTTCCCATAGTATATTCACACCCGGACATGGTCCAACTGCCTAACTGCAGCAGACGAAGCACACGAGAACTGACGGAGTTTATCGCAAAACCAGACCGTCCGCAGAGAGGGCACTAGCTGGTATATTTTGACATAGTCGTTCATTAATTGCCATCTGGATAGCAGATCAATATAGCTTCGGCTCACTTGTTCATCTTTAGCATTCATAATTGTGAATATTTCCTATTTTCTTACGATTTTTCCTCCACGACAAACACGGAGCTGCCAATGCCGTGTAATCATAACATGAATGACCCCGGGGTCAACTAATACATTATGTTAATTTATTACAACGATCGCACGCTGATTGGTCCGTTGCAAAGCTGTAGCAGAAAACAATGAAAAAGTTAACACAGCGCTGCAGGATTGCCAAGACGATGGTAGCTTGCAGAGTGTAGTCTAGATTTCAAGCCGTCCACGTAACTAAATCATACCGTGGCGGGCGCGCTTTGGCGATTCAACCGCGCGTAGTACACTATCCAGAATCAAGCACCATCGTCTTGGGCCAAGACTATACAAGTGGGTGATTTTACTCGAACTTCTGACACCCTAAAACCCTTGTCAACGAGCGGCTGCCAGCAGATAGGTACGCGGATCCGCTGGACGGAAAGACACAGGATTTATCACTAAAAAAGGGAATAAAAGGGTAGCGACGCATTCTTAAACTGCCGTTTAAAACCGACAGGGTCGTTACCGTGTGATAAAGGCCCGAGCCGAGATTTAAAACGGAACGAGTCACTATACTCTTTTATTCCCATTCAATGCCGTTTTGGTTAAAAGGCGACTCACCGATAGTGTCCACATCGCCCGTAACTAGCGCGTAGTTATTTATGCATCTAAACATACCTGAAAACAAACCGGTTATAAACAGCTCCAGCTGGTCTTTAAAGACAGTGGACACTATTGGTAATTGTCAAAGACTAGCCTTCACAGTTGGTGTATCTCAAAACATGCATACAATAACAAACCTGTGACAATTTGAGCTCAATCGGTCATCGAACTTGCGAGATAATAATGAAAGAAAAAACACCCTTGTCACACGAAGTTGTGTGTGTTTAGATAGTTTGATTTCGAGACCTCAAGTTCTAAATCTGAGGTCTCGAAATCAAATTCGTGGAAAATTACTTCTTTCTCGAAAACTATTGCACTTCAGAGGGAGCCGTTTCTCACAATGTTTTATACCATCAACCTCTCCCCATTACTCGTTACCAAGTAAGGTTTCGTGCTAATAATTATTTTCGAGTAATTACCAATAGTGTCCACCGCCTTTAACAACCGTTTAAACACCCCACGTGACGCGCTCTCCACCAATAGGGATAGAGAAACTGTGTGAGGTATTGATTAATTTAGAATAAATAATACTTTAAATAAAGGGGTAATTCCTTAAAGACATGAAAACAGAAGGTAAAGGAATAAGTTCGGACAGCTTCTCTTCACACGAAACAAAAGTATTATATTTATTCAACTTCCAACAACAGGGTATACATTATCAAGGGGGAAATTATCAATACTATTTTGTTTTAATGAGTAAAATTGTACTAGGTGTGACTAAAGCCCTTTCACACTACAGAGCTATTTCCCGGGAAATATACTTCCGGGAAAACCCCTGGAGTTTGTAACATTTTTCCCCCAGGAATATGCACGGTCGTTTCACACTTACGATCAAACCCCAGGAAATGTGGTAAACAGGTCAGCCCATGTGGAAGTTACCAATGTTAGAGGACGGAAGTCCATTCCCACAATGCCACGTGGCCGGCTGCAAAATCATTGCCATAATGCGATCCAAATGGCTGCACATTGTGTATTTGCGGGTTGTTATACCAATATTTGTTTGATTACGGCGGAGAAGAAGTCTTGCAATTCGGGGAAGACGTCGCTGACGGCTTGCAGGAAAAGACGACTGCTGTGACAGTGTTTTAAAGACATGCGGTAAAACAATCGGATGGAATTTGTCGTGCGAATGACGGGTTTCATGGCACTCACTGGAAGTATTGGTCAAAGGTCAATCTGGTCTAACTTTCTGAATGGCATTTTCGAAGGTTTGCATAATAATGTCCATGATGTTAGGGCCAAGGTAAATAAAGGTTTTATAGAAAAAATACCGCATGGTCGATTTTGCACAATCTGACAATAGAAGTAAAAGAAAAAGAAGCAATCTTCCTTTCCATCTTCAATAGTGCTGTTTTTCCATTTTTCAAAGAATGAACACTTAATAGGCTTTAACCCCATATTGGCTAGCATTTATTTTTTTGCAGGAGAACACTTATGCAATAGACAATATTTAGGGATTGAAAAACAAAACTTACATCCTACCGACATATAGTCTTTTTCCCAAGGTTTTCAGTTTTTTCTGCAATGGGCAGGGGTCCGTTCATATCCAGCACCACGAAGGCAGTCAGCCAATGTTGACAAAAATTTCCCGTTTCTTGAAGGCCTATGCCCATCTAGCTGTTTTGGACTGCATCGTCGGCCCAAAATGCAACTAGTTTCAAAATTTCATCATGACTCCATCGGTCACTTCTACCCATCGTAAGAAATTGAGCAAAAGAATTGAACTAAAATATTAACTGTCAGGTGTCAGACAGCAATGTCGATAGAAGAACTCAAATCTGACTCATGGGCAACACAAGTCCTTCAACGGCCAAGTACATGTAAATAAGAAATACCATACACACCTGTCGTGTGTACGAGAAGGAAGCTTGTTCACGACAACTATTTATTCTATTCCTATTCCATTCACGTGGTATATTTTTTAAATTCATAAATTATATTTATTCGTATATTACATATGTAATTCACTTTTATTTTCGTACGTAAATGTTAACACTTTCAGAAGGAGGAAACAAAGAAGGGCTATTGTTACCGCACGAATTATTTGGCGCGCTATTTCTGACGTCTGTGACCTTTCGAGATTAATGACGTCTCAACACAGTGGAAGCAAAAGGTTGGGTAAGTTAAACCCGCTTTCGTTTTCACTAGCTGCTTTTCCCGGTAAAAACGTTTTTGCCCGGGGTTAACTCCTTTAACCCTACCACTGAGCAGGGTTAATTATTTCCCGGGAATAAGCTATTTCCCGGGAATGTTTTTGTAGTGTGAACAGATCGAAAAAAACAATTCCATGCATGTAGTGTGAAAAGGGCTGAAGTGTGGTGATGACCCACCAGGATTCACAGTAAACGGCTGTTGAGGTGAAGACAATGGATGGCGCAGTGTTTAGGGGATTCCTAGTGGAACAAATCCTTTGGATATCGGTATCTGTGTAGTGGGTTGGTTCTTAACCCAAACAGAGGTACCAAGTGTCGGCATTACAACTATTTCCCTAAACAGTCCTTGACGGCAGTGGACACTATTGGTAATTAGTACTCAAAACAATTGTTAGCATACTTTGTAACGAGTAATGGGGAGAGGTTGATAGTATAAAACATTGTGAGAAACGGCTCCCTCTGAGGTAATGTAGTATTAGAAAAAGAAGTAACTTTCCACGAATTTGATTTCGAGACCTTAGATTTAGAATTTGAGGTCTCGAAATCAAGCATTGGAAAACATATAACTTCGTTTGACAAGGGTGATTTTTCTTTCATTATTATCCGATTGAGTAACAAGTAATGGGGAGAGATTAATAGTATAAAACATTGTTAGTTATCGAGAAAGAAGTAATTTTAACGAATTTGATTTTGATACCTCAGATTTAGAATTTGAGGTCTCGAAATCAAGCATCTAACCACACAACTTCGTGTGAAGGGTGTTTTTCTTTCATAGTTATCTCGCAACTCCGACGACCAATCAAGCTCAAATTTTCACAGGTTTGTTATTTTATGCATATGTTGAGATACACCAAGTGACAAGACTGGTCTTTGACAATTACCAATAGTGTCCAGTGTCTTTAAGGATTCGATGACCCAATCCAGTCCTCACTCCTTGAGTCGTCCACTGTTCCTCCTGGTGAAATCCTGTTCGGTCATGTTCCTTTTTCCTTGCGGGTCCCTTCCCAGTCCGGCCATTCTATTTCGGGCAAAAAGTTTCCTATTTATGCTTTCTTAAGCTCCTCCCTGGATCACTGGTACATTTTCAAAACCATCCTATTGCTTACAACAATGTGTTAAGAAAGTGGTTAACACATAATAGAAGTACAGTGACTTGAAGCATAAACAAAACACAACTCATACAAACTAAATATGCATGCCCATACAGCGGTCACCTGACTGAACCATCAGTGACTACATGTATATGCAGTATACACACATAAAGATATACCATTACGTAAACCACCTAAAGGAAGGCAACTTTATGTACTGAAACCCCAAATAGTTACCCCTGCTAGTAACCTCATTTCCATTCAATATGTGTAAAAAAAAATAACACAAACTGTCCTAATGTGCATGGACTTGGAAAATAACCATTTCGTTAAATATGCAGAATCTAGTCCCAGAGGAGAGCGTCCATATTATCTTCTTTCAACCAGTTTTTCCATGAGATTTGAAAACAAGTGAGTTCAGTTGTACTTTTACATCTTAGCCAACACCATCCCGTTTTGAATCGTGCGAGAGTCCTAGTACAGTATAATGGTGAAATCTGTCCCGGAGTTCATGTACCTTTTCGAAACCACGGCTTCGGTTTTAGATTCGGCTCAGGCTAGCTTGGTCGGCGGTTGTTTTGACAATATTACGCGTGCTTCAGGTGTACAGGCTTCAGAAGAGAGGACGAAGCCTGAAGCCGAAACCATGGATTCGAAAAGGCCTTATGTCCCCGGAAAATGGAAAGACTAGCGAGGTTTCGATTTTTGGCACGGGCTCACCCGAATGAGCACCGCGGGGTCGATTCAAGAAAGCTAAATGAACACACCCTGTATGAGACTGGGCCCCTGTCTTTATCCACGAGGATGAAGACAGGTCCCTGATTCCAGTGATTCCATTGGGTACAATGCACACTGCTGTCACATCCGCAATAGAATTTGACTGCGTATCTTTGGGTGCGATCGTTTAGCTTCCCTGGGTCGACCCCGCAGTGCTAACTCGGGTGAGCCTCTGGCAAGAGCTAATCGAACGATCACACTCGCAATGTGACGTCAGATGTTCAGGCTGCAACACAGGGTGCTACTCTGTAAATCTGCTGCCACCTAGTGCCCCAAAACAGTCTCACATTGATATTATGCTAATACCGGCTGACTGGGTGATCACCACTGATCTCTATTATACTGACTGGATAGCGGGTTGAGTACGTTCATTGAAGTCACCACTGTCGCCATTTTAAAACACCCAAAACTGCATATATGTGCAAACAATCTTGTGTTGTTGTGTTTTTTTTTTCCAACATTATTTTGAAAAATGCTTTCTTATGCAGCAATAAACTGCAAAAACAGATACTACCTTGTTTGTTGGAAAAAGTCGATATTTTATTGTTCGCGACTGTTTATTTTAGGGGATTTTCTGCCGAAAACTTGTTGTTTTTAATATACCTGCAAAGTGTGCATAGAAAAAACATTGGGGTATTTTGTATACCCGTTATGTGCATTCAACAGCTTTTGGGGTGTTTCAAAATGGCACACAGTGACTTCATGGGCATGTGCACACACATAGGCCAGCCCGCTATCCATTCATTATAAATAGAGATCGTGGTCATCACTCTTCTAATTTTCTTCTCATTTTTAAAACCCACAGCACACCAACTGAGATGACCCGTAAGGAGCAGCCGAGACAGTCTGTTGCTTATTCACCCCGCTCCAAGCTAGGGACACTGCTCCCAGCCTTCCCCGAAATGAAAGACATCCGTCTGCCTGAACACCTCTCCGAGACCAAGGTAAGTTCCATTTTTATCAACAATCTTAAACCTATAGTAAGTTTTGCGGCAGCACCGAATGGTAATCGAGGCAGAAATTTAGGTCTTAACTCAACTTTCTCAGTCATGCAAAGTCTCAAGTTCTACTTGTTTCTGTCGAATGACATGTTTACAAGTTTGTTACGTTGCCATTTTGAACAGCCCCCTCTGTCGCCGTCTATGTGTGACTAGACTACTATGGGTCCGAAAAAAGAGTATCCATCGTTCAGCAGAAGTAATAGACATTATAATGTCACAGTTTTTATTTTATGGTGATTCAAGACTTTTCGTCAATTCTTTGATTCCTATTTAAAAATCCTGTAATATTTTATTGTAAAGGTAAAAAGGAAACCAGCTTCAGTTTGACTACATTAAATTGAAATGAAAAACTAAAAAAAAGGCTATGACCGTAAATACAACGCAACATTATATATATAAAGTGCCTTTTCTAAACCTGAGCTTGGCTTGGGCCCAGTTTGAGCTCCGTCATTTTTATGTAGTTATTTTTTATTTAGTTACTGGTAGTACAACAGTAATGCAAGTTGTAAAAGGCTTGCTATGGCAGTGCCTATACGAGTTTAAAAGCCTTTCTGACAATGTGAGTTTAAAAGCTTGTGTGACAGTGTCAATGCGAGTTTTAAAGCTTAAAAAGGCCATGTTTTATGCATCGTGTCTTTTATACTTAACAGATACAATGACGTCAGTAGTATGATTTAAAGCAGTATGAGGGAGTGGGTATATACCCAAAAACAATAACACCCATGAGCATAATTAAGGGAATAAAAGGGTAGCGGCGAGTTCTTAAACGGCCGTTTAAAACCGGCAGGGTCGTTGCCGTGTAATAAAGGCCCGAGCGCTTAAGGTTTTAATTGACCGTTTAAGAACGAGCCACTACTCTTTTATTCCCATTCACAATTATATGCCTTTTTTGTTAAATGGCGTAATAAAGTAAGAAACCCTTATTACTCTCGGGGCCTCTTGCTATTTTGCTTGGGCAAT
The DNA here is from genome assembly GCF_032118995.1 of Asterias amurensis. Lineage (NCBI taxonomy): Eukaryota > Metazoa > Echinodermata > Asteroidea > Forcipulatida > Asteriidae > Asterias > Asterias amurensis. The sequence goes on along the minus strand of NC_092657.1, from coordinate 7,044,874 downwards.
TAAGTATAGTTTGACGGGGCTGTTTAGTTGTATTACAGCTGTTTTCTCCTACTAGTTTTAGTTACCAATGCTACTACAAAACTGAATCTCCTGAAATAGTAGAGCGCCCAAGCAAAATAGCAAAGCGCCCAAGCGAAATAGCAAAGCGCCAGGGCAAATAGTTAATCCGTGTTTAATTTATAATCATCGTGTAACTATAATTAGGCTTAAAAACACTTACACAGTATTGTTATGTACAATGCGTACAATTTTAACTGCAATTAAGCCAAGCAGAGAACACAATTCCACATAGTTGTGAATCAGTTTATGTTATAAATTGTGCCAAAAAGGTCATATTATTTGTAAAATTTGGGATTCATATTTATGAGTTTGTATATTATGATGATCATTAGAAGTCATAAGTTTGACATAATATGCCAATAAATTTATACTTAAGAGTATGAAGTAATAAAAAAAAAATACAAGTCATGACTGTTGCTTATAAAGCCGTTGTCATGAGATAGTTTTCTCTTAACGTACCTTTAATGATCCCGTAGTTTAAATATAGCCATATAGACATATTGTACGTCGGAATAATCCGGGCCGCTCGCACTGGCATGCGTGTATCCCTACAGAACAAGGCGCGTTTATTGCACTCTTAGATGATATCCTGAATAATTAGAGCGGCATAACTCGTGTTAGATGAAGAAGAAGATCTTCAACCCAACAACCACTCCCCACTCTTTCAAAGTCTAGTGTTATCGGTTTCCGTAGAACAGACGCTTCAACGCAACAACCACTCCCCACTCTTTCAAAGTCTAGTGTTATCGGTTCCCGTAGAACAGACGATTCGTGCTGCATACCTGTTAACATGAGTAGGATGATTGGTCGAGTGCTGCCCCTGACGGCGTCTGTTGCATCCAAACGCTTGGATAAACGCCGCTCTGTATTGTGAATTAAACGCGCAGTATATGAGTGGATTAACAAAAGTGTTGATCCGTAAAGGGATAAGCACCATCCAGTCAACATGTACTCCGAATGCCTCATCTAAAGGACTATCAATACCCAATATTTGGCAGATCCACGCAGAAAGGTTTAACGTAGCGAAAGGAGCCTGGCATAAGAAGAATACTATACCGTTTACTACCAACATTTTTGCGACTTGGTTACGGATCTCCCGCGCTTTTGAGTTGGCTTTCACAGTTTTTCCTTCTGCTTTTACACCCTTGCGTTTGTTCAGCATGTGGATGATGCGAGCATACATGTAGACGTTTCCGATCATTGCAATACACCACGGAATGTTTATCAGAGGCTCGCTTATGTACTCCGTCCAACCAAATAGATAAGTACAGTATGCACGATGAGACGGGAGTCCTATATACATGTCCTCTTCAGGCCACCGTAGACACTGTACTCCGTATTTGGCGAAATTCGGAGTTATTAGAACGGCAAACACAACTCCAATGCCCCAGCAGATTGCAACCATTTTATAGGTTCGTCTCCGACTGCGTATCTTAAGATGTTGGATTGGATGACACAGGGCGAGGTATCTTTCAAATGATACCACAGTGACAAACGCCATGGATGCGGCAAATGGTGTTTGGAATGCAAAGTTATAAAGAACACATCCAGCAGAACTGCTGAATGGCTCATCCCATAACAACGGTGAAGCAACAAACCTCCATATATCGCGAGCAGAACATACAATCAAATAGATCACATCAGACAATGCCAAGTGTGCTAAGTACACATCAGTTTCTGATCTAAGTCTGGGAACGCGGAGAAAGACGAACAAAAGTAACAAGTTGATGAGAAGACCTAGACCTAAGATTATTGGTACCACAATTGTTATTATGAAGGTATCAACTTGACTAAAGATCTGCTCAAGAGTCTCCTCAGTGATATTTATAGCTCCTTGTACCTTGCAATCGTCTACAGTTATATCGGATCCCATCGTACGTGATTGTGATAAACTCTTACAGGTGTTTTCCATTAGCAGGGCATTAGCAAGGATTGTATAAATTCCTTAAACACGTCAAATTGATATCAGTGATGATCTTCAAGCTACATCATCGGCTCGGGCCTTTATCACACGGCAACGACCCTAACAATGGTATAAGGTTTAGCTATCAAACGAATGATATACCGGATAGATACGATGTGGCTGCTCGTTTGCTGGTATCGTACTTGCGCTGTCTCCGCACTGCTGGTGGTACACATTGTGTTTTCTATTTAAGAATTTTCCCAAACTAGGCCGATCCAATCAACGAATCGTTGAACATTAAGGAATGACAATTTCACTGATCGTGGCTGCTGACGTACCCTCTTGCATTGAAATGCTCCTTTATGAACCAAAGGTAAGTCCATTGTCTGTTTATGGTAGTACCCGGCTTTCACAAAACATAATCAATGCTTTCCATTACGGATCTTGCTGTAAAGGAACCCAAGTTGGAAAATTAATTTAAAAGACATGCATGGGAGGTTGTTTGCTTGCAGATAATTGTCAAGGGTACATTAAACAGAGTAGAATACCGTTACCGAATTAACACGATTGATTGCTTCTACTAGAAAAGGAGAACAAATATCGCATCAGCGGGCTTGCTCGTTTATTGATTTTTGAGTAACTTTCACAAAGTTCTCACACAGTAACCTGATCGTCAATGGTGTAGACTCTGAAGAAGTCCGAGCCCCCAAATGTGGCCTAGTCAAGTTCTGGGTAATTTTGACCCGGAATACATTTCAAAATGACACATAGATAGGTCAAACTGACCCAGAATGCGAGTTCCGGTCACATTACTTTAAAAACCCAGTACTACCAGGGGGTGAAATGGGTCAAGTTTGACCAAGATATCAAGAACTACTAGGGGTGATATGGCTCAAGTTGACCCAGAAATCAAGTAATGCCATGGGTTGCGGCGGTCATGTTTGACCCAGATATCAAGTTACCAGGTAGTGATTTGGCTCAAGTTTTGCCCGAATATCACCTACTACCAGGAAGTGATATGGGTCAAGTTAGACCCAGCTACATCAAGCACTACCAGTGGTGATTTGGGTAAAGTTTGACCTAGATATCAAGTACTACCAAGGGGTGTTATGGTCAAGTTTGACCCAGATATCAACTTCTACCATGGGGTGATATTTGTCAAGTTAGACGTACATACCAAGTACCACCAGGGGGTGATTGACCCAGATATCAAGTTCTACCGGGTTTAATATATATGTCAAGTCAGACCCACATACCAAGTAATACAGGAGGGTAATATGGGTCAAGTTTGACCTAGATATCAACTACCAGGGGGTGATTGACGCAGATATCAAGTACTACCAGGGTTGATATGGATCAAGTTTTACTTAGATATCAAAGTACTACCAGGGGTGATATGGATTTTCGTGTAACTTTCACTTATAACATAGTACCCATAAACCTACACCTGTAATCACAAGCTGGGTCAGGTTAGACCAGGTATCAAGTATGACCAGGGGTGATATGGGTCAAGTTAGACCTACATATCAAACACTACCAGGGGTGATATGGGTCACGTTAGACTAAGACCTCAAGTATTATCAGAGGTGATATGGGTCAAGTTTGACACAAATATAAAGTACTACCACGGGTCGATTGACCCATATATCAAGAACTACCCGGGGTGGTATGGATCAAGTTTGACATAGACATCGGACACTACCAGGGGGTGATATGGGTCAAGTTAGACTTAGACATCAAGTTCTATCTGAGGTGATATTTGTCAAGTTTGACACAGAAATCAAGTACGACCAGGGGTGATATGGGTCAAGTAAGACCTTGTTAGACCTTGATATCAAATACTACCAGGGGGTGATATGGGTCAAGTTGGATTCAGACATCAAGTTCTATCAGAGGTAATATGGGTCAAATTTGACCCATAAATTAAGTACGACCAGGGGTGATTTGGTCAAGTTTGACCTTTGGTAAAAAATACCACCAGGGGGTGATATGAGTCAAGTTAGACTCAGACATTAAGTATTATCAGAGGTGATATGGGTCAAGTTTGACCTAGATATCAAGTACGACCAGGGGTGATATGGGTCAAGTTAGACCTAGGTATCAAGTACTTCCAGAGGGTTATTGACCCAGATATCAAGTCCTACCATGAACTGCCAGGGGTGAAATGGGTCAAGTTAGAACTAGATATCAAGTACTACCAGGGGGTGACATGGGTCAAGTAAGACCTATATATCAAGTACTACCATGGGTGCTATGGGTCATGTTAGACTTTGATATCAAGTACTACCAGGGGTGATATGGATCAAGTTAGACCTAGATATCAAGAACTACCAGGGGCGATATGGATCAAGTTTGACCTAGATATCGGGTACTACCAGTAGTGATATGGGTCAAGTTAGACCTAGATATCAAGAACTACCAGGGGTGATATGGATCAAGTTTGACCTAGATATCGGGTACTACCAGGGGTGATATGGGTCAAGTTAGACCTAGATATCAAGTACTACCAGGGGTGATATGGGTCAAAGTAGATCTAGATATAAAGAACTACCAGAGGTGATATGGGTCAAGTTAGACCTAGATATCGGGTATTACCAGGGGTGATATGGGTCAAATTATACCTATATATCAAGTAAGACAGGAGCCCAGTTTACGACCAGTGCAGTAGCCGGGCACGAGGGTCGAATGGGAATATTTTTAAAGTCGGTGGCGCACAAGTAGCGCTACCTCTACCGCCCCTGTGTATTTTCTGGTATTCCACGTAGACCACGTGAACTTTGTTTACAATCAGATGTGGCCTTGTACACTCTTCGAGTATTCTGGCCGGCAAAGCACTAGTAAGGTCCGTCTTATGGGAAAGTTGACATTTTGTGTCATAATTTCCACACAAATCCAAGGGTTATGATGAACGTAAAAGCTGGACAAGTTTTAAAATGTGCCCCCTATGATCATATCAAAAGTTGTTAGGAATTAAACGGTGCAGATCTCCATAAAAAATACAACTTAATGTTTTTGTTCATTATGCTGTGTACAAATCGTGCCTGCAGGAAGTCCAGGCTCTGTGGCTCTTTTGTAAACAAGTGATGTCACAGGTCACATCGTCTATACAAGTCTTTACTTACCAGTCGCTGGGTCAGTCCATTGTTTGTTTGTTCCACCGGTCTGTGGTCGTTAATCAACAAATGTCTTCCCCTATGAATGGTTTTATTTGTGCAGTCTTCCCCTAATGGAGGGTGTGTGCACCTTGGGATTCAAACCTTAGTGGAAACAATAAAGAAAGCCGTGACATTGAAATCAATGGTCGAGTTTCAAAAGATTTAATTTACTTATTTCGCATTGGAATGCAATTGCTCTTTAGAATCTTGACTCTTAAGGCCAAACAGGAATTTTACGGCCTTCCAGCTTACAGTAATCAATCGATTTCCAATAAACCAGAAAGTCATTAGTGAGCACCAGCGTATTAGCGTAAGTAATTTTTAAATTACTTGTTAAAACAAGTTGATTATATGACATTGACCTTCAAGCTTCATCATACCGTGGCTTTTCTTTGAAAATTATGTCATCTATTCAACTAAAGTCTGGATTCCCTTGGAAAGCTAACAATACTTCGGTTGATTGAAAGACCAGTCCTTCATAGATAAACAGACAATAGACTGACTTTGTAATTTGTTATTAGATACTCGATGCTTGCTACCAGCAGTGCGGACTCAAACTACATGTAGACTACATTCTGCGCAGACGCAGACAACCAATCCGCAAGTTTAGTGCTTCGCTTTTTGAGTGTCATTTAATACATCGTATATCGTTCGTTTTGCTACTCAAGCTGGTATTGCCGACTTCACTCGTTGGAGCCACACACACCTACACAATCACCCCTACAGCACACCTATACGTTAGAGGACACCTACCGGTATTGTACTTTCTGTTGTTCCTGTATTGAAGCAATCACCATTGGTTTTGTACACAAAGGACCTGTGAGGACACCTGAAAACAAAGAACCGACTAGTGAGGACCTATTGTCCCTTTTGTTAATGTTCTTGGACGTAAGGCAATACAAACACACCATTGTTCAGTGAGTTTACATCTGGGTATTACCGACTTACACTCTAAGGAGCCAGTTACACCTACAAGTTCACACACCATTTTTGTCGTGAATAGGCATCGGTGTTTACAAGAGTTCAAGTGTTGTTTCACAATGGGTTCAACAGAATCATGTGACGACCACAGAATCATCACGGAAGAGTATTTGTCAGAGTGGATCTTCGATTCCGTGGATTTCTTCATCATTACCGTAGGTGTGCCTATAATCTTAGGCCTAGGTCTTCTCACCAACTTGTTACTTTTGTTCGTCTTTTTCCGCAGTCCCCGACTAAGATCGGAAACTGATTTGTACTTAGGAAACTTGGCACTGTCCGATGTGCTCTTTTTGATCTTGTTTTCTGGGAAAGATTTGGGGAGAGTTGCCTTCTCACAAGTGTTAAAGCATGAGCCATTCGGCACTACTCTTGGCTGCGTCACATTTAACTTTGCATTAATCACGGCATTGGAGGCATCAATTGCACTGGTTACCATGGTGACGTTTGAAAGATACCTCGCATTGTGTCATCCAATCAAGTATCTTGAGATACGCAGTCGGAGACGAACCTATAAAATGGTTGCAATCTGCTGGGGCATTGGAGTAGGTTTTTCACTAATCATAACTCCACTATTCGCAAAACATTGGGGCATATGCCTACGGTGGCCCGAAGAAGACATGTACAAAAGGTTCCCCTCAAAGATTTCACGTTGCGGTCCCATACCGGGGGCTGACTGGATAGAGTACATCAGCGAGCCTCTTCTTGTCATCCCTTGGTGTATTGCAATGATCGGAAACGTCTACATGTATGCTCGCATCATCCACATACTGAACAAACGCAAAAGCTTTTACGCAGATCGCAAGAATGCAAAATCTAATTCAAAGGCGCGGCACGTCCGTAACCAAGTGGCGAAGATGTTGGTAGTTAACGGTGTGGTGTTCTTCTTATGTCAAGCTCCTTTCACTTTGTTAATTCTTACTGGTTGGATCTGCTCATTCTTTGAGGGTGCTGATAATCCTATCAGTGTTCTTTTTGGGAAGTACGCAGATTGGATTGTTCAAAGTCCCTTACGGATTAACACTGTTGTTAATCCAATCATTTACTGCGCGTTTAACGCACAATACAGAGCTGCGTTTACCGAGGCGTTTGAATGCGTTAGACGGCGTGGACGGTACTCAGACAACTCACTTAATGCAGTTAGTAAACCAAGGAGTAATAATCAATCAACTGCACGGAGCGTCTGTTCTATCGATACAGGTGAATCTAGACTGTAAATAACGGTGACTGGTACAACACAAGCAGTGAAATGTCCTTGTTTGTGACCTAAACTGTCAAAATTATCTTCGTAATAGACAGCAATCAACCCTGACATTTAATTTCAGTTCGTTTGAAACTTAACATTTCTAGTTGCTTTTCACAACCACCTAGTTTCGGGAATCTTTGAGCGTTATTTTGACGTGTCGTAACCAAGTGAATAAGACAACCTACTGAAGAGCCGGCTTTACTGATCACCATTCTTTTTATGTCCTGTGTAATGCACGAATGGTAACCCAGTGAAATTTTTTCCTGGGGTCGATTTTAAAAAGAGTTTGGACTAGTCCTAATTTAAGACTAGTCCTAGGAGATATACAAAACTAAAGGCTAGTCTTAACTCGTCGTAACTCGAGATAGGGTCAAAACCATCCCCATATTTGATTGGCAGCATATTGCGCCACGGTACCTTGTAAACCGTTACACGTTGTTATTTAAATGAGTGCAGTAGGTCTCTTACATCAGAACGTTGCTCTCACTCTGCACTTACCAAAGATTATATTATTTGATGCTTACACGTTGCAATGGCCTCATTTTCACATGATCCAAAACCTACTGTTTGATCTGTGAGCTTTTCGAGAATGGAAATCGACAAGTCTTTTCTTTACGAACACAATATTTTTACAGAGTTTCTTTCATTTCACTATTGATCAAGGGATTTTACACTAGCATGTAACTACTTAAAACAAACACTTTAAAGTCGGTTATTCTTTTGTTTGCAAAACAACGACTTTTTGGTTGTACAATTAGTCATTTCACCTTGGATGACTTTGTACTATTACAGTCATTTCACCTTGGATGACTTTTGAAAGTTTAAACACGGGTGATTTTTTAAATTTCAATTATTAATAAAATATAGTTATTACTATTTATTATTTACTGGGCACCTTTGACGAAACAAAGTTTTGTTTTAATATTTTCTCTGGAACAAAAAAAGGCAAAAATCACCTATTTATTTTAAAGGCAGTAGACGTTATCCGGCAAAATCAAATTGTTCTAATACACTTTGCTGTATGCTGTGTTCGTAGTGGTTGATACCGCACACTGTACGTGCGAAACGGTTAACACGCTGGCAAAAAAAGATTGTTTTACCTGGAAAACGTTTTATTTTTTTATTTTTTATTGTAACCACAGTCCGTGTGTCAAATCCAAGTTGGTTAGGTCGCATTATTGATATAAAATGATTCCCACCTGGGCCATGAATTGGTTCCCAATTCGGCCATGACGTGGTTCCCACATGGGCCATAACATGGGCCCCACATGGACCATGAAATGGTTCCCAAAAGGGCCATGAAATGGTTCCCACAAGAGCCATGAAAAGTGAAATGAGTCCCAAATGGTATGGCCCATGTGATAAAGGCCAATTGGATACTGCACCAGAGATTTTAATATGACCCATATGTAACCCACAAGGCCATCTCTGTAACCCACAAGCTGTGCTTACCAATTGGTTGTGGCCCCCAATGTCCTACATTTTTGTGTATCACTTTGTAAACATTGTATTTATATTGATTGAGGAACTTGAAATAAGTGTTGTCCTGAACTGTATCGAAGAGATTTTAGGAATTTGATCCTCACTGGACCAAGACACGACCTGACGCAAATGACGTCATCGTCACAACAATCTCGTTTGTGATTTGGGTGGCACATTGTCCCCCATGATCGTATTACAGTGCAGTACTCACTTTAAGCGAAGTGACCCTTTTTAGCTTTAGTATTTGTGGGAAATGCGTGAATAACATAAAACCAATGCATAAGCGCTCCACGCATTAATTATTCATAAGAAATATGTTTGCCTGAATTTACAAATTATAAAAATATTACTTGGACTGGTTGTTTATTACAACCATGCAGTTTGAGCAATCGGTCATCATAATAAGGGTTTCGGGTGGAGTGACAAGGTCTAGTAAATTACCTTGGGATGTTTGAATTAGCAATTTGGACGGTTTTAACGATGACCAATGAAGCAAAGCGAAACGTATTACCCAGTTAATGGCAATACCACTTCTTAAATTGAGACGAAAATATTGTTGTGACAATGTTTTACTCATTTCTCAAAAAAAATAAATAAAATGACAGCACCTCAGTCTGTGATATTTTAAGGGGGGGCTTTCTGCTATCATTAGCGTCAAACTGTGTGTCTGAATGTTAATCTGCAGACAGTGTGTTTTGTGTTATAAAAAGTCTCCAAACCCTTTAGGGGAGACGCGTATATCCGTTGTACATGCCTAAATAACGCCCGTGAATATGACTTGCTCAGGTCTCAAAAACTACAGCACCAGTACCAACACCAGCAAGTAGTATTTAAAAGGAAGCTTATATCTTCAAACCGTTTAAAATGTAAATGTAAACTAACATACCACGACTGAGTCCGGTTTGAAAATTGGATGATGGAGTACACATGTAAAAGTAGGAGAGTAAGATTCAAATGAAACAGTGAGCATAACAATTAGTGTGTTGGAATTAAAGGCAATGAACACTGGTAATTGCTCAAACTAATTATTAGCATAAAACATCAATTGGTAGCGAGTAATGTGGGGAGGTTGATAGTATAAAACATCGTTAGAAACGGCTCCCTCTGAAGTGAAGTGAAGTGGTATTCAAGAAAGAAGTAATTGTAATATCATGCTTATTTTGAGATACACTAAATATGAGAAGACTGGTGTTTGACAATGACCAATAGGGTCCAGCGTCTTTATTCAAGGCAAACTACGACTGAGAACAATGTTTCGGGAGAAATATTGAAGGTAATCATTGGTATGTTGATTTAATGAAAAGGGGAGCGAATTGATTGAGAAAAAAAGATTTTAGAGAGCTTTCGATTTGGGACGGTGGGGCGTTCAAGACGAAAAGTAACCGAACGCGGCGGCCCCGGCGTTCACGCTCCCGTATTGGGCCAAATTTCATAGCGCTGCTTAGCGGCCGATTTTGTGCTTACTGTGCAACTTTTATTTCATAACGCTGCTAACCGTAAGCAAACGAAGAGGCATGCTAACCTTCCGGTGCTTACCGCACGAAAATAAATGCAACACAATCCAAATCCACGGTAAACACGCAATATGGCCGCCCAAATTTTCTGCTAACCTGTGAAACACGCTAAGGCTAAACCATTTTTTCTGCTACAGTAAGCACGCAAACTTGCGTAGCGTTAAGCAGCGCTATGAAATTGGGCCCTGATTTGTAAGCTGTTTGTATTTCTAGCTATGAACCGGACGGTGACACGGCCACACTGATCACGGTTAAGTGCATTGTATAACAACCATAACAACGTGTACAAATTAACGGAACCATTCGGTAGTGCTTAGACGGGACGTTATTTCAACCATAAACCGTTCCCAAACTCTGCTCATTTTCCTGTTCATTTTCTCGCATGCGCTGATCAATTTGTGCGCTCTCGTTACCGTCCCCTTCCTCCTCCCGCCCTAAATCGAAAGCTCCATATTGTCAATTTGGTGGCGGTGTAATGTGTAGATATTTAAGCAAGTTACAAAGGAGTGGTTGCATATGGCACGTGAATCTTTAAACAAAATGTTTTAAATGGACGCAGTTTTTGTAGTTGAAAGCATTGGGGAACAGTCATCGTTTTCGTTTTCACCAAACTCTTCCTAACTTAAGATTACTCGCAGTACTTAAAGCGAGTTCAGTTTGTATCCGAAGACGTTGGGACTCATTGAGATAGTAAACTATTTGCACCACTGCACACTCGCGGGCTCAACACTCGACATTTAGGTTTAGATATGGGTGTAAACGATTGGGGGTGTAGAATCCCGAGTCCGGAGTTTTCCCTCTGTTACAACTGTCCCTGTGGAATGGGTAAGTGGGATGCAAAAACAAAAGGAAAAAAGAAAAAAAGTGTTGTTTCCTACTCAGACGTACTGTAAAACCGGCCCAGTGGCCAAACCTCACTGTACGCATATTTGGCCATTACAAATTTCTCTGGTTACGTCTAAATTTAAAATGAAACATTGTACTGATTTGCTATTTACTTTTGCCTAGGGGGACCACGGACCATCCAAAAGTGTTGGACCATTTGTACAAGGTTGTGCCCCTCACTTAAAGCCAGACTGACTTTTAGGGAGGGGTACACCAAATAGGATGGTTGACAGTTCTTATACTGATCCGGGAAGATGGGGGGGGGGGGACTGGGTGGGTACATTTCCCCCTTGCTAACCTACAAACCACTTGCTGTATCACTGACTCCCGTATCCCCTCTCCACCTTGAGCCTGCCAGAAACGCGAATGATTTGAATCATGCGCCCTCTTTGTTCACAGTGGTGCTTGCACCACTGCACACTCGTGGGCTCAAGACTCTACATTTAGGTTTAGATATGGGTGTAAACGATTGTTCGCTTCTAACCCTGTGGCGTGCTTCCTCACGCCGACAAAGCAAAGGAAACCCTAAACCTACCAACTCTCACCAAACCCCAGACCGCCTCAAGCATCCGGTTCTTACCAAAACTCCCCATTTCTCACCCAAACCTAAATGACGGCCCAAAGGTTGGAACGCCCGCCATTCGGTCAAACTGCTACGCCAAACGTCAACACAGCTAGATAGCCAACTTGTATAGGCCTTTTGGTGCTGAGGTTTGAGCTCTATGCTCGGTAACATCTTCATCTGATGAAGAAGACCCATCCATGCTTCTCATACTTTCTCTATGGCCACTGACTGTCTGCTGAATTCTCGCATCTTTGAGTTGCCCAAACTCGGAAACCCCCAAAATCGACCACGTGGGCACACAATGCGCAGTCATCTCGACCCGCTGATGCTGCGAGAAGCAGTTAGAATCTACTGCCTCCTGTGATAGAAGATCGTCGGATGAAGCAAGCAAAATGACAAAACAACAAAACCCCCATCCACCAACTCATTTGTTGATAAAAAGCAAACTGTGCCAGCTTAGGGGCAATAAACAAGGGAGGACACATCCCCGCGGAGTTTGCCAAGGAGTGATCACTGCCATCAGACCTCGTCACCTTTTTTTTTTTCCTTTTTCTTTTTTTTATTCTTTTTGCTTTTGACCTGATGGGAGCTGGCTCATAACCTCGCCTACCACCAACGAGCTGGTCTCGCCTATAACGTATGGACAGCTCCTTCCTCGTGACGTGGGCCTCTGACTGCTCCAAAGGTTTAATGTACTTCTGTACCCGTTGCAAGTATCGGCCTATAAAAATAATATACTACTTCAGTGATATCGCTTTTCTCGTGTTGGACCCAAGCCATTAGGAAGAAATAAAAAGCTTTACCTGAGGACCCAGCCGATTAAAACTAAAATCATCCATAGTATGGAGCTCTAAAAGGTTCCTCCGTGTCCTTGTGAGGTTGCCGTGTAAGGTCATTTCCCTCCGTATGAGGCTACACGTGTGTCCTATCAGTCAAACATGACTACACCATCTGGGTAGAGTTGTCGTCTAGATGGTCATCCCCAACCGTATGATGGTCTAGCAACCGACATTTAAACAGATATTTAGGCTCTAAACAGAAATCTATGCTCTTTAAGGCCGTGGGTTGTGCGAAAAACGTCGAGTCTGCCGTTAAGCTCGGCCTGACTGTTTCGTGAGAGCTGCGGGAAGGAAAACATAATTGCCATAACGCTTCAAGGTCACCATAGTTAGATTCTGTCCTGACAAAACTTCCTCAATTTGGGGATGACCAACGCAACGGTGTTTCAACGGCACCGTGTATGATAGACTGCATACCACGAAACCAAATAGACCGACTAAGTTATATATCCACCATGCAAAACCTCCGCGTTAGGCTACTTGACAACAAGATGGCATCGATCAGTCCAACACATCACTCTTTGCCTTCCTTCCACGCTCCATTGAACATTCTGTGAGGCTAGCCAACCAAGCTTGTTAATGTTTAGCAAAGAATCTGACACTTGCACACGCATTGCATGAAGTTCTGCCCATCTGTGATCCCCGTAAAGAAACATTCAAATGCCCGAAACCGAAGGAAAGCCTTGTCTAGACGGAGTGAAAAGTATATACTGGAAAGTATAATATAAAAATAAAACCATTCAGCTTCTATCGCCGACCGCAGCCTCCGTCGACTGAACCACGTTAATAGATTTGGTCACTACTCATATATGGATCTGGAGGCTGCCTAAGTATCTTTAGAAAGAAACATGCAAAGCCAAACTGGTCTGTCCAATTTCCCTTAGAATAAAGTGGCTTTCCTCGACGACTCCATTGGCTGGGTTTCGCCCGATTGTACTCTAAAACTTCAACAGTACAAGAAGTCTGCCTCCATTCTAGAAGACCACAATCTGTGTAGGTGACCCGCGTTGTAAACCTTTGTTGCCTTCACCCTAGACCTTGTCAAATGCAAATTCTTTAATATATCTACACGCGTGCCATTTATTTCTTTCTTCTTTTAAGCCGGCGTCCATGACATTCCTACCGAAGTGTACAACCCTTCGCTCGCCGTCTCTCTCGTTTCCTCTGGAATGATTTTGAAGCGGTGAAATATTCTCCCCAGGTGCGCCTTGAGTATTTTGAAGGTACTTTCCATACTCCTAAAAACAAAACAAAACATGTCCCGTTGACCGTGGAGGTACTGGGAATGGGTAAAATGTGCCACACAATGGACGCTGTAGTGAAAATATTTGCGTTTTGTTTGTGCCTAAGCCACTACTGTTGCAAACACCGGCCTTCTTAGGCTTACCCACTTCAAGGGAGAAGAGGGAAGCAGTGCAAAAAGACGTATTTTTTTATATCCGGCGCTTTCACTCAGTATTTCCCTTTGCCTGTAAATATAAGCCTCTTTTTACTTGTAATCTGTGATGAAATAAATAAATTGAATTGAATTGATATAACTGCAAGCAAACATTATACTTAACATCTTGCTCTGTTTGTTTGGCTAAGCTAACATACACTAACGTACGCCCCGTTACCCTGCTTCTATGGAACGGCTTTGAGGATTCAAGCCATCCATAGCATCATGTTGCTGACGTGGCACGGATTAAAATTCACATAAGATACACAAATTTATTGAAATTACAAAATTCCATGATACTATTCGACACTTACTGCCCTTTCGTACTCGTGTACTAGATTACGGAGGGACTGCGCCCGTACTTGCGCCAAGCAAGGTTTAACGCCGCAACCGATGATTGCTCTTTGCCAAGTGATCGCACGATTTCGGAACCAACTATAAATAATAACACATTTTGTTACGAGTCCAAATTTCTCACATGATCGCAGAACAAATACCTGCCTCTTAATATTTATAGCGAGGCAAATTTATCTCGCCACCTCGGCTCATTGCCGCCAGCACTCTTTTTACGGTAAAGCATATTTGGTGCCGTCCCCACACCTATGAACCCAAAGCAAATTATTTTATTATTATTATTTTTTTTTTTTTTTTTTTTTATTATTTTCATTTTTTTTTTGACTAGGAAATCTTTATTTTCGGACTCAATTAAATACAATATATAATTCATCTCTGGCCATCTCGGGAGATGCTTTAAATTTAAGGCAATATCATTTCATAACCTTCTGCGAGGCAGAATCACCTCGTAATCTGTAGGCATCGTAATATACTGTATTTGTATTCCCTCTGTGGAGCAAAACATTTTGGGGTCTTGGGGTTGCACCCAATACACAGTCTATCTGTGCGGCAGGTTTGCCGCATCTCACCGTCTTGGGGCCCATCCCCATATATTTCTGGTATATTTATTTCAACACACTACAATA
This sequence comes from Asterias amurensis, assembly GCF_032118995.1. Taxonomy (NCBI): domain Eukaryota; kingdom Metazoa; phylum Echinodermata; class Asteroidea; order Forcipulatida; family Asteriidae; genus Asterias; species Asterias amurensis. Next base: position 7,029,829 of record NC_092657.1, on the reverse strand, counting down.
AGACACTGGTGTCCCTAGGACCGAAACTCGTTTTAAAACACATGGCTTACAGGCCCTAGAATCATGTTTAAATGCATGTTTTATTTTATTTTTATTTGTTCTTTGTTTTGTTCACATTTAGTAAATAATCCACCCTGTGCGGCAAGTTCATCTCACAGTCTCGGGGCCAAACCCCCCATAGGTTTCTTACATATTTCTTGACCCCTCTAAATAAAACAGGTGGAACAGAGACCAAAAACTTGCTTTAGTGGACAAGGCATACTCTGATATTCAAATTTACAATCTGACATTATACATACTCCATCTTGTCGGGGCAAGTTCATCTCACAAACTCGGGGCACATCACCATTATACTTTATCTGCGAGGCAGAACCATCTCATCATCTCGTGCCCTTCCCCATAATATTATATAGCAAATGACTATTGGTATTAATATAAATTCCTTTATAAGTATCATTTGAACTTTCTTTGAGGCCAAATCCCCTCACCACTTCGGGGCCCATCCCCATAAATGTACTTCTCTGAGGTAAATTTCGTCTCATCATCTGGGGTCTCACCCCGTAATACTTTATCTGTGAGGCACAGAAATATCACAAACTCGGGGCCAATCCCCGTAAAATCTTTATGAAAGATACATCTGACTATTATTATTATTACAAAAATCATTATTAACACCATATTTACTTCTGTGAGGCCAAATCATCTCACGATCTCGGGACCCATCCCCATAGTACTTAAACTGTGAGGCCAAATCATCTCACGATCTCGGGACCATCCCCATAGTACTTAATCTGTGAGGCCAAATTATCTCACAAACTCGGGGCCCGTCCCCACAAAACTTCGTCTGTAAAACTAGATATATACTTACAACTAACCATAGTTAGTACATTACTATAAATACTATTTTTAATATCAAATTGATACTTATGTGAGGCCAAATCATCTCACCACCTTGGGGCCCATCCCCATAGTAATTCATCTGTGAGGCTAATCATCTCACCGCCTCGGGGCCCATCCCCATAGTACTTCATTTGTGAGGCCAAATTATCTCACCACCTCGGGGCCTATCCCCATAGTACTTCATCTGTGAGGCCAAATAATCTCACCACCTCGGGGCCCATCCCCATAGTACTTCATTTGTGAGGCCAAATTATCTCACCACCTCGGGGCCCATCCCAATAGTACTTCATCTGTGAGGCCAAATCATCTCACCACCTCGGGGCCCAGCCCCATAGTACTTCATCTGTGAGGCCAAATCATCTCACCGCCTCGGGGCCCATCCCCATAGTACTTTATCTGTGAGGCCAAATCATCTCACCACCTCGGGGCCCAGCCCCATAGTATTTTATCTGTGAGGCCAAATCATCTCACCGCCTCGGGGCCCATCCCCATAGTACTTCATCTGTGAGACCAAATCATCTCACCGCCTCGGGGCCCATCCCAATAGTACTTTATCTGTGAGGCCAAATCATCTCACCACCTCGGGGCCCAGCCCCATAGTACTTTATCTGTGAGGCCAGATCATCTCACCATCTCGGGGCCCATCCCCATACAACTAACCATAGTTAATGTGGTTTTATTCAATGGGATAACTTATATTCAAGGCACTCCGCGCCCCGCAAAGTTTATCACGTGATAGGGTGCGGCATATTCAAAACAGCTCACTGAAGCGTGATCCTATAAATAGTACACTTTGCTGATGCGTTTGGGTGTTACTACGTTTTACTATAGCTTTTATGCTTGTTTGGCTAAGATTTTAAGATGACATCCAAAAATGAGCAGCCGCGGTACAACCCTGAAATGCTATCCAACAGGTTCATAGGTTATTTCAATCAGAAGTTCGACAGTATAGCCAATAGCAACAAACAGGGCGAGGACAACGGGTTTAAGGACTTAAAGAATAAGATCTAGCGCCGGCACATAAACATGCTTGGTTAACCTGGAAAAACCCCGCCTTAAAATGCCTGTTGTCTTAAAAGAGTGTTGTATTATTCGTTGTTGAATAGACTGCAACTGTTTTTCGTGCGAATGAGCGCAGCGAAGTAGCATGAAAATATACTATTATAAAAAAAAAAAAAAAATATTCTTATACCGTATTGATACTTTTTCTGCTAAATCATCTCGCCATCTTGGGACCTAACCACATAGTACTACATCTGTGAGGTCAGATTATCTCACAATCTTGGGGCCCATGCCATCCCCGTAAAACTTTGTATGTGAGGCCGACCTATATATATAGGCCTACAAAACTGACTATTGTGATTAGTGTTTCAAATACTACAATTGTTATCGTAATAATACTTTCCGTGAGGCTAGATCATCTCACAATCTCGGGCCCATCCTCATAATACTGCATCTATGAGGCAAAGTTTCATCTCACCATCTCTGGGTCCAACCCCCATAATACGTTTCTGTTAGGACAAATCATTTCACAATGTCGGGGCCCATCCTCATAAAACTTCGGCTTGAGACCTAATTATTCAAATTAAGTGTTATTGTTATTATAAATATCATTATAAACATCATAATTAATACTTTTTGAGAGGCCAGATCATCTCACATCTCGGGGCCCAACCCCATAAAACTTCGCCAATGAGAAAAATATATATATATACAAACTGACTATAAATATTATTATAAATATCATCATTGTTCTCATAATTAATGTTCTCTGTGAGGCCGAATCATCTGGCAATCTCGGGGCCCACCCCATAAAATTTCCCCTTTGAGACCAAATTATACAAACTGACTGTTATTTGTAATATAAGTGTATCATTGTTATTATCATAATTAATACTTTCTGTGGGGCCAGTTCATATCACAATCTTGGGGCCCATTCCCATAATACTTCGTCTGTGAGACCAAGTTATTTACAAACTGACTATAACTATTATTATAAAACATTATTATTATCATAAATAATACTTTCTGTGAGGCTAAAACATCTCACTATCTCGGGACCTATCCCCATAAAACTTTCTGTGTGAGACCAAATTATATGTATATACGAACTGACTGTTATTTATATTATAAATATCATCATTATTATCATAATTCAAACCTTCTGTGAGGCCAGATCTACTCACATTTTTCGGGCCCATTCTTATTATTTATACGTGAGGTCAAATACCATCCTACTATTTTTTGGGGTACTAAACTTGCGAAGTTAGAAAAGGCCACAAAGCCCGTTTCAAGTTTATAACCACATTGTGGTGCCCCGTTTTGTATAGCCGCTTTGTTGCATTATGGTAAAAGTAAAACGAAGCAGGCTTCAACTATGATGACAAAATAATGCCCTTTGATGCACGCCGCTAAACGGCGGAAACGCACTATTTGCTGAATATTTTGGATTGATAGTGAATCTTTTGGATTGATAAGAATAACTGTTTGACATGTACAATTCCACAAAATACAAAGCCCACATCTCCCGCGTTTTTATCATAAGGATTGGCCTTGATCCTTTTAACAAAATGTATGTATTTGGTGTGTTAATCTACATGGCGTATAGTAATACTTATGTAGGCCTGTTGCATACCCATTGTTGTCATCTCAGCCTGCTCTCTACAACTCAAACTGATGTTAATATCCCGTGACTCTTCAGGTAATGGATAATTAATACGTATTGCTTACTCAGGTTTGTCTCATGACACTACAGCGATTTTTTCACACTCATGACTGTTACTAAATTAATATTATGCCAGTACTAATGCAGTCAAATCTATCAATAAAAGCTTTTATCATTTTAAATGGCCACAAATCTTTGGTATGCTGCACAGTTTCTTTCAAATGGTCTTCCTGAGCATATTCGCCAGGCTAATTCTTTTCACTGTTTTAAATCACGGTTAAACTCATTGTTTGAAACTGCTGATTTGTAATCTGCTTAATTGTAATTTCACTTTTCTCTCATTGCATAAATTATTTATATCTTTATGCCCTGAGAGACTTATGATTTTTTATTTTTTATTTTTTTTAATTTTTTTTATCAGTACATCCACAAGTGATTCCTAGCTGACTGGGCCCGTTCTGCTTTGTCCATCCAACTTTGCTTTGTAAATGATATTACATATGTACATGTGAAGACGGCCCCCTTATTTGGCCGCCCCATAATGGTCACCATCGAGCCCAGTGCTGGCTACATTTAAGGACGTAACATTTACATAACCATGAGGTGTTTCTTTGAGCGGCAAATGACACAACCTTTGTGCCAAGGTTTCAGCACTCCTCGGAAGCTTATGCTGCATGGCTCACATGCGGCCCCATTTATGCCTCCGCATTTTCGAAATTCCTGGAAGAAATCAATTCAATTCGAATCAAATACACCTGTATTTCCATTCTTCCATGAGAAATATCGACAGTAAAAATGTCAGTAATTTTACAACAGTAAACATACATGTTATTAATGAAATAAGCCGGTTGGATAAGCAGGCTTACAATAAAAAAGAAACAAAAGGACCGGCACTGACTGTACTGCTTTCCAAACTAGTCTTACCATTTAACCAACAGTTCTATTCAGAAACCCCAACTAATTAGAGTTAGTCACTACATGGTGTTACCGCAAACTTTTCCATATCGTATTTGCACCATGCAAAGTTTCAAATCCTATTTAGTCCTACCATTGTTTAACCCCACAGCGAATGTGTGGGACTCGAACAAAGAAGCTAGTGACTTTGAAATACTGCTCACCTGGACAATCTCCGACACGTTTCTTGCGAGTTAGGTCCATGGCTAAGTGACCACAGATTTGACAGGCACTGATGACCGGTGTAGGCGAGCTGAAAAGCCGCGTTCGCCAATCATAATGAAAACGGTTCAGTGCATTCAGGATTTAAAGGCGCCTGGAAATAGGATTTTTTTTCTTTTAAACATAAGAGTATATGTTTATTAACAATAAAACAATTTTTTGAGTAATTGTTTGTCACGATTTATATGTTAAAAAAATTAATTAAATGACTGGGGGGTTGACTCCGCCTACCCCTTTTGTGACGTAGGAAAAGGAAGACTTTGCCTCGATCAAACATAGACCCCCCTCGATGCGTAGATAAACACACGTGCAAAAGTACATGTAATTCTAAGACGTGAGTTTGTACGCTGCGAAAAAGGTTTTTTCTGTCATTTTTCCGGCAATGCCGACCAGGTGTGTTGCTGCTGGATGCAGCAAAACAACTAAAGATGGGGTCAGTCTTCATCTGTTTCCTGCAGATCCCAAGTATAGGCGGTTGTGGGCTGCGAAAGTCAGATTAACTAGAGCAAAGTGGTCCGGTCCGACGTCTTTTTCAGCGCTGCAGCGAACACTTTGAGCCGTCGTGCTTCGAATCCTGGATACACAACTCATTTGACATGACGAGAAGAGCCATTCTTAAACACGACGCCGTCCCAACAGTTTTTCTAGCTAGTGGGAAGTCGAAGAAGGTATCTGAAAGACGTGACGAACTCAGAGGAGCATTTGCTAAACGTGAATAAAATCGGGTAAGTTTGAACTTTTAGGGTATGTTTTTAGCTTTTGCCAAGTGACACGATTTTTTGTTGGTACCGCATGCGATTCACCGTGCGTGCAGGTCCTATGTGACCGTCCGCCCATTATACAGCAGCCATAGTGCGTGCGTGCAGTCTGCTCCGTGGCCATTTTCTATAATAATACGTAGGCAGACCCACATCTTACAACCCATTTGGTCACTAAAAAGTCGCATAGTTAAATAAAAATAGCAGCAATAGCTTTTGTAAAAACCACTAGGCGTTCAACATGTTCAAGTTTCAATGTACGTATGTGTGTAAAATCGTGTCTAAATTTGTTTTGATGTGCCATGTTCCCAGACGTAATGTACGGGGGCCCGACTACAAATTTTCTCTCCAAATATCGCGCCTTGAAATACGTCACGAACAGCGCCCTCTCGGGTCGGGGCCTACTCGTAAATTTGTATATACAATCAAAGCTAAGATTTTTAAACCTTAGTTAATTTTTTATTCACATTCCTCTCGTAAAAACACATATTTTAGTGACAACAGCTTTATTTAAGAAAAATACCATTTCCAGGTGACTTTAAATACCTGTGATCTATTCATGGCCTGAGGTTCAAGAAGTCACAACCAGTGTACACAAAAGGTCCCCTTGTACGCCATCTAAACCCATTCAAATTCAAATTGCCCCAAAGTAAACATGGTACAGAAAATACAATTCGCAAATTGTGTGCATTATTTTATACGATGAGCCGATGAAACTGGCACGTTGAATTTACTATTACTTTAGGGGGTTCCTTTCTGCATTTGACTATAGCTCCCTTTAATACGTTTTCGTATACGATGGATACTCGGCAGACTCCTGAAGGGAGGACCCGATGTATACAAAAGGCCGCAATTTATTTGACCCGGCTGACATGGAATAATTTTTAAATGGATGAAAAGGCAATGAAATACGAAGAAATGATGGTATCTATTATAACACCCCTTGCAAGTATTCTGCCTGCTCATTGGTTTAGAGCGCGTCACATGACATGTCTTAGTTTTGCTAGACGACGGCCGTGTGATAGTGCGTCGGTTTGCCATGCGCTAGTCCGAAGACTAGCACACGGCGCCGTGCGCTAGTCCGACAGACTAGCACACGGCGTGCAGTACCCAGACGTCCGTTGCGTGTACGAGGATGATAAATTAATAGTATGTAACCATTTCGGATTGCACGACACTACATGCAACACAGTAAGTAAAAGTGTTTGCAATCTGTATTCGCGTCGTCCGTGGATTGTAGCATTCAGGTCTGTAACTTAATAATAATAGTACAGTATTTAGAAATGTTTGGGGTGTTATAAAACAAATATTGACTGCTTTTACTTGTGCAATGGTTAAAAACTATGACTCCCTCGGTGATCCCCGGAGCGTTCTATTTTCCCTCGGCTTCGCCTCGGGAAAATAGAACGCTCCGGGGATCACCTCGGGAGTCATAGTTTTAACCATAGCACTCGAAGCAGTCAATATTTGTATACTACCAGCTCTGAAGAAAAACTTTTCCGTGTGCCCCCTATGTTAATACTCCCTGATGTGTACCAGTATGAACCATTCTGCTCTAAAACCGCACTGCTGTGCCAAGGGCATGTTTTACAATAGAGCAAGAGACACACCAAAGCGGTACCGAAGATCCTTCTTCGTAAACTAACCCCTCGCTTGTGCCAGCAAACTTAAGGCTGTAACACGGCGGAAATACCCCGAATAAAACATGTACCTTTTCGGGGTTATACCCTTAGTCACTTTACTATTATGCATACTTCACCCGAAATCCCTTCAGAATATTGCGCTCAATGAAGCCTCTGTGTGTTTCTGATCCTCCAACCGGAGACGAACCAGTTCACGTCCAGCTGCGGGCACGCCAGAAACGCGAATGATTTGAATCATGCGCCCTCTTTGTTTACAGTGGTGCAAATAGTGTCCATTGTCTTTAACTTCAGCCACAAGCAACACCTCGTTGTTCTTTTGATCCACGAAGAAAAATATTGAGCTTTTAAATATTTTGTGTCCTTCGATACACATTATGGGGAAACACATGGGGAAACAATTAAGAGTCAGTTCAGGTAAATAATTGACATAGTTGCTCACGGTCAAAAAATGAATTTTTTTTATACTTTGTGGGTTGAAGGGCCTTGGGGTGCAAGTAAACAAAATTGCATTTTCAATTCTATATATAGCCCGTTGCCATGGTTACGGCTCATTTTGTTTTTTGGCCATTTTAGGCCGATTTTGGGGTCTGAAAAACTGGTTTTTAGCTCATATTTACAACTCCACCCAACCAAAATGCAACATTATTTCAAAAAACCTTTTATATCACTACAAAGTATCATCCTTGGCCTTCCTTGAGAAAACTTTTTATTGCTTTAAATAACACTCTTGTGCTATTTTTGCATTATGCATTACAGTATGTTTTTAGAACTTGCAAAATCAACATTTTTACCCTATTTTTGGACCCCAAAGTGTCAACTTGCCAGGGGTCTCAGAAAGTTTTCCTTTCGGCTGTGATTAGGGCCAACAGTGGTCTTTCCATATCTGGTGTCAAAAACTTGGGCAATCGTATCCTGTTGTGACAGTACTGCCTAAAACTAGACTTTTTTCCCAAAAACATGAAAAATGCCTTCTAAAGGGTCTTTTCACATAATATCGAAATACGTGTCCACGGTAAAAAAAAGAAGAATATTTCTCATTTTTTTGTGGATGGTAGGATGGTAGGGACTTGGGGTCCAAATAAACAACATTTACATTTCAAATCATAATATAACACGTTGCCATGGTAACAGTTCATGTGTGTTTAGGCCACTTTGGGCCGATATTGGGGAATGAAAAACTGTTTTTTTTAGTTAATATTTACAACTCCACCCCACCAAAAAATTATTTCATAAAACCTTTTACATCACTACAAAGTATCATCCTTGGCTTTACTTGAGACAAAAAATATTGCTATAAATTTCACCCTTGTGCTATTTTTAGAACGTGCATTAGAGTATGTTTTTAGAGCTTGCAAAATCAACATTTTTACCATATTTTTTGCCCTCAAAATTTCATTTTTTCAGGGGTCTGAGAATATTTTCCTTTCGGTTTTGATCAGGGCCAAAATTTGTCTTTTTTATTTCTGGTAAGAAAAACTTGGCAAGTGTATCCTGATGTTAACAGTACTGTCTCAAAAATAGACTTTTTTCCTCAAACAGAAAAATGCATTTTGAATGTTTTTTTCTTCATATTGAATTTCTAACATTAAAAAGTTATAATTCTATCAATCTTGCAGCTTTTCCTTAGCACTAGTGGATTACCCAACATTGATCAGGAACTGTTGATGACCTAAATCTTACAATTTGCCTGGCCCAGCCCCAATCATATTTCTTGACATTGCATAAAACAATGTTTTGTGAATAGCGCCTCTTTTTGTGAAAGTGTTCCCTTTCGGTTGTTATTGGTGTTTTCATGTCTTCTGGGTAGAAACACTATGTTTATTGTATCCTGTTGTGACTGATCATGCCTTAAGTATAGTAATTTTTCCAAAAACAATGCATGCTTGTTAAAAATCTGGCACTGTTTCCATGCCCTTTGAGTAATGAATACAAAGTTTTTATTTAAACATAATGGTATCCAACCACACCATAACCAATGCTTTGCCACTGAGAGTTCTTGATTTGGCTACTTTACCTATTGTACAGGTTTGATTCCCATTGCAAGTAGAGTGCGATGAGCATTCTTTACAAGTTGTCTTTAATACAGGGCCTACTCTCCTTGGTCCCTGCCTGCTACCAAACGTAAAACTTTTCTTAGAGATAGAGATCATAAACAATGTAGTTTCTGTGTTTGCGGCAGATGGTTTGGAGCATCCAATCATGTCCAACACAAACGTGGGAAATTAAAAAGCCCGCTTAAAAGTGTTGGAAAAGTTTGCCAAGATCTTATTAAAAACAATGATACTAACGATTTGCAAGATGAGCGTAAGAGATTATTTAAAAGAAACACGTTGCCTGGGATCGGTTGAGTTGGTCTTTGAAATGCGTTTGTAACGGTTTGTTTTAAAATGCATGGTTAGAAAGATGTTTTTGAGTGATACTTGTATGGATCATTATATTCTACTTTTAAAATATCTTTCTAATCATATGCATTTTTTAATAAACGTTTACAAACGCTTTTCAAATACCAACTCGACCGATCCAAGGCAACGTGTTCCTTTAATGAAACAACATTGAAAGAAGTTGTAAAAACTTGCACCTGCTGAACATAAATAAGTAAGATGCATTTGCAGTGACAAAAGTCTATTCAGGCTAGTTTGATATTTTTTCCATTCACTATCTTACTAATTCATAATTATTATATATGTCTCTGAGAACGATCAACAAAAAACATTGAGTTGTTTATCACGTTAAATAAACCAACTCTTTTATTGTTTGCAACAGTACAATTGAAAGGAACCCCACCATAGATGGGGGAACTGCTTACAGAAGGCCAAAGCAGGTGAATGGCCATTTAGCCCTTTAGTCCCTGCACCGCCCGAGTTTGCTGAAATCCAATTTCTCAAGAGTCTTGCAGTAAATTACTGGAATCTTAGTTCAAATTTTAAAAGATAGCCAAGGCTTAATGTGTATGCACAATTTTTTACACTTTCGGTAATATTTGTATAAAAGTTCTCATGGGAACAATAAATGCCTCTCGCTAAACGGCTACGGTAATTTTTATGGCGAATACTTTTGTGCACGGATAAAATGAACACAATAGCTTTTCAAGGCTTTTATCTGGCTCAATGCTCATACTGATTAAATGCGAAGGCGTTATTTTCGACAATATCATCATAAATGATGAACAGTTTCCTGTTTACTAATGAGCGTTTTATTTTTCGTAAGAGCTAAATTATTTCATCATCATTAGCTTTGACAAGTCAACTGTGAAGGGAGAATTAATAACGATCTATAACAACTAGATATATTAACAAATGCGTAGACCTACTAATGACTATCGAGTTTTCTTTTGATGTTCCTTTTTTTCTACAAACACAAGCTAGCGAGGTTTCCTCGTACCGCATACAGTGTATCGCTATAATGCGGCTGGGCGGTACAGCGGCTAAATGGTTAGATACTTTGGATACAGTACTTGCTCACTTTTAGAGCCTCTTTGTTCTGATTGGGATGAAAATGTTTCGTTCGGTAGCGGGCAGGGGACCAAGAAGACTGTTATAAGGCCATGTAAAGACAAGGACAGTAAAGATTGCTCATCGCACTACTTCTCTTCTTGCAATGTGAATCATACCTGTACAACTAGGTAAAGTAGTTATGACAAAACAAGAACTCAGTGGCTTAAAGAGCATGGAAACAGTGCCATATTCTTTTAACAAGCATGCTCGTTTTTGTTTTTTATCAATTCAAACTAAGGGATAACTTCAAAATGCATTTTTATTGTTTATGGAAAAATTACCATTTTTGAGGCAGAAGTGTCACAACAGGATACAATAAACCAAAGTGTTTCTCCCCAGTAGACATGCAAACCATAATGATAGCCCAATCAAAACAAAAAGGGAAATATTCCGAGAACCAACAAAACATTAAAGACAGTACAAACATTCTTGATGTGCAAGGGGAATTAAAAAATGTGACTTTCAAAAAAAAAAGGCGCTGTTCGCAAAACTGTTATTTTATTTTATGCAATGTCAAGAAATATGATTGGGCCAGGGCCGGGGTGGGGCAAATTATAAGATTTAGGTCATCAACAAGTCCTGATCCATGTTTGGTAATGCACTAAACCTACAAAGTGCTTATAAAAAGCTGCCAGATTGATGGAATTATAGCTAACTTCTTCATGTTATAAATTCAAAATGAAGCAAATATTTCAAAATGCATTTCTCTATGTTTTCGGAGAAAAAGGGTCTTTTTTTGAGACAGTTCTGTTACATCAGGATACAATTGCCCGAGTCTTTCTTACCAGAAATAAAAAGACAAATTATGGCCCTGATCAAAACCGAAAGGAAAATATTCTGAGACCCCTGAAAAAATGGAATTTTGAGGTCAAAAAATATGGTAAAAATGTTGATTTTGCAAGCTCTAAAAACATACTGTAATGCACGTTCTTAAAATAGCACAAGGGTGAAATTTATAGCAATATTTTTTGTCTCAAGTAAAGCCAAGGATGATACTTTGTAGTGATGTAAAAGGTTTTATGAAATATTTTTGTTTTTTGGTGGGGTGGAGTTGTAAATATTAACTTAAAAAAAACAGTTTTTCATTCCCCAATATTGGCCAAAAGTGGCTTAAACACAAATGAACTGTTACCATGGCAACGTGTTATATTATGATTTGAAATGTTAATGTTGTTTATTTGCACCCCAAGTCCCTACCATCCACAAAGTATAAAAAAAATATGGACACGTATGTCGATATTATGTGGAAAGACCCTTAAAAAGGCATTTTTCATGTTTTGGGGAAAAAAGTCTAGTTTTGAGGCAGTACTGGCCCAACAGGATACAATTGCCCAAGTTTTTGACACCAGATATGGAAAGACCAATGTTGGCCCTAATCACAGACGAAAGGAAAATTTTCTGAGACCCCTGGCTAGTTGACATTTTGGGGTCCAAAAATAGGGTAAAAATGTCGATTTTGCAAGTTCTAAAAACATACTGTAATGCATGATGCAAAAATAGCACAAGGGTGATATTTAAAGCAATAATTGTTTTTCTCAAGGAAGGCCAAGGATGATACTTTGTAGTGATATAAAAGGTTTTTTGAATTAATATTGCATTTTGGTGGGTTGGAGTTGTAAATATGAGCTAAAAACCAGTTTTTCAGACCCCAAAATCGGCCTAAAATGGCAAAAAATTAAAATGAGCCGTAACCATGGCAACGGGCTACATATAGAATTGAAAATGCAATTTTGTTTACTTGCACCCCAAGGCCCTTCCACCCACAAAGTATAAAAAAAAATCATTTTTTGACCGTGAGCAACTATGTCAACTATTTACCTGAACTGACTCTTAATGATTGGTTTGAGAGGTTTAGAAATTCTTTGTAAGACGCAAAACGTCCACAGATTTACAATCAACTTAATGTTGAAAGATAGTGCTGTTATAGTGCTTACCTTGAAAATGCTTGCTGAGGTGCTGTAGTTCTTGAGAAATTAGTAAAATAAAATCACTGAAACAATTTCCTTCGCAATCGGGAGAAAATTATATTGGCATGTAACAGATTAACGCGACTTTCCTGAAAACATTTTACTTCTTCTTAACAACTTGACGACTATTGAAGCTGAAACGTCTACAGGTAAACTGATTTGAATACATCTCATTCACGTGGGTGTGTTTCATATCATGGCCAGAGACAAAAGGTATCAAAAACCGTAATAGACTCTCATAATGATGATAACTTCAAGCTTATTCATCTCGATTCCTCAAACATAATGAGGCGATACCAAGTTTGCTTTTAGTAGTCATTCTATGAATTTAATTCATTTATTATCATTTGACTGAGGCGTCCCTGCTGCTCGTTCGCTTCGGCCAGAAAGAATATTAATACGGTAGTAGAATGTCGTCCGACTGTTGAACTGGTAGAAGTACTCGACTTAGGTGGCATTTTTATGAATGAGATGTTCACTCACAACATTGTATTATTAGAGTTTAATCCAGCGTAGTTTGATTTTGCACATATCACACGTGAAGGATCGGTTTGCGTGGCAGTTTGCAAACAGCTGAGTACTTTACATTGCATGTCCCATCCAGCCACTGGCGCCTATTTCCATACATCTTAGAAATAAGGGCACAGTGTTCCTTCTCTAGGTAATTATTGGGTTCACCTTCACCCCAATTTCTGTAGGAGACCTCCACGTTACCCTCTCTGCATTCCCATGTTCCCTCCACCTCTAGATCATTACAGTCGATCCATACTTCTTCATTATTTTCAATCAAGTCCAATATAACATTGTTTTCTTGACTTGAGCTGGGTGCGGCCAGAACACCATCCAGCTTACCACACTCGTCTCTAGCATCGGACCAGGGAACGTTGGACTCGGTGATCCTGTAGCAAGAGTCTCCCCAGTGATGCCAAGACTCCGGACAGGAGGAGTGGTGACTTATAAATGTATAGCACTGCGTTTCTTGAGATGCAACCACTTTGAAATAACAGCTATCCAACAATGCAGTGGCTAATATCAAGAATACACAACTCAGCATATTGATGCTAATGTATGCAATTGCGTTGGCTCTTTACACAAATTAGGTTGTTAACGAATTTATCAATGTTTTGGTCATTTCAAACCGACCCAAAATTCAGTGTACATAATATATTTTAAAACATTTAAACAGGTTCTTCTAAACAGAGTTTATTAGATTGAAGTCGCTAAAACCTTTTGTTTTCCTTCAATTATTGTATTATCCTCTCACTGCCGCAGATAATTTCGGAACACTTTTAAGTTTATCACACGAACAGTTCGAAGAACAGTTTTCAAATACCTTTAAAACGAAACAGTTTGGCGCTGATGAACACACAGTCGCAGTTAACACGACATGATATAAATAAGTACAATTTATCTTCTTCAAATAGAGACAAAGTAGACCCGAGGAGTTATGATATCTCTCCTAGTACGAATGACGATCTTCTTTAAACGATAAAGTCGAGCCAAACGGTTGTAGCAAAGAGCAGTTATGACATCTCCTGTTTCTGTTTCACAAGCAAGCGTAACTGTGGTTTCACCTGCTAAACATGCGCACACTTCGATTGGCCAACACTAGCATTGAGTCATGAATAAACATACACATAAGCTACAACACATCCAATCAGAAGAGACGAGAGCCAGACGCTTGAAATGCTTACTAAGGGCATTTTGCGTTCATTTGCAATTAACATCACTAACATACACACCCAAAACCGGTGCGATATTTAAAATGCCAAGGTTACGGCAATTTGTATGGTGGGAGCGCTGATGTTAGTACCATGAATATACCTCGTTTGTGTTACTCTTGTTTCAAGATGTTGTTTTGTTAAGACAACATGTCTAACAAGGAGCGCTTAATGAACGCTTATGCTCCACGCTAATGGTAAAACGTAATGTCACAAGTTCAATGAACACGTTGCATTTGATCGGTCGAGTTGGTCTTTGAAAAGCGTTTGTAACCGTTTGTTATAAAAATGATTGGTTAGAAAGATGTAAAAGTAGAATACAATGACCTACACAAATATGCCGCAAAACTGCGTGGTTTTCGTTTTACCTCGTCGACTAACACGGTCGGCCATTTATGGGAGTAAAAAAGTTGACTCCAATAAATGGCCGACCGTGTTAATTCGCGACGTAAAATGAAAACCGTGGAGTTTTGAGTGATATTTGTGTGGATCATTATATTCTTCTTTTAAAACATCTTTCCAACCATATACATTTTACAACGGTTTGAAACGCTTTTTTATAGACCAACCCTTCCGATCCAAGACAATGTGATCCTTTCAGGCAAGCCTCATTATTTGAAAACACGCTGTCATGCTTGATTGGCAACATATTGCGAAGCAGCACCTTGTTAACTATTACAGGTGATATGTAAGAGGAGTATGTCTCATTGGCAGCATATTGCGAAGCAGCACCTTGTTAACTATTACATGGTGATATGTAAAAGGAGTATGTCTCATTGGCAACATATTGCGAAGCAGCACCTTGTTAACTATTACATTGTGCTGTGTAAAAGAAGTATAGGTCTCGCATCAAACATAGTCCAACATATATACCTAGCAGGAAAAAAAAAACGTTTGTTAAAGAGAAGGTACACGTTTGGTTATTGTAAAACACCAGTCTTCTCACTTGGTGTATCCCAACATAAGCATAAAATAACAAACCTGTGAAATATGAGCTTAATTGGTCATCGAAGTTGCGAGAAAATGTTGACAGAAAAAACACCCTTGTTGAAAGAAAAATACTTCTGGCTAGAAGTCTTGTATTATTTCAGTGATAAATTACCACTTTCTTAAAATCTTTGCTACTTCAGAGGGAGCCGTTTCTCACAATGTTTTATACCAAACGTGTACCTTCCATTTAAGCCGCCTCGAGCGCCACTGAGACGCATATGTACGCTTATAACTAAGTAATACTATACCGTTGAAAAAACAAACACTCAAAGTTGAATTAAACATCACAGCAAGTGAAATTGCGTTTTCCAGACACAATACATGGTCAACCAATTGCACCGAAGTATGGGGATGTATGCAACGATTGGCGTGTATTCAAACATTGTTTGGAATCTCTACTCCGTCACGTACATAATTTATCTTAGCGGGTCCTATCATTAAAACAAAACCTTAGTTGTGGGCATGAGCAATAGTCTAGTTTATAACACCCCTTGCAAGTATTGTGCCTGCTCATTGGTTTAGAGCGCGTCACATGACATGTCTTAGTTTTGCTAGACGACGGCCGTGTGATAGAGCGTCGGTTTGCCATGCGCTAGTCCGAAGACTAGCACATGGCGCCGTGCGCTAGTCCGACAGACTAGCACACGGCGTGCATTACCCAGACGTCCGTTGCGTGTACGAGGATGATAAATTAATAGTCTGTAACCATTTCAGATTGTCCGACACTACATGCAACACAGTAGGTAAAAGTGTTTGCAATCTGTGTTCGCGTCGTCCGTGGATTGTAGCATTCAGGTCTGTAACTTAATAATAATAATACAGGTTTTAGAAATGTTTGGGGTGTTATAAAACAAATATTGACTGCTTTTACTCGTGCAATGGTTAAAAACTATGACTCCCTCGGTGATCCCCGGAGCGTTCTATTTTCCCTCGGCTTCGCCTCGGGAAAATAGAACGCTCCGTGGATCACCTCGGGAGTCATAGTTTTAAAGGTGGACTATAACAGATTATTGATATAGCCAATATTACTATTTTTGTACAAGAAATGTAAAATAAGGACTGATATTTTAGTAGTATTCAATAAAACCTTTACCTTCATGCAAAAAAACACGAATTCGCGCGGCGTACTCCGACCCAGAAAACTCAGTTTCGGCAAAAGCCGGTGACCCACGAACCATTCATACACAGTGTGTGACGTCACACCACGTACCGAAGCTCTGTACACAGTGTGTCAGGTCGATCGTGTGCGTGCATTTTACATGTACATTGAATGTGGAATAACATCGGACACTATAGGCTGCATTTTTTTTGACACAAAAAAAACAGTGAAACTGTCCGATGGCAGCGGGTCTCGGGAAAACCACAGTATAGATGAGGAAAAGGCATTTTAGGGAGGCACTTCAGAGGAAAGTGAGGGCTCTAGCGATAAGGGGAGCTCACCGGACGAGAGAGAAGCCGAAGACGTGTTATGAGTACATGTAGTTAACCAGCCCGGGGACGATGATCGTCAGGCCGAAGACGATGAGCCAAACCCTGATGATCGACGGCTAAAGACAGACTGGTAAGGCCACAAAACGTTTCATGAATTATACTGAATGATGCTTCGTTTGATCAGTTTATTTCTGCTCCCAAAAATAGTTGAAGGCTATCCTTGACTAAATTAAAACATGAACGAACATGATGGACAAGGTTTATTGTTTACCTCCATTCACGTTATAATACATGTATGTGAACAACACATGCACTGACTTGGGCAGTATAGAAATGTGAGGGGAGGGGTCATTTTTGTCTTGCGTTTTATACTTTGTTGGCAAAATTCATACATTATCAATTTAAACTGATATTGTAGATAACCTATGTTGTTGTTTTTCTCCACCAAGTAACTGCATGGTGGTTGACACATGTGCATCTACACAAATATCTCATGTACATGTATGTAACTGCTACTTTGGATTATGATTGCCTTCTGGCATGGGTATAGTTTTAAAGCAATTCAGGTACACACATGCAATATTAACACTTCACCATGCAAACCACAAATCTGTTGTTAATAATTTTGTATGAATTCTTTTGTTAATAATTTTGTATGAATTCTTTTGTTTTGTTTTACAGAAAACACTGCAATGATGATTATCAGCAAGTGGTGAGCTTAGGACTATCTTGTCCGTTCAACCGCTGCCACTGACATCATGTTTGATGGCAGCAACACGAAGGACGTTTCCAAACCCTCGTGTACAGTACAGTGGAATTATTTTCGTATCCACCAACGGATTAGGCAGCTTTGCTTTGGTTTATTTGTCTTCAGTCGTAACAATTTTCGAAGTTATAATGATCCGGAGGGAGTGAGAAATAATTTGATAAGCCATAATAATTTACGTATAAATGTACATGTATATTATTTCATTTTGTTTCTTTCAGATGGGTGGGTGGTTCAAATTGATTAATTTAATTTGAACCACCCACCCCTCTGAAAGACACAAAATGTAAATTACTATGGCTTATAAAATTAGGTGTGTGGTTCAAATTGATTAATTTAGCACTTATGTGCAATAAACTTGTCCCCTGTTGTCAACAATACACTATGATTAACATGGTAACAACATTCAACTTGGTTAGCAGAAATATAAAAACAAAACAAAAAATAGAAGCCATGTACACCTCCATAATAACGACAACAC
The DNA here is from genome assembly GCF_032118995.1 of Asterias amurensis. Lineage (NCBI taxonomy): Eukaryota > Metazoa > Echinodermata > Asteroidea > Forcipulatida > Asteriidae > Asterias > Asterias amurensis. The sequence goes on along the minus strand of NC_092657.1, from coordinate 7,011,837 downwards.
TAAAACTGTATGTATTTGCAAACGACAATAGTTTGTTTTTGAGTTTAAAATATCAAAATTGAAAAAAGGTTGCCTAGTGATAGCGAAATCATCTGAACATTCCGTCATCAAAAAAAGTTAACTATACAACCCTGTCAACGCCCCTACCCCCAAAAAAAGAAAACCTAAGCCATGTTATGTACCTAGTTAGCTGTGGTTCTCTGTGTAAATTGTAAATTAAGTTGTACATTAAAAGAATATAATAAAATCATTGTGTACAGACCATGTCATTCTGTTTTTAAACAAAGTTGATTGTACTACCCTGGTTACCCCCCCCCCCAAAAAAAAAATATATATATATAAAAAATAAAATAAAAACCCACATCAATGTGTACAAGCTAGGGCCCAATTTCATGGATCTGCTTACTGTAAACAAAGAATCGACACTTGCGGAAGCAGGAAATTCTGTGCTTACATCAAGCGCGTTTCACAGGTTACCAGCGAATTTTGGCTTTTGCCGGTCATGGGTGCATAGTTGGTTTATACCAGGCATTCTACGCTTACAAAGTAAGCTCAGAAATTTAGCGTTTGGACGTAAGCAGAGAACGGTGATCATAAGCGCAGAATTTGGTGATGAACAGATCCACGAAACTGGACACAGGTCATTCTTTCTTCAAACAAAGTTGAACCCACTACCTTTGAACCCCCACCCCCCCCCCCCCCAAAAAAAAAGCTGTTGCATCCTTTTCCGGCTGGTGAAGGTTGATGTCAATGACACGGGGGTTACACATCAGCTGCGGATGGAGTTGTTTTCGTGTCTTGTCACCCTGCTGACAATGAACAAGTGCATTGTGCATGCATTCTATGCGTATCTGTTTAATGAAAAATAAAAAACAAAACCAAATAATCGTTATGTGGGATTTCTTGAAAATTTACAAGGCAGAAATACAATCTCGGTAGGTTTGACGTAACACCATGTACTGACCATCTCTCTTTGAGTTTGCATAGTTTTGAAAAGAACCTTACATGAGTTAACGCAAAACCAGTACAAAAGGAGTCCACATGCAACAAAACCAAGGGGGCAGGTTTTCTTTATGTCTGATAGAAAACATGACCTCCAACCACCCCCCTCCCCCAGATCTACACCTAGTACAAAACTGTTCAGGTACAGATCGGGGTGGGGGGGGGGGGGTTGCGATTCAACACCCCATCCCCTCCCCCCCCCTCCACCGTGAACAGTTTTCAAAGGGGCAGCTGAAAAACTAAAAATGAAGAAATCATCTGATCCTCTGAAAATTTGCATGCATAGGCCTACTACTTACCTAAAGTGCTATTGAGAATCTTAGGTCTCCATTTCTAGTTCTGGCTAGCATGTCTTCGTACTGCATTGTCTTTGTCCTGCATTCTCATTGTAGTGTAGAGCTGCGAGTTATTTCTGTACAAAAAAATATAAAAACAAAAAATAAATAAATAAACAAAAAAACTAGTGCTGAAAAAGAACTGGCCTTATTTTACAAATGCAAATATAGTAAACACTCCATAATTAACCGTGCCAAGCCAATAAACACAGCTATAGGAAAACTTCAGACTAAACTTCTCTGGAATTGGTAATTCCTGAATTAGGAGAGAAAAATTCTGAATGACCATGGATGGGCAATTATATGGATGAGAGTTTGAACATATTTTTGAGCTGTGCCTTAAAAAAAAAAAGCAAACAATTCTTAGGCAGCTTTGGCAAAAACAATGTCCAGCAATCCAGTATAGACCAATATAAATACATGTCAGCGAGGCCAATAAACTGTTAACTGTAACAATCAACTTTTTAAATGGATTCATATAGTGTTCACACATGGTTGAGCATGAACATGCCAGAAAGTGTAAACCAGGGCATAAACATGCCTAAAGCACTTGGGTGGCTACATGGATTCATCACTCAACAGAGTCAATACACTATGTAGCTATTTTATGGTAGTCGGGTCAGATTCAGAGCATGCACATCGTGTCATTTGACAAGATGATTGTTCCTTGCATGAAAAGGGTAGAGATTGTTTACTATTTTTCTGATTACAATTACATGTACATGTATTGGGCCTGAATTAATAATGGAGATAGTTTCTCAGTAGTAGATTTTTAAAAATTATTAACAAGTACTTACCAGGCTTTTCTCTCTCTCTTTTCTGTAATGCCACTTGATTCTTTTGCTGTTCCACGGCCACTTGCGACCAGGGCCACGGCAGAGGGACCCCGCCGACGTCGTAACATGCACAAGCAGCACTGGCTGGGGCCTGGTGGTAGAAGATCCCCCTGAATTCTCTCGATGCTTAGAGGTTTAAATTTCGGAATCGATCCAGGCTTCTTACACAAACTTTGAAACTTCTAGTGCATCCACAAACAACCAAATAGTCGGCAGTATTTATAGCTGATACATTAGAAACAAAAAGCTTCGTAGCACACACGCACGCCTATAGTGTGGATGAAAACGCATACACAACACACGGAGTAACATGGCGTAATCTTTGTTTACTCTCGTTGCTTCATGGGTATGACATCACCATTTTTTGACCGCGTTCATGACGTCCGCTGGTTTACAAATCCGCTTGGATTTCAGTGTTGGTTTAATAGCCGGGAACCAGTCCAGGGCGGGAAATTTCAAAATCGAAGAATCGAGGTCAAATTTTTTCGGTCAAATTGTAGCAAAATTATTTGGAGAAAAACATGACCACAACAATGAATTGATAGCTGAACACAACATAAACAAGTTCTGATAGTGATTTTAATGTAGGAGTACCGTTATAGTCCATCTTTAACCATAGCACTCGAAGCAGTCAATATTTGTATACAATCTATTGTTTGACAAAATAGCAATAGATGTGGTTTTTTTTGCAACAGTCTTTTCAAACCCTCCAAAACAACATGTCAAAAACGTAAAAAGTAAGCAGGGGAAATATGCTTAATTTGCATTAATTGAAAAAAATTGCCGTTTTTGCCTCTTTTTTCCCCCACATGCATACGACCTGATAATAGATAAACTGTTTACGATTTTACCAAAAAATTTTGTTGCAAAAGTCTCTTGAAGCCCTCCAAAACAAAGTATAAAAAACGTATAAAAAAAAAAGTACGGGAAATATGAATAATTTGCATAAATTAGAAATTACCGTTTTTGCCCTATTTTCACTAGTGTATGTGTGAACAGGCCCTGATAGTAGAATTTATATCATTGTCACAACAAATTTTTGTAAACAGGTAACCCTCTTAAATAAAGTATACACATTTTCAAAGTACCAAAGGAGCCAGTCAATTTTAATTAAATTTGTTTAATTAAAGTTACGTGCGCATTATGCACTAACAAGAAATGCAATACTGACTGCTCCTGTAAATGATGTTTGGCGCCCTAGACCGTTCACGATTAAGACGGGAGATATTAGGGAGGTTCCAAACTTTACAATATTGTCCAAGGCCCACACTTTGTGTACCACAACTTATATATAATTAACAAACCTGTGCAAATTTAGCCTCAATCGGTCATCGGAGCAGGGAGAAAATAACGGGAAAACCCATCCTTGTTTCCGCACGTTTCGCCGTGTCATGACATGTGTTTAAAATAAATCCGTATTTCTCGCTATCGAGAATTGATATTGTTTTAATGTTTTCTCAAAAAGTAAAGCATTTCATGGAATAATATTTCAAGATAAGTCTTTCACCATTACCTTCTGTAAACCCTGTAAATTATTTGTAAATCTGTGAACTTTTATTTTGTTTCTGTACCGAAAGTGTATAATGACTTTAAAGGCAGTGGACAGTAATTACCCAAATTAATTATTAGCATAAAACCTTACTTGGTAACGAGTAATGGGGAGAGGTTGATAGTATAAAACATTGTGAGAAACGGCTCCCTCTGAAGTGACGTAGCTTTCGAGAAAAGAAGTAGTTTTCTGCGAATTTGATTTCGAGACCTCAGATTTAGAATTTGAGGTCTCGAAATCAAGACTCTTAAAGCACGCAACTTCGTGTGACAAGTAGTTTTCTTTTCTTTCATTATTGTCTCGCAACTTCGACGACCAATAGACCCTTCCCATTGATCTCCATTATACTGACCCTTCCCATGAAATATGTAAATTGCACATAGCGCGTGCGCACTAACGTTTTGGTTGGCAAAATGAGGGAACATCGCGCTGTTTTGTACACGGCTAATGGTTGCGTGACGCAGACGCGATTGTGCGTCTGCTTAGTGCACAACTCTGTGGCGTTTGCCAACCAACAGGGTGTGTACGCATGCGTGAATGTAATTAGCATATTTCATGGGAAGGGTCCATTGAGCTCAAGTTTCCACAGGTTTATTATTTAGCGCTCTATAAATGTTGTAATTATTATTATTTATTATTATTATTTCATGCATATGTTGAGATACCCAAGTGAGAAGATTGGTCTTTGACAATTACCAATAATGTCCAGGGTCTTTAACGGGGGAATGTTAGCTGATGCGCATGCCTACTCTACGTTACTAGGCATTCTACGCTTATAAAGCCAGCGCAAAAATTCAGCGCTAGCACGTAAGTGGAGAATGATGCTCCTAAGCGCATAATTTGGCGGTGAGCAGATCCAGAAGAGCCATGATGAAATTGGGCCCACAACACTGTCGAGGAACAATTTTTTCTCATCTGGTTTTCAGCAAACTGAATCACTGATTTTAATTTATTTTGATTATATCCCTGATATATAGAAACCTAACCAGAGCAAGACCAGCTTTCACCTGCATATGATACGTGTACCAGCAGTCTGTAAGTCATTTTGCAGGGTCAGCATTATAGCTGAGACCAAAGAGCAAGGAATGCAGACTGAAACAAATAGTTTTAATAGGGGAACACTTGCCTTGCGAGAAATTGTGTGATATGGTGCTGTGGAGATATTATAATACAGACGCCGCAAGCCAATGGGAGCAATGTATGCAAATCTCGGCCCAAATTTCGCGCTTGGAAAAGAAATTACTATATTGGGAGAGTTACGACAATTTGCGATTAGGAGCCCTTTTGTTCCTAAAAACGCATGGGCGAACACGGGGTGCCAGACTAGACTGCCCATTGGGTTGTGCTGCTCACTTGTCGGTTGCGCACTGGGGAGGGGGAATAACGGTCAAGTTCTTGGCTCAAAGACATAGGAGCAAGTTCGAGCGTGCACAATATAAACTAAAGGTTGACCATTTGCACTCGAGCCCAGGTTGGTTGACCATTTGGAACCGGCCTCGAGCCCATAGTTTCTTCACTGCTCCCAACAGCATGTTCCACTCGAACGTGTGTAGAGCGCAGAGGGGAACAGTAGTCAACCACGGGTCGACTAAAATGTGCCCACTCGAACTTGCTCTGTGCTGTGGAAGCGTGTCTAAATCTTGTACATAGGCGTAATACACGTTGGGTGCGTTCGTTTAGCTTCCCTGGGCCGACCCGGTCTGCCTCGGTGGGTTGGATTAGCTTTGACGTCATACCATGGGCTCACTCTGGTCAGCCCCCAGTGCACTGCTTGTGGCGTGGGTCACTTGGGGCAGGTGCATGACGTCACTATGAGAACGGTGGTAGATCGTTCGTTTAGCTCTTGTCAGGGGCAGGGGTCACCCGAGTGAGCACCGCGGGGTAGACCCAGGGAAGCTAATCGAACGCACCCATCAAAAGCTGCTCAGGGACTCCCATTTTCATCAATAACAACATATTTATTTGAACTATGATACTTAGTAACAAATGCATCATTAAAACCATAATATGAAATATTGAGAGGTTCTCCTAGAGAAGTACGTATAACATACTATAATGTTTATAGCATTGACTTAACTGATGCAAACTTTGACTTGTTTCAAACACTCAGAACCAGAACAAGAAAAGGGACAAAATTTACTTGTTTGAGAAATATTTCAGTAGGTGTGAAGAAACTATTTTCTCACCTTAAAAAAGGTCAAGGTGATAGGATTTTGGGCAATGATTTTTGTTATCAGAGATAACGGAAATAAGTCAAAGCTTAACTCATTCTCGTGCGGTCCGTTCATTTCAGCTTTATTTCTGTTTTCCTCTATAGTTTCAAGAACACAACCAATCTTTCAAATGCCCGAAAAGGCAGAGCTAACAGTACTTTCTCAAGATTTAATAGTGAGATTTAAATAACTAGCTGACTTCAAGTCACTGGACACGTTTGGTATAACGATCAAAAACCACACTTGGTGTATCCCTGTACATAAACATAACAAACCTGTGAAACTTTGCGCTCAATTTGGTCATCAAAGTTGCGAGAAAAAGAAAAAAAATGAAAGAAAAAGATACCGTTGTTCCACAAACTTGTGTGCCTTCAGATACCCGTGAATAGCGTTAGACCTGAAGTCTTGTTCAGATTCAATTGGTTTATTGGAAAATGTTTTACAGTTTATAGCTAGATAATTTGTGTAAAAGACTATAAGTAGTCAACAAACCTTTTGAAAAATAAAAAAGTGAACTTCAATTAGCTCAGATATAATTAGCATAACAAAATTAATTTAACTTGAGGACAAAGCAGGCCAAACACTGATATCGTAACATTGTGCATTAATTGTGATCATTCACTTTTCATTACTTGATTTTACGAGCTGTATACAATCCTAATTTTACCATGTTGATTGTCGTATAAAAAGGAGGATTTCTTTTACATAAGCATATTACCTTAAAAAAGGGGCTTTAACTTTTCAATTTGGAGATTTTCCCAGAATGCCGTAACCTGTTATGAGTTATTCACCACACTAGGAGCTAGCCTAAACTCGGCTTCTAATTTTCATCTCAGAAAATTTGAGTGAGCGATAATTTGCAAAGGCATTCCATGTAACTCCCCGACTACTGAGATCGGCATGATGGAAATAAAGCCCGTTCAAGTTAGATGCGAGACAGAACCTGAACCACCAGCCCCCTGGATACTCATGTGCGCAGTTGCCTAAGGCATTGACGTCGTTGTCTTTGTCTTTGGTCGTGAAGCCCATGTAGTTGTGGGATTTTAACCCGTTGGCTGAAGGATAAAAACATGAGGTCATAGTTGTATGAGTACAAGTACGTGATATAGGATGGGAAGGAGTAATATTGAATTTGGCTCTTATGTTGCCAAGGTAACCACAATGCACTAACTGAGAGGGTATTGTATGTGAGAGACGTGAGATAATTCTCACAATCCGACACAGCTTCAGTTGCAGGGCCTATTTGAAAGAAGAGTCTGCCGCCACATGAGTACACCAATCACTCTTCACCGTGTACGTACACGATGAGTCCAACATTAATAGTGAACGTACATAATAACTTCATGAACGTACACGATAAGTTTCAAACTGATCGTGTACCCTCCGTGATAAGTCTAAACAAATAGCGTGGATAATAAATACATGATAACTTAATGTGTTCAGAAAAGATAAATCCAAACTTGTCATGTGCTTACGCGATAAGTCCCAAACGAACATGATGAACGATAAGTTATTGTGTACATTTACGATAAGAACGAGATTTTGTGTACCTATGTGGCGGCATTATGAAATGCTTTATTTAAAGCATTTTGTAAGTTGCCCCTCCTTTGTTGGCATTTGAGAGTTTTCGTTTCCGACGACGGATGGTTCTGGTGACGGTGATTAGTTTTCAGCCTAACGTTGTCGTTTTCAGCAAAACGCAGATTCATCCGCAGTTCTTTCGTACAAATTGAGGGGCACTAGTCCCCAAAGCCGATGCATGCGCAGATAACGCCAAATGTACCAATTTTCCTTGGCAGAACCATCCGCCGTAAAGACCGAAAACTCAATATAAAGGGGTTGCTGATAATTGAATCTATATCCTGCCTAAACAAAGTGAATTCGTCTTACATGCATTTCCTGTGTAACCCTCCACTCGCAGCATGTAGTTCTCACTCGCATCAGCGACGGTGAAGGAGTCATACTTGGCATACCCGGTAACCTGATCGAAACCTTGAAGATCCACGCGTAGTTGGTACTCGCCCTGAGCGGTCAGAAGGTGCAAGTTGTCATTACCGAGCCAAAACTCTCCATCTACATTCCCAAAGCCACGGCTGTAGCTGGCATAGTCCAAAGAGAAATCTACACTGCCGTCCTGGCGCCGCTGGAACACCTAAAAGTTCACACAATATATTTAGAAGTTGTAAATTTGTATTGAATTTGTGACGTCATTCATTTACTACAGCGTGTTATCTTACCGTCCATCCACCGCCGTCTGTTTCCATATCACAATACACCTGGAAAGCCTGACTGGAGCGTAGAGGTCGTACCATGTACACACCGCTCACCGACGCACCAATCGCAAGAATATCAGAACAATCCCGTGGGAACACATCTGTTGAGGTAGGGAGAAAACAAAACATAAACCCTACATTACATAACTGCTAAAATTACTGCTGTATTGCTTTGATTGGACGCTCCAGAGCTTTAAATTGAGCCTGCCATTGAGATAGAATAGCCCTCATCTGTAACAGGCCCTTTTCGCGGGCTTAGAAACCTGAACCCAAACTCCATTATAATACTGACTTCAAAACTCATTTTAAACCTGACACTGGAAACGGGTTAATAACTGAAAAGAAAAAGAAAATTTGCTGTGAAGTTCTTGAGATCTGGTCCAACTTTTTGTCGACCCATAAATAAAGTTCAAACAGGGGACATGGTAAACCCAATTTCAATATTCAATGATCATCGGGTCTAAAAAAAACTACTTCCGGTTGATCCTCATCAAAGGTCAACATGGGGTGACGGTAACCAGAGTTCAACCATCATTGCTCAAAGGTTCTGGAACTAAAAAGAAACTGATAATGGCGTATGTGCTTCATGAGATATTTAGGTCAAACTTTCGTTTGACCAGAAATAAGATCAACACGGAGCCATGGTAACACCCGAGTTCAAGCTTCAATACTTATGGGTTTTAAAACTGAAAGGAAATTGAACTATTTGGGTGTATAGTGCTTGCAATGTTGGTTTGACTTCCGGTTAACCCGGAAGTAAAGGTCAATTTAGGGTCATAGTTTCCAAAGGCTAATCATCAATGATCAAGGGGCTCAAAACTGAAAAAAATTGTACATGTAGTTTATGAGATAACTAATGTTTCTCTCCTGGTTGACCCGGAAGTAAATGTCAATGAGGAGTTACGGTAACCAAGTCAACTTTCAACGCCCAAAGGGTCAAGAACTCAAAATAAATTGAAATTCGATTGTGTCGTTTCTCGAAATAATGGTCCCACTTCCGGTTTACCCGTAAGTAAAGGTCAACCTGGGGTTAGGCGAACCTAAGTTCGATATTCAATGCTCAAAGAAATTGAAAATCGATTGTGCAGTTCTTGAGATATGATCCCATTTCCGGTTGACTCTGAAGTAAAGGTCAACATGGGGTCTCGGTTACAAACAAGTTTTGAAATCGGTTGGGTATTTTTTTAAGATATGATACTATACAGATTGAGTGTTTTACACATTTAAATGAAGATCTGGTGGTTATTATAATAATAAGCTTTGAATTACAATAACTCGAGACCCAATGACGTCACAATAATCTTGTCATACCATGGTCATACTAACCAATCCGTTAATGATGTAACTTAACCCAATCCTATACGCTTACCTCCTTCCGTCGTGGTCGCAAATTCATCAGTTGCATCAGAATCGTCAGGTTCGGAGGTATCTACAAACAAAATTCAAAATATACCGAGTAATTCGGGTTTGTTCAATTGTTTATTCCTTTATAAAATGAAGTCAATGTCCTCACAGATTTGCACAAAACTAATCATAATAGAAAGCTCCAATAATTACTTGCTGAGGAGCTGTAACCCACGGAAGCCCATAAGTGCCACGTTGCGTTTCTCTTTATTGTTGTAGTGTTTCTCTTTCACGTGGTAGTGTTTCCCATTCACAAGTACTTAATAACCGGCGGCTGCCACTTAATTAACTGGCGGCCGCCGGTTATTAAGTGGCGGCCGCCGGTTATTAAGTGGCAGCCGCCTTTTAATTTAGTGGCGGCCGCCAGTTAATAAGTGGCGGTAACCATGCAGGTGAAAGATAAACACTACCACGTGAAAGAGAAACACTACAACGTTTAAGAGGAACGCAACGTGGCACTAATGGGCTTCCGTAGTAAACACAGTGGTGGAAGTACCCGCGTACCTATATTTTGCGCGCATAGACTCGGTGCTTGGTGATTGCAGTCATTATGGGTCTTGCATATCGTAATTGAGTTCAGAATGTGGAAACATTACTTTCATTATGTATTTTCTAACTTTCTACGGATACTATAAGCATCCTAAGGAGACATCGACAGTAATTATTGGGAGAACATTATTTTAAACACTTTTGTATCATCAAACAAATGTATAGGTGCAGCAATCTCCAATTCAGGCACTGATGGACAAACCAGCTGTATTTCTCAAACCCACAGGCTTAACTGGGTGCCAGTGTCTGCAATTCAACTTTGAGGCGTTGACAGATACACTCAACTGTAGATTGTGTTCGAGTCTACACTTTAGTGTAGATTCGGAGCGAAGTGTAGATTCGTAAAAGTAATCTACACTTTCAACATTAGAGTGACGTCACAGAAATATTCTACAATTAGGAAGTTGCGACAGAACTTACCATTAGTAATGAGCTTCACCAAGGCAGACACTGAGACCTCTAACTCTTCCATCTTGCTTCTTGTTTCTTCCAGCTCAGATGTTATCTTTTCTCGATTATCAGAAGTGGCCACCTGTAACTCGTCTACTTTACCTCTAGTGGCTTCCAGTTCAGTTGAAACAGCTTCTTGAGTTTCAGTCATTGAATCTTTCAGCTTTTCTATTTGTTGTTGTGTGTACCTTACTTCAGCGTTAACCAGTTCTAGGTAATCTATTAGCATAGTCTTCAGTTTTTCTACTTCTTGGTCACAAGAACCCGTTGCCTGACTGCTGGAAGATGCACTTTGTCGTGCAGCTATAGACTTCATGATCATAACGATCAAGAGTGAACGGATCAACAACCCCATTGTGCTTAGCTAACAATTCAACAACAAACCTACACGAGTTCTTGACGTTGATCCTCTGCGTACAGATGTTCGAAGTGAAATGAGCAAGAACTTGCCAAACCGTTATTTTATATGTTTGAGGTAATGGTTCAAACGATTCAAACTTTGTTAATCTCCCCGTTGATCTACAAAGATAACCTGCTGGTGAATCGGAAGCGGAAAACATACTGAAACAGGAAACAGAAGGAGCCTCGTCCTCTCAGCTCGGGATTCAATAAAAAGATAAGCAGAAGAAACCTTGAAGATATGTAAAATCTATTTCAGTCAGTTCACTCCACCACCAACAAGCTAAAGCCGTGACCAATTTGCTACACCTACGGCTACGGCTGTAGCTGAGGGTGTTGCTAAGGACGTCCTATACCTCAACGCGTAATGACGTGGAAATCTAGCTTTAGCCGTAGCTGATGCCGCCGTAATTTTTCAGCCAAAACGTTGATCAAAATCGTCATGAAACTCAGCGAAACCTGTGTGACTAAAGTATGTATTGCAGCAAAAGATTGTGGGATACATTTCTGGTCTTTAGACGGCCAAAGGGGTTAAACTATGAAGAAAAAAAAACCAAACAAATCTTCTACGGGAAAATCCGTTTGTCCCGGCGTTTGTATAGCGATTTGTTTCCGGATACGGATTTTGACGTAGGTCGGCGGATATGGGTTACGTATGATAATGATATGCATTGACCCCTTGACGTCAATGGCTATACTTCCCATATGGTTTGTGCACAGTTCTCCAGCTGTGACCAATTGAGGGCGCACTATTCCATATCAAATAGCGCCGATGACGTCATGATTCATTTGCCGCGTTGGTTTGTATGACCTTGCGTTCTTCAGAATTTTGGCTTGGAGTGTTTCGGAGAAAAAACATGTTTACCATGTTTGAACGTTAAGAAGAGACTCGTTATATTTTGTTCTTGTGTCCTATGGACTCCATCTACTAGAAAAATGTAATAACTTTATACAGTCAGTGCGCAAGGGTCAGAAAACCCCTTCATTTCATTTGTTAGATATTCATGACCGTCGCGGCTATGAATATATAATGAGCTCGGAGGACGCATTTTAAAAAATCCAATTCGGGAGTATTAAAAACTCTAACAGACAAAAACTTTCATAAAACGGAGTAATAATGTTTTATTGTACCTACAAAAATTATTTCATAATTTTATGTATCAAAAAATAAGAAATATGAGACAAAAAACATTACCCTCTTTGTGCAGAAATAATGGTCTTCAAAAACGTCATCTTTTTAATATTTAACCAAATTGTGCAGAAAATTTTTATAGATGGACTGTTAGGTAAACTATTGATGTAGTCTTTCGCTGTATTCGTTATTTCCAAGGTAGCTCGAAACAGTCAATTTCACCAAAAGAATCCGTCTTCGTCAGCGTGACCGTTCAGAATCGAGAAATCCGCCATGTCTCGCTTGTAAAATGAGAGCCCACACGTGATTGGTCAAAACATGGACCATGCTCAATGACCTATGTAACTAGTGTAACCAATCAGCTGCTGTGTAAGGAAACGCTAGTCATTTGCCTAGCGTTTCCGTACACTTCAGTCATGTCTGGTTCCCTACTTCAAACGTTGCACTGATTAATGCGGTGTTGGGTAAACATTGAGGTACCAGGCTTTTCAAAGGATTGTGCATTTGTCTAAAAGGGATTCGTTTAAAGAAGGTCTGCCGTACAATGGCTAAATCCATTAAAATTATTTTTTGAAGCTTTTTAATATGCCATTCCACCGAAAATAGTAGTAGATATTCGCCGTGGTTTATACCTTGATGAAAGAAACACTATTGCATTTCAAGGGTCCACCATTACTTGCCCATTTTCATGCTTTTATTCTGTGAGGATTGGTCAATTGTTAACAACATATTTTTTATTAAACACTGCAACATTCTTTTCTTATTTCATTTATTAATTTATTTATTTGATTCTTTCAGCTGCAGGAATGTCTCATGCAATTATCCACATTTTCCTTTACAGAGTCTTAATTATTTAAATAATTGTTTAATGCTAGGTCAGCTCAGAGAAAAATTACAAAAAAGTTGTTACAGGAACACCCAGGTATTAGGAGATCTGTAAACATATAAAGTGGAAATTATACTTTCTAATTCAACTAGTTTCTTATTTTCCCTATTATCTATAAATATCACAAGCAACTTGCAATACAACATTAAGTACTATTTTTGTCTGCCAATGATATTGATTAAAATAATGTAATTTATCTTGATGGGAACCCTGTAAAGCAATGATTGAACAATGCTTACTCTTTATCTTAAAGTTATTGTACAATACTATTGGCAAAGATCTTTTCGTTGAAAAGCTTACTGATCGTTAAGTTCACATTTGAACTATATTTTCTGTCTCTGATCTGAAATGAAGGTTCACACTTCCTGCGAATGTGAATGCGATACCAATGTTGATATCAAAAGTTCACAAATAACTTGCAGAGGTTGAATTGTGCGAATATTGCACTGTGCAAATATCGCAACGAAAACAGAGTTGTGATGTAAAATTCAAGTAAAATCCATATCGAATTCACATTCGCAGTAAGTATGAACCAGGCTTAAGACTTTAAACTTTAAGTTAAAAAAATATTCAGAAATATAAATTCAAAAGCATGCAAAAGTTTCAACTCAATTCGGGGTCTGTTAGCTTGAGAAAAAAAACCACAGCAAAACATTTCATTTAGTACGAGGTACTAAAGTATCTTGTAAGAAGGTACGAAGTGTCAAAGGTACGAAGTGTCCAAGGTACGAAGAGTCCCATAGTCACTTCGTACCTTGCAAAGGTACGAAGCATCTAGGGTGCGAAGAGGCAAAGGTACGAAGTGTCCTGACACCTTTCATCTCGGAAGACTGTTATTTGACCCATCCAAGCCTAGCGATACCAACTACATCTCTGAGCACGGCATTCCCGAACAGTCATAATTACAACACCCCGTAGAAATCTGGCTGGGTTACAACATCAGGAAGAAACCAGTCAATGTTCAACTTCACGTTCTCCGACAAGTACTTTGTGACGGAATTATCCAAAAGCTAGAAACAACGGTAGGTCATCAAGGGTAGGCCTGAGGTTTGGAGGGAAAAAAAGTATCATAAGATTTTAATTTTACATTGTTTAGATCCCATCATATAGTTATTTAAAAAAAGGTTGACAGAAATAACCAGGCTAATTCTCATTGTATATGGACCTAAACTGGGGGCACTGTACTCCGTAGCACGCTAATATAAGGTTTGCGGTATAAACACATCCGGTTATTCAAAATTTAACTTTGTATAATAAGATGACAACTAACATGACTAAAGAAACAAATATATAAATGCAATAAAACAAAGTGCAAGTTGAAGACAAAAACTTGTGTATTGTAAATATCATGTCCAAAATAGCCTAGAACTGTCACTGACTCACTGTGTAGTACGAGCATGGAGGGTCTATTTCTTCCTCCATGGTATAATTATAACAATGTTTAAAGTTAAACCAGGTCCCTACTAGTACTACTTTCTGATATTTAAAAAATGTTTTATAAATACATGCCACGACGACGACGACGAAAGACAAAACAACTAAACAGCAGCCCCAGAAAATCGTGTTTACTGTGACGTCACGCAACAATAAGTGCCGCAACAACGGAGAAATTTGTGATTTCTCGTGAAATTACGAGGCCGAAAACACGACAACGGTTGAACGTGCAGAAGTGAATGTACCATCAACAGGACCGGAAACCCTTCGTCTACCATAATATCGACCTCATTTGTCTCCATTATGCTCGAAACAGTCAAGTTCACCAAAAATGTGAGGCTATTCTTCGAAAAGTGTGAAAACTTAAGTACACTTCAGTTGAAAATATAAATGTCTTAGAGGGGTTAAATTCGGTAAAAATTGGGTTCTAAATCTTCGTTAGATTGTCGAGAAGGCTACTTACCCCACCATGTTGGTCTAACTCCGACGGAAATGTACTTCCCATCGGTTTGAAGGAGCAGTGTCGGAACGCTCGCATTTTCACGCGAAATCTCGAAGGGGTCCGAGGCCAGCTCTCGCTGCAAATGAAATCGAGCGCTATGCTTCATTATCGAGCACGGTGCGCACAGACTGTATACTTCAGAGCATTCTTTAGCCCCACTTTAAAATGTCATAGGTCATTTCAGGTGGGCATGTCTTGAACAAGTAAAATAAACGAGCGATTAACCCCCCGTTTTTGCAATCGCATTATGAAGTTTCGTAGCCAATATAAAAGCCAGGGAAGAGGAATTTACTGAGTACTATTTAAGGATATGGGTGCATCGTCCTGGGCAGCAAATTGTGGAGCCGTCGACCTTCAGTGTACGGAAGCTTATCGGGCCTTGTTGAACAACCTTTGGAGGTCACCTCAATAATGGGTGCGTTCGTTTAGCTTCCCTGGGTCGATCCCGGTCTGCCCCCGGTGCGTTCGAATAGCTTTGACGTCATTCCAGGGGGGGCTCACCTGGGTCAGCCCCCAGTGCCCTGCTTGTGGAGTGGGTCACTTGGGGGCTGGCCCCAGGTGCACGATGTCAATACGACAGCGGTGAGTGGTCGTTCGTTTAGCTCTTGTCAGGGGCTCACCCGAGTGAGCACCGCGGGGTAGACACAGGGCAGCTAAACGAATGCACCCAATATTATGTCGTTACGTCATTGAATTTCAAGCAGTACATTGATGAATTTTTAGTGCTGGATCTGGTCAAAATTTGAAAAGAACTCTGTTCTGACAGGAGTATGTGACCTGTCACCATAAAATGAGCCAAAAGTGGGAATTATTATTGTAGCTATTGGTATTTCTGAATTCTGCAGATCAAGAGCTTTCCAATAGTTAATATATATGCTTAGGGAAACAATAATCCTCCACGCCAATAGAGCTTGTGAATCTGGAAACAACAGCGTTATCACTTACCTATTAACCAGATCTGTATTGTGAAACCGCAGGTAAAGTTATGCATGAATAAACAACACAAAAAAAACTCCACACATGACCAGTTGGGTTTGTTTTTTCCATTACTTTTTTTTCGCACCAAATTACGTGTGAACAGGCTTCGATGATAACAACTCATACTTACTTATCCGTTACTTTCTATAGCATACACGATGTAACTGTGTTCAAGCCATACACTAGAGATGGCGCTTGTATTTTTAGTATTTTCCAAATTTTAGGTATTTTTTTCAAAGATGACCGATATCCTAAACATCGCTGACCCACGTAATTTGGTGCGAAAAAAATAAACAATGGGAAACCAAAATGCACAGAAAGCTAGGCGCACTTTCCAGGCGTTATATATATATTTTTTTAAATTCAGCTAGCGTGTTACACAATACGAAGCTGAAGTCAACAAATTTGCAAGCGACTGGATTGTGAAATAATTCGAGAAAAAAAAGTGCAATATTAAATGTAACACGAGCATAATTTTGTATCACGATTTAAGGAGGTAGAAAAAATAGTATAGACGCCAGGCTCACTCACTTCATATTCTGCTTGGCTCATCACATGCGATGCATGCTTTTTGTAGAATTTTAGAATACTACTACGAACGGCTGTTGTATTGCAGTGTGGTGAAAAGAGTCGTAGGGAACACGTTCTTAAGGCAAACAATAAGGAACTTATTCCCCACTCATGAATTACCCCGTTTTTCGGGGGGGGGGGGGGTAAAAACAAAAAGAGGCGGCGGCCAGAGAAACTCGTTTCTTATTTACATGGTCATTCATAAAACTACAATACCAGCTCGCGACAACTTTATTACACACTTGGTATTTTCATGGCCCAAACACTTATATTGCAGTTTACTTCACTCAATTATCTGCCCTTTGTTTCCCCCAGGGTATTGTTAATGTTGACTGTACTGAGGCGGTTTCTTACAAACCTTGGTTTAGTTTATATCTTTGCATCCCTTGGTATTATTTAAATATTTGCAGTTCCAATTATATGCTAATATTTACGTCCAGGGAAGGGATTGTGTCACTGTACCGCCTGGTACGTTCAGACCTTCTCTGATTGGTTGAGTATTTCAGTGGCGGACATGGAAATGTCACCATCTATTGCACCATACCTAGGAAAATGTTTTTGTACACGGGCAATGGGGTTACTGTCTATTAAAAGAGCTGATTTAGTAATTCTTTGTGATGCTCCACGGGCAATGGGGTTACTGTCTATTAAAAGGGCTGATTTAGTAATTCTTTGTGATGCTCCACGGGCAATGGGGTTACTGTCTATTAAAAGGGCTGATTTAGTAATTCTTTGTGATGCTCCACGGGCAATGGGGTTACTGTCTATTAAAAGGGCTGATTTAGTAATTCTTTGTGATGCTCCACGGGCAATGGGGTTACTGTCTATTAAAAGGGCTGATTTAGTAATTCTTTGTGATGCTCCACGGGCAATGGGGTTACTGTCTATTAAAAGGGCTGATTTAGTAATTCTTTGTGATGCTCCACGGGCAATGGGGTTACTGTCTATTAAAAGGGCTGATTTAGTAATTCTTTGTGATGCTCCACGGGCAATGGGGTTACTGTCTATTAAAAGGGCTGATTTAGTAATTCTTTGTGATGCTCCACGGGCAATGGGGTTACTGTCTATTAAAAGGGCTGATTTAGTAATTCTTTGTGATGCTCCACGGGCAATGGGGTTACTGTCTATTAAAAGAGCTGATTTAGTAATTCTTTGTGATGCTCCACGGGCAATGGGGTTACTGTCTATTAAAAGGGCTGATTTAGTAATTCTTTGTGATGCTCCACGGGCAATGGGGTTACTGTCTATTAAAAGGGCTGATTTAGTAATTCTTTGTGATGCTCCACGGGCAATGGGGTTACTGTCTATTAAAAGGGCTGATTTAGTAATTCTTTGTGATGCTCCACGGGCAATGGGGTTACTGTCTATTAAAAGGGCTGATTTAGTAATTCTTTGTGATGCTCCACTGGTCACCAATAATATGTGTGATTCTCAATGAAAACCTAGACAGACTTATGCTTGGCCTCTTTGGTTACCACCGTATTTGCTAAGAAATGTTATTGTAAGATTTAAAGGCAGTGGACACTTTGTAATGACACAAAATAATTTGTGTCATAGAACCTTTCTGAAATACGAGTAATGGGGGAGAGGTTGATATCATAAAACGTTGTGAGAAACAGCTCCCTCCGAAGTGGCGCAGTTTTTGAGAAATAAATCATGTTCCACGATTTTGATTTCGAGACCTCAAAATATCAGATTTATAATGTGAGGTCTCGACATCAAGCATCTGAAAGCACACAACTTCGTGTTACCATGGTGCGACCAGGATGTTGTTTCTTTAATTAATATCTCGCAACTTCGACGACCGATTGAGCTTAAATTTTCATAGGTTTGTTATAATATGTAGAAATGCACCAACTGTGGAGACTAGTAATTGACAACTACCAATAGTGTCCAGTGTCTAACCGCAGGACGCGACGCCGATGCATATTTGGAAGCACTTGCGCTACCTTTAGGTGTTTTAAAAGCTTTACAGCTGACAACTGCTCTTCAGTCACGAGTAAAACCTATAATATTTGTAAGCTTTACTGTAATTTGGCAGTAGGCCGAGTGTAAAAACCAATAAACCAAACAGTTTATCTATCTATGAGGTAAAATGGTACATATAGGGTAAAACATAGTATGGCAGGCCTAATAGGTACATCACAGAGCAACAGAAAATAGCAATCACATGGGGTACACATTTTACTTAGAGTGGTACAATGTTGATTTTGTGTAACAAATGGTACAAAGTGGTACATATTATACAGGAGTATAATCTTGTGACCTTCTGGTTTTCCTTTCTCCGGATCAATAAAACACTTCCGATCTCTGGCTGTGCTCTGCCGTCTGGTCGAGTGTTAAGGCTGCCAGGGGCGCCCTTAACGTGTAGCTCGAACACGTTGTAGCCGGGTCCTTCGTTTTAATATTTAGCTTTTCAGCTTCAACTAAGGATAACCAGCATTCCAAGCTATTAATATGGCCAAAAAAATGTAGATTCGTGGAATATGAGAGCCGAAGGAATAGTACATTGTTGCAACGAATCTACACTTTAGAGTCTAATTTTTACCGACTTAAAGACACGGGACAATATTTTATGTGTATTTTTATTTTAAATCTTCGGAAGTCATGCTTTGTTTGCTGGGGCCGTCCAGGGTCAGGCGAAAGTGTTAAAAACTGCCGTCAAAGCGATGTGCCCTCCCAGACCCCGAATGGTAATTGTCAACTTAGTCTTCTCACTTGGTGTATCTCAACATATGCATAAAATAACAACATTTGAGCTCAATCGGTCGTCCAAGTTGCGATAACAATAAGAAAAACACACTCGTCACACGAAGTTGTGTGCTTTCAGATGCTTGATATCGAGATCCCAATTTCTAAGTCTGAGGTTTCGAAATCAAGTTCGTGGAAAATTCTTTTTTTCTCGAAAATTACGTCATTTCAGAAGGAGCCGATTCTCACGCCAATTTATACTATCAACCTCTCCCCATTACTTGCTACCAAGGAAGGTTTTATGCTTAGAACTATTTTGACTAATTACCAATAGTGTCCACTGCCCTTACACTATTTTGAAACATTATTTTATAAACTTAAAATGTTTTCGGAAATTGAAATCAAATGTTGTCAGCTGAGTTTGGCACATCATGATATCTTTCAATTTTGAAAGACATTCCAGTTGAACTATTACTTTGGTTGGTAACAAATCTACAGTTAAAGGAACATTAAAATATTGGTAAGAAACTAAATCGCGATATCACAGATTTTCATCAAACATTCGGTCCAATGATAATGATTGTGGAGAACACCCTTGACAAATTTCTGTCTGAAGTTTCATATTTGATGAGAAATAAACACTCTAATTTCACGTTGGAGTTTATCGCTCAGTGAACGTTTTATTCTTTTCTTTTGCATCGATGTCATGGAAAGTATGTTCTGCACTATTTGTTCATGACCCAGATGGCCGATCGATCTCGAGCTTCGACAGGTTTGTCAGTTTTTGCATATGGTGGATACATTAAATGCTTTCACTGCCAGCGAACGTATTAATGAATACAAGATAATACCGTTACTCCACGTCATATCATACTAATGCCATGTGGAGTCATCAAAGGTTCATTTGCTGGATCAGCAAAAACAGAGAGCTTTTGATGTCTATGCAACAGATTATTTGAAATCAGATTATACATTGAAAACGCTTGAGGGCGTCACTGTTTTACTAACCCTTGTGCATAATTAAAATGTGGTTGAATAAGCATAGCTGAAATATTCGCCATCATTGAGTAAACTTGGTGTTACAATGACATCTGTGACCGTGAAAGATTTGGTCGATGTAGTTTGCATTGTTCAAATGATTTTGAATTTCCACACTAAATTGTTAAAAAAACATGGATTGTGTTTTGTTTGACTTTGGCAAAATACAGCACTGATCTTCATAAAATGGACCAAACTTAACTTTAAAGGCAGTGGACACTATTGGTAATTACTCAAAATAATTATCAGCAAAAAACCTTTCTTGGTGACGAGTTATGGGGGAGAGGTTTGATGGTATAAAACATTGTGAGAAACGGCGCCCACTGAAGTGGCATAGTTTTCGAGTAAGAAGTAATTTTCCACGAATTTGATTTCGAGACCTCAGATTTAGAACTTGAGGTCTCAAAATCAACCTTCTAAACGCACACAACTTCGTGTGACAAGGGCGTTTTTTCTTTCATTATTATCTCGCATGTTCGATGACCGATTGAGCTCAAATTTTCACAGGTGTGTTATTTTATGCTTATGTTGAGATACACCAACTGTGAAGGCGAGTCTTTGAAAATTACCAATAGTGTCCACTGCCTTTATAAAAACCATTAGTGTATTGCTTGAAACTCAAACGACGAAACACTGAGAGGACGATGGCTCGACAGTTTGACGCCCAGGAAGATGCACCCACGTCCTATATATATTATATTTATTGGTTTATTTCATAAAAACATAAAAAAGGAATGAACAGTATGACAACCGATGTGGTTGAGTTGCACTAGAAGATGTACAGTATAAAACAAGTCCTTAAAAAGAGCTTATGTTTTAAAATGGTACTCAATTTCCCGGCTATTTATTGTATTTGATATGAAACTTCATAATACGGTTGCCAGAGCAGGAGTTAATCCCTCGTTCATTTCGGTTGTTCAAGACATGCCTAATTGGCCTTATGACTCGTGTAAACACTTAAATTGCAGTTTACTTCACTCAGTTATCTGCTCTTTGTTTCCCCCAGGGTATTGTTAATGTTGACTGTACTGAGGCGGTTTCTTACAAACCTTGGTTTAGTTTATATCTTTGCAACCCTTGGTATTATTTAAATCTTTGCAGTTCCAATTATATGCTAATAATTATATCCAGGGAAGGGATTGTGTCACTGTACCGCCTGGTACGTTCAGACCTTCTCTGATTGGTCGAGTATTTGAATGGGAAATGTCACCATCTATTGCACCATACCTAGGAAATGTTTTTGTACACGGGCAATGGGGTTACTGTCTATTAAAAGGGCTGATTTAGTAATTCTTTGTGATGCTCCACGGGCAATGGGGTTACTGTCTATTAAAAGGGCTGATTTAGTAATTCTTTGTGATGCTCCACGGGCAATGGGGTTACTGTCTATTAAAAGGGCTGATTTAGTCATTCTTTGTGATGCTCCACGGGCAATGGGGTTACTGTCTATTAAAAGGGCTGATTTAGTCATTCTTTGTGATGCTCCACTGGTCACCAATAATATGTGTGATTCTCAATGAAAACCTAGACAGAGTTATGCTTGGCCTCTGTGGTCACCAGTATTTGCTAAGAAGTATTATTGTAAGATTTAAAGGCAGTGGACACTTTGTAATGACACAAAATAAGGGGGTTATCGAGGGGGTTGCGATATTTTTTTTGCCAGCTCTTGAATTACTTAATGAAAAAGCAAACACGTTTTTATTTGTTATTAACATAAGCATTATTAGCATTTAAATAAGGGTAGTTTACAACATTGATAGCTGATGGGAGACATGGACTACAAGTTACTGCAAGATCTTTATATCCATGCAGACAGTTAGGCCGTGTGAGAATGGGCGGCATCAGCTACGGCTACAGCTAGATTTCCGTATCATCGTGCGTTGAGATGTAGGATGTCCTTAGCAACACCCTTAGCAACAGCCGTAGCCGTAGCTGTAGCCGTGGATGCCAAATTGGACACGGCTTTAGCTTGTTTGTGGTGGAGTGAACTGACTGAACTAGATTTTACATATCTTCAAGGTTTCTTCTGCTAAGCTATTTATTGAGTCCTAGTAGTTGCATCCGGAGCTGTGAGGACGAGGCTCCTTCTGGTTCCGGTTTCCTGTTTCTTTTCCGTTTTCGGTTTAGCCTTGTAGATATATAGGGAGGATAACAAAGTTTGAATCGTTTGAACCATTACCTAAAACATATAAAATAACGGTTTGGCAAGTTCTTGCTCATTTCACTGCGAACATTGTACGCGGAGGATCAACGTCAAGAACTCGTGTAGGTTTGTTGTTGAAGTGTTAGCTAAGCACAATGGGGTTGTTGATCCGTTCACTCTTGATCGTTATGATCGTGAAGTCTATAGCTGCACGACAAAGTGCATCTTCCAGCAATCAAGCAACGGGTTCTTGTGACCAAGACGTAATTGTAGAAAAACTGAAGGCCGTAATTATAGATTACCTAGATCTGGTTAACGGTGAAGTAAGGAACATAATACAACAAGTGGGAGAGTTGAAAGATTCAATGACTGAAACTCAAGAAGCTGTTTCAACTGAACTGGAAGCCACTAGAGGTAAAGTAGACGAGTTACAGGTGGCCACTTCTGATAATCGAGAAAAGATAACATCTGAGCTGGAAGAAACAAGAAGCAAAGTGGAAGAGTTAGAGGTCTCAGTGTCTGCCTTGGTGAAACTCATTACTAATGGTAAGTTCTGTTGCAACTCCCTAATTGTAGACTATTTCTGTGACGTCACTCTAATGTTGAAAGTGTAGATTATTTTTACGAATCTACACTTCGCTCCGAATCTACACTAAAGTGTAGATTCGAACACAATCTACAGTTGAGTGTAGATTCATTCAAAACTTTAAGTTTTAACAATTCAATTTACAAATTCCTATCTTTCAAAACTGAAAGATATCATGGGCAACAAAACATAGCTGGACAAATTTTATCTTTCAATTTACTTAAACATTTTTCAGATGAGAAAGATTACTCTAGGAATATATTAAGGTTGTACTCGATAATGTTGCAAGAAAGAATGCCCATATACTTTGTAAAATAGTTCTAAAATGTGACAAACCGTCGTTTGACATACGCATACGAAATAAGACTACCTATAGTTGTTAGAATTCTTTTTCATTGAAACTGTTACATAAACTATGAGGGAAATAGTTTAAGTCAGAGAATAGACTCTATAATGCTACTCTCACGCTGTGGTGAATATCTTGCGAATATGAATATTTGAAATTGTTGTAATTGGATAGTTCATAGTGTTCTCGGTCGTCCCTCAACCTATCAATATCTTACGCATTAATACTGCATGTTTACCAACAATACCATTTCTTACCAATGCTTACGTAAATCGATGGCGAAAAACCGTCTTCATAATAATGTGCTGAGTTTATGCTACTCTCACACTGGGGAGAATATGCTAGCGAATGTTACGTTCACAAGTCAAATAATTTTATGCAAACGGAACGAAATTCTCGAAAATCGCTTAAACTTAGCAACATTCGCCGTATCTTCATAACCGTGTTCACAAATTAAACCGGTTTCTAAATTGACCGATCTTCGTAATGAGGTGGGGAATAATTTGTGAACGTTCCGAACTTGTTACCAACGCCTACGAAGACACGACATAATAGTTGCGAAGCTTGAGTGATGTTTAATATTTCCGTTCGTAATCACATTCGCTAAGCATATTCTCCCCAGTGTGAGCGTAGCTTGATGCTACTCTCACACTATATTCTTGCGAACATGAATATTTGAAATTCGCGATGAAATCGCCCCAAAGTTGCGATTTGATAGTGAATAATGTTCTCGGTCGTCCTTAAGCTTCTCCTAACCAATATCTAACGCATAATACGCACGCTTTACCAACAGTACCCATGGCTGGGCAATGCTTACGAAAATCGATGGCGAATTACTGTCTTCACAACATTCGCTGAAATTTAGGAAGCGCTTCGTATTGCCCCTCTAACAGAGTGGCGAGAGTTCTTGCGAAGATGAACATTTGAACTTCGCGTTGAATACCTCCAAAGTGGCGGTGTGATAGTGAATATTTTTATCTCAGTCTCACCCCTCGATCGTCCTCGGTCGGCCCTCCCCTTACCAATATCTTACGATTGTTTTATTTTATTTCGAATGCTTACACCAACGCTTGACAATGGCTTTACGAACGATGCCAACTTTCACGCACGCTTTACCATGTTACCGATGCTTACGAAAATCGACGGCGAATAAACGTCTTCGCTACATTCGCTGACTATATGGAGGTCGAAAAGTGGACATCTGCTTTTCCGCTCTCAAAACAGCAGAAAAACAGATGGAAAGTCTTGTGTTAAGTGTATTTTCTACTTTTCTACTTTTCTGCTTTGCAAAAAGCAGATTGAACGTGTAAGGCAAAAGCAGTTTTCTACTTTTCTCCTTTCTGCTATATAGCTGAAAAGTAAGTTTGACATCTTGTCATTCACTGGCGGTCGAAAAGTGGACATCTGCGTTTCTGGTTTCATACCACAAGAAAAGCAGATTGAACGTTGGGGCAAATCAATTAATCTACTTTTCTACTAGCCGAAAAGCAGATTAGACATTTTGTCACACAGTGGCCTAAAAGTGGACATCTGCTTTTCTGGGTTTCCCGGAACCCTTTACCGCTCCACACCCCCTGTAACAGATGGACGCTGTTTAAGAATTAAGAACCAACATCCCTCAACAAATGCCCCCCCCCCCCCCCCCCGCCCTTCAAACAAGAGAGGGAGGTATTTGTATTGAAATTCGAATTTCCCCAATAAACAAAGTACCGGGGAAAAACAAGCGTGGGTCCAGTAGTAGTTGAAAATGTTCTTACAACCTAGACAGTCACGGAGAGGGGACGGGGATATAACGGGCCTCGGGCCAAATTTCAATTCATAGAGCTGCTTAAAAGCACAGAATTTGCTAAAGCATGAAAAATTAATGCCTATAAACTCATGTAACTGTTTTTAAACTTGTTTATACACGGCCACTCATTCAATAAATATAATAAAACATCATGTAAAATTACAAAATTACACAATACATTTAAAGTCACCTGGAAATAGATTGTTTTTTCTTTCAAACATAAGAGTATATGCTCACGAACAATAAAACAACTTTTTGAGTAATTGTTTGTCACGATTTATATGTTTAAAAAATATATAAAGTTGTTTGGGGGCTTGACTCCGCCTACCCCTTTTTTTGACGTCAATCGAGGCAAAGTACATGTACGTCCAAGTCGTGAGTTGGTACATTTCAAAAAGTGTTTTTCTGCATTCAGCAGCAATACACCTGGTCGGCATTGCCGAAAAAAAAACTTTTTTTTTTTTTTTTTGAAACGTAAAAACTCACGACTTGGTCAGTACATGTACTTTGCAATTGTGTTTACTCTACGCATTACAGGCAAAGTCTGCCTCGATTGACGTCACGAACAGCGCCCTCTAGGGTCGGGGTCTACTCTTAAATTTGTAAATAACATAATAACTGATTTTATAAAACCTTAGTTAACTGTTTATTCACATTCCATTCATCAAAACACATATATTAGTGACAAAAGCTTTACTTTGAAAAAATACCACTTCCAGGTGACTTTAAGTCATAAAGTCACACCAATTATAATCTTAAACAAAATAAAACATTAAGAGTCAGTTCAGGTAAATAGTTGACATACTTGCTCACGGTCAAAAAATGAATTTTTTTTATACTTTGTGGGTTGAAGGGCCTTGGGGTGCAAGTAAACAAAATTGCATTTTCAATTCTATATATAGCCCGTTGCCATGGTTACGGCTCATTTTGTTTTTTGGCCATTTTAGGCCGATTTTGGGGTCTGAAAAACTGGTTTTTAGCTCATATTTACAACTCCACCCAACCAAAATGCAACATTATTTCAAAAAACCTTTTATATCACTACAAAGTATCATCCTTGGCCTTCCTTGAGAAATTTTTTTATTGCTTTAAATAACACCCTTGTGCTATTTTTGCATTATGCATTACAGTATGTTTTTAGAACTTGCAAAATCAAAATTTTTACCCTATTTTTGGACCCCAAAATGTCAACTTGCCAGGGGTCTCAGAAAGTTTCCCTTTCGGCTGTGATTAGGGCCAACAGTGGTCTTTCAATATCTGGTGTCAAAAACTTGGGCAATTGTATCCTGTTGTGACAGTACTGCCTCAAAACTAGACTTTTTTTCCCCAAAACATGAAAAATGCCTTCTAAAGGGTCTTTTCACATAATATCGAAATACGTGTCCACGGTAAAAAAAAGAAGAATATTTTTCATTTTTTTGTGGATGGTAGGATGGTAGGGACTTGGGGTCCAAATAAACAACATTTACATTTCAAATCATAATACAACACGTTGCCATGGTAAAAGTTCATGTGTGTTTAGGCCACTTTGGGCCGATATTGGGGAATGAAAAACTGTTTTTTTGAGTTAATAACTCCACCCCACCAAAAAACAAAATTATTTCATAAAACCTTTTACATCACTACAAAGTATCATCCTTGGCTTTACTTGAGACAAAAAATATTGCTATAAATTTCACCCTTGTGCTATTTTTAGAACGTGCATTAGAGTATGTTTTTAGAACTTGCAAAATCAACATTTTTACCATATTTTTTGCCCTCAAAATTTCATTTTTTTCAGGGGTCTCAGAATATTTTCCTTTCGGTTTTGATTAGGGCCAAAATTTGTCTTTTTTATTTTTGGTAAGAAAAACTTGGCAAGTGTATCCTGATGTTAACAGTACTGTCTCAAAAATAGACTTTTTTCCTCAAACAGAAAAATGCATTTTGAATTGTTTTTTCTTCATATTGAATTTCTAACATTAAAAAGTTATAATTCTATCAATCTTGCAGCTTTTCCTTAGCACTAGTGGATTACCCAACATTGATCAGGAACTGTTGATGACCGTAATTTTACAATTTGCCCGGCCCAGCCCCAATCATATTTCTTGACATTGCATAAAACAATGTTTTGTGAATAGCTCCTCTTTTTGTGAAAGTGTTCCCTTTCGGTTGTTATTGGTGTTTTCATGTCTTCTGGGTAGAAACACTGTGTTTATTGTATCCTGTATTCTACTTTTAAAATATCTTTCTAATCATATGCATTTTTTAATAAACGTTTACAAACGCTTTTGAAATACCAACTCGACCGATCCAAGGCAACGTGTTCCTTTAATGAAACAACATTGAAAGAAGTTGTAAAAACTTGCACCTGCTGAACATAAATAAGTAAGATGCATTTGCAGGGACAAAAGTCTATTCAGGCTAGTTTGATATTTTTTCCATTCACTATCTTACTAATTCATAATTATTATATATGTCTCTGAGAACGTTGAGTTGTTGATCACATTGAGTTGTTTATCACGTTAAATAAACCAACTCTTTTATTGTTTGCAACAGTACAATTGAAAGGAACCCCACCATAGATGGGGGAACTGCTTACAGAAGGCCAAAGCAGGTGAATGGCCATTTAGCCCTTTAGTCCCTGCACCGCCCGAGTTTGCTGAAATCCAATTTCTCAAGCGTCTTGCAGTAAATTACTGGAATCATAGTTCAAATTTTAAAAGATAGCCAAGGCTTAATGTGTATGCACAATTTTTTACCCTTTCGGTAATATTTGTATAAAAGTTCTCATGGGAACAATAAATGCCTCTCGTTAAACGGCTACGGTAATTTTTATGGCGAATACTTTTGTGCACGGATAAAATGAACACAATAGCTTTTCAAGGCTTTTGTCTGGCTCAATGCTCATACTGATTAAATGCGAAGGCGTTATTTTCGACAATATCATCATAAATGATGAACAGTTTCCTGTTTACTGATGAGCGTTTTATTTTTCGTAAGAGCTAAATTATTTCATCATCATTAGCTTTGACAAGTCAACTGTGATGGGAGAATTAATAACGATCTATAACAACTAGATATATTAACAAATGCGTAGACCTACTAATGACTATCGAGTTTTCTTTTGATGTTCCTTTTTTTCTACAAACACAAGCTAGCGAGGTTTCCTCATACCGCATACAGTGTATCGCTATAATGCGGCTGGGCGGTACAGCGGCTAAATGGTTAGATACTTTGGATACAGTACTTGCTCACTTTTAGAGCCTCTTTGTTCTGATTGGGATGAAAATGTTTAGTTCGGTAGCGGGCAGGGGACCAAGAAGACTGTTATAAGGCCATGTAAAGACAAGGACAGTAAAGATTGCTCACCGCACTACTTCTCTTCTTGCAATGTGAATCATACCTGTACAACTAGGTAAAGTAGTTATGACAAAACAAGAACTCAGTGGCTTAAAGAGCATGGAAACAGTGCCATATTCTTTTAACAAGCATGCTCGTTTTTGTTTTTTATCAATTCAAACTAAGGGATAACTTCAAAATGCATTTTTATTGTTTTTGGAAAAATTACCATTTTTGAGGCAGAAGTGTCACAACAGGATACAATAAACCAAAGTGTTTCTCCCCAGTAGACATGCAAACCATAATGATAGCCCAATCAAAACAAAAAGAGAAATATTCCGAGAACCAACAAAACATTAAAGACAGTACAAACTTTCTTGATGTGCAAGGGGAATTAAAAAATGTGACTTTCAAAAAAAAAGGCGCTGTTCGCAAAACTTTTATTTTATTTTATGCAATGTCAAGAAATATGATTGGGCCAGGGCCGGGGTGGGGCAAATTATAAGATTTAGGTCATCAACAAGTCCTGATCAATGTTTGGTAATGCACTAAACCTACAAAGTGCTTATAAAAAGCTGCCAGATTGATGGAATTATAGCTAACTTTTTCATGTTATAAATTCAAAATGAAGCAAATATTTCAAAATGCATTTCTCTATGTTTTCGGGGAAAAGGGTCTATTTTTGAGACAGTTCTGTTACATCAGGATACAATTGCCCGAGTCTTTCTTACCAGAAATAAAAAGACAAATTATGGCCCTGATCAAAACCGAAAGGAAAATATTCTGAGACCCCTGAAAAAATGGAATTTTGAGGGCAAAAAATATGGTAAAAATGTTGATTTTGCAAGCTCTAAAAACATACTGTAATGCACGTTCTTAAAATAGCACAAGGGTGAAATTTATAGCAATATTTTTTGTCTCAAGTAAAGCCAAGGATGATACTTTGTAGTGATGTAAAAGGTTTTATGAAATATTTTTGTTTTTTGGTGGGGTGGAGTTGTAAATATTAACTTAAAAAAACCAGTTTTTCATTCCCCAATATCGGCCCAAAGTGGCCTAAACACAAATGAACTGTTACCATGGCAACGTGTTATATTATGATTTGAAATGTTAATGTTGTTTATTTGCACCCCAAGTCCCTACCATCCACAAAGTATAAAAAAAAAATATTCCTTTTCTTTTACCATGGACACGTATGTCGATATTATGTGGAAAGACCCTTAAAAAGGCATTTTTCATGTTTTGGGGAAAAAAGTCTAGTTTTGAGGCAGTACTGGCCCAACAGGATACAATTGCCCAAGTTTTTGACACCAGATATGGAAAGACCAATGTTGGCCCTAATCACAGACGAAAGGGAAACTTTCTGAGACCCCTGGCAAGTTGACATTTTGGGGTCCAAAAATAGGGTAAAAATGTCGATTTTGCAAGTTCTAAAAACATACTGTAATGCATGGTGCAAAAATAGCACAAGGGTGATATTTAAAGCAATAATTTTTTTTCTCAAGGAAGGCCAAGGATGATACTTTGTAGTGATATAAAAGGTTTTTTGAATTAATATTGCATTTTGGTGGGGTGGAGTTGTAAATATGAGCTAAAAACCAGTTTTTCAGACCCCAAAATCGACCTAAAATGGCAAAAAAATAAAATGAGCCGTAACCATGGCAACGGGCTATATATAGAATTGAAAATGCAATTTTGTTTACTTGCACCCCAAGGCCCTTCCACCCACAAAGTATAAAAAAAATTCATTTTTTGACCGTGAGCAACTATGTCAACTATTTACCTGAACTGACTCTTAAGTCAGTAAACGAAAAACAGGACTATTGACATTTAAAAGCGGTAAGCCCATTCAGTCACAAATCAATTAGAATTGGTGATCAAACAAAAGGATAAAATGTAAGTTTTTTTACTATACACATAAAACATAAAATTAAAACTAAGATTGATACTATAAAACAATTAAAAATATGTAAAAAAAGGAAAGGACATAAAAGAAACCAAGGAAAATAATTATAATAAAATAATTATAATATGTATTTATTTTTAGATAAATAATTCATATTATGAATTATTTATCTCAAAAAGATTTATCTAAAAAATAAATGTATATAGGAAACAGAGACCGTACTTAAGCGTTTAGTATAAGCAGAGGAGGCAGTAAGCAAAAACAATTGTCAACATGTGAACAAGTTTTAGGCATTGGAGTTGAAACATAATAACAATCGAGTGGAGTCTTGGCCGTTTATTTGATTCTACCAAACAATAATATTGTTCGTATATTGGTTCGTTTATTGGTATATTGGGCCCAATGCCCGTTATCCCAATCCCCTTTAACTTTCTAGGTTGTGACTACATTATGCCAACTACTACTGGACCACGCGTCCCCACCCCCCTGAACTATATGTTTATTGGGGAAATTCAAATTTCCACACAAATACCTCTATTGTTGGGGGGGGGGGTATTTGTTGAGGGATGTTGGTTCTTTCTTTTAGACGGGTCAAATAATCGGGACAAGGAACATCAAAGGCAATTAAGCCGCGCGACTGGGAAGCGTCCATTTATTACAGGGGGTTGTCGAGCGGTAAAGGGTTGCGGAAATCCAGATAAAGAGGATGTCCCTTTTTGAGCCACTGTGAAACAACACGTCCAATCTGATTTTCGGCTAGCGGAAGAGTAAAAAAGGGCATTGAACTAAAACGTTCAATCCACTTTTCTGCGTCCAGGAAACCCAAAAAAAAGATGTCCACTTTAAGACCACCAGTGTAGGTGAATAGGTAAAATTTGCTTTTCTGAAATCAGAAAAGCAGAAAAGCAGAAAATGGATGTAATTAAAACGTTCAATCCACTGTTAGGGAGGCAGGCAGAAAAGCAGAAAAGTGGTAAAATGCTTTAGGAAACAACGTCCAACTTGCTTTTCTGCTTTTCTGATAGCAGAAAAGCAGATGTCCACTTGTGAACCTCCATAGCTGACACTAAGAAACCGGTTTCTAAATTGACCGATCTTCGTAATAGACCGTGGGATGATGCTCCAAATTCTGCTTTTCAGTGCTCTACCCTACACAACTACTTACATTTGGTCTCAAAATTTGAAGAAAATTCAACTGACCACCCAAAAAAAGTCGTCAAGCACAAAACTCACAGAGTATAGATTTATTCGCGAAATGAAGCACAATAATACAGCGAGAATAAATGGCTGAACGTGCAACAAAAAAATAGATGACTTATAAGCTCGGCCAATCATAGCGCATATGACATGCATGCGGATGTGTGGACCAATGAAAGAGCTTGTTTCGAAGTCGTGTGGTTTTGTGGCCCTTTTCAAAACGACGGCGTGTGCGTTGGTTTCAGCTTCAGGCTACCATATCTCGTCTGAAGCCCTGACTAAGCGCGTACGCAAAGCACGCACAATTGCCAAAACAACCGCGGGCCAAGCTAGCATCCGGAGCCGAAGCCGTGGTTTCGAGAAGGGTTTCAGAAAGATGTCGTCTACGCTTCTCAGGAAACTTCATCCTGTGTGAATGGAAGAAAGTTGCGAAGATCGGTTTGTTTTATGTTACATGAACACAACATAAAGTAAATCCGAGCTAGTTAGGGAAAATAGTTATCGCTGGCAGGAGTTCGTTGGCCCAGCAGTGGTTAGGAAAAACATCATGATCATCGTGACATGTGATAATTTGTATGCTTGGACGCCATGAGAATTGAATTAACCCATCAGTTACTGTGGTACAAGAAAGACAGTTTGGGAACTAGGTTTATATTATTTTCATTCAATTTTGTAAAATCTTTATATCTTTGAAATTATTAAAGGTCCTTGGGTGGATTTCACAGAGAGTTAGGACTAGTCTTATCTCGAGTTAGGACCAGTTACTCGTCCTAACTTAGGACTATCCATGCAATTTGTATATCTCCTAGGACTAGTCCCACGTTAGGACTAGTCCTAACTCTTTGTGAAATCGACCCCTGTCACACCATGGCGTATAGCCTTAACCTATGCCGGCGTATAGGCCTACATAAACTAGTTCGAGCATTTTAAAAGTCCAAGAGTGCCCAACTTCCCAGAATCGCATCCATAGCGTACTGAACGTATACAAAGCGTATGACTAATGAATTGATAGCGTATCACTAACTTAAAATGAAGTTATGTATGTTACAGGTGGATACGTCAGAATACATCAAGACTTTTTGGGGATACACCAGGCATAGGTTACACGGCACATTTTATTACTGTTTTAAATTGAATTGTTTGGGGGAATTAAAAGGGCCTTTTCAAGAAAGTAACATAATTCATCATAATAACAATGAGTATTGTACTAGAAATGTGTCATTATGATATGAAGAGAAGAAATTAAAAAAAATCTTAATGTGTGTCTCTTGTCAACAATATCCTTTTTTTGTAAAGTTCATTCATTCATTCATTCGATTACAACTTAATTAAGGCCTATCTAAGCTCTGAAGACATAGTAAATGACCAAAATGAGGCCCAGAAAGTTTGTTAGTGACATTAATTTGAAACAATTGAAATAACTCAATTGGGGAAATGATTGATGTCCAGGGATGTTAAATAGTTAATTAATTGAGATCTGGGAGAAAAGAGCTTAAAACCTGTAAATGAAAGCAAAATAAACAAGCCAGTATATTTTCCCCATTCGTTTGTGCACTTGGTGATTTGCCCATAGAGTTTGTGCATAGTTCTCCAGTTTTGACCAATAGAGGGCGCTATTTTTCTCTAATTATTTTCTAATTAAAATAACTCATTACTGTGCAAGTTTTGCCCTTGACGACTTTCACATGTTATTCAGGACTACCATACGAACATCTGGGGAAAAATTCAGGTAGTTGCAGA
Source organism: Asterias amurensis (assembly GCF_032118995.1). NCBI lineage: Eukaryota > Metazoa > Echinodermata > Asteroidea > Forcipulatida > Asteriidae > Asterias > Asterias amurensis. Next base: position 6,978,568 of record NC_092657.1, on the reverse strand, counting down.
GGGTAGACCACAAAACTCGAAAACTAGAGCCCTTTTTGATGATCATCCCACGGTCTATAAGGAGGTGGTGAATAATTTGTGAAGGTAGAATTTGTTACCAACGCCTACGAAAATACGGCGAATGTTGCAAAGTTTGAGCGATTGTCAAATAAGGAGTTCGTTAGCATATTCGCTAGCATATTTGCCGTGTGGTGAGAGCAGCATAAAGTGACCGATTTCATAAGTAGGTGGAGAATGACGTGTGAACGTACCGAATTTGTTACCAACGCTTACGAGGACACGGCGAATGTTGCGAAGTTTGAACGATTGTTAAATATTTCCGTTCTTAAGCAAATTTCCATTCTCCCTAGTGTAAGAGTAGCATCAGGAAGCGCTACGTATTCCTGCTCTTACAGAGTGACGAATGTTTTTGCGAAGATGAATATTTGAATTTCGTGTTGGATTCGTCCAAAATGGCGGTTGGATAGTGATGTATTTCATCTCGGTCCCGCCCCTCGATCGTCATCGGTCGGCGCCCTCTCGAGTCTGGGCCTAATCTTAAATAAGTGAAAAAAATTAGAGCTAGTTTTTAGAACCTTAGCTAATTGTTTATTTACATTTCACTCATCAAAACATACAATCTTGGTGACAAAAGCTTTATTTTGACGAAATACCACTTCCAGGTGACTTTAAAGTCCTCTTGCTTTTACTTTTGTTGGTAGATACCTCCGATACTGACGATTCTGATGCAACTGATGAATTTGCGACCACGACGGAAGGAGGTAAGCGTATAGGATTGGGTTAAGTTACATCATTAACAGATTGGTTAGTATGACCATGGTATGACAAGCACATTGTGACGTCATTGGGTCTCGAGTTATTGTAATTCAAAGCTTATTATTATAATAGCCACCCGATCTTCATTTAAATGTGTAAAATACTCAATCTTTATAGCATCATATCTTAAAAAATACCCAGCCGATTTTAAAACTTGTTTGTAACCGTGACCCCATGTTGACCTTTACTTCAGAGTCAACCGGAAATGGGATCATATCTCAAGAACTGCACAACTGACTTTCAATTTCTTTACAGTTATAGATCCTTTGAGCATTGAATATGGAACTTTGGTTTGCCTAAACCCCATGTTGACCTTTACTTACGGGTCAACCGGATGTGGGACAATTATCTCGAGAAACTACACAACCGATTTTCAATTTATTTTCAGTTCTTGACCCTTTGAGCGTTGAAAGTTGACCTGGTTACCGTAACTCCACGTTGACATTTACTTCCGGGTAAACCAGGAGAGAAACATTAGTTATCTCATAAACTACATGTACAATTTTTTTTTCAGTTTTGAACCCCTTGCTCATTGAACATTAGCCTTGGGATACTATGACCCTAAATTGACCTTTACTTCCGGGTTAACCGGAAGTCGAACCAAAATTGCAAGCACTATACACCCAAATAGTTAAATTTACTTTCAGTTACAAAACCCATAAGTATTGAAGATTGAACTCGGGTGTTACCATGGCTCCGTGTTGATCTTATTTCTGGTCAAACGAAAGTGGGACCTAATTATCTCATGAAGCACATACGCCATTATTAGTTTCTGTTTAGTTCCAGAACCTTTGAGCAATGACGGTTGAACTCTGGTTACCTTCACCCCATGTTGACCTTTAGTTAAAGGTCAACGGAAGTAGTTTTTAGTTATAGACCCGATGATCATTGAATATTGAAATTGGGTTTACCATGTCCCCTGTTGAACTTTATTTATGGGTCGACAAAAAGTTGGACCAGATCTCAAGAACTTAACAGCAAATTTTCTTTTTCTTTTCAGTTATTAACCCGTTTCCAGTGTCAGGTTTAAAATGAGTTTTGAAGTCAGTATTATAATGAAGTTTGGGTTCAGGTTTATATATAGGCCCGCTTTTAGCGAAAGGGCCTATTACAGATGATGGCTATTCTATCCCAGCCAATGGCAGGCTCAATTTAAAGCTCTGGAGCGTCCAATCAAAGCAATACAGGACCAAACATCCCTTAGTTTGTTCCAAAAGACCTAAAGTCCAGTTAAAATTTTAGCAGTTATGTAATTGAGTGTTTATGTTTTGTTTTCTCCCGACCTCAACAGATGTGTTCCCACGGGATTGTTCTGATATTCTTGCGATCGGTGCGTCGGTGAGCGGTGTGTACATGGTACGACCTCTACGCTCCAGTCGGGCTTTCCAGGTGTATTGTGATATGGAAACAGACGGTGGTGGATGGACGGTAAGATAACACGCTGTAGTGAATGAATGACGTCACCAATTCAATACAAACTTACAACTTCTAAATATATTGTGTGAACTTTTAGGTGTTCCAGCGGCGCCAGGACGGCAGTGTAGCTTTCTCTTTGAACTATGCCAGCTACAGCCGTGGCTTTGGGAATGTAGATGGAGAGTTTTGGCTCGGTAATGACAACTTGCACCTTCTGACCGCTCAGGGCGAGTACCAACTACGCGTGGATCTTCAAGGTTTCGATCAGGTTACCGGGTATGCCAAGTATGATTCCTTCACCGTCGCTAATGCGAGTGAGAACTACATGCTGCGAGTGGAGGGTTACACAGGAAATGCATGTAAGACGAATTCACTTTTTAAGGCAGTGATACATTTAAGCAGAATCGCCTTTATTTTATAGAGAGTTTTCGTTTTTGACGACGAATGGTTCTACGGAAAATATGATGACATTTGGCATAATCTGCGCATGCGTCGGCTTTGAGGACGGTCGTCCCTAAATTTCTACGAAAGTACTTCGGATGAATCTGCGTTTTGCTGAAAACGACAACGTTTGGCTGAAAACTACTGGCCGTCACCAGAACCATCCGTTGTCAAACAAGGAGGGGTAACTTACAGAATGCCTTGCCTTAAGCAGTTTATACTGAATGGGAACAGTAAAGATTCTGAAGCGTATGGTCGCCCGAAAGATACACAAAATATCTCTCGTATCGTGTACGTACACATTAACTTATCGTGTACGTACACAATAACATATTGTGCATCATGTTCGTTTGGGACTTATCGCATAAGTACATGATACGTTTGGATCTATCATTTATGTACACAGTAAGTTATCATGTATTTATTATCTACGATATTTGTTTAGACTTATCACGGTGGGTACACGATCAGTTTTGGAACTTATCGTGTACGTACATGAAGTTATCATGTACTTACCCTAGTAATGTTGGACTCATCGTGTACGTATGGTAAGAGTGATTGGTGTACTCATATGGCGGCATACTCTTCTGTCAAATAGGCCCTGCAACTGAAGCTGTGTCGGATTGTGAGAATTATCTCACATCTCTCACAAAAGAATCCTCTCAGTTTGTGCATTGTGGCTATAACCTAGGCAACATAAGAGCCCAATTCATACTTACCCCTCTGTATCCTATATCTCATACCTGTAGTTTTATGACTATGACCTCGTGTTTTTATATTTCAGCTGACGGGTTAAAATCCCACCAGAGAATGGGCTTCACGACCAAAGACAAAGACAACGACGTCAATGCCTTAGGCAATTGCGCACATGAGTATCCAGGGGGCTGGTGGTTCAGGTTCTGTCTTTCGTCCAATCTGAACGGGCTTTATTTCCATCATGCCGATCTCAGTAGTCGGGGAGTTACGTGGAATGCCTTTGCAAATTATCGCTCACTCAAATTTTCTGAGATGAAAATTAGAAGCCGAGTTTAGGCTAGCTCCTAGTGTGGTGAATAACTCATAACAGGTTACGGCATTCTGGGAAAATCTCCCAATTGAAAAGTTAAAGCCCCTTTTTTAAGGTAATATGCTCATGTAAAAAAATCCTCCTTTTTATACGACAATCAACATGGTAAAATTAGGGTTGTATACAGCTCGTGAAATCGAGTAACAAATGAAAAATGATTAATCACGATATTATATAATGTTATGAGATTGTTCGGCTTGCTTTGTCAAGTCTTTAAGTTAAATTTATTTTGTTTTGCTTATTACTGAGCTTATTAAATTTCCCTTTTTTAATTTATTGACTACTTCTCGTCTTTTACACGCAACTAATTAGTTGCACTTGGTTAAAACAGATTCAAACAAGGAGTATGAAAGTTTGAGCTCAACTGGTCGTCAAAGTTGCGCGATAACAATGAAAGAAAAAACACCCTTGTAATGGACAAAAACACTTCTGGTTTGTTTACTTCTGGTTTGTTTAAAAAACAGGTCAACGTTTACACCAGTTAACTCATAGCTTTAAACATAACGGTATGTTACGTACTTCTGGTGAAGAATTTCCCAATATTTCATGCTACGGTTTAAATGATGCATTTGTTACTGAATATCGTAGTTGAAGAAAAATATGTTGTTATTAATAAAAATGGGAATCCATGTGCAGCTGTGTGTGTATATGACAGTTTTGTTTACCCCTCTTCCCGCCGGCGAGCAGAAAGGAGGGATACCATACAAGTGGTAGTCTTGGCCTAAGACGATGGTGCGTGATTCTGGATAGTGTACTACGCGCGGTTGAATCGCCAAAGCGCGCCCGCCACGGTATGATTTAGTTACGTGGACGGTTTGAAATCTAGACTACACTCTGCAAGCTACCAGAGTGTAGTCTAGATTTCAAGCCGTCCACGTAACTAAATCATACCGTGGCGGGCGCGCTTTGGCGATTCAACCGCACGCAGTACACTATCCAGAATCAAGCACCATCGTCTTGGGCCAAGACTATACAAGTGGGTGATTTTACTAGAACTTCTGACACCCTAAAACCCTTGTCAACGAGCGGCTGCCAGCAGATGGGTACGCGGATCCGTTGGACGGAAAGACACAGGATTTATCACTAAAAAGGGAATAAAAGGGTAGCGACGCATTCTTAAACTGCCGTTTAAAACCGACAGGGTCGTTACCGTGTGATAAAGGCCCGACCCGAGATTTAAAACGGAACGAGTCACTATACTCTTTTATTCCCATTCAATGCCGTTTTGGTTAAAGGCGACTCACCGATAGTGTCCACATCGCCCGTAACTAGCGCGTAGTTATTTTTGCATCTAAACATACCTGAAAACAACCCGGTTATAAACAGCTCCAACTGGTCTTTAAAGACAGTGGACACTATTGGTAATTGTCAAAAACTAGCCTTCACAGTTGGTGTATCTTAAAATATGCATACAATAACAAACCTGTGAAAATTTGAGCTCAATCGGTCATCGAACTTGCGAGATAATAATGAAAGAAAAAAACGCCCTTGTCACACGAAGTTGTGTGTGTTTAGATGGTTTGATTTCGAGACCTCAAGTTCTAAATCTGAGGTCTCGAAATCAAATTCGTGGAAAATTACTTCTTTCTCGAAAACTATTGCACTTCAGAGGGAGCCGTTTCTCACAATGTTTTATACCATCAACCTCTCCCCATTACTCGTTACCAAGTAAGGTTTCGTGCTAATAATTACTTTTAGTAATTACCAATAGTGTCCACTGCCTTTAACAACCGTTTAAACACCCCACGTGACGCGCTCTCCACCAATAGGGATAGAGAAACTGTCTGAGGTATTGATTAATTTAGAATAAATAATACTTTAAATAAAGGGGTAATTCCTTATAGACATGCGAAACAGAAGGCAAAGGAATAAGTTCGGACAGCTTCTCTTCACATGAAACAAAGATATTATATTTATTCAACTTCCATCAACAGGGTATACATTAAAGGGGCAAATTATCAATACTATTTTGTTTTAATTAGTAAAATTGTACTAGGTGTGACTATAGCCCTTTTCACACTACAGAGCCATTTCCCGGGAAATATACTGCCGGGAAAATGCCGGGAGTTTTTAACCCCACCGCCACCCCAGCAACCCATCTCACTATCCCAATTTGGTAACTCTCGGGAGTTTTTTTTCCCACCAGGAATATGCACGGTCGTTTTACAATTACGATTAAACCACAGAAGTCCATTCCCACAATGCCATGCAGCCGGCTGCGATCCTTGCCATTTGCGACCCAAAATGGCTGCACATTAATTGTGTATTTGCGTGTTGTTATACCAATATTTGTTTGATTACGGCGGAGAAGAAGTCTTGCAGTTCGGGGAAAACGTCGCTGACGGCTTGCAGGAAAAGACGACTGCTGTGACAGTGTTTTAAAGACATGCGGTAAAACAATCGGATGGAATTTGTCGTGCGAATGACGGGTTTCATGGCACTCACTGGAAGTATTGGTCAAACGTCAATCTGGTCTACCCTACCAAGAAGGGAAGAGCGGTCACTGGTGGGAAATGACGTTTTCCCAGGAAATAATTAACCCTGATCAGGAGCAGGGTTGTAATTTTCTGAATGGCATTTTCGAAGGATTGCATAATAATGTCCATGATGTTAGGGCCAAGGTAAATAAAGGTTTTATAGAAAAAATACCGCATGGTCGATTTTGCACAATCTGACAATAGAAGTAAAAGAAAAAGAAGCAATCTTCCTTTCCAACTTCAATAGTGCTGTTTTTCCATTGTTCAAAGAATGAACACTTAATAGGCTTTAACCCCATATTGGCTAGCAATTTCTTTGCAGGAGAACACTTATGCAATAGACAATATTTAGGGATTGAAAAACAAAACTTACATCCTACCGACCTAAAGTCTTTTTCCCAAGGTTTTCAGTTTTTTTCTGCAATGGGCAGGGGTCCGTTCATATCCAGCACCACGAAGGCAGTCAGCCAATGTTGACAAAATTTTCCCGTTTCTTGAAGGCCTATGCCCATCTAGCTGTTTTGGACTGCATCGTCGGCCCAAAATGCAACTAGTTTCAAAATTTCATCATGACTCCATCGGTCACTTCTACCCATCGTAAGAAATTGAGCAAAACAATTGAACTAAAATATTAACTGTCAGGTGGTAGACAGCAATGTCGATAGAAGAAGTCAAATCCGACTCATGGTCAACACAAGTCCACCAACGGCCAAGTACATGTAAATAAGAAATACCATACACACCTGTCGTGTGTACGAGAAGGAAGCTTGTTCACGCCAACTATTTATTCTATTCCTATTCCATTCACGTGGTATATTTTTTAAATTCATAAATTATATTTATTCGTATATTACATATGTAATTCACTTTTATTTTCGCACGTAAAATGTTAACACTTTCAGAAGGAGGAAACAAAAAAGGGCTATTGTTACCGCGCGAATTATTTGGCGCGCTATTTTTGACGTCTGTGACCTTTCGAGATTAATGACGTCTCAACACAGTGGAAGCAAAAGGTTGGGTAAGTTAAACCCGCTTTCGTTTTCACTAGCTGCTTTTCCCGGTAAAAAAACGTTTTTCCCAGGGGTTAACTCCTTTAACCCTACCACTGAGCAGGGCTAACTATTTTCCGGGAATAAGCTATTTCCCGGGAATGTTTTTGTAGTGTGAACAGATCGAAAAAAAACAATTCCCGGGAATTTTCCTGGGAAATGCACGTAGTGTGAAAAGGGCTAAAGTGTGGTGATGACCCACCAGGATTCACAGTAAACGGCTGTTGAGGTGAGGACAATGGGTGGCGCAGTGTTTAGGGGATTCCTAGTGGAACAAACCCTTTGGATATCGGTATCTGTGTAGTGGGTTGGTTCTTAACCCAAACAGAGGTACCAAGTGTCGGCATTACAACACTTTCCCTAAACAGTCCTTGACGGCAGTGGACACTATTGGTAATTAGTACTCAAAATAATTGTTACCATAAAACCTTACTTGGTAACGAGTAATGGGGAGAGGTTGATAGTATAAAACATTGTGAGAAACGGCTCCCTCTGAAGTAATGTAGTATTAGAAAAAGAAGTAATTTTCCACGAATTTGATTTCGAGACCTTAGATTTAGAATTTGAGGTCTCGAAATCAAGCATTGGAAAACATACAACTTCGTTTGACAAGGGTGATTTTTCTTTCATTATTATCCGATTGGGTAACAAGTAATGGGGAGAGATTAATAGTATAAAACATTGTTAGTTATCGAGAAAGAAGTATATCCAACGAATTTGATTTCGAGACCTTAGATTTAGAATTTGAGGTCTCGAAATCAAGCATTGGAAAACATACAACTTCGTTTGACAAGGGCGATTTTTCTTTCATTATTATCTGATTGAGTAAAAAGTAATGGGGAGAGATTAATAGTATAAAACATGGTTAGTTATCGAGAAAGAAGTAGTTTTCAACGAATTTGATTTTGATACCTCAGATTTAGAATTTGAGGTCTCGAAATCAAGCATCTAACCACACAACTTCGTGTGAAGGGTGTTTTTCTTTCATAGTTATCTCGCAACTCCGACGACCAATCAAGCTCAAATTTTCACAGGTTTGTTATTTTATGCATATGTTGAGATACACTAAGTGACAAGACTGGTCTTTGACAATTACCAATAGTGTCCACTGTCTTTAAGGATCCGATGACCCAATCCAGTCCTCACTCCTTGAGTCGTCCACTGTTCCTCCTGGTGAAATCCTGTTCGGTCATGTTTCTTTTTCCTTGCGGGTCCCTTCCCAGTCCGGCCATTCTATTTCGGGCAAAAAGTTTCCTATTTATGCTTTCTTAAGCTCCTCCCTGGATCACTGGTACATTTTCAAAACTATCCTATTGCTTACAACAACGTGTTAAGAAAGTGGTTAACACATAATAGAAGTACAGTGACTTGAAGCATAAACAAAACACAACTCATACAAACTAAATATGCATGCCCATACAGCGGTCACCTGACTGAACCATCAGTGACTACATGTATATGCAGTATACACACATAAAGATATACCATTACGTAAACCACCTAAAGGAAGGCAACGCCAGTTTCAGAATTTTATGTACTGAAACCCCAAATAGTTACCCCTGCTAGTAACCTCATTTCCAGTCAATATGTGCAAAAAAAAATTACAAACTGTCCTAATGTGCATGGAATTGGAAAATAACCATTTCGTTTAATATGCAGAATCTAGTCCCAGAGGAGAGCGTCCATAATCTTCTTTCAACCAGTTTTTCCATGAGATTTGAAAACAAGTGAGTTCAGTTGTACTTTTACATCTTAGCCAACACCATCCCGTTTTGAATCGTGCGAGAGTCCTAGTACAGTATAATGGTGAAATCTGTCCCGGAGTTCATGTACCTTTTTGAAACCACGGCTTCGGTTTTAGATTCGGCTCAGGCTAGCTTGGTCGGCGGTTGTTTTGACAATATTACGCGTGCTTCAGGTGTACAGGCTTCAGAAGAGAGGACAGAGCCTGAAGCCGAAACCATGGATTCGAAAAGGCCTTATGTCCCCGGAAAATGGAAAGACTAGCGAGGTTTCGATTTTTGGAACAGAGCACACAGGACGGGAGAGAGCATAGCACAGTAATCTGTAATCTCACGCTTGAGTGCTCCCGTCCTGGATGTTGGGGACCGCATGGTGATATAGAATTGATTCAAGTCCCAGTCCCCATGAGGGTCCTTTTTATTTACAGTCCCATCGCCTAAACATCAGACAACTTTTGCGATGTTGGCATCCCCCAACCTAGCCCCCCTGTGCCTGGCCATTCTTGGGACCACAATAGCTACATTTTGAAGTCGGATATGATTTTTTAGGATCTCTCGCACGAGAACGGGACTTGAATCGAGTCTATCACAAGGCTCCCCCACCATACAACGTGTACAAACGACATCACTCCGTTGTCGTACAGACCGGACGTTGTTTCACCAAAATAGCGTTCCCAATCTCTACACGACGGAGTCTACTTCAGTTTGGCGCATGCGTCGATCGATTTTCCTGCTCCTTTACACTGATCTCTATCATTTTATACAATCAGTAATCCCTTATAGCGGTTTTGTCCCCCAGGAAAGATGAGGCCACTAAGCATTAATGTACGTGTAGTACATGTTACTACCGTCTTTCTCACATGGGCGCAACCAACTAAGCGTGTCTAGAATACCCTCTATACACGTGTACTTGTATTGCATCTCCATGCAAACTCCATGCGCCAACATGTAGCGTCCTCCGTCTTTCGATTGAGGCGGTAAAGCCATGGAGTTTTCCTACATAAGGCACACGTTGTTATTGTACCTCATCTTCCCTGGGAAAAAAAAAACACGCTTAGAATTTGTTTACCGTCCTGTGTCCCTACCGTGGTCTTTCGAAAGCACGCTATAACGTGGACTAAAGGAGTCTGATTCAACAGAGGGCGCTATGATAAGAAGTTCATACACAGTTCGGCGCACGGGGGGGATGGGGGCAGGTTCTCCTGGGGGGGGGGGGGGAAGGGGTCATGAATATAGTGCAAAAGTTAAGAGATTGACATCAGAGTAATCGATCATTAGATTTCTGTCTCGCTTTCGTGATGTTGCCTTGTGTCTTCCAGTGGTGAACATAAAACTCACTTTACTGTTAGTTATTTTAGATGTCCCTTTGAAGAACTGGTCTGGTAGCCAGACTCCTCTTGCAAACTGCCGGAAAGATCTCATCACATCTCCAATCAAACCAATGATATGGTTTGGGTGAATCTACATTGCGATTAATTGCAGCACAGTCCTCACCCTGGTTTCCACTGGGCTGGCTATTTTCTTTCCAGTGTATGTAGGTCACTTCTCTACCATTCTCCATGCACACCCACTTCCCATCCGATTCCTGATCAGTGCAATCTATCCAAGCTCTTTTGTGTTCCTCTGTAATCAAAGAACCAATGGCGTTGTTTTCCTCGAGTGAGCTCGGAACTGCGAGATATCCCCCCAAGATTCGGCACTCGTCTCTCGCCGCGGACCATTTGATGAAAGTATCTGTGATGAAGTAGCAAGCGTCACCCCATTGGTGCCACAACTTAGGACAGGTTGGTTTGACAAATATAAAGCACTGCTGGTTCTGTGCAGAAACTAGATACAAGCAACAGCTATAAAAGGCAGCAGTGAGACTGGTTACAGCTGGATACATGTTCACATGTTATGTCGTTCTGGGATATGCCTGTTGTATGTTCGTGTTAAAATTATGCTGACCGTCAAACAGTACTACAAATAGCAATCAGTAAATCTCAGTAGCAGTTCAGCCGTGAAATGTTCAACTCAAATGTTGAGCAGACGTCCAATTACAGAACCAAGAAGTGCTTGTCGGTCGTCTCTCAACATTGTACTTGAAGATAGTTCTGTTTCAGAGAGATTTATATTCATCAGAACACAGTTCAGTCCCGACTTGTGTTTTGCTTCCTGTAGATGTGACTTTAACAGACGAAGCCCCCACGATTGATGCGGTGATTAAAACCGTCATTAAAAGACACGAGCTACGTGGAGGTTGTCATAGTAACGACTCAACAAACAAAATACTCCTGTTATAAGCAACATGACGTAATCTTATACGAGACTGATACGTATTAGTGACTCTGGCGGTCATCATTGCTTAAGACCCGACCAAGGTTAAGCCTATTAAATTACTCTTTATTTTTCTGCCCAAAACTCGTAGCTAAATTCGTGAGAGGTAGCTATAGCTAATTATGTAGTCATGATAATGACTTGCATGGACTCCATTAGAAACAGTCTCAAAAGAGGCTTAAAGGGTATATGTACATTTTCCTAAACAAAAAACACAATGTCCACAGATTTACATTAAATTTACACAGTTTGAAGATTATGATAGTGGAAAGCTTCACTTGAAATTTTACTTACTGAGTTAATTTTCGTCTCAGTTTTAGCATGTAAAAACGTATTAACCAGTTATGCTATTGTTTTGGTATAATATCATAACTGGTTAAGGGGATTTTACATGCTAAAATAGTTTTGGTCTCATGAGACCAAAATTATTTTGTGACTTGTTTTACTCATTTCTCAAAAATTACAACATCTTAGTTAGTAATATTTGAAGGGAAGCTTTCCACTATCATTAACTTCAAACCCTGTAAGCTTAAATCTGTGGACATTTTGAAAAAGTACCCAAATCCTTTAAGGAGAAAAAACATGCAAATAAAAAAAGTTTATAAATTAAATGGTGATTGACAAAATTGTCCTAGCCATTTACGCAACCGTTGATATAACGTTGGTAAACACGATAATGCCCGATGCAAATTAATTGTTACATTAAAACGAAGTTTGTTTCGCCCAAATTGATATTAATATGGATCTGGGTAGACACATAAATATATCATTATAGAGAAAGTTGGCTTCCAGTAAAGTTGATCAAAAGGATTATAGGTTCTGTTTATAGCCAATCTACTGGGCAGATAATGTTACATAAATATTCATTTCATTCATTCATTCATTCATTCATTCATTCATTCATTCATTCATTTACGAAAGCCCAATAGTGCCATCTTTATTTTTATTTTCAATGCATGCATATTTACTTTCAGTACATGTATTTTTTTTTTCAGTACATGTATTTATAGTCATTACATTTATTTATTATTTTCAATGGCTTATATTTTCAATGGACTTATTTATATTTTCGGAGCAGTTAATTGTATTGCCTGTGTAGGTGTTTCCGAGTGCGTGGCGTGGTGTGCATCGATACAGTCTGTGCATGGAGGTAGAATTAGTTCTACCTCAATGGTCTGTGCATGTAGTGTGTGATGGCGCTTGCGTCCCTAGCTACGGCCAGACGGAGGAGTGGATGGAAGAAGTCCAGGGAGCTGGCCCCATTATTTGACACCCAAGACGCCGCCCCTGAAGGTGAAAGGCATTCACCGCATGTGTCCGAAGCTGCATGGTGTAAAAGGCCGGCTGCGAGACATGGCCCCCACAAGGTGGATGGGGCACATCCAGCAGATGGAACGAGATGGATGTAATGGGTGTCTCTGGCCATTGGCATCAATCTCAGATGTTGTAATTTAAGGTCTATTCCAAGCAACGGTGCGCCATTTCTTTGCCATTGGTTATTGTATCAAGGAAAAACCCAGCTTAATTAAAACTTCGTTTCCATAGTTTATGCGTATCCCACTGCTCAGCAGACGGCGTTTCATCACAAACATCACAAGCACGTGAAGGGTGGATCCAGACGAGATTTTGTAGGGGGATTTTACAGATATCTGTTAAAGACGGAGCATGAACGTGTCGAACGTGAAGCCACGGCATGAGTAGGGGCCCGCTTAAGGGCCCGGGAGAACTTTGCATTTTAGATGACGGTGCAATCTTAGGAAAATGTTGGTCCTACCCACATGGTCTTACACAGTGCAATACTTGTCTGTGTAGCTTAAATGCTTAAAGGGAGTGGACACTATTGGTAATTAACAGCATAAAACCTCACTTGGTATCGAGCAATGTGGAGAGGTTGATAATATTTAAACATTGTGAGAAACGGCTTCCTCTGTAGAGACGAAGTTTTCGAGAAAGAAGTGATTTTCCACGAATTTGATTTCGAGACCTAAAGTTTAGAATGTGAGGTTTCGAAATCAAGCATTTGAAAGCACACAACTTCGTGTGACAAGGGTGTTGTTTTTTATTTCATCCATATCTGGCAACTCTGACGACCAATTTAGCTCAAATTTTCACAGGTTTGTTATTTTATGCATATGTTTAGATACACCAAGTAAGGAGACTTGTCTTTGACAATTACCAATAGTGTCCAGTGTCTTTAAGTCGGTTAAAATCTTCATAATAAAGGTGGTGAAAAACATTGGGGACTTTGATATTGTGCCCCCGCACTTCAAAAGTTGGGGGGGGGGGACACATGTCCCCCTGTCCCTCTTCTGACTGACGCCTATGTCTCTGGCTACTAGAATGTCAAGTGAGGAGCTGGAGAGGAGAGTCGGAGTGGAGGGGATTCTCACCGTAATGAGGAGGCACAGGCTGAGGTGGTTTGGTCATGTGGAGAGAAAGGAGGATGCAATCTACAATCCCGGCCAAAACGTTTGGGCCACCCATTCCTAACGTTATATAAAACTATTCCCTGTCCACTTGGCATTGACAATAAACAATTTCTCCCCGCCCACCGTCCCCCGGCGCTCAATGTTGACTGTAACAACGGAGAAGAAGGAGACCGTCAATTGGAACCAACATTTAAAGGGGCAGGGGGCCCTACGAGATATGGCCGGGATTGTAGGTCAACAGGTGTACCAACGTACACGTACATGTAGTTGGTATCCCACAACCCGGGTTGGCCGACCGCGCAATATGGCAGAGCTCCGTGTGAAAATAAATACATGTAATGAAAATAGAATTACATGTATCAAGACAGTCAAACCCTTTGGACTAAACATAAACACTGGTGTTAAATAACTTCCCATTACCCTCCACTTCACTCCTGCCTGAGAACTTATGTTGTATATATTCTGTAAATAAAGTATAAATTATGTTGTTCTTATAAATTTGTTACTTTAACTATCTCATGTAAGTAACCTCCCCCCCACATTTTTTCATTAGGTCCTTCATACCTATTTTTAAAACCATCCTATAAATACATTTAATGAAAATATAAATACAAGTATTGAAAACATAAATGCATGTATTGAAAATATAAACAGCTGCACTGAAAATATAAATGCATGCACTCGCCAAAATAAATAAATAAATGTAAAATCGCAAATGTTACTATAAATAGACTGCGCGTCGTGCGGCCTTTGTGAAACGGGGTCACTGAAGGGTCACTGAACTACCAGGTCTGTATTCGATGCAATACTAAGGCCTGTGACCCAACTTTGGTTTCGTAAAGTCCATAAAAATATAATTAACTGCTCTTGCAAATATAATTAGCTGTATTGAAAATATAAATACATCTATTGAAAATATAAATACATGTATTGAAAATATAAGTACATGTATTGAAATATAAATTAATGCATGCAGTGAAAATATAAATAAAGATGGCACTAATGGGCTTTCGTATTCATTCATTCATTCAATGGATTTATATTTAAAAAAATATTCAATCATTCAATCCTTTCAGCACGAATGTTTATACTAATACTGAGCCTGATTCAAACAGTATGCCGCGATCCAACTTGGGAATTAAACATTAGTGTCGCGACTAGTGTTTTGACAACATAAATCTAATTTAATTACCAAAAACTCCGTACAAATCAGGGGAAGGAAACGAAATACAAGCAGAGCATTGTTACGTTGCGATCGTAAGAAACAATGGATTAGATAAGCGAGGTGGACCGACAGACAAACCCACAATGACAAACATATACTTTGATGTCTGGCTCCTAACCCCTCCCAAGCTAACGGCTAGACTGAAGAGTTCATCGTGCCCGGGGTTTCTATCTCCGGCCTCTCGAGACATTATGCCCCCAAGGCTTACGTTCCGATTGCTCCACTCTCGATCTCTGAAATCGAATCTTACGTTCGATTTTTTTAACCATTATTTACAATTTGTATCTACGATCTGAATACATAGACTGATTTTGTCATATACTCATTTATTATATAATAATTGGAAAAAAAACACCAAAAAACAAACAACAAAACGGTTTACTGGCCAGTGGTGTACTGGCGCGGATGGCATATTACCAAATTAAATGTTGGTCAGTTGCATGCTGGCAAGTGGTATACCGTGACCAGTGACAATATTGGGCAGTAACGTATACAAGCCAGTGACATATTGGGCAGTGGTGAACTGACCGGTCGCATACTGGTCAGCGGTATACTGGCCAGTGAAAAACATGAGAGGGCGGAGATTATCAGATAGCCTAAAAAATTCTTATTAGACTTGTCAAAAGTAAGTGCCAACAGGGACGAAAACTAGGGCCCAACTGCAATGACTTCTAGTCATTGGTCCACATCTGATTAGTTCGTCAAGACCTCTAATGTTCAAATTCAATAATCCTCAACATCTCTTGCAAGTGATCGTCCTTTTTTCTCACGCCAGACCATGTTTCTCCGGAATGTCTTCCGAGAGTCCAAGAAAAGCAGCAGGATGCCCGAAGAACGCTTTAGACAATAAGGTCGTCATTTTGACTTATATCTCATAACTATGACTACAGGCCAGAATTAGGACTTAATCTCTCGTTATTGTGAACATGTCATAATGAATGATGGGAACATTTAATGGGATGTTTCGAACCTTTCAATTCATTCTGCATTATTTCCCCCTCGATCTTAGGAGGGGGGAGGGGGGTCGATGATTCTTAGCGTTGGGGGGGGGGGGGGCGAGCAAGCGGGGGAGCAATGCCAAAGTATGTGGGCAAATTAATGTATCGAACCATCTATTCTATGTGTTTTTTTTCCCGAACACATGGGGTTGGGGGGGGGGGGGAATATTCTGAGCGGGGGTTCCTCACTAGCTCCTCTGACCACTGGGGAATTCATGACGATACCGTTACATAAGGGTAAAGTATTCATCTCAGTGAAGCAACTATGGGCTCATGCACTTCCAACACACGCATTTTATGTTTCTATTAAACGAATTAATTAATTAACTCTGGTCATTTTGTGGTTACTCACGTGCTGTACTCTCGTCTTTAAGTTTAATTGTTGCTATTGTAAATTACATCCAATTTGGCCAGTTGGCCACGCAATGTGATGCTTTAAAAAAAAAAAATGAAATGAACAATGAAATGAAATCACGGACTTATCATAATAAATATTTTTATGGTAAATTATTTCTGTTTCGGCCCGTGTGCTGTGAAAGTTGGTCCTTATCGTACAGTAATTAGGCCGCGTCCCATTGCAGCTCAGGGTTACACGTGACAGTATAACACTAGACGACTAATGAGATAGGCCATACACATACAACCTGTCAGCACCTGTTTAGCGAACAATAGTGCATACTTGTCTGGGCCCGCCCCTTTAAAGCCGAGTGCCCAGTGTAGTCAGATTGTACCTCTCGATTCACCAATGTGTCCAATGGTAGCGCAGAAGGAAACAAACAAAAAATAGTATTTAAATAGAGTATTCCATGAATGGGCAATAAAGCCGTTGACGATTTGTTCTTAATGTACTATTCCCTGGTGGGGCTTAGACGTTTAAGCATCATGCACGGCCTCTAGTGGAGGAAAGGTACACTACACTGACTTCATTACAAACTGATTTTGTACTTCCTTTTTATTGGAAACAATAATTATTTTATTTCATGTGAACCGACCATTTTACGGATTGGTGAACAATAAACATACGACTGTTTGCTGTGAAAAAAGAGCATGCTAAGTTTAGATTACATTTCGTTGCGGTCTGCTTTGGAGATAAAGAATATTGCAATTTCAAGACATTTGCTGTGAGCTCTACTGTTATTGCCTTCTGTTTATTTATTTCTAAACTTAATAAGTGAAGTTCGTGGTTTCAGTGGAATTTAAGATGACATCCATGTTTGTGTAACTGATGTCTGCCGTCCCCCGAATCTGAATATCATATGGAAACAATTTATATATATATATATAACCCAATTTAAGTCAACACCAGTGCTTCTGCCAAATATAACTGAGGATTTAAGTGAAAACCAACTTGGATTTAAAGTATAAACTGCCGTTTCGAAATAAACAACACAGCCAAGACCGTGCAGAAATCACCCAACGCGTCAGACGGGACTTTTCGAAGACGGTGTCCCACGGATCTACCGCGCGTCGTCTGCCTCTCCGAGCCGTTCATCCATCATTTTCACCCGCCTGGCAGCGACCTACCGGAGCTGGTCGTGTTTTGCTATACCCACCGAACTGTTATCCCTTTTGAGTGAATAGCGTACACTGGAAATGAATTAACACAGTTATATTGCTGCAAGTGAAACTGCCATGATAAGGAAGAGGTAACATACATTCAGTAAAATAGATATGGACAACACAAAGATCAAAACCGGTAAGTATAAAGTCTACGGACTTCATTCTTTGCAGCATTCTTTACTCTTTTTTTTTAAAAGTCGTTTGTTCATGTTTTCTGATAATTCTGCAGCAGCGATTGACCCCTTAAATTAAATGAAATAAAATAATAAACATTTGTGTAAATTGTTCTGCTCAATGTCGTAAAACAAAAGCACTTGGCCTTGGGGGGGGGGGGGGTGGTTGAACAAAAGCACTTGCCCTCGGGTGCCCCAAGTTTGAACCTTTCACTTTTTAGATACAAATTTAATTATTCCTGGAATAAAATGCTACATTTATAAGCTGTTAATTTCAATGTTATTTTAAAGTAATGGTTGTATATTTATACGCAAAAAATACATTTGTGTTAACCTCCATGTCAGATTGTGATTACATACATGTTGTAATTCCGTTCTTTTTGTTTAATTTGTCCATAATGCCATGTTCAGCGCTGACAGCATGTCGACACGATTAGGACGCTATATAAGTTTTGGTATTATTATTAAAGAAGAAAAGGAATGGCATAAAAAGGGCGCTGAATATGGGCTTGCTTGCTTGAACAAAATACAGTCTGGAACTACAATTTTAATTGGCCAGAAGTGCCCGCTAGGGAAAAGTGCTCCGGATTACACTCCCTTGTATATTTTTCTGAATCGTCGCTGTTTCATAAATGCTTAATTTTATCTGTAAACATTGAGTATTTCACGGAAGAGTATTGCCGTCAAATGAATAAGAACAATAGTGTATAGTGCAATAAGTCGCAACTTATCGTCTACGTACATGGTATATTACCGTGTACGTACACAATAAGTTATTGAGTATACGTACACGATACGTTTGGATTGGTCGTGTACGCACAATTATAGTTGTCAAGTTCTACGTTCCCAATAGCTTGGGGTTTATCGTGAATAACACAATACGATTGAATTGATTGTATATAGTACACGATAAGACTATAATACGTACATGATACTTAATTGTGTACGTAGACGATAAGGTATTGGTGTTTTTATATTC
The DNA here is from genome assembly GCF_032118995.1 of Asterias amurensis. Taxonomy (NCBI): domain Eukaryota; kingdom Metazoa; phylum Echinodermata; class Asteroidea; order Forcipulatida; family Asteriidae; genus Asterias; species Asterias amurensis. Next base: position 6,959,881 of record NC_092657.1, on the reverse strand, counting down.
ATGTAGCGGCAATACGTTTCCTTTCTTTTTATATTAAGTACAGTTTCATCAAAGTGTAAAAAAAATATCACAGAGTCTGATTATTTGTATCTTTTATACACCACACGTTTGAAAAGATAATGTTCATTGTTTTGTTTTTGACAGAAATGAGATCCAAATGTAAGGCAATTCTACCAGACCCTGTGCCTGCACCAACTATAATGAAATGGTCAGTTTTCATTTTATAACAACAATATTTCTCAAATTGCTGTCGTGTATTTTTGTACGAACCCATGGGTCTTTTCTCCACTGTTTGTATGTCTTTCTTCATTTAGACTGTTATATTATCGACACTCAACTAGTTCAGACGGGCACATTTCTCGGCGGATTGGAGCTGGGCCCAATAGGCTCTGATAACCGTGCATGCCTCAATTCTGGGGGGGGGGGGTCAATTTTTTTGTTGGTATCGCACGCTGGCCATCACATACACGCAATGTATGGGCGCTTTCCCGGACCCCCTCGACTATTGACACCATGTCCAGCGGTTAATGGAACTGCTGGATGGTCGAGTTTTTGAGATATCGCCTTGAAAACCCGGAGCGAGTTTGTTCTTGCTGAAAGAAAAGACCCATATAGGATTACACAATCCTCACAGGGAAACAGCCGTAACGTTTCTCAGACTAAGTTTTTGGGGGATCAAAACTGATATTTTACAACATTACTTCGACGTGACATGTTTCTCAAAATGTCTTAGGGTTCTAACCAATAGTTTGTATTGCCAATAGTTTTAAGATTGATTACCAAGCTAATACCCTCCCTTTAAAGGCACTGGACACTATTGGTAAATATTCAAAGTATTTGTTAGCATACAAGTTTACTTGGTAACGAGCAATGGAGAGCTGTTGAAATTATCAATCAACAGCTCCCAATAATTTTAATAAAATACTTCAGCTGAAGCATTTTATTATGCATCTGAAAGCACACAGAGTAATGCAACAAGGGTGTTTTCGTTTATTTTTCTCTTGCAAATTCGATGACAAATTGAACCCAAATGTTCACAGTTTTTGTTTATGCATATTATGTTGGGACACACCAAGTGAGAATACTGGTCTTTGACAATTACCAAACGTGTCCGGTGTCTTTAAGATTAATTACCAAACCTTTATTAGTCTTTTATTACCTTCCGTTTAATAATGTTATGTCACTACCTGTGATTGACGTCCATATAGGTTGCAGTTGAATTACGAGTTAGCGGATGGGGTCTGTATCCCACGAAGCACACTCTATGTACACTACTTAGACTTCTGTGAGAAGACGCAAGCGAGTCCCATGAATGCGGCAAGCTTTGGAAAGGTGAATAATTCCTTATTTTATGATAGTCATTTGAATAGGTTGTAGGTCTTGCATTGTGTGTTAGATTATGGGAGCTTTGACAGCCAGTGTTTTCATGCTTTTATGGCACTGGACACTATCGGTAATTACTCAAAACAATTATTAGCATAAAAAGTAACTTGCAAATGAGCAAATGAGAGCTGTTTATAGCATAAAACATTGTGAGTAAACGGCTCCCTCTGATCTAACGAATTTTTGAGAAAGAGGACATTTCTCATCACAATACTGGAATTGAATAAGAGACATGATATTGTCAAAGACCAGTCTTGTCACTGGGTGTATCTCAACATATGCATAAAATTACAGACCGGTGAAAATTTGAGCTCGAGTGGTCGTCGAAGTGGGAGATAATATAGAAAGAAAAAAACACACGTTGTCACACAAAGTTGTGTGCGTTCAGATGCTTGATTTCGAGGCCTCAAAATCTAATTTTGTGGTTTCGAAATCAAGTTCGTTGAAAATTACTTCTTTGTCGATTAACGACGTTACTTCAGAGAGAGCCGTTTCTCACAATGTATTATACTATCTACAGCTCCCCATTACTCGTAATGAGGTAAGGTTTTATGCTAATCATTATTTTGAGTTACAACCAATAGTGTCCATTGCTTCTCTTTGAAATCGATAATGTGAACAGTCCTCCCAACTTTTCATAAATACATCCATTGTCTTTCATTTCTGTATGTGGTTGGGACGTACCAATTATGTTTACTGACTTGTACGGCTTATTGTGAAAAATTAGATGAAAAGCAAATTCACGAGGTATCAATGAGGTTATTGCTATTTAGTGTTAAAGGAACACGTTGCCTTGGATCGGACGAGTTGGTCTATTAAAAGCGTTTAAAACAATTTGTTATGAAATGCATATGATTAGAAAGATGTTTTAGAAGTAGAATATAATGATCCACACAAGTATCACTCGAATTTGCACGGTTTTCCTTTTACGTCGCGAACTATCACGGTCGGCCATTTATGGGAGTCAAAATTTTGACTCCCATAAAAGGCCGACCGTGTTAGTCGACAGGGTAAAAAGAAAACCACGCAATTTTGAGGCATATTTGATTGTATTCTACTTTTACAATATCTTTCTAACCATATACATTTTACAACAAACGGTTACAGAACGCTTTTCAAAGACCAACTCGACCGATCCAAGGCAATGTGTTCCTTTAACACTAAACATACCGGCCTTGAATGAGATAAAATTGCACCGCGTGAGAATCAAATTGAAAGGGATGCACGAGTGTGTCAACCCCACTCAACAGAAGGGCGCTAGATGGTCCAATGGGAAAGGGTCCTCTAGAGGAGTTGGAGGGTCACTGATGTAGAATAAGATCCCGGAAGATGAACAAAAAAGAAACTTTTAGAGAACAATCTCAAGAGTTATTAGGGTTGAAGGACGTGTTGTTTTGATTAAGGGGAATTGGGTCGACAAAGGGACACGTGGGACGTAGATATATATACAAGGAATACCATAACAGAAATCATCCGTTTAGTATTAAGCCTTTTTATAAGTTTCATCTCTTTAATTCCCATACTGAAACTCAGCGTTCCGGAAGCCGGAAGACGGAGGCTGTGTCAAAATAAATAAATAAATTAACCAACAACTGAAAAAAAATGTTTTTTTTTTTTTAATTATTTAATATAATACACAAATTTACCGGTACGCTTTACCAACTTATAAGTCAAAAAGTAACTCGTAATATTGGAATGGAATCTTATAGCAGTTTGAAAATAGGTTTTCGATCACATACATTAAAATAAAAGATGTATAGCCCAACTCAAGCTTGGGCAACGCGACAACTTTGGTCGACTGAGTGAGCGAGCGAGCGAGTGAGTGAGTGAGTGAGTGAGTGAGTGAGTGAGTGAGTGAGTGAGTGAGTGAGTGAGTGAGTGAGTGAGTGAGTGAGTGAGTGAGTGAGTGAGTGAGTGAGTGAGTGAGTGAGTGAGTGAGTGAGTGAGTGAGTGAGTGAGTGAGTGAGTGAGTGAGTGAGTGAGTGAGTGAGTGAGTGAGTGAGTGAGTGAGTGAGTGAGTGAGTGAGTGAGTGAGTGAGTGAGTGAGTGAGTGAGTGAGTGAGTGAGTGAGTGAGTGAGTGAGTGAGTGAGTGAGTGAGTGAGTGAGTGAGTGAGTGAGTGAGTGAGTGAGTGAGTGAGTGAGTGAGTGAGTGAGTGAGTGAGTGAGTGAGTGAGTGAGTGAGTGAGTGAGTGAGTGAGTGAGTGAGTGAGTGAGTGAGTGAGTGAGTGAGTGAGTGAGTGAGTGAGTGAGTGAGTGAGTGAGTGAGTGAGTGAGTGAGTGTATGAGTGAGTGTATGAGTGAGTGAGTGAGTGAGTGAGTGAGTGAGTGAGTGAGTGAGTGAGTGAGTGAGTGAGTGAGTGAGTGAGTGAGTGAGTGAGTGAGTGAGTGAGTGAGTGAGTGAGTGAGTGAGTGAGTGAGTGAGTGAGTGAGTGAGTGAGTGAGTGAGTGAGTGAGTGAGTGAGTGAGTGAGTGAGTGAGTGAGTGAGTGAGTGAGTGAGTGAGTGAGTGAGTGAGTGAGTGAGTGATAAGTAGTGTTGATTTCTTTAAGTAATGATTCCATCCACCAAACTACTTCAGTGATGAATTTCAAATTGATCTTTCAGATTATAAGACATCAGTTTCCTCAACTCACAACGCGGCGTCTTGGGACTCGAGGCCAGTCCAAGTAAGAAATACTTTTATATTTTTCTTATCTGAATACAAGTAAAACCAAGGGCCAATGTCATAGAGCTGCTTAGCAAAAAAAAATGCTTAAGCACGAAAAGAGATTGCTTATTTTACACAAGTTACTGGCTAAAATGTCATGCCATGCATTGCTTGTGAGTGGTATTTAGCCGTTGTTTACTTAGCGTAGCAATTGAGTTGAGTGTTGGCCGGTACTCTGATTTTACTAAGCAAGAATGTTGCTGCTTACGCAATGTTTTTCTTGCTTAAGTAGCTCTATTAAATTGGGCCCAGAAGGGAAACAGACTGGATTGGGGTAAATAAAGACAAATAAAGTACAAATAGATCTGAACATGCGACCTCATGGTTCAACGTGGTAGTGATCTATACCAACTGAGCAATCCAGCCCCATTATTATACCTTGTTGAGCTATGGTGGACACAATGCTACATCAGAAAAAAGTTTAGGTAAGTTTGTGTGCATGCACCCAAAACCAAACAGTAGGCTCCTATCACGTCCGCCATACCTCAAAAAGGCTTTTTATTCGCGGTTTCTCTGTTAATTTGTCAGTGTCTTTGTTCGGAACTGTCAATCCTTATTTTGTTGTTGCTAATTTTATGATTGTAACTTTATCACAACTTATATATTAAATAACAAAACCTGTGAAAATTTAGGCTCAATCGGTCATCGGAGTCGGGAGAAAATAACAGGAAAACCCACCCTTGTTTCCGCACGTTTCGCCGTGTCATGACATGTGTTTACAATAAAGCCGTAATTCTCGATATCGAGAATTTATAATTTTTTTATCAAAAAGTAAATAATTTCATGGAATAATTTTTCAATAAAAGTCTTTCACCATTACCTCCTGTAAACCCTGTAAGTTATTTGTAAATCTGCAAACTTTTTTTTTCTGTTCCGAAAGTGTATATAGGCTTTAAAGGCAGTGGACATTATTGGTAATTACTCAAAATAATTATTGTCATAAAACCCTCTGAAGTGACGTAGCTTTTCGAGAAAGAAGTAATTTTCCACGAATTTGATTTCGAGACCTCAAGTTTAGAACTTGAGGTCTCGAAATCAAGCATCTAAATGCACACAGTTTCGTGTGACAAGGGTGTTTTTTTCTTTCTCGCAACTCCGACGACCGATCGAGCCTCAATTTTTCACAGGTTTGTTATTTTATGCATATGTTGAGATACACCAAGTGAGAAGACTGTTCTTTGACAATTACCAATAGTGTACACTGTCTTTAACACTCACAGTTGTGGTGTAACGGAATAGTTATTTATAACAAATACTAACTGCTACTTGTCAAGAGAGGCGCTTTACACGAATACTTAAAGTCTTAAACCTGATGTTTCACTTATAGTGCTGCAGGTAGTTTACGCTAATAGGTTTGCTCAACAATCGTGTGAATTTTCAAACCATCGGCGGGTTCCCTGCCAGAGTTTGACGAATGAGGGTTTCCATATACCAAATTGCCTCATCACGCGCCATGATGACATAATGGCGTGGCCTAATCACACGTTCAGATGAACTGTTGACAATGTGTGGCTACCTTTTAATCTGTTTTTCAAATGGATTTTACCCCAGAATAAGGGTCAAATCTACAGGTGAAATTCTTTGTTACAAGACTTTTCGTCAATTCTTTGATTCCTATTTAAAAATCCTGTAATATTTTAATGTAAAGGTAAAAAGGAAACCAGCTTCAGTTTGACTACATTAAATTGAAATGGAAAACTAAAAAAAAGGCTATGACCGTAAATACAACGCAACATTATCTATAAGTGCCCTTTCTAAACCTGGGCTGGGCTTGGGCCCAGTTTGAGCTCCGTCATTTTTATGTAGTTATTTTTTATTTAGTTACTGGTGGTACAACAGTAATGCAAGTTGTAAAAGGCTTGCTATGGCAGTGCCTATGCGAGTTTAAAAGCCTTTGTGACAATGTGAGTTTAAAAGCTTGTGTGACAGTGTCAGTTTAAAAACTTGTGTGACAATGCGAGTTTTGAAGCTTAAAAAAGGCCATGTTTTATGCATCGTGTCTTTTATACTTAACAGATACAATGACGTCAGTAGTATGATTTAAAGCAGTATGAGGGAGTGGGTATATACCCAATAACAATAACACCCATGAGCATAATTAAGGGAATAAAAGGGTAGCGGCGAGTTCTTAAACGGCCGTTTAAAACCGGCAGGGTCGTTGCCGTGTAATAAAGGCCCGAGCGCTTAAGGTTTTAATTGACCGTTTAAGAACGAGCCACTACTCTTTTATTCCCATTCACAATTATATGCCTTTTTTTTAAATGGCGTAATAAAGTAAGAAACCCTTATTACTCTCGGGGCCTCTTGCTATTTTGCTTGGGCAATTAAGTATAGTTTGACGGGGCTGTTTAGTTGTATTACAGCTGTTTTCTCCTACTAGTTTTAGTTACCAATGCTACTACAAAACTGAATCTCCTGAAATAGTAGAGCGCCCAAGCAAAATAGCAAAGCGCCCAAGCGAAATAGCAAAGCGCCAGGGCGAATAGTTAATCCGTGTTTAATTTATAATCATCGTGTAACTATAATTAGGCTTAAAAACACTTACACAGTATTTTTATGTACAATGCGTACAATTTTAACTGCAATTAAGCCAAGCAGAGAACACAATTCCACATAGTTGTGAATCAGTTTATGTTATAAATTGTGCCAAAAGGTCATATTATTTGTAAAATTTGGGATTTATATTTATGAGTTTGTATATTATGATGATCATTAGAAGTCATTAGTTTGACAAAATATGCCAATAAATTTATACTTAAGAGTATGAAGTAATAAAAAAAAAATACAAGTCATGACTGTTGCTTATAAAGCCGTTGTCATGAGATAGTTTTCTCTTAACGTACCTTTAATGATCCCGTAGTTTAAATATAGCCATATAGACATATTGTACGTTGGAGTAATCTGGGCCGCTCGCACTGGCATGCGTGTATCCCTACAGAACAAGGCGCGTCTATTGCACTCTTAAATGATATCCTGAATAATTAGAGCGGCATAACTCGTGTTAGATGAAGAAGAAGATCTTCAACCCAACAACCACTCCCCACTCTTTCAAAGTCTAGTGTTATCGGTTTCCGTAGAACAGACGCTTCAACGTAACAACCACTCCCCACTCTTTCAAAGTCTAGTGTTATCGGTTTCCGTAGGACAGACGCTTCGTGATGCATACCTGTTAACATGAGTAGGATGATTGGTCGAGTGCTGCCCCTGACGGCGTCTGTTGCATCCAAACGCTTGGATAAACGCCGCTCTGTATTGTGAATTAAACGCGCAGTATATGAGTGGATTAACAAAAGTGTTGATCCGTAAAGGGATAAGCACCATCCAGTCAACATGTACGCCGAATGCCTCATCTAAAGGACTATCAATACCCAATATTTGGCAGATCCACGCAGAAAGGTTTAACGTAGCGAAAGGAGCCTGGCATAAGAAGAATACTATACCGTTTACTACCAACATTTTTGCGACTTGGTTACGGATCTCCCGCGCTTTTGAGTTGGCTTTCACAGTTTTTCCTTCTGCTTTTACACCCTTGCGTTTGTTCAGCATGTGGATGATGCGAGCATACATGTAGACGTTTCCGATCATTGCAATACACCACGGAATGTTTGTCAGAGGCTCGCTTATGTATTCCGTCCAACCAAATATATAAGTACAGTATGCACGATGAGACGGGAGTCCTATATACATGTCCTCTTCAGGCCACCGTAGACACTTTACTCCGTATTTGGCGAAATTCGGAGTTATTAGAACGGCAAACACAACTCCAATGCCCCAGCAGATTGCAACCATTTTATAGGTTCGTCTCCGACTGCGTATCTTAAGATGTTGGATTGGATGACACAGGGCGAGGTATCTTTCAAATGATACCACAGTGACAAACGCCATGGATGCGGCAAATGGTGTTTGGAATGCAAAGTTATAAAGAACACATCCAGCAGAACTGCTGAATGGTTCATCCCATAACAACGGTGAAGCAACAAACCTCCATATATCGTGAGCAGAACGTACAATCAAATAGATCACATCAGACAATGCCAAGTGTGCCAAGTACACATCAGTTTCTGATCTAAGTCTGGGAACGCGGAGAAAGACGAACAAAAGTAACAAGTTGATCAGAAGACCTAGACCTAAGATTATTGGTACCACAATTGTTATTATGAAGGTATCAACTTGACTAAAGATCTGCTCAAGAGTCTCCTCAGTGATATTTATAGCTCCTTGTACCTTGCAATCGTCTACAGTTATATCGGATCCCATCGTACGTGATTGTGATAAACTCTTACAGGTGTTTTCCATTAGCAGGGCATTAGCAAGGATTGTATAAACTCCTTAAACACGTCAAATTGATATCAGTGATGATCTTCAAGCTATATCATCGGCTCGGGCCTTTATCACACGGCAAGACCCTAACAATGGTATAAGGTTTAGCTATCAAACGAATGATATACCGGATAGATACGATGTGGCTGCTCGTTTGCTGGTATCGTACTTGCACTGTCTCCGCACTGCTGGTGGTACACATTGCGTTTTCTATTTAAGGTTTTCCCAAACTAGGCCGATCCAATCAACGAATTGTTGAACATTAAGGAATGACAATTTCACTGATCGTGGCTGCTGACGTACCCTCTTGCATTGAAATGCTCCTTTATGAACCAATTACAAGGCAAGTCCATTGTCTGTTTATGGTAGTACCCGGCTTTCACAAAACATAATCTATGACTTTCCATTACGGATCTTGCTGTAAAGGAACCCAAATTGGAAAATTAATTTAAAAGACATGCATGGGAGGTTGTTTGCTTGCAGATAATTGTCAAGGGTACATTAAACAGAGTAGAATACCGTTACCGAATTAACACGATTGATTGCTTCTACTAGAAAAGGAGAACAAATAGCATATCAGCGGGCTTGCTCGTTTATTGATTTTTGAGTAATTTTCACAAAGTTCTCACACAGTAACCTGATCGTCAATGGTGTAGACTCTGAAGAAGTCCGAGCCCCCAAATGTGGCCTAGTCAAGTTCTGGGTAATTTTGACCCGAAATACATTTCAAAATGACACCTAAGCCCTTTTCACACTACAGAGCCATTTCCCGGGAAATCGACTCCCGGGAAAATCCCGGAAGTTTTTAACCCCACCGCCACCCCAGCAACCGTTCTCACTATCCCAATTTGGTAACTCCCGGGAGAACTATTTCCTAGGAATATGCACGGTCGTTTCACACTTACGATCAAACCCCAGGAAATGTGGTAAACAGGTCAGCCCATGCGGAAGTTACAATGTTTGTGGACGGAAGTCCGTTCCCACAATGCCACGCGGCCGGCTGCAAAATCCTTGCCACATGCGACCCAAAATGGCTGCACATTAATTGTGTATTTGCGTGTTGTTATACCAATATATTGTGTGATTACGGTGGAGAAGAAGTCTTGCAGTTCGGGGAAGACGTCGCTGACGTCTTGTCAGGAGAAGACGATTGCTGTGACAGTGTTTTAAAGACATGCGGTATAACAATCGGATGGAATTTGTCGTGCGATTGACGGGTTTCATGGCACTTGCTGGAAGTATTGGTCAAAGGTCAATCTGGTCTACTATGAAGAGCGGCCACTGGTGGGAGCAAGTTGCAACTAGAAAAAGCGAAAGGGAGCTTTCCATCTGCAAAAGCTTTTTTTTCTTTTGAGAACTGTAATTGAATGGACTTTTGTGTCCGTGTTTTACCCAGAGGTTTTGTGTTGGCGTTCATCTCAATTTTTGCCTGTTCACACTATAGTTATTTCCCGGGAAATTCCCGGGGACATTTGGTTGATCTGTTCACACTACAAAAATACTCCCGGGAATTTCCCGGGAAATGACGTCTTCCCAGGAAATAATTAACCCTGCTCATGGGCAGGGTTAAGGGAATCAACCCTGGGGTAAGGCCTAGAAATTTTCTGAATGGCATTTTCGAAGGATTGCATAATAATGTCCATGATGTTAGGGCCAAGATAATTAAAGGTTTTATAGAAAAAAAATACCGCATGGTCGATTTTGCACAATCCGACAATATTGCAGTAGAAATAAAAAGAAGCAATCTTCCCTTCCAACATCAGCAGTGCTGTTTTCCGTATTGTGCAAAGAAAGAACACGGAATAGGCTTTAACCCTATATTGGCTAGCATTTTTTTCATGGCTTCATAAAGACTTTTAAATGTATGTTTCTTCTATAAAAAGAAGAAGAGGAGAACACTTATGCAAAAGAAAATATTTAGGCATTGAAAAACAAAACTATTATCCTACCGACCTATAGTCTTTTTTCCCAAGGTTTTCAGTTTTTATCTGCAATGGGCAGGGGTCCGTTCATATCCAGCTTCACGCAGGCAGTCAGTCAATTTTGAGAAAACTTTCCCGTTTCTTGTATGCCTATATGCCCATCTAGCTTTTTTTTTACTGCATCGTCGGCCAAAAATGCAACTAGTTTAAAAAACTTCATCATCACTCAATTGGTCACTTCTACCCATCGTAAGAAATTGAGCAACAAGTTGAACTAAAATATTTACTGTCAGGTGGTAGACAGCAATGTCGATCGAAGAACTCCAATCTGACTCTGGACAACAAAAGTCCACCAACGGCCAAGTACATGTAAATAGGTTGGGTAAGTTAAACCCGCTTTCGTTTTCACTAGCTGCTTTTCCCGGGAAAAACGTTTTTTCCCGGGGTTAACTCCTTTAACCCTACCCCTTAACTGGGTAAATTATTTCCCGGGAAAATGTTATTTCCCGGGAAATGTTTTGTAGTGTGAACAGAACGACTAACATTTCCCGGGAATTTCCCGGGAAATACCTGTAGTGTGAAAAGGGCTCTAGATAGGTCAAACTGACCCAGAATGCGAGTTCCGGTCACATTACTTTAAAAACCCAGTACTACCAGGGGGTGAAATGGGTCAAGTTTGACCAAGATATCAAGAACTACTAGGGGTAATATGGCTCAAGTTTGACCCAGAAATCAAGTAATGCCATGGGTTGCGGCGGTCATGTTTGACCCAGATATCAAGTTACCAGGTAGTGATATGGCTCAAGTTTTGCCCGAATATCACCTACTACCAGGAAGTGATATGGGTCAAGTTAAACCCAGCTACATCAAGCACTACCAGGGGTGATTTGGGTAAAGTTTGACCTAGATATCAAGTACTACCAAGGGGTGTTATGGTCAAGTTTGACCCAGATATCAACTTCTACCATGGGGTGATATTTGTCAAGTTAGACGTACATACCAAGTACCACCAGGGGGTGATTGACCCAGATATCAAGTTCTACCGGGTTTAATATATATGTCAAGTCAGACCCATATACCAAGTAATACAGGAGGGTAATATGGGTCAAGTTAGACCTAGATATCAACTACCAGGGGGTGATTGACGCAGATATCAAGTACTACCAGGGTTGATATGGATCAAGTTTGACCTAGATATTAAAGTACTACCAGGGGTGATATGGATATAGTTAGAAACAGTACACTGCTGTCACGTCCGCAACAGAATTTGACTGCGTATCTCTATGTGAAATGAATGGAGGTCAAAGGTAAAAATACACGCCGGTTTTGTGGCAGGTCTCTTGCGTTATTCAAGAGCCTCGAAGTGTAACGTCAGTTATTACCGGGTACGAGGGTCGAATTAGGTTATTTACAACGTAGGTGGCGCACTAGTAGCGCTACCTCTTCCGCCCCGGTATTCCGTCCATTGTTTGTTCCACTGGTCTGTCGTCGTTAATCAACAAATGTCTTCCCCTAATGGAGGGTGTGTGCACCTTGGGATTCACACCTTAGTGGAAACAAACCATAAAGAAAGCCGTGACATTGAAATCAATGGTCGAGTTTCAAAAGATTTAATTTACTTATATCGCATTTAAATGAATTTGCTCTTTTAGGATCTTGACTCTGTTGATGGCCCAACATGAATTTGTCGGCCTTCCAACTAAGATTAATCATAGAGCATGGTCCTTGCTCTATGGAGTAACCAATTAATACCCTATAAGCCAGAAAGTCATTAGTGAGCACCAACGTATTAGAGTAAGTAATTTATAAATTTGATTTAATATGACATTGACCTTCAAACTTCATCATGCCGTGGCTTTTCTTTTGAAATTACTTCATCTATTCAACTAAGGTGAACAATTTCTGTGAGAAATAGTAGATCGCCCCGGCTAGATAGTAAAGCGCCCAAGCAAAATAGCAAAGCGCCAGGGCGAATAGTTATTCCGTGTTTAATTTATATATCATCGTATCTATACTATTAAAAGCGTAACCCGCGCCATCTTGGATGGAAATTAGAAGGTACAGTGGCATGGCATCCTTGCCGAATTCAACAACACGATTGACACAAGTCTACAAAACCCTGACCCGAACTCCCACTTACGAGTCGTCTGATTGGAGGAAGTTTGGGCGGGGACCGTGTGTCAACCACTGGTCGATGTTGTTACCAGACTTCCTAGAAATCTTTTTGACAGGCGACTCATTGGACAGTGTCGCAGATGGTTCTCCGGATTGGTTCACCCATTGCCCCTTGCCCGCCCACCCGGCATTCGATCCGCCCTTTTTGGTCGGGTGAATTTTGGGTTGTGCTAAGCATGGTTTTCCAGAGTGGTTCATTCATTGCCGCGCAGGGGGTCGAAGAGGCTGGGTGCCAAAGAGGCTGGGTGCCAGGGCAAAACCGAAACAAATCTCACGAATTTGCATTGGATGAATGAAGTAACTCAAATTGATGTTTCGCAGGCGACCATATGTCAACCAGTGGTCGATGTTGTTACCAGACTTCCTAGAAATCTTTCTGACAGGTGACTCATTTGTTGAAAAGATTAAATGGAGAATAATTTATAAAAAAAGCATTGACTTCCAAACGGCATGACAAATGGACAAGGATGGGATCAAACGGGAGCTTTATAATTTTGGAAACATTAGGTAACTATAGGGCTATAGGCTGGAATGAGCCTGTGGGAATTAATAACATTTTGGGGTTGGGGGGGGGGGGGGCCTTACACAAATAAAGTAAGTATGTAATTCGAGCCCAACCTCTCCTTACATTCTGGTCAGTGTATTGTGAGTGGTGTGTTGTCTGGTTTTGAGACAGGCCACCTGTTGCTTGGTGTAGGAGGTCGCCGTGGGATCACTTTAGGGTGGCGACCTCGGACTTCCAATAATCTCCGACGCTCTTTACCCCCCCCCCCCCCCATCAACAAAAAGCGGTGGTAAACAAACAGTAGATAGATTTGTGGCACACCCAGCATCTTCCGAAAACTCGCTTTATTTAGTGCTGTAACAACTTAACGATGTATCGTGGGACGTGGCGCTCCATAAATCGCGATGCACAAGTAAGGGCCCAAGATTCTAAAAATAGTAGCGTTATTGGAAATAAAGCAAACAATAATTCAACGAAAGCAACCAATCGTTCAATGTGTTTATTTTCAATACAATTTTGCAGATATAACGTTGAACTTTTTCGCTACCATCTGTTCAACACGATTGAACCGGCGGACCGCCAACCAGTGCGTTTTTTTTATAAGGTGTTTACTTTCTTCCCTTTCAGTCGGATCAACTCTGCGGATATTGGCTGTGACTATTCAAGCCTTTTTAGTCGGATTTCTCCTATTGTTGAGGAGGATATTAAACCAGTCTCTTACTTTTCATTTCATTTCATTTTATTGGAATCACATTTCGTGGCCCACAGGCCAAAATGCACACGATTTACAATAATTAAATAGTACAAAAACATTATTATTATTATAATTATCATTATTATTAAAAGATATTAAAAAACACACATGTAAAGGACTGGTGGAATACAAACAATGATGAATTGCAACAATACAAAATAGCACAATTAAAAACATGAAGCAAATAGTAGGTAGGATTAAAACACGTCATCAAAAACACACGGAAAAAGGACTGGATGAGGAATACAATCAATAAGACTAGCAAAAAAACAATGATTTTATTAAAAACATGGAATGCAAAGTGCAACCAGAGAAAGAGAAAACAACATAATCATTGGGTGTGAAGCAAATTAATGAAATAAGCAATTGGGCTATTTTGAAAACTATTGGTTTTGACACGGAGCTGAGATATGTTGGTGGCACTTCGGAGGCATCTGCCATGACTTGTCAACCTGGATGGAGGGAGGAGACCACTGGTTCGGTCTGATTAAGGCAAACCCTCCGCAAACCCACGGCAGTGGTCCACCCTTCGGTTAGATAAAGAGTCAAGATTACACAATTCTAAGGCATCAGTAGTCAGTATAAGACAGATAAGAATGACCTAAGATGGTTCTACAGGCTCTTTTTTGACTTTTGTCAATGTCGTCACTTTGTTTGTTTTTTGTCAAAAATGATTTGTCGAGTAACTCGGCGCGTTTATTTACGGTGACTATGGAGGTACTTATGATTTGTTGAGAAGGGAACCAAAATACCACTGATGCCAAATTCATCAGGTTAGAAAAATGTTTTGGTCTGATCATAGTTGCCCTATGGTCTGATTGGCTCTTCCACAAAGACCTCCTGATTGGTCGCCAATGCGAAGACACTTGCGTGCACGTGAATTATACCCAATGCGCTCCGTACAAGAAAATACTGTGTAATTATAACAGTGTGTTATATTTTATAATCCACTAGGTAATTACCCTTATTATTTGGCTTAGCGGGGAAACACTCAGTTCAGTTGAGATAATAAAATTAATACAATGACATAGCCCATTGAATGAAAACTATCCTCAAAAGTCGGGGACAAAATAATCAATTTATACGGATTATGCGTTTACTTTGTCTTCATCCAGGATAGATTGACATGACCTCATATATATCCTTTGTTATAATGTACCTCATATTTCAATCTTCAATCTTATTTCAATCTTCAGCATAATAATTAGACCAACAAGGTAACACACAATTGAACAACTATCTTGTGACACCCACACCCCTGTAACACTACCATTTTTGTTACACTAATCAACAATTTACATCTCTAAAAGAACGAAATGAAGAGACAAACACAACCCCCTTTTTTAGAAAAAAAAAAAAAAAAACAATATGGGCCTATACAACATTACATCCACAACTAACCTTTAACATCGATTTCAAGAAACATTCATTATATCAATATGTCGCTCCCTCATGGACCAGGAGTTACCAAAACTATACACCAAAACATCAACAAACAAGTCGAAATAAGTATACATGGGCATGGATAAAGAGAAACAAATGGCAAAACACTGATACGATTTTTTCTTGAGACACAAAAAAAAGAAAGAAAAAAAAAGAATCAAAGAAAACCAACCCAAATAATAAAAGTATAGAAATCTTATGAATGTTATATGAATCTTTAGAGCTTAACACCCTCAATCATTTTAAATACAATTCCCAATCCAAATATACAAAGTTATTATAACCTCTGTCCCTCTCTGTAATTTTAGTGTTACTTGACCTTTCTGCTGCTTTTGACACTATCGACCACCAAATCCTCCTTCAACGTCTTCACTACAATTTCGGTATCACTGGAACTGCTTTGAAGTGGTTTACTTCATATCTGGAAAATCGCACCCAAAATGTAAAAATTGACGGGTCCTTCTCATCCAACACTACACCACGTTTTGGCGTCCCTCAGGGGTCGGTGCTCAGTCCAGTGTTATTTTCCTTGTACTTTTCACCTGTTGCGAACATTGCTCGTAACCACGGTCTGTCCGTTCAGCTTTACGCGGATGACGCACAACTATATCTGCCATTTGTCTCCACGGACGCAAACACTGCAGTTGCCCGTACAGAAGCGTGTGTTGCCGAAGTTAAGGAATGGATGGTCGCAAACAAACTTCAACTCAATAGCGACAAGACAGTCATCCTCTTGCTGAACTCCCAAAGTCAACATCGTCACAACACCATTCACAGCATCCTGATTGATGGCCATGTCATTCCTTGTAGCAACACAGCTAGAAACCTTGGTGTCATCTTTGACAGGCACATGAACTTCACAACCAACGTCAAAAAAACCTCCCGCATCGCCATGTACCACTTGAAGAACATAAACCACATCCGCTCATTGCTCTCTGACAAAACAGCAGAGCAACTCATTCACGCACTTGTAACGTCTCGGCTCGACTACTGCAACTCACTCTTATATGGACTTCCAGCTTCCACCTTGCATCACCTTCAGAGAATCCAGAACATTGCAGCTCGTATCCTAACACGCTCAAAAAAGTTTGAGCATATCACCCCGGTTCTTAAAGCATTACACTGGCTCCCTGTTGAGCAACGCATCATCTTCAAACTCCTTTGCACAACATACCGTTGTATGACAGAAACTTCATCCCCGTTGTACTTGCAGAGGCTTCTCCTGCCGTATAAGCCCGTTCGCCAGCTAAGGTCCAGTGATGCCAACTTGCTTGCCGTTCCACCTTCCAGGTTGAAAACATATGGGGATAGAAGTTTCTCGGTTGCAGCCCCCCGCCTGTGGAACGACTTGCCTCTCAACCTTAGATCACAACCTGACATTTCTTCATTCAAATCCAATCTCAAAACTTACCTCTTCAGTCAAGCCTACCATTAATTTTTCCCTTGGTCATTTTTTAGCGCAGTGAATAGTTTTCTAGATACCAGCGCTTTATAAGATTTATTATTATTATTTATTATTAATACTTCTCTCTTAATCAGTGTGCTAAGGTACGTCGTCAATCTAACCCAAAACGAGGCTGTGGGCGCAGCCACTGCAAGTAGTGGCGGATGTGCGCCATAGCCTCATTTTGGGTTAGAATTATGACGTCATGCATAAATATTAAGAGAGGCGTATAACACCCTCACCCACATTACATTTCGAAATATTTGTGTAAAGGATTTCCGTCATCTAGCGGGGTGCCGTGCGAAGCGCGGCATCCCGCTAGTAACTATAATTAGGCTTAAAAAACACTTACGCGGTATTTTTTTTTGTACAATGCGTTCAGTTTTAACTGCAAGCCAAGCAAAGAACACAATCCCACATAGTTGTGAATCAATTTATGTTATAAATTGTGCCAAAAAGGTCATATTATCTGTAAATTGTGGGATTCATATTTATGATTTTGTATATTACGATGATCATTAGAAGTCATGACTTTGACATAATATGACAATAAATTCATACTTAAGAGTATGAAGTCCTTTGAAAAAAATATACAAGTCATGACTGTTGCTTATAAAGTCGTTGTCATGAGATATATTGTTTTCTCTTAAAGTCACCTGGAAGTGGTATTTTTTCAAAATAAAGCTTTTGTCACTAATATATGTGTTTTGATGAGTGGAATGTGAATAAACAGTTAACTAATGTTTTAAAAAATCAGTTCTTATCTTATTTACAAATTTAAGAGTAGACCCCGACCCGAGAGGGCGCTGTTCGTGACGTCAATCGAGGCAGACTTTGCCTGTAATGCGTAGAGTAAACACAATTGCAAAGTACATGTACGGACCAAGTCGTGAGGTTTTTTTTTCCGGCATTGCCGACCAGGTGTATTGCTGCTGAATGCAGAAAAACACTTTTTGAAATGTACCAACTCACGACTTGGACGTACTTGTACTTTGCACGTGTGTTTACTATACGCATTGCAAGCAAAGTCTGCCTCGATTGACGTCACAAAAGGGGTAGGCGGAGTCAGCCCCCCAAACAACTATATATATTTTTTAAACATATAAATCGTGACAGACAATTACTAAAAAAATTGTTTTATTGTTCGTAAGCATATACTCTTATGTTTGAAAGAAAAAAAAATTATATTTCCAGGTGACTTTAACGTACCTTTAATGATACCGTAGTTTAAATATAGCCATAGTGGTCCAGGAGCCAAACCCCAAAATTTAGGCAAAGCGTGACATTGAGTACAACTAAGATTTGTTTGCAGAAATTTGTTCTTCAATGTGTCTAGTATACAACTCCGATGCATGCCCAGCTGGCAGGATTGAGCATTTTTTTTATTGCAAAAAAAAATCACTTTTCCCATATGTTTGTGTACAAACGCTCATCAATGTGTTTGATAACAACAAAACTCTTCACATGTTTTCTCGACAAGGAATACTTTTAGGTGTGTACTAACCAGATATTACACGTATATATTAATTCCGACACGTGGTTAATAACATTGTTTGTTTACTTTTACCTCACGTTGGTGAAATTACGTACTCAATAGGTTACTTTGTTTCTTTTTCAAAACGCTTGGATAAACGCCGCTCTGTATTGTGAATTAAACGCGCAGTATATGAGTGGATTAACAATAGTGTTGATCCTTAAAGGGATAAGCACCATCCAGTCAACATGTACACCGAATGCCTCATCTAAAGGACTCCCAATACCCAATATTTGGCAGATCCACGTAGAAAGGTTTAACGTAGCGAAAGGAGCCTGGCATAAGAAGAATACTATACCGTTTACTACCAACATTTTTGCGACTTGGTTACGGATCTCCCGCGCTTTTGAGTTGGCTTTCACAGTTTTTCCTTCTGCTTTTACACCCTTGCGTTTGTTCAGCATGTGGATGATGCGAGCATACATGTAGACGTTTCCGATCATTGCAATACACCACGGAATGTTTGTCAGAGGCTCGCTTATGTATTCCGTCCAACCAAATATATAAGTACAGTATGCACGATGAGACGGGAGTCCTATATACATGTCCTCTTCAGGCCACCGTAGACACTGTACTCCGTATTTGGCGAAATTCGGAGTTATTAGAACGGCAAACACAACCCCAATGCCCCAGCAGATTGCAACCATTTTATAGGTTCGTCCCCGATTGCGGATCTTAAGATGTTGGATTGGATGACACAGGGCGAGGTATCTTTCAAATGATACCACAGTGACAAACGCCATGGATGCGGCAAATGGTGTTTGGAATGCAAAGTTATAAAGAACACATCCAGCAGAACTGCTGAATGGCTCATCCCATAACAACGGTGAAGCAACAAACCTCCTTATATCGCGAGCAGAACATACAATCAAATAGATCACATCAGACAATGCCAAGTGTGCTAAGTACACATCAGTTTCTGATCTAAGTCTGGGAACGCGGAGAAAGACGAACAAAAGTAACAAGTTGATCAGAAGACCTAGACCTAAGATTATTGGTACCACAATTGTTATTATGAAGGTATCAACTTGACTAAAGATCTGCTCAAGAGTCTCCTCAGTGATATTTATAGCTCCTTGTACCTTGCAATCGTCTACAGTTATATCGGATCCCATCGTACGTGATTGTGATAAACTCTTACAGGTGTTTTCCGTTAGCAGGGCATTAGCAAGGATTGTATAAACTCCTTAAACACGTCAAATTGATATCAGTGATGATCTTCAAGCTATATCATCGGCTCGGGCCTTTATCACACGGCAACGACCCTAACAATGGTATAAGGTTTAGCTATCAAACGAATGATATACCGGATAGATACGATGTGGCTGATCGTTTGCTGATATCGTACTTGCGCTGTCTCCGCACTGCTGGGGGAAAACATCGCGTTTTCTATTTAATTCTCCCAAACTAGGCCGATATAATTAACGAATCGTTGAACATTAAGGAATGACAATTTCACTGATCGTGGCTGCTGACGTACCCCCTTGCATTGAAATGCTCCTTTATGAACCAATTACAAGGCAAGTCCATTGTCTGTTTATGGTAGTACCCGGCTTTCACAAAACATAATCTAATGACTTTCCATTACGGATCTTGCTGTAAAGGAACCTAAATTGGAAAATTAATTTAAAAGACATGCATGGGAGGTTGTTTGCTTGCAGATAATGGTACATTAAACAGAGTAGAATACCGTTACCGCTGTATCCTATTAACTTATTTAATTAACATGATTGATTGCTTCTAGAAAAGGAGGACACATTGCACGTCACATGGGTGACTCATTTATTGAATCACGTGTAACTTTCACTTATAACATAGTACCCATAAACCTACACCTGTAATCACAAGCTGGGTCAGGTTAGACCAGGTATCAAGTATGACCAGGGGTGATATGGGTCAAGTAAGACCTACATATCAAACACTACCAGGGGTGATATGGGTCACGTTAGACTAAGACCTCAAGTACTATCAGAGGTGATATGGGTCAAGTTTGACACAAATATAAAGTACTACCACGGGTCGATTGACCCATATATCAAGAACTACCCGGGGTGGTATGGATCAAGTTTGACATAGATATCGGACACTACCAGGGGGTGATATGGGTCAAGTTAGACTTAGACATCAAGTTCTATCTGAGGTGATATTTTTCAAGTTTGACACAGAAATCAAGTACGACCAGGGGTGATATGGGTCAAGTAAGACCTTGTTAGACCTTGATATGAAATACTACCAGGGGGTGATATGGGTCAAGTTAGATTCGGACATCAAGTTCTATCAGAGGTAATATGGGTCAAATTTGACCCATAAATTAAGTACGACCAGGGGTGATTTGGTCAAGTTTGACCGTGATAAAAAATACCACCAGGGGGTGATATGAGTCAAGTTAGACTCAGACATTAAGTATTATCAGAGGTGATATGGGTCAAGTTTGACCTAGATATCAAGTACGACCAGGGGTGATATGGGTCAAGTTAGACCTAGGTATCAAGTACTTCCAGAGGGTGATTGACCCAGATATAGTACTTGAGTACTACCATGGGTTATTGACCCAGATATCAAGTCCTACCATGAACTGCCAGGGGTGAAATGGGTCAAGTTAGAACTAGATATCAAGTACTACCAGGGGGTGATATGGGTCAAGTAAGACCTATATATCAAGTACTACCAGGGGTGATATGGGTCAAGTTAGACTTTGATATCAAGTACTACCAGGGGTGATATGGGTCAAGTTAGACCTAGATATCAAGAACTACCAGGGGTGATATGGATCAAGTTTGACCTAGATATCGGGTACTACCAGGAGTGATATGGGTCAAGTTAGACCTAGATATCAAGAACTACCAGGGGTGATATGGATCAAGTTTGACCTAGATATCGGGTACTACCAGGGGTGATATGGGTCAAGTTAGACCTAGATATCAAGTACTACCAGGGGTGATATGGGTCAAAGTAGATCTAGATATAAAGAACTATACCAGAGGTGATATGGGTCAAGTTAGACCTAGATATCGGGTATTACCAGGGGTGATATGGGTCAAATTATACCTAGATATCAAGTAAGACAGGAGCCCAGTTTACGACCAGTGCAGTAGCCGGGCACGAGGGTCGAATGTGAATACTTTCAAAGTCGGTGGCGCACAAGTAGCGCTACCTCTACCGCCCCTGTGCATTTTCCCTGGTATTCCATGTAGACCACGTGAACTTTGTTTACAATCAGTGTGGCCTTGTACAATCTTTGAGTATTCTGGCAGGCAAAGCACTACTAAGGTCCGTCTTATGGGAAAGTTGACATTTTGTGTCATAATTTCCACACAAATCCAAGGGTTATGATGAAAGTAAAAGCTGGACAAGTTTTAAATTGTGCCCTCTTTGATCATATCAAAAGTTGTTAGGAATTAGACGGTGCAATCTCCATAAAATATACAACTTTATGTTTTTGTTCCATTAGACTATGTACAAATCGTGCCTGCAGGATGTCCAGGCTCTGTGACTCTTTTGTAAACAAGTGATGTCACAGCATCGTCTATACAAGTCTTTACTTACCAGTCGCTGGGTCAGTCCATTGTTTGTTTGTTCCACCGGTCTGTGGTCGTTAATCAACCCATGTCTTCCCCTATGGAGGGTTTTATTTGTGCAGTCTTCCCCTAATGGAGGGTGTGTGCACCTTGGGATTCAAACCTTAGTGGAAACAAACCATAAAGAAAGCCGTGACATTGAAATCAATGGTCGAGTTTCAAAAGATTTAATTTACTTATTTCGCATTGGAATGCAATTGCTCTTTAGAATCTTGACTCTGTGAATGGCCAAACAGGAATTTTACGGCCTTCCAGCTTACAGTAATCAATAAATACCCAATAAACCAGAAAGTCATTAGTGAGCACCAGCGGTATTAGCGTAAGTAATTTAACAAGTTGATTATATGACATTGACCTTCAAGCTTCATCATGCCGTGGCTTTTCTTTGAAAATTATGTCATCTATTCAACTAAAGTCTGGATTCCCTTGGAAAGCTCACAATACTTCGGTTGATTGAAAGACCAGTCCTTTATAGATAAACAGACAATAGACTGACCTTGTAATTTGTTATTAGATACTCGATGCTTGCTACCAGCAGTGCGGACTCAAACTACATGTAGACTACGTTCTGCGCAGACGCAGACAACCAATCCGCAAGTTTATTGCTTCGCTTTTTGAGTGCCATTTAATACATCGTATATCGTTCGTATATCGTTCGTCTGATACTCAACAACTGGGTATTGCCGACTTCACTCGTTGGAGCCACACACACCTACACAATCACCCCTACAGCACACCTATACGTTAGAGGACACCTATTGTACTTTCTGTTGTTCCTGTATTGAAGCAATCACCAATGGTTTTGTACACAAAGGACTTGTGAGGACACCTGAAAACAAAGAACCGACTAGTGAGGACCTATTGTCCCTTTTGTTAATGTTCTTGGACGTAAGGCAATACAAACACACCATTGTTCAGTGAGTTTACATCTGGGTATTACCGACTTACACTCTAAGGAGCCAGTTACACCTACAAGTTCACACACCATTTTTGTCGTGAATAGGCATCGGTGTTTACAAGAGTTCAAGTGTTGTTTCACAATGGGTTCAACAGAATCATGTGACGACCACAGAATCATCACGGAAGAGTATTTGTCAGAGTGGATCTTCGATTCCGTGGATTTCTTCATCATTACCGTAGGTGTGCCTATAATCTTAGGCCTAGGTCTTCTCACCAACTTGTTACTTTTGTTCGTCTTTTTCCGCAGTCCCCAACTAAGATCGGAAACTGATTTGTACTTAGCAAACTTGGCACTGTCCGATGTGCTCTTTTTGATCTTGTTTTCTGGGAAAGATTTGGGGAGAGTTGCCTTCTCACAAGTGTTAAAACATGAGCCATTCGGCACTACTCTTGGCTGCGTCACATTTAACTTTGCATTAATCACGGCATTGGAGACATCCATTGCACTGGTAACCATAGTGACGTTTGAAAGATACCTCGCATTGTGTCATCCAATCCAACATCTTAAGATGCGCAGTCGGAGACGAACCTATAAAAAGGTTGCAATCTGCTGGGGCATTGGAGTAGGTTTTTCACTAATCATAACTCCACTATTCGCTAAACATCGGGTCATATGCCTACGGTGGCCCGAAGAAGACATGTACAAAGGATTCCCCTCAAAGATTTCACGTTGCGGTCCCATACCGGGAGCTGACTGGATAGAGTACATCAGCGAGCCTCTTCTTGTCATCCCTTGGTGTATTGCAATGATCGGAAACGTCTACATGTATGCTCGCATCATCCACATGTTGAACAAACGCAAGGATTTCAACGCAGATTGCAAGAATGCAAAATCTAACTCAAAGGCGCGGCACGTCCGTAACCAAGTGGCGAAGATGTTGGTAGTTAACGGTGTGGTGTTCTTCTTATGTCAAGCTCCTTTCACTTTGTTAATTCTTACTGGTTGAATCTGCTCATTCTTTGAGGGTGCTGATAATCCTATCAGTGTTCTTTTTGGGAAGTACGCAGATTGGATTGTTCAAAGTCCCTTACGGATTAACACTGTTGTTAATCCAATCATTTACTGCGCGTTTAACGCACAATACAGAGCTGCGTTTACCGAGGCGTTTGAATGCGTTAGACGGCGTGGACGGTACTCAGACAACTCACTTAATGCAGTTAGTAAACCAAGGAGTAATAATCAATCAACTGCACGGAGCGTCTGTTCTATCGATACAGGTGAATCTAGACTGTAAATAACGGTGACTGGTACAACAAAAGCAGTGAAATGTCCTTGTTTGTGACCTAAACTGTCAAAATTATCTTCGTAATAGACAGCAATCAACCCTGACATTTAATTTCAGTTCGTTTGAAACTTAACATTTCTAGTTGCGATTCACAACCACCTAGTTTCGGGAATCTTTGAGCGTTATTTTGACGTGTCGTAACCAAGTGGATAAGACAACCTTACTCAAGAGCCGGCGTTACTGATCACCGTATTGCGGGTTTGAATCCCAGTCGTGACAGTTGTGTACTTAAACATTCTTTTTATGTCCTTCTGTGTAATGCACGAATGATAACCCAGTGAAAGTTTTTCCTGGGGTCGATTTTAAAAAGAGTTTGGACTAGTCCTAATTTAAGACTAGTCTTAGGAGGTATACAAAACTAAAGGCTAGTCTTATCCCGGACAAATAATGAAAGACTCATGACACAAAGTATTTGTTGTTCGCTGTCTAGCACGGACAGGGTCAAAATTTATTTCTCTCAATTTTTACTCTTTTGTTCAACAGAAAACATTTAAACAATGAAAGGAGTCAGCCAACTCAAAAGGTTTACAACAAAGTGGACAAAATGCCACTACACACAGTTCTTTTCCTCCAGTGATAATACTTGAGGACCTTCCTGATGTCTACCGGGAATCCAAGAACATTCAATTCAAATAAGTTCGCCGCGGACTTGCAAAACATTGCATCCCAATATAAACGGCTTTGGAAGTGTCTACTCCAAAGCACTGACTCCACCTCACAGTGTCTATTACCGGTGAAGCCAAAGGGACCTGGCAATAAAAACAAGCATGCACATGAGATTTAATGGCTGACTTCTTAATTTTTGTTTCTTGTTATAAGTATACATGTATACATAATACGTCACCTGCTCCGAGCGTCTGCCGAAGCATTTCTCACAGGAGTCTACCTGAAAGAGACTATGAATTCCATCTAATTATTTATATTTTATCATAATTTTAGTACATATTTTACAAACCACCAAACAAGTTGCTCGTCATGCAATGCTAGCAACTTGCTAAATCCCCCCTCCCCTTTTTGTTACAAGTAATTGGGGTTTAAATTATTATTATTATTGTTGTAACTATCCTTATATCCTTATTACAATATCCTTTTCTGAATTTTTATTCATTTTTTGCTCACTTCTGCTGATCCTGGTGGTTAAGAGAAGTTATCTGGGTTTGTGTTGAAGAAAATTAATGCTTGTGATAGCGTTTGTCTGAATACAGTGTAGCCAAATTCTGATGGGTGAGTGCCGTCCCATTTGTATATAGGCTTGTCTTCTACCCTTAAGTTTGTTCCATTAAAGACACTTGAATGGGTGATCACATGAGCATTTGATGCTATTGCCTCTCTACAAAACTTGTGAGCTATCTTATTTATATTCCTTGTGGCTGCCAGCCCTGCCCCTTTCTTAATTTCATCTGGGTATGCTAATCTGATCATAATGTCTGACCAGATTATTCTTGTGTGAGGCAACAGCTGGCGGATACCCTAATATTATCTTTTACCCGTTTACCTATCTCCCAGGTTGAACTCTTAAGGATATCATTGGTTCCTAAGTGGAGGATTAGTGTCGTCGGTGCGGGGTTTTTGTGCATGAGCCTCTGTAGCCGACCGTTCAGGCCCGCACACCTTGCACCTGACACACCGGACCAGATGGTACGTCCTCCCCCGGGTAGCTGTTCTCCATTGTTTCCCGCATGGGCTACGATTGAGTCGCCCATTATCCATGTTGTCATTGAGTCTGAAAAATTAAGAAAAAGAAACACAACAGCAACGAGCACATATTCTTGATGATGTATTTAGCACATGTTTGTTTGTTTGTTTGTTTTGCACAAAATTAGCTAGTTTGGTGAAAGTGTTATACTTTCATCATTCCATTTGGTGTATATTTGTGGAAGGACAGATTAAGTTAAATTAATTGATATACGACTGTACATTGTCCTAATGGAACTTAATTATAACAATGCCTAAACGTTATGAGAGAGTCTAGACTGATATGATTTCCATGTTGTTGATGTTAATGTAGATTTAAATAAGCGATGGGCTTCCTTGTTCAGATTGTCCACAGGAATTGTGGTACAGGGGTGCCTATTCCTGCTGCGTCTGGTGCAATTTGACGGAAACGCTCCATCTGGAACCGGGACAAAGCATCAGCTTTATTATTCAATTTCCCAGGAATGTGTTTAGCACAAAACGCAACATTTGATTTCAGGCATTGCAGTATAAAAAATCTCAACAGTTTCATTATGTGTGGACACTTAGATGATTGTTTCCAGCCCCAGGTATGTTATTTTGGTAGTTGGGCCAACCTCCTTTTCTGGCGATAAGGGGACCCCCAACTGTTTGCATGTTTTCTGGAAGCTACGTTTAACAAACACACATGACAGAATACTAAACTGCGCCAATAAAGTATCTAAACACTTACAAATGGTCAGATATATCGGAACCTGAAATAGTATGCCAAAAAATAATTATTAATTTCTATTCACCGTTAATTTCTGCACATTTTGACACATCTTGTGTTGCGCTACGATGTTGTTTAGTGGATTTATGGACACTTGAGTGGCTTAAGGTCGAATTTCAAAAGTTGCAAAAGCCCCTATTCAAGCTAAATCGTTGTATTGTGATGAGTAAGATCAGCGTTTCTTTTGCCCGCCCTTAATAAATGATTTGTTTGTCGCGTTTTGGGTAAATCGGTTGCGATGAACATCAGCAATAATTGTCAGTAACCAAGCAAAGGGGTCAAAGATGGGAGGCATACAACAAAATGGGTTAAGAGCCAGAATCCCTGATTATGGTAAGACAGGGAAAGGTGTTTCAAGATAACAGGAAAGATGGCTCAACTGACCAAACAGGAAAGAGGACGGATCGTTGGTTTGATTGAAGCCGGTATGTCGATTCGAGCTGCAGCTCATCAAGTTGGAACGTCACCAGCGACGGTCAGTAAAATGGTGGAATGGCTACCAAGCTCAGGGAAATGTGGACAACCTGCCAAGGAGTGGCCGCCCGAGTGTGACTTCTGCAGCAGAAGAAAGTGAACAAGTCCATCAAGCCTGACACCACTCTCGAGGGATTGCGACGCATCCTGATCAGGAAATGGCAGGGGATTGACCAGGGACAGATCAGATGTCTCGTTTGGAGTATGAGAAGACCACTCCTTGCCGTTAACAGTGGTGGAGGACACACCAAGTATTGAGGACAGGATATCAGCAGTTTTAGAGTTAAAGATACGGCCATAAATTTCATGGTCAAGTAAACGAAACGAGTTTGTGTCTTTTATCTTGATTTTGTCTGTGTGTGAGGCTGGTGTGAGTTCCCTTCTGGAATTGGGGAGAATAGGGGCTTTTGCAACTTTTGAAATTCGACCTTAAGCCACTCAAGTGCCCATAAATCCACCCAACAACATCGTAGCGCAACATAAGATGTGTCAAAATGTGCAGAAATTAACGGTGAATAGAAATGAATAATTATTCTTTGGCATACTAATTCAGGTTCCGATAAATCTGACTATTTGTAAGTGTTTAGATACTTTATTGGCGCAGTTTATTTTTGTCAGCAACACCAGCCATAAAGAAATCATCACAGTAATGTGTAATCCTATCTGTACATGCGTCCTTTTTAGCCGCCCATTCTATAAATGTAGAGAAGGTTTCGAATAGGGCTGGGGAGCATGAGGCTCCCATGGGGAGTGCTTTATCTACAAAGTGACTAAAAAGGCTGATGTCCATTCATTGATGGATGTTACCAATTGCTTTGGTTTACTACTTTTCCACACAATTTGACCCTCCTGGTTTACTGATAAAGCTATGCCTTGGTTTTCTTGATGTTGCAAGTAGGGGTCCCCCTTTTCCAACAATGTCCCCACATCTACGTATTCCCCTTTGATAATCTTGCTTTTTACGCTCTGCTGCACACCTGTTCCCAGTGGGCTAAATGTTGATACCAAGGGTGTAAAACCTAACTGTTGTTGCTGGAATAGTTCCTGACTAGGGATCCCAAAAGTGTCTGTGTTATTGATCACTACTGGTTCATTGACAACCGGCAAGTTATTGTTACCATTAACGTCCACTTGGGTTGCAATGTTACCCCCTATACTATTGTGATTTTGGGTTGCATTGTTAACATACACACTATTGTTATTGACTGACGGACCATTGGTTC
Organism: Asterias amurensis; assembly: GCF_032118995.1. Classification (NCBI taxonomy): domain Eukaryota; kingdom Metazoa; phylum Echinodermata; class Asteroidea; order Forcipulatida; family Asteriidae; genus Asterias; species Asterias amurensis. The sequence goes on along the minus strand of NC_092657.1, from coordinate 6,931,727 downwards.
CTGATATCCCTAACGGAATTATCTCTGTTTGAGGTTGATAGTTTGTCCCTGTATTATTACCTGTACTACGATTACTATTAATACTGTCATGAATATTATTATCCTCATAATCACTCATATTAGTACTGCGAGTCTCATTCACACTAAAATTACCTTCTAGAAGTCTGTTTGCTTCTATTCTGGGCGTGGCCCGTCGCTGTTGAATGGGCTGCTGTGTCCTTGGTTGCGGTCCTGGTTGCCGTCGCTGACCCGGTGCTGGTGCTGTGGCTTGGTCGGTTTCCACCACCGGATGGTCTTGCCCTGGTTGTGCCCGTGGTTCTGGGTGGATATCAGCCGTGACTTGGTGTTCGTGGGTGCGTCTAAGGTTGCGCTCAGTAACTTGGTCAGCAGCCAAACGTTGAGTTGCACGGGATTGTGCCCTTGTTTGCCGTCCATGGACTTGCCCAGTGAGTGTTCGTGAGTTTGTTGCTTTCGGTCCCTCATTCCGCTTCTGAGCCCGTTTTCTGCCCATACTTTAGCTTGCTACCACAGTAACGTAGGCTTACTGGCGAATATTTATGTAGTTTTGAACAGCGATCGTACAATTCGAAAAATTCTGGTAAGAGAAAATCGGGAGAAAAAATATTTTGACCTTCTCTATCCGTTGCCGAGACAGAGAGTGAACTGTAACAAGGCTTACCGAAGCGTTATCGAACTACGCCGGTTGTGATTGGTTCTTCAAATTGATAGAACCTTTAAAACACGCATCACGATTGGTCCAGACCGTGCGTCTCCAAAAACAAGGAGACAATGAGGCCTAGCGGACCGGATCACTATTTGCCGTGGATAAATGAGTTTTTCTTCGATGCTCGAAATAAAACTTTATTAACTCGTCGTAACTCGAGATTCAAATCCATCCCCATATTTGATTGGCAGCATATTGCGCCACGGTACCTTGTAAACCGTTACACGTTGTTATTTAAATGAGTGCAGTAGGTCTCTTACATCAGAACGTTGCTCTCACTCTGCACTTACCAAAGATTATATTATTTGATGCTTACACGTTGCAATGGTCTCATTTTCACATGATCCAAAACCTACTGTTTGATCTGTGAGCTTTTCGAGAATGGAAATCGACAAGTCTTTTCTTTACGAACACAATATTTTTACAGAGTTTCTTTCATTTCACTATTGATCAAGGGATTTTACACTAGCATGTAACTACTTAAAACAAACACTTTAAAGTCGGTTATTCTTTTGTTTGCAAAACAACGACTTTTTGGTTGTACAATTAGTCATTTCACCTTGGATGACTTTGTACTATTACAGTCATTTCACCTTGGATGACTTTTGAAAGTTTAAACACGGGTGATTTTTTAAATTTCAATTATTAATAAAATATAGTTATTACTATTTATTATTTACTGGGCACCTTTGACGAAACAAAGTTTTGTTTTAATATTTTCTCTGGAAGAAAAAAAGGCAAAAATCACCTATTTATTTTAAAGGCAGTAGACGTTATCCGGCAAAATCAAATTTTTCTAATACACTTTGCTGTATGCTGTGTTCGTAGTGGTTGATACCGCACACTGTACGTGCGAAACGGTTAACACGCTGGCAAAAAAAGATTGTTTTACCTGGAAAACGTTTTATTTTTTATTTTTTATTGTAACCACAGTCCGTGTGTCAAATCCAAGTTGGTTAGGTCGCATTATTGATATGAAATGATTCCCACCTGGGCCATGAATTGGTTCCCAATTCGGCCATGACGTGGTTCCCACATGGGCCATAACATGGGCCTCACATGGACCATGAAATGGTTCCCAAAAGGGCCATGAAATGGTTCCCACAAGAGCCATGAAAAGTGAAATGAGTCCCAAATGGTATGGCCGATGTGATAAAGGCCAATTGGATACTGCACCAGAGATTTTAATATGACCCATATGTAACCCACAAGGCCATCTCTGTAACCCACAAGCTGTGCTTACCAATTGGTTGTGGCCCCCAATGTCCTACATTTTTGTGTGTCACTTTGTAAACATTGTATTTATATTGATTGAGGAACTTGAAATAAGTGTTGTCCTGAACTGTATCGAAGAGATTTTAGGAATTTGATCCTCGCTGGACCAAGACACGACCTGACGCAAATGACGTCATCGTCACAACAAACTCGTTTGCGTTATTTGGTTGACTTTTTGTTCCCCATGATCGTACTACAGTGAAGTACTCACTTTAAGCGAAGTGACCCTTTTTAGCTTTAGTATTTGTGGGAAATGCGTGAATAACATAAAACCAATGCATAAGCGCTCCACGCATTAATTATTCATAGGAAATATGTTTGCCTGAATTTACAAATTATAAAAATATTACTTGGACTGGTTGTTTATTACAACCATGCAGTTTGAGCAATCGGTCATCATAATAAGGGTTTCGGGTGGAGTGACAAGGTCTAGTAAATTACCTTGGGATGTTTGAATTAGCAATTTGGGCGGTTTTAACGATGACCAATGAAGCAAAGCGAAACGTATTACCCAGTTAATGGCAATACCACTTCTTAAATTGAGACGAAAATATTGTTGTGACAATGTTTTACTCATTTCTCAAAAAAAAAAAAAAAAATGACAGCACCTCAGTCTGTGATATTTTAAGGGGGGCTTTCTGCTATCATTAGCGTCAAACTGTGTGTCTGAATGTTAATCTGCAGACAGTGTGTTTTGTGTTACAAAAAGTACCCAAACCCTTTAAGGGGAGACGCGTATACCCGTTGTACATGCCTAAATAACGCCCGTGAATATGACTTGCTCAGGTCTCAAAAACTACAGCACCAGTACCAACACCAGCAAGTAGTGTTTTAAAGGAAGCTTTGTACCAGGAATTATAAAGTTTAAAAGTTTAGTGTAAACTAACATACCAATGAGACCGGTTTGAAAATTGGATGTTGGAGTACACATGTAAAAGTGGGAGAATAAAAATCAAATGAAACAGTGGGCATAACAATTAGTGTGTTGGAATTATAGGCAATGAACACTGGTAATTGCTCAAAATAATTATTAGCATAAAACCTCGCTGATAACGAGTAGTGGAGAGGTTGATAGTATACAAATATTGACTGCTTCGAGTGCCATGGTTAAAACTATGACTCTCGAGGTGATCCCCGGAGCGTTCTATTTTCCCGAGGCGAAGCCGAGGGAAAATAGAACGCTACGGGGATCACCGAGGAGTCATAGTTTTTAACCATTGCACGAGTAAAAGCAGTCAATATTTGTTTTATAACACCCCAAACAAATACTGTACTATTATTATTAAGTTACAGACCTGAATGCTACAATCCACGGACGACGCAAATACAGATTGCAAACACTTTTACTGTGCTGCATGGAGTGTCGTGCAATCCGAAATGGTTACAGACTATTAATTTATCATCCTCGTACACGCAACGGACGTCTGGGTACTGCACGCCGTGTGCTAGTCTTCGGACTAGCGCATGGCAAACCGACGCACTATCACACGGCCGCCGTCTAGCAAAACTAAGACCCGTCATGTGACGCGCTCTAAACCAATGAGCAGGCAGAATACTTGCAAGGGGTGTTATAATATAAAACATTGTTAGAAACGGCTCCCTCTGAAGTGAAGTGAAGTGGTATTCAAGAAAGAAGTAACTGTCCGAGAATTTGACTTCGAGACCTCAAAATTAGAATTTGAGGTCTTGAAATCAAACATCTGAAAGCACACAACGTCGTGTGACAAGTGTGTTTTTTCATAGTTATCTCGCAACTTTGACTACCAATTGAGTTCAAATTTTCACAGAATTGTTATTTCATGCACATTTTGAGATACACTAAATGAGAAGACTGGTGTTTGACAATTACCAATAGTGTCCAGTGTCTTTAATCAAGGCAAACTACGACTGAGAACAATGTTTCGGGAGAAATATTGAAGGTAATCATTGGTATGTTGATTTAATGAAAAGGGAGCAAATTGAATGAGAAAAAAAGATTTTAGAGAGCTTTCGATTTGGGACGGTAGGGCGTTCAAGACGAAAAGTAACCGAACGCGGCGGTCCCGGCGTTCACGGTCCCGTACTGGGCCAAATTTCATAGCGCTGCTTAGCGGCCGATTTTGTGCTTACTATGCAACTTCTATTTTATAACGCTGCTAACCGTAAGCAAACGAAAAGGCATGCTAACATGCCGGTGCTTACCCCACGAAAATAAATGCAACACAATCCAAATCCACGGTAAACACGCAATATGGCCGCCAAAGTTTTCTGCTAACCTGTGAAACACGGTAAGGCTTAACCAATTTTTCTGCTACAGTAAGCACGCAAACTTGCTTACCGTTAAGCAGCGCTATGAAATTGGGCCCTGATTTATAAGCTGTTTCTATTTCTAGCTATGAACCGGACTGTGACACGGCCACACTGATCACGGTTTAGTTCAATGTATAGCAACCATAACAACGTGTACAAATTAACGGAACCATTCGGTAGTGCTTAGACGGGACGTTATTTCAACCCCAATCCGTTTCCAAACTCTGCACGGCGGAGACTTGTTCATTTTTCGCGCATGCGCTGATCGATTTGTGCGCTCCCGTTACCGTCCCCTTCCTCCTCCCGCCCCGAATCGAAAGCTCCATATTGTCAATTTGGTGGCGGGGTAATGTGTAGATATTTAAGTAAGTTACAAAGGGGTGGTTGCATATGGCACGTGAATCTTTAACAATTTTTTTTAAATGGACGCAGTTATTGTAGTTGAAGGCATTGGGGAACAGTCATCGGTTTCACCAAACTCTTCCTAACTTAAGATTACTCGCAGGACTTAAAGCGAGTTCAGTTCGTATCCGAAGACGTTGGGACTCATTGAGATAGTAAACTATTTGCACCACTGCACACTCGCGGGCTCAAGACTCTACATTTAGGTTTAGATATGGGTGTAAACGATTGGGGGTGTAGAATCCCGAGTCCTAAATTTTCCCTCTGTTACAACTGTCCCTGTGGAATGGGTAAGTGGGATGCAAAAAAAAAAAAAAAAAAAAAGTGTTGTACCCTACTCAGACGTACTGTAAAACCGGCCTAGTGGCCAAACCTCACTGTACGCATATTTGGCCATTACAAATTTCTCTGGTTACGTCTAAATTTGAAATGAAACATTGTACTGATTTTGCTATTTACTTTTGCCTAGGGGGACCACGGACCATCCAAAAGTTTTGGACCATTTGTGAAAGTTGTGCCCCTCACTTAAAGCCAGACGGACTTTTAGGGAGGGGTACACCAAATAGGAGGGTTGACAGTTCTTATACTGATCCGGGAAGATGGGGGGGGGGACTGGGTGGGTACATTTCCCCCCTTTGCTAACCTACAAACCACTTGCTGTATCACTGACCCCCGTATCCCCTCTCAACCTTGAGCCTGCCAGAAACGTGAATGATTTGAATCATGCGCCCTCTTTGTTAACAGTGGTGCAAATAGTAAACTATTTGCACCACTGCACACTCGCGGGCTCAAGACTCTACATTTAGGTTTAGATATGGGTGTAAATGATTTTTCGCTTCTAACCCTGTGGCGTGCTTCCTCACGCCGACAAAGCAAAGGAAACCCTAAACCTCCCATCTCTCACCAAACCCCAGACCGCCTCAAGCATCCGGTTCTTACCAAAACTCCCCATTTCTCACCCAAACCTAAATGACGGCCCAAAGGTTGGAACGCCCGCCATTCGGTCAAACTGCTACGCCAAACGTCAACACAGCTAGATAGCCAACTTGTATAGGCCTTTTGGTGCTGAGGTTTGAGCTCTATGCTCGGTAACATCTTCATCTGATGAAGAAGACCCATGCATGCTTCTCATACTTTCTCTATGGCCACTGACTGTCTGCTGAATTCTCGCATCTTTGAGTTGCCCAAACTCGGAAACCCCCAAAATCGACCACGTGGGCACACAATGCGCAGTCATCTCGACCCGCTGATGCTGCGAGAAGCAGTTAGAATCTACTGCCTCCTGTGATAGAAGATCGTCGGATGAAGCAAGCAAAATGACAAAACAACAAAACCCCCATCCACCAACTCATTTGTTGATAAAAAGCAAACTGTGCCAGCTTAGGGGCAATAAACAAGGGAGGACACATCCCCGCGAAGTTTGCCAAGGAGTGATCACTGCCATCAGACCTCGTCACCTTTTTTTTTTTTTTTTTTTTTCCTTTTTCTTTTTTTTTATTCTTTTTGCTTTTGACCTGATGGGAGCTGGCTCATAACCTCGCCTACCACCAACGAGCTGGTCTCGCCTATAACGTATGGACAGCTCCTTCCTCGTGACGTGGGCCTCTGACTGCTCCAAAGGTTTAATGTACTTCTGTACCCGTTGCAAGTATCGGCCTATAAAAATAATATACTACTTCAGTGATATCCCTTTTCTCGTGTTGGACCCAAGCCATTAGGAAGAAATAAAAAGCTTTACCTGAGGACCCAGCCGATTAAAACTAAAATCATCCATAGTATGGAGCTCTAAAAGGTTCCTCCGTGTCCTTGTGAGGTTGCCGTGTAAGGTCATTTCCCTCCGTATGAGGCTACACGTGTGTCCTATCAGTCAAACATGACTACACCATCTGGGTAGAGTTGTCGTCTAGATGGTCATCCCCAACCGTATGATGGTCTAGCAACCGACATTTAAACAGATATTTAGGCTCTAAACAGAAATCTATGCTCTTTAAGGCCGTGGGTTGTACGAAAAACGTCGAGTCTGCCGTTAAGCTCGGCCTGACTGTTTCGTGAGAGCTGCGGGAAGGAAAACATAATTGCCATAACGCTTCAAGGTCACCATAGTTAGATTCTGTCCTGACAAAACTTCCTCAATTTGGGGATGACCAACGCAACGGTGTTTCAACGGCACCGTGTATGATAGACTGCATACCACGAAACCAAATAGACCGACTAAGTTATATATCCACCATGCAAAACCTCCGCGTTAGGCTACTTGACAACAAGATGGCATCGATCAGTCCAACACATCACTCTTTGCCTTCCTTCCACGCTCCATTGAACATTCTGTGAGGCTAGCCAACCAAGCTTGTTAATGTTTAGCAAAGAATCTGACACTTGCACACGCATTGCATGAAGTTCTGCCCATCTGTGATACTCGTAAAGAAACAATCAAATGCCCGAAACCGAAGGAAAGCCTTGTCTAGACGGAGTGAAAAGTATATACTGGAGAGTATAATATAAAATAAAACCATTCAGCTTCTATCGCCGACCGCAGCCTCCGTCGACTGAACCACGTTAATAGATTTGGTCACTACTCATATATGGATCTGGAGGCTGCCTAAGTATCTTTAGAAAGAAACATGCAAAGCCAAACTGGTCTGTCCAATTTCCCTTAGAATAAAGTGGCTTTCCTCGACGACTCCATTGGCTGGGTTTCGCCCGATTGTACTCTAAAACTTCAACAGTACAAGAAGTCTGCCTCCATTCTAGAAGACCACAATCTGTGTAGGTGACCCGCGTTGTAAACCTTTGTTGCCTTCACCCTAGACCTTGTCAAATGCAAATTCTTTAATCTATCTACACGCGTGCCATTTATTTCTTTCTTCTTTTAAGCCGGCGTCCATGACATTCCTACCGAAGTGTACAACCCTTCGCTCGCCGTCTCTCTCGTTTCCTCTGGAATGATTTTGAAGCGGTGAAATATTCTCCCCCAGGTGCGCCTTGAGTATTTTGAAGGTACTTTCCATACTCCTAAAAACAAAACAAAACATGTCCCGTTGACCGTGGAGGTACTGGGAACGGGTAAAATGTGCCACACAATGGACGCTGTAGTGAAAATATTTGCGTTTTGTTTGTGCCTAAGCCACTATTGTTGCAAACACCGGCCTTCTTAGGCTTATACCCACTTCAAGGGAGAAGAGGGAAGCAATGCAAAAAGACGTATTTTTTTATATCCGGCGCTTTCACTCAGTATTTCCCTTTGCCTGTAAATATAAGCCTCTTTTTACTTGTAATCTGTGATGAAATAAATAAATTGAATTGAATTGATATAACTGCAAGCAAACATTATACTTAACATCTTGCTCTGTTTGTTTGGCTAAGCTAACATACACTAACGTACGCCCCGTTACCCTGCTTCTATGGAACGGCTTTGAGGATTCAAGCCATCCATAGCATCATGTTGCTGACGTGGCACGGATTAAAATTCACATAAGATACACAAATTTATTGAAATTACAAAATTCCATGATACTATTCGACACTTACTGCCCTTTCGTACTCGTGTACTAGACTACGGAGGGACTGCGCCCGTACTTGCGCCAAGCAAGGTTTAACGCCGCAACCGATGATTGCTCTTTGCCAAGTGATCTCACGATTTCGGAACCAACTATAAATAATAACACATTTTGTTACGAGTCCAAATTTCTCACACGATCGCAGAACAAATACCTGCATCTTAATATTTATAGCGAGGCAAATTTATCTCGCCACCTCGGCTCATTGCCGCCAGCACTCTTTTTACGGTAAAGCATATTTGGTGCCGTCCCCACACCTATGAACCCAAAGCAAATTATTTGTTTGTTTGTTTTATTTTTTTTAATTTTTTTTTTTTTATTATTTTTATTTTTTTTTTGACTAGGAAATCTTTATTTTCGGACTCAATTAAATACAATATATAATTCATCTCTGGCCATCTCGGGAGATGCTTTAAATTTAAGGCAATATCATTTCATAACCTTCTGCGAGGCAGAATCACCTCGTAATCTGTAGGCATCGTAATATACTGTATTTGTATTCCCTCTGTGGAGCAAAACATTTTGGGGTCTTGGGGTTGCACCCACTACACAGTCTATCTGTGCGGCAGGTTTGCCGCATCTCACCGTCTCGGGGCCCATCCCCATATATTTCTGGTATATTTACTTCAACACACTACAATAAGACACTGGTGTCCCTAGGACCGAAACTCGTTTTAAAACACATGGCTTACAGGCCCTAGAATCATGTTTAAATGCATGTTTTATTTTATTTTTATTTGTTCTTTGTTTTGTTCACATTTAGTAAATAATCCACCCTGTGCGGCAAGTTCATCTCACAGTCTCGGGGCCCACCCCCCATAGGTTTCTTACATATTTCTTGACCCCTCTAAATAAAACAGGTGGAACAGAGACCAAAAACTTGCTTTAGTGGACAAGGCATACTCTGATATTCAAATTTACAATCTGACATTATACATACTCCATCTTGTCGGGGCAAGTTCATCTCACAAACTCGGGGCACATCACCATTATACTTTATCTGCGAGGCAGAACCATCTCATCATCTCGTGCCCTTCCCCATAATATTATATAGCAAATGACTATTGGTACTAATATAAATTCCTTTATAAGTATCATTTGAACTTTCTTTGAGGCCAAATCCCCTCACCACTTCGGGGCCCATCCCCATAAAGATACTTCTCTGAGGTAAATTTCGTCTCATCATCTGGGGTCTCACCCCGTAATACTTTATCTGTGAGGCACAGAAATATCACAAACTCGGGGCCAATCCCCGTAAAACTTTTTATGAAAGATACATCTGACTATTATTATTATTACAAAAATCATTATTAACACCATATTTACTTCTGTGAGGCCAAATCATCTCACGATCTCGGGCCATCCCCATAGTACTTAATCTGTGAGGCCAAATTATCTCACAAACTCGGGGCCCGTCCCCACAAAACTTCGTCTGTAAAACTAGATATATACTTACAACTAACCATAATTAGTACATTACTATAAATACTATTTTTAATATCAAATTGATACTTATGTGAGGCCAAATCATCTCACCACCTTGGGGCCCATCCCCATAGTAATTCATCTGTGAGGCCAATCATCTCACCGCCTCGGGGCCCATCCCCATAGTACTTCATTTGTGAGGCCAAATTATCTCACCACCTCGGGGCCTATCCCAATAGTAATTCATCTGTGAGGCCAAATCATCTCACCACCTCGGGGCCCATCCCCATAGTACTTTATCTGTGAGGCCAAATCATCTCACCACCTCGGGGCCCAGCCCCATAGTACTTTATCTGTGAGGCCAAATCATCTCACCGCCTCGGGGCCCATCCCCATAGTACTTCATCTGTGAGGCCAAATCATCTCACCGCCTCGGGGCCCATCCCCATAGTACTTTATATGTGAGGCCAAATCATCTCACCACCTCGGGGCCCAGCCCCATAGTACTTTATCTGTGAGGCCAAATCATCTCACCACCTCGGGGCCCAGCCCCATAGTACTCTATCTGTGAGGCCAAATCATCTCACCACCTCGGGGCCCAGCCCCATAGTACTTTATCTGTGAGGCCAGATCATCTCACCATCTCGGGGCCCATCCCCATACAACTAACCATAGTTAATGTGGTTTTATTCAATGGGATAACTTATATTCAAGGCACTCCGCGCCCCGCAAAGTTTATCACGTGATAGGGTGCGGCATATTCAAAACAGCTCACTGAAGCGTGATCCTATAAATAGTACACTTTGCTGATGCGTGTGGGTGTTACTACGTTTTACTATAGCTTTTATGCTTGTTTGGCTAAGATTTTAAGATGACATCCAAAAATGAGCAGCCGCGGTACAACCCTGAAATGCTATCCAACAGGTTCATAGGTTATTTCAATCAGAAGTTCGACAGTATAGCCAATAGCAACAAACAGGGCGAGGACAACGGGTTTAAGGACTTAAAGAATAAGATCTAGCGCCGGCACATAAACATGCTTGGTTAACCTGGAAAAACCCCGCCTTAAAACGCCTGTTGTCTTAAAAGAGTGTTGTATTATTCGTTGTTGAATAGATTGCAACTGTTTTTCGTGCGAATGAGCGCAGCGAAGTAGCATGAAAATATACTATGATAAAAAAAAAAAAAAAAAAAAAACTTTTTCTGCCAAATCACCTCGCCATCTTGGGACCTAACCACATAGTACTACATCTGTGAGGTCAGATTATCTCACAATCTTTTGGGGCCCATGCCATCCCCGTAAAACTTTGTATGTGAGGCCGACCTATATATATAGGCCTACAAAACTGACTATTGTGATTAGTGTTTCAAATACTACAATTGTTATCGTAATAATACTTTCCGTGAGGCTAGATCATCTCACAATCTCGGGCCCATCCTCATAATACTGCATCTATGAGGCAAAGTTTCATCTCACCATCTCTGGGTCCAACCCCCATAATACGTTTCTGTTAGGACAAATCATTTCACAATGTCGGGGCCCATCCTCATAAAACTTCGGCTTGAGACCTAATTATTCAAATTAAGTGTTATTGTTATTATAAATATCATTATAAACATCATAATTAATACTTTTTGAGAGGCCAGATCATCTCACATCTCGGGGCCCAACCCCATAAAACTTCGCCAATGAGAAAAATATATATATACAAACTGACTATAAATATTATTATAAATATCATCATTGTTCTCATAATTAATGTTCTCTGTGAGGCCGAATCATCTGGCAATCTCGGGGCCCACCCCATAAAATTTCCCCTTTGAGACCAAATTATACAAACTGACTGTTATTTGTAATATAAGTGTATCATTGTTATTATCATAATTAATACTTTCTGTGGGGCCAGTTCATATCACAATCTTGGGGCCCATTCCCATAATACTTCGTCTGTGAGACCAAGTTATTTACAAACTGACTATAACTATTATTATAAAACATTATTATTATCATAAATAATACTTTCTGTGAGGCTAAAACATCTCACTATCTCGGGACCTATCCCCATAAAACTTTCTGTGTGAGACCAAATTATATGTATATACGAACTGACTGTTATTTATATTATAAATATCATCATTATTATCATAATTCAAACCTTCTGTGAGGCCAGATCTACTCACATTTTTCGGGGCCCATTCTTATTATTTATACGTGAGGTCAAATACCATCCTACTATTTTTTTTGGTACTAAACTTGCGAAGTTAGAAAAGGCCACAAAGCCCGTTTCAAGTTTATAACCACATTGTGGTGCCCCGTTTTGTATAGCCGCTTTGTTGCATTATGGTAAAAGTAAAACGAAGCAGGCTTCAACTATGATGACAAAATAATGCCCTTTGATGCACGCCGCTAAACGGCGGAAACGCACTATTTGCTGAATATTTTGGATTGATAGTGAATCTTTTGGATTGATAAGAATAGCTGTTTGACATGTACAATTCCACAAAATACAAAGCCCACATCTCCCGCGTTTTTATCATAAGGATTGGCCTTGATCCTTTTAACAAAATGTATGTATTTGGTGTGTTAATCTACATGGCGTATAGTAATACTTATGTAGGCCTGTTGCATACCCATTGTTGTCATCTCAGCCTGCTCTCTACCACTCAAACTGATGTTAATATCCCGTGACTCTTCAGGTAATGGATAATTAATACGTATTGCTTACTCAGGTTTGTCTCATGACACTACAGCGATTTTTTCACACTCATGACTGTTACTAAATTAATATTATGCCAGTACTAATGCAGTCAAATCTATCAATAAAAGCTTTTATCATTTTAAATGGCCACAAATCTTTGGTATGCTGCACAGTTTCTTTCAAATGGTCTTCCTGAGCATATTCGCCAGGCTAATTCTTTTCACTGTTTTAAATCACGGTTAAACTCATTGTTTGAAACTGCTGATTTGTAATCTGCTTAATTGTAATTTCACTTTTCTCTCATTGCATAAATTATTTATATCTTTATGCCCTGAGAGACTTATGATTTTTTATTTTTTTTTTTTTATCAGTACATCCACAAGTGATTCCTAGCTGACTGGGCCCGTTCTGCTTTGTCCATCCAACTTTGCTTTGTAAATGATATTACATATGTACATGTGAAGACAGCCCCCTTATTTGGCCGCCCCATAATGGTCACCATCGAGCCCAGTGCTGGCTACATTTAAGGACGTAACATTTACATAACCATGAAGTGTTTCTTTGAGCGGCAAATGACACAACCTTTGTGCCAAGGTTTCAGCACTCCTCGGAAGCTTATGCTGCATGGCTCACATGCGGCCCCATTTATGCCTCCGCATTTTCGAAATTCCTGGAAGAAATCAATTCAATTCGAATCAAATACACCTGTATTTCCATTCTTCCATGAGAAATATCGACAGTAAAAATGTCAGTAATTTTACAACAGTAAACATACATGTTATTAATGAAATAAGCCGGTTGGATAAGCAGGCTTACAATAAAAAAGAAACAAAAGGACCGGCACTGACTGTACTGCTTTCCAAACTAGTCTTACCATTTAACCAACAGTTCTATTCAGAAACCCCAACTAATTAGAGTTAGTCACTACATGGTGTTACCGCAAACTTTTCCATATTGTATTTGCATCATGCAAAGTTTCAAATCCTACTTAGTCCTACCATTGTTTAACCCCACAGCGAATGTGTGGGACTCGAACAAAGAAGCTAGTGACTTTGAAATACTGCTCACCTGGACAATCTCCGACACGTTTCTTGCGAGTTAGGTCCATGGCTAAGTGACCACAGATTTGACAGGCACTGATGACCGGTGTAGGCGAGCTGAAAAGCCGCGTTCGCCAATCATAATGAAAACGGTTCAGCGCATTCAGGATTTAAAGGCGCCTGGAAATAGGATTTTTTTTCTTTTAAACATAAGAGTATATGTTTATTAACAATAAAACAATTTTTTGAGTAATTGTTTGTCACGATTTATATGTTAAAAAAATTAATTAAATGACTGGGGGGTTGACTCCGCCTACCCCTTTTGTGACGTAGGAAAAGGAAGACTTTGCCTCGATCAAACATAGACCCCCCCTCGATGTGTAGATAAACACACGTGCAAAAGTACATGTAATTCTAAGACGTGAGTTTGTACGCTGCGAAAAAGGTTTTTTTCTGTCATTTTTCCGGCAATGCCGACCAGGTGTGTTGCTGCTGGATGCAGCAAAACAACTAAAGATGGGGTCAGTCTTCATCTGTTTCCTGCAGATCCCAAGTATAGGCGGTTGTGGGCTGCGAAAGTCAGATTAACTAGAGCAAAGTGGTCCGGTCCGACGTCTTTTTCAGCTCTGCAGCGAACACTTTGAGCCGTCGTGCTTCGAATCCTGGATACACAACTCATTTGACATGACGAGAAGAGCCATTCTTAAACACGACGCCGTCCCAACAGTTTTTCTAGCTAGTGGGAAGTCGAAGAAGGTATCTGAAAGACGTGACGAACTCAGAGGAGCATTTGCTAAACGTGAAAAAAATCGGGTAAGTTTGAACTTTGAGGGTATGTTTTTAGCTTTTGCCAAGTGACACGATTTTTTGTTGGTACCGCATGCGATTCACCGTGCGTGCAGGTCCTATGTGACCGTCCGCCCATTATACAGCAGCCATAGTGCGTGCGTGCAGTCTGCTCCGTGGCCATTTTCTATAATAATACGTAGGCAGACCCACATCTTACAACCCATTTGGTCACTAAAAAGTCGCATAGTTAAATAAAAATAGCAGCAATAGCTTTTGTAAAAACCACTAGGCGTTCAACATGTTCAAGTTTCAATGTACGTATGTGTGTAAAATCGTGTCTAAATTTGTTTTGATGTGCCATGTTCCCAGACGTAATGTACGGGGGCCCGACTACAAATTTTCTCTCCAAATATCGCGCCTTGAAATACGTCACGAACAGCGCCCTCTCGGGTCGGGGCCTACTCGTAAATTTGTATATACAATCAAAGCTAAGATTTTTAAACCTTAGTTAATTTTTTATTCACATTCCTCTCGTAAAAACACATATTTTAGTGACAACAGCTTTATTTAAGAAAAATACCACTTCCAGGTGACTTTAAATACCGGTGATCTATTCATGGCCTGAGGTTCAAGAAGTCACAACCAGTGTACACAAAAGGTCTCCTTGTACGCCATCTAAACCCATTCAAATTCAAATTGCCCCAAAGTAAACATGGTACAGAAAATACAATTCGCAAATTGTGTGCATTATTTTATACGATGAGCCGATGAAACTGGCACGTTGAATTTACTATTACTTTAGGGGGTTCTTTTCTGCATTTGACTATAGCTCCCTTTAATACGTTTTCGTATACGATGGATACTCGGCAGACTCCTGAAGGGAGGACCCGATGTATACAAAAGGCCGCAATTTATTTGACCCGGCTGACATGGAATAATTTTTAAATGGATGAAAAGGCAATGAAATACGAAGAAATGATGGTATCTATTATAACACCCCTTGCAAGTATTCTGCCTGCTCATTGGTTTAGAGCGCGTCACATGACATGTCTTAGTTTTGCTAGACGACGGCCGTGTGATAGTGCGTCGGTTTGCCATGCGCTAGTCCGAAGACTAGCACACGGCGCCGTGCGCTAGTCCGACAGACTAGCACACGGCGTGCAGTACCCAGACGTCCCTTGCGTGTACGAGGATGATAAATTAATAGTCTGTAACCATTTCGGATTGCACGACACTACATGCAACACAGTAAGTAAAAGTGTTTGCAATCTGTATTCGCGTCGTCCGTGGATTGTAGCATTCAGGTCTGTAACTTAATAATAATAGTACAGTATTTAGAAATGTTTGGGGTGTTATAAAACAAATATTGACTGCTTTTACTTGTGCAATGGTTAAAAACTATGACTCCCTCGGTGATCCCCGGAGCGTTCTATTTTCCCGAGGCGAACGCTCCGGGGATCACCTCGGGAGTCATAGTTTTAACCATAGCACTCGAAGCAGTCAATATTTGTATACTACCAGCTCTGAAGAAAAACTTTTCCGTGTGCCCCCTATGTTAATACTCCCTGATGTGTACCAGTATGAACCATTCTGCTCTAAAACCGCACTGCTGTGCCAAGGGCATGTTTTACAATAGAGCAAGAGACACACCAAAGCGGTACCGAAGATCCTTCTTCGTAAACTAACCCCTCGCTTGTGCCAGCAAACTTAAGGCTGTAACACGGCGGAAATACCCCGAATAAAACATGTACCTTTTCGGGGTTATACCCTTAGTCACTTTACTATTATGCATACTTCACCCGAAATCCCTTCAGAATATTGCGCTCAATGAAGCCTCTGTGTGTTTCTGATCCTCCAACCGGAGACGAACCAGTTCACGTCCAGCTGCGGGCACGCCAGAAACGCGAATGATTTGAATCATGCGCCCTCTTTGTTTACAGTGGTGCAAATAGTGTCCATTGTCTTTAACTTCAGCCACAAGCAACACCTCGTTGTTCTTTTGATCCACGAAGAAAAATATTGAGCTTTTAAATATTTTGTGTCCTTCGATACACATTATGGGGAAACACATGGGGAAACAATTAATGATTGGTTTGAGAGGTTTAGAAATTCTTTGTAAGACGCAAAACGTCCACAGATTTACAATCAACTTAATGTTGAAAGATAGTGCTGTTATAGTGCTTACCTTGAAAATGCTTGCTGAGGTGCTGTAGTTCTTGAGAAATTAGTAAAATAAAATCACTGAAACAATTTCCTTCGCAATCGGGAGAAAATTATATTGGCATGTAACAGATTAACGCGACTTTCCTGAAAACATTTTACTTCTTCTTAACAACTTGACGACTATTGAAGCTGAAACGTCTACAGGTAAACTGATTTGAATACATCTCATTCACGTGGGTGTGTTGCATATCATGGCCAGAGACAAAAGGTATCAAAAACCGTAATAGACTCTCATAATGATGATAACTTCAAGCTTATTCATCTCGATTCCTCAAACATAATGAGGCGATACCAAGTTTGCTTTTAGTAGTCATTCTATGAATTTAATTCATTTATTATCATTTGACTGAGGCGTCCCTGCTGCTCGTTCGCTTCGGCCAGAAAGAATATTAATACGGTAGTAGAATGTCGTCCGACTGTTGAACTGGTAGAAGTACTCGACTTAGGTGGCATTTTTATGAATGAGATGTTCACTCACAACATTGTATTATTAGAGTTTAATCCAGCGTAGTTTGATTTTGCCCATATCACACGTGAAGGATCGGTTTGCGTGGCAGTTTGCAAACAGCTGAGTACTTTACATTGCATGTCCCATCCAGCCACTGGCGCCTATTTCCATACATCTTAGAAATAAGGGCACAGTGTTCCTTCTCTAGGTAATTATTGGGTTCACCTTCACCCCAATTTCTGTAGGAGACCTCCACGTTACCCTCTCTGCATTCCCATGTTCCCTCCACCTCTAGATCATTACAGTCGATCCATACTTCTTCATTATTTTCAATCAAGTCCAATATAACATTGTTTTCTTGACTTGAGCTGGGTGCGGCCAGAACACCATCCAGCTTACCACACTCGTCTCTAGCATCGGACCAGGGAACGTTGGACTCGGTGATCCTGTGGCAAGAGTCTCCCCAGTGATGCCAAGACTCCGGACAGGAGGAGTGGTGACTTATAAATGTATAGCACTGCGTTTCTTGAGATGCAACCACTTTGAAATAACAGCTATCCAACAATGCAGTGGCTAATATCAAGAATACACAACTCAGCATATTGATGCTAATGTATGCAATTGCGTTGGCTCTTTACACAAATTAGGTTGTTAACGAATTTATCAATGTTTTGGTCATTTCAAACCGACCCAAAATTCAGTGTACATAATATATTTTAAAACATTTAAACAGGTTCTTCTAAACAGAGTTTATTAGATTGAAGTCGCTAAAACCTTTTGTTTTCCTTCAATTATTGTATTATCCTCTCACTGCCGCAGATAATTTCGGAACACTTTTAAGTTTATCACACGAACAGTTCGAAGAACAGTTTTCAAATACCTTTAAAACGAAACAGTTTGGCGCTGATGAACACACAGTCGCAGTTAACACGACATGATATAAATAAGTACAATTTATCTTCTTCAAATAGAGACAAAGTAGACCCGAGGAGTTATGATATCTCTCCTAGTACGAATGACGATCTTCTTTAAATGATAAAGTCGAGCCAAATGGTTGTAGCAAAGAGCAGTTATGACATCTCCTGTTTCTGTTTCACAAGCAAGCGTAACTGTGGTTTCACCTGCTAAACATGCGCACACTTCGATTGGCCAACACTAGCATTGAGTCATGAATAAACATACACATAAGCTACAACACATCCAATCAGAAGAGACGAGAGCCAGACGCTTGAAATGCTTACTAAGGGCATTTTGCGTTCATTTGCAATTAACATCACTAACATACACACCCAAAACCGGTGCGATATTTAAAATGCCAAGGTTACGGCAATTTGTATGGTGGGAGCGCTGATGTTAGTACCATGAATATACCTCGTTTGTGTTACTCTTGTTTCAAGATGTTGTTTTGTTAAGACAACATGTCTAACAAGGAGCGCTTAATGAACGCTTATGCTCCACGCTAATGGTAAAACGTAATGTCACAAGTTCAATGAACACGTTGCATTTGATCGGTCGAGTTGGTCTTTGAAAAGCGTTTGTAACCGTTTGTTATAAAAATGATTGGTTAGAAAGATGTAAAAGTAGAATACAATGACCTACACAAATATGCCTCAAAACTGCGTGGTTTTCGTTTTACCTCGTCGACTAACACGGTCGGCCATTTATGGGAGTCAAAAAGTTGACTCCCATAAATGGCCGACCGTGTTAATTCGCAACGTAAAATAAAAACCGTGGAGTTTTGAGTGATATTTGTGTGGATCATTATATTCTTCTTTTAAAACATCTTTCCAACCATATACATTTCACAACGGTTTGAAACGCTTTTTTTATAGACCAACCCTTCCGATCCAAGACAATGTCGTCCTTTCAGGCAAGCCTCATTATTTGAAAACACGCTGTCATGCTTGATTGGCAACATATTGCGAAGCAGCACCTTGTTAACTATTACAGGTGATATGTAAGAGGAGTATGTCTCATTGGCAGCATATTGCGAAGCAGCACCTTGTTAACTATTACATTGTGCTGTGTAAAAGAAGTATAGGTCTCGCATCAAACATAGTCCAACATATATACCTAGCAGGAAAAAAAAAAAAAAACGTTTGTTAAAGAGAAGGTACACGTTTGGTTATTGTAAAACACCAGTCTTCTCACTTGGTGTATCCCAACATAAGCATAAAATAACAAACCTGTGAAATATGAGCTTAATTGGTCATCGAAGTTGCGAGAAAATGTTGACAGAAAAAACACCCTTGTTGAAAGAAAAATACTTCTGGCTAGAAGTCTTGTATTATTTCAGTGATAAATTACCACTTTCTTAAAATCTTTGCTACTTCAGAGGGAGCCGTTTCTCATAATGTTTTATACCAAACGTGTACCTTCCATTTAAGCCGCCTCGAGCGCCACTGAGACGCATATGTACGCTTATAACTAAGTAATACTATACCGTTGAAAAAACAAACACTCAAAGTTGAATTAAACATCACAGCAAGTGAAATTGCGTTTTCCAGACACAATACATGGTCAACCAATTGCACCGAAGTATGGGGATGTATGCAACGATTGGCGTGTATTCAAACATTGTTTGGAATCTCTACTCCGTCACGTACATAATTTATCTTAGCGGGTCCTATCATTAAAACAAAACCTTAGTTGTGGGCATGAGCAATAGTCTAGTTTATAACACCCCTTGCAAGTATTGTGCCTGCTCATTGGTTTAGAGCGCGTCACATGACATGTCTTAGTTTTGCTAGACGACGGCCGTGTGATAGAGCGTCGGTTTGCCATGCGCTAGTCCGAAGACTAGCACATGGCGCCGTGCGCTAGTCCGACAGACTAGCACACGGCGTGCATTACCCAGACGTCCGTTGCGTGTACGAGGATGATAAATTAATAGTCTGTAACCATTTCAGATTGTCCGACACTACATGCAACACAGTAGGTAAAAGTGTTTGCAATCTGTGTTCGCGTCGTCCGTGGATTGTAGCATTCAGGTCTGTAACTTAATAATAATAATACAGGTTTTAGAAATGTTTGGGGTGTTATAAAACAAATATTGACTGCTTTTACTCGTGCAATGGTTAAAAACTATGACTCCCTCGGTGATCCCCGGAGCGTTCTATTTTCCCTCGGCTTCGCCTCGGGAAAATAGAACGCTCCGTGGATCACCTCGGGAGTCATAGTTTTAAAGGTGGACTATAACAGATTATTGATATAGCCAATATTACTATTTTTGTACAAGAAATGTAAAATAAGGACTGATATTTTAGTAGTATTCAATAAAACCTTTACCTTCATGCAAAAAAAACACGAATTCGCGCGGCGTACTCCGACCCAGAAAACTCAGTTTCGGCAAAAGCCGGTGACCCACGAACCATTCATACACAGTGTGTGACGTCACACCACGTACCGAAGCTCTGTACACAGTGTGTCAGGTCGATCGTGTGCGTGCATTTTACATGTACATTGAATGTGGAATAACATCGGACACTATAGGCTGCATTTTTTTTGACACAAAAAAACAGTGAAACTGTCCGATGGCAGCGGGTCTCGGGAAAACCACAGTATAGATGAGGAAAAGGCATTTTAGGGAGGCACTTCAGAGGAAAGTGAGGGCTCTAGCGATAAGGGGAGCTCACCGGACGAGAGAGAAGCCGAAGACGTGTTATGAGTACATGTAGTTAACCAGCCCGGGGACGATGATCGTCAGGCCGAAGACGATGAGCCAAACCCTGATGATCGACGGCTAAAGACAGACTGGTAAGGCCACAAAACGTTTCATGAATTATACTGAATGATGCTTCGTTTGATCAGTTTATTTCTGCTCCCAAAAATAGTTGAAGGCTATCCTTGACTAAATTAAAACATGAACGAACATGATGGACAAGGTTTATTGTTTACCTCCATTCACGTTATAATACATGTATGTGAACAACACATGCACTGACTTGGGCAGTATAGAAATGTGAGGGGAGGGGTAATTTTTGTCTTGCGTTTTATACTTTGTTGACAAAATTCATACATTATCAATTTAAACTGATATTGTAGATAACCTATGTTGTTGTTTTTCTCCACCAAGTAACTGCATGGTGGTTGACACATGTGCATCTACACAAATATCTCATGTACATGTATGTAACTGCTACTTTGGATTATGATTGCCTTCTGGCATGGGTATAGTTTTAAAGCAATTCAGGTACACACATGCAATATTAACACTTCACCATGCAAACCACAAATCTGTTGTTAATAATTTTGTATGAATTCTTTTGTTAATAATTTTGTATGAATTCTTTTGTTTTGTTTTACAGAAAACACTGCAATGATGATTATCAGCAAGTGGTGAGCTTAGGACTATCTTGTCCGTTCAACCGCTGCCACTGACATCATGTTTGATGGCAGCAACACGAAGGACGTTTCCAAACCCTCGTGTACAGTACAGTGGAAGGATTTTCGTATCCACCAACGGATTAGGCAGCTTTGCTTTGGTTTATTTGTCTTCAGTCGTAACAATTTTCGAAGTTATAATGATCCGGAGGGAGTGAGAAATAATTTGATAAGCCATAATAATTTACGTTTAAATGTACATGTATATTATTTCATTTTGTTTCTTTCAGATGGGTGGGTGGTTCAAATTGATTAATTTAATTTGAACCACCCACCCCTCTGAAAGACACAAAATGTAAATTACTATGGCTTATAAAATTAGGTGTATGGTTCAAATTGATTAATTTAGCACTTATGTGCAATAAACTTGTCCCCTGTTGTCAACAATACACTATGATTAACATGGTAACAACATTCAACTTGGTTAGCAGAAATATAAAAACAAAACAAAAAATAGAAGCCATGTACACCTCCATAATAACGACAACACTAAAACTGTATGTATTTGCAAACGACAATAGTTTATTTTTGAGTTTAAAATATCAAAATTGAAAAAAGGTTGCCTAGTGATAGCGAAATCATCTGAACATTCCGTCATCAAAAAAAGTTAACTATACAACCCTGTCAACGCCCCTACCCCCCAAAAAAGAAAACCTAAGCCATGTTATGTACCTAGTTAGCTGTGGTTCTCTGTGTAAATTGTAAATTAAGTTGTACATTAAAAGAATATAATAAAATCATTGTGTACAGACCATGTCATTCTGTTTTTAAACAAAGTTGATTGTACTACCCTGGTTACCCCCCCCCCAAAAAAAAAAATATATATATATATAAAATAAAATAAAAACCCACATCAATGTGTACAAGCTAGGGCCCAATTTCATGGATCTGCTTACTGTAAACAAAGAATCGACACTTGCGGAAGCAGGAAATTCTGTGCTTACATCAAGCGCGTTTCACAGGTTACCAGCGAATTTTGGCTTTTGCCGGTCATGGGTGCATAGTTGGTTTATACCAGGCATTCTACGCTTACAAAGTAAGCTCAGAAATTTAGCGTTTGGACGTAAGCAGAGAACGGTGATCATAAGCGCAGAATTTGGTGATGAACAGATCCACGAAACTGGACACAGGTCATTCTTTCTTCAAACAAAGTTGAACCCACTACCTTTGAACCCCCACCCCCCCCCCCCCCCCCCCAAAAAAAAGAAAGAAAGCTGTTGCATCCTTTTCCGGCTGGTGAAGGTTGATGTCAATGACACGGGGGTTACACATCAGCTGCGGATGGAGTTGTTTTCGTGTCTTGTCACCCTGCTGACAATGAACAAGTGCATTGTGCATGCATTCTATGCGTATCTGTTTAATGAAAAATAAAAAACAAAACCAAATAATCGTTATGTGGGATTTCTTGAAAATTTACAAGGCAGAAATACAATCTCGGTAGGTTTGACGTAACACCATGTACTGACAATCTCTCTTTGAGTTTGCGTAGTTTTGAAAAGAACCTTACAGGAGTTAACGCAAAACCAGTACAAAAGGAGTCCACATGCAACAAAACCAAGGGGGCAGGTTTTCTTTATGTCTGATAGAAAACATGACCTCCAACCACCCCCCTCCCCCAGATCTACACCTAGTACAAAACTGTTCAGGTACAGATCGGGGTGGGGGGGGGGTTTGCGATTCAACACCCCATCCCCTCCCCCCCCTCCACCGTGAACAGTTTTCAAAGGGGCAGCTGAAAAACTAAAAATGAAGAAATCATCTGATCCTCTGAAAATTTGCATGCATAGGCCTACTACTTACCTAAAGTGCTATTGAGAATCTTAGGTCTCCATTTCTAGTTCTGGCTAGCATGTCTTCGTACTGCATTGTCTTTGTCCTGCATTCTCATTGTAGTGTAGAGCTGCGAGTTATTTCTGTACAAAAAAATATAAAAACAAAAAATAAATAAATAAACAAAAAAACTAGTGCTGAAAAAACTAGTGCTGGCCTTATTTTACAAATGCAAATATAGTAAACACTCCATAATTAACCGTGCCAAGCCAATAAACACAGCTATAGGAAAACTTCAGACTAAACTTCTCTGGAATTGGTAATTCCTGAATTAGGAGAGAAAAATTCTGAATGACCATGGATGGGCAATTATATGGATGAGAGTTTGAACATATTTTTGAGCTGTGCCTTAAAAAAAAAAAGCAAGCAATTCTTAGGCAGCTTTGGCAAAAACAATGTCCAGCAATCCAGTATAGACCAATATAAATACATGTCAGCGAGGCCAATAAACTGTTAACTGTAACAATCAACTTTTTAAATGGATTCATATAGTGTTCACACATGGTTGAGCATGAACATGCCAGAAAGTGTAAACCAGGGCATAAACATGCCTAAAGCACTTGGGTGGCTACATGGATTCATCACTCAACAGAGTCAATACACTATGTAGCTATTTTATGGTAGTCGGGTCAGATTCAGAGCATGCACATCGTGTCATTTGACAACAAGATGATTGTTCCTTGCATGAAAAGGGTAGAGATTGTTTACTATTTTTCTGATTACAATTACATGTACATGTATTGGGCCTGAATTAATAATGGAGATAGTTTCTCAGTAGTAGATTTTTAAAAATTATTAACAAGTACTAACCAGGCTTTTCTCTCTCTCTTTTCTGTAATGCCACTTGATTCTTTTGCTGTTCCACGGCCACTTGCGACCAGGGCCACGGCAGAGGGACCCCGCCGACGTCGTAACATGCACAAGCAGCACTGGCTGGGGCCTGGTGGTAGAAGATCCCCCTGAATTCTCTCGATGCTTAGAGGTTTAAATTTCGGAATCGATCCAGGCTTCTTACACAAACTTTGAAACTTCTAGTGCATCCACAAACAACCAAATAGTCGGCAGTATTTATAGCTGATACATTAGAAACAAAAAGCTTCGTAGCACACACGCACGCCTATAGTGTGGATGAAAACGCATACACAACACACGGAGTAACATGGCGTAATCTTTGTTTACTCTCGTTGCTTCATGGGTATGACATCACCATTTTTTGACCGCGTTCATGACGTCCGCTGGTTTACAAATCCGCTTGGATTTCAGTGTTGGTTTAATAGCCGGGAACCAGTCCAGGGCGGGAAATTTCAAAATCGAAGAATCGAGGTCAAATTTTTTCGGTCAAATTGTAGCAAAATTATTTGGAGAAAAACATGACCACAACAATGAATTGATAGCTGAACACAACATAAACAAGTTCTGATAGTGATTTTAATGTAGGAGTACCGTTATAGTCCATCTTTAACCATAGCACTCGAAGCAGTCAATATTTGTATACAATCTATTGTTTGACAAAATAGCAATAGATGTGGTTTTGTTTGCAACAGTCTTTTCAAACCCTCCAAAACAACATGTCAAAAACGTAAAAAGTAAGCAGGGGAAATATGCTTAATTTGCATTAATTGAAAAAAATTGCCGTTTTTGCCTCTTTTTTCCCCCACTGGCATACGACCTGATAATAGTCAAACTGTTTACGATTTTACCAAAAATTTTGTTGCAAAAGTCTCTTGAAGCCCTCCAAAACAAAGTATAAAAAACGTATAAAAAAAAAGTACGGGAAATATGAATAATTTGCATAAATTAGAAATTACCGTTTTTGCCCTATTTTCACTAGTGTATGTGTGAACAGGCCCTGATAGTAGAATTTATATCATTGTCACAACAAATTTTTGTAACCAGGTAACCCTCTTAAATAAAGTATACACATTTTCAAAGTACCAAAGGAGCCAGTCAATTTTAATTAAATTTGTTTAATTAAAGTTACGTGCGCATTATGCACTAACAAGAAATGCAATACTGACTGCTCCTGTAAATGATGTTTGGCGCCCTAGACCGTTCACGATTAAGACGGGAGATATTAGGGAGGTTCCAAACTTTACAAAATTATTATCTCTAGCCCGGTTTTGGGGGGTACTTAGCATTCTGCGCTCTTTACACGGCTAGTGCCGAAATAAGACACCTGTCGTGCAAGTAGGGCCCAATTGTATGGCTCTGCAATTGTATGGCGTCAGCAAAGAATTGACGCTTGCGAAAGGGAATTTTTTGCTTACGTTAAGGCTATTTCTCGAGTTAAAGCCATTGGACACTTTCGGTTAACAATATTGTCCAAGGCCCACACTTTGTGTACCACAACTTATATATAATTAACAAACCTGTGCAAATTTAGCCTCAATCGGTCATCGGAGCAGGGAGAAAATAACGGGAAAACCCATCCTTGTTTCCGCACGTTTCGCCGTGTCATGACATGTGTTTAAAATAAATCCGTATTTCTCGCTAGCGAGAATTGATATTGTTTTAATGTTTTCTCAAAAAGTAAAGCATTTCATGGAATAATATTTCAAGATAAGTCTTTCACCATTACCTTCTGTAAACCCTGTAAATTATTTGTAAATCTGTGAACTTTTATTTTGTTTCTGTACCGAAAGTGTATAATGAC
Organism: Asterias amurensis; assembly: GCF_032118995.1. Lineage (NCBI taxonomy): Eukaryota > Metazoa > Echinodermata > Asteroidea > Forcipulatida > Asteriidae > Asterias > Asterias amurensis. Next base: position 6,905,990 of record NC_092657.1, on the reverse strand, counting down.
TTTAAAGGCAGTGGACAGTAATTACCCAAATTAATTATTAGCATAAAACCTTACTTGGTAACGAGTAATGGGGAGAGGTTGATAGTATAAAACATTGTGAGAAACGGCTCCCTCTGAAGTGACGTAGCTTTCGAGAAAAAAAGTAGTTTTCTGCGAATTTGATTTCGAGACCTCAGATTTAGAATTTGAGGTCTCGAAATCAAGACTCTTAAAGCACGCAACTTCGTGTGACAAGTAGTTTTCTTTTCTTTCATTATTGTCTCGCAACTTCGACGACCAATAGACCCTTCCCATTGATCTCCATTATACTGACCCTTCCCATGAAATATGTAAATTGCACATAGCGCGTGCGCACTAACGTTTTGGTTGGCAAAATGAGGGAACATCGCGCTGTTTTGTACACGGCTAATGGTTGCGTGACGCAGACGCGATTGTGCGTCTGCTTAGTGCACAACTCTGTGGCGTTTGCCAACCAACAGGGTGTGTACGCATGCGTGAATGTAATTAGCATATTTCATGGGAAGGGTCCATTGAGCTCAAGTTTCCACAGGTTTATTATTTAGCGCTCTATAAATGTTGTAATTATTATTATTTATTATTATTATTTCATGCATATGTTGAGATACCCAAGTGAGAAGATTGGTCTTTGACAATTACCAATAATGTCCAGGGTCTTTAACGGGGGAATGTTAGCTGATGCGCATGCCTACTCTACGTTACTAGGCATTCTACGCTTATAAAGCCAGCGCAAAAATTCAGCGCTAGCACGTAAGTGGAGAATGATGCTCCTAAGCGCATAATTTGGCGGTGAGCAGATCCAGAAGAGCCATGATGAAATTGGGCCCACAACACTGTCGAGGAACAATTTTTTCTCATCTGGTTTTCAGCAAACTGAATCACTGATTTTAATTTATTTTGATTATATCCCTGATATATAGAAACCTAACCAGAGCAAGACCAGCTTTCACCTGCATATGATACGTGTACCAGCAGTCTGTAAGTCATTTTGCAGGGTCAGCATTATAGCTGAGACCAAAGAGCAAGGAATGCAGACTGAAACAAATAGTTTTAATAGGGGAACACTTGCCTTGCGAGAAATTGTGTGATATGGTGCTGTGGAGATATTATAATACAGACGCCGCAAGCCAATGGGAGCAATGTATGCAAATCTCGGCCCAAATTTCGCGCTTGGAAAAGAAATTACTATATTGGGAGAGTTACGACAATTTGCGATTAGGAGCCCTTTTGTTCCTAAAAACGCATGGGCGAACACGGGGTGCCAGACTAGACTGCCCATTGGGTTGTGCTGCTCACTTGTCGGTTGCGCACTGGGGAGGGGGAATAACGGTCAAGTTCTTGGCTCAAAGACATCTATAGGAGCAAGTTCGAGCGTGCACAATATAAACTAAAGGTTGACCATTTGCACTCGAGCCCAGGTTAGTTGACCATTTGGAACCGGCCTCGAGCCCATAGTTTCTTCACTGCTCCCAACAGCATGTTCCACTCGAACGTGTGTAGAGCGCAGAGGGGAACAGTAGTCAACCACGGGTCGACTAAAATGTGCCCACTCGAACTTGCTCTGTGCTGTGGAAGCGTGTCTAAATCTTGTACATAAGCGTAATACACGTTGGGTGCGTTCGTTTAGCTTCCCTGGGCCGACCCGGTCTGCCTCGGTGGGTTGGATTAGCTTTGACGTCATACCATGGGCTCACTCTGGTCAGCCCCCAGTGCACTGCTTGTGGCGTGGGTCACTTGGGGCAGGTGCATGACGTCACTATGAGAACGGTGGTAGATCGTTCGTTTAGCTCTTGTCAGGGGCAGGGGTCACCCGAGTGAGCACCGCGGGGTAGACCCAGGGAAGCTAATCGAACGCACCCATCAAAAGCTGCTCAGGGACTCCCATTTTCATCAATAACAACATATTTATTTGAACTATGATACTTAGTAACAAATGCATCATTAAAACCATAATATGAAATATTGAGAGGTTCTCCTAGAGAAGTACGTATAACATACTATAATGTTTATAGCATTGACCTAACTGATGCAAACTTTGACTTGTTTCAAACACTCAGAACCAGAACAAGAAAAGGGACAAAATTTACTTGTTTGAGAAATATTTCAGTAGGTGTGAAGAAACTATTTTCTCACCTTAAAAAAGGTCAAGGTGATAGGATTTTGGGCAATGATTTTTGTTATCAGAGATAACGGAAATAAGTCAAAGCTTAACTCATTCTCGTGCGGTCCGTTCATTTCAGCTTTATTTCTGTTTTCCTCTATAGTTTCAAGAACACAACCAATCTTTCAAATGCCCGAAAAGGCAGAGCTAACAGTACTTTCTCAAGATTTAATAGTGAGATTTAAATAACTAGCTGACTTCAAGTCACTGGACACGTTTGGTATAATGATCAAAAACCACACTTGGTGTATCCCTGTACATAAACATAACAAACCTGTGAAACTTTGCGCTCAATTTGGTCATCAAAGTTGCGAGAAAAAGAAAAAAAATGAAAGAAAAAGATACCGTTGTTCCACAAACTTGTGTGCCTTCAGATACCCGTGAATAGCGTTAGACCTGAAGTCTTGTTCAGATTCAATTGGTTTATTGGAAAATGTTTTACAGTTTATAGCTAGATAATTTGTGTAAAAGACTATAAGTAGTCAACAAACCTTTTGAAAAATAAAAAAGTGAACTTCAATTAGCTCAGATATAATTAGCATAACAAAATTAATTTAACTTGAGGACAAAGCAGGCCAAACACTGATATCGTAACATTGTGCATTAATTGTGATCATTCACTTTTCATTACTTGATTTTACGAGCTGTATACAATCCTAATTTTACCATGTTGATTGTCGTATAAAAAGGAGGATTTTTTTTACATAAGCATACCTTAAAAAGGGGCTTTAACTTTTCAATTTGGAGATTTTCCCAGAATGCCGTAACCTGTTATGAGTTATTCACCACACTAGGAGCTAGCCTAAACTCGGCTTCTAATTTTCATCTCAGAAAATTTGAGTGAGCGATAATTTGCAAAGGCATTCCATGTAACTCCCCGACTACTGAGATCGGCATGATGGAAATAAAGCCCGTTCAAGTTAGATGCGAGACAGAACCTGAACCACCAGCCCCCTGGATACTCATGTGCGCAGTTGCCTAAGGCATTGACGTCGTTGTCTTTGTCTTTGGTCGTGAAGCCCATGTAGTTATGGGATTTTAACCCGTTGGCTGAAGGATAAAAACATGAGGTCATAGTTGTATGAGTACAAGTACGTGATATAGGATGGGAAGGAGTAATATTGAATTTGGCTCTTATGTTGCCAAGGTAACCACAATGCACTAACTGAGAAGGTATTGTATGTGAGAGACGTGAGATAATTCTCACAATCCGACACAGCTTCAGTTGCAGGGCCTATTTGAAAGAAGAGTCTGCCGCCACATGAGTACACCAATCACTCTTCACCGTGTACGTACACGATGAGTCCAACATTAATAGTGAACGTACATAATAACTTCATGAACGTACACGATAAGTTTCAAACTGATCGTGTACCCTCCGTGATAAGTCTAAACAAATAGCGTGGATAATAAATACATGATAACTTAATGTGTTCAGAAAAGATAAATCCAAACTTGTCATGTGCTTACGCGATAAGTCCCAAATGAACATGATGAACGATAAGTTATTGTGTACATTTACGATAAGAACGAGATTTTGTGTACCTATGTGGCGGCATTATGAAATGCTTTATTTAAAGCATTTTGTAAGTTGCCCCTCCTTTGTTGGCATTTGAGAGTTTTCGTTTCCGACGACGGATGGTTCTGGTGACGGTGATTAGTTTTCAGCCTAACGTTGTCGTTTTCAGCAAAACGCAGATTCATCCGCTGTTCTTTCGTAGAAATTGAGGGGCACTAGTCCCCAAAGCCGACGCATGCGCAGATAACGCCAAATGTACCAATTTTCCTTGGCAGAACCATCCGCCGTAAAGACCGAAAACTCAATATAAAGGGGTTGCTGATAATTGAATCTATATCCTGCCTAAACAAAGTGAATTCGTCTTACATGCATTTCCTGTGTAACCCTCCACTCGCAGCATGTAGTTCTCACTCGCATCAGCGACGGTGAAGGAGTCAAACTTGGCATACCCGGTAACCTGATCGAAACCTTGAAGATCCACGCGTAGTTGGTACTCGCCCTGAGCGGTCAGAAGGTGCAAGTTGTCATTACCGAGCCAAAACTCTCCATCTACATTCCCAAAGCCACGGCTGTAGCTGGCATAGTCCAAAGAGAAATCTACACTGCCGTCCTGGCGCCGCTGGAACACCTAAAAGTTCACACAATATATTTAGAAGTTGTAAATTTGCATTGAATTTGTGACGTCATTCATTCACTACAGCGTGTTATCTTACCGTCCATCCACCACCGTCTGTTTCCATATCACAATACACCTGGAAAGCCTGACTGGAGCGTAGAGGTCGTACCATGTACACACCGCTCACCGACGCACCAATCGCAAGAATATCAGAACAATCCCGTGGGAACACATCTGTTGAGGTAGGGAGAAAACAAAACATAAACCCTACATTACATAACTGCTAAAATTACTGCTGTATTGCTTTGATTGGACGCTCCAGAGCTTTAAATTGAGCCTGCCATTGAGATAGAATAGCCCTCATCTGTAACAGGCCCTTTTCGCGGGCTTAGAAACCTGAACCCAAACTCCATTATAATACTGACTTCAAAACTCATTTTAAACCTGACACTGGAAACGGGTTAATAACTGAAAAGAAAAAGAAAATTTGCTGTGAAGTTCTTGAGATCTGGTCCAACTTTTTGTCGACCCATAAATAAAGTTCAAACAGGGGACATGGTAAACCCAATTTCAATATTCAATGATCATCGGGTCTAAAAAAAAACTACTTCCGGTTGATCCTCATCAAAGGTCAACATGGGGTGACGGTAACCAGAGTTCAACCATCATTGCTCAAAGGTTCTGGAACTAAAAAGAAACTGATAATGGCGTATGTGCTTCATGAGATATTTAGGTCAAACTTTCGTTTGACCAAAAATAAGATCAACACGGAGCCATGGTAACACCCGAGTTCAAGCTTCAATACTTATGGGTTTTAAAACTGAAAGGAAATTGAACTATTTGGGTGTATAGTGCTTGCAATTTTGGTTTGACTTCCGGTTAACCCGGAAGTAAAGGTCAATTTAGGGTCATAGTTTCCAAAGGCTAATCATCAATGATCAAGGGGCTCAAAACTGAAAAAAATTGTACATGTAGTTTATGAGATAACTAATGTTTCTCTCCTGGTTGACCCGGAAGTAAATGTCAATGTGGAGTTACGGTAACCAAGTCAACTTTCAACGCCCAAAGGGTCAAGAACTCAAAATAAATTGAAATTCGATTGTGTCGTTTCTCGAAATAATGGTCCCACTTCCGGTTTACCCGTAAGTAAAGGTCAACCTGGGGTTAGGCGAACCTAAGTTCGATATTCAATGCTCAAAGAAATTGAAAATCGATTGTGCAGTTCTTGAGATATGATCCCATTTCCGGTTGACTCTGAAGTAAAGGTCAACATGGGGTCTCGGTTACAAACAAGTTTTGAAATCGGTTGGGTATTTTTTTAAGATATGATACTATACAGATTGAGTGTTTTACACATTTAAATGAAGATCTGGTGGTTATTATAATAATAAGCTTTGAATTACAATAACTCGAGACCCAATGACGTCACAATAATCTTGTCATACCATGGTCATACTAACCAATCCGTTAATGATGTAACTTAACCCAATCCTATACGCTTACCTCCTTCCGTCGTGGTCGCAAATTCATCAGTTGCATCAGAATCGTCAGGTTCGGAGGTATCTACAAACAAAATTCAAAATATACCGAGTAATTCGGGTTTGTTCAATTGTTTATTCCTTTATAAAATGAAGTCAATGTCCTCACAGATTTGCACAAAACTAATCATAATAGAAAGCTCCAATAATTACTTGCTGAGGAGCTGTAACCCACGGAAGCCCATAAGTGCCACGTTGCGTTTCTCTTTATTGTTGTAGTGTTTCTCTTTCACGTGGTAGTGTTTCCCATTCACAAGTACTTAATAACCGGCGGCTGCCACTTAATTAACTGGCGGCCGCCGGTTATTAAGTGGCGGCCGCCGGTTATTAAGTGGCAGCCGCCTTTTAATTTAGTGGCGGCCGCCAGTTAATAAGTGGCGGTAACCATGCAGGTGAAAGATAAACACTACCACGTGAAAGAGAAACACTACAACGTTTAAGAGGAACGCAACGTGGCACTAATGGGCTTCCGTAGTAAACACAGTGGTGGAAGTACCCGCGTACCTATATTTTGCGCACATAGACTCGGTGCTTGGTGATTGCAGTCATTATGGGTCTTGCATATCGTAATTGAGTTCAGAATGTGGAAACATTACTTTCATTATGTATTTTCTAACTTTCTACGGATACTATGAGCATCCTAAGGAGACATCGACAGTAATTATTGGGAGAACATTCTTAAGGCAAACAATAAGGAACTTATTCCCCACTCCTGAATTACTCCGTTTTTATTTCGGGGGGGGGGGGGGTAAAAACAAAAAGAGGCGGCGGCCAGAGAAACTCGTTTCTTATTTACATGGTCATTCATAAAACTACAATACCAGCTCGCGACAACTTTATTACACACTTGGTATTTTCATGGCCCAAACACTTATATTGCAGTTAACTTCACTCAATTATCTGCCCTTTGTTTCCCCCAGGGAAGGGATTGTGTCACTGTACCGCCTGGTGCGTTCAGACCTTCTCTGATTGGTTGAGTATTTCAGTGGGAAATGTCACCATCTATTGCACCACACCTAGGAAATGTTTTTGTACACGGGCAATGGGGTTACTGTCTATTAAAAGGGCTGATTTAGTAATTCTTTGTGATGCTCCACGGGCAATGGGGTTACTGTCTATTAAAAGGGCTGATTTAGTAATTCTTTGTGATGCTCCACGGGCAATGGGGTTACTGTCTATTAAAAGGGCTGATTTAGTAATTCTTTATGATGCTCCACGGGCAATGGGGTTACTGTCTATTAAAAGGGCTGATTTAGTAATTCTTTGTGATGCTCCACTGGTCACCAATAATATGTGTGATTCTCAATGAAAACCTAGACAGACTTATGCTTGGCCTCTGTGGTCACCACCGTATTTGCTAAGAAATGTTATTGTAAGATTTAAAGGCAGTGGACACTTTGTAATGACACAAAATAATTTGTGACATAGAACCTTTCTGAAATACGAGTAATGGGGGAGAGGTTGATATCATAAAACATTGTGAGAAACAGCTCCCTCCGAAGTGGCGCAGTTTTTGAGAAATAAATCATGTTCCACGATTTTGATTTCGAGACCTCAAAATATCAGATTTATAATGTGAGGTCTCGACATCAAGCATCTGAAAGCACACAACTTCGTGTTACCATGGTGCGACCAGGATGTTGTTTCTTTAATTAATATCTCGCAACTTCGACGACCGATTGAGCTTACATTTTCATAGGTTTGTTATAATATGTAGAAATGCACCAACTGTGGAGACTAGTAATTGACAACTACCAATAGTGTCCAGTGTCTAACCGCAGGACGCGACGCCGATGCATATTTGGAAGCACTTGCGCTACCTTTAGGTGTTTTAAAAGCTTTACAGCTGACAACTGCTCTTCAGTCACGAGTAAAACCTATAATATTTGTAAGCTTTACTGTAATTTGGCAGTAGGTGTAAAAACCAATAAAAACCAATAAACCAAACAGTTTATCTATCTATGAGGTAAAATGGTACATATAGGGTAAAACATAGTATGGCAGGCCTAATAGGTACATCACAGAGCAACAGAAAATAGCAATCACATGGGGTACACATTTTACATAGAGTGGTACAATGTTGATTTTGTGTAACAAATGGTACAAAGTGGTACAGATTATACAGAAGTATAATCTTGTGACCTTCTGGTTTTCCTTTCTCCGGATCAATAAAACACTTCCGATCTCTGGCTGTGCTCTGCCGTCTGGTCGAGTGTTAAGGCTGCCAGGGGCGCCCTTAACGTGTAGCTCGAACACGTTGTAGCCGGGTCCTTCGTTTTAATATTTAGCTTTTCAGCTTCAACTAAGGATAACCAGCATTCCAAGCTATTAATATGGCCAAAAAAATGTAGATTCGTGGAATATGAGAGCCGAAGGAATAGTACATTGTTGCAACGAATCTACACTTTAGAGTCTAATTTTTACCGACTTAAAGACACGGGACAATATTTTATGTGTATTTTTATTTTAAATCTTCGGACGTCATGCTTTGTTTGCTGGGGCCGTCCAGGGTCAGGCGAAAGTGTTAAAAACTGCCATCAAAGCGATGTGCCCTCCCAGACCCCGAATGGAAATTGTCAACTTAGTCTTCTCACTTGGTGTATCTCAACATATGCATAAAATAACAACATTTGAGCTCAATCGGTCGTCCAAGTTGCGATAACAATAAGAAAAACACACTCGTCACACGAAGTTGTGTGCTTTCAGATGCTTGGTATCGAGATCCCAATTTCTAAGTCTGAGGTTTCGAAATCAAGTTCGTGGAAAATTCTTTTTTTCTCGAAAATTACGTCATTTCAGAAGGAGCCGATTCTCACGCCAATTTATACTATCAACCTCTCCCCATTACTTGCTACCAAGGAAGGTTTTATGCTTAGAACTATTTTGACTAATTACCAATAGTGTCCACTGCCCTAACACTATTTTGAAACATTATTTTATAAACTTAAAATGTTTTCGGAAATTGAAATCAAATGTTGTCAGCTGAGTTTGGCACATCATGATATCTTTCAATTTTGAAAGACATTCCAGTTGAACTATTACTTTGGTTGGTAACAAATCTACAGTTAAAGGAACATTAAAATATTGGTAAGAAACTAAATCGCGATATCACAGATTTTCATCAAACATTCGGTCCAATGATAATGATTGTGGAGAACACCCTTGACAAATTTCTGTCTGAAATTTCATATTTGATGAGAAATAAACATTCTAATTTCACGTTGGAGTTTATCGCTCAGTGAACGTTTTATTCTTTTCTTTTGCAGCGATGTCATGGAAAGTATGTTCTGCACTATTTGTTCATGACCCAGATGGCCGATCGATCTCGAGCTTCTACAGGTTTGTCAGTTTATGCATATGGTGGATACATTAAATGCTTTCACTGCCAGCGAACGTATTAATGAATACAAGCTAATACCGTTACTCCACGTCATATCATACTAATGCCATGTGGAGTCATCAAAGGTTCATTTGCTCGATCAGCAAAAACAGAGAGCTTTTGATGTCTATGCAACAGATTATTTGAAATCAGATTATACATTGAAAACGCTTGAGGGCGTCACTGTTTTACTAACCCTTGTGCAGAATTAAAATGTGGTTGAATAAGCATAGCTGAAATATTCGCCATCATTGAGTAAACTCGGTGTTACAATGACATCTGTGACCGTGAAAGATTTGGTCGATGTAGTTTGCATTGTTCAAATGATTTTGAGTTTCCACACTAAATTGTTAAAAAAACATGGATTTTGTTTTGTTTGACTTTGGCAAAATACAGCACTGATCTTCATAAAATGGACCAAACTTAACTTTAAAGGCAGTGGACACTATTGGTAATTACTCAAAATAATTATCAGCAAAAAACCTTTCTTGGTGACGAGTTATGGGGGAGAGGTTTGATGGTATAAAACATTGTGAGAAACGGCGCCCACTGAAGTGGCATAGTTTTCGAGTAAGAAGTAATTTTCCACGAACTTGATTTCGAGACCTCAGATTTAGAACTTGAGGTCTCAAAATCAACCTTCTAAACGCACACAACTTCGTGTGACAAGGGTGTTTTTTTCTTGCATTATTATCTCGCATGTTCGATGACCGATTGAGCTCAAATTTTCACAGGTTTGTTATTTTATGCTGTTGTTGAGATACACCAACTGTGAAGGCGAGTCTTTGAAAATTACCAATAGTGTCCACTGCCTTTATACAAACCATTAGTGTATTGCTTGAAACTCAAACGACGAAACACTGAGAGGACGATGGCTCGACAGTTTGACGCCCAGGAAGATGCACCCACGTCCTATATATATTATATTTATTGGTTTATTTCATAAAAACATAAAAAAGGAATGAACAGTATGACAACCGATGTGGTTGAGTTGCACTAGAAGATGTACAGTATAAAACAAGTCCTTAAAAAGAGCTTATGTTTTAAAATGGTACTCAATTTCCCGGCTATTTATTGTATTTGATATGAAACTTCATAATACGGTTGCCAGAGCAGGAGTTAATCCCTCGTTCATTTCAGTTGTTCAAGACATGCCTAATTGGCATGACCTTTGACCCTTAAGGCAGTATGACTCGTGTAAACACTTATATTGCAGTTTACTTCACTCAATTATCTGCCCTTTGTTTCCCCCTGGGTATTGTTAATGTTGACTGTACTGAGGCGGTTTCTTACAAACCTTGGTTTAGTTTATATCTTTGCAACCCTTGGTATTATTTAAATCTTTGCAGTTCCAATTATATGCTAATAATTATATCCGGGGAAGGGACTGTGTCACTGAACCTCCTGGTACGTTCAGACCTTCTCTGATTGGTTGAGTATTTCAGTGGGAAATGTCACCATCTATTGCACCACACCTAGGAAATGTTTTTGTACACGGGCAATGGGGTTACTGTCTATTAAAAGGGCTGATTTAGTAATTCTTTGTGATGCTCCACGGGCAATGGGGTTACTGTCTATTAAAAGGGCTGAGTTTTTATATGCTTGGCCTCTGTGGTCACCAGTATTTGCTAAGAAGTATTATTGTAAGATTTAAAGGCAGTGGACACTTTGTAATGACACAAAATAAGGGGGTTATCGAGGGGGTGGCGATATTTTTTTTGCCAGCTCTTGAATTACTTAATGAAAAAGCAAACACGTTTTATTTTGTTATTAACATAAGCATTATTAGCATTTACATAAGTGTAGTTTACAACATTGATAGCTGATGGGAGACATGGACTACAAGTTACTGCAAGATCTTTATATCCATGCAGACAGTTAGGCCGTGTGAGAATTGGCTTCAGCTACGGCTACAGCTAGATTTCCGCATCATTGTGCGTTGAGATATAGGATGTCCTTAGCAACACCCTTAACAACAGCCGTAGCCGTAGCTGTAGCCGTGGATGCCAAATTGGACACGGCTTTAGCTTGTTTGTGGTGGAGTGAACTGACTGAACTAGATTTTACATATCTTCAAGGTTTCTTCTGCTAAGCTATTTATTGAGTCCTAGTAGTTGCATCCGGAGCTGTGAGGACGAGGCTCTTTCTGGTTCCGGTTTCCTGTTTCTTTTCCGTTTTCGGTTTAGCCTTGTAGATATATAGGGAGGATAACAAAGATTGAATCGTTTGAACCATTACCTCAAACATAATAATGATTTGGCAAGTTCTTGCTCATTTCACTGCGAACATTGTACGCGGAGGATCAACGTCAAGAACTCGTGTAGGTTTGTTGTTGAAGTGTTAGCTAAGCACAATGGGGTTGTTGATCCGTTCACTCTTGATCGTTATGATCGTGAAGTCTATAGCTGCACGACAAAGTGCATCTTCCAGCAATCAAGCAACGGGTTCTTGTGACCAAGACGTAATTGTAGAAAAACTGAAGGCCGTAATTATAGATTACCTAGATCTGGTTAACGGTGAAGTAAGGAACATAATACAACAAGTGGGAGAGTTGAAAGATTCAATGACTGAAACTCGAGAAGCTGTTTCAACTGAACTGGAAGCCACTAGAGGTAAAGTAGACGAGTTACAGGTGGCCACTTCTGATAATCGAGAAAAGATAACATCTGAGCTGGAAGAAACAAGAAGCAAAGTGGAAGAGTTAGAGGTCTCAGTGTCTGCCTTGGTGAAACTCATTACTAATGGTAAGTTCTGTTGCAACTCCCTAATTGTAGACTATTTCTGTGACGTCACTCTAATGTTGAAAGTGTAGATTATTTTTACGAATCTACACTTCGCTCCGAATCTACACTAAAGTGTAGATTCGAACACAATCTACAGTTGAGTGTAGATTCATTCAAAACTTTAAGTTTTAACAATTCAATTTACAAATTCCTATCTTTCAAAACTGAAAGATATCATGGGCAACAAAACATAGCTGGACAAATTTTATCTTTCAATTTACTTAAACATTTTTCAGATGAGAAAGATTACTCTAGGAATATATTAAGGTTGTACTCGATAATGTTGCAAGAAAGTATGCCCATATACTTTGTAAAATAGTTCTAAAATGTGACAAACCGTCGTTTGACATACGCATACGAAATAAGACTACCTATAGTTGTTAGAATTCTTTTTCATTGAAACTGTTACATAAACTATGAGGGAAATAGTTTAAGTCAGAGAATAGACTCTATAATGCTACTCTCACGCTGTGGTGAATATCTTGCGAATATGAATATTTGAAATAGTTGTAATTGGATAGTTCATAGTGTTCTCGGTCGTCCCTCAACCTATCAATATCTTACGCATTAATACTGCATATTTACCAACAATACCATTTCTTACCAATGCTTACGCAAATCGATGGCGAAAAACCGTCTTCATAATATGTGCTGAGTTTATGCTACTCTCACACTGGGGAGAATATGCTAGCGAATGTTACGTTCACAAGTCAAATAATTTAATGCAAACGGAACGAAATTCTCGAAAATCGCTTAAACTTAGCAACATTCGCCGTATCTTCATAACCGCGTTCACAAATTAAACCGGTTTCTAAATTGACCGATCTTCGTAATGAGGTGGGGAATAATTTGTGAACGTTCCGAACTTGTTACCAACGCTTACGAAGACACGACATAATAGTTGCGAAGCTTGAGTGATGTTTAATATTTCCGTTCGTAATCACATTCGCTAAGCATATTCTCCCCAGTGTGAGCGTAGCTTGATGCTACTCTCACACTTGGACGAATATTCTTGCGAACATGAATATTTAAAATTCGCGATGAAATCGCCCCAAAGTTGCGATTTGTTAGTGAATATGTTCTCTGTCGTCCTTAAACCTCTCCTTACCAATATCTTACGCATAATACGCACTCTTTACCAACAGTACCAATGGCTTACCAAATGCTTACGAAAATCGATGGCGAATTACCGTCTTTAGGAAATTTAGGAAGCGCTTCGTATTGCCCTTCTCACAGAGTGGCGAATGTTCTTGCGAAGATGAACATTTGAACTTCGCGTTGAATACCTCCAAAATGGCGGTGTGATAGTGAATATTTTTATCTCGGTCTCACCCCTCGATCGTCCTCGGTCGGCCCTCCCCTTACCAATATCTTACGATTGTTTTATTTTATTTCGAATGCTTACACCAACGCTTGACAATGGCTTTACGAACGATGCCAACTTTCACGCACGCTTTACCATGTCACCGATGCTTACGAAAATCGACGGCGAATAAACGTCTTCGCAAGATTCGCTGACTATATGGAGGTCGAAAAGTGGACATCTGCTTTTCCGCTCTCAACACAGCAGAAAAGCAGATGGAAAGTCTTGTGTTAAGTGTATTTTCTACTTTTCTCCTTTCTGCTATATAGCTGAAAAGTAAGTTTGACATCTTGTCATTCACTGGCGGTCGAAAAGTGGACATCTGCGTTTCTGGTTTCATACCACAAGAAAAGCAGATTGAACGTTGGGGCAAATCAATTAATCTACTTTCTAGCCGAAAAGCAGATTAGACATTTTGTCACACAGTGGCCTAAAAGTGGACATCTGCTTTTCTGGGTTTCCCGGAACCCTTTACCGCTCCACACCCCCTGTAACAGATGGACGCTGTTTAAGAATTAAGAACCAACATCCCTCAACAAATGCCCCCCCCCCCGCCCTTCAAACAAGAGAGGGAGGTATTTGTATGGAAATTCGAATTTCCCCAATAAACAAAGTACCGGGGAAAAACAAGCGTGGGTCCAGTAGTAGTTGAAAATGTTCTTACAACCTAGACAGTCACGGAGAGGGGACGGGGATATAACGGGCCTCGAGCCAAATTTCAATTCATAGAGCTGCTTAAAAGCACAGAATTTGCTAAAGCATGAAAAATTAATGCCTATAAACTCATGTAACTGTTTTTAAACTTGTTTATACACGGCCACTCATTCAATAAATATAATAAAACATCATGTAAAATTACAAAATTACACAATACATTTAAAGTCACCTGGAAATAGATTGTTTTTTCTTTCAAACATAAGAGTATATGCTCACGAACAATAAAACAACTTTTTGAGTAATTGTTTGTCACGATTTATATGTTTAAAAAATATATAAAGTTGTTTGGGGGCTTGACTCCGCCTACCCCTTTTGTGACGTCAATCGAGGCAAAGTACATGTACGTCCAAGTCGTGAGTTGGTACATTTCAAAAAGTGTTTTTCTGCATTCAGCAGCAATACACCTGGTCGGCATTGCCGAAAAAAAAACTTTTTTTTTTTTTTTTTTTGAAACGTAAAAACTCACGACTTGGTCAGTACATGTACTTTGCAATTGTGTTTACTCTACGCATTACAGGCAAAGTCTGCCTCGATTGACGTCACGAACAGCGCCCGGGGTCTACTCTTAAATTTGTAAATAACATAATAACTGATTTTATAAAACCTTAGTTAACTGTTTATTCACATTCCACTCATCAAAACACATATATTAGTGACAAAAGCTTTACTTTGAAAAAATACCACTTCCAGGTGACTTTAAGTCATAAAGTCACACCAATTATAATCTTAAACAAAATAAAACATTAAGTCAGTAAACGAAAAACAGGACTATTGACATTTAAAAGCGGTAAGCCCATTCAGTCACAAATCAATTAGAATTGGTGATCAAACAAAAGGATAAAATGTCAGTTTTTTTACTATACACATAAAACATAAAATTAAAACTAAGATTGATACTATAAAACAATTAAAAATATGTAACAAAAGGAAAGGACATAAAAGAAACCAAGGAAAATAATTATAATAAAATAATTATAATATGTATTTATTTTTAGATAAATAATTCATATTATGAAGTATTTATCTCAAAAAGATTTATCTAAAAAATAAATGTATATAGGAAACAGAGACCGTACTTAAGCGTTTAGTATAAGCAGAGGAGGCAGTAAGCAAAAACAATTGTCAACATGTGAACAAGTTTTAGGCATTGGAGTTGAAACATAACAACAATCGAGTGGAGTCTTGGCCGTTTATTTGATTCTACCAAACAATAATATTGTTCGTATATTGGTTCGTTTATTGGTATATTGGGCCCAATGCCCGTTATCCCAATCCCCTTTAACTTTCTAGGTTGTGACTACATTATGCCAACTACTACTGGACCACGCGTCCCCACCCCCTGAACTATATGTTTATTGGGGAAATTCAAATTTCCACACAAATACCTCTATTGTTGGGGGGGGGGGTATTTGTTGAGGGATGTTGGTTCTTTCTTTTAGACGGGTCAAATAATCGGGACAAGGAACATCAAAGGCAATTAAGCCGCGCGACTGGGAAGCGTCCATTTATTACAGGGGGTTGTCGAGCGGTAAAGGGTTGCGGAAATCCAGATAAAGAGGCTGCCCTTTTTGAGCCACTGTGAAACAACACGTCCAATCTGATTTTCGGCTAGCAGAAGAGTAAAAAGGGGCATTGAACTAAAACGTTCAATCCACTTTTCTGCGTCCAGGAAACCAAAAAAAAAAGATGTCCACTTTAAGACCACCAGTGTAGGTGAATAGGTAAAATTTGCTTTTCTGAAATCAGAAAAGCAGAAAAGCAGAAAATGGATGTAATTAAAACGTTCAATCCACTGTTAGGGAGGCAGGCAGAAAAGCAGAAAAGTGGTAAAATGCTTCAGGAAACAACGTCCAACTTGCTTTTCTGCTTTTCTGATAGCAGAAACTTAGCTGACACTAAGAAACCGGTTTCTAAATTGACCGATCTTCGTAAGGAGGTGGGGAATAAATTGTGAAGGTAGAATTTGTTACCAACGCCTACGAAAATACGGCGAATGTTGCAAAGTTTGAGCGATTGTCAAATAAGGAGTTCGTTAGCATATTCGCTAGCATATTTGCTGTGTGGTGAGAGCAGCATAAAGTGACCGATTTCATAAGTAGGTGGAGAATGACGTGTGAACGTACCGAATTTGTTACCAACGCTTACGAGGACACGGCGAATGTTGCGAAGTTTGAACGATTGTTAAATATTTCCGTTCGTAAGCAAATTTCCATTCTCCCTAGTGTGAGAGTAGCATTAGGAAGCACTTCGTATTCCTGCTCTTACAGAGTGACGAATGTTTTTGCGAAGATGAATATTTGAATTTCGCGTTGGATTCGTCCAAAATGGCGGTTGGATAGTGATGTATTTCATCTCGGTCCCACCCCTCGATCGTCATCGGTCGGCGCCCTAACGAGTCTGGGCCTAATCTTAAATTAGTGAATAAAATTAGAGCTATTTTTTTTAGAACCTTAGCTAATTGTTTATTCACATTTCACTCTTAAAAACCTATAATCTTGGTGACAAAAGGTTTATTTTGACGAAGTACCACTTACAGGTGACTTTAAAGTCCTCTTGCTTTTACTTTTTTTTGTAGATACCTCCGAAACTGACGATTCTGATGCAACTGATGAATTTGCGACCACGACTGAAGGAGGTAAGCGTATAGGATTGGGTTAAGTTACAGCATTAACGGATTGGTTTGTATGAAGATGGTATGACAAACACATTGGCGTTACTGTGACGTCATTGGGTCTCATATTATTGTAATTCAAAGCTTATTATTATAATAACCACCAGATCTTCATTTAAATGTGTAAAATACTCAATCTTTGTAGCATCATATCTTCAAAAAATACCCAGCCGATTTTAAAACTTGTTTGTAACCGTGACCCCATGTGACTTCAGAGTCAACCGGAAATGGGATCATATCTCAAGAGCTGCACAACCGATTTTCAATTTCTTTACAGTAATAGATTCTTTGAGCATTGAATATCGAACTTTGGTTCGCCTAACCCCATGTTGACCTTTACTTACGGGTCAACCGGAAGTGGGACAATTATCTGGAGAAACTACACAACCGATCTTCAATTTATTTTCAGTTCTTGACCCTTTGAGCGTTGAAAGTTGACTTGGTTACCGTAACTCCACTTTGACCTTTACTTCCGGGTCAACCAGGAGAGAAACATTAGTTATCTCATAAACTAAATGTACAATTTTCTTTTTCAGTTTTGAGCCCCTTGATCATTGAAGATTAGCCTTGGGATACTATGACCCTAAATTGACCTTTACTTCCGGGTTAACCGGAAGTCGAACACAAATTTCAAGCACTATACACCAAAATAGTTAAATTTCCTTTCAGTTTTAAAACCCATAAGTATTGAAGATTGAACTCGGGTGTTACCATGGCTCCGTGTTGATCTTATTTCTGGTCAAACGAAAGTGGGACCTAATTATCTCATGAAGCACATACGCCATTATCAGTTTCTTTTTAGTTCCAGAACCTTTGAGCAATGACGGTTGAACTCTGGTTACCGTCACCCCATGTTGACCTTTAGTTGAGGGTCAACCGGAAGTAGTTTTTAGTTATAGACCCGATGATCATTGAATATTAAAATTGGGTTTACCATGTCCCCTGTTTGAACTTTATTTATGGGTCGACAAAAAGTTGGACCAGATCTCAAGAACTTAACAGCAAATTTTCTTTTTCTTTTCAGTTATTAACCCGTTTCCAGTGTCAGGTTTAAAATGAGTTTTGAAGTCAGTATTATAATGAAGTTTGGGTACAGGTTTCTAGGCCCGCGAAAAGGGCCTGTTACAGATGAGGGCTATTCTATCTCAATGGCAGGCTCAATTTAAAGCTCCGGAGCGTCCAATCAAAGCAATACAGGACTGAAAATCCCTTAGTTTCTTCCAAAACACCTAAAGTCCAGTTAAAATTTTAGCAGTTATGTATCTGAGGGTTTATGTTTTGTTTTTTCCCTACCTCAACAGATGTGTTCCCACGGGATTGTTCTGATATTCTTGCGATCGGTGCGTCGGTGAGCGGTGTGTACATGGTACGACCTCTACGCTCCAGTCAGGCTTTCCAGGTGTATTGTGATATGGAAACAGACGGTGGTGGATGGACGGTAAGATAACACGCTGTAGTGAATGAATGACGTCGCAAATTCAATACAAACTTACAACTTCTAAATATATTGTGTGAACTTTTAGGTGTTCCAGCGGCGCCAGGACGGCAGTGTAGATTTCTCTTTGGACTATGCCAGCTACAGCCGTGGCTTTGGGAATGTAGATGGAGAGTTTTGGCTCGGTAATGACAACTTGCACCTTCTGACCGCTCAGGGCGAGTACCAACTACGCGTGGATGTTCAAGATTTCGATCAGGTTACCGGGTATGCCAAGTATGACTCCTTCACCGTCGCTGATGCGAGTGAGAACTACATGCTGCGAGTGGAGGGTTACACGGGAAATGCAAGTAAGACGAACTCACTTTTTAAGGCAGTGATACATTTAATCAGAAGCGCCTTTGTAGAGAGTTTTCGTTTTTGACGACGAATGGTTCTACGGAGGATATGGTGACATTTGGCATAATCTGCGCATGCGTCGGCTTTGAGGACGGTCGTCCCTAAATTTCTACGAAAGTACTTCGGATGAATCTGCGTTTTGCTGAAAACGACAACGTTTGGCTGAAAACTACTGACCGTCACCAGAACCATCCGTTGTCAAACGGAAACTCTCTGATGCCAACCAAGGAGGGGTAACTTACAGAATGCCTTGCCTTAAGCAATTTATACTGAATAGGAATAGTAAAGATTCTGAAGCGTATGGTCGCCCGAAAGATACACAAAATATCTCTCGTATCGTGTACGTACACATTACCACCTGATAAATATACACAGACACAAGGATTTGTTGTTGTAGTGAACTCTGCCAAGAGTTAATTTATTCCGTACTCTGAATTCCGTGGTAAAACGCCAATTCATAATAATATAAGGGATTTCCCTTTATTTAATTCCATCCAGTGATATCCACACTCATAAAGAAGTATACCAGTTCCCATTATAATACACTTTGCGACCAATTCGCAAAGGGTCCCAATTCCTCACTTTGCGAACGGTAAATTTCCAATCCGCAAAGGTTCCCACTTCTCGGCGATTTGCCAAAGAAGGTACCAGACTAATTACAATTATAATAATTATAAATGCACTCATTGACTGGAGAAAACTCCGGGTCAATGAGGTTCCCACTTCCAGCGAGTTGCCAAGAAGGTACCAAATTAATCTACTTCTTTATATACAATCACATCATTTTATTACCACCATATTTATCCATATCAATTCACATAAATTAATTTACCACTTCCTCACAGGCTGTGTATAGGAACAACCTAAACTTACCGCCAAAGCAAATTTTGATATAAAAATTTGCCCAAACACCCCCCCTTTTTTTTTATTTTTTTTTATTTTTTATAAAACTTTCTCCGAGTGTGAAGTGGAGAACCTCAACCCGTCTGATCAATTTTGATGGAACCAAATGAATCATGTCTTTCCAGTACGCACCTTCCGGGAAGGGTTAATGAGATGGGGGTGTTTTATAACAGGTGCGTTTTGCATCTCCCGAAGTATCTTCTTTGCATACATATTTAAATCCCAAGTGCAGCGTTTTTCTGCCCTCCTTTAACTTTACCTTGATACTTCACCCTTAACAAAATGTCTGACCAAATTAACCGTGTGTTGGGTAGGATGTTCCTAATTACCTTTAGGCTCTCTTTACCCTATGTCTACTCTGTCCCGAATTTTCCTTCAAGATATCTTTGGTCCTTAGATGTAACACTATTGTCGTCGGACCTCGCCTTTTGCCGTATCTCCTGAGCCTAGTCCCAGCCGTCCAGGCGTGCCCCAGACACGCCTTTCCATGTCACTGTACCACCACTGTGCCGCTGCTGTGGCGAATGATACTGTCCCCGATACACATCTGTATAAAAACAAATTCAAAGAAAAACAGCCTGGGTAATCTGTTCTGACCAATATTTTATCTTGTCAAAGTCTTGTATGTAGTTGAAAATGTTGTACACAATTTGTTAACAACCAACTCAACATTCACCAATCTTGTAAATGATTATTTATCTTAAAGCCATTATACACTTTCGGTAAAAAGTATTGTCCAAGTCCCACACTTCGTGTATCACAACTTATATATAAAATAACAATCCTGTGGAAATTTAGGCTCAATCGGACATCGGAGTCGGGAGAAAATAACGGGAAAACCCACTCCTGTTTTCGCGCGTTTCGCCGTGTCATGACATGTGTTTATAACAAATCCGTAATTCTCGTTAACGAGAATTTATATTGTTTTACCGTTTTCTCAAAAAGTAAAGCATTTCATGGACTAATATTTCAAGAGAAGTCTTTCACCATTACCTTCTGTAAACCCTGTAAATTATTTGTAAATCTGTGAACTTTTTTTTTTTTTTTTTCTGTACCGAAAGGTTCCAATGGCTTTAAACAGCAATATGCCAACTAAAGAAGCGGTTGTCTACACTGCTTATTTATGACCTTGCTACAAGCTACACCCTTTTAGACAATTGAAAACATTAAGTCTGGCCTAATGTAGGATTCAAGTGCTCCAGACTTCCATCTCCCCATACTTTTGATTTGTTCCTCCCGAACCCCAAACATATCCTGCAACTATGAACTGAAAAGGGTGTGGGGTTTACCTGATGGCCTTAATCCCTACTTTAAGATGTGATTAACTTGTCTGGCTGACGATAGGGTCCCCCCTCAATGTACAAACAGTGAAGTATTGGCATTCCTGTCAATAGAAATGATTGAACTTTACCCACTTGATCCGTTTTTGAATATCTTAGAACTACTTGCAAATTCCCTTCCTGATTAAAGGAAATATCACCAATACGCAACGCCCGGGAATTTGCCATCGTGAGTTGTAAACTCACTCACCCTCAGAATAACCGAAAAGGGCAACCAAGAATGCTGCTTTTAACAGCAGAACTTCATATGCTGATTATACTTTAAACATTTACTATGCTACTTTAATAAAGGTCATATAAGTCAAATATGGTATGTCTGCAAGCTATGCTGCAACCGGATGAAGATGTCTGATTACTTTTTAATCATTCATCTTCTCTTTTCATCTTCACACTCTTCTACGTTTGCATCGAACATTTTTGTCTTCACTGTAAAAATTACACCCTGTAATTGAACCTATTTTTAATTATGCATGTTGTCATTTCATGTGTATGCTCTGTTACATTTTAATCCAACAATATAATGTTTGTTACTTTTTGTAACCACTTTACGAATTGTTATCTTCACTGCCAATAATTACACCCTGTAACTTGAATAACCGGATCACTCAATCATTTTTAATCATGCGTCTTCTCATCTCATGTACATACTCTGTACGTTTAGTCCCACATTATAATGTTTGTTACTTTTTGTAACGACCGAATTTTCGTCTTCACTGACAATAATTACACCCTGTAACTTGAATAACCGGATCAACTGATAATTTTTAATCATGCGCCTTTGTTGTTCATATACGTAAGCTTTACGGTTTAGCCCGCCTCCATTGTTCGTTACATTTTGTACCGACATTTTTACGACACAACGTGTCATTGCCATGGAACATCAGTGCTGTGTTGACCGCCAGATACTAAAAACCAACCGATATTGGAAACGTACACCTGATCTATGCAAATCAACGCTTTCAGGTTCAAGCTAGTACTGACCTCCCTGCTAAGCTATGGTAGCTGCTACTGTTACCGATGATACTTAAACTATATAACGACTAAGAAAAAAAAATTAATTAACAAAGCTTTAACGTGTATATTGATAGCATAGCCAGATAAGCCTTACCCTGGGTACCGCACCCAGTCCTATTCAATGTTCCCGCCAAACCATTGAACCGTGTAACTCTTTATACATAACAAGTATAAAGCAGATTTATTCTAATTCGCCCCAGGACCCAACCGAATAATTCAATATTTTGCAGACTGGCGGTAAAATACAAACCAGACTGCTCAGCACTGGAAATGTAATGGAACATCTTGAATCTTGCCGAGGGTCCAAGCGTCTACAATCCTCTTTCATCTTAGAAACAATGAAACTACCCGTGGGATCCTCCCAATTGTGCAATTTATGAACATATGAAATATAACTGCAAGCATAGAGAATCACACTGGATTCACCAACTCAAGACAGTCAAGCCCTTTGGACTAAACATAAACACTGGTGTTAAATAACTTCCCGTTACCCCCACTTCACTTCTGCTTGAGAACTATAATGTTGTTTATATTCTGTAACTCAAGTATAAATTAATTTTTTAAAGTTGTCCTATATATTTGTTACAATAACTATCTCATGTAAGGAACCCCCCCTTCTTTTTTCCACAGGTCCCTCATACCTATTTTTAATACCATCGTACCTTTTATCTTGCTTTTCTCTATTAATTGACCATTGTTAATTGCGTCATGATGCAACTTGTTCTCTAATTCTACCCTTTCATGTTTCCCTGCATTGTTAACGAACAATGCCTTTACCACTTTTATGGTCCAGTAATCCATCCTTTCATATGAAACCTCCTTTGTCCTCGCCACTCTACTCGTATTGGTTCATAGCCACCAATTGTTTCTGAAATAGAAACTTTGATTGGCTGTTATTTTCCCGCTTCTTTCTTTCCCGCTTCATTCTTCATTTAATCCATTTCCCCTCTCTTTTTCTAGGAATGGATATGTATTTGTTTGTACTTGTTTTATGCCTCTGAACTAGGTCCGGTTTGGATCGAAAGCTAAGGCCATCTATACCCTATTCATTAAACATATGAAATACCAGATACGTATGTACAAATGGAAGAAAATGCAAAGGTCTTTAATTTTAATATTATGCAGTAGGCTACCCCTTGATTTATGGAAGCTGGCCATTTAGTGCCTAATAATGATCAATCATTCCGAAAGGTCATAATGAAACTTGGTATTGCCCTTCTATTCTTTATGTACACTTTGTTCTAGAGCTTGATTAACACATGGTGCTGTGACGTGCAATGCCCATA
Organism: Asterias amurensis; assembly: GCF_032118995.1. Lineage (NCBI taxonomy): Eukaryota > Metazoa > Echinodermata > Asteroidea > Forcipulatida > Asteriidae > Asterias > Asterias amurensis. The sequence continues at coordinate 6,882,848 of NC_092657.1, read as the reverse complement.
ATTCATCGTCAATTATGCCCATGATCTAACTGGTGTTAATTGCTGCCTCATTCTAAAAGTGCGCCATCCCCCTTATTGGACGAGCTGCTGCTCTCTGTGCGTACGATCTGACAATATTTCAATAATTCTGTGTTCTATGGAGATGAGCTCGCAAATACACTGCTACATAAGTAAAAAAATGCAGAGGTCCATGTAATGTGTAGAAGTAATTGGACGCCTGTGTTTATTATCTTTCCATATTATAAAACCCCCCTCGTTTACAGCCAGCAAGAATTATTGTCTTGACCGCTATTTGTACTAATATAAGGTCACTCTGCTTTATAAGATCACAGCGAAATCCACAAACTCGCTATGAATAATCTTAAAAATGTTAAGGTTAGCGGTAGGCTATTTGTACTACTATAGGGTCACTCTTCTTTATAAGATCACAGCAAAATCCACAAACTCGCTATGAATAATCTTAAAAATTTTAAGGTTAGCGGTAGGCCCTCGCCCAATTCGCTACAAACCGATATCAATGGATTAAAGGGAGTTGATGGTTAATTCATAAGCTGCATGTTATCCGCCATCGGTACGCTTCAAGAGCCCGCTGTGCAATCAATGGACCCAAACATGCTACTGCTCCCTACTGTACTTATTTTGCACCCTGCATTTGAAAGTTGGGCACCACCCAGTTCTATTGAAGATGATGTCCCTCCTAACCTACTACATGCCCCATCCCTGTTATGTATGGAATACCCTGAATATTGACTAGAGTTTGCCAAGTTGTACACTAAACTACTAGGCTTACTTATTCCTGATTGGCCTGACTGACACAAGCTCTGACTAACTTTCATATTAAACGGCAAGCTGCCAGAAAAATTATGATTGTCCGCCCTTTCTTGTCCTTGTGTACCTGTACTCATGCTTTGAGAATGTTGGCCCGTTATACCCCGAGTTACGTGTAAAGGCCGTGAAATATCCTGACTATTAATCTGTGGGATGTTCGCAATTATTGGCCCTTTATACATACTAGATGTTTGAAACCTTTCCGTATTCACGGTACTCGTGTTACCTACTAGCGTTACTGTTGGGGCTGTACTTGCCCCAGCATTAGGTCTGAAAATGTAGCGACTCACCCGATTGGCCCGGCTAGTAAGCCATCGGCTTCACCACTCTCTGTAGCCGCCCATCTTCGCCCTCCTCATCAGGTATCACTTGGATTTCTTCAATGCGGTTCCCACATCCAGCGAGTTGCCAAGAAGGTACCGAATTTTGCGAAACTATACAATCTATCTTAACTCCTCGGTGGCAGAATATTCAATGACGGTTCCCAGAAAGACAAGCACCCTTTCCCCAAATGCATTGCTTTGGTTGGTTGAAAAGAACAATGGAACCACGTCTGAATGCGCCCTGACAATCCCAACCGCTTATAGCCCCGACTGTGCAACCTGACTATAATTATGCATATTTCCTGGTGTTAAATCGGTTTACTGCGTTACGCATTAAACCCTATTAACTTATCGTGTACGTACACAATAACATATCGTGCATCATGTTCGTTTGGGACTTATCGCATAAGTACATGATACGTTTGGATCTATCATTTATGTAAACTTTACACAGTAAGTTATCATGTATTTATTATCCACGATATTTGTTTAGACTTATCACGGAGGGTACACGATCAGTTTTGGAACCTATCGTGTACGTACATGAAGTTATTATGTACGTACACTATTAATGTTGGACTCATCATGTACGTACATGGTAAGAGTGATTGGTGTACTCATGTGGCGGCATACTCTTCTGTCAAATAGGCCCTGCAACTGAAGCTGTGTCGGATTGTTAGAATTATCTCACATCTCTCACAAAAGAATCCTCTCAGTTTGTGCATTGTGGTTATAACCTAGGCAACATAAGAGCCCAATTCATACTTACCCCTCTGTATCCTATATCTCATACCTGTAGTTTTATGACTATGACCTCGTGTTTTTATATTTCAGCTGACGGGTTAAAATCCCACCAGAGAATGGGTTTCACGACCAAAGACAAAGACAACGACGTCAATGCCGTAGGCAACTGCGCACATGAGTATCCAGGGGGCTGGTGGTTCAGGTTCTGTCTTTCGTCCAATCTGAACGGGCTTTATTTCCACTATGCCGAATACAGCCGTCTGGGTGGATTCATGTGGAATAGCTTTAACAATTACCGCTCACTCAAGTTTTCCGAGATGAAAATAAGAAGCCGAATTTAAGCTAGCCCTAGTGTGGTGAGTAACCCATAACAGGTAACGGCATTCTGGGGAAATCTCCCCGTTGAAAAGTTTAAGTAAATTTTTAAAACTTAATTAGCCCTGGGGCCAATTTCATAGAGCTGCTTAAGCAAAAAATTTGCTTAAGCACGAAAATAGCTCGCTTATTTTACACATGTTACTGGCCAAAATGTCATGCCATATATCTTGCTTGTGACTGGTATTTAGCTGTTGTTTACTTAGCATAACAATTGAGTGGAGTCTTGGCAGGTAATCTGATTTTACTAAGCAAGGATGCTTCTGCTTAAGCAAATATTTTTGCTTAAGCAGCTCTATGAAATTGGGCCCAGATCTCTTTATGTCAAACATTTACCATCTTTTTTTTAACGACAATCAACATGTAAAATTAGGGTTGTATACAGCTCGTGAAATCGAGTAACAAATGAAAAATTATTAATCACGATATTATATAATGTTATGAGATTGTTCGGCTTGCTTTGTGAAGTCTTTAAGTTAAATTTATTTTTTTTGCTTATTACTGAGCTTATTAAATTTCCCTTTTTGAATTTATTGACTACTTCTCGTCTTTTACACGCAACTAATTAGTTGCACTTGGTTAAAACAGATTCAAACAAGGAGTATGAAAGTTTGAGCTCAACTGGTCGTCAAAGTTGCGCGATAACAATGAAAGAAAAAACACCCTTGTCATGGGCAAAAACACTTCTGGTTTGTTTAAAAAACAAGTCAACGTTTACACCAGTTAACTCATAGCTTTAAACATAACGGTATGTTACGTACTTCTGTTGAAGAACTTCCCAATATTTCATGGTATGGTTTAAATGATGCATTTGTTACTGAATATCGTAGTTGAAGAAAAATATGTTGTTATTAATAAAAATGGGAATCCATGTGTGTGTATATGACGGCGAGCAGAAAGGAGGGATACCATACAAGTGGGTGATTTTACTAGAACTTCTGACACCCTAAAACCCTTGTCAGCGACCGGCTGCTAGCAGATAGGTACGCGGATCCGTTGGACGGAAAGACACAGGATTTATCACTAAAAAGGGAATAAAAGGGTAGCGACGAATTCTTAAACTGCCGTTTAAAACCGACAGGGTCGTGACCGTGCGATAAAGGCCCGAGCCGAGATTTAAAACGGAACGAGTCACTATACTCTTTTATTCCAATTCAATGCCGTTTTGGTTAAAAGGCGACTCACCGATAGTGTCCGCATCGCCCGTAACTAGCGCGTAGTTATTTATGCATCTAAACATATCTGAAAACAACCCGGTTATAAACAGTTCCAGCTGGTCTTTAAAGGCACTGGACACTATTGGTAATTGTGAAAGACTAGCCTTCACAGTTGATGTATCTCAACATATGCATAAAATAACAAACCTGTGAAAATTTGAGCTCAATCGGTCATCGAACTTGCGAGATAATAATGAAAGCAAAAAACACCCTTGTCACACGAAGTTGTGTGTGTTTAGATGGTTTGATTTCGAGACCTCAAGTTCTAAATCTGAGGTCTCGAAATCAAATTCGTGGAAAATTACTTCTTTCTCGAAAACTATTGCACTTCAGAGGGAGCCGTTTCTCACAATGTTTTATACCATCAACCTCTCCCCATTACTCGTTACCAAGTAAGGTTTCGTGCTAATAATTATTTTCGAGTAATTACCAATAGTGTCCACCGCCTTTAACAACCGTTTAAACACCCCACGTGACGCGCTCTCCACCAATAGGGATAGAGAAACTGTCTGAGGTATTGATTAATTTAGAATAAATAATACTTTAAATAAAGGGGCAATTCCTTAAAGACATGCGAAACAGAAGGTAAAGGAATAAGTTCGGACAGCTTCTATTCACATGAAACAAAGATATTATATTTATTCAACTTCCAACAACAGGGTATACATTATCAATGTTTATTATACTATTTTGTTTTAATGAGTAAAATTGTACTAGGTGTGACTAAAGCCCTTTCACACTACAGAGCTATTTCCCGGGAAATATACTTCCGGGAAAATCCCTGGAGTTTGTAACATTTTTTCCCCCAGGAATATGCACGGTCGTTTCACACTTACGATCAAACCCCAGGAAATGTGGTAAACAGGTCAGCCCATGTGGAAGTTACCAATGTTAGTGGACGGAAGTCCGTTCCCACAATGCCACGCGGCCGGCTGCAAAAGCATTGCCATAATGCGATCCAAATGGCTGCACATTGTGTATTTGCGGGTTGTTATACCAATATTTGTTTGATTACGGCGGAGAAGAAGTCTTGCAATTCGGGGAAGACGTCGCTGACGGCTTGCAGGAAAAGACGACTGCTGTGACAGTGTTTTAAAGACATGCGGTAAAACAATCGGATGGAATTTGTCGTGCGAATGACGGGTTTCATGGCACTCACTGGAAGTATTGGTCAAAGGTCAATCTGGTCTAACTTTCTGAATGGCATTTTCGAAAGATTGCATAATAATGTCCATGATGTTAGGGCCAAGGTAAATAAAGGTTTTATAGAAAAAATATCGCATGGTCGATTTTGCACAATCTGACAATAGAAGTAAAAGAAAAAGAAGCAATCTTCCTTTCCATCTTCAATAGTGCTGTTTTTCCATTGTTCAAAGAATGAACACTTAATAGGCTTTAACCCCATATTGGCTAGCATTTTTTTTTGCAGGAGAACACTTATGCAATAGACAATATTTAGGGATTGAAAAACAAAACTTACATCCTACCGACATATAGTCTTTTTCCCAAGGTTTTCAGTTTTTTCTGCAATGGGCAGGGGTCCGTTTATATCCAGCACCACGAAGGCAGTCAGCCAATGTTGACAAAAAGTTCCCGTTTCTTGAAGGGCTATGCCCATCTAGCTGTTTTGGACTGCATCGTCGGCCCAAAATGCAACTAGTTTCAAAATTTCATCATGACTCCATCGGTCACTTCTACCCATCGTAAGAAATTGAGCAAAACAATTGAACTAAAATATTAACTGTCAGGTGGTACACAGCAATGTCGATAGAAGAACTAAAATCTGACTCATGGGCAACACAAGTCCACCAACGGCCAAGTACATGTAAATAAGAAATACCATACACACCTGTCGTGTGTACGAGAAGGAAGCTTGTTCACGCCAACTTTTTATTCTGTTCCTATTCCATTCACGTGGTATATTTTTTGAATTCATAAATTATATTTATTTGTATACTACATATGTAATTCACTTTTATTTTCGTACGTAAATGTTAACACTTTCAGAAGGAGGAAACAAAAAAGGGCTATTGTTACCGCGCGAATTATTTGGCGCGCTATTTTTGACGTCTGTGACCTTTCGAGATTAATGACGTCTCAACACAGTGGAAGCAAAAGGTTGGGTAAGTTAAACCCGCTTTCGTTTTCACTAGCTGCTTTTCCCGGTAAAAAAAACGTTTTTCCCCAGGGTTAACTCCTTTTACCCTACCACTGAGCAGGGTTTATTATTTCCCGGGAATAAGCTATTTCCCGGGAATAAGCTATTTCCCGGGAATGTTTTTGTAGTGTGAACAGATCGAAAAAAACGATTCCCGGGAATTTTCCCGGTAAATGCATGTAGTGTGAAAAGGGCTAAAGTGGGGTGATGACCCACCAGGATTCACAATAAACGGCTGTTGAGGTGAGGACAATGGATGGCGCAGTGTTTAGGGGATTCCTAGTGGAACAAACCCTTGGGATATCGGTATCTGTGTAGTGGGTTGGTTCTTAACCCAAACAGAGGTACCAAGTGTCGGCATTACACTGTAAAAAATTTGTGTGAATTCACAGTAGCTTTTTTGTTGGAAAGAATCAAAAATGAACAGCAGAAGTTGCCGTTTTCCTATTTCTCTGTGAATATACAAAACATATGCAGTCTCTAAACAGTGTGCTCCTATTCTCTGTAAATTTAAAGTAAGTCTGCTGTTGTAGGAACATTTTGTGACGGTACAGTGAACCCTTGAGGATTTGACACATTCTGCTGTTTCTGAACAGCCGGGTTGTCCTCTAACAGAACTAACTGCACTCTGATATAGCAGCTAATTGCCTTCCATTCTTAGCCACTATAATAAACTGCGGATTTAGGCTTTAATATCAGTGCTGGAAAGGGAAAACTACGGCCCTCATCATCGGTGTGGCGCGGGCGGGCATGTGTGGTGTAGGCTACTCAGTAAAGTAAAAATTGGAATGAAGACTCGTAGGCCCTAGTAGCCTAGAGCTAATTTTCGTCCGAAGATTACAGGATATGCCCCTACTCATGTAAAAAAGCATTGCATTTACTATCATAGGAACATTGTGGTGTCGGACTAGAAAGCTCTGAACTTTCCTTGGTTCATTGATAAAAAAATCATTTAACAGAGATCGTCCCCCCTAGCGTATCACACTACAGTGATTTTTCCCTGGTGGCCCTCAAATTTTTGCATTAAACAAAGAGAAGACGGGTACCATTACGAAGTTCTTGTCGTCTTCTGTGTGTGTGCGCGGCAAAAAGGGGAAAAAGTGATCAGCAGGAACTGGTTCAGACCGGCTGGATCTTCCGCCGTCGTTTGTGCGCGTGCGCTCTCTCCACCATCACGTCACATTGTGCGCTCACTTAACTTTTGGAAGAGTTTGTACTTGACCTTTGCTGATCAGTTTCCACGACAAAAAAATTACAGGTAAGATTAAGAACACTATTCTGTGTTATTAATATGAATATTATTACTATTATTGTAAGTCACATGGTTAACATAAGCCTAACGCTCGTTAGGCTTGAACATAAAATATGACAATTGGAAAATTTATCATGTTTAGCGACAGACGATCGTCAGATCGATGATAGACGTGATAGATGACAGATTGTGTGTGTTTGTGTGTGTGCATGCATAACGTCAACACAACACACACAGACAGGCTGCATGTGGATTTGGGATGATTTGTTGTTTGCCATGGTCCATGGACATGAATTATAAAGTTGTTTTTCTGGTTCTGGAAATGTCTTGTCTTTTGCTTTACTAGCTTTCCAATTTCAGTTAATTAAAATTAGCCTACCCTCTGGCTCTAGTTTACTAGTAGTATTTTACAACATGTCTAGTCGATCATCTGACTGACAATACACAGATGTCTTACTCTTAGTAACATTACATTACAACTAAAAATCAGCAAATTAATTCAGTAAAATGAAAATGAATGTGATTATTTCAGTCACAATTTTTTATACTAAAAATTCCTACACTAGGCCTAGGCCTACCTATTAACCTTACTACTGTTTTTTTACTTGGTTGGCAAGCTGATTTATACTAAACTCACTGTGGTGAACATATGAGCAGATGAGGATGCATTAAAACACATTTTTTAGCCTGGCATGCCAGGGGCCGATTTCACAAAGCAATAAAATTCATCGCATGACAAATTTTCAGTATCACCATAGAGATTTGTATTGTGACATCACACTTTACTTAGCAACTACGATTGATTTGAAGTTACGATCAATTTGAGATCTTTGTGAAATCGGCCTCTGGTCTGGTAATGGTATAGTAAGTGACGATCCATTTTGTTTGTATCTTTTTGTCGATTGAGTGCTACTGCTAGTAGTAGTACTGTGTAGTACTGTTCTGTAGTAGTAGGTTTGGTCACAACCGCTAGAGGGCGCTGCGCGCGCTGGACCAATTTCCGTTAATGAAAACTGTGCCGCGATCTCAAGTAGTGCGCCAATTATTTAATAACTAATGGATCAGTTGAAAGTTTTCTTTAAATACTTTTCAAGTGGGAACATCTTCCAGTTCTGACTTAACCAGATATATTCGGCATTTGTTTATAGACAAAAGGTACAAGTACAACATCAATATTAAACCCTTACTTTTCAATATCATGAAATAACCAGTGAAAAATTCATCGCGTTTTGTATGCTCTTGTTATGAGAAATGCTGACAACAGCTTAAAGGGACACAAAGTATAGCAGTGTCATGGTAATTACCAATGTTTTAAATGGCCTCTGGTATTTATATATTTTGAATAATATACATGTTTGTGATTTGTTTTCTTTTTCTTTCTGTATAAAGGAAACTGCAAGAAGCTCTGACTTTGACTGTGACACGGATAGCCCTGTACTGGCCTATGCAGGTAAAAAATACCTTCGAAAATAACTGACATTTTAGTTTCCCAATTTAATTTAACCATTAATAATAACTTGAACATTGAATGATAATTTTCTCACCTGAAGTACATTTGAGTTGAAAATCAATCATACTTAAATTTTTGTGCATATGCTTACAAGGATAAGTATAGTATTACTGATGGAACTATGGTGTTTCCCATACTTAATAAAATCAATCTTAAATCAGATGGTTTATTGTTTCCAATAAGACATTTTGTCTACAGCTTTGTGCTCATATTTGAAATTGTAAAGTGAACTTGCCAACATTTTTCTTAAAAACTTAATCTCCCACACCCTGGATCATCTGAAAAATACTGCAATATTTTGTGGTCAACAAAAAATGTCACCGATTCAACATTTTAAGCCCACAGATTTCCTATGCTCATTAGACTTACCCCGTGTGTCTTAAAAATATTAACTGTGGGTAGATGTAAATAAAGATTTGGTAAAAAAAAATACCTCATTTTATAACCTAAACTGGTCCTTTTGTTATTTGCATTTGCAAATAAATTGATGTTTGTTTAAATGCTTGTTTCTGCTGCAGGTGACAACCCCTTCCTGAGCGCAAAATGTGCAGTCTGCATCGAAAGGAATCCACTACTCCATTGCAGTGATCTTCTCAAGGGTCTTCAGATGTGGTTCGTGGTGTTCTATGTTTTCAATCTACAATACCCACCTAATATTGCAGCTACTCCTGAGTTCATGCAAAGGTAATTATTTTGAAGCACTTGTATTATTCTTCATTTTGGCCAAGTGGAAACAACTGCAGTTCAACTGCACTTAAAGAGCGGCTTTAATGTGACGTACTCATTTTCCAATAGATATAGTCCTCATGTGAGTGGTGAAAAAATTACAAGTCTCTTACCTCATGTTAAAGTGGTGTAATTGCCATTCTATTCGATACCCTCCAGTGCAAAATTTGTCAACGTTCAAAACATCCTACATGACATCATTCAAGAGAAAAATGGGTTCATTTTTGTACCGGTTGTTTTGGTTCATTCGTGACTTCAATTTGAAACATGACGTCATTGGATTATCAACAACTAATGAGTCTTTTCCATCCAAGGAGGCATTTTTTGGAAAATAAGTATATCACAAAATTGAATTTGACATTAAAGACCCTCTTTAACTGTGTGATTAAGTCTACAGTGCACAATCCAATAAATTCAGTAAAATTGTTGGAATAAATCAACCACAATTATTTTGTTCATAAATGCCAACAAAGATACAACCGCTTTTGTTCCAGTTAGTTTACCTGCCAAACTTGTGTGACTTAAGACATGCAAGTGTAAACCGAAATGAATACTTATTTTACAGGGTACTGCAGCAAACAGTGCAATAGTGTAATGGAGCATAAAAGTTGGATTTTTGCAAAAATTAGTTGTTGTTTTTTTTCTGAGTGTGCTTACCCCCCATGAACATTTTGTTTGCATTTTTTTTTTCTGTTCTGTGGATTCAGTGAACGTTTTTGAGTCTAATGGTACCATGTTAGAAGAGTTTGTGAGCAGCCAAATTAGTTTTACACGCAATTTCACACCGTACTGCAGCTGACTGTACGATGGGGGGGGGGGTATAGACGCTTTTGACTGGCATGGTGCAGCGCAGGGTTAAGAGCAATAGTCAAAAAAGAAAACAAACATTTTTTAACAAACATTTTCCCTCAAGAGTATTTACTACTGTTAACTTCCTTTAAGACTACAATCTGTTTAGAACAATGCCCATCAACGAGTATGACAAATAAGCATAATCATACAAATCAACTTTAAAGTGGATACTGGCATACAGAATTAGATTGATGTGTATAATGTACAGTTTTGTATCTTTTTTATGTGCAGACTGCTGTTCAAGATTAGACCGGAAAGAGGCAGCAAGAGGTCCTCCAACACCAAAGGAGGGCCCAATAACAAAGTTGTACAACTTTGTACCAAGCTGAAAGACTTTGAAGAAATGTGGTTGGTGTAGAAGTAAAACAGTTCAGATAGCACTAAAGTTGAATGTTTTTTTTTTAAACAGCACTACATGGTGTATGTAACAAAATTCCTGAGTGTTTTAGCTAGTTTTCTTGTTAAAGTGAACGCTTTAACTGTTTTTAACTGTTTCACTCTTGAATTAACAAGCAATAAAGTAGGATAGGTTTGTCTCAGTTCATGACCCCCCCCCCAAAAAAAAAAAAAAAAAAATAATAAATAAATAAAATAAAAATAAGCTTTGAAATTTCATAAAATTTACTTGGTGTGACAAACATGTAAAAAAAAAACACTAACTGGGGGAATTTTTTTTTTACAGATGTTCGCTGTTACCCTGTTGGGCTTAATATCTGTGTTTTTCTCCATGCACTGATGTGTTCAGCACTGCATACTCAGTACTGGGTATACAGTGCTTATAATCTACATCAGTGTATGGATAAAAACACACAATTATAATTCTTTATCACCGATGCAAAATTAACATGAACATTTTCTCTTGGAACCAGTTCAAGTATGTACTGTATTTAATGTTTTTATAAGTATTATTGCTGCAATGCTTATAATAGACAGATTGAAATTGTATAATCATTAAAGACTGAAAAAATCTTCCCTTTTAAGTAATTTTAAACAATGTGAAAAACACAATTTTATTCAAAAACATCACCTTCAGTACACATTTGCACACTGGCAGAAATTTAGACAAAAGGCCTATACTTATGAAGTTGGAAATACTGAGCCAGTGTTTCCATTGTCCGATCATTTGAAACTGTATGTAAGTTGCCTCAAGCCGACCTTTGGGGGTTCAAATTTTTGGCAAACTTTGATTGATTTTCGATAAAGGGGCACTTCAGACCAAAAAATTTCGCAGGATGCTTACAACCATGATCATCTTTGTAACAGTAGTCTTTAGGTTGAAAATGTTACACCATTTGTTATCAAGGTCATCACCAGTCTATGAACCTACCCCTAATTAATAGTTTCTCTTGAAACAATTTCCATTATGAATTGAACACAAACGTAGTACGAATCGTGTTTTTGTTATTGATGCAATATTTATGGACAATAGAGACTGGTTGAAGTCGGTAATGTGTAATAGTTAAAACATGCAGAGTTGTTCACTTATTTAAAGAGGAAGGGAAATGAGCAATTCATTTTTGTGATGTACTCCTTCTTTTCCAATAGATAGAGTCCTTATGTGATCAGTGGGGAAAAATATCTCTAACCTCACTTTAAAATGATGTAAATGGCCCTTGTATTCGATAACTTTCCGGGGCAATGGTTATCGAATACAATGGCAATTTACACCATTTTACAAGAGTAGAGACTTGTAACTTTCCCCCAATCACACGGGGACTCTACCAAAATTGAATTGGTCATTTCCCTTCCTTTAAGTCATTTTAAACAATAAATTATAATGTAAAAAAAAAGTATTTAAAAGTATTATTCCTTGTGTACATTATGACGACAGTTGCATTATTTTGAGTGAATTTCAATTAAAGTTGAAAAAACTGTTAATGTTTTGTGAAACTGAGATAAAACGTGTGTGATATGTCTTTTATTTTCTTGTTTGAATTATATTAATGAGAGGGTGGTCAAGGTAGCAAAACAAAGCATTGTGTATACACAGAAGATTGGTCATCCTATGTGACATAACAGAGATTCAACGTAAACGCGCAGAAAGCAGTGTATGTTCTGTCACAGAGAGTTGTTCGTGTACAAAACACTATGTTGATGAACAAAATCCTTCAAATAAATCTACTGTTGTGCCACAGAGCTTCTACATTTTAGCCAACATCAATTACAGTGGATTGTGCTGTGAAGGTACAGTACACATCACAGGAGATTCTGATGTTGATGCACAGTGGAAAATCACAGTTGAATCTTCTGTAGACAAAAGTAGCCTCCGTAATGCCAATTGACAAAACAAACTACTGTAAATTAACAACGTTTTTTTTAACAGTGACAACACTTTCCCTAAACAGTCCTTGACGGCAGTGGACACTATTGGTAATTAGTACTCAAAATAATTGTTTGCATAAAACCTTACTTGGTAACGAGTAATGGGGAGAGGTTGATAGTATAAAGCATTGTGAGAAACGGCTCCCTCTGAGGTAATGTAGTATTAGAAAAAGAAGTAGTTTTCCACGAATTTGATTTCGAGACCTTAGATTTAGAATTTGAGGTCTCGAAATCAAGCATTGGAAAACATACAACTTCGTTTGACAAGGGTGATTTTTCTTTCATTATTATCCGACTGAGTAACAAGTAATGGGGAGAGATTAATAGTATAAAACGTTGCTAGTTATCAAGAAAGAAGTAATTTTCAACGAATTTGATTTCGAGACCTTAGATTTAGAATTTGAGGTCTCGAAATCAAGCATTCGAAAACATACAACTTCGTTTGACAAGGTTGATTTTTTTTCATTATTATCCGATTGAGTAACAAGTAATGGGGAGAGATTAATAGTATAAAACATTGTTATTTATCGAGAAAGAAGTAATTTTCAACGAATTTGATTTTGATACCTCAGATTTAGAATTTGTGGTCTCGAAATCAAGCATCTAACCACACAACTTCGTGTGAAGGGTGTTTTCCTTTCATAGTTATCTCGCAACTCCGACGACCAATCAAGCTCAAATTTTCACAGGTTTGTTATTTTATGCATATGTTGAGATACACCAAGTGACAAGACTGGTCTTTGACAATTACCAATAGTGTCCAGTGTCTTTAAGGATCCGATGACCCAATCCAGTCCTCACTCCTTGAGTCGTCCACTGTTCCTCCTGGTGAAATCTTGTTCGGTCATGTTTCTTTTTCCTTGCGGGTCCCTTCCCAGTCCGGCCATTCTATTTCGGGCAAAAAGTTTCCTATTTATGCTTTCTTAAGCTCCTCCCTGGATCACTGGTACATTTTCAAAACCATCCTATTGCTTACAACAATGTGTTAAGAAAGTAGGTAACACATAATAGAAGTACAGTGACTTGAAGCATAAACAAAACACAACTCATACAAACTAAATATGCATGCCCATACAGCGTCACACCCTGACTGAACCATCAGTGACTACATATATATGCAGTATACACACATAAAGATATACCATTACGTAAACCACCTAATGGGAGGCAACGCCAGTTTCAGAATTTTATGTACTGAAACCCCAAATAGTTACCCCTGCTAGTAACCTCATTGCCATTCAATATGTGTAAAAAAAAAATACAAACTGTCCTAATGTGCATGGAATTGGAAAATAACCATTTCGTTTAATATGCAGAATCTAGTCCCAGAGGAGAGCGTCCATAATCTTCTTTCAACCAGTTTTTCCATGAGATTTGAAAACAAGTGAGTTCAGTTGTACTTTTACATCTTAGCCAACACCATCCCGTTTTGAATCGTGCGAGAGTCCTAGTACAGTATAATGGTGAAATCTGTCCCGGAGTTCATGTACCTTTTTGAAACCACGGCTTCGGTTTTAGATTCGGCTCAGGCTAGCTTGGTCGGCGGTTGTTTTGACAATATTACGCGTGCTTCAGGTGTACAGGCTTCAGAAGAGAGGACGGAGCCTGAAGCCGAAACCATGGATTCGAAAAGGCCTTGTGTCCCCGGAAAATGGAAAGACTAGCGAGGTTTCGATTTTTGGCACGGAGCACACAGGACGGGAGAGAGCATAGCACAGTAATCTGTAATCTCACGCTTGAGTGCTCCCGTCCTGGATGTTGTGGACCGCATGGTGATATAGAATTGATTCAAGTCCCAGTCCCCATGAGGGTCCTTTTTATTTAATACAGTCCCATCGCCTAAACATCAGACAACTTTTGCGATGTTGGCATCCCCCAACCTAGCCCCCCTGTGCCTGGCCATTCTCGGGACCACAATAGCTACATTTTGAAGTCGGATATGATTTTTTAGGATCTCTCGCACGAGAACGGGGCTTGAATCGAGTCTATCACAAGCCTCCCCCACCATACAACGTGTACAAACGACATCACTCCGTTGTCGTACAGACCGGACGTTGTTTCACCAAAATAGCGTTCCCAATCTCTACACGACGGAGTCTACTTCAGTTTGGCGCATGCGTCGATCGATTTTCCTGCTCCCTTACACTGATCTCTATCATTTTATACAATCAGTAATCCCTTATAGCGGTTTTGTCCCCCAGGAAAGATGAGGCCACTAAGCATTAATGTACGTGTAGTACATGTTACTACCGTCTTTCTCACATGGGCGCAACCAACTAAGCGTGTCTAGAATACCCTCTATACACGTGTACTTGTATTGCATCTCCATGCAAACTCCATGCGCCAACATGTAGCGTCCTCCGTCTTTCGATTGGGGTGGTAAGGCCATGGAGTTTTCCTACATAAGGCACACGTTGTTATTGTACCTCATCTTCCCTGGGGAAAAAAAAAAACACGCTTAGAATTTGTTTACCGTCCTGTGTCCCTACCGTGGTCTTTCGAAAGCACGCTATAACGTGGACTAAAGGAGTCTGATTCAACAGAGGGCGCTATGATAACAAGTTCATACACAGTTCGGCGCACGGGGGGGATGGGGGCAGGTTCTCCTGGGGGGGGGGGGAAGGGGTCATGAATATAGTGCAAAAGTTAAGAGATTGACATCAGAGTATTCGATCATTAGATTTCTGTCTCGCTTTCGTGATGTTGCCTTGTGTCTTCCAGTGGTGAACATAAAACTCACTTTACTGTTAGTTATTTTAGATGTCCCTTTGAAGGACTGGTCTGGTAGCCAGACTCCTCTTGCAAACTGCCGGAAAGATCTCATCACATCTCCAATCAAACCAATGATATGGTTTGGGTGAATCTACATTGCGATTAATTGCAGCACAGTCCTCACCCTGGTTTCCACTGGGCTGGCTATTTTCTTTCCAGTGTATGTAGGTCACTTCTCTACCATTCTCCATGCACACCCACTTCCCATCCGATTCCTGATCAGTGCAATCTATCCAAGCTCTTTTGTGTTCCTCTGTAATCAAAGAACCAATGGCGTTGTTTTCCTCGAGTGAGCTCGGAACTGCGAGATATCCCCCCAAGATTCGGCACTCGTCTCTCGCCGCGGACCATTTGATGAAAGTATCTGTGATGAGGTAGCAAGCGTCACCCCATTGGTGCCACAACTTAGGACAGGTTGGTTTGACAAATATAAAGCACTGCTGGTTCTGTGCAGAAACTAGATACAAACAGCTATAAAAGGCAGCAGTAAGAATGGCTACAGCTGGATACATATTAACATGTTATGTCGTTCTAGGATATGCCTGTTGTATGTTCGTGTTAAAATGATGCTGACCGTCAAACAGTACTACAAATATCAATCAGTAACTCTCAGTAGCAGTTCAGCCGTGAAATGTTCAACTCAAATGTTGAGCAGACGTCCAATTACAGAACCAAGAAGTGCTTGTCGGTCGTCTCTCAACATTGTACATGAAGATAATTCTGTTTCAGAGAGATTTATATTCATCAGATCACAGTTCAGTCCCGACTTGTGTTTTGCTTTCTGTAGATGTGACTTTAACAGACGAAGCCCCCACGATTGATGCGGTGATTAAAACAGTCAACAAAAGACACGAGCTACGTGGAGGTTGTCATAGTAACGACTCAACAAACAAAATACTCGTATTATAAGCAACATGACGTAATCTTATACGAGACTGATATGTATTAGTGACTCTGGCGTTCATCATTGCTTAAGACCCGACCAAGGTTAAGCCTATTAAATTACTCTCTTTATTTTTCTGCCCAAAACTCGTTGCTAAATTCGTGAGAGGTAGCTAGCTAATTATGTAGTCAGAAAGCGTGCAAGTCATGATAATGACTTGCATGGACTCCATTAGAAACAGTCTCAAAAGAGGCTTAAAGGGTATATGTACCTTTTCCTAACAAAAAAACACAATGTCCACAGATTTACATTAAATTTACACAGTTTGAAGATTATGATAGTAGAAAGCTTCACTTGAAATTTTACTTACTGAGGTGCTGTAGTTTTTTGAGAAATGAGTAAAAGTAGTAATTTTCGTCTCAGTTTTAGCATGTAAAAACGTATAAACCAGTTATGCTATTGTTTTGGTATAATATCATAACTGGTTAAGGGGATTTTACATGCTAAAATAGTTTTGGTCTCATGAGGGATTTTGCAGATATCTGTTAAAGATGGAGCATGTACGTGTGGAACGCGAAGCCACGGCGTGGGTACGGGCCCGCTTACGGGCCCGGGAGAACTTTGCATTTTAGATGATGGTGCAATCTTAGGCCAATGTTGGTCCTACCCACATGGTCTTACACAGTGCAATACTTGTCTGTGTAGCTTAAAAGCTTAAAGGGAGTGGACACTATTGGTAATTACTCAAAATAATTATCAGCATAAAACCTCACTTGGTAATCGAGCAATGTGGAGAGGTTGATAGTATTTAAACATTGTGAGAAACGGCTCCCTCTGAAGAGACGAAGTTTTCAAGAAAGAAGTGATTTTCCACGAATTTGATTTCGAGACCTCAAGTTTAGAATGTGAGGTTTCGAAATCAAGCATTTGAAAGCACACAATTTTCACAGGTTTGTTATTTTATGCATATGTTTAGATACACCAAGTAAGGAGACTTGTCTTTGACAATTACCAATAGTGTCCAGTGTCTTTAAGTCGGTTAAAATCTTCATAATAACGGCTGTTAAAAACATTGGGGACTTTGATATTGTGCCCCCGCACTTCAAAAGTTGGGGGGGGGGGACCCCCTCTTCTGACTGACGCCCATGTCTCTGGCTAGTAGAATGTCAAGTGAGGAGCTGGAGAGGAGAGTCGGAGTGGAGGGGATTCTCACCGTATTGAGGAGGCACACCCTGAGGTGGTTTGGTCATGTGGAGAGAAAGGAGGATGCAATCTACAATCCCGGCCAAAACGTTTGGGCCACCCATTCCTAACGTTTTATAAAATTATTCCCTGTCCACTTGGCATTGACAATAAACAATTTCTCCCCGTTCATCGTCCCCCGGCGCTCAATGTTGACTGTAACAACGGAGAAGAAGGAGACCGTCAATTGGAACCAACATTTAAAGGGGCAGGGGGCCCTACGAGATATGGCCGGGATTGTAGGTCAACAGGTGTACCAACGTACATGTACATGTAGTTGGTGCCCCACAACCCGGGTTGGCCGACCGCGCAATATGGCAGAGCTCCGTGTGAAAATAAATACATGTAATGAAAAAAGAATTACATGTATCAAGACAGTCAAACCCTTTGGACTAAACATAAACACTGGTGTCAAATAACTTCCATTACCGTGCACTTCACTCCTGCCTGAGAACTTATGTTGTATATATTCTGTAAATAAAGTATAAATTAAGTTGTTCTTATAAATTTGTTACTTTAGCTGTCTCATGTAAGTAACCCCCCCCCCCCCACATTTTTTCCACAGGTCCCTCATACCTATTTTTAAAACCATCCTATAAATACATTTAATGAAAATATAAATACAAGTATTGAAAACATAAATGCATGTATTGAAAATAAAAATACATGTATTGAAAATATAAACAGCTGCACTGAAAATATAAATGCATGCACTCGCCAAAATAAATAAATAAATGTAAAATCGCAAATGTTACTATAAATAGACTGCGCGTCGTGCGGCCTTTGTGAAACGGGGTCACTGAAGGGTCACTGAACTACCAGGTCTGTATTCGATGCAATACTAAGGCCTGTGACCCAACTATGGTTTCGTAAAGTCCATAAAAATATAATTAACTGCTCTTGCAAATATAATTAGCTGTATTGAAAATATAAATACATCTATTGAAAATATAAATACATGTATTGAAAATATAAGTACATGTATTGAAATATAAATTAATGCATGCAGTGAAAATATAAATAAAGATGGCACTAATGGGCTTTCGTATTCATTCATTCATTCAATGGATTTATATTTAAAAAAAATATTCAATCATTCAATCCTTTCAGCACGAATTTTTATACTAATACTGAGCCTGATTCAAACAGTATGCCGCGATCCAACTTGGGAATTAAACATTAGTGTCGCGACTAGTGTTTTGACAACATAAATCTAATTTAATTACCAAAAACTCCGTACAAATCAGGGGAAGGAAACGAAATACAAGCAGAGCATTGTTACGTTGCGATCGTAAGAAACAATGGATTAGATAAGCGAGGTGGACCGACAGACAAACCCACAATGACAAACATATACTTTGATGTCTGGCTCCTAACCCCTCCCAAGCTAACGGCTAGACTGAAGAGTTCATCGTGCCCGGGGTTTCTATCTCCGGCCTCTCGAGACATTATGCCCCCAAGGCTTACGTTCCGATTGCTCCACTCTCGATCTCTGAAATCGAATCTTACGTTCGATTTTTTTAACCATTATTTACAATTTGTATCTACGATCTGAATACATAGACTGATTTTGTCATATACTCATTTATTATATAATAATTGGAAAAAAAAAACACCAAAAAACAAACAACAACACGGTTTACTGGCCAGTGGTGTACTGGTGCGGATGGCATATTACCAAATTAAATGTTGGTCAGTTGCATGCTGGCAAGTGGTATACCGTGACCAGTGACAATATTGGGCAGTAACGTATACAAGCCAGTGACATATTGGGCAGTGGTGAACTGACCGGTCGCATACTGGTCAGCGGTATACTGGCCAGTGAAAAACTTGAGAGGGCGGAGATTATCAGATAGCCTAAAAAATTCTTATTAGACTTGTCAAAAGTAAGTGCCAACAGGGACGAAAACTAGGGCCCAACTGCAATGACTTCTAGTCATTGGTCCACATCTGATTAGTTCGTCAAGACCTCTAATGTTCAAATTCTATAATCCTCAACATCTCTTGCAAGTGATCGTCCTTTTTTTTCACGCCAGACCATCTTTCTCCGGAATGTCTTCCGAGAGTCCAAGAAAAGCAGCAGGATGCCCGAAGAACGCTTTAGACAATAAGGTCGTCATTTTGACTTATATCTCATAACTATGACTACAGGCCAGAATTAGGACTTAATCTCTCGTTATTATGAACATGTCATAATGACGACCAAGGCCTATATCTCATTATAAATACTTGCTACAGGTCATTAGTATGATCACAATGACTGAGTAAGTACAAAAGAATGATGGGAACATTTTATGGGATGTTTCGAACCTTTCAATTCATTCTGCATTATTTCCCCCTCGATCTTAGGGGGGGGGGGGGGTCGATGATTCTTAGCGTTGGGGGGGGGGCGAGCAAGCGGGGGAGCAATGCCTAAGTATGTGGGCAAATTAATGTATCGAACCATCTATTCTATGTTTTTTTTCCCGAACACATGGGGTTGGGGGGGGGGGGACTATTCTGAGCGGGGGTTCCTCACTAGCTCCTCTGACCACTGGGGAATTCATGACGATACCGTTACATAAGGGTAAAGTATTCATCTCAGTGAAGCAACTATGGGCTCATGCACTTCCAACACACGCATTTTATGTTTCTATTAAACGAATTAATTAACTCTGGTCATTTTGTGGTTACTCACGTGCTGTACTCTCGTCTTTAAATTTAATTATTGCTATTGTAAATTACATCCAATTTGGCCAGATGGCCACGCAATGTGATGCTTTAAAAAAAATGAAATGAACAATTAAATGAAATCACGGACTTATCATAATAAATATTTTTATGGTAAATTATTTCTGTTTCGGCCTGTGTGCTGTGAAAGTTGGTCCTTATCGTACAGTAATTAGGCCGCGTCCCATTGCAGCTCAGGGTTACACGTGCCAGTATAACACTAGACGACTAATGAGATAGGCCATACACATACAACCTGTCAGCACCTGTTTAGCGAACAATAGTGCATACTTGTCTGGGCCCGCCCCTTTAAAGCCGAGTGCCCAGTGTAGTCAGATTGTACCTCTCGATTCACCAATGTGTCCAATGATAGCACAGAAGGAAACAAACAAAAAATAGTATTTAAATAGAGTATTCCATGAATGGGCAATAAAGCCGTTGACGATTTGTTCTTAATGTACTATTCCCTGGTGGGGCTTAGACGTTTAAGCATCATGCACGGCCTCTAGTGGAGGAAAGGTACACTACACTGACTTCATTACAAACTGATTTTTTTTATTGGAAACAATAATTATTTTATTTCATGTGAACCGACCATTTTACGGATTGGTGAACAATAAACATACGACTGTTTGCTGTGAAAAAAGAGCATGCTAAGTTTAGATTACATTTCGTTGCGGTCTGCTTTGGAGATAAAGAATATTGCAATTTCAAGACATTTGCTGTGAGCTCTACTATTATTGTCTTCTGTTTATTTATTTCTAAACTTAGTAAGTGAAGTTCGTGGTTTCAGTGGAATTTAAGATGAAATCCATGTTGGTGTAACTGATGTCTGCCGTCCCCCGAATCTGAATAGCATATGGAAACAATTTATATATTTATATAAAACCCAATTTAAGTCAACACCAGTGCTTCTGCCAAATATAACTGAGGATTTAAGTGAAAACCAACTTGGATTTAAAGTATAAACTGCCGTTTCGAAATAAACAACACAGCCAAGACCGTGCAGAAATCACCCAACGCGTCAGACGGGACTTTTCGAAGACGGTGTCCCACGGATCTACCGCGCGTCGTCTGCCTCTCCGAGCCGTTCATCCATCATTTTCACCCGCCTGGCAGCGACCTACCGGAGCTGGTCGTGTTTTGCTATACCTACCGAATTGTTATCCCTTTTGAGTGAATAGCGTACACTGGAAATGAATTAACACAGTTATATTGCTGCAAGTGAAACTGCCATGATAAGGAAGAGGTAACATACATTCAGTAAAATAGATATGGACAACACAAAGATCAAAACCGGTAAGTATAAAGTCTACGGACTTCATTCTTTGCAGCATTCTTTACTCTTTTTTTTTTAAAGTCGTTTGTTCATGTTTTCTGATAATTCTGCAGCAGCGATTGACCCCTTAAATTAAATGAAATAAAATAATAAACATTTTTGTAAATGTCGTAAAAACAAAAGCACTTGGCATTGGGGGGGGGGGGGAGGGGGTGGGGGTGAACAAAAGCACTTGCCCTCGGGTGCCCCAAGTTTGAACCTTTCACTTTTTAGATACAAATTTAATTATTCCTGGAATAAAATGCTACATTTATAAGCCGTTAATTTCAATGTTATTTTAAAGTAATGGTTGTATATTTATACGCGAAAAATACATTTGTGTTAACCTCCATGTCAGATTGTGATTACATACATGTTGTAATTCCGTTCTTTTTTAAAAATTTGTCCATAATGCCATGTTCAGCGCCTACAGCATGTCGACATGATTAGGACGCTATATAAGTTTTGGTATTATTATTAAAGAAGAAAAGGAATGGCATAAAAAGGGCGCTGAATATGGGCTTGCTTGCTTGAACAAAATACAGTCTGGAACTACAATTTTAATAGGCCAGAAGTGCCCGCTAGGGAAAAGTGCTCCGGATTACACTCCCTTGTATATTTTTCTGAATCGTCGCTGTTTCATAAATGCTTAATTTTATCTGTAAACATTGAGTATTTCACGGAAGAGTATTGCCGTCAAATGAATAAGAACAATAGTGTATAGTGCAATAAGTCGCAACTTATCGTCTACGTACATGGTATATTACCGTGTACGTACACAATAAGTTATTGAGTATGTACACGATACGTTTGGATTGGTCGTGTACGCATAATTATAGTTGTCAAGTTCTACGTTCCCAATAGCTTGGGGTTTATCGTGAATAACACAATACGATTGAATTGATTGTATACGATAAGACTATAATACGTACATGATACTCTATTGTGTACGTAGACGATAAGGTATTGGTGTTTTTATATTCATGTAGCGGCAATACGTTTCCGTTGTTTTTATATTAAGTACAGTTTCATCAAAGTGTAAAAAAATATCACAGAGTCTGATTATTTGTATCTTTTATACACCACACGTTTGAAAAGATAATGTTCATTGTTTTGTTTTTGACAGAAATGAGATCCAAATGTAAGGCAATTCTACCAGACCCTGTGCCTGCACCAACTATAATGAAATGGTCAGTTTTCATTTTATAACAACAATATTTCTCAAATTGCTGTCGTGTATTTTTGTACGAACCCATGGGTCTTTTCTCCACTGTTTGTATGTCTTTCTTCATTTAGACTGTTATATTATCGACACTCAATTAGTTCAGACGGGCACATTTCTCGGCGGATTGGAGCTGGGCCCAATAGGCTCTGATAACCGTGCATGCCTCAATTCTGGGGGGGGGGGGGGGGGTGTCTTTTTTGTTGTTGGTACCGCACGCTGGCCATCACATACACGCAATGTATGGGCGCTTTCCCGGACCCCCTCGACTATTGACACCATGTCCAGCGGTTAATGGAACTGCTGGATGGTCGAGTTTTTGAGATATCGCCTTGAAAACCCGGAGCGAGTTTGTTCTTGCTGAAAAAAAGACCCATATAGGATTACACAATCCTCAAAGGGTGACAGCCGTAACGTTTCTCAGACTAAGTTTTTGGGGGATCAAAACTGATATTTTACAACATTACTTCGACGTGACATGTTTCTCAAAATGTCTTAGGGTTCTAACCAATAGTTTGTATTGCCAATAATTTTAAGATTGATTACCAAGCTAATACCCTCCCTTTAAAGGCACTGGACACTATTGGTAAATATTCAAAGTATTTGTTAGCATACAAGTTTACTTGGTAACGAGCAATGGAGAGCTGTTGAAATTATCAATCAACAGCTCTCAATAATTTTAATAAAATACTTCAGCTGAAGCATTTTATTATGCATCTGAAAGCACACAGAGTAATGCAACAAGGGTGTTTTCGTTTATTTTTCTCTTGCAAATTCGATGACAAATTGAACCCAAATGTTCACAGTTTTTGTTTATGCATATTATGTTGGGACACACCAAGTGAGAATACTGGTCTTTGACAATTACCAAACGTGTCCGGTGTCTTTAAGATTAATTACCAAACCTTTACTAGCCTTGTATTACCTTCCGTTTAATAATGTTATGTCACTACCTGTGATTGACGTCCATATAGGTTGCAGTTGAATTACGAGTTAGCGGATGGGGTCTGTATCCCACGAAGCACACTCTATGTACACTACTTAGACTTCTGTGAGAAGACGCAAGCGAGTCCCATGAATGCGGCAAGCTTTGGAAAGGTGAATAATTCCTTATTTTATGATAGTCATTTGAATAGGTTGTAGGTCTTGCATTGTGTGTTAGATTATGGGAGCTTTGACAGCCAGTGTTTTCATGCTTTTATGGCACTGGACACTATCGGTAATTACTCAAAACAATTATTAGCATAAAAAGTAACTTGCAAATGAGCAAATGAGAGCTGTTTATAGTATAAAACATTGTGAGTAAACGGCTCCCTCTGATCTAACGAATTTTTGAGAAAGAGGACATTTCTCATCACAATACTGGAATTGAATAAGAGACATGATATTGTCAAAGACCAGTCTTGTCACTGGGTGTATCTCAACATATGCATAAAATTACAGACCGGTGAAAATTTGAGCTCGAGTGGTCGTCGAAGTGGGAGATAATATAGAAAGAAAAAAAAAAACACGTTGTCACACAAAGTTGTGTGCGTTCAGATGCTTGATTTCGAGGCCTCAAAATCTAATTTTGTGGTTTCGAAATCAAGTTCGTTGAAAATTACTTCTTTGTCGATTAACGACGTTACTTCAGAGAGAGCCGTTTCTCACAATGTATTATACTATCTACAGCTCCCCATTACTCGTAATGAGGTAAGGTTTTATGCTAATCATTATTTTGAGTTACAACCAATAGTGTCCATTGCTTCTCTTTGAAATCGATAATGTGAACAGTCCTCCCAACTTTTCATAAATACATCCATTGTCTTTTATTTCTGTATGTGGTTGGGACGTACCAATTATGTTTACTGACTTGTACGGCTTATTGTGAAAAATTAGATGAAAAGCAAATTCACGAGGTATCAATGAGGTTATTGCTATTTAGTGTTAAAGGAACACGTTGCCTTGGATCGGACGAGTTGGTCTATTAAAAGCGTTTAAAACAATTTGTTATGAAATGCATATGATTAGAAAGATGTTTTAGAAGTAGAATATAATGATCCACACAAGTATCACTCGAATTTGCACGGTTTTCCTTTTACGTCGCGAACTATCACGGTCGGCCATTTATGGGAGTCAAAATTTTGACTCCCATAAAAGGCCGACCGTGTTAGTCGACAGGGTAAAAAGAAAACCACGCAATTTTGAGGCATATTTGTGTAGATCATTGTATTCTACTTTTACAATATCTTTCTAACCATATACATTTTACAACAAACGGTTACAGAACGCTTTTCAAAGACCAACTCGACCGATCCAAGGCAATGTGTTCCTTTAACACTAAACATACCGGCCTTGAATGAGATAAAATTGCACCGCGTGAGAATCCAATTGAAAGGGATGCTCGAGTGTGTCAACCCCACTCAACAGAAGGGCGCTAGATGGTACAATGGGAAAGGGTCCTCTAGAGGAGTTGGAGGGTCACTGATGTAGAATAAGATCCCGGTAGATGAACAAAAAAGAAACTTTTAGAGAACAATCTCAAGAGTTATTAGGGTTGAAGGACGTGTTGTTTTGATTAAGGGGAATTGGGTCGACAAAGGGACACGTGGGACGTAGATATATATACAAGGAATACCATAACAGAAATCATCCGTTTAGTATTAAGCCTTTTTATAAGTTTCATCTCTTTAATTCCCATACTGAAACTCAGCGTTCCGGAAGCCGGTGTCAAAATAAATAAATAAATAAACCAACAACTAAAAAAAAATGTTTTTTTTTTTTTAATTATTTAAGATAATACACAAATTTACCGGTACGCTTTACCAACTTATAAGTCAAAAAGTAACTCGTAATATTGGAATGGAATCTTATAGCAGTTTGAAAATAGGTTTTCGATCACATACATTAAAATACAAGATGTGTAGCCCAACTCAAGCTTGGGCAACGCGACAACTTTGGTCGACTGAGTGAGTGAGCGAGTGAGTGAGTGAGTGAGTGAGCGAGCGAGTGAGTGAGTGAGTGAGTGAGTGAGTGAGCGAGCGAGTGAGTGAGTGAGTGAGTGAGTGAGTGAGTGAGTGAGTGAGTGAGTGAGTGAGTGAGTGAGTGAGTGAGTGAGTGAGTGAGTGAGTGAGTGAGTGAGTGAGTGAGTGAGTGAGTGAGTGAGTGAGTGAGTGAGTGAGCGAGCGAGTGAGTGAGAGGGGAGGGAGCGGGGGGGCGTGAGTGAGTGAGTGATAAGTAGTGTTGATTTCTTTAAGTAATGATTCCATCCATCAAACTACTTCAGTGATTAATTTCAAATTGATCTTTCAGATTATAAGACATCAGTTTCCTCAACTCACAACGCGGCGTCTTGGGACTCGAGGCCAGTCCAAGTAAGAAATACTTTTATATTTTTCTTATCTGAATACAAGTAAAACCAAGGGCCAATGTCATAGAGCTGCTTAGCAAAAAAAAATGCTTAAGCACGAAAAGAGATTGCTTATTTTACACAAGTTACTGGCTAAAATGTCATGCCATGCATTGCTTGTGAGTGGTATTTAGCCGTTGTTTACTTAGCGTAGCAATTGAGTTGAGTGGATAGCTCTATTAAATTGGGCCCAGAAGGGAAACAGACTGGATTGGGGTAAATAAAGACAAATAAAGTACAAATAGATCTGAACATGCGACCTCATGATTCAACGTGGTAGTGATCTATACCAACTGAGCAATCCAGCCCCATTATTATACCTTGTTGAGCTATGGTAGACACAATGCTACATCAGAAAAAAGTTTAGGTAAGTTTGTGTGCATGCACCCAAAACCAAACAGTAGGCTCCTATCACGTCCGCCATACCTCAAAAAGGCTTTTTATTCGCGGTTTCTCTGTTAATTTGTCAGTGTCTTTGTTCGGAACTGTCAATCCTTATTTTGTTGTTGCTAATTTTATGATTGTAACTTTATCACAACTTATATATTAAATAACAAAACCTGTGAAAATTTAGGCTCAATCGGTCATCGGAGTCGGGAGAAAATAACAGGAAAACCCACCCTTGTTTCCGCACGTTTCGCCGTGTCATGACATGTGTTTACAATAAAGCCGTAATTCTCGATATCGAGAATTTATAATTTTTGTATCAAAAAGTAAATAATTTCATGGAATAATTTTTCAATAAAAGTCTTTCACCATTACCTCCTGTAAACCCTGTAAGTTATTTGTAAATCTGCAAACTCTTTTTTTCTGTTCCGAAAGTGTATATAGGCTTTAAAGGCAGTGGACACTATTGGTAATTACTCAAAATAATTATTGTCATAAAACCCTCTGAAGTGACGTAGCTTTTCGAGAAAGAAGTAATTTTCCACGAATTTGATTTCGAGACCTCAAGTTTAGAACTTGAGGTCTCGAAATCAAGCATCTAAATGCACAAAGTTTCGTGTGACAAGGGTGTTTTTTTCTTTCATAGTTATCTCGCAACTCCGACGACCGATCGAGCCTCAATTTTTCACAGGTTTGTTATTTTATGCGTATGTTGAGATACACCAAGTGAGAAGACTGGTCTTTGACAATTACCAATAGTGTACACTGTCTTTAACACTCACAGTTGTGGTGTAATGGAATAGTTATTTATAACAAATACTAAACAGCAATACTGGTATTTTCTGACAGGTATCATTATTATGGAATTGCAGTAAAGGAATCTTCGGAATATTATGAGGAGAACTTTTCAAGTAAAGTCGCAGAAAGGTAAGTTATTGTCTAACCATATCCTGTAATAAATAAAAACAATACTATTATTGTATTCAATTTGCATTGTGCTTCGGTTTATAGTTTTGATCGAATTTGCTTTTCTTTTCTCCCAAAGTTCATAGCGCGGCTATCTTCAATGCTGTATAAAAACTTTGAGCACCCCACCTCCCCCAACCCCACCCCTAAACAGATCACGTGTTCAATGATGTTTGGAGATCGAGTGGCTTGTAATCGCTAAAACAAACAAAAGCGGTACATGGACTATGAACGAAACATTATTCCAAAATAATGTTTTGTGTCCAAACGCCATGTTCGCACCCAAAGTGAAGTGAGCCACTCAAATTGAGTACGCAATGTGTAATATATTGTGGTTAAATGATTATCTCAAAGTTTACCAACAGTAAATAATAAAGTCAGACTCAATGCCTACAAGTTAAGGGTTTTTAGCCTTCTATTATTCATTAAAAGCCCCGTCAGTTTGCACAAACTTCCTTTAGGCTGGCCAAGTGTATAGAAATTTGAATGTAGACACAGCAAAAAGCACACAGGCAATCCTGGCTAGTTTTAGCACACGGTCTAATGTTTGCTTGGCAATTGAGTCGACAACCATACCACGTACCTAGGCGCAGGTGACTCGTGTACGCGCCTAGCTACGCCACTTAGCCACGTTGACATTGCTTTAGTGCACTCGTCTGGGATGGTGTGTGAACAAGCTACTAGGCTTTGCTTTGATAAAAGGTGACATCCTAGACCGACAGCTGTCGAACTGAGAAACTATTACACTACAACTATTTAGACTCCAAATTAATGGTTTTCATGATGTGATTTCCAGATGGCTTATGTAGACCATTGTTTATAATGTAATACATTGGTGTAGTGGGTTTTCTTTTGTTTAACAAACAGGTGTTAAAATTCAAATGTGTCACTCAAGTTGATCGGGCAATGTGTTTGACAGCTGGAGGTTTGAGCTCTAACTGTACATTCTGGCAGACAATGCCAAAATGTTAAACTATCAATTCCTCATAATCTTAAAATAAAAGTAATTTTTTTTTATATTTCAAGTTTATGGTCAAAATAAAATTAAGGGTAACATACAGGGCTAGTAGGCTTTAAGTAATTATATCTGAAAGACCACTTATCATATACCGATCCGCCAGCCCACTCTTGCGATCGAAATAAGATTGTTTATTATAAAAGGAAGAAATATAAGGGTAGTAACGAGGTCTAACGGACGTTTAAAACCGACAGGACCGTGCCGTGCTATAAAGTCCCGAGCCGAAGGCGGGGGGCTTTTATCGCACGGCCACGACCCTGCAAGATTTGAAACGGTCGATTAAAGATTATAGGAATTGCAAAACTGTCTGAGGTATTTATGAATGACAAATCAACAATGATGACGGTGACTTCTTAATATAACGAAATACTTACATGTAAATGTTGTTTTTATCAAAAACTGAAAAAAAAAAACGATAAATGAAATAGAATTGTCACAACTTTCAAAAATTCCCCATGGAGTTTTAATACTTTGAACTAAAATCGAATAAATATACACATGGACAAAGGTTTTGAAGAATAGTTATCAGTTAAAAGCATACCCCCATTTAGTTTTACATTGCACCTAATGCGTGACAAACACTATACATACTCGGTTAACTGTAAATACAGCTTGGTCAGAATTGACCTGAATCCATGTCCCGAATTGTCTGACCCACTTCTGTGAAACGGGTCAAGCAGCATAATGCAGCTTTAAACCCTGATTTGAATCACTTTCCAAGTCAGCCTGGCCTGAAATGAGTCAGGACCCTTGTGACACGGATTCTTGTTCAAATCTGACCCGATTTGTTTTTCGAGCAGGCTTCCCGAGTCTTGCGGGGAACAGTCATTGTACTATGGTAGGCTTATTATGCAGTGGAATGAAATAATTATCAAATTCTAAACTTGAGGTCTCGAAATCAAAATCGTGGAAAATTACTTCTTTCTCGAAAACTACATCACTTCAAAGGGAGCTGTTTCTCACAATGTTTTATACCACCAACCTCTCCCCGTTACTCGTAATCAAGTAAGGTTTTACGATGATAATTATTTTGAGTAATTACCAATAGTGTCAACTGCCTTTAAACACCTGCATGAATAGTGCCATTGTTTGTTTTTGTTTTTGTTTTTTGGGGCTTGTCTGTCGGGAAAATTAAAATGTAAGCCAGTTTACGACGTAGCGTTGTGACTGACGTGGTTAACCAACCGAAGACTGCAAACTATTAGTAGTTATGAACCAAAGTAATTTAGTTCTCGGAACATGAACACTCGTTGGATATGAGATGGTATTCCCGTGACTCCGTACACAGCGGATGCCAAGTCCTGGTAACTTGGCGTTCAAGGCAGTGGACACCATTGGTAATTACTAAAATTAGTTATTATCATAAAAATCTTACTCCATTACAAGTAATGGGGAACGGTTGACAATATAAAACATTGTGAGAAACAGCTCCCTCTGAAGTGACTAGTGTTCGAGAAAGGGGTAATTTTCCACGAATTTGATTTCGATACCTCAGATTTAGAATTTGAGGTCTCGAAATCAAGCATCTGAAAGCACCCAACTTCGTGTGACCATGGTGTGACAAGAATGTTTTTCCTTTTTTTAATATCTCGCAACTTCGACGACCGATTGAGCTCAAATGTTCACAGGTTTGTTATTTTATGAATATGTTGAGATTCACCAAATGTGAAGACCAGTCGTTGACAATGGACCCTTCCCATGAAATATGCTAATTACATTCACGCATGCGTACAGACCCTGTTGGTTGGCAAACGCCATAGAGTTGTGCACTAAGCAGACGCGCAATCGCGTCTGCGTCATGCACCCATTAGCCGTGTACAAAACAGCGCGATGTTCCCTCATTTTGCCAACCAAAACGTTAGTGCCAATGCGCTATGTGCAATTTACATTTTTATTATTTCACGGGAAGGGTCTATTACCAGTAGTGTCTAATGTCTTTAATTACGATTCGTCGCTGAATGGTTGCTACGGTTAGATTTCACCTCTAGTTAGGAATGTTTGACTGTGGCATACCCTCACCCTAAGGACAGAAGTCACTCTCCTTCTGGAGTATGTTGACATATTGCTCTTTTCATCGGGCATTCTTTGGACTTGGAAACGGGTTGCCATGGTTTGTGGATTTAGTGCAAACTACCCCGCGACTTGTTATGCCGTGTGTGTAGTTTACTTATTGATTATGTATTGTGAAAAGCATTCCCATCAGTAGGTTGGACCGTGGGTTGGTCAGGATGGGTTGATGGTGGGTGGGAGGGGCTGAGGCAGAATGGGGACCGGGAGAGGAGTATTGTTCAGTCTGTATAAGTATAGCCGGGAGGTTATAACAACTGTTGTTTCACTCTGTTCCTGACTTTTGGGGGTGTTAGTGTTAACAGCAAAAATAAAGTGCTATCTTCAGCATAACGGACACGAAACTATTTTTACCCATCACAATAATAATATTGTTGTACATCAGGAGGAGTTTTTATGCACTTTACTGCATGACGGGCAACATCTTTGAACTTTAAATATACAAATATTTAATAAAGTCAAATAATAACATATCTTCTTAAGAAAACAACGAACTCCCCTAAAACTTAATCACTTGTTTTTTCATCGTTTATTAATCTACATATATAATTTTATTAACATACAACTGATCATATAACAAGTTTACGATAACAACGAACATAAAAGATTTCTATAAAATACTCGGACTGTTGTATTTTTCCGCATAATTAAAGCTAAATTAAAGCGCCATTTATTTATCCAGGACCGCTGGGATGGGCTTATCTGCTAGTGCAGATTCTTGTTCAGGAAGTACGTCATGCGTGCAGTTTGAGTGTGATGCATGATGGGACTGGGCATTAAATAATGAGCGTGTTTTGGTTAAGGCAAGGCGCTGGGGCCGAACGATCTTACTGTGGGTGTGTTCGATTAGCTTCCCTGGGTCGACCCCGTCTGCCCCCTGTACGTCCAAATAGCTTGACATAATTCCAGGTGCTCACCCGGGTCAGCCCCAAGTGCATTGATTGTGGAGTAGGTCACTTGGGGCTGCCGCCAGGTGCTTGACGTCACAACGAGAGGGTGAGTGATTGTTCGATTAGCTCTTGTCAGAGGCTCACCCGAATGAGCACCGCGGGGTCGATTCAAGAAAGCTAAATGAACACACCCTGTATGAGACTGGGCCCCTGTCTTTATCCACGAGGATGAAGACAGGTCCTTATTCCAGTGATTCCATTGGGTACAATGCACACTGCTGTCACATCCGCAATAGAATTTGACTGCGTATCTTTGGGTGCGTTCGTTTAGCTTCCCTGGGTCGACCCCGCAGTGCTAACTCGGGTGAGCCTCTGGCAAGAGCTAATCGAACGATCACACTCGCAATGTGACGTCAGATGTTCAGGCTGCAACACAGGGTGCTACTCTGTAAATCTGCTGCCACCTAGTGCCCCAAAACAGTCTCACATTGATATTATGCTAATACCGGCTGACTGGGTGATCACCACTGATCTCTATTATACTGACTGGATAGCGGGTTGAGTACGTTCATTGAAGTCACCACTGTCGCCATTTTGAAACACCCAAAACTGCACATTATGTGCAAACATTCTTGTGTTGTTGTTTTTTTTTGGTCAACATTATTTTGAAAAATGCTTTCTTATGCAGCAATAAACTGCAAAAACAGATACTACCATGTTTGTTGGAAAAAATCGATATTTTATTGTTCGCGATTGTTTATTTTAGGGGATTTTCTGCCGAAAACTTGTTGTTTTTAATATACCTGCAAAGTGTGCATAGAAAAAACATTGGGGTATTTTGTATACCCGTTATGTGCATTCAACAGGTTTTGGGGTGTTTCAAAATGGCACACAGTGACTTCATTGGCATGTGCACACACATAGGCCAGCCCGCTATCCATTCATTATAAATAGAGATCGTGGTCATCACTCTTCTAGATTGCTTCTCATTTTTAAAACCCACAGCACACCAACTGAGATGACCCGTAAGGAGCAGCCGAGACAGTCTGTTGCTTATTCACCCCGCTCCAAGCTAGGGACACTGCTCCCAGCCTTCCCCGAAATGAAAGACATCCGTCTGCCTGAACACCTCTCCGAGACCAGGGTAAGTTCCATTTTTATCAAAAATCTAAAACCTAACGTAAGTTTTGCGGCAGCACCAAATGGTAATCGAGGCAGAAATTTAGGTTTAACTCAACTTTCTCAGTCATGCAAAGTCTCAAGTTCTACTTGTTTCTGTCGAATGACATGTTTACAAGTTTGTTACGTTGCCATTTTGAACAGCCCCCTCTGTCGCCGTCTATGTGTGACTAGACTACTATGGGTCCGAAAAAAGAGTATCCATCGTTCAGCAGAAGTAATAAACATTATAATGTCACAGTTTTTATTTTATGGTGATTCAAGACCCTTTTTATTCGCTTTAAAATGATGCTTTGTCTGAGTGTTACATTCACCTTTTGCTACTTTAAAACAACAAAGTTTATGATTTATCTTGCGAAACTGTGTATGATGTATCAATCTAAGAGAGAAGTTGAAAAAAACGTGTTTTCACCACCGTCTCGACATCCTTAAATTGCTACTTGTCAAGAGAGGCGCTTTACACGAATACTTAAAGTCTTAAACCTGATGTTTCACTTATAGTGCTGCAGGTAGTTTACGCTAATAGGTTTGCTCAACAATCGTGTGAATTTTCAAACCATCGGCGGGTTTCTGCCAGAGTTTGACGAATGAGGGTTTCCATATACCAAATTGCCTCGTTACGCGACATGATGACAATGGCGTGGCCTAATCACACGTTCAGATGAACTGTTGACAATGTGTGGCTACCTTTTAATCGGTTTTTCAAATGGTTTTTACCCCAGAATAAGGGTCAAATCTACAGGTGAAATTCTTTGTTACATGACTTTTCGTCAATTCTTTGATTCCTATTTAAAAATCCTGTAATATTTTATTGTAAAGGTAAAAAGGAAACCAGCTTCAGTTTGACTACATTAAATTGAAATGGAAAACTAAAAAAAAGGCTATGACCGTAAATACAACGCAACATTATCTATAAGTGCCCTTTCTAAACCTGGGCTGGGCTTGGGCCCAGTTTGAGCTCCGTCATTTTGATGTAGTTATTTTTTATTTAGTTACTGGTGGTACAACAGTAATGCAAGTTGTAAAAGGCTTGCTATGGCAGTGCCTTTGCGAGTTTAAAAGCCTTTGTGACAATGTGAGTTTAAAAGCTTGTGTGACAGTGTCAGTTCAAAAACTTGTGTGACAATGCGAGTTTTAAAGCTTAAAAAGGCCATGTTTTATGCATCGTGTCTTTTATACTTAACAGATACAATGACGTCAGTAGTATGATTTAAAGCAGTATGAGGGAGTGGGTATATACCCAATAACAATAACACCCATGAGCATAATTAAGGGAATAAAAGGGTAGCGGCAAGTTCTTAAACGGCTGTTTAAAACCGGCAGGGTCGTTGCCGTTTAATAAAGGCCCGAGCGCTTAAGGTTTTAATTGACCGTTTAAGAACGAGCCACTACTCTTTTATTCCCATTCACAATTATATGCCTTTTTTGTTAAATGGCGTAATAAAGTAAGAAACCCTTATTACTCTCGGGGCCTCTTGCTATTTTGCTTGGGCAATTAAGTATAGTTTGACGGGGCTGTTTAGTTGTATTACAGCTGTTTTCTCCTACTAGTTTAGTTACCAATGCTACTACAAAACTGAATCTCCTGAAATAGTAGAGCGCCCAAGCAAAATAGCAAAGCGCCCAAGCGAAATAGCAAAGCGCCAGGGCGAATAGTTAATCCGTGTTTAATTTATATATCATCGTGTAACTATAATTAGGTTTAAAAACACTTACACAGTATTTTTTATGTATAATGCGTACAATTTTAACTGCAATTAAGCCAAGCAAAGAACACAATTCCACATAGTTGTGAATCAGTTTATGTTATAACTTGTGCCAAAAAGGTTATATTATTTGTAAAATTTGGGATTCATATTTATGAGTTTGTATATTATGATGATCATTAGAAGTCATAAGTTTGACATAATATGCAAATAAATTCATACTTAAGAGTATGAAGTCATTGAAAAAAAAAATGTCATGACTGTTGCTTATAAAGCCGTTGTCATGAGATAGTTTTCTCTTAACGTACCTTTAATGATCCCGTAGTTTAAATATAGCCATATAGACATATTGTACGTCGGAATAATCCGGGCCGCTCGCACTGGCATGCGTGTATCCCTGCAGAATAAGGCGCGTTTATTGCACTCTTAGATGATATCCTGAATAATTAGAGCGGCATAACTCGAGTTAGAAGAAGAAGATTTTCAACCCAACAACCACTCCCCACTCTTTCAAAGTAGTGTTATCGGTTTCCGTAGAACAGACGCTTCAACGTAACAACCACTCCCCACTCTTGTTAAAGTCTAGTGTTATCGGTTTCCGTAGAACAGACGCTTCAACGCAACAACCACTCCCCACTCTTTCAAAGTCTAGTGTTATCGGTTTCCGTAGAACAGACGCTTCAACGCAACAACCACTCCCCACTCTTTCAAAGTCTAGTGTTATCGGTTCCCGTAGAACAGACGATTCGTGCTGCATACCTGTTAACATGAGTAGGATGATTGGTCGTGTGCTGCCCCTGACGGCGTCTGTTGCATCCAAACGCTTGGATAAACGCCGCTCTGTGTTGTGAATTACACGCGCAGTATATGAGTGGATTAACAATAGTGTTGATCCGTAAAGGGATATCCACCACCCAGTCAACATGTACGCCGAATGCCTCATCTAAAGGGTTATCATCAATACCCAATATTTGGCAGATCCACCCAGAAAGGTTAAACGTAGCGAAAGGAGCCTGGCATAAGAAGAATACTATACCGTTTACTACCAACATTTTTGCGACTTGGTTACGGATCTCCCGCGCTTTTGAGTTGGCTTTCACAGTTTTTCCTTCTGCTTTTACACCCTTGCGTTTGTTCAGCATGTGGATGATGCGAGCATACATGTAGACGTTTCCGATCATTGCAATACACCACGGAATGTTTATCAGAGGCTCGCTTATGTACTCCGTCCAACCAAATAGATAAGTACAGTATGCACGATGAGACGGGAGTCCTATATACATGTCCTCTTCAGGCCACCGTAGACACTGTACTCCGTATTTGGCGTTATTCAGAGTTATTAGAACGGCAAACACAACTCCAATGCCCCAGCAGATTGCAACCATTTTATAGGTTCGTCTCCGACTGCGTATCTTAAGATGTTGGATTGGATGGCACAGGGCGAGGTATCTTTCAAATGATACCACAGTGACAAACGCCATGGATGCGGCAAATGGTGTTTGGAATGCATAGTTATAAAGAACACATCCAGCAGAACTGCTGAATGGCTCATCCCATAACAGCGGTGAAGCAACAAACCTCCATATATCGCGAGCAGAACTTACAATCAAATAGATCACATCAGACAATGCCAAGTGTGCTAAGTACACATCAGTTTCTGATCTAAGTCTGGGAACGCGGAGAAAGACGAACAAAAGTAACAAGTTGATCAGAAGACCTAGACCTAAGATTATTGGTACCACAATTGTTATTATGAAGGTATCAACTTGACTTAAGATCTGCTCAACTGTCCCCTCAGTGATATTTATAGCTCCTTGTACCTTGCAATCGTCTACAGTTATATCGGATCCCATCGTACGTGATTGTGATAAACTCTTACAGGTGTTTTCCATTAGCAGGGCATTAGCAAGGATTGTATAAATTCCTTAAACACGTCAAATTGATATCAGTGATGATCTTCAAGCTACATCATCGGCTCGGGCCTTTATCACACGGCAACGACCCTAACAATGGTATAAGGTTCAGCTATCAAACGAATGATATACCGGATAGATACGATGTGACTGCTCGTTTGTATGGGCGGCCAAAAGGGCCAAAAGGGCCAAAAGCGAAATAAAATAAAAACTAACTATATCTTTGAAAACTAACATAAAAAACGAAAATTAAAGAACAATTACAATTAATTAAAGATAAACAATAATTTCAATAATAAACAAACGAAATTTATGTGTAAATCGTAAATACAGAGCACCAAAAGTTTAAAATGAACAAAATAGTAATAAAATAAAAAACAGCATGTTGTTAATTTAGAATATAAAGGGAAAAGATGAACAATTAGTCAAAACTTGAAATAATATGAAAAAATATTAATCCACTAGAAAAAAATATTACACTAAATATAAAAAAGGTTATAATAAAAACATGTTTGTCCCTTTAAAAATAAATACACGAAATGTTTTTAAATTAACAGTAAAAGAAAACTATCAAAAAAAATAATCCATTAGAAAAAAATGACACTAAATTAAAAAAAATCATTAATAATAAAAGAAATGTTTGTCCCTTAAAAATAATTACACGAAATGTTTTTAAATTAACAAGAAAAAAAACTATCAAAAAAAATAATCCATAAGAAAAAAAATTCACTAAATAAAATAAAAAGTTAATTATAAAAATTGTTTGCCCTGAAAAATAATTACACGAAATGTTTTTAAATAAAAAATTAAAAAAATATTCTTAAAAAAAATTACACTTCATATATATTTTTAATTCTTACCTAAAAACCACCAACGTAAACTAAAATTGCACAAGCTACGTTAACAAAAACCGAAACAAACATTGAGGGCGTCAAACTAAAGACAAATTGTGTAAAGGACAAATTTTGTAAAGGACAAATTTTGTAAAGGACAAATTTCAGAATCAACGAACAAAAGTTTTTACGAACTGACCCATAAATGAACATAGAGGGCGCGGATGATGGCGAGTCGCGATTTTTTCCCTCTTAGTGGTTTTTTTTTAATGGCCAAGATTTTCCCATTGGCTGCAAAAAGCGAATTTTTCATCGTACATCACTTCTCGTCGGGCGAGTGTTCCCCTATTATTAAAGCTATTATTTGCTCTATGGTCTCAGATGCTGGCCATGCAATTGCAAGATGACTTAAAACTAAAAAGTTAAAAACTATTGGTGTACGTGTATAAGACCATATTGAGCATTGCCATAAGCAGCTGAAAGCTGGCCTACTCCGACTGGTGGCTTACGATCAGGGATAACATGAAAATAAAATAAAGTCGGTGATACAATTTGCTCTGAAAACCAAATGAAGAGAAATTGTGGACTTATGACTTGTGGCTGGTGCCCGACTAAATTTGTTGATAGTGAAGAAATTTTGTTAGCAGTATTTTGCTAACAAATGAAGGTGGGCCCTATTCACAGTAAAAGATTTTTTAATCTTGGGACCGGGAGGGGAATCTTGAGGGATTCGAAAGTGTCCATAGACCTTTTTGAGATCGTTTTTTTGAAACATAAGTGATGCTGCAAATCTTGAAACGTGAGCCTATTCTAGCCTAATCTTGGGGGAAGGGAATCTGAGAGGGATTCGAAAGTGTCCATAGACCTTTTTGAGATCGTTTTTTGAAACATAAGTGATGCTGCAAATCTTGAAACGTGAGCCTATTCTAGCCTAATCTCGGGGGAGGGGAATCTTGAGGGATTCGAAAGTGTCCATAGACCTTTTTGAGATCGTTTTTTGAAACATAAGTGATGCTGCAAATCTTGAAACGTGAGCCTATTCTAGCCTAATCTTGGGGGAAGGGAATCTTGAGGGATTCGAAAGTGTCCATAGACCTTTTTAAGATCGTTTTTTGAAACATAAGTGATGCTGCAAATCTTGAAACGTGAGCCTATCGACTCGGATTGAAAGCGTACCTTTTGATATTGTAGCGTAACTTGGAACCTAAATGTGTCTTGGAATGTAAAGCGTAGCTGCGTGCTTGGAACGTAACCATATCTTTTGGAACGTAAGCATATCTTGGAACGTAAGCGTAGCTGTCTTGGAAAGTAAACGTAGCTGCATATGGAACGTAAGCGTAGCTTGACTCGGGCTATGTACACCGTTTTGATATTATAGCGTAACTTGAAGGAAAGTAAGTGTATCTTGAAACCTAAGCGTATCTGAGTAGCTGCGTAGCTTGGAACAACCATTGTTATAAGGTTGGAGACTTTTTGTTAAGTTGAAACACATGAGCAACTGTAGATCTGGGCCCAATTTCATGGCTCTTCTTACCGCCGAATTCTGCACTTACGATCTCGATTCCCCGCTTACTTGCAAGCTCCGAATTTCTGCGCTAGCCTTGTAAGCATAGAATGCCTAGTAACGTGGAGTACGCATGCGTTGAAGCCAAAAATCGCCGGTAACCCGTGAAATAGGCTTGCCGTAAGCACAGAATTCCCTGCTTCCGCAAGCGCCGATTCTGTGCTTACAGAAAGCAGAGCCATGAAATTGGGTCCTGGTTGTGTGACATACAATGGGCTTACTCAAGCATAATATTAAAAGCATGAGTGTAGACTTGTACAGGTCCTTCGTAAGTATTATCACAACACCATAGGAACGTAGTCGTAACCATATCTTTTGGAACAACTCATGGGAAATTGCGGATTTTGATTGGTTAGTCGAGTCGCGCCTTCTGCTTTTCAACCCACTTGGTTTATAGTGCGACTAAAGCTACGTACTATGAAAGTAGTCGCGATCAAATTCCCCTTGGTTAACTCATGGTTATAACCACTTCTGTCGCTCATGATTACAAGACTACAAAACATAAGACATAAGTGACACAATCTTTCAATCCTTTCAGCACGAGTTTTACTTAATTGAACCTTCCATAGACCCTAAATGCTTAACGTGAAGTGCACATGGGCACAAACCAAAAGCCCCGCTAACCTATGAAAATGCTTGACAAAAGCAAATAATTTTGTATTTTCCAAAGGGTTGATTCTTTGCTTACGGTGAGCAGCTGCTAACGCGTAGAGTACGAATGCGCACGTGCCGAATTTCCCCACTATCTTGTTAACATAGACCTTATCGCAAATACCAATGCGCAAGCGCAGACTGTTGAATGAGGTGCATTGTGGGATAGATATGGATCAAATTTGGATACCAGCTGGACCACAATGCACATAATTCCAAGCTTTACGCGCGCGCCCCAGTATTTGCGAAAAGGTCTATGCTTGAATGACATAAGCACAGAACAGACCCTTCCCATGAAATATATACATTGCACGTAGCGCGTGCGCACTAACGTTTTGATTGGCAAAATGAGGGGAACATCTTGCTGTTTTGTACACGGCTAATGGGTGCGTGACGGAGACGCGATTGCGCGTCTGCTTATAGTGCACAACTCTACAGCGTTTGCCAACCAACAGGGTCTGTACGCATGCGTGAATGTAATTAGCATATTTCATGGGAAGGGTCCATTCCCTGCTTCCACAAGCGTCGATACGCACAGTAAACAGAGCCATGAAATTGGGGGCTCCAGTGCAGGCTGGGCTGTGTGTACTTTAAAAAAAAAAAACATTCCTGGGGAATTCCCGAATTTACAAGAGCTTTTCTTTCTTGCAGGAAGCACACACATGATCCGCCATGAAAGCACAGGTTTTTATCAATGATCGTACGATCTTTGGTTTTTATTGCACCACCATACATGGACTGTATATGAACATGTACACCTACCCATGTAAATTAAAAGTTTTTATTTTATTTAAATTATGGCTCCATGAAATCACATGTTTCAACCCATAGAGCTATTCTAATAACATGATAAAAGCTTTAATAATAGGGGAACACTGGCCCGGCGAGTACGATGAATGATGCTGTCTTGCAGCCAATGGGAAAATCTTGGACAAAGTCTTGGCCTTAAAAACCATTGGGAAAAGAAATTCGCGACTTGCCATTATGTGCGCCCTCTATGTTCATTTATGGTCAGTTCGTAAAAATTTGTGTTCGTTGATTCTGAAATTTGTCCTTTACAAAATTTGTCCTTTACAAAATTTGTCCTTTACAAAATTTGTCCTTTACAAAATTTGTCCTTTACACAGTTTGTCTTTAGTTTGACGCCCTCAATGTTTGTTTCGTTTTTTTTACGTTGGTGGTTTTTAGGTAAGAATTAAAAAAATATATAAAGTGTAATTTTTTTTAAGGATAATTTTTGTATTTTTTATTTAAAACATTTCGTGTAATTATTTTTCAGGGCAAACAATTTTTATAATTAACTTTCTTTTTAATTGAGTGAATTTTTTTTCTTATGGATTATTTTTGTGGATGTTTTTTTTTTCCTTGTAAAATCATTTCGTGTAATTATTTTTAAGGGACAAACATTTCTTTTTATTAATGATTTTTTTAATTTAGTGTCATTTTTTCTAATGGATTATTTTTTTGATTGTTTTCTTTTATTGTTAATTTAAAAACGTTTCGTGTATTTATTTTTTAAGGGACAAACATGTTTTTATTATAACCTTTTTTTATATTTAGTGTTATAATTTTTACTAGTGGATTAATATTTTTTTATTTTATTTCAAGTTTTGACTAATTGCTCATCTGTTCCCTTTAATCTAAGTTAACAATATAATGCTGTTTTTTATTTTATTTTTATTTTATTCATTTTAAACTTTTGGTGCTCTGTATTTACGATCAACACATAAATTTCGTTTGTTTATTATTGGTATTATTGGTACTATTGTTTATCTTTAATTAATTGTAATTGTTCTTTAATTTTCGTTTTTTATGTTAGTTTAAGAAAATATAGTTAGTTTTTATTTTATTTAGCTTTTGGCCCTTTTGGCCGCCCATACGTTTGCTGGTATCGTACTTGCACTGTCTCCGCACTGCTGGTGGTACACATTGCGTTTTCTATTTAAGAATTTTCCCAAACTAGGCCGATCCAATCAACGAATCGTTGAACATTAAGGAATGACAATTTCACTGATCGTGGCTGCTGACGTACCCTCTTGCATTGAAATGCTCCTTTATGAACCAATTACAGGGCAAGTCCATTGTCTGTTTATGGTAGTACCGGCTTTAACAAAACATAATCTAAGTGCTTTCCATTACGGATCTTGCTGTAAAGGAACCCAAATTGGAAAATTAATTTAAAATACATGCATGGGAGGTTGTTTGCTTGCAGATAATTGTCAAGGGTACATTAAACAGAGTAGAATACCGTTACCACTGTATCCCATTAACTTATTGCATTAACATGATTGATTGCTTCTACTAGAAAAGGAGAACAAATAGCACATCAGCGGGCTTGCTCGTTTATTGATTTTTGAGTAACTTTCACAAAGTTCTCACACAGTAACCTGATCGTCAATGGTGTAGACTCTGAAGAAGTCCGAGCCCCCAAATGTGGCCTAGTCAAGTTCTGGGTAATTTTGACCCGTAATACATTTCAAAATGAAACATAGATAGGTCAAACTGACCCAGAATGCGAGTTCCCGTCACATTACTTTAAAAACCCAGTACTACCAGGGGGTGAAATGGGTCAAGTTTGACCAAAATATCAAGAACTACTAGGGGTAATATGGCTCAAGTTTGACCCAGAAATCAAGTAATGCCATGGGTTGCGGCGGTCATGTTTGACCCAGATATCAAGTTACCAGGTAGTGATATGGCTCAAGTTTTGCCCGAATATCACCTACTACCAGGAATTGATATGGGTCAAGTTAGACCCAGCTATATCAAGCACTATCAGTGGTGATTTGGGTAAAGTTTGACCAAGATATCGAGTAC
Source organism: Asterias amurensis (assembly GCF_032118995.1). Classification (NCBI taxonomy): domain Eukaryota; kingdom Metazoa; phylum Echinodermata; class Asteroidea; order Forcipulatida; family Asteriidae; genus Asterias; species Asterias amurensis. The sequence continues at coordinate 6,841,016 of NC_092657.1, read as the reverse complement.
TTGCACCAATGAGTGGTAAGGGTCAAGTAAGACTCAGATAACAAGTACTACCAGGGGGGATTGACCAAATTATCACTTCCTACTAGGGGTAATATTGGTAAAGTTTGACCTAGATATCAAGTACAACCATGGGGTGATATGAATGAAGTTTGACCTAGATATCAAGTATTACCCTGGGGTCTAGGGGTCAAGTTAGACACAGATATCAAGGTCTACCAGGGGGTGAATATATCAAGTACTACCAGGGGTGATATGGGTAAAGTTTAACCCAGATATCAAGTACTACCAGGTGATATTGGTCAAATTTGATCCAGATATTGAGTATTTCCAGGGGGTGATATTGGTCAACTTTGACCAAGAAATCAAGTAATACCAGGGGTTGATATCGGTCATGTTTGACCCAGAAATCAAATTACCAGTTGGTGATATGGGTCAAGAAAGACCCAGCTATATCAAGTACTACCAGGGGTGATGGTCAAGTTTGACCAAGATATCGAGTACTACCAGGGAGTAATATGGGTAAAGTTTGACACATATATCGAGTACTTGCACTAGGGGTGATATGGGTCAAGTAATACTCATATAACAAGAACTACCAGGGGATTGACCCAGACAGTGGGATATGGGTCAAGTTTGACCTAGATATCAAGTACTACCAAGGGGTGTTATGGTCAAGTTTGACCCAGATATCAACATCTACCATGGGGTGATATTTGTCAAGTTAGACGTACATACCAAGTACCACCAGGGGGTGATTGACCCAGATATCAAGTTCTACCGGGTTTAATATATATGTCAAGTCAGACCCACATACCAAGTAATACAGGAGGGTAATATGGGTCAAGTTTGATCTAGATATCAACTACCAGGGGGTGATTGACGCAGATATCAAGTACTACCAGGGTTGATATGGATCAAGTTTTACTTAGATATCAAAGTACTACCAGGGGTGATATGGATCAAGTTTGACCTAGATATCAACTACCAGGGGGTGATTGACGCACATATCAAGTACTACCAGGGTTGATATGGATCAAGTTTTACTTAGATATCAAAGTACTACCAGGGGTGATATGGATTTTCGTGTAACTTTCACTTATAACATAGTACCCATAAACCTACACCTGTAATCACAAGCTGGGTCAGGTTAGACCAGGTATCAAGTATGACCAGGGGTGATATGGGTCAAGTTAGACCTACATATCAAACACTACCAGGGGTGATATGGGTCACGTTAGACTAAGACCTCAAGTACTATCAGAGGTGATATGGGTCAAGTTTGACCCAAATATAAAGTACTACCACGGGTCGATTGACCCATATATCAAGAACTACCCGGGGTGGTATGGATCAAGTTTGACATAGACAACGGACACTACCAGGGGGTGATATGGGTCAAGTTAGACTTAGACATCAAGTTCTATCTGAGGTGATATTTGTCAAGTTTGACACAGAAATCAAGTACGACCAGGGGTGATATGGGTCAAGTAAGACCTTGTTAGACCTTGATATCAAATACTACCAGGGGGTGATATGGGTCAAGTTGGATTCGGACATCAAGTTCTATCAGAGGTAATATGGGTCAAATTTGACCCATAAATTAAGTACGACCATGGGTGATTTGGTCAAGTTTGACCTTTGGTAAAAAATACCACCAGGGGGTGATATGAGTCAAGTTAGACTCAGACATTAAGTACTATCAGAGGTGATATGGGTCAAGTTTGACCTAGATATCAAGTACGACCAGGGGTGATATGGGTCAAGTTAGACCTAGGTATCAAGTACTTCCAGAGGGTTATTGCCCCAGATATCAAGTCCTACCATGAACTGCCAGGGGTGAAATGGGTCAAGTTAGAACTAGATATCAAGTACTACCAGGGAGTGATATGGGTCAAGTAAGACCTATATATCAAGTACTACCAGGGGTGCTATGGGTCATGTTAGACTTTGATATCAAGTACTACCAGGGGTGATATGGGTCAAGTTAGACCTAGATATCAAGAACTACCAGGGGTGATATGGATCAAGTTTGACCTAGATATCGGGTACTACCAGTAGTGATATGGGTCAAGTTAGACCTAGATATCAAGAACTACCAGGGGTGATATGGATCAAGTTTGACCTAGATATCGGGTACTACCAGGGGTGATATGGGTCAAGTTAGACCTAGATATCGGGTATTACCAGGGGTGATATGGGTCAAATTATACCTATATATCAAGTAAGACAGGAGCCCAGTTTATGACCAGTGCAGTAGCCGGGCACGAGGGTCGAATGTGAATATTTTCAAAGTCGGTGGCGTACAAGTAGCGCTACCTCTACCGCCCCTGTGTATTTTCTGGTATTCCACGTAGACCACGTGAACTTTGTTTACAATCAGATAAGGCCTTGTACACTCTTCGAGTACTCTGGCCGGCAAAGCACTAGTAAGGTCCGTCTTATGGGAAAGTTGACATTTTGTGTCATAATTTCCACACAAATCCAAGGGTTATGGTGAAAGTAAAAGCTGGACAAGTTTTAAAATGTGCCCCCTTTGATCATATCAAAAGTTGTTAGGAATTAAACGGTGCAGATCTCCATAAAAAATACAACTTATTGTTTTTTGTTCATTATGCTGTGTACAAATCGTGCCTGCAGGAAGTCCAGGCTCTGCGGCTCTTTTGTAAACAAGTGATGTCACAGGTCACATCGCCTATACAAGTCTTTACTTACCAGTCGCTGGGTCAGTCCATTGTTTGTTTGTTCCACCGGTCTGTGGTCGTTAATAAACAAATGTCTTCCCCTATGAATGGTTTTATTTGTGCAGTCTTCCCCTAATGGAGGGTGTGTGCACCTTGGGATTCAAACCTAAGAGGAAACAAACCATAAAGAAAGCCGTGACATTGAAATCAATGGTCGAGTTTCAAAAGATTTAATTTACTTATTTCGCATTGGAATGCAATTGCTCTTTAGAATCTTGACTCTTATGGCCAAACAGGAATTTTACGGTCTTCCAGCTTACAGTAATCAATCAATTTCCAATAAACCCAAAAGTCATTAGTGAGCACCAGCGGTATTAGCGTAAGTAATTTAACAAGTTGATTATATGACATTGACCTTCAAGCTTCATCATGCCGTGGCTTTTCTTTGAAAATTATGTCATCTATTCAACTAAAGTCTGGATTCCCTTGGAAAGCTCACAATACTTCGGTTGATTGAAAGACCAGTCCTTTATAGATAAACAGACAATAGACTGACCTTGTAATTTGTTATTAGATACTCGATGCTTGCTACCAGCAGTGCGGACTCAAACTACATGTAGACTACATTCTGCGCAGACGCAGACAACCAATCCGCAAGTTTAGTGCTTCGCTTTTTGAGAGCCATTTAATACATCGTATATCGTTCGTCTTGCTACTTAAGCTGGTATTGCCGACTTACACTCGTTGGAGCCACACACACCTACACAATCACCCCTACAGCACACCTATACGTTAGAGGACACCTATTGTACTTTCTGTTGTTCCTGTATTGAAGCAATCACCATTGGTTTTGTACACAAAGGACTTGTTAGGACACCTGAAAACAAAGAACCGACTAGTGAGGACATATTGTCTCTTTTGTTAATGTTCTTGGACGTAAGGCAATACAAACACACCATTGTTCAGTGAGTTTACATCTGGGTATTACCGACTTACACTCTTAAGAGCCAGTTACACCTACAAGTTCACACACCATTGTTTCGTGAATAGGCATCGGTGTTTACAAGAGTTCAAGTGTTGTTTCACAATGGGTTCAACAGAATCATGTGACGACCACAGAAACATCACGGAAGAGTATTTGTCAGAGTTGACCTTCGATTCCGTGGATTTCTTCATCATTACCGTAGGTGTGCCGATAATCTTAGGCCTAGGTCTTCTCACCAACTTGTTACTTTTGTTCGTCTTTTTCCGCAGTCCCCGACTAAGATCGGAAACTGATTTGTACTTAGCAAGCTTGGCACTGTCCGATGTGCTCTTTTTGATCTTGTTTTCTGGGAAAGATTTGGGGAGGGTTGCCTTCTCACAAGTGTCAAAGCACCAGCCATTCGGCAGTACTCTTGGCTGCGTCACATTTAACTTTGCATTAAACACGGCATTGGAGACATCAATTGCACTGGTTACCATGGTGACGTTTGAAAGATACCTCGCATTGTGTCATCCAATCCAGCATCTTAAGATGCGCAGTCGGAGACGAACCTATAAAATGGTTGCAATCTGCTGGGGCATTGGAGTAGGTTTTTCAACAATCATAACTCCATATTTCGCTAATCACCGAGTCATATGCCTACGGTGGCCCGAAGAAGACATGTACAAAGGATTCCCCTCAAAGATTTCACGTTGCGGTCCCATACCGGGAGCTGAGTGGATGGAGTACATCAGCGAACCTCTTCTTGTCATCCCTTGGTGTATTGCAATGATCGGTAACGTGTACATGTATGCTCGCATTATCCACATGTTGAACAAACGCATGTTTGACCCAGAAATCAAATTACCAGTTGGTGATATGGGTCAAGAAAGACCCAGCTATATCAAGTACTACCAGGGGTGATGGTCAAGTTTGACCAAGATATCGAGTACTACCAGGGAGTAATATGGGTAAAGTTTGACACATATATCGAGTACTTGCACTAGGGGTGATATGGGTCAAGTAATACTCATATAACAAGAACTACCAGGGGATTGACCCAGACAGTGGGATATGGGTCAAGTTTGACCTAGATATCAAGTACTACCAAGGGGTGTTATGGTCAAGTTTGACCCAGATATCAACATCTACCATGGGGTGATATTTGTCAAGTTAGACGTACATACCAAGTACCACCAGGGGGTGATTGACCCAGATATCAAGTTCTACCGGGTTTAATATATATGTCAAGTCAGACCCACATACCAAGTAATACAGGAGGGTAATATGGGTCAAGTTTGATCTAGATATCAACTACCAGGGGGTGATTGACGCAGATATCAAGTACTACCAGGGTTGATATGGATCAAGTTTTACTTAGATATCAAAGTACTACCAGGGGTGATATGGATCAAGTTTGACCTAGATATCAACTACCAGGGGGTGATTGACGCACATATCAAGTACTACCAGGGTTGATATGGATCAAGTTTTACTTAGATATCAAAGTACTACCAGGGGTGATATGGATTTTCGTGTAACTTTCACTTATAACATAGTACCCATAAACCTACACCTGTAATCACAAGCTGGGTCAGGTTAGACCAGGTATCAAGTATGACCAGGGGTGATATGGGTCAAGTTAGACCTACATATCAAACACTACCAGGGGTGATATGGGTCACGTTAGACTAAGACCTCAAGTACTATCAGAGGTGATATGGGTCAAGTTTGACCCAAATATAAAGTACTACCACGGGTCGATTGACCCATATATCAAGAACTACCCGGGGTGGTATGGATCAAGTTTGACATAGACAACGGACACTACCAGGGGGTGATATGGGTCAAGTTAGACTTAGACATCAAGTTCTATCTGAGGTGATATTTGTCAAGTTTGACACAGAAATCAAGTACGACCAGGGGTGATATGGGTCAAGTAAGACCTTGTTAGACCTTGATATCAAATACTACCAGGGGGTGATATGGGTCAAGTTGGATTCGGACATCAAGTTCTATCAGAGGTAATATGGGTCAAATTTGACCCATAAATTAAGTACGACCATGGGTGATTTGGTCAAGTTTGACCTTTGGTAAAAAATACCACCAGGGGGTGATATGAGTCAAGTTAGACTCAGACATTAAGTACTATCAGAGGTGATATGGGTCAAGTTTGACCTAGATATCAAGTACGACCAGGGGTGATATGGGTCAAGTTAGACCTAGGTATCAAGTACTTCCAGAGGGTTATTGCCCCAGATATCAAGTCCTACCATGAACTGCCAGGGGTGAAATGGGTCAAGTTAGAACTAGATATCAAGTACTACCAGGGAGTGATATGGGTCAAGTAAGACCTATATATCAAGTACTACCAGGGGTGCTATGGGTCATGTTAGACTTTGATATCAAGTACTACCAGGGGTGATATGGGTCAAGTTAGACCTAGATATCAAGAACTACCAGGGGTGATATGGATCAAGTTTGACCTAGATATCGGGTACTACCAGTAGTGATATGGGTCAAGTTAGACCTAGATATCAAGAACTACCAGGGGTGATATGGATCAAGTTTGACCTAGATATCGGGTACTACCAGGGGTGATATGGGTCAAGTTAGACCTAGATATCGGGTATTACCAGGGGTGATATGGGTCAAATTATACCTATATATCAAGTAAGACAGGAGCCCAGTTTATGACCAGTGCAGTAGCCGGGCACGAGGGTCGAATGTGAATATTTTCAAAGTCGGTGGCGTACAAGTAGCGCTACCTCTACCGCCCCTGTGTATTTTCTGGTATTCCACGTAGACCACGTGAACTTTGTTTACAATCAGATAAGGCCTTGTACACTCTTCGAGTACTCTGGCCGGCAAAGCACTAGTAAGGTCCGTCTTATGGGAAAGTTGACATTTTGTGTCATAATTTCCACACAAATCCAAGGGTTATGGTGAAAGTAAAAGCTGGACAAGTTTTAAAATGTGCCCCCTTTGATCATATCAAAAGTTGTTAGGAATTAAACGGTGCAGATCTCCATAAAAAATACAACTTATTGTTTTTTGTTCATTATGCTGTGTACAAATCGTGCCTGCAGGAAGTCCAGGCTCTGCGGCTCTTTTGTAAACAAGTGATGTCACAGGTCACATCGCCTATACAAGTCTTTACTTACCAGTCGCTGGGTCAGTCCATTGTTTGTTTGTTCCACCGGTCTGTGGTCGTTAATAAACAAATGTCTTCCCCTATGAATGGTTTTATTTGTGCAGTCTTCCCCTAATGGAGGGTGTGTGCACCTTGGGATTCAAACCTAAGAGGAAACAAACCATAAAGAAAGCCGTGACATTGAAATCAATGGTCGAGTTTCAAAAGATTTAATTTACTTATTTCGCATTGGAATGCAATTGCTCTTTAGAATCTTGACTCTTATGGCCAAACAGGAATTTTACGGTCTTCCAGCTTACAGTAATCAATCAATTTCCAATAAACCCAAAAGTCATTAGTGAGCACCAGCGGTATTAGCGTAAGTAATTTAACAAGTTGATTATATGACATTGACCTTCAAGCTTCATCATGCCGTGGCTTTTCTTTGAAAATTATGTCATCTATTCAACTAAAGTCTGGATTCCCTTGGAAAGCTCACAATACTTCGGTTGATTGAAAGACCAGTCCTTTATAGATAAACAGACAATAGACTGACCTTGTAATTTGTTATTAGATACTCGATGCTTGCTACCAGCAGTGCGGACTCAAACTACATGTAGACTACATTCTGCGCAGACGCAGACAACCAATCCGCAAGTTTAGTGCTTCGCTTTTTGAGAGCCATTTAATACATCGTATATCGTTCGTCTTGCTACTTAAGCTGGTATTGCCGACTTACACTCGTTGGAGCCACACACACCTACACAATCACCCCTACAGCACACCTATACGTTAGAGGACACCTATTGTACTTTCTGTTGTTCCTGTATTGAAGCAATCACCATTGGTTTTGTACACAAAGGACTTGTTAGGACACCTGAAAACAAAGAACCGACTAGTGAGGACATATTGTCTCTTTTGTTAATGTTCTTGGACGTAAGGCAATACAAACACACCATTGTTCAGTGAGTTTACATCTGGGTATTACCGACTTACACTCTTAAGAGCCAGTTACACCTACAAGTTCACACACCATTGTTTCGTGAATAGGCATCGGTGTTTACAAGAGTTCAAGTGTTGTTTCACAATGGGTTCAACAGAATCATGTGACGACCACAGAAACATCACGGAAGAGTATTTGTCAGAGTTGACCTTCGATTCCGTGGATTTCTTCATCATTACCGTAGGTGTGCCGATAATCTTAGGCCTAGGTCTTCTCACCAACTTGTTACTTTTGTTCGTCTTTTTCCGCAGTCCCCGACTAAGATCGGAAACTGATTTGTACTTAGCAAGCTTGGCACTGTCCGATGTGCTCTTTTTGATCTTGTTTTCTGGGAAAGATTTGGGGAGGGTTGCCTTCTCACAAGTGTCAAAGCACCAGCCATTCGGCAGTACTCTTGGCTGCGTCACATTTAACTTTGCATTAAACACGGCATTGGAGACATCAATTGCACTGGTTACCATGGTGACGTTTGAAAGATACCTCGCATTGTGTCATCCAATCCAGCATCTTAAGATGCGCAGTCGGAGACGAACCTATAAAATGGTTGCAATCTGCTGGGGCATTGGAGTAGGTTTTTCAACAATCATAACTCCATATTTCGCTAATCACCGAGTCATATGCCTACGGTGGCCCGAAGAAGACATGTACAAAGGATTCCCCTCAAAGATTTCACGTTGCGGTCCCATACCGGGAGCTGAGTGGATGGAGTACATCAGCGAACCTCTTCTTGTCATCCCTTGGTGTATTGCAATGATCGGTAACGTGTACATGTATGCTCGCATTATCCACATGTTGAACAAACGCAAAGACTTTAACGCAGATTACAAGAATGCAAAAACTAATTCAAAGGCGCGGCACGTCCGTAACCAAGTCGCGAAGATGTTGGTAGTCAATGGTGTGGTGTTCTTCTTATGTCAAGCTCCTTTCACTTTGTTAATTCTTACTGGTTGGATCTGCTCATTCTTTGAGGGTGTTGATAATCCTATCAGTGTTCTTCTTGGGAAGTACGCAGATTGGATTGTTCAAAGTCCCTTACGGATTAACACTGTTGTTAATCCAATCATTTACTGCGCGTTTAACGCACAATACAGATCTGCGTTTAGCGAGGCGTTTGAATGCGTTAGACGGCGTGGACGGCACTCAGCCAACTCACTTAATGCAGTTAGTAAACCAAGGAGTAATAATCAATCTACTGCACAGAGCGTCTGTTCTATCGACACAGGTGAATCTAGACTGTAAATAATGGTGACCGGTACAACAAAAACAGTGAAATGTCCTGTTTGTGACCTAAACTGTCAAAATTATCTTCATTGTAACAATAGACAGCAATCAACACTGACAACATTTAATTTCAGTTCGTTTGAAACTTAACATTTCTAGTTGCTTTTCACAACCACCTAGTTTCGGGAATCTTTGAGCGTTATTTTGACGTGTCGTAACCAAGTGGATAAGACAACCTTACTCAAGAGCCGGCGTTACTGATCACCGTAGTGCGGGTTCGAATCCCAGTCGTGACAGTTGTGTACTTAAACATTCTTTTTTATGTCCTTCTGTGTAATGCACGAATAATAACCCAGTGCAATTTTTCCGGGTGTCGATTTTTACAGAGAGTTTGGACTAGTCCTAATTTAAGACTAGTCTTAGGAGGTATACAAGACTAAAGGCTAGTCTTAACTCGTCGTAACTCGAGATTCAAATCCATCCCCATATTTGATTGGCAGCATATTGCGCCTTGTTACCTTGTAAACCGTTACACGTTATTATTTAAAGGAGTAGGACTCTTACATCAGAACGTTGTTCTCACTCTGCATAGCTATATAGTATGCTTACCAAAGATTATATCATTTGATGCTTACACGTTACAATGGCCACATTTTCACCTGGGAAACCTACTGTTTGATCTGTGAGCTTTTGGACGATGGAAATCGGCAAGTCTTGTTTTTACGAACACAATATTTTTTCAGAGTTTCTTTCATTTCACTATTGATCAAGGGATTTTACACTAGTATGTAACTACTTAAAACAAACACTTTAAAGTCGGTTATTCTTTTGTTTGCAAAACAACGACTTTTTGGTTGTTCAATTACAGTCATTTCACTTTGGATGATTTTTGAAAGTTTAAACACGGGTGATTATTTAAATTGTAATTATTATTAAAATAATAGTTATTATTATTTATTATTTACTGGGCACCTTCGATAAAACAAAGGTTTGTAATAATATTCCGTCAAGAAGAAAAAAAGGGCAAAAATTACCTATTTATTTTAAAGGCAGTAGACGTTATCCGGCAAAATTAAATTGTTCTAATACACTTTGTTGTATGCCGTGTTCGTAGTGGTTGATATCACACACTGTACGTGCGTAACGGTTTAAATAACAAGCTGGCAAAACAAGAGTTTGTTTTTTCTGGAAAACGTTTTATTTTATTTTATTGTAACCACAGTCCGTGTTTCAAATCCAAGTTGGTTAGGTCGCATTATTGATATGAAATGATTCCCACCTGGGCTATGAATTGGTTCCCAATTCGGCCATGACGTGGTTCCCACATGGGCCATTAAATGATTCCCACATGGGCCATGAAATGGTTCCCACATGGGTCATGAAGCGATTTCAACAAGAGCCATCAAAAGTAAAATGAGTCCCAAATGGTATGGCCCATGTGATAAACGCCCATTGGATACTGCACCAGAGATTTTAATATGACCCATATGTAACCCACAAGGCCATCTCTGTAACCCACAAGCTGTGCTTACCAATTGGTTGTGGCCCCCAATTTCCTGCCTTTTTGTGTATCACTTTGTAAACATTGTATTTATATTGATTGAGGAACTTGAAGAAAATGTTGTACTGAACGGTATCGAAGAGATTTTAGGAATTTGATCCTCACTGGACCAAGACACGACCTGACGCAAATGACGTCATCGTCACAACAATCTCGTTTGTGATTTGGGTGGCACATTGTCCCCCATGATCGTATTACAGTCAAGTACGCACTTTAAGCGAAGTGATCCTTTTTAGCTTTAGTATTTGTGGGAAATGCGTGAATAACATAAAACCAATGCATAAGCGCTCCACGCATTAATTATTCATAGGAAGTTATCCCTATTTTGAGCAGTCGGTTTGCCTGGATTCACCAGATACTATAATACTTCGACTTGTTGTGTATTACAACCATGCAGTTTGAGCTGTAAATCGGTCATCACAAAAGGGGGTTCGGGTGGAGTGACAAGATGGTTAATTACCTCTGGACGTTTAAATTGGCAATTTGGTCGGTTTTAATGGTGACTGGCACGCAAGAGCGAGATGATATTTATTTTACCATTATCAAAACTAATGGAGAGACAGCGTACCGGTAACTTCCTGCGGATTAATACAAATTGGCAAAGGATTTTAATTGCTTATCAAGTTTGCGTCATGACGTGAATCCATACTCACTGTGAATACAGATGCTTGTTGTATAATTCTAGAAGTGTCATTTTTAGTAGAACAATGTCACGAAAATTATATAATAACTCTGACGCCACAGAAAAAGTCTCATATACCGTAAATATCGTATGCTAAATCATAAGGCTATATCGTAAATCTTATTATATACTGTATCGTTAAAGGGAAGGTACACGTTCGGTAATTGTCAAAGACCAGTCTTCTCACTTGGTGTATCTCAATTTATGCATAAAACAACAAGCGTGTTAAAATTTGGGCTCAATTAGTCTTCGAAGTTGCGAGAAAATTATGAGAGAAACAACACCCTTGTTGGACGAATTTGTTTGCTTTCAGATAGAAATAAAAGACTTCTATCTAGAAGTCTTTTATTAGTTTAGTGAGAAATTACCTCTTTCTTAAAAACTATGTTACTTCAGAGGGAGTCGTTTCTCACCATATTATGTTATACTATCAGCAGCTTTCCAATAGTCGTTACCAAGTCAGTTTTTAACCTAATATTTTTCACTAAACGTGTACCTTCCCTTTAATTTCGTAAAGTAATATTTTCTATCGTTACAGTCACAAGTTAGTTTGCTACAAGGTAAATACTATCGTATACATATGTTATAATTGTAAATATCGTAAATATGTATGACAATTTATTGTTAAAAACATTAAATATGCACTTCGGTTCCCTCTACGATGCAAGACAGTTAGTCCTTATTATTTGTTCTTAAGTCTATTGATTAAATCTCTTTTGAGTAGTGTTGGTTTGAAATAAACCGGTGATGAACAACTCAACGTTTCTGATCAGTATTCTGATTGTCTTCTCCCACCCGCCTCCTGAAGACGGTCAGAGCACACTGATTGAAACGTTCAATCGTTGACCACAAACTATTAATTTGCAAAACCAATACTACTTCAAGGCACTTTTGGTAATTACTCAAAATAATTATTAGCATAACACATTTCTTGGTGACGAGTAATGGGGAGAGGTTGATTGTAAAAAACGTATTAACCAGTAAATGGCAATACAACTTTCTAAAATTGAGACGAAAATATTTTTGTGACATTGTTTTACTCATTTCTCAAAAAAAAAATGACAGCACCTCTGTCTGTGATATTTTAAGGGGGGGGGGGGCTTTCTGCTATCATTAGCGTCAAACTGTGTGTCTGAATGTTAATTTGCAGACAGTGTGTTTTGTGTTACAAAAAGTCTCCAAACCCTTTAAGGGGAGACGCGTATATCCGTTGTACATGCCTAAATTATTCCCGTGAATATGACTTGCTCAGGTCTAAAAAACTACAGCACCAGTACCAACACCAGCAAATAGTTTTTAAAAGGAAGCTTATATCTTCAAACCGTTTAAAAGTTAAATGTAAACTAACATACCACTGAGTCCGGTTCGAAAACTGGATGTTGGAGTACACATGTAAAAGTAGGAGAGTAAGATTCAAATGAAACAGTGAGCATAACAATTAGTGTGTTGGAATTAAAGGCAATGAACACTGGTAATTGCTCAAACTAATTATTAGCATAAAACCTCACTTGATAACGAGTCATGTGGGGAGTCGATACTATAAAACATCGTTAGAAACGGCTCCCTCTGAAGTGAAGTAGTATTCAAGAAAGAAGTAACTGTCCGAGAATTTGACTTCGAGACCCCAAAATTATAATTTGAGGTCTCGAAATGAAGCATCTGAAAGCACACAACTTCGTGTGGCAAGGGTGTTTTTTCATAGTTATCTCGCAACTTCGACGACCAATTAAGTTCAAATTTTCACAGAATTGTTATTTCATGAATATTTTGAGATACACTAAATGAAAAGACTGGTGTTTGACAATTACCATAAGTGTCCAGTGTCTTTATTCAAGGCAAACAATGTTTCGGGAGAAATATTGAAGTCCTCTTCCACGGAGGACTCATTGCAACGCTACAACAGCGAAATTAATCATTTTGTTAACTGGTGTACAGAAAATTACCTTGAAATTAATGTAAATAAAACTAAGGAATTGGTAATTTACTTCAGAAAGAGGGGCACGCCCATACCAGCGCTTACCATAAATGGACGGCCAATTGAAAGAGTATCGTAGTATAAGTACATTGGAACTGTTATAGACGGTAATTGAAGTTTGATAAAAACACAAGTTGTACAACTACGTCAACATTTGTATTTTCTCAGAAAGCTTAACTCCTTTGGCGTAGATAACACCATTTTAGAACTGTTTTACCGCACTATTTTACAAAGTTTTTTAACTTTCAGCCTTATTTGTGTTTATGGAAACATGCTATTTCGGGACAAAAAATCTTTTTTAAGAGTAGTTAAGCAAGCTAGAAAAATAACCAGAGTCGAACTACAAAGCCCAGAGGCACTCTACCATGACCAAGTATGCACTAAAGTTAACATGATCCTGTCTGACCCATCCAATCCCATGTACCCTAAGTTTTTATCAAGTCGCCGGCGGGAGAATCGCCTTTTACAACGTAGAATTAGGACAGAACGCTACAACAACTCCTTTGTCCCTACTGCAATCCGTTTTTACAATGGCCCTTAAGTCTCCTGTGTTTTATGTGTTGTCGGTTTTAAGGACTTCTCTGGTGTACATTTTACCTTGTATATAAATATTGCTGAGCATAATTTTTAATCCATGCTAGATACATATTTTTCTACCTGATATTCTTAACTCATTAATATTTTTATCTATCTGTTTGTTGTTAAATAATTTTAAGCGTTTTTGTCTGTACTGTTTGAATCATGGCCAATTTTAATTTCCCCAGTGTGGGATAATAAAGTTCTTATCTTATCTTATCTTATCTTATCTTATCTTATCTTATCTTATCATATCTTATCTTATCTTATCTTATCTTATCTCTGTAATCATTGGTATGTTGATTTAATGAAAGGGGAGCAAATTGAATAAGATTTTTTTTTTTAGAGAGCTTTTGATTTGAGACGGTAGGGCGTTCAAGACGAAAAGTATAACAACCATAACAACGTGTACAAATTAACGGAACCATTCGGTAGTGCTTAGACGGGACGTTATTTCAACCCCAATCCGTTCCCAATCTCGAGACATGTTCATTTTCGCGCATGCGCTGATCAATTTCCCGTTACCGTCCCCTTCCTCCTTCCGCCCCGAATCGAAAGCTCCATATTGTCAATTTGGTGGCGGTGTAATGTGTAGATATTTAAGTATATTTAAGTTACAAAGGGGTGGTTGCATATGGCACGTGATTCTTTAACAGCTTTTTTTTTAAAAAGACGCAGTTATTGTAGTTGAAAGCATTGGGGAACAGTCATCGACTTCACCAAACTCTTCCTAACTTAAGATTACTCGCATGACTAAGGACGAGTTCAGTTCGTATCCGAAGACGTTGGGACTCAGTGAGATAGGACTAATTCTAGCGTTTCGTGAAATCGGCTGCAGATCTTATTGTAAAAGTAGCAAATAAGATCATGTAATTTGAAGCATGTTGACAAGAGCTGATGTTGTTAGTGGTGTAGTATTTCGTTAATTGGTTTTACAAACAGGCAGTGCAAACTTGTGAGGGGCAATTTGGGGACGCTTATTTTGGTCGTTGTTGATGTACTTAATACACTACCTTGCAGACTATAGCCCGGTTCATACTTCCTGCGAATGCGATACGAATGTTGACGTCACAAATTCTCAACGAAAACTTCGCAGCAGTTCAACTTTGCTCAACTCACTTGCGAATATCGCTGCGAAAGGAGGGTTGTGACGTCAAATTCACACCAAGTTCGGTTCGCATTCGCATTCGCAGGAAGTATGAACCGGGTTTATGGCTAGGGATCATATAACAGGTGGTTCAGAGGTAGACTGAACCCAAAATTAATCAGATATGAAAGAATTGTATTGGCAACATGGTGGCAGTAATAAGGTTAGCCACTGGACACTTTCTGAAAAGAACAAAAATTAATAGTTCACAAATTTACAAATAACTTACAGGGTTTACAGGAGGTAATGGTTAAAGACTTCCCTGAAATGTAAATCCATGAAATGCTTTACTTTTTGAGAGAAAATATAAAACAATAATCAATTTTCGACAACGGATTTATTTAAAACACATGTCATGATACGGCGAAACGTGCGGAAACAACGGTGGGTTTTCATCGTGAAGTACTTTAGGGGTGGAAACGTCTTCGTAATATATTTGTGTATAGGTGGACTGTGGTACTGTATGTACTCTTTTTATCTTTACATTTTATATGTTATAGATAAATGAGAGTTATGTATTTTACATCGGACAAAAATACCCAAACACAGTGATAACACTGTCCAGTAATTTCAACGAGGATACAGACATTATGTAGATGACCTTCTAATTGACCACTACCTCGAATGACACACATGGTACAGATCCCAGTTTGACCCGGTTTGGTCTTTTTCGAGTCAAGTTGTAACCGTAATTCTCTTCAAGTTTGACAAGCAAGTGATTTGAGGGTCGAGTTCGACTGGTGGGTAAAACTCTTTGCAGCCAGTCTACAACTAAAACGAGCATGCTATTTCTCAGTGGGTAGGTCTCCATCAAAAAGGAATTCAAGCGGTTGCACTTCAAAACTGGTTCAACATCATCAAGCAATGGTTGAGTGCAAGTTATGACATTAACGTCAATTAACACTAAATTAACGTCAGTATTTGTGTGTAAACACGAGTGACCTTTGTGGTTTAAAAACATAAAAGCTTCTGCATGATCAAAAGACCAGTCCTTTAGAGATTATAGACAATAGACTGACTTCGTAAATGGTTCTCGGAAGGCACTCATAAATTATTCGATTGTTGTAATGTGCGGACTCAAACCACTCTGTTAACTCGTTCACCCAACTACCAACCCGCGAGTTTAGTGTTTTTCGTCAATACATGGAATATCATTCATTAGTCTAATGTTGCACTTTACATCGTAGCGATCTACAGTCTTTGCAGCCAGTTTATAAATAAAACTCACACACCATTGGTCAGTGAGTAGGTTTCCGTGTTTGAAAGGGAGTTCAAACGGTTCCAGCAAAATGGGTTCACAACGTCATGCGACGAACACGAAGTAAGAAACATCACGGAAGAGTATATTTCAGAGTGGATCTTCGATCCCGTGGATTCCTTCATCATTACCGTAGGTGTGCCGATAATCTTAGGTTTCGGTCTTCTCACCAACTTGTTACTTTTGTTTGTCTTTCTCCGCAGTCCCCGACTTAGATCAGAAACTGATGTGTACTTAGCAAACTTGGCACTGTCCGATGTGCTCTTTTTGATGTTGTTTTCTGGGTACGATATTTGGAGGTTTGCCTTCTCACAAGTGTCAAAGCACCAGCCATTCGGCAGTACTCTTGGCTGCGTCACATTTAACTTTACATTAAACACGACATTGGAGACATCCATTGCACTGGTTACCATGGTGACATTTGAAAGATACCTCGCACTGTGTCATCCAATCCAACATCTTAAGATGCGCAGTCGGAGACGAACCTATAACATGGTTGCAATCTGCTGGGGCATTGGAGTAAGTTTTTCACTAATCATAACTCCATATTTCGCTAATCACCGAGTCATATGCCTACGGTGGCCCGAAGAAGACATGTACAAAAATTCCCCTCAAAGATTTCACGTTGCGGTTCCATACCGGGAGCTGAGTGGATGCAGTACATCAGCGAACCTCTTCTTGTCATCCCTTGGTGTATTGCAATGATCGGAAACGTCTACATGTATGCTCGCATCATCCACGTGTTGAACAAACGAAAGGATTTTAACGCAGATTGCAAGAATGCAAAAACTAATTCAAAGGCGCGGCACGTCCGTAACCAAGTCGCAAAGATGTTGGTAGTTAACGGTGTGGTGTTCTTCTTATGTCAAGCTCCTTTCACTTTGTTAATTCTTACTGTATATAGAAGAGTTTGCGGTAACACCATGTAATAAGAATCTCTAAATGAGTTGGGGTGGTTCTGAAAAGAACCGTTGGGTTAACTCGACGTTTCGATCAGTATGCTCTGATCGTCTTCTGGAGAATGCTGGACTCTGATGCTGCATGCTGCTTAAGTACTAGGCGGTGGATCAGCGGTGATGCACGAAGGCGGGAAATGTAGGCGGGAAGTGAACTCGATGATGCGTGGTGAAACCTGTTGTGGAGCCTTTGGGGTTGTGTGGGGGGTGTTTGCTCACTGAACCGTGTCAGTAGGAACACGCACAGGGGACAGTGAGGGTGTGGGGCCTAGGTGACTGAGGGTATAGATGACCCAAAGCAGTCTAATAGTTGGGGCCTAGGGGGTGACCGTGGATATAGAAGATCCATTGGTCGGGAGAAGGGGGAGCCAGATGTCACTGATGTGGAAGCCGATGTCTTGGGGTACGGTGTCATGCTTGTGGATCTCGATGGCCTCTCTAATGCGTCTGGGGTGCCACGCCTGGATGGGAGCGATGATCTCAGCAGCATCCCAGTTCACTCGGTGGTCAGCGATGTGGGAATGCTTGACGATGGCGGATTTATCGAAGTCCCCCCTCCTTCCGTGTGCTCGGTGTTCCTTAAGTCTAGTGGGAAGGTTACGCCCGGTTTCCCCGACATAAACCTTACCACATTCGCATGGAATGCGATAGACTCCGGCACGGGCGGAGGGGTCCTTCTTGTCCTTGTGCGATTGGAGAGAGCCATGGAGTTTCTTCGGGGCGGAGTGATACACCTTGATACCTGCTTCCTTGAAGATGCGTTGGAGGCGATGAGAGGGGGGACCTAGGTATGGTAAACTAACTGTGGGTGTGTGTGTTTGACCTTGGGTATAGGAGACCCTTTGGTCGGGGGGGACGGGCTTGCTAGTCTTGACTTGCTTGGCGTTGTATCCATTCCGATGTAAAGAAGTGGTGATGTGCTGCAAAGTTTCAAATCCTACTTAATTCTTACTGGTTGGATCTGCTCATTCTTTGAGGGTGTTGATAATCCTATCAGTGTTCTTCTTGGGAAGTACGCAGATTGGATTGTTCAAAGTCCCTTACGGATTAACACTGTTGTTAATCCAATCATTTACTGCGCGTTTAACGCACAATACAGAGCTGCGTTTACCGAGGCTTTTGAATGCGTTAGACGGCGTGGACGGCACTCAGCCAACTCACTTAATGCAGTTAGTAAACCAAGGAGTAATAATCAATCAACTGCACGGAGCGTCTGTTCTACCGACACAGGTGAATCTAAACTGTAAATAATGTTGACCTGTACAACAAAAACAGTGAAATGTCCTGTTTGTGACCTAAACTGTCAAAATTATCTTCGTTGTAACAATGAGATTGCTGTAATAGACAGCAATCAACACTAACAACATTTAATTTCAGCTCGTTTGAAACTTAACATTTCTAGTTGCTTTTCACAACCACCTAGTTTCGGGAGTCTTTGAGCGTTATTTTGACGTGTCGTAACCAAGTGGAAACGACATCTTACTCAAGAGCCGGCGTTACTGATCACCGTAGTGCGGGTTCTAATCCCAGTCGTGACAGTTATGTACTTAAACATTCTTTTTATGTCCTTCTGTGTAATGCACGAATAATAACCCAGTGCAATTTTTCCTGGGGTCGATTTTACAAAGAGTTGGGACTAGTCCTAATTTAAGACTAGTCTTAGGAGATATACGGAGCTAAAGGCTAGTCCTATCTCGTCGTAACTCTAGATAGGTTCAAATTCATCCCCATATTTGATTGGCAGCATATTGCGCCATGGTACCGTGTAAACCGTTACACGTTGTTATTTAAATGAGTGTAGTAGGTCTCATACATCAGAACGTTGTTCTCACTCTGCATAGCTATATAGTATGCTTACCAAAGATTATATTATTTGATGCTTACACCTTGCAATGGCCACATTTTCACCTGATCCAAAACCTACTGTTTGATCTGTGAGCTTTTGGACGATGGAAATCGGCAAGTCTTTTGTTTACGAACACAATATTTTTTTTTCAGAGTTTCTTTCATTTCACTATTGATCAAGGGATTTTACACTAGCATGTAATAACTTAAAACAAACACTTTAAAGTCGGTTATTCTTTTGTTTGCAAAACAATGACTTTTTTGGTTGTACAATTACTGTCATTTCACCTTGGATGATTTTTAGATACGTAGAAAAGCTAAGTTACGTACTAAGCCTCGATTTAATATAGACTAAAGTCTGTCATTTTTACCGTTTCTAAGATTATCTTGCCATAAAAAAATCGTGCGTTAAACCTATGGCGTTTTGGAAAAAAAAACGTTTCTAAAACGTTTAAAAAATCTCGACGAAAGCAATACCTGTTCCGACGGTAGGTCGGAACAGCTAAAAAAAATTAAAATCTCGACGATTACAATAGCTGTTCCGACTGAAGTTGGGAACAGCTAATAATAACAAATGGGTAGGAGAGGGTGTGGAAGGGTATCTATGTCCCACAATTGGTTGTCGTCTTCCGGAAATGGTGTATGCCGGGGAAATACAAATATTTATATTCAGTGAAGGGAAATGTTTTTGAGCAAGAGTCTCTACCGATAGTTTTGTGTGTAAGGGGAAATCTGAAATCATACAAGTAGCCCTGTGTAAACAGACCCGGAGGTGAGAACATTATGACCACACAAAAACCGTTTTAATAATAACTAGACATTAGGTGTTTGTGAACAAACACAAAGCTGTTCCGTGTTCTTTTGCTTGGATTATGTGCTAAAATGACCAAGGAGTCTATAACTGAAACAAGTTTGAACATGTTGAATAGTGTCTTGAGTTATGGTGCCACTTCCGGTTGACCCGGATGTAGAGGTCGACATGGGGTAACAATAACCTAAGGCTAATCTCCAATGCTTAAGGAGTCTCTAACTGAAAAAAGTTTGAAAATCGATATTGTCCCATTTTGGGTTGACCCAGAAGTAGAGGTCAAGTTGAGGTCACGGGTTTTTGCAATTTATCTTCAATCCCAAGGAGTCTATAACTACCATCAGTCTAAAAATCGGCCGTGTATTTCTTGAGATATGGTCCCACTTCCGGTTGTCCCCGAATTAGTGGTCAACTTGAGGTCACGGTTTTTCAAAGTATATTTTTTCACGCCTTAGGGGTGTAAAACTGAAAAAAGATTGAAAATCGGTTGTACAGTACTTGAGATATGGTCCCATTTCCGGTTGACCCGGAAGTAGAGGTCACCTCGAGGTCACGGTTTTTCAAAATTAATCTAATCTCCAATCCCCAAGGAGTCAATAACTACAAACAGTCTGTTAAACGGCCGTGTACTTCTTGAGATATGGTGCTACAAAGATTTCCCAATTAAATATGCAAATATGGGTCACGTGGTTAAATAATTACGATTTTTGAAAGATTTTGGGGTCGGTGGTTTGATGTTTGATCGATTATGATTTGATTTCACAGAACTTTTAACCACCAAACTCTTCGCTTATGATCACCATTTTCTGCTTCCTGTGTTTTTCGAACATCATCGTGTCATGCACCCGCACAGGTTATGTTGGGCTAACAATTGAGAAAAAGAAAAGACAGCACTATCGGTATAAAGATAATAATCTAACTTTTTTAGTTTTGGGGATAAGAAAAATATTGATGTTGTACGGAGATTCGAACTCGCAGGTTTCAGTTGTATATTCGCGATTGATGACCACTAGGCTACAAGGGCCAATGCATAAAAGAGGGTTTACATGTGTGTATATATCAACACAGGGGATTATGATCCGGCGAAATAATTCTCGTTTCATGATTTTGCGAACATTGTCAGTAAATATGAACTGCTAACGCCTATAACTATTAAGTAGGGTTGAAATGTAGTATTAGATGCCTTTATGGGTTTTTGACGACGACGTTGTCGTCGTCAAAAACCCATATCTAAATTACGCACGTTTGTCTCGGACGACGCCACCTCAGAGTCCAAAAATGTGACATTTTTTCACTCATTTCTCAAAAACTACAACACCACAGCAAGTAATATTTTAAGAGAAGCTTTCAACTGTCATTATCTTCAAACTGTTTAAGTTTAGTGTAATTCTGTGGACACCATGGTATGTCGTCGTCGTCAAAAACCCCTATTTATATACGCACGTTCGTCAAACGAAAACCCTACACATTCGTGTGCGAAGTATATTGGTCCAGAACTCGGTTAGGAAAAGAATAAAAAGAGACTTTGCTGTGGTCCAGAACGTAAGTAGAAAAACAAGAAAAGGAGACTTAAGTAGACTCCTCTCAAGAAGTCACAACTCATGATAGGTACATACTGAATAGCATTTACCATAGAGAATGTTTAACAATAACATGGAAGCGACTGCATCCAGTTATATTCAAATGCGTAGACTCCTCTCAAGAAGTCACAACTCATGATAGGTACATACTGTATGGCATTTACCAAAGAGAATATTTAACAATAACATGGGGCGACTGCATCCAGTTATATTCAAATGAAGATTACGTGGTTAATTAATTAAAAAAAATATTTTTTTTAACATTTTGAGTAAAGCTTATGTTCTAAGCTACAATTTGGTATAATAAACTCACTCTTTCGTATTATGGTTTAGGAGATTAGGTTTAAAGAAAACACGTGTACAAATGCAATGGGGATTTGGCGAGAAACAAAGAATAATAATAACAATAATAATAATAATAACAATAACAATAATAATAATAATAACAATAACAATAACAATAACAATAACAATAACAATAACAATAACAATAACAATAACAATAACAATAACAATAACAATAACAATAACAATAACAATAACAATAACAATAACAATAACAATAACAATAACAATAACAATAACAATAACAATAACAATAACAATAACAATAACAATAACAATAACAATAACAATAACAATAACAATAACAATAACAATAACAATAACAATAACAATAACAATAACAATAACAATAACAATAACAATAACAATAACAATAACAATAACAATAACAATAACAATAACAATAACAATAACAATAACAATAACAATAACAATAACAATAACAATAACAATAACAATAACAATAACAATAACAATAACAATAACAATAACAATAACAATAACAATAACAATAACAATAACAATAACAATAACAATAACAATAACAATAACAATAACAATAACAATAACAATAACAATAACAATAACAATAACAATAACAATAACAATAACAATAACAATAACAATAACAATAACAATAACAATAACAATAACAATAACAATAACAATAACAATAACAATAACAATAACAATAACAATAACAATAACAATAACAATAACAATAACAATAACAATAACAATAACAATAACAATAACAATAACAATAACAATAACAATAACAATAACAATAACAATAACAATAACAATAACAATAACAATAACAATAACAATAACAATAACAATAACAATAACAATAACAATAACAATAACAATAACAATAACAATAACAATAACAATAACAATAACAATAACAATAACAATAACAATAACAATAACAATAACAATAACAATAACAATAACAATAACAATAACAATAACAATAACAATAACAATAACAATAACAATAACAATAACAATAACAATAACAATAACAATAACAATAACAATAACAATAACAATAACAATAACAATAACAATAACAATAACAATAACAATAACAATAACAATAACAATAACAATAACAATAACAATAACAATAACAATAACAATAACAATAACAATAACAATAACAATAACAATAACAATAACAATAACAATAACAATAACAATAACAATAACAATAACAATAACAATAACAATAACAATAACAATAACAATAACAATAACAATAACAATAACAATAACAATAACAATAACAATAACAATAACAATAACAATAACAATAACAATAACAATAACAATAACAATAACAATAACAATAACAATAACAATAACAATAACAATAACAATAACAATAACAATAACAATAACAATAACAATAACAATAACAATAACAATAACAATAACAATAACAATAACAATAACAATAACAATAACAATAACAATAACAATAACAATAACAATAACAATAATAATAATAATAATAATAATAATAATAATAATAATAATAATAATAATAATAATAATAATAATAATTGGTTGTTTTAGTATAACATGAGATTTGCAGACAAGTGCATGAGTCTTATAAAGTCATAGTTCAGGAGTAATTACAATTGTATTCCTTTAAAACAATGGAAGGTTTAATTTCATAGATTGGATCCTTGAATATCAAAGAGAGTTGATCAGACATGTAACGTGAAAATAGAGAAGTACGTGAAAACAATACCTGATTCAAACTTCTGTCAAGTGCTAGAAATAGAAAAGTTAGAATGCATTTTAGATGGTTGCAGTTAGAGATTTGGATGTTCAAGACACTCAATTAAAACCCTTGTTGTTCATGCAGTAAACAATTTATAAAGAAAGATTTGTGTATTTCATACTGTAGTAGAAAGGCCACACAAGTTTAAAGTTATGTTTCTCATGTGCTGTTAGTAGTTAAATACATATTTTCCGAGTTTGATTGTTAATGTTTAGTCAAGGTTGAACACTAGTGAAATATTACTGTCTGCATAGTAATTTGAAGTATTCCTAAACTTTATACGTAGTTTCATTCATAAATATGATTATCAAAATGATATTTGACTGTGGATAGATGCGATAGCTCCATAGGTTAAGGAAAGCAGAATGTTCAACTTATGTAAATAATGCTAGTTTTCTCTAATAGTTAAGCGTTTGTATTGATGTACTTTTACTAATAAATGCCTTGTTTTAACAGAAAGACAGAAATTGACTCAACATATTGCCTTCATATTTCCTTGCCACAGGTTTACCTCGAGACCCTGGTAATAATAATAATAATAATAACAATAATAATAATAATAATAATAATAATAATAATAATAATAATAATAATAATAATAATAATAATAATAATAATAATAATAATAATAATAATAATAATAATAATAATAATAATAATAATAATAATAATAATAATAATAATAATAATAATAATAATAATAATAATAATAATAATAATAATAATAATAATAATAATAATAATAATAATAATAATAATAATAATAATAATAATAAGGTCGGAAGGTAGGTCGGAACAGCTAATAATAAAAATCTCGACGAAAACAATACCTGTTCCCATAACTAGACATTAAGTGTTTGTGAACAAACACGAAGCTGTTCCGTGTTGTTTTGCTTGGATTATGTGCTTCATTGCCCAAGGAATATATAACTGAAAAAAAGGTTTCAAAAAAGTTGTGTAGCTCTTGTTATAAGGTTTTACTTCCCGATTGACCCGTAAGTAAAGGTCAACATGGGCCCACAGCTACCAAAGATTAATCTGCAATGCCAAGGAGTCTATAAAAAATTGGTTGTGTAGATCTTGATATATAGTCCCACTTCCGGCTGACCCAAAAGTAGTTGTCAACTTAGGGTCACAGGTCCAAAGCTAATATTTATTGCCTAAGTCTACAACTGAAGTTTGAACATTAGCTTTGTAATTTTCTAGATATGGGCTCACTTCCGGTTGACCTTTACTTCCTTTACTTCCTTGAATGCCTAAGGAGCTTATAACTGAAAAAAATTGAAAATCTGCTGTATAGTTCTTGAGATATGGTCCCACTTCCGGTTGACGCGGAAGTAGAGGTCAACTTGAGGTCACAGTTTTTTTCAAATTAATCTCCAACCCCCAAGGAGTCTTTAAGAACAAACAGTTGAAAAGTCGGCCGTGAAGTTCTTGAGATATGATGCTGCATAGATTTCCTAATTAATATGCAAATGAGGGTCACTGGTGGTTAATTAATAAATAATTTTAATATGTTTTATGATAGGAATTAAGCTAAACATCCTAAAGCTTCAATTTGATATTATTTTACGTGTTTAAAAACACATAATTAATCTGTAGGATACTCCTTTATTTTCCTACTCCTGCCGATAGGGGGCGCTCTTATGAGACATTTCAATTGCACGATTTCTGCACCGTAATGTCTGTATCTGACTCTGTATTTGTATGTGTACGTCGCAGAGACCAAAACTGTCATAAAATGTCAAGCTATAACTTCCCCTATAGAACACGGCCCAGTTTTATGGCTCTGTCTGCTTCAACCAAACTCTGCCCATATATTGTACCGACAACCATTCTCTGCTTACTGTGCAAGCGCTGAAATATCTGTGCTAGTTCAAAGCAAAGATTACATATGTGAGTTTCCCTGCCCACAAGCAAAAATATCCCTGCTTTGCTGTGAAATATGCTTTATGTAAGCGATAATATCTGCGCTTCTGATCTGGCAATTCTTTGTTTACGCAGTGAAGCAGAGTCAAATTGGACCAATTTCACAAGATTTCCCCTCATGTACTAACAATCTTTTTTGACTTTACATGTTTGAAGTGTAGGCCTTAACAAACCTACTTACAGGGCAAAATTACGTGGTACTCATTACCACCAAAGTCTACTCTTACGATCACCATTTTCCGCTTACAGTGCAAGCTTGGAAAATAATTTGGGAGCTTGGAAGCACACAAACAAAAGAAATCCCTGCTATAAGCAGTCTATTTCGCTTGACGTAAGCGCAGAATTCACTGCTTCTGCAGAGCACTGAATCTTTTTCATTAAAAGCAAGTTCCCATCATGACTCGACTTAGTCGCACCTCAAACCTTACTACGACACTTGTCGAGATAAAATACAGATTCTCAAGATTTGTGCCGCTATGTGCCGCAAAGGCAATATTAATTATGTTGCGAATGGGTGACTAATGAATTTTACTACTCGACTAGTCGCACCTACAACCTGACTACGACACTTGTCGAGATAAAATACGGATTCTCAAGATTTGTACCGCTATGTACCGCAAGGGCAATATTAATTATGTTGCGAATGGGTGTGACTAGTGAAATTTACTGCTCGACTAGTCGCACTTCAAACCTAACTACGACACTTGTCGAGATAGAGTACGTATTCTCAAGATTTGTGCCGCTATGCCGCAAGGGCAATAAAAATTATGTTGCGAATAGTAGTAAGCAACACAACTGGTTCACCAAACAGGTAGTCGGGACAAATTTTGTAGTCGATGTGTGGACACGATTATAACGGAGTAGAGAAAAACAGTAGTCGCGACTCAAGTAATAATTTGTAGTCGCGACTTTAACACTAAAGGACACTAGTCGCCCCTTCCTACTTTTGTCACAAGTAAAGCACGTTTTTTCCTGCGAATGCAAATCAAATTTTTAAGTCACTGTTTTCGCAGTGAAAGTTTCGCAGGAGTTGAGCACAATTAGTCAACTGTAGCAAATTTGTTGATGCAAATTGTGACGTGAAGAACACATTCCCTGCTAAGCTGTAAAATACGCTTAGCGTAAGCACAGTTCCCTGATTACGTAAGCGCTGCGATTCTTTCCTTTAAAAGCCATTGGCCCAGGACCAAACCACATAATAGATTTTTAAACACTAAAAGCAGCTTAACCATGCCTCATGTTCAAGTTGTGAATCCAGGTGTTCTGCTCAATTTCTGCAATTTTGTAAAGCAAAATGTTTTGCCTGTTTATTATAAGCAGCTCTATAAAACTGAGCCACTTTACCACCAGAGAAACGTCAGCAAAATAAAATCTCTGCTTTTGTATTCCTGTCAAAGAGTTTTTGTTTGTCATGGTCTAATTTCCGAGCGTAACGCGAAATACTGGAAATAGTTTAGGAAAATGGTCCCCGGCGCGAACAAGGTGACTTTACCCGTAAATAATTCCAAATCCCGGGCGGTCTATTTTCGTCGTCCACGCTCGTCGCCTGAACTGAACCCGGTCCACGACGCACCATGCTCAGGCTTGTCAAATTTTGGGAACAAGTTTAGACTTGTGCTAGTCGGTGACCGTAAGAAATCTATGTATATTGAACAAAAAAACGCAATAACACCGGTCGAAAATGGGATAAGGACTTGGTCAAGTTAACAATTTAAAAATGTTGACTAATCAAATCAAGTTTTACGCCGTACCCATGATCTTTGAAAAAACTTCCCCGGAAATACAGGTTTTTAAAAATAATTACACTGTTTCTATAAGTTCTGATGCTTTTAAAATTACCATCAATAAAATATATCTTAATCTAAAGCAGTTTTGGGAAGTGTACAACATGTAATTTAATTTTAATCGAATAAATTATGTTTCCGAAAGCTGGGTTTGTTTACACTTCAAGAGATATTGTGTTTGAGCACAGACACAAAACGTGCAATACATGACGTCATGGTGACGTCGTCCAGAATTTTATGTCGGAAATCACATTAACAGGACCTGACTAGTGTATAGCTGAAAAAAGTTTCAGGATTGGCGGTCTACTTTTTGAGATATGGTGTTAACTCGGTTTGCTTATTAAATATTCATAAGCTTAATTAAGGCTTATTAATAAATCCCTTGGACGGTTTCAAGTCTCTGATTGGTCAAAACCCAGTCACGTGTGGGAGTGTTAACGGTGGTATAAAGACCGGTTTTGGAAAATAGCGAGTAAGTGGCCACTAAATCAGCATACATTGTGTAAACCTTGCGCGTTGCACTGTATCGCACGCTTATTTATATCCCTGTTAGTTTCATTGCAACTTCGCACACTTACGCGTACGCGCGCTGAAAATTAATCAATTTTAAGTGCGCGCGTGTTACATGTGCGCGCGTATGAACGTGTTTTAATGTACAAGGAACAGCTATCGTCCAATCATTTGCCTCCTTTGACCCCAGTGAAGGCGCTGAACAGATCATTATTTCAAAGAGTCACTGGTCTCAAAGATCAGTTATGTGAATAACGTACGAAAGAGATGGGAACCATCAAAAGCTCAAATATGGCCCCTGAACATGTCTGGAAGTACCGCCGAGAGAAAAGTCACAAAATTTGGACAATTTTAGTCGTTTAATTCGCTAAAAAAGGTATTTATTAATGGGAATAACAGTGTTCGTACCCGGTCTTCACTGCGTGGTAATGACCTTGGTTGGTGGCTGGCGCTGTTATTCCCTAAATATTTAACAATTTTAATATCATTTACGATAAGAATAAAGCTTATGTTCTAAGCTTCAATTTGGTTTAATAAACTCACTCTTTCGTATTATGGTTTAGGAGATTAGGCTGCCGCAAAAACGTGTACAAACGCTATGGGATTAAGGGGAGAAACAAAGAATAATAATAATAATAATAAAAACTAGAGATAGTGATTGTAAACAATCACACAGCTGTTCCTGAATTTTTAAATAATAGTTTTCTTTGCTACAATAAAACACACACATTACAACTCTTTGACATGTGATTACCTGGTATTGTATCTGATACTAAATCAAAAGAAGCTTTAACACAAAAAAAGGTCAACATGGCGCCATGGTCATTATGTTGAATAAATTTAACCCAAGTTCAAAAATCGATTATGTAGTTCTTGAGATAGGATCCCACTTCCGGTTAACCCGGAAGTAAAGGTCAATACTGGGTCACGGAAAGCCATGCTTGATTTCCAATGCACAAAGAGTTCATAACTGAGAAAAAATTGAAAATCTGTTGAGTAGTTCTTGAATTAAGGTTCCACTTCCGGTTGACCCGGAAATAAAGGTCAACATAGGGTCACACCTACCCGATGCAATTGTCCAATGCCAAAGGAGTCCATAACTGAAAAAAAGTTTGAAAATCGGTTGTGTAGTTGTTGAGAAATGGTCCCACTTCCGGTTGACCCGGAAGAACAGGTCAAAATGGGGTCACGGATTTTCCCCAAGAAAATTTAATGCCTAAGGAGTATATAACTAAAGAAAATAATTAAATCGGTTTTGTAACTCCTAAGATATGGTCCCACTTCCGGTTGACCCGGAAGTAGAGGTCAAATCGGGGTCACGGTTACCCGAGGCAAATCTCCTATGCCTAAGGAGTCTAATACTGAAAAAAACTTTGAAATCGGCTGTACACTTCTTGAGATATAGTGCTGCAAAGAAACACTCATTAAAGCTTCTAATTAGCATAAATTAACACGTGATGACGTCACAGTCTTTAAATTGTGTTTTTCGTACTAATAAATTTCATAAGGTACAAGATGGTATGTAACTTACCCCAATCCAATGACTTTTACAAAAACCCAGTTATGTATTGCACCACCATGGACAAGATGTATGAATGCAATGATCAATCCATATCACGTCGTACCCATGATGCCAAGATTTTTAATTAATCATTAATTATTGACGTACTTTGACTGATTTTAATAAACTGAAACATCTCTTATAAGAATCAGTAAATTTTTCTACACAGAATATAAAATTTTGAAAACGAACAGATAAATTATTTTGAAGTTATTGTCAATTATTGTGTTTTTGACTTGTAAAACGTTTCCACTTTTAGCTCCATATGTTTGTACACAGAAAATAAAACGTGCAATCGTATGACGTCATGATGACGTGACTGAAAGCGTTAGGCTGGAAGTCTTATCTACACTTCAAGACAAGTCCATAACCGAAAAAATAAATTGGATTGGATGTTTAATTCTTGAGATATGATGGGAACAATATTGCCTAATTAAATATTCACACGGCTGTAACTTGAATAATTAATTAAGAATGTTAGTCTAATTAAATTTAAAAATTAAGTTAGGCCATAAACTTTCATATGATATATGATTTGTCACTTTCTGATAATTATAATTTGACATATAACAATTTGAAAAGTCAAGTGTTAAGTCAATACGATTTTGAGGAAAGAAAGAATAATAATAATAATAATAATAATTAAAAAAAATAAAAATCTCGACGATTACAATAGCTGTTCCGACTAAAGTTCGGAACAGCTAATAATAAAAATCTCGACGAAAACAATAGCTGTTCCGACTGGATCGGAACAGCTTATAATAGTGGCAATTTATAATGCGCCATGTCTGTCTAAAATACATCCTGGCGCAGGAGAGATGCCGAAGCCAGAATGCAAAGAATATAGTTGAGCACAAAAATAAGTTTTCAAATGGGTTTTGAAGCTGGAATATGTAGTGAGTTGTCGGAGTTTAGGGTAGTCTTGGTGCAAGACGTCCCTGTTTTGTATTTCCACAAATTTCCGCCGCCCATAGAGGGCGCTATCACTCTACCAACCGCTATCACCCACGAACCGTGATAGGGCGCAAGTACTAAAGCGGAAGTAATACAGGAGCGAGAAATTCTACACCAAATCCGGTGTCAGGGGGTAGAGGGGTTTGGAAAAGGAAAACACATGGTATCGGTGTGGTCTACTGTATGTTGATTTGTGGTTTTCCAAATAGGCAAAGCATAGAGTAAGGGGCAAAGCAATGGTTAGAAAATTAGAACAGACCTTGAATTTAAATGCATATACACTGAAAAAAAGAGTGGGGGAGAATGGGAGGCTGGGTGAAAAAAATCTCACTAAAAAGATTGTTTATCCGGTGATATTAATGTCGAGCCATTATATACCTTTAATGGATTGCTCAAGAACATATTTTCAGTGCTTTATATAAGCTCTTCATCAGTCACCACTTTTTGCTGTTATCCTTTTTAAGAATGTTTTGCAACAAGGAGAGATCAGATCTGGTTTATTTAGACAAGAGGATCCAGCAAGACGGGTATTTTTCGTTTGTTATTGGTATACGTAGTATCGTCTAGATCAAAGCACTGGTTTAGTTTCAGTTTTGTGTACCCAACTCTAGTTTCTGTTGTAGGTCAAACAGGATTTGCAAGTTCTGTGCGTCCATTTTTTCGATTGTGTTTTTTTTCGGTTGAAACTTGCAATCTAGCTCGAATTAGTTGGTCCTTTATGACATTTTGTCTTTTGTAGGCTAACAGAGGAGGTGCAGGAAAAGGGCTGTGAAGGAAATCACTGTCATTATAAGGTGCCAATGTTTGAACAGTGCACGTTTGAGATTTGAGTGTTTGATCTGTGGACTATGGTGTTCCATAGAGGACAGCCTCCGTGGTTGTTGTGAGTTGAGCCGTCGGAGTTGTGAGTTGGCCGTCGGAGTTGTGAGTTGGCCGTCGGAGTTGTGAGTTGGGCCGTCGGAGTTGTGAGTTGGGCCGTCGGAGTTGTGGGTTGTCCGTCGGAGTTGTGGGTTGTCCGTCGGAGTTGTGGGTTGGCCGTCGGAGTTGTGGGTTGGCCGTCGGAGTTGTGGGTTTGCCGTCGGACTTTTTTTTTTTTTTTTTACTAAACTGCAATGGCCAATAGGTGGCGTAGGCCTACTTCCGGGTTCTTGTTTGGCAATAATACACATGGTAATTGAGTTCCGATTGTGATGAATTGTACCTTGCTGACTCGATTCCTCACCGAGAAGGCAGTGATATGTCGTTTTTGCTTGCCTTAGGCCTACATAAAATGGATGGACCCATGTGTTTGATGCTTTTATTGGGAAATTAGGCCTATGTTTTGTTCGCACTATGTTGTCAGATGGCAGATCTGATATTTTATATTTATCTACGCCCCTATTCTAAATGTTGTTCATGAATTGTAACAATATTCTTTAATAACTGCAGGTAGGATGCGGGCCTTATTAGAATATTAAAACTAATCACGAACAGCATAAAAGTGTAGAATTTGAACGTATATACATGTACAGGGCCAGACAGCACGCCATCGTCACGCGTGTGTGAAGACCTCTCGAACAATGAGGAAATAATTATGATTGCTGCTACCACCTTCCAGAAGTTGTGATGTGCTCAATAATGACATAGCTGAAGAAAATGGAAGGATATCAAAAATATCCTTCACCTGCTCAGTTACTGTCTCTGTTGTACCTTTGTATAAGGGTAGGCACAACCTTTAATTATTATTATTATTATTATTATTATTATTATTATTATTATTATTATTATTATTATTATTATTATTATTATTATTATTATTATTATTATTATTATTATTATTATTATTATTATTATTATTATTATTATTATTATTATTATTATTATTATTATTATTATTATTATTATTATTATTATTATTATTATTATTATTATTATTATTATTATTATTATTATTATTATTATTATTATTATTATTATTATTATTATTATTATTATTATTATTATTATTATTATTATTATTTTTATTATTGTTATTGTTATTGTTATTGTTATTGTTATTGTTATTGTTATTGTTATTGTTATTGTTATTGTTATTGTTATTGTTATTGTTATTGTTATTGTTATTGTTATTGTTATTGTTATTGTTATTGTTATTGTTATTGTTATTGTTATTGTTATTGTTATTGTTATTGTTATTGTTATTGTTATTGTTATTGTTATTGTTATTGTTATTGTTATTGTTATTGTTATTGTTATTGTTATTGTTATTGTTATTGTTATTGTTATTGTTATTGTTATTGTTATTGTTATTGTTATTGTTATTGTTATTGTTATTGTTATTGTTATTGTTATTGTTATTGTTATTGTTATTGTTATTGTTATTGTTATTGTTATTGTTATTGTTATTGTTATTGTTATTGTTATTGTTATTGTTATTGTTATTGTTATTGTTATTGTTATTGTTATTGTTATTGTTATTGTTATTGTTATTGTTATTGTTATTGTTATTGTTATTATTATTATTATTATTATTATTAATATTATTATTATTATTATTATTATTTTAACGAACTAGCATTAATCCTTCACTGACTTCTTTTTCGTTCAAGGCATCATACCATGAAAGAGTTATATGTTTTTACACCCCGATAGTAATTTAACATTAAATAAAAATTAAATAAAATTAAAAGTGTAGGCCTATCATTAAATTAGTCCAAAGATGGTCAAATCATCCTTTACTATTTGAAAGTGTTATTAAAGTTGGATTGACCCGGTATGGATGAATAGTATTTTTTAATTAATAAACTTGAAATAATTTCGGAAAATGAGCCGCCAATTTAACCATCAGCCTATTCTATTTCGCACGAAATCGAATGCTACTAAAAAGGGTCATTCGGTTTCTTTTTAAAGCTAGTCAAATGTACTTTTACTTCATTCGATTTAACAAAATAATAATTAAATTTAATAATTCCTCGAAGCTGCATTCAAATTCGCAGGAGTTTGTTTGATGCGTGTGTTTATCCATTCAATTTCATTTTGGAGCAGTCAATTATGGAATTTGTGCAATCTTAAAAACGCTTTGTTTACTTTTTGTCTCCTTACGAACATTAAAGGCATGCGGTTCATTTGTCTGGCACTCTTGAACATAATAATATGCCAAGATGGCTGGCACGCAAACAGATTGATGGTTGGCGGAAAAAAGAGAAAAACATAACAAAATAACAAAAAACAACAACATTCAAACACAATCAAATATCAGGTCTTGGTCAGTTAACCATTAAAGTCACCTGGAAATATATTTTTTCTTCTTTCAAACATAAGAGTATAAGCTTACGAACAATAAAACAATTTGTTTAGTAATTGTTTGTCACGATTTATATGTTTAAAAAATATATAAAGTTGTTGTGGGGGCTGACTCCGCCTACCCCTTTTGTGACGTCATTCAAGGCAGACTTTGCCTGCAATGCGTATAGTAAACACACGTGCAAAGTACATGTACGTCCAAGTCATGAATTGGTACATTTCAAAAAGTGTTTTTCTGCATTCAGCAGCAATACACCTGTCGGCATTGCCGGAAAAAAACAAATTTTTGGAAACGTACAAACTCACGACTTGGTCCATACATGTACTTTGCATTTGTGTTTACTCTACGCATTAAAGGAACACGTTGCCTTGGATCGGTCGAGTTGGTCTATAAAAAGCGTTTGAAACCGTTTGTTATGAAATGTATATGGTTAGAAAGATGATTTAAAAGTAGAATATAATGATTCACACAAGTATCACTCAAAATTGCACGGTTTTCTTTTTACGTCGCGAACTATCACGGTCGGCCATTTATATGGGAGTCAAAATTTTGACTCCCATAAATGGCCGACCGTGTTATTGGACGAGGTAACAAGAAAACCACGCAATTTCGAGGCATATTTGTGTAGATCATTGTATTCTACTTTTACAACATCTTTCTAACCATATGCATTTTATAACAAACGGTTTCAAACGCTTTTCAAAGACCAACTCGACCGATCCGAAGGCAACGTGTTCCTTTAAAGGCAAAGTCTACCTCGATTGACGTCACGAACAGCGCCCTCTCGGGTCGGGGTCTACTCTTTAATTTGTAAATAACATAAGAACTGGTTTTTTAAAACCTTAGTTAACTGTTTATTCACATTCCACTCATCAAAACACATATATTAGTGACAAAAGCTTTATTTTGACAAAATACCACTTCCAGGTGACTTTAAAGGTCTCCCGAACAAAATAAATAAGAAAAAACCTTGTGGGGTCCCAGGTAAAGTCTACTAAGAAACATAAAATAAAGAAAATAGGGTTCGTTGATTTAAAAGTGAAAAAGAATACGAAACAGTTGCCTTGTACAGTTTATCTGTTTATTCGTTTTTCGTAAGTCGTACTTATCCTCGTTTAGCGAAATTGTTTGCCTCTTTACAAAATTGAAAATGATTAAATCAGCAAAATCTCTAGTCGAACCAGCTTTGCTAAATTGAATGATGATTGTGTGTCATGAAAAAGAATGAGTGAAAAAAGAACATGAATGCCTCCAAACGAAATTGAATGACCGAATTCTGAATTTGAAACGCAGTAAAAACCGGAGAGGCAAAATAGCTTTAATTCGAACGCATGGAAATTAAATTGGCTGCTCATTTTCCGAAATTTACCGAGAAAACCTATATTATGTTTGTGGTAAACGGAAATACGAACGCATGAATAAAATAAGCAAACGGAACTGTGCAAGTTTTCCTGATACCCGAGCTGTGACCTGTGCGTATGCAAGCTGTGCTTCCAACTAACAAATATAGTCATCAATCTGACGATACATTCAGTTTGTTTTGTTGACATAATCCTTGGTGGGTTTGTTTATTGTACAAACAAAAACAAAAACTACTCCTTGTGAATCCCCCGGGAATCTAATAGCAATTTACAGATGCTTCGCCAGATTTTAATACGATCTGAAGGCCAAAATATGTTAAATTGCATCATCCCAGGATATAGAGAGTTGCTGGCTTTTCCTTTATAAAAAATTATTTCAACGATTAAAAATTTAAAAAATATAGTGAATGGCTGTATCAGCCTTTTCATTTGCATGTATTATGACGTCAATGTTTCAATAATTTGCATGTCCGGCAGTCTGGTGCTTGAATATTATGTACTTCTGTACACAAAGTGACACATTATAGCTGACACTTTGTTTCGTAGTGTGTGCACGAAACGAACAGTCATGAATATTCATTAAGTTACACATTCTCCTGATTGACCGCAGTTCAACCAATCAGAATTAAGGGGTCTGAATAAAAATCGTTCTATACCTAAAGTTCCTGGTGTTAAAAATATGTAAAAATATTCATTTTGTTGAGGAATACGGGAAAACCATCATCCAGGCTATGTGTGTTGTCATGACAATCGAGACGAAGGCACACGTGTGCATAGGTTTTTCGGGACCCCTTACACTTAACCTATACCACAACTCCGACGGACAAATCACAACTCAGACGGCCAACTCACAACTACGACGGCCAAATCACAACTCCGACGGCCAACTCACAACTACGACGGACAACTCACAACTACGACGGCCAACACACAACTCCGACGGCCAACTCACAACTCCGACGGACAACCCACAACTCCGACGGCCAACTCACAACTACGACGGCTTAACTCACAACTCCGACGGACAACCCACAACTCCGACGGCCAACTCACAACTACGACGGACAACCCACAACTCAGACGGATAACTCACAACTCCGACGGCCCAACCCACAACTCCGACGGCCCAACTCACAACTACGACGGCTTAACTCACAACTCCGACGGACAACCCACAACTCCGACGGCCAACTCACAACTACGACGGATCAACTCACAACTACGACGGACAACTCACAACTACGACGGCTCAACCCACAACTCCGACGGACAACTCACAACTACGACGGATCAACTCACAACTACGACGGACAACTCACAACTACGACGGCTCAACTCACAACTACGACGGACAACTCACAACTACGACGGCTTAACTCACAACTACGACGGACAACTCACAACTACGACGGCTTAACTCACAACTCCGACGGCGAACCCACAACTCCGACGGCCAACTCACAACTCCGACGGCCAACTCACAACTACGACGGCCCAACTCACAACTCCGACGGACAACTCACAACTACGACGGCTTAACTCACAACTCCGACGGCGAACCCACAACTCCGACGGCCAACTCACAACTCCGACGGCCAACTCACAACTACGACGGCCCAACTCACAACTCCGACGGCCAACTCACAACTCCGACGGCTCAACTCACAACCCCGACGGCCAACTCACAACTACGACGGCCAACTCACAACTCCGACGGACATTAACAACACGACGCCCAATTAACCAGCACGATGCCCATCTCAGAATCACGAAGCCCAACTCAGAAGCAAGACGCCCAACTTCATGGCACTACACCCAACTCACAACGCCCAACTCACAACCACGACATTGAATCCACAACCAGCGACGCCCAATTCACAAACACGACGCCCAATTCACAATTACACGACGCCAAACTCAATAACACGACGCCCAATTCACAATCACAAAATACCCAATTCACAACCACGGTGCCCAACTAACAACACAACCAGAATGCACAACTCACAACTCCGACGGACAACAACTCCGACGGCCAACTCACAACTACGACGGACAACCCACAACTCCGACGGACAACCCACAACTCCGACGGACAACTCACAACTCCGACGGACAACCCACAACTCCGACGGACAACCCACAACTCCGACGGCCCAACTCACAACTCCGACGGACAACTCACAACTCCGACGGCCCAACTCACAACTCCGACGGCTCAACTCACAACAACGACGGAGGCTGTCCTCTATGGAACACCATAGTGGACATAGTTTGTCGGCGCTGAAATACCTGGTGAACTTGTTGGGGAAGTGTTATGTGGGGCTTATGGTTTTGTTGGTGGGTGAAATCTTGATCTAGAAATGATGGCACACAGAAATAACATTATGATTGTGACATCAATTGGACCTGTGTTGGATGATGTAATCATGTGTGATGGTCAACATCACGGGAGCATGGTCAGTGTATGGAGCTACATGTTGGGCCTGTGTTATCTAGGAATGTGTGTGTTTTACCAATAGGATCATTAGAAGTAGTTAGAACAAGACCTCTCTTATCTTAATCCAATTAGCGCCCAGGCTCTCCTCCATTGCTCCATGGTTTTACAATAAATGGAACGACATAAGCCCGTTTCACACGAGCTTTCTAAACCATGGTCGTTGGGAACGAAATCGCATTCCCGTTATATAATCACAAATTTGCGTCGTGTGAAATGAATCCGAGTGATGAAATCGCCAGGGACCCGCGTAATAAACAACCGGGATCAAGACCTCCTCCAAAAAATCGCAACCCTGTTTAGAATCACCTAGCCTTGATCAAGGCTGTTGCCGTACTGTTCCCCGGCCCGGTTCGCGGTACACGCATGCAGTGCATACACAAATGACATTACCATACGTTGTACAGCGAGAACAGTATAGCGTAGTCGTGAGAACGGTCGTGTCTTTGTATTTTCAACCTCATACACGTGGCTCAAACAACAGCCTTGATGGGTTTGTAAAGCTTTATCGGAATTCCGATAAAAGGGTATTCATGATGTGGGCGTGTCATTCTAAACATTGGCCAATCACAGGCGCGATTGAGAATGACGTATTACTTCTAGCAATCATGCCACGTCCATGTGTGTATGTGTGTGTGTGTACGCTGTACGCTAGCTATATGTACATATGTACTGTACTACGTGCTTTTTATAGCAGTGTCGGGAGCGTGGTGTTTATTAGCTAAGATTGTAAGGGGTCTGAATACGCTGCTGGACGGGTGAGCCGGACATGACTCGCCCGGTCGGTAATGGTGTTGAACAACTTCGAACAACTTGCGTTGTCTTGCGTTTCATTATAACACGAGGACTAGCATCATAATTACAACGTAGCTGGTAGATTTGTCCCAGAATTGGAAGCTGCTGTACTATAAGTGTAACGTTGTAGTGTAGTACTAGTATGTCAAGAGTTAGTTTATGAAATTGAACTTTATTTGTAGTTAATGTTCAGCCACACGCCATCTTCTACCGTCTGTCGACAACACATATTTTCGATCCCCAACTTTGATTTACCGCGAGAAACGTAATGAATAATATATGTCTACATTAATACAAAATAAAAAGCTGTTTTTTTTATCTCATCTGGTCTGTGTTTGTGCTTCAAGGGGATGGAATGTGTTGTACTGTCATATGCCCAACACCGAAGAATTCTTACCAAGTAGCCATCTTGCCGGAAACCCACGACACCTGGATACTTTTTTAACCTTTCTCAAACACATTTCACATGGTCTAATTTTCTTCCTTCTATTTCTAAACCCATGATTGATGCATTAAACGCGGCTGTTATATTTTGTTGAAAGTTTCTGTAGTTGTATTGCAAATTATACACCACTGATTTCCAGCGACTTACAGTTTTGTTTTACTAGTAGGGATTTCTCCCTCGCCCGCCGCCATTATTGCAACTCTACTACAGCCACTGCTTGTTTACAATACGTCGACAAGCACATGTGTGTGAGCGCTTGCAGAACAACGTTGTGATTGACATCGCAGCGAGAGTTTATAGGTCAACCAACAACCAATGAGAACGGGTTGTTAGTAAACATTAGCATAATGAGCTCCGCCCTAAATTTTGGCAGATACAAAACCATCAAGGCGCTACTTGGGAAGTACCCATGTACCGTAAGTGTACCTACGTATGTGTACATACAGTGTACGCTGTACACGTATTATATGCACTGTGTTATGTATGGGGGAGCGATGGCGGAATTCAGTGATGGGGACTGGGATTTTGCAGATCGCGGCTGGCTGTAGCGCCTTGATCAAGGCTAAGAATCGCCGGATCACTCGTG
Organism: Asterias amurensis; assembly: GCF_032118995.1. Taxonomy (NCBI): domain Eukaryota; kingdom Metazoa; phylum Echinodermata; class Asteroidea; order Forcipulatida; family Asteriidae; genus Asterias; species Asterias amurensis. The sequence continues at coordinate 6,801,778 of NC_092657.1, read as the reverse complement.
TGAAACGAAACACAGTAGATTACAAAGGTCCTCGGTGATCGCACAACGACCATGCATGCACAAACCATGGGGTTTCTTTACGCACAAACTTTTAAGCAGTACACGTCATTACCTGATGGAGAAAGTTCGTATATTCCACATCCAACAAAATGGTGTCGGCAGCACAAATTGAAAATTAGTTTATTTTATGCTTTCCTCAAAGTCAAAGTTTGTTTCTATGGTTTCTATGACCAAGAAGCTTCCGATCAAGAAAGCCTTGAATCTGGCCTTTTCCGCTTGCAATTTCAAATAAAATGCTTTCGAATACATTCATGTTTGGAGTCGGGACGCTCAGAAATCGTTTATTTGTTATCATTTTGTCAATTTCTTTGATATCCAAACGGCTTGACGTTGCAAAATGTAACGACTACCCAGTGTCATTTTGATTGCATCAAAAACGGGAAAGAAAATCTGTAAACACACGTGTGCAGATAGACTTGACAGTCAGTCCTTTTGATGTTCAACGAAAGCATACACATCGCGCGCACTGCACATACAAAACACAAGTAGGACTTTTCCTTACTCTATTACAGGAGGTAGTAAGAATTTGGTTGTGATCAATCGCTGTACAATTGAAGTACATGTATTTCGCCGCAAATTCTCCACACATGCATACTCTGCCGACGTCAACATCTAGCAAGGGTTGAATCCGATCGAGAAACACTCTGAGCGTCTTTTAATGCACGCAAAAAATAGTGGTGTGGACGCAAACCCTCTCGCTTATCTCTCGTTTTTTAATTTAAATTTACACTGAATGAACTCGGAGAACACATTATTTTAAGGTAAAAAATCTGGAAGATTCTTATGCCTGGAAAACACATTGGTGCGCCAAAAAATGATCGATGGTAACCTAAAGCAAACACATGACATTGCACGGGACACTGACAGAGCACCAGCGAACTGATATATAACCCACAGTGCGATCTCGCATAAACAAGGGACGTCGGGAACGCAATGTGCGTGGTCGTGTGAATGTTGGTCATAAAATCGCAAACAACCTTTGTGGCAGACAACTGGCGCCCACAACAAGGGACGTTGGTCTTCGGCTCTCGTGTGAAAAGGGCTATAGGATCTGCATATAGGCCGCCTGTTGAGGTATATAGAGACAGTGGTGGGAAATTATTCCTTACATTTACGAGGGAAAAATTGCTATACTGCTGCACATGGGAAAGGTCGACCAAGTGTTTGTATCCCTCGTGTGCACACCATTGTTTTTTCTACCTACATCTTCCACTCTATTTCTGTTCTTTTCATTTCTCCTTTTTATTCCCCACTTCCCTCCCTACTCTACAACTTAACACCCGTATACCTACCTACACCCATTTCCCACTACATCATTACCATTGTTTTTCGCTTCCATTTTACCCATAAACCTGTCAACTTGAATGATCCGATACCACGCAACAGACCTTCACCCTCCGTTTAAAAAGAGTTACATACAAATAGAAAAATATATGACAAATAAATAGATGTCAACAAAATATTAATAAATAAACAAATAGGCCCGTAAAAAGAAAGGTAAACAAATAAATGAATGAATGAATAAGTAAAAAAATGTATATATATATAAAGAAAAAACTTAAATGGGTTTGACTGGAAAAAGAGAAGCAATCACTGGTATGAAACCTATAGAGACGTCATATCGCAAAACAAGAGAGACTTTTATGAACATAACTTAGACAAATACGAGCTATAGTAGATTGCCAAAATCAAGATGACTGCTCACGTAGTATAAAACATTGTGAGAAACGGCTCTCTCTGAAGTAATGTAGTTTTAGAGAAAGAAGCAATTTTCCACTAATTTGATTTCGAGACCTCAGATTGAGAATTTGAGGTCTCGAAATCGAGCATCTGAAAACCTCGTGTGACAAGGTTTTTTTTTTCATTATTATCTCGCAACTTGGACAACCGATTGAGCTAACACGTTTTCACGGGTTTGTTATTTTATGCATATGTTGAGATACGCCAAGTGAGAAACTGGTCTTTGACAATTAGCAATTGTGTCCAGTGTCTTTAAGCCTAATATTATCCTAAAGTATAAAGATAAAAGAGTTAAATCTTATATAAAATTGAAGCTTGAAAATAAGCTTTACTCTAAACGTAATTTTGTTTTAAATTATTAATTAATTAACCTTGAGATCTTCATTTGCATATTTAATTAGTAAATCTTAGTAGAGCGCCATATCTCAATAAGTATACTTCCGGGTCAACCGGAAGTTGGCCCATTTTTTGTTTCAGTTATACTACACAATCAATCTTCATTTTTTGTCTCAGTTATAGACTCCTTTTAAATTTTTACTTTGGAAAACCGTGACCCCATGTTGACCTCTACTTCCGGGTCAACCTGAATTGGGACCAGCTCTCAAGACCTATACAACCTATTTCAAACTTGTTCCAGTTTCCACGACCCCATGTTTACCTCTACTTCCGGGTTAACCTGAATTGGGACCATATCTCAAGAACTATACAACCGATTTTCAAACTTTGTTTTCAGTTGCACATTCCTTTGTGTTAAATATTAACTTTAAAAAATGTGTCCCCTTGTTGATCTCTACTTCAGGGTCAATCGGAAGTGGGACCATACCTCAAGAACTACACCACTAATTTTCAAACCCTTTTTCACTTAGAGACTCTTAACAAAATTTGGCCCCCATATTGACCTAGCTCTACTTCCAGGTCAACCGGAAGTGGGACAATATCCCAAGAACTTCACAACCGATGTTCAAACCTTTTTTCAGTTATAGCCTAACAAACAATACAGTATCGGGCCAATGGTGACATGTACCGGCGTCGAGTTTCGATACGGTGCCGTTAATTATGATGATGATATTGAGCCAGAATTGGGTCAGTGCTGGCCTTCTTCCGGTCAAGCGTCATGTCCTTGCTAGTAAAGTACCTACACTGGGCCAATGTCGGTTTTATAGAGGCAAACTATTTAGTTAGGACGGAGGTTTGCCTGTCTTGGCCAATATTGGTTTTGTGCGGCACACCGTTTCGGCAAAATGATGAACCTTTAATGGGCCAATGCTGGTTTTGTAGCGGTGCACCATTTTGGGAAAGTGGTAGAAAACCTGTAGTGGTCCAATACTGGTTTTGCGGCACACCATTTGGGAAAACAGGCAGAAAACCTCTCATTGAGCCAATACTGGTTTTGCAGCACACTATTTGGGAAAACAGGTAGAAAACCTCTCATTGAGCCAATACTGGTTTTGTAGCTGCACACCATTTTTTGTAAAAATGGTATCATATAGAAAACCTTTTCGGGGCCAATCATGCCAATACTGGCTTTAGCAAAACGGTAAAGAAATATGTTCTAATTACTAAACCGACTTGATATTTAAAAAGGAATTAGCCCATGCAAGTTATTGAAGCTGGGTGGATTTCACAAAGAGTAGTCTTATCTCGAGTTAGGAAGAGTTAATCGTCCTAACTTAGGACTAGCCATACGTTTCTTATATCTCCAAGGACTATGTCCTAAGTTAGGACTAGGCCTAACTCTCTGTGAAATCGACCCCATTATGAGAAACCGAATACTATTAATAAAACATAATTCTAAAATGTATACCTCCTTTATTATTTTATTGGTTTTTACATAGCATTTTTATTTTGATTTATTCATTGCTGCTGTTTTTTCATTTTTCATGTTTTTTGTTTATCATGGACAATTACACTTTATTGTAATGAACTTTTTTATTGCAAAGTAATTTCATTTAAATTTAATATATTTGATATACTTTTTGCATTTTTATTTTATTAATAAAAATTTACGAGTTAAAATGCTGGTTGAATTTTCGTCTGATAATGAAAGTTTTACTTTCTGTCATCTGTCTACTGGTTTGTTGGCGGCACACCATATTGGCAAAATGGTAGAAAACTCTGGAACGCCAAAGAGGCATTTAATCATCGGTGGTGGTCTTTTGCAACCGGTGATCAAATTTGTCATCGGTGGTGGTCCTATGCAATCGGTGGTCAACTTTAGTGATCGGTGGTGGCTTTTTGCAATCGGTCAACTTTAGGGATCGGTGGTGCCTTTTTGCAATCGGTCAACTTTAGTGATCGGTGGTGGCTTTTTGCAATCGGTCAACTTGAGGGATCGGTGGTGGCTTTTTGCAATCGGTCAACTTAAGGGATCGGATGTGGCTTTTTGCAATCAGTCAACTTTAGGGATCGGTGGTGGCTTTTTGCAATCGGTCAACTTTTGCAACCGGTGATGGAATGTTGGGATATCCGAATTTTGCGTCCGGTCGGTGCAGGCCTACTTCAAAACCTATGATTGTGTAGATTGTGGATATTAATTGTTGTTATTTTCTAGTTCACACCACCATGGAGGATAAATTACACGCAGCGGGTTGACTGACTTGCGAAACATTTTTCGAAGAATACCATTTTATAACTATGTAAGGGGGAACGCAACAAACATCAAATTAATCAGCTCTTTCTAAAAAGATAATAATAATAATAACAAATGGGTAGGAGAGGGTGTGGAAGGGTATCTATGTCCCACAATTGGTTGTCGTCTTCCGGAAATGGTGTATGCCGGGGAAATACAAATATTTATATTCAGTGAAGGGAAATGTTTTTGAACACGAGTTTCTACCGATAGTTTTGTGTGTCAGGGGAAATCTGAAATCATACAAGTAGCTCTGTGTAAACAGGGGCCTTATTCATGAAGCCCTCGTAAATCGGTCACTTACGTGGCTCTAAGTAAGACGTTAGTAAGACTTTAGTAAGCCCTTACGTGTTATTCACGAAGCATTCGTATCGCTTTACTACCGCGTTACTTACTAAACCTCTCGTAACGCCTTCTTAAGCGGGAACACGCTTGAGCTGAACAGTCATGGATTTGTTATGTAATTCACTGGAGCGTGATCTCATTGTCCAGAACATACAGTGACTGGACTGGACTATAGAAGACATGGAGAGCCAGACTAAAGCAAGGAGGAAGACCGTTGTCCCGCAACGCGAGGAGGAGGCAAAGGGGAATCATTGGAAGGCGAAGTTTCTCAACTGCTGAGATAGTGAAGTTAGTTGACCTTGTTGCATTGAATTGGTAGGTGCTTAATAACAAATCTTCAGATGTTGTAACGCTGAAGAGAAAGGCCGACACCTCGGCAAATGTTGAAAAAGTCCTCAGAACTACCAAAGTGGTTCATCACAAATGGGATGACATTCAGAGATTTCGCAAGCTTTCACACGACGCAAACATACAATGAGAGTACAAAATGTAGTTGGTTACCCCTTAACTAAAAATATAAAATAAATAAATAAACGAAGTAAATAAACGAAGTAAATAAAGTAAACGAAGTAAATACTACAGAGCAACTCGTTCGCACCTAACCTCCCGACTTGACATGGGAAACTCTGTCCTCTATGGACTGCATAATAAATTTACCGCTTGTGTCGCCTTAAAAATATTGCCGTCAGAATTGTAACCCGGTCCAACACTAGAGTCACATCACACCTATCCTACAAGATCTACATTGGCTACCCATTAAGGATAGAATCATCTTCAAGATCCTTGTGTATGTCTATCGCTCATTTCAAAAGGCACTTTATCACCATATCTCTCAGAAGGACTCCAACCCCATACTTCCAACCGCCAGTCTATATGCGATCTAATAACAAACATCTTTTAAGGAAACCCCTGGCCAAAACATCATGGGGTGAAAGATCAATTACTTCTGCTGCTCCTTCATTATGGAACGACTTGCCGGATCATGTTAAACTTTCTTCATCAATAGCTTTGTTAAAAACTTCCCTCAAGCCTCATCTAATGAGGACTTTATAACTTTTTCCCGTTTCTTGTGTCACTGCGCCATGAGCCCATTTAGATGGATACCCGCGCATTATACATGCACACTATTATTATTACTATTAACTAAACAAATAATTATTTAAAGGCAGTGGACACTATTGGTAATTACTCAAAATAATTATTAGCATAAAACCTTAAAAAGCCACCACCGATCACTAAAGTTGACCGATTGCAAAAAGCCATCAACGGTTGCAAAAGTTGACCGATAGCAAAAAGCCACCACCGATCAATAAAGTTGACCAATTGCAAAAAGCCAGCACCGATCACTAAAGTTGACCGATTGCAAAAAGCCACCACCGATCACTAAAGTTGACCGATTGCAAAAAGCCACCACCGGTCCCTAAAGTTGACCGGTTGCAAAAAGCCACCACCGATCACTAAAGTTGACCGATTGCAAAAAGCCACCACCGATCACTAAAGTTGACCGATTGCAAAAAGCCACCACCGATCCCTAAAGTTGACCGATTGCAAAAAGCCATCAACGGTTGCAAAAGTTGACCGATAGCAAAAAGCCACCACCGATCAATAAAGTTGACCAATTGCAAAAAGCCAGCACCGATCACTAAAGTTGACCGATTGCAAAAAGCCACCACCGATCACTAAAGTTGACCGATTGCAAAAAGCCACCACCGGTCCCTAAAGTTGACCGGTTGCAAAAAGCCACCACCGATCACTAAAGTTGACCGATTGCAAAAAGCCACCACCGATCACTAAAGTTGACCGATTGCAAAAAGCCACCACCGATCCCTAAAGTTGACCGATTGCAAAAAGCCATCAACGGTTGCAAAAGTTGACCGATAGCAAAAAGCCACCACCGATCAATAAAGTTGACCAATTGCAAAAAGCCAGCACCGATCACTAAAGTTGACCGATTGCAAAAAGCCACCACCGATCACTAAAGTTGACCGATTGCAAAAAGCCACCACCGGTCCCTAAAGTTGACCGGTTGCAAAAAGCCACCACCGATCACTAAAGTTGACCGATTGCAAAAAGCCATCCCGATCACTAAAGTTGACCAATTGCAAAAAGCCATCACCAAACACTAAAGTTGACCGATTGCAAAAAGCCAATCCGATCACTAAAGTTGACCGATTGCAAAAAGCCATCACCGATCACTAAAGTTGACCGAATGCAAAAAGCCACCACCGATCCCTAAAGTTGACCGGTTGCAAAAAGCCACCACCGGTCCCTAAAGTTGACCGATTGTAAAAAGCCACCACCGATCACTAAAGTTGACCGATTGCAAAAAGCCACCACCGATCACTAAAGTTGACCGATTGCAAAAAGCCATCACCGATCACTAAAGTTGACCGAATGCAAAAAGCCACCACCGATCCCTAAAGTTGACCGGTTGCAAAAAGCCACCACCGGTCCCTAAAGTTGACCGATTGCAAAAAGCCACCACCGATCACTAAAGTTGATCGATTGCAAAAAGCCACCACCGATCACTAAAGTTGCTCGATTGCAAAAAGCCATCACCGATCCCTTAAGTTGACCGGTTGCAAAACCCACCACCGGTCCCTAAAGTTGACCGATTGCAAAAAGCCATCACCGACACTAAAGTTGACCGATTGCAAAAAGCCACCACCGACACTAAAGTTGACCGATTGCAAAAAGCCACCACCGATCACTAAAGTTGACCGATTGCAAAAAGCCATCACCGATCCCTCAAGTTGACCGATTGCAAAAAGCCATCACCGATCCCTAAAGTTGACCGATTGCAAAAAGCCACCACCGATCACTAAAGTTGACCGATTGCAAAAAGAGTTAGTAATTTAACAAATTATTGATTTAATATGACATTGACCTTCAAGCTTCATCATACCGTGGCTTTTCTTCGAAAATTACTTCATCTTTTTAACTAAAGTCTAGACTCCCTTGGAAAGCTCATAATACTTCGGTTGGTTGAAAGACCGGCCCTATATTAGACTTGACTCAAGTCCCAATCCCGTGCCATCCCCAGAAAACTACTGTTTTGTGATGCTCTGCATTCCAAAACCTGTTCCGCATGCGGGACAGGGACTTGACGCAGTCGCCTGGTATGTAAATGTATTCACTTATGAATATGTAACATTGTTACGTGATACGTTTTGACCAATCAAACGCACCCAAAAAGAAGACTAGTTCATTTGTCACTTGTGGGTTAAGTACTTAGTTGATGATTGAAATGCATTTTTGAATAACCAATTAATTATAAAAAGAAAAGCACTAAATGTTCATTTTAATTTAAGTAATACGTTGTAACATACATTGGGGTCGGTTTTGTTTGCAAAATTTGAATTTTTGGAAGTGCAATAAAACGACTTATGACACCGACACCCCCTTGTCTGCTAATGAGTTTACCCGCCCCACGTGCGTGCCGCGTATAGACGCGTGCCTTACAACGTCTTCTACTGTGATGTCACAGAGTATAATGAATATTTTACCGGCAGGGCAGCGCTTCCACGATCCCATTGGTTTTGTACATCTCCCCATTCGGGGAGATTTTCCAATAACAACGTGCAGAGTAAGAAACGACTTCGTCAAGTCCCATTCTCGGGACCACATTTTGACGGCTAGCGCGCACTGTACTGTATGCTACGGGGTTGTTTCATAGTAAGTTGAGGTAATAGCTAGGGACCTCTCACACGAGAAGTGGACTTGAATCAAGTCTAGCCCTTTATAGATAAACAGACAATAGACGGACTTTGTAATTTGTTACTAGATACTCGATGCTTGCTACCAGCAGTGCGGACTCAAACTACATGTAGACTACATTCTGCGCAGACGCAGACAACCAATCCGCAAGTTTAGTGCTTCGCTTTTTGAGTGCCATTTAATACATCGTATATCGTTCGTCTGATATTGCTACTCGACAACTGGGTATTGCCGACTTACACTCGTTGGAGCCACACACATCTACACAATCACCCCTACAGCACACCTATACGTTAGAGGACACCTACCGGTATTGTACTTTCTGTTGTTCCTGTATTGAAGCGATCACCATTGGTTTTGTACACAAAGGACTTGTGAGGACACCTGAAAACAAAGAACCGACTAGTGAGGACCTATTGACCCTTTTGTTAATGTTCTTGGACGTAAGGCAATACAAACACTCCATTGTTCAGTGAGTTTACATCTTGGTATTACCGACTTATTACACTCTAAGGGGCCAGTTACACCTACAAGTTGTCACACCATTTTTTCGTGAATAGGCATCGGTGTTTACAAGAGTTCAAGTGTTGTTTTACAATGGGTTCAACAGAATCATGTGACTACCACAGAAACATCACGGAAGAGTATTTGTCAGAGTGGATCTTCGATTCCGTGGATTTCTTCATCATTACCGTAGGTGTGCCTATAATCTTAGGCCTAGGTCTTCTCACCAACTTGTTACTTTTGTTCGTCTTTTTCCGCAGTCCCCGACTAAGATCGGAAACTGATTTGTACTTATCAAACTTGGCACTGTCCGATGTGCTCTTTTTGATCTTGTTTTCTGGGAAAGATTTGGGGAGGGTTGCCTTCTCGCAAGTTTCAAAGCATGAGCCATTCGGCAGTACTCTTGGCTGCGTCACATTTAACTTTGCATTAAACACGGCATTGGAGACATCAATTGCACTGGTTACCATGGTGACGTTTGAAAGATACCTCGCATTGTGTCATCCAATCAAGTATCTTGAGATGCGCAGTCGGAGACGAACCTACAAAAAGGTTGCAATCTGCTGGGGCATTGGAGTAGGTTTTTCACTAATCATAACTCCACTATTCGCTAAACATCGGGTCATATGCCTACGGTGGCCCGAAGAAGACATGTACAAAGGATTCCCCTCAAAGATTTCACGTTGCGGTCCCATACCGGGAGCTGAGTGGATGCAGTACGTCAGCGAGCCTCTTCTTGTCATCCCTTGGTGTATTGCAATGATCGGTAACGTCTACATGTATGCTCGCATCATCCACATACTGAACAAACGCAAAAGCTTTTACGCAGATCGCAAGAATGCAAAATCTAATTCAAAGGCGCGGCACATCCGTAACCAAGTCGCGAAGATGTTGGTAGTTAACGGTGTGGTGTTCTTCTTATGTCAAGCTCCTTTCACTTTGTTAATTCTTACTGGTTGGATCTGCTCATTCTTTGAGGGTGCTGATAATCCTATCAGTGTTCTTCTTGGGAAGTACGCAGATTGGATTGTTCAGATCCCCCTACGGATTAACACTGTTGTTAATCCAATCATTTACTGCGCGTTTAACGCACAATACAGAGCTGCGTTTACCGAGGCGTTTGAATGCGTTAGACGGCGTGGACGGCACTCAGCCAACTCACTTCAAGCAGTTAGTCAATCTACTGCACAGAGCGTCTGTTCTATCGACATAGGTGAAACTAAACTGTAAAGAATGGTGACTGGTACAACAAAAGCAGTGAAATGTCCTGTTTGTGACCTAAACTGTCAAATTAATGAGATTGTCATAGACAACAACAGACATTGCCAAGTAAACATTTAATTTCGTTTGTTTGAAACTTAACATTTCACTTTATAGTTGCTTTTCTCAACCACCTAATTTCGGGAATCAATGGGTGCGTTCGTTTAGCTTCCCTGGGTCATCCCCGGTCTGCCCCGGTGTGTTCAAATAGCTTTTGACGTCATTCCAGGGGCTCACCCAGGTCAGCCCCCAGTGCCCTGCTTATGGAGTGGGTCACTTGGGGGCTGGCCTCAGGTAAACGACGTCACTACGCGAGCGGTGAGTGGTCGTTAGTTTAGCCCTTGTCATGGGCTCACCCGAGTGAGCACCGCGAGGTAGACCCAGGGTAGCTTAACGAACGCACCATAAGAGCGTTATTTGACGTGTCGAAACCAAGTGGAAACGACATCTTACTCAAGAGCCAGCGTTACTGATCACCGTAGTGCGGGTTCGAATCCCAGTCGTGACAGTTATGTACTTTTTACATTCTTTTTATCCTTTTGTGTCGATTTTACGACGAGTTAGGACTTTAGTTCTGTATATATATACAGAACTAAAGGCTAGTCCTAACTCATCGTAACTCGAGATAGGGTCAAATCCATCCCCATATTTGATTGGCAGCATATTACGCCACGGTACCTTGTAAACTATTACACTTTGTTATTTAAATGAGTAGGTCTCGTAGATCAGAACGTAGCTCTACATAGCTTACTATGTGAATACTGTAGCGCTTAGAAATTTGAAATTAAATAATTTGTAGCGATAGTAGGCTTATCACGTTGTAATGGCCACATTTTCACCTGATCTAAAACCCAGTGTTTCATGTGAGCTTTTGGACGATGGAAATCGTCAAGTCTTTCGTTTACCAACACATTGTTTTTACCAGTTTTTACTGGATAATTTAGAATTGTTGATTACTTTACTTCTGAGCACCATTTTCTTTTTAAATATTATTAAATTGGTTTTACAGCTTGTGTATTTTCTTTTAAATATAATTAACATTATGTGTTTTGTTTTGTTTTTATATTTTCTTTTTTAATAGCTTGATACCTTGAAAAACAAAAAAAAAACACACAGAAACAAAAGGAAAACAATAATATAAGTTCACCTGACTTAGTAAATGAAGTATACGCTATCAGGCATATCGAATTGATTCACAATACACTATGTTGTATGTCGTCTTTGTAGTGGTTGATGTTAATATAAGAGGTTTTAGGGATTTTATCAACGCTGTACCAACACGACCTGACGCAAATGACGTCATCGTCACAACAAACTCGTTTGCGTTATTTGGGTGACTTTTTGTCCCCCATGATCGTATTACAGTGCAGTACGCACTTTAAGCGAAGTGACCCTTTTTAGCTTTAGTATTGGTTGGAAATGCGTGAATAACATAAAACTAATGCATAAGCGGTCCATGCATTAATTATTTGTAGGAAATGTATTTGCCTGAATTCACAAACTATAATAATATTACTTCGACTGGTTATATATTACAACCATGCAGTTTGAGCTGTAAATTGTAAAGGGGATTTCGGGTGGAGTGACAAGATAGTTAATTTAATTACCTTTGGATGTTTAAATTGGCCATTTGGACGGTTTTAATGATGACTGATGGAGCAAAGCGAAACGTATTAACCAGTCAAAGGCAATACAACTTCCTAAGATTGAGACGAAAATATTTTTGTGACATTGTTTTCCTCATTTCTCAAATAAAATGACAGCACCTCAGTCTGTGATGTTTTAAGGGAGGCTTTCTGCTATCATTATCGTCAAACTGTGTGTCTGAATGTAAATCTGCAGACAGTGTGTTTTGTGTTACAAAAAGTCTCCAAACCCTTTAGGGGAGACGCGTATACCCGTTGTACATGCCTAAATAATACCCGTGAATATGACTTGCTCAGGTCTCAAAAACTACAGCACCAGTACCAACACCAGCAAGTAGTATTTTGAAGGAAGCTTTGTACCAGAATTATCTCCAAACCGTTTAAAAGTTTAATGTAAACTAAGATACCACTGAGACCGGTTTGAAAATTGGATGTTGGAGTACACATGTAAAAGTAGGAGAATAAGAATCAATTGAAACAGTGAGCATAACAATAAGTGTGTTGGAATTAAAGGCAATGGACGCTGGTAATTGCTCAAAATAATCATTAGCATAAAACCTCAATTGTAGCGAGTAATGTGGAGAGGTTGATAAGTATAAAACATTGTTAGAAACGGCTCCCTCTGAAGTGAAGTGGTTTTTGAGAAAGAAGTTACTGTCCGAGAATTTGACTTCGAGACCCCAAAATTTGACAAGGATGTTTTTTCATAGTTGTCTCGCCACTTCGACGACCAACATTCAGTTCAAATTTTCACAGAATTGTTATTTCATGCATATTTTGAGATACACTAAATGAGAAGACTAGTGTTTGACAATTACCAATAGTGTCCAGTGTCTTTAATCAAGGCACACTACGACTGAGGAAAATGTTCGGGAGAAAAATTGAAGGTAATCATTGGTAGTTGATTGAATGAAAGGGGAGCAAATTGGATGAAACAGAAATACTTTGGGAGCTTTCGATTTGGGACGGTAGGGCGTACAGGACGGATCGAACGCGGCTGTCCGGGTGTCCACGCTCCCGACACGGCCACGTGGTCACGGTTCAGTACAATGTATAACAACCGTAACAACGCGAACAAAATGAAACCACTCCGTCGTGCTATACAGACCGAACTTGATTTCAACCCAAGACCGTCCTCAAACTCTGCAGGACGGAAACTTGTCAGTTTTGCGCATGCGCCGATCGATTTTAGCGCTCCCTTTACCATCCACTTCCTCCTCCCGCCCCTAATCGACAGCTCCATATTGTCCATTTGGTTGCGATGTAAGTGACAAAGGGGTGGGATCCTTTTTAAAAAGGAACGTAGTTATTGTAGTTGAATGCATAATAATAATTATTATGATTTATTAAGTTTTATGCGAAAGTTTTATAAAAAATATGTACACATGCGCATTACAACAATGTACAGATATTAACAATAATTACAAAAAATAAAAAATGGAAATTGTACTGAAAATTACGAGAACAATTTAATAGATTTTAATGTGGCCTTTTACCGACTGTCGTTTAATTTCTGTTGTTTGATTTTTAAACGACAGTCGTCGGTAAAAGGCCAAATTAAAATCTAATAAAAAGCCTGGCGGAATAAATGGGTTTTGAGCAATGTTTGTTGGTGATCCTGATTGCATGTGGGAGAGTATTCCAAAGTTTAGGAGCAACACACTCGAAAGCGCGATCTCCCATGCAGAGTACTTTACAGAGTAGTTACATGTAACTAGGAATGGAAGTGTCATTAAAACTACGAAGACGTTTCCCAGTGGGCAAAATACGTTGAAATAACGTTGAAACAAGGTCATGCCCGACGTTGAAGTAACGTTGAATAATAGTTGGATTTGCAAATCGTTTTAACGTTGAATGCCGACGTAAAAACAACGTTAAAATCACCACGTTGTTTCAACGTCAAGTTTAGACGTTAAAACAACGTTGAATAATAGTTGGATTTGCAAATCGTTATAACGTTACAACGTCAAAGAACAACCTTAAATCAACGTCGCAAATGTGACGTTGAAACAACGTTGATTTATGGTACTTCAACGTTGCGACGCCAAATCAACCAATATCCAACGTTGAAATAACGTTGTGTGCCCACTGGGTTGGGAGGAACAGCCGTCGATTTCACCAAACTCTTCATAACTCTCAGGACTTAGGACGAGTTCAGTTCCGTATCCGAAGACGTTGGGACTCATTAGACCTATTCTGCGTTAAGACGGGTTACTCGTTCTAACTCGAGATAGGAATAATTCTAGCGTTTCGTGAAATCGGCTGCAGATCTTATTGTAAGAGTAGCAAATAAGGTCAAGTACTTTGAAAAAGTGTTGACAAGAGCTGATGTTGTTAGTGGTGTAGTATTTGGTTAAGTGGTTTTAAAAACAGGCAGTGCAAACTTGTGAGGGGCAATTTGGGGACGCTTATCTCGGTCGTTGTGTATCTATTTAAAGACACTGGACACTATATTTAATTGTCAAATACCAGTCTTCTCACTTGGTGTATCTCAACAGATGTATAAAATAACAAACCTGTGTAAATTTGAGCTCCATCGGTCATCGAAGTTGCAAGATAATAATGAAAGTAAAAACACCCTTGTCACACGAAGTTGTGTGCTTTGTGATGCTTGATTTTGAATCCTCAAATTCTGAACTTGAGGTCTCGAAATCAAGGTCGAGATGATATTTATTTTACCATTATCAAAACTAATGGAGAGACAGCGTACCGGTAACTTCCTGCGGATTAATACAAATTCGCAAAGGATTTTAATTGCTTATCAAGTTTGGGTCATGACGTGAATCCATACTCACTGTGAATACAGATGCTTGTTGTATAATTCTAGAAGTGTCATTTTGTCGTAATTTTTCAGCAAAATGGTTAAAGATATTACTAACTGCGGTGCTGTATTTTTTTTTAGAAATGAGTTAAACAATGTCACAAACATTCTGACGCCACAGAAATAGTATAATATACTATATCGTAAATATCGTATGCTTAATCATTATGCTATTTCGTAAATCTTATTATACTGTATCGTTAATATCGTAAAATATTATGCTATATCGTAATTATCACAAGTTTGTTTCCTACAAGGTAAATACTATCGTACATGTTATAATAGTACATATCGTAAGTATGACAATTTAGTGTTACAATACATTAAATATGCACTTCGGTTCCCTCTACGATGCAAGACAGTTAGTCCTTATTATTTGTTCTTAAGTCTATTGATTAAATCTCTTTGGAGTAGTGTTGGTTTTGAAATAAACCGGTGATGAACAACTCAACGTTTCTGATCAGTATTCTGATTGTCTTCTCCCACCCACCTCCTGAAGACAGTCGGAGCACACTGATTGAAACGTTCAGTCGTTGACCACAAGCTATTTTGAGAACCAACACTGCTCAAAAGAGATATTCACATGGTGTTACCGCAAACCTCTCTCAAAGACACTTGACACTATTGGTAATATTGTCAAAGACCAGTCTTATTACTTGGTGTATCTCAACATATAAACATACATAAAAAATACATAAAAAACGCCGAGCTCAATTGGTCGTCGGAGTTGCGAGATAACTATAAAAGACAAAAAAACCTTGTCACACGAAGTTGTGTGCTTTCAGATGCGTGATTTCGAGACCTCAAATTCTAAATCTGAGATCTCAAAGTCAAATTCGTGGAAAATTACTTGTTTCTCGAAAACTACGTCACTTCAAATGGAGCCGTTTCTCACAATATTTTATACTATCAACCTCTCCCCATTACTCGTTACCAAGTGAGGTTTTATGCTGATAACTGTTTTGAGTAATGACCAATAGTGTCCACTGCCTTTAAGCCCTTTTCAAACTATAGTACATTTATTTCCTTGGAAACTACCGATAGCTTTTGGTCGATCTGTTCACACTACAGAAAACAACTCCCGGGAAATATTCACAGGAGATAATAAACCCTGCTCAGGGATAGAGTTAATAGAGACGATGTTTAGTTAGATGTGGGGTGGGGTGTGACCAAAGCCTGGACACTTACACCGGGAGAGGATCATACTATTAATGTTCCCTTCGGATAGGTCACATCCAAAAAACAACATCTAAATGACCACTCTCACTCTTCAAAAGTCCTTGTAACGTAACAATAGTCACATGAAGAAGTTTTCTTTTGCGGTGCAACAAAACAACACGGACATGTATTTGGAGCATGGCTAGTGCGTAAAGCGTGCGCTCGCCTCTCACCAGGGTCACCCTGGTTCGATACCTGGCCAGGGCCAGTTGAAAGTTGAGTCATCGTTGGTTTTCTGCTGTGCCACGAGGGTTTCTGCAGACCATCCGGCTTTCTTCCCTTGGGTAAAATCAAACCCTTTCAACCTCTTGCTATGCTCCGTGGTCATAATGGGTTGATGTGGCTGGCTGCCAAAGGCGCCCTTGCATGCCTGCTTCTCGAACACGTTGTAGCCGCGTCCTTCGCAAGTCAGCTCTAGCTGCAAGTAAGGATGATTAGCCTCTCAGGTAAATTATAATGCAGTTACAACGTACATATCACTTTCAGATATATCTTTCAGCTATACTCACTGCGCGTTCAACACAGGCTGTGCACGCTTAAGTATGGCTGTGATTGTACGAACAACGAACTGGGAATTATTTTATCAAAATGTGAAGTCACCAGTTTGTTAAGCAAACAGAGCGCCCTCTGTTGAAAATAGGCTCCACTGAAAATTGTTCGTTGTTTGACCAACACGATTAACTACTCACAGTTACTTCCCTGTATGCATAACGGCGTCCAATTCGATCTAGACAGTGCCATGTGCACTCTCACGTGCACCAGTAGATTTTTTAAGTGTAAATAACTTTGTTGTTTTCCCTTGAAGGTATCAACTTTTCTGATGATGTATCGCACCCATTGCCAGCGTATCCTAGACACGGTGATCAGAGCCAACTTCGACGAGGTCGAGAGCTACCTTCTTCATTTCTGGCAGGGTATGCCAACCCACATGCTCTGTATACTGGACTCACAAATAATCGCCGATATAGTCGGTCTTTGTGATTCGGTTCTTTACAAGGTAAAACAGCCCAATCATTTTGACATGGTCATTTTGAGAACAGCTTTCAATCAGTCACGTGTTTGCGAAAGTGGGAACGACGTAAAAACGAGCGATTTATTTTGTTCAAGCGTTTGTACTTGTTCCCCCAAAACAGGAACGAGGCGTGAATGGGGCCACAGCGTACAATGCCATGCGTTTTGAAGCTTTGTTGGTGCCTTCTTGCTTGTGTACAAATCTTGCTAAGTAAAACAAACCTCCAACCCCCGTAATTAAAAATCGTGGCGTGTCATGGCCTAGCTGTTTAGAATATCAAGTTCAAACTCTGGTACTCTGGTACTTTTGATCAACAAATTGTGGGTGCGAGTCCAAGTCGTGACACCTGTGTCCCCTAATGAAGACACTGTGATGCTTCGTCATTCGGATGGGACGTAAAGCCGGTGGTCCCATGTGTTGTGCAAAGCACGTGAATAAACCTAGCGTACAGAGAAGGGGTTCGTCCCGGCGTTCCTGGTTTGATTGACAGCATATTGCGCCACGGCACCTTTATTTGGTGCTGTATCAGTAGGTCTCATAATTCAAACGTAGTCTCACATACCTTGCAAGAAATACTGCATGTTAAAACGAGTTGAGCGTCGCTGAGTTACAGATATGGGGAATTTGGGGCAATTTGGGGACGCTTATTTCGGTCGTTGTGTATGTATTTAAAGACAGTGGACACTATTGGTAATTGGCAAAGACCGGTCTTCCCACTTGGTGTATCTCAACATATGCATAAAACAACAAGCATGTGAGAATTTGAGCTCGATTGGTCGTCGAAGTTGCGAGATAACTATGATAGAAGAAAACACGCTTGTCACACGAAGTTGTGTGCTTTCAGATGCTTGATTTCGAGACTTCAAATTCTAAACTTGAGGTCTCGAATTCAAATTCGTGGAAAATTACTTCCTTCTCAAAAACTACGTCACTTCAGAGAGAGCCGTTTCTCACAATGTTTTATACTATCAGCCTCTCCCCATTACTCGTTACCAATTGAGGTTTTATGCTGATAATTATTTTGAGTAATTACCAATAGTGTCCACTGCCTTTAATAAGAAGCCACAATATTATAAATAAGTATGTAGTCCTCAGACTTCTCCAAACAATGACATCGTCCAGACAGCTTCAACTAATGTACGTTTGCCAAACCCAACGGTCATGTCACACATGGCAACCAATGACTACAATGCCCATCATATACTTTGTGAGTTGTAACTCACCATACCAAGCAAAATTAAAAGGAAACTGAAATGTGAATGAATTTTCGACATTGCCTCCTTGTAAGATGTCCTTAGTTTGGTTATATAACGATACCAACAATACAATTACTAGAGATTATTATAGGAGGGCCTTAAATATACTGGACACTATTGGTAATTGTCAAAGAACAGTCTTCCCACTTGGTGTAACTCAACATGTGCATAAAATAATAAACCTGTGAAAATTCGAGCTCAATTGGTGGTCGAAGTTGCAAGATAATAACGATAATAAAAGACAAAAACACCCTTGTCACACGAAGTTGTGTGCTACCCGATGCTTGATTTCGGGACTAGTTGTGAGGTCTCGAAACTAAGTTAGTGGAAAATTACTTCTTTCACGAAAACCATGTAACTGCAGAAGGAGCCGTTTCTCACAATGTTTTATACTATAAACAGCTCTCCTTTGCTTGTTACCAAGTAAGATTTTATGCTAACAATTATTTTAAGTTATTACCAATAGTGTCCACTGCCTTTAAAACGCCAAACAGATGAAGTACTAGTCACAGGAGGCAAATCAGTAAAAACTACCAGTGAAATACATGAGCCTTAAAGGAACACGTGCCTTGGATCAGACGAGTTGGTCTTTGAAAAGCGTGTGAAACCGTTTGTTATGAAATGCATATGGTTAGATAGATAATTCAAAAGTAGAATATAATGATCTACACAAATTTGCCTCGAAATTGCGTGGTTTTCCTTTTACTTTGCGAACTAACACGGTCGGCCATTTATGGGAGTCAAAAATTTGACTCCCATAAATGGTCGACCGTGTTAGTCGATGAGGTAAAAGGAAAACCGTGCAATTTTGAGGCATACTTGTGTAGATCATTGTATTCTACTTTTAAAACATCTTTCTGACCATGTACATTTTATATCAAACGGTTACAAGCACCAACTCGTCCGATCCAAGGCATTGTGTTCCTTTAACAGTTTCATAGAAAAATTTGACCAAGAGACAATTAGCAACACAAAAAAAAACACACAATAAAAACAAGGTTGTTTCGTGATGACGACCAAACAACCAGTATTTGCTAGTCTAAAAAAACAGCTGCTTAATTTGGTTTATATGTTACAGGCAATTGCTGGTGTACTAATGCCGTCTGTCACACAAACACTACCAGAGAGTTTGGCGCTGGTTATTGGTACCTTCTCCCAGCGATTGGAAGAATGGCTTCAGACTGCAATGGAGCATCTCCCGGAGTTACTCTGCAACGTCAAGTTCAGAAGTATAACATAAATAATTTTCAACTTAGGACCCTTTTCGAAACCGCGGCTTCGGCTTTACTATAGGATTCAGCTTCAGGCTCCTTCTCTCGTCTGAAGCCCTGAGCACGTATGCAAAGCATTTGAAGGGGCCAAGCTAGCCTGAGCCGAATCCGGAGTCGTGGTTTCGAAAAGGGCCTATATCTTCTTGTACAAAAGGCTAGTCTTTGAAAGAAAGTCAGGTTCCACAAATGGTGGTAACCATAAGTCCAATGATCAAGGGGATTTTGTCACGAATAATGCTTATTTCAATCACCATCTTTTTGAATTTTTAAAACAACTAAAACTCTTATCATATTTATGTTGAGGGTTACCACAAACGGAAAGGGTACCCGATCAAAGGTCAAGTAAGCAACACATTTGGATTTGTTTGCCCCTACAGTGGCAAGATATTTCAGCCAGCTTCTAGAGAGACAAACCTCTCTGAACCATCTCTGCCAAGCCGCAAAGGGTATCACTCAGAACGGTGAGGTCACGTCTCAGATGGCCGAGGATTGGTCAATGGTAGACGTTAGGACGATAGTCAGCCAAACCCTGTATGCAGTGCAAGACATGGGTCCAGCACCACGCCTCTCAAAATGCAAGTTCATTGTAAAATAACTCATGGCAAATTTCAGATATCACATAATTGACCTTTATCACGCTGCCTCCATCTTGGCCAAGTTCCTCGTATCAAATAACAATAATGAATGCTAATGATCATTTTGAAAATAAGAACAGACTATTTTGTTGTTCAAGCCTCGGTTTGGTAATTTATTGATACCAATGGCAGAAATTCAAGATGGCTGCACTGAGATAAATGTCTGTATCGGGAGCTTTTACTAATATAAACCAGTTTTTATAGCGCTTTTCACACCCGAATGACGTCTCAAAGTGCTTCCAACATCCCTTACTCAAAACAAATATTAACCTAAAAACTGACTTGGTAACGAGCATTGGAGAGCTGTTGATAGTATAAAACATTGTGAGAAACGGCTCCCTCTGAAGTAACGTAGTTTTTGAGAAAGAGGTAATTTCTCACTAAAACAATAAAAGACTTCTAGCTAGAAGTCTTTTATTCTTATCTGAAAGCACACAAAATTCGCCAAACAAGGGTGTTTTTTCTTTCATCATTTCCTCGCAATTGCGATGACCAATTAAGCCCAAATGTTCACAGGCTTGTTATTTTATGTTATAATGGGATACACCAAGTGAGGAGACTGGTCTTTGACAATTTTGAGCTCTTTGGGAGAACCCCGTGTGTGCGGCTATACATCAGTCTAGCTCACACAAAAAAGTGGTACCAAGTTCTACTTATAGGTTTTACAAATGTTCCTATTGCTTCCAAGCCATTGTTGTCAACTGTTTTACGACAGCGTTTGTCATGAACATAGATCGAAAGATGTTTGCTAATTGTCAAAGACCAGTGTTCTCACTTGGTGCATTCCATTATAAGCAAAAAATAACAAGCCTGTGAACATTTGGGCCCAATCGGTCATCGAAGTTGCGAGAAAATGTTGAAAGAAAATACACCCTTGTTGGACGAATTTGTGTGCTTTCAGACAAGAATAAAAGACTTCTAGCTAGAAGTCTTTTATTAATTTAGTGAGAAGTTACCTCTTTCTAAAAAAAAAAACTACGTTACTTCAGAGGGAGTCATTTCTCACAATGTTTTATACTATCAACAGCTCTCCAATGCTCATTACCAAGTCAGTTTTTAAGTTAATATTTGTTTTGAGTAATTACCAAACTTATACCTTCCCTTTAAACGTAGAGTTTAATGATTCACATAATAATTCACAAAATTTCGAACGAAGTAAAAAGAAACCACAGAATTCCGAGTGAAACTTGTGTGGATCGTACTATTATTTAAAAAACATTTTCCAACCATAATTATACCTTACACAAACGATTCGTATAGCCCATAACGCCCAATCATAGGGCACCGTCTCCATTTCAAATGTAGTGTAGTTTTACCGTATGACCATTAATTTTGATAAAAACTAATCGTGAAGCTGGCAGTACTACTAATAGTTTTGTTTGACAAACAAAGATTTGTGATGGTTCTGGGGGTTAAACAAAAGATGAAATAAACGTATACCTTCATTTATCTTGGGTTTATTTTTGTATTATTATTGTTTTTCTGGTTGGGCAGTTTGTGAACAGTTTCAGGAGCTGCTGGACAATCAATCTTCACTGGAATCTTACACGAACTGGCTGGATAAACACTTGCTGAGCTGCGTTCAAAAGGTAAGATGTACACAAACAAGATGAAAGTCGGGACAAATTGGATGAAGGTTTCAAGTTTAAAAGTATGTACAAAACAAACGGAGCCGTTGTCAACAAGAGTTAAGTGTTCAAAAGGTTCAATATCCCAGGTTTTTATACAAACTTTGTGTATGTAATGTCCCATGCTCTTTTGCACTGTGGAAAAGAACATTTGAAAATGAAGCCTTACAGACATCGCCTTTTTGTTTTGATTTGTAATAAGGAAATAAAAGGGTATAGCGACGAGTTCTTGAACGGTCGTTTAAAACTGACAGGGTCGTTTCCGTGCGCGGAAACGAACATGCAAGGTTTTAAACGGCAGTTTAAGAACGAGTCACTACTCTTTTATTCCCTAATTATAAATCAAAACAAAAAGGCGATGTCTGCAAGGTATAAATGCCTTTTTGGTTAAAAAAAACCAAACAATTGAGTTCACATTTTCACAGGTTTGTTATTTTGTGCATGTTAAGATTCACCAAGTGAGAAGACTTGTCTTTGACAATTACCAAAGGTGTCCAGTGCCTTTAAAATAGTTGCATACCTTTAGTAAGGAATCTAAAAACATTTTGCAATAACAACTAACTACAGAAGCTGTGGATGTAGTATGGATTTTGAGAATCGTTCCTTCGAATCTTGCAGTTGTGAAAAAAAGATATCACGTTTTATCCCAACAAAATTGAATCTGATTCCTCTCTGTTTTTGTTTAAATTCAGTTTACAAATATTTCTGTTGCACTTCTTTTATATATAATGTACACTGTTTTGTAAATCAGCCAGTAGGCTGCAATGAGCAGTTTTTAATAACAATAACAATAACAATAACAATAACAATAACAATAACAATAACAGTAACAGTAACAATAACAATAACAATAACAATAACAATAACAATAACAATAACAATAACAATAACAATAACAATAACAATAACAATAACAATAACAATAACAATAACAATAACAATAACAATCACAATCACAATCACAATCACAATCACAATCACAATCACAATCACAATCACAATCACAATCACAATCACAATCACAATCACAATCACAATCACAATCACAATCACAATCACAATCACAATCACAATCACAATCACAATCACAATCACAATCACAATCACAATCACAATCACAATCACAATCACAATCACAATCACAATCACAATCACAATCACAATCACAATCACAATCACAATCACAATCACAATCACAATCACAATCACAATCACAATCACAATCACAATCACAATCACAATCACAATCACAATCACAATCACAATCACAATCACAATCACAATCACAATCACAATCACAATCACAATCACAATCACAATCACAATCACAATCACAATCACAATCACAATCACAATCACAATCACAATCACAATCACAATCACAATCACAATCACAATCACAATCACAATCACAATCACAATCACAATCACAATCACAATCACAATCACAATCACAATCACAATCACAATCACAATCACAATCACAATCACAATCACAATAACAATAACAATAACAATAACAATAACAATAACAATAACAATAACAATAACAATAACAATAACAATAACAATAACAATAACAATAACAATAATAATAATAAATAATAATAATAAAACAAATAAAACCTTAGAAGCATTACCGCGAGAACGCTTATCAGATAGTGTATTGCAATTTGTTCTTGCTTGGATACAACTTCTCGAAATTTGTGAAATTAAATTTGCATTGGTTAGTTACAAGATATATATTTACAACTTTCATAGGATTGGTAAAAAACATTGGCCTCAAATTACCAAACGAATACAAACCCTTTTAAATAAAATTATGACTGTTATCAATGATTTCAGAAACTTACTATTCTTATTTGACTTGTTAAAAATATATTTGAATCCACCAGCAGCCGCTATCGGGTCAGAGTTCAAAGAGTGTGTGTCAAAGGTCAAGACAGTTCATGCTCACCTGGTCTTGCTTCAGCACCAAAGTCATACGTGACATGACACTACACAGCTCTCCAAGTTTTGGTGAGAGTTGGAAAAATATTCTGTTTTAGACTTAGGAAAAAAACTTGCTTGCCTAAGATCACAGATTCACATAAAACTTACACGGTCTAATGATGAAGATCCATTAAAATATTTCTTACTGAGGCAGAAATGTCATACTTGATGTAAAATAAATACAAATAATCTCCCGTTTTCTCAGTGATCTTTTTTTTTTTTTTTTTTTTTTTAAACATCGTCATGCAAAACATGTAACCGGTTTTTCACTATTCTATCGTGACCCAGACAGCCGATCAATCCCAACTTCTACAGATTTGTCAGTTGATGTATATGGTGGATAACATAAAGTGCTTACACTGCCAGCAACTGTTTTGTTTGCAAAAACCAATTCTGTAATGTTCCTTTAGTGAAAGGGTGCCGAACAAGGCTTCCCTTAGGGTTTGGTATTTTTTGTACGACAAAAAACACCAAGTACATAGATTTAGATAAAATGATGGTAGAAAGCTTCCCTTAAAATATTATTTGCTGATGTGCTGTAAGTTTCTGTATGTGTAAAAACAATGTCACGAAAATAATGTTCTATCAGGAGGCGAAACTTATTAAAGCATGTTAGATGTTTTACGCGACACTACATGTTCGTCCACATTGAGTAGAGATTAGTGCCATGGCCAAAATGCTGTGAAATACTGTTCGCTTTTTAAATTTGTAAGACTGATCAGCAAGGAAACAAACACACTTTTGAGTGTCGTTTAGTTTCGTTACCAGAAATCTTAATACAAAATAATGAATAAACAAATAAATTAATAGAAATAACAAGCATTGTTCTTAACTTCAGGAAACGTACATGATGACTATAATCTCAAGTACCTCAGTGACAGTTTTGCCTTTTAACGAGAGTGCCATTTAAATGTGTGCACCATTTAAATGTGTTTCACAGACACAAGATGAATACAATGTTAACAATATTAAATCCCATAATATCAATGCTTAACCCTATAGGATCGTTCCATCTCCTGTACATGACACTAGATGAGTACATCCATTATAGAGTGCAGACCATTCTAACTCAAGACAGGGCCGACTGTTTGCTCTGTAGACTCAAAGGAGAAGCAGATACAAGTAAGTTTCAACTTTCCTAGGCAGGTGGATTGGGAATCAATCAGTAGAACTACAAAAATAATAAGAGTGGTTCAATGTTCTAAAAGTATTTTATTTATAACTGATTATGTTGTTTGAAAGCTAAGTGACGCAAATACTTAACTAGTATAGACGATGTGACCTGTGACATCACATGTTTACAAAAGAGCCACAGAGCCTGGACTTCCTACAGGCACGATTTGTACACAGCTCAATGGAATAAAACATAAAATCTTATATTTTATCGAGATTGCACTGTCTAATACTTATCAACTTTTGATATGATGAAAGGTGGCACATCTCAAAACTTGTCCAACTTTAACTTCCATAACTCTTGGTTTTATGTGGAAATTGTGACACAGAATGTCAGCTTTCCCATAGGACCAGTGTAGTATTTTGCCCGCCAGAATACTGAAAGACTGTACAAGGTCACTCTATTGTAAACAAGGTTCACATGGTCTATTAATTTTGGTTTTTACCGATATACACCAAAGTGTGTTAGCACTGCATACTCAGTACTTACCCGAGTTCAGTGAAAACAAAATCACGGGCATATTATTACTCGGGTGGGATTCGAACCCACGACCTTTGCAATTCTAGACCACTGAGACTGCCCGGTAGCTAGAGTTTGAATCCTATGTTTAACAAGTATGTTACAGCCACCACAACCCATTTCCATATTAGGAACACGTCGAATCAAAAGTTTGTGCTGTAGGAGCTTTATAAGTTGGGCACTATTGGCTATAGTCCTTTTTCCGTGACCTTGGTACTTCGAATATAAATGTTTCTCAAAAAGCTATCCAAGGCTGCTCTGCTTCGAGCCACGTACGTTTTTATTTCCATTAAGTTGTCAGAGTAATTACTAACCATCCTGTTACCTTTTCGAGAATAACATCCCAAGGGATTCAATGGTACCAACTGGTAATGAATGTTAATGGTTTCTCAGAAGGAGTTTGTGCTCAGTTCGGGGTATAATTGTTTTACCAGTGACAATGATAAAGTGATGGTATGTCAATAATGGTTGAAGGTGGGGGTGTAAACATTGAATGATAATTCACAGTGGGTTTTGAATGGTAATGCTAAGTAGTCCCAGATATGCCAACGTTGTTATGGTGGATCTGAATGGTTTATAAGTTGTACTTAATGATGATTCAGTTTTTTTGTAACAAACTATCCAATGGTAAATCAGTGTCTTTTCAATTGGAAAAAAATGTCAAACAACTATCAAAGGACACCAATTTTGAACTGACTCCGCGGCAGTACAGTTAATTACGATCCTTTAAGGTAGAGTAGTAGTCCAATCTATTTTCTATACCATCCGCCCTGGTAATAGTTAAAAAGCGGGACAGTTCTTTTCAGAACTGAGAAGTCTCCCGAACCTCTGATTATCTACTCCGCGGCAGTAGAATAAAGCAAGACAGTTCTCTAAGAACAAACTCTACCTGGCAAGTAGATACACACACACGGTGTTACCTCAAACCAAAAATACAACTATCAAAGGTATATCATTTTAAATTTATACAATTTGTTGAAGAGAGAGAGAGATGAATGCAGTGCAATGTTTTGTCATTTTGCCCCAGGTTACGAAGCTACTGAGGTGTTACCATCAGGTACTGAGAGACGTTCAATCCACACTGCAGCAACGCATCAGCGGTTCCAGCATCAGTTCAGTGACAACTCCCCTTCTCAAAGTCATGGTATAATACAATTTACAATGGTACAAATCATTCCAACGACAACGACAACGAAAACGAAAACGACAACGACAACGACAACGACAACGATAATGACAACGACAACGACAACGACAACGACAACGACGACAGAGACAACGACAACGACAACGACGACGACGGCGGCGGCGTCGGCAGCAGCAGCAGCAGCAGCAACAACAGAAACATTAACAAGATTATCCACTGCAGCCTCCCGCCTATGGAAGGGTCTTCCTGTCCCCATTAAAAACACTAAGACTCACCTTTAAAAAGGTATCAAGACGCACCTTTTCTCCAATCTGAAGCTGGTTGTCACCATCATCATGGTCAAGATGTTAGACTGCAGGACCAGTAACCACAGGGTTGTGGGTTTGAATCCCCCAGCTAACCGCTGATTTCACAATGACTGGAGAGTCGTCTCGTTATTTCTAAGTTTTTTTAACTTAGAAAACTTTGAAACGCTTCGAAAAGGCTAATGAATACTTAATTTGTCTTTAAAAATAAAGTTCACAGTCCACCTAAAGATACAGTTTTTACCGAAGGGCCAATTATAGTTTTCCATGTCTAGGTCATATTTTCATTTTAGAAAAGCATTGTTGTTGTCTGTAAGTTGTTTTGATCCTGTTCGTCATATTGGCTGTACATAGGCTGATTACTACAAGCCTCGGCTTATCAAATTGGCCTCCATCTTTACTTTTAATTTTCTTTTACTGTAAATAACTACTCTGCAGGGGTCGATTTCAAAAAGTTTAGACTAGCCTAATCTTTAGGACGAGTTACTCGTCCTAATTTAGGACTACCCATAATTTTTTTTTCACATCTCCGATAGGGACTAGTCCTAACTCTTTGTGAAATCCACCCCTGCTGTGCGATGTTTTTGACAGTATGGCAATACATAGGAATTGAATTGAATCAATCCTCAGATTCAACAAGTCCAACCTCCTTGACTTTTGACCTTCAACCGATATTACCATCCGGCCAATCTAAGATAACGCCAAGCTACATGGCCTGTTTGGAGTCGCACGACCCTGTCCACCTGTCTTCAGCCATGAGAGGAGTGTCATCGTTTTGTCAGCCAGCATCCTGTGTGGGCTTTGGAGAATGCTCGTCACCACCATCAATTCACAGCTCAGGGTAGGCTCACATTAACGCATATATTACAAGGACCAAAGATCCTCAATATTCAGAAAAGCCCACCATCTTAATACTATTAAAGGAACACGTTGCTTTGGATCGGTCGAGTTGGACTTTGAAAAAGCGTTTTGTCTCACACAAATGGCCGACCGTGATAGTTCGCGACGTAAAATGAAAACCGTGCAATTTTGAGAGATACTTGTGTGGATCATTATGTTCTACTTTTGCATCATCTTTCTAACCATATGCATTTTATAATAAACGGTCACAAAACGCTTTTCAAAGACCAACTCATCCAAGGCAACGTGTTCCTTTAAAGACAGTGGACACTATTGGTAATTGTCGAAATCCAGTCTTCTCACTTGGCGTATCTCAACATATGCATAAAATAACAAACCTGTAAAATTTGAGCTCGACTGGTCGTCGGAGTTGCGAGATAACTATGAAAGAAAAAACACCCTTGTCACACGAAGTTGTGTGCTTTCATATGCTTGATTTCGAGACCTCAGGTTCTAAACTTGAGGTCTCGAAATCAAATTCGTGGAAAATTACTTCTTTCTCGAAAAAATACGTCACTTCAGAGGGAGCCGTTCCTCACAATGTTTTATATTATCAACCTCTCCCCATTACTCGTTACCAAGTGAGGTTTTATGCTGATAATTATTTTGAGTAATTACCAATAGTATCCACTGCCTTTAAGCCAGTAGCATAGAAAACAATTAAAGGCCATTGGCCAAAGTTTAAATTTTGTTATGGCTTTATTTTATGTTCCTGTGTCATTTTGATTATTGTTTTGCTCTGTATTGTAATATTGTCGTGCGTGAATGCCGCATCAAACAAAACAAAAATAACAATAACCATTGAGGAAAAGAAGAAGATGAAAAAGAGTTATAATCTGTGCATGTTCAAGCATGTACATGTACGTGTAGCCTACATGTACGTGTAGCCTATGTACGTGTAGCCTACATGTTCGTGTAGCCTACATGTACGTGTAGCCTATGTACGTGTAGCCTACATGTTCGTGTAGCCTACATGTACGTGTAGCCTATGTACGTGTAGCCTACATGTACGTTTAGCCTACATGTACGTGTAGCCTATGTACGTGTAGCCTACATGTACGTTTAGCCTACATGTACGTGTAGCCTATGTACGTGTAGCCTACATGTACGTTTAGCCTACATGTACGTGTAGCCTATGTACGTGTAGCCTACATGTTCGTGTAGCCTACATGTACGTGTAGCCTATGTACGTGTAGCCTACATGTACGTTTAGCCTACATGTACGTGTAGCCTATGTACGTGTAGCCTACATGTACGTGTAGCCTTCATGTACGTGTAGCCTACATGTACGTGTAGCCTACATGTACGTGTAGCCTACATGTACGTGTAGCCTACATGTACGTGTAGCCTACATGTACGTGTAGCCTATGTACGTGTAGCCTACATGTACGTGTAGCCTATGTACGTGTAGCCTACATGTACGTGTAGCCTACATGTACGTGTAGCCTACATGTACGTGTAGCCTACATGTACGTGTAGCCTACATGTACGTGTAGCCTACATGTACGTGTAGCCTATGTACGTGTAGCCTACATGTACGTGTAGCCTACATGTACGTGTAGCCTATGTACGTGTAGCCTACATGTTCGTGTAGCCTACATGTACGTGTAGCCTATGTACGTGTAGCCTACATGTACGTTTAGCCTACATGTACGTGTAGCCTATGTACGTGTAGCCTACATGTACGTGTAGCCTTCATGTACGTGTAGCCTACATGTACGTGTAGCCTACATGTACGTGTAGCCTACATGTACGTGTAGCCTACATGTACGTGTAGCCTACATGTACGTGTAGCCTATGTACGTGTAGCCTACATGTACGTGTAGCCTATGTACGTGTAGCCTACATGTACGTGTAGCCTACATGTACGTGTAGCCTACATGTACGTGTAGCCTACATGTACGTGTAGCCTACATGTACGTGTAGCCTATGTACGTGTAGCCTACATGTACGTGTAGCCTATGTACGTGTAGCCTACATGTACGTGTAGCCTACATGTACGTGTAGCCTACATGTACGTGTAGCCTACATGTTCGTGTAGCCTACATATCGTGTAGCCTTCATGTACGTGTAGCCTACATGTACGTGTAGCCTACATGTACGGTGGCACGGTACGGTTGGCTTGTGCGTAAAGCGCTCGCCTCTCACCAATGTGACCCTGGTTCGATTCCCAGTCGGGGCCATATGTGAGTTGAGTTGTGCGTTGGTTCTCTTCTGTGCCACGAGGGTTTTCCAGACTATCCGGTTTTGAAAAAAATCAAACACTTTCGATCTTGGGTGTAGCCTACAATGTACGTGTAGCCTACTTGTATGTGTAGCCTACATGTACGTGTAGCCTACATGTATGTGTAGCCGGCCTATGTGTAGCATACATGTACGTGTGGAATGAATGCAAGGTAAAAGGTAACTCATTGTACCGAAATTAGTCTAAGAGTTCTGCTCTTATATTGGCCCTTTTCAAAGAACAACCATTGCGCTTTGCCTCTTCATTTTAAAAGTGTACACACTGTGACAATTTTTTTTTCTTTCTTTTAAATGAAGTTTTAAATGTATTCCCTTTACACAAGATATGATTGATAATAGTTTTATTTCCATGTGTTTAGGAACAGTGCCTTCACACCCGTCACTAGCTTCAACAGCTATGCATCATTTGATCGGCCCCATTCGACCCGCTCCTTGCTTCATCAACAGCCTAACTATGCAAGATCTTCATTCCCCTTCACTGGCTTCCAGAATCACGGTCTCCTAACCAACGACACTCACTCAACATACCCAGGTCGTGAAACCATGCTTCATGCACGTGCCACACAGGGAAATTATAACAACCAGTTTGAGCCAGTAGAAACTAGATACGGGCAGTTTCAACTGGTTCCCCAACTGCCAAATGACTCGACCGGTGCATTTACGAAAGACCATGCTATCCAAGATATTTCCACTGGAAGAGACCATAGTTTCCGCCACCCGGAAAGCTTTGACTTTCGCCATGAGCCGTCAGGTATAACCTTTCATAATGCAACACATAACACTGACGAGTGCCCAATGTACTACTCGTCTAATCTTTGCAGTGAGTACGACGGCAAGATTGCAGGTTCATCTATAGAGATTGTTGAGGCAGGAGACTTGTACATCGACGAGGAGGAAGGCCATAATGGGATAGCCACGGGGAGCCAGTACAAGGAGCCATATCAGCACATCCAAGCTGTCAATTAAATGAACATTACAGCAGAGAGTGGTGTAAAGTAAAGCCCGGTTCATACTTCATGTGAATGCGAATGTGTACAAATGTTGACGTCCCAACAACTAATAGTTTCACGTATTCCAAGCAAAATTTGAAAGTGATTTATTTTTTACCTTTATAGCCATGTTATAAGGGGCCCGAAAACTTCTTTCTCATATATGAACCAGCAGTTTTCCTCACTGGGGCTAAAGAGAGGACTGGACAAGTAGAGGTTTGAATAATGCGTACAGCCTGAACATCTGGCATCACACCTCGAGGTTCTTGGATATAACGCCATGGGGTGGCTTTTAGTTTGTGTCCATTTTCACCTTTCACCTAGATTCACCGCAAATCAACCAGCTACCAAACGTCACCTTTGACCAATCAAAACGCAGATATTAGATAATTAGGTTACGTCACTGCACGTTTATCCAGTGAGATGATTGAGATGTATCCAATGAAATCACTGGTTCTGAAAAGCAGATACGTGTCTGTATCCTTGTGGCTAAAGACAGGGGACCAGTCTAAATGCGTGCATTACCTTCATTGTTATATTCAGTGAAGATGGCGTGCGCCAAGAGTCTATTGATTATAAATAAACCATTTTTGCAATTTGTTAGTAAATTATGTTTAAATATTTTTCGTATAATAGGAATTTTTAACAAGTTGTTTGGGTTAGATTTTCTTTTCTAGTACTAATTTTAGAGTATCAAGATCAGTCAGTTCTTATTTTAAAATAAAAGGATTTTTTGAAAACAAAAAGTGGATTTTTTTTATTGAGCTCAAGTGCTGACCTAACTATGAGTTTGGTTTAGGCTTTTATCAATATCAATTTGAGGGCAAATAATAAAAATCGGATTAAATTGCAACGTATACTTTTGTAATAAGCATGCCCTGACAATGTTTATCGCAACTCATAACAAACCTGTGAAAGTGTAGGCTTAAGGCACTTTTTTAATTATACAAAACAGTATTTTCAGTTGGTGTTTCCCAACATATGCATCAAGTAAAAACATCTTTGAAAATTTGATCCAGTTGCTGGTCGAAGTTGCAAGAGAATGATACAAGAAAAACACCCTTGTTACACACATTGTTTGCTTCCAGACTGAAGTATTTTAATATTTAGTGAGACATAATCTCTTTCTGAAATACTACGTTACTTCAGAAGAAGCCGTTTCTTACATAGTTCATACTATCCCCAGCTCTCCATCGATCGTTACCAAGTAAGTTTTTATACTAACAATTATGTAGAGTACCAACCATTTGTGTCATTAGTGTCTTTAAAGTCACCTGCAAGTGGTATTTTGTCAAATAAAGCTTTTGTCACTTAGTATGTGTTTTGATGAGTGGAATATGAATAAACAATTAACTAAGGTTTACAAAAATTAGTTTTCATGTTTTCAATTGAGGCGCGATAAATCGCATGCAGTGCCAACACAAG
Organism: Asterias amurensis; assembly: GCF_032118995.1. Taxonomy (NCBI): domain Eukaryota; kingdom Metazoa; phylum Echinodermata; class Asteroidea; order Forcipulatida; family Asteriidae; genus Asterias; species Asterias amurensis. Next base: position 6,769,341 of record NC_092657.1, on the reverse strand, counting down.
ATAGTGACGCTTGGCGCAAGCTAAAAACATGCCCTCAAAGTTGAAACAATACCCGACTTTCTTTTCACGTTAGGCAAACGCTCCTTTATGTCTAGGCGCATTTCTGGAAAAAGTGACTGATTGAGGTATTTAGGGGTAAAAGTGCGGAACCAGACTTTCTAACACATTTTTGGTGTGCTGAATCCGAAAAAAATGGTTCCCAAGCGAATTTTTGAGTTTTTGACCATCTACTTTGCATAATCATATTTTTGACCTTTTTGAACCATTTTAAACAAACCCCTGTAACCAGGCAAGCAAAAATGACGAGCGATGAGTCTGTACCTAGATGTTAAAGGTCACAGAATAGGATTAAAACATTTCCAAAGTAATAAGTGGTAATTAATAATCATAAATATGCAAATTAGTGCCGCCATTACAGGAAAATCATTTTTCTACAATATCTCGGTAACTAGGAAAGCAAAGACGACAATTGAAGTGCTATACCCATGTTTTGAAGGTGTCATAAAACGATTCAAAATTTTATGAATTTATTATTGGTGGTAAGCAATTAAAAAAGAAAGAAAATATACGCAAATTAGTGGCAGCCATAGCAGAAATGAGTTTTCTCCAATATCTCTGCAACTAGGCAAATAACCATAATAAAGAAATGCTTTTACCTATGTTCTGAGGGTCAAGCAATGCATGTTGCTTACACGCAAATGAGTTGGTATAGCTACACGTGTTTATTTATGCAAATCAGCTAGTCTGAGCACCAATAAATTTCATCCTTCATCATTTTTTGCTCAATCGATGCATCCCTACAATAGAGTTTTTGCAAAACATTTGCATCTTTTATGCAGTTTTAGCAACGACAGTAAAGACAAACCCAGGAGAACTATCCTTTTCTAAACAGACCCCTACTGCTTGGTTTGATGCGCCAAACCCTGTTTTAAACTGATTGGCAGAAGTGTAAAAGGCAATTTTAAATTGCCGAAAAACCAGATCATTTCGAGCAGGTTAGGCTCGTCAGCTAAGTAGACAGGCTACCTAGGAGAAGAAAAACTCTGATCACCATTCCGGGTAGGTAGAACTCCTCAGCCTAGATTGGTAGTATACCTAGGAGAAGGACCTCTCTGACCACCATTCCGGGTAGGTAGAATTCCTATAAGCCTAGATCGGTAATCTACCTAGGAGAAGGACCTCTCTGATCACCATCCAGGGTAGGTAGAACACGTAAGCCTAGATTGGTAGTATACCTAGGAGAATGACCTCTCTGATCACCATCCTGGGTAGGTAGAACTCGTAAGCCTAGATTGGTAGTCTACCTAGGAGAAGGACCTCTCTGATTACCATCCCGGGTAGGTAGAACTCCTCAGTCTAGATTGGTAGTCTGCCTAGGAGAAGGACCTCTCTGATCACCATCCAGGGTAGGTAAAACTCCTAAGCGTTGATTGGTAGTATACCTAGGAGAAGGACCTCTCTGATCACCATCCAGGGTAGGTAAAACTAAGCGTTGATTGGTAGTATACCTAGGAGAAGGACTTCTCTGATCACCATTCCAGGTAGGTAGAACTTCTAAGCCTAGATTGGTAGTATATATACCTAGGAGAAGGACCTCTCTGAACTAACGTACGTTCACATCCTAGTGCGGACAATGGCAGCAACCAGGGTAGTCCTGAGGGGAGTGGTGCCCCCTAGTCTTAGTATAGCCTTTAAAGGAAGCTAATGGTAAATCTTATGGCAAAGCATGGCAAAGTCCCGAGGGTGGACAGGATCGATACTGCGGACAGGTGTGCTGGCCAGGTTTTGGCCTTACAGAATGGCATTGCCCCCCCCCCCTTCCCGGAGGAGGTCATCTGACGACAGCCCAAAGTCCAATGCGATCTGCGATGCAGGAGGCTGCTCATTATGGCTACCTTCAACAAACACAGTAAGGAAGGATGCGAGGGTCAGAGAGATGGACCATTGTGCAGTGATCTTGGCAGGAGTCATGAAGGGGATACCCTCCCCTCAACTCATTTTCATCATTGACTTCGCCCTCAGACGAGCTATCGGCAGACACAAGGTTGGTCTTGGATTCACATTGATGCCAAGGAGATCGAGCCTCTATCCCGTAGTAGCCATGCCCGACCTTGACTTTGCTGATGACATCAGTCTCTTCTTTAACACCACAGCCCAGGCACAAGAACTTCCACTCATTGCTAGAAAGACAGGTGATCACATACATTCTCCAAGACCATGCACCCCTGAGCACATAAGAGGTTGAGCTTTGTCGGTGTCCTGATGAGAGATGCTGAGGCAGAGACCACAACTGAGTTGGCTGCCTGCATAAATGGTCAGGGAGACTGAGAGACGCCGCCGGAGATCCCACCTGCCCGCGACATGATGATACAGGTCGTCCAGTTCACTTGCTGGTTGTCCTAAAGCATGTTGGGCTTTAGACAAACTGAAGCTACCAAAATGTCCTCCTGGAAAATGTCAGTGAGCAAAACAAATTGCTGAAGTCGGAGAGTGCCAGCAATGGGTATCACTGACCTCGACTGCACTGATTGCATTCTCTTCTACATGGCGGACTTGGCACGAGAATTACTTGCAGCTCCAATTTAGCAGAGTACTTCATATAAGAGAAGTTAAGATGTTAAATATGACTTCAGTTAAACTTAAGGAAGACCAAGGCGATGGCATTCATCTTGAAAGACGGTAAGGACTAAATGGCGCTTCCGTCATTGAGAAGTTCAAGTACCTTGGTGCCCTCACAGGATGGATTGAGCGACATAAAAGTGAGGAACTTTTCGGAATGGAAGGCCCTTCAATATGGCATTGGCGAGTGTGTGTGTGTGTGTAAGAGATCTGGTCTGACCAATAACACCAATATAATATATATTTTTTGTGGCTTCAGTTGAGTCTGTACCTCTTTGATTTGATTCAAGGTGTGAACTAGGAAAGATGGATGCTCCCGGTTTCAAGTTGATGCGTACTTCCTTTCAATCGACTTTTGGTGAAATGTTCACTGCTCCAAACCTGAGCTTCCTGAGCCCACTCAGCCCATGTACAATGGATGGGAACATGGTAACTCAGAACCACATCCCATACTGATGTCAATGAGTCAAATCCCTAAAAGTTACTTGCTGGAAGATGCTTTGTGTTCATGCCAGAAGCATGGGTTTCAATGCACAGCAATGTGTGCATTTCAGCAACAGTTTGGTGATGAAACTCGCTGTATGGCTACATGTTCCTAGGCAACAACTGTTCATTCTATAACCAACTTAATATGAGGGATTGGTGAGTGACACCAATTGCTCTTTCGGCCTGTATTAACATCAAGTAGTATTTCGGTGTAAAGTTTTGGGGCCTTAACATTAAGCATTCATTCATGAACTGTTATGAAATTCATTAGATAGTCATACTAGCTGATTTGCATAAATACGCATGTTAAGCTATTTTACTAGCTCGTTTGCATAAAAAGCATCTTGCTTATCAATCATTGATCACGTTGGTTCAGCCTCAGAACATAGAAAAACACTTCGTTTATCATGTTTGCTTGCTTAGCTACAGAGATATTGAAGAGAAATCATGTTTTTGTAATGGCGGCCACTAATTTTCATATTCATAGTATTAGTTAGTACTAGTTACTTCAGAAATGTTTTAATCCTACTCTGTGACCTTCAACATCTAGGTACTGACGCATCACTTGTCATTTTGGATTGTCATGTTACAGAGATTTGCTTAAAATGGTTCAAAAAGGTCAAAAATATGATTATGCAAATTATATGGTCAAAAACTAAAAATTTCGCTTGGGAACCATTTTTGGGGGAATCAGCACGCCTGAAATGTATTAACAGGTCTGGTTCCCTGCTTTTACCCCAAAATGCCTCAATTACCTTAATTAGAGCTCTTTTTTTCTCAGAAATCCTCCTAGACTATTAGGTTCGTTACGTCTTTCAGGTACCTTTTTCGACTTCCCCACTAGCTGGGAAAAATGTTGGGATGGCGTCATGTTTTAGAAAAGAACTTTTCTCTTCATGTCAAAATGTGTAGTGTATTCCGGATGTTTGCTGCACAGCGCTGGAAAAGACGTCGGACTGGACCACTTTGCAAACTGACCCCATCTTTAGTTGTCTTGCTGCATCAGCAGCAGTATACCTGGTCGATATTTGACAGAAAAATGCAAGAAAAAAACTTTTTCGAAACGTAAAACTCACGACTAGGACTTGAATGTACCTACACGTACGTGTGTTCGATGTTCGATTGAGGCAAAGTCTTCCTCGATTGACGTCACAAAAAGGGGTAGGCGGAGTAACAACTTCTTTTTTTTAGACAGATAAATCGTGAAAAAAAACATTTACTCACACAATTATTTTATTGTTCAGAAGCATGTACTCTACTGTTTGAAGAACAAAATGTATATTTCCCGGTGACTTAAATTGGCCATCGAAAATGCAAGAAAATAATGACAGAAATAAAAATTAACTCTTTTTGCATAGACTTGTTTGCTTTCATATTCTTAGACTTAAAATTCGCGGTGAAAATAGCCTATTTCTCTAAAACCACAACACCTGTTAACTTTATAAGATGTCAGTTCTAGAAATGTGTTACAATCAACAGTTTACCAGTGCTCTTTATCAAGTAGATCCATAGCAGAGCACCAGCTCCGCGACCCAGGCCTTGCTTCCATTCGATTCGCTGAGCCACTGTCACCTACAACCAACGGCCGCTAACCTTTGATATATCGCAACTACTTTAACCAAGAAATACGTTAACCCTAACCCTAACCCTAACCCTAACCACAACAGCAACATTTTAAATTTTAAATTTGGTAAACAACTTTAATAAAAAATAAATTATTGTTACAAAAAGTCAAAAATTAATAGCTCTAGTCCAAAATGAACTTGTGAATTATTTTCGATATTCATTATTTTCCAAATTTTGTCATTATATTCCCGAAATTACTTGTTTTCATACCACAAAAACTACTTGAACACATTTTGGACCAACTAAAAACAAACTATTTTTTTCGCCAGGGCTAATTTCATTTTTCTACTACAGATTATGTTTTATTACTAGTTGATAAACTGTTGATTTGCCGATGCAATTAGTCATTGCATTTTAGATTTACCTATTGAAATAAGTTTTACTAATTGAACGACTAACTAACATACTTTCATACTTCGCAGGAAGTATGAACCTGGCTTTACGTTTTTAGGATTTAAATCATTTTCAACGACTTAATAATGTTTCTTTTAGTCAAGTACTGAACTTTCGATTGGATGACATTCCAAGACTATAGGAATCAAACCATGTGATGAATGACTATTATTTAGTCAATCGACAAAGTTATGTTTTCTGTGTATCCTCCCACAAATATTTCTGATCGTTCAGCATCTGTGCAAGTTCTTCATTATAGGGTCGGTAGAACTCTCTTAATAACTGTTGTGTTTCCGGTAGCATCGGTTTGTATGGTTTCTTGTGCTTATTGCCCACAGGGAGCTGGCATGCCCGTTTAAGGGCAGGACTGCCCAGTTTCCCTGCGCGGAGATCAACAACAAACAAGGATTATAAATAGACACGTTGTGGAAGTGATTGCAAACTATAAATCGTATTTCGTGCTTAGTGGGGAATCAGTTTACCAGCATTTTAGCTAAACTATACCGATTTCCCCGCTTAAATGTCCCAATCCCTTAAAAAAGGTACCAATTGAATGGCTGGTATTACAACGAAACACCTAATGTTTCCGTTTAAATTGTTTGATTGATAAACTCGCCTTTGAATGTTTTTAGTAATGTGCGCCTGTCGACCCTGTACTGGTATTAAAAAGAAGCCTACAAAAAAAAAGGGCGGGCGGGGGGGGGGAGGGATTTGCATCTATCTATCCATACTATAATGATGCTTAAATCACTTGGGCGTTGCCATGGCGTGTTCACGTCAAGTAGTACCCGTGGGTTGGAGGTATGTGTTGTTTGTGACGTCACAGTCATAGCCTTTTTGTCAATGCCTTCTTGGCTTGTACAGCTTCATAGAGACGCGGTTCCAAGCGACTGGAACGGGAAACCACACACAGACGCGAGTTTACTTGCTTGATTGTTGTATGTGTTTTTAATGGTTACAACGTATCGTAAGAAGGGTCAGCACACATAGCCCATACAAGTAACACCGTGGTAAAACTGAACCATTCCGTACATCTATTTGTTGTATCCGGCGGTGTCATTGCATTCTGTGGTGTACTTTAAGCAGTTTATAATAACTAGCGGGATGCCGCGCTTCGCGCGGCACCCCGCTAGATGATGAAATTCCTTGTCACAAATATTTCGAAATGTAATGTGGGTCAGAGGGTGTTATACGCCTCTCTCAATATTTATGCATGGCGTCATAATTCTAAATGAAGCTATTTCGCACGTCCGCCATTACTTGCAGTGGCTGCGCCCACCTCGTTTTGGGTTAGACGACGTACCTTATGCATACTTCTAGAAACTATAAGGCTCCCCCGTGAGCCTCGTAGGGGTCTAATATTTTGGGCCTCCTGAACGCTACACGTTTTTCAAATCAGCGTTGATAGGTGAAACTGACCGTTAGCCAGCAATAACTAAAGTTTCTTTTGTACTACACTACCAAAACTTTCCCACACACTCAATATACATTCATAATGCTTGCATTTCCTTTTAAAAAACATCGTCAAAAAATGACATTTTCACGTCCCACGATACATAGCGTTGCTACAGCACTATAAGTAAAGCGAGTTTTCGGAACATGCTGTGTGCCACAAATCTAAATTGTATCTACTGTTTTGGGTTTTTTTCGGGGGGGGGCGGTAAGAGCGTAGACCTCTTTTTAGTTTATTCTCATTTGAATTGGTCTTGTAAACTTTCTGGTCAATATGCTGCACGTTACGGGAGCACTAAACGTGAACGTCAAAAAAGTGTTTTGTTTATTGTCACTTTGGGGTTATTGCATCTCGCGAAATTTTAACGACAAACGACTCAATTTCTGACCGCGTTCATGTTCACGCTGCTCTAGGAACAACCCTCCATACATCCCATATCTCTAGAACCCTATATCGTACAAACTAAATAAAAACGACAAACTCATCCTCACTCCTTAATTTTCTCTAACTTATTTCACTTTCAGAAAGCATGTCAAGTTATTTTTAGGGTTTGTTACGTCCAGTTTGGGTCAATAGACAAACTCCTAAAAATGTACCCCATTCAGCCGCATGAGGTCTCTTTTGTTAATAGTATCTCCAGTAACCAACCCGACGGGCCGATCGCTAAATTAGGCTACAAAATGGATTTGGCAAAATGTACATTCTGAGACCTGAGCGACACACTGCTCTAACCAATTTTGTGAATGGACTTATTCAAAAGGAAACTTAATGTCGTTTTGCTTAACAACTTTGACCAAATGCAAAGTTCTTTTTTACAGCTTCAAAACAGCCTTTGACGTACGTGTATAAGTTTCACAAACTTCCGTGATGGGGTAAACTTTGAAACTATACCTCCATGAACAGACCGTATTCTAAACGGTATTCATGTACTCGAGTTTGCTGGCAAAAGATAGTGTCCATAGTTTAAAAACAGCAAGATACGTTTTGCATCAATAGTGCAATTTCTGTATGGAGATTTTTGTAAGTCAGAGGTCGCCACCCACTTTCAACATAAAGTGGTCCCACGGCGACCTCCTTCACCAAGCAACAGGTGGCCTGTCTCAAAACCAGACAACACACCAGTCACAATACACTGACCAGAATGTCACAGGAGCGGTTAGGCTCTTTGTGTAAGGCCCCCCCCCCCACCCCAAAATGTTATTAATTGTAAAGTTCCCTTAGACACCTTCCAACCTATAGCCGGCCCTACCCAATGTTTCCAAATTATAAAGCTTCCGTTTGATCCCATCCTTGTCTATCATGATAATTCTCCTGCCGTTTGGAAGTGAATGCTTTTTTATAAGCATTCTCCATTTAATCTTTTCAACAATAATGAGTCACCTGTCAGAAGGATTTCTAGGAAGTCTGATAACAACATCGACCAGTGGTTGACACATGGTCGCCTGCGAAACATCAATCTACGAGTTACTTCATTCATTCAATGCAAATTCGTGAGATTTGTTTCGGTTTTGTCCTGGCACCCAGCCTCTTCGACCCTTTCGACCCTGCGCAGCAATGAATGAACCAATCCGGAGAACCATGCTTTAGTACAACATGAAAGTAACCCGACCAAAAAGGGCGGATCGAATGGCGGGTGGGCGGGCAAGGGGCAATGAGTGAACCAATCCGGAGAACCATCTGCGAAACACTGTCCAATGAGTCGCCTGTCAGAAAGATTTCTAGGAAGTCTGGTAACAACATCGACCAGTGGTTGACACACGGTCGCTGCCCAAACTTTCTCCAATCAGATGACTTGTAAGTGGGAGTTTGGGTCAGGGTTTTGTAGACTTGCAACCCGACGTCTGAAACCACACAAACGTATTGAATTCCACACACTTAACCGTGTTGATTTCCACAAGGATGCCATGCCACTGGACCTTCTAATTTTCAATCCAAGATGGCGCGGGTTACGCTTTTAATAGTATAGATTATGTGGCATTCAGTTCCCAACCCGCCCCTATCTGCTGCCACCTAGAGGCGCTAAGTGTCCCATTGAAAGAAATAGTTGATGTTTTAAAATAACATTCCATATCGCTGGTACTTCATATGTTTTTTAATTAAACATTTGTGACTTACGCAATTGGAGAAACTCAAACAATTGAGAAAGCACCAGTGGGCAGTTTTTCTTCATGTCCTCCATTCGGAAGTACTTAATGTGGTCACGTGGTAGAAACTTCAGCCAGTCACGGAGATATACTGAGAACAGTCCAATGGGGCCTCTCTTCAAATGAATTTAAAGTAATAACACCAAAGTGGTAAGTGAAAAACATAAACCTATGTTTAAAGGAACACGTTGGCTTGGATCGTCCGAGTTGGTCTTTGAAAAGCGTTTGTAACCGTTTGTTATAAAATGCATATGATTAGAAAGATATCCACACAAGTATCACTCGAAAATGCGTCGTTTTCCTTTTACCTCGTCGACAAACACGGTCGGCCATTTATGGGAGTCAAATTTTTGATTCCCATAAATGACCTATTGTGTTAGTTCGCAAAGTAAAAGGAAAACCACTCACTTTCGAGGCAAATGTGTGTGGGTTATTCTAGGATTCTACTTTTGAAACATCTTCAAAATTGTATAACACCCGGTTGCAAGCGCTTTTCAAAGACCAACTCGACCGATCCAAGGCAACGTGTTCCTTACGAGGCATTTTTCGATTATAAACGTCATTTTGTGTTATTTTTTTTTTCTTATTTGAAATTTAGTTAGTAGGATGATACTTTGATACGACCATCATTATGTAATTTCATATAAAAAAGCTTGATTTTGATTTAAATATTGAAACGTTGGAAGCATTATCTGAATTTATTTTGTCTGAAATGCCCCGTCTATTTAAAATCAGTGTAAAGCGATTAAATCTGAGAAAAGATCAAAATTCTAAGGGTGAGTGTTTGTTCGTGCATGCGGCGGCAAGATATCCGTTTGGTACTACCTGTTAATGAACGTTGACGAAAACCCAACCAAGACCCTTGGGGTTATGGTGACATTTTTCGGAAACAGAAATATCAATTTAAAGCCATTGGACACTTTCGTTAAACAGTAGTGTCCAAGGCCCACACTTCGTGTATCACAACTTCTATGTAAAAATCACAAACCAGTGAAAATTTAGGTTCAATCAGTCATCGGAGTCGGGAGAAAATAATTGGAAAACCCGCCCTTGTTTCCGCACGTTTTGCCATGTCATGACATGTGTTTACAAAAAATCCGTATTTCTCGATATCGAGAATTGATATTGTTTTAATGTTTTCTCAGAAAGTAAAGCATTTCATGAAATAATAGTTCAAGAGAAGTCTTTCACCATTACCTTCTGTAAACCCTGTAAGTTATTTTTAAATCT